>NC_139459.1:16440000-17860000 GCF_057233095.1 Heloderma suspectum
TTACTTTGTGGATGTGTCCTTCAAACTTCAAAAGTGGATGTGTCCTTCAAACTGTAATTAACACTGAACCTATTTGTTGGTGATGGGCTTCAAGATTAGAAAGGGTGTTTGCATTTTCAGATATAAGGCTATATGCCTCTTCATAACCAGGAAGAAACCACATGTCATGGTCACGGAACCAAATGATCAAAGCAAGGCCCAACTCCATTTTACTCATTGTGGGCTACTCTATAGTGAGGCAAAAGACAAGGGTAGTACAGGAGAAAGAGAGTGCTTAGCTTTCAAAGCAGGGGAGTACATGGGAGTTGAAACTAAGTAGACAATGAATGAGGAGCTTTTCCAGTTTTTGCTTTTTGTTTGCTTAAATCTTTTTTCTGAATTAAACAAGGTAGGGTGCAATCCTACAGGATTGCTGTCCACTAGACAGAAGCCTCTAATCTCAGGGCTTCCAAGAATCCAACGCCCTGCCATGCTATTACCAGCAGGGCAGGAACGGCGGCAGAGGCTTTTCGAATCCCCCCATCCTCTTGTAAAACAATTTTTGCTAGATGGGCTTTTGAGCCAGTCTAGCTGTGTCGTGCTGCTGGGGGTGGGGACGAAGGCTGAGAGGCTTGTGAATCTCCCCTCCCCTGCCCGCCCAACAGCAGGCCCCCTTTCCTTCCTCAACGTTTTTCCCAAGGTCATGACACCAACCTCAAGTGGGAGCTGCCGTGGACTTTTCTGCAGTGGTTGGGAGAGGAGGGGGTGAGTGTGTGTACATAGGTGTGTGGGAGATCCACAAATGGATCTCTCCTTCAAGGCCGGAATTCGGTTTCCTGCCTTGGAGGAAGAAATCTGCAGCATCCTAGACACTGTCAAGGGACCGCAGGATTGCTCTGCCCATTAGTTAAATTAAATCCGTTAGAAGATTAACAGTACCTCATAATATAGGCCAACCATAATAACTGAAAACAAAATGAAAATCTATTATACAACCTAAAAGCATTTATGTACATTTTATATTTATATTATATTTTAAGTTTTGAAAAATCAACAAAGGCACCAAATCTTTATGAATGTTCTATGCTGTGGCTACCCTCACTGACAACTCAATCCTATGCACGGCTACTCAGCCAGCAGTAAGCTCCACAGCGAATGCATGGATCCTCCTGCCCCCGCCTCCATGCACTGCATACCCCAACTGAAGTACAGTGGATGTCCATGAGGAGCAGGGCCTTCTTAGCAGTACCAACTTTAGGGAATGCACTCTCCAAGAAGGCCTGCCTTGCCTTAACACTGACTTTGGGACACACCTAGCAAAAAACTGGCTTTCTATAAAGGCCTTTGGAATGAGCTGGGTGGCTGAATGGGTAAGGGTAGTGGTAAACATCTCTTTACAACAGGGCATTATTACATCATGTCTATAAGAGGCAGTAGTGAGACTTTGTTTAAAAAAGCATCCCCAGACTCAGCCACATTGGGTAATTTCCAGCCAGTCTCCAATATTCAATTCTTGAGCAAGGTGTTTCTAGATGAAGTGGATTATCTAGATCCATTTCAATCTGGCTTCAGACCTGGTTATGGGGCAGAGAATACTTTGGTTGCCTTGGTGGATGGATATACACTAGGAAGTAGACAAGACAAGACTGCACTTTGCAGATAAAATTGATCAGATTAGGTGTGTTACTCTGCACAC
Organism: Heloderma suspectum; assembly: GCF_057233095.1. Lineage (NCBI taxonomy): Eukaryota > Metazoa > Chordata > Lepidosauria > Squamata > Helodermatidae > Heloderma > Heloderma suspectum. The sequence continues at coordinate 16,441,676 of NC_139459.1, forward strand.
TGTGGATACAGTTAGTGAGCAAGAGGCGGCCTGTGGCAAACCGGTTTTGTGGGATCGGTTCCAGCGTCTTCCTCCTGATGAAGTGGACAAGGTGCTTTCATCTGTAAGGCCAACCACCTGCTTACTTGATCCTTGCCCATCTTGGCTCATTATGAGCTGCAGAGAGAGACTGGGTGAGGGGATCAAGGCGGTGGTGAACGCCTCCCTTGAGGAGGGAGTGATGCCATCAGCCCTCAAGGAGGCAGTGATAAGACCGCTGTTAAAGAAGCCCTCCTTGGATCCTCAAGTTCTGAACAACTTTCGCCCAGTCTCAAATCTGCCATTTTTGGGCAAGGTGATTGAGCGGGTGGTGGCGGTGCAGTTGAAGGCACACTTGGAAGAAACTGATTATCTAGACCCATTTCAGTCGGGCTTCAGGCCTGGGCATGGGACAGAAACGGCCTTGGTCGCCTTGGTGGATGATATGAGGAGGGCTCTGGATAGGGGTGAATGCTCCTTCCTTGTTCTCCTCGACCTCTCAGCGGCTTTTGATACCGTTGACCACGGTATCCTCCTGGACCGCCTGGAGGGGTTGGGCATTGGAAACACTGTATTGCGGTGGTTCCAGTCCTTCCTCTCTGGCAGGTACCAGAGGGTAGCACTGGGAGAGGAGGTTTCGGACCCGTGGCCACTTACTTGTGGGGTGCCACAGGGTTCCATCCTCTCCCCGATGCTATTTAACATCTATGTGAAGCCACTGGGGGCTATCATCAGGAGGTTTGGGGTGCAGTGTCATCAATAAGCGGATGACACTCAGCTCTACCTCTCATTCAAATCTTCACCAAGGTTGGCCGTAGAATCCCTGTCCAAATGTCTGGAGACGGTGAGTGGCTGGATGGGGAGGAATAAGCTGAAGCTCAACCCTGACAAGACCGAGGTACTTTTGGTGGGAGACAAGAGGAAGCTGGGGGATGTTGACCTGGTGTTGAATGGGGTACGGCTACCCTTGAAAGACCAGGTCCGCAGCCTGGGGGTCATTTTGGACTCCCAGCTGTCCATGGAGGCTCAGGTGTCAGCTGTGAGCCGGACAGCGCTGTATCAACTCCATCTGATACGGTGGCTGCGCCCCTACCTTCCCGACCATCTGCTCCCATCGGTAGTACATGCCCTGGTCTCCTCTCGTTTAGACTACTGTAATGCGCTCTACGTGGGATTACCCTTGAAGACGGTTCGGAAACTGCAGCTGGTACAGAACGCGGCGGCTCGCCTGATTAAAGGCAGCCGCCGGCGAGATCACATCACTCCAGTGCTGAAGGAGTTGCACTGGTTACCAGTTGTTTTCCGGGCCAAATTCAAGGTGTTGGTTTTGACCTTTAAAACCCTATATGGTTCCGGCCCAGCCTATCTTAAGGAGCGCCTCCAGCAACACCAGACAGGCCGCTTAACAAGATCAGCCTCGGATGGCCTTCTCTCTGTCCCATCAGCCAGGACAGCTAGACTGGTGGGGACGAGGGAGAGGGCCTTCTCTGTGGTGGCCCCCACTCTGTGGAACTCCCTCCCTAGGGAACTCCGTCATGCCCCCTCTTTAATGAGCTTCCGTCGTGCATTAAAAACGTGGTTGTTCAGGCAGGCATTTGGGGTGGGTTAGGGTATTTTTTTTAAAAAAAAAAATTTATGGTAAAATTTTATTGTTTTAAATTGTTTATGGTGGGTTGTACATCGCCCAGAGTGGCTGGGTGACCAGTCAGATGGGCGATTAATAAATTTAATAAATAAATAAATAAATAAATAAGACAGGGGGAGTATGTTCCTTTTTGGTTCTGCTGGACCTCTCTGTGGCTTTTGATATTATCAAAAGCTGATATTATTGACCATAGTATCCTTCTGGACCACCTGGCTGGGATAGAACTTGGAGGCGGTTCCAGTCTTTCTTGGAAAGAGGAAGATATTGTCCAAGAAATAAAAAGTTACCAACAGTTCCCTTTGTAAAAGAATCAGACCTTAAAGACTACTTGTACACTAAGCCCTTTAACTATTTTTCTGATATTTGGCGGGCGTTATCCCTTCGGAAGGGGCTACTATGCCCACAAATGTCATCCAATCCTATCAAAAAGCAAAAAGGTTATAGCCGTTAGTTCCTTATTACAGTCAAAGGGAATACATAGGAAGCTTCACATTTTCCGAAACAAGGTTCTGATTCAGACTTGAGTTGAAGAAGGTGGCTTCCAAAGCAGTCCAAACCAAATCAGGGCCCTTTCCAAAGCAGGATCTAGACCAAATCTTGCCTTTTGTGCACAGCCCTAATAACTACTTTTCCCATGGCTCTTTTGCCGGTGTGAGCAGCAGAGGAAGAAGAAGCCACTGAGGTGACCTGCCAGTATTACCATTTCCACCAGCTGGGACTGGGCCCCATCTCCCTTCACAGAGGCTAGCAGAACCAACTGCCCTGTCAACATGAGAGGAAGAAGCAGGAAATTGCCACCACTTCCACCTTTTTAAATAGCCTATCGTTAATTATATGATATTGCTCTTATGATCTTATGAAAGCCACTCTGGGAGCCTTGTCAATTGAAGAGCAGGGTAAAAATGCTTTCAATACTTATTTATTTAAAGTATTTTTATCCTGCCCCTCAGCCAAAGTGGCTTATATATAATCAGTAAAACAAGACTGTTCCTGGCCTCAGGCTTACAATCTAAAACAACATGGCACACAAGGAAAAGGAATGGGGAGGGAAGAGGGGGGGGAATTAAGGCTTTCAGCAGAGCTGGTGGAATGGCTCTGCTCCCATAAGAACATAAGAAGAGCTATGCTGGATCAGACCAAGGGCCCATCTATGCCAGCATTCTGTTTACACAGGGGCCAGACAGCTGTCGCCCAGGAACCCACAAGCAGGACATGCGCCCTCTTCTCATCTCCCTCAGTACAGCCTGCTGGAATGGCTACTGTTGTTGTTGTTGTTGTTCAGTCATTCAGTCGTGTCCGACTCTTCGTGACCCCATGGACCATAGCACGCCAGGCCTTCCTGTCCTGCGCTCTCTCCCGGAGCGTGCTCAAGTTCATATTCATTGCATCCGTGATGCTATCTAGCCATCTCATCCTCTGTCGTCCCCTTCTCCTTTTGCCTTCAGTCTTTCCCAGCATCAGGGTCTTTTCCAGGGAGTTTTCTCTTCGCATTAGGTGGCCAAAATATTGGAGCTTCAGCTTCATTATCTGTCCTTCCAATGAGCACTCAGGGTTGATTTCCTTTAGGATGGACTGATTTGACCTCCTTGCAGTCCAGGGGACTCGTAAGAGTCTTCTCCAGCACCACAGTTCGAAAGCATCAATTCTTCGGCGCTCAGCCTTCCTTATAGTCCAGCTCTCACAGCCATACATTACTACTGGGAAAACCATAGCTTTGATTAGACGGACCTTTGTTGGCAAGGTGATGTCTCTGCTTCTTACTATGCTGTCTAGGTTGGCCATAGCTTTCCTCCCAAGGAGCAAGCGTCTTTTAATTTCATGGCTACAGTCACCGTCTGCGGTGATCTTGGAGCCCAAGAAAGTAAAATCTGTCACTGCTTCCATTTCTTCCCCTTCTATATGCCAGGAAGTGATGGGGCCAGATGCCATGATCTTCGTTTTTTTAATGTTGAGTTTCAAACCAGCTTTTGCACTCTCCTCTTTCACCCTCAACAAGAGGCTCTTGAGATCCTCTTCGCTTTCTGCCATTAGGGTGGTATCGTCTGCATATCGGAGGTTGTTGATAATTCTCCCAGCAATCTTAATTCCGACCTCTGATTCATCCAACCCGGCATTTCTCATGATGTACTCTGCATATAAGTTAAATAAGCAGGGTGACAATATGCAGCCTTGTCGTACTCCTTTCCCAATTTTGAACCAATCGGTTGTTCCATGTCTGGTTCTTACTGTTGCTTCTTGACCCTCGTACAAGTTTCTCAGGAGACAGGTAAGGTGGTCTGGTACTCCCATCACTTTCAGAATTTGCCACAGTTTGTTGTGATCCACACAATCAAAGGCTTTAGCGTAGTCAATGAAGCAGAAATAAACGTTTTTCTGGAATTCTCTTGCTTTCTCCATGATGCAGCGAATGTTGGCGATTTGATCTCTAGTTCCTCTGCCTCTTCTAAACCCAGTTTGTACTTCCGGTAGTTCTCGGTTCGCATACTGCTGAAGCCTAGCTTGTAGGATTTTGAGCATCACCTTGCTGGCATTTGAAATGAGCGCAATTGTGCGGTAGTTTGAACACTCTTTGGCGTTGCCCTTCTTTGGAATTGGAATGTAAACTGACCTTTTCCAGTCTTGCGGCTACTGTTGAGTGTTCCAGATTTGTTGGCATATTGAATGCAGCACTTTAACAGCATCATCTTTTAGGATTTTAAATAGCTCAGCTGGAATACTGTCATCTCCACTAGCTTTGTTGTTACTAATGCTTCCTAAGGCCCACTTGACTTCACTCTCCAGGATGTCCGGCTCAAGTTCAGTGACCGCACTATCATGGCTATCAGGGACATTCAGATCTTTCCTGTATAGTTCTTCTGTGTATTCTTGCCACCTCTTCTTAATCTCATCGGCTTCTGTTAGGTCCCTGCCTTCTTTGTCCTTTATCATGCCCGTCTTTGCACAAAACGTTCCCTTGAGATCTCCAATTTTCTTGAAGAGATCTCTAGTCTTTCCCATTCTGTTGTTTTCCTCGATTTCTTTGCATTGTTCATTTAAGAAGGCCTTCTTGTCTCTCCTTGCTATTCTCTGGAACTCTGCATTCAGTTGGGTATATCTTCCCCTTTCTCCCTTGCTACTGTAGCCAAAGCCAAAACAAGGGGAAAAGACACATCCCAGAAATACACGTTGATAGTTTCATATCTGTTTAACTATGTCGACATCATGAATGCAGACTAACCAAACATGGGCCAATGAAACATGGGCTTCCACAGATATAAAGAAAATGGACATCAAGAATCCAGCTAAGGAGAACTGCACATGTACACAAGGCTCCTACCACATCACCTATCATATTCTAGATCAGAAGCTGTGGATGCATATTGAATGTACACCAACCGTGCACTAGAAAGCTAATGCGGATATTGTCTATCTGCACTGCATTGCTTTAATGAGAATCACAGTCAAGGTATGTATACATGACATTTGTGAAACACAACTAGAGCTGAACTGGAGTGTTATGTGTTATGTTAGGACTAAAGAAACATACAGCTTTTTGAAAAACATTGTGTCCACTAAGCCAAGAAAAGATTTAGCAAGTTTAAATATATTTGTTAATATCTGCTAGCAGACCAGAAGCACCAAGAGACGTGTTCTATAGTAAAAATTATATTTCAATATATTTTATTGCAAGTTATACTGTTTTTGAGGCATGGTACTTCCCCATGAGGAACATCATCACACACTTCACACATTACACACTAACTAGAAACCAAACCACATGATAACCTGCAGCTGTGTGTACATTTGCTATGTATGGATGGATGCTGGCTAAAAGGAAGCATTATGGTGTTTCCCTTCCTCACCATTTTGCAGTACTTTGCCAGAAATACTCCCTCCCTCCCCTGGCATGGCAGTCAAATGGCAATCAAATACAAATGCTCAAGAACTGCAAGCTGTCAGGCTAGAGTAAATGTCCTAGCTATGAATAGATGTGGTTTCTTTATTTTGCCATTTGCAAATGTATTTTTAAAAAAATTCTTAGTGACTTTCAGACATGATGTCATCAGTAGAGCTTCCTATATTTTGGTGGTGGTGGTTGCCAGGTCGTCATACACTTTGATAGATTCCTGCAGACTTAGAAGATGCTATTTTGACACGTTCACTAAAACATTAAGCTTGGTACTCACGTAATCTGGAAGTGGAGAGTCATCTGAAGCGAGGGAACTTCTCAAGGACTGTGTGGCTTGTTCCAAAACTTTGTTGTGCTTTTTCGACAACAATGCAAACAAACTAGGGAAGAAGAAAATACACAAGGTCTATTCTTTATAAGAATTGATAAAAGGTGCTCTGCTTCCATTAAAAAAATGCCGATTTAGTACTGTATCTTACAAAATTGTATCTTACAGAGGCAATTAAAAAAAAAAGTATATGAGGTTCATACATTTTTCTCATCTTTGTAGCTATGCAACATTTGTAGTCACCACAGGCCCTGCCCTTCCACCAACCCAATCATGCTACACTGAGCTTTGGAGACACTTGGAAACAAGAAGGAGACTCACTGCTTTACAAGTGCTTTCAAAGCCCAGCTTGAGGTCAGGGAAAGACCCCACTTTCCTCCCAAACCTTGAAAAGGGCTAGTGACTCCTTGCTGTATTCCAAATGCCTCTTACACCTAGTGCAAAGTCATGGAGAGACACTCCCACCCATCTTATCCAAGACTAAAAAAAATGCATCTGCCACTGTCAGACATATTTGTAGCCCCCTGGTCTGCACTGGTGACTTGTTCTGGCTGTTGGTTTTTTCCTTAAATGTTCAAAAAAACTGCATGTGAAGAGCAAAAATCAATTATAACACAGACATAACAAATACATCTATGTGTGGCATCAGGGCCAGCGCCTTTGGGCATGGTGCTGCTGCAGACCCCCCCCTTCCTCTTCCTCCCTGCTTTCGCCGCTGCCCCCCCTCTTGCTGCCCCCCCCTTCCACTGCTCACTCCCTCCACTCGTTGCTGTCTGCTGCCAAATGCCTGGTGATCCTTCCTCAGAGCCAGGCATTGCGGAGACTGGAGATGTGTCCCAAGATATCGCCTGTACCGTGGGTGATTTCCTGGGGTACTTCTCATCCAGAGCAGCCACCTTTCCTCTGTTAGCTCCAGCAAAACAGAGGATGGGTGGCTGTTCCTGAGGAGAAGCATCCTGGAAGATCACCCATGGCACAGGCGATCTCCAGTCTCCATACCTCTCCAGTCTCCACAATGCCTGTCTCTGACGAAGGACCCCTCAGAACCAGCCATTTAGGTCTGGCCAGCTCTCTGAAGAGCTGCGCTGGTGCCTTTCTCCTGCTGAAATGGCTCTTCAGAGGATGGGCGGCGGCAGTGAGTACAGGGTCTTACGGGTTGGCAGGGATGGACCGTTCCAAGCAAGTGCCAAACCCTGATGCAGGGTCTGTATTGTGTGTGTACATCTTATTATAGAACTGTATATTCTGCCTTTCTACAGCATATCCAAGGCAGTTCACAGCACAAATAAAAATACGCAAGCACAAACATGTAACAACAGCATCAAGAGAATCTAAAAAACATTTAAAAAATAAAACAATAAAAGGCAGCAAGACCATAAAAACATATTAAGAATAAAACTGTGCAAAAGCTCATTGAACTGAAACTGTCATCACTGTTCTTAAAGCAAGCAGTAATGGGGCCACAGTTGGACTTCCTTTTGGAAACAGTTCCAAATCTTGGGCACCGCCACTGAAAAGGCCCTGTCTTGGGTATTCACGTCCTGTGTTTCAAACCATGGGGGGGGAGGGGAGAGCAGGACCTCCAAAAAAGAGCAGAGATGTCAGGCAGGTTCATATGGAGGAAATTAGTTCTGATCCCAAGCCATTTGTAGCTTTAAAGTTCAAAACTTGTAGCTTGAATCCAGCCTGGAAACAAACTGGCAAGCAGTGAAGCTGGTAGATGATCAGTGCAATATGATCTAATCAAATGTCTCTATTCAGAACTCTGGCAGCCACAATTGGAACCAACTGAAACTTCTACACTGTCTTTAAATGCAGCTCCACATACAGTATGTTACAGTTGCCTAATAAGGAGGTGATTAGAGCATGAATCACTGAGGCCAGGGCTGGTTTCCCCCCAAAAGGGCACAGTGAGTATATAAGATAAAGCTGGTAAAAAAGCATTCTCAACTGTCATTTATGCCTTGACATTTAGGAGCAGGGCTGGGTCCAGGAGTACTTCCACCTGTGAAGCTGCTGCTTCAACCTGTATTTCACTATGTATCAGTTTGAACACTATCTTCCCTAGTTACGAGTCCAAGAAATACAGGATGCTTTTGTGCATGCTGGCTTTACTCAGGCTGTACTATATCAAACCACACTCTTCAGAGTATTCCTGAATATCCCCAGAGGCCTGAATGGAAGCTCTGAGGTTGTTCTTGAGTTCTTGGTTTATGGATTGTAGCTTCTATTTCTTGTGGTCCATATATCACAAGGTATGTGGCTCCAAAAGACAGAGATGTATTTTATTTAGCTCCTTGCTAACGGTAGTTTAAAATAGAGATCTTACATAAAAAGCAGGCCTAATGATATCTTCAAACCACAAATGCAATTCCCACATGCACCATTGTGAAATGTGCACAGCATTTTAGGGGCTTAATACTGACATAATAATTTATAGACCACTCATTTATACAAATCCTTCACGTTATGCAGTAGAGGCTGATCAAAGCAAGCCTACCTTTCTAGGCAATTCATGCTGTAGTCTTAGTAACCTCTATAAACATACAAGCAGCTGCCTCTAAACCAGTATGCCTTGCAATTAAAAGAAAAATAAAATGATCTATTTCACTTAGAAATTCCCCAAGTAACTATCTCACAAGCAATGGTTACTCCAACACCTTTTCTACTAATGTGGTTTAAATACATTAAGGGCACAATTCTATGCAGATAGGCGGCCGCCTCTGAACTCAGAGGCAACCACCTATCCAATGCAGGACAGGAGAAGCACGGAGGGGATCATTCCCTCCGTGCTTCTCCTGCCCTCCATTTGTGGCTAGACAGCTGATTTCGGCTGTCTAGCTGCAGGAGGGCGGAGTGGGGGAAGAAGGCTACCGGACGACACAAAGGATGTGTCATACTGCCATTTCCACCCTCCCCGCCCCGGAATGCCCCCTGGAACAGTTTTGGCTGCTCCACGCTCCTCTTGCGAGCGTGGAGTACGGGGCTGTTCCACACTGCCTGTGAGGCAGCGTGGAAGGGGGGGAAGGTCGGTTCTCCGGGAACCGATCTTGGACCATGGGCTCTGAGGTCGGTTCCTGGAAAACCAGATATCCTACGGCTGTCTAGCTGCTGACTAGCGGCCATAGGATTGCTCCATAAAGCAGGGATCTCCAACCTTTTGGGGCCTGTGGACGTATCTGGAATTTGGGAGGGTGTTGTGGGCATCTAACAAAATAGCTGCCATGAGGGAGCATCCAATTCACAAAATGACTGCCATGCTGGGCATGGCCAGTGACAAAAAACGTTTTCCCCTCGAGGCAAACTGGTGAGACTAAAAGAAAATAACCTACCCAAGACCTAAGTACAAGGCAGAGGTAGGCTCTGAGTTTCAAAACACAAAAACACTCTTTTTAACCTAGTTTTCTTCTCCAACACCCATTTTACAGAAAGCAAACTGATGAGATACAGGGGCAGATTACTTGGCCAAGAAAATGAATACAAAGCAAAAGTGGAAACTGAGCCACAAATGCTAAAATACATATTTCCCCCCACAAAGCATAGCAAAATACCTACTTCACAGAAGGCAAACTGGGGATGCTGAGAGAAGCCTGGCACACACACGCACACACACACACAATCCCAGGCAAAACACACCCACACCAAAAAATGTGAAAAACCCCACCAGGCAAAATACACAAACAAAACCAAGGCAAAATGCACACAACACCAAAACAAATAAACCAGCTCACACACATGCACCACACTTAAAGAAACAGGCAATACACACACATACACACAGAGTACAAGCAAAATAACCCATCTCTTTACCATCTGTTAACCTCCTCACCCACTACCCTTGCTTATGTAAAGGATTCTCCCCGCTACCCTTACTTAGGTTTTTCTTACATTTTCTTATGAAAAGCTTCGGTTTTTCCTTTTCCTGGGCAGCTGGGCATGCTTCAAAACAAAGCACTATGCAATAACCAAGCATTTTTATTTTCTAAGAATGCCTTTGGGGCCCACAAGGAGCTCAGAGACATTACTGAAAATAAAGGTAGCACGATGCTGGAAGCTAGCACTTCACTTTGTAGCATGCTGGGCTCCCAATTATTATTATTTTATTTTAAATACCTTTAAAATTAAAACAAAACACCAAGAACAGGAGGGGCAGGTAGCCTGGCGAGTGCCAAGGAGGTGTTCACGGGCACAGTGTTGGGAACCACAGCATTAAATAGTGTGGCTTGACAAGCCACTGTAAACAAAGGACTTGAGCCCTGATGAAGTGTGAACCTTTAATGTGAGGTAAACCTACCAGGTTCTGGCTAAGGGAATTCACAGCAACAAACCAAGCCACAAAAGAAAACTCATACAGTGACCAGGGGTTTGAACGTAATAACCCATGGGTTGTTGGGGCCACACCACAGCAAGTGAGCAGGCTGCCTCCCACCTGCTTGCTACTAAACAATTGGTTCTGGGTTCACATGTCGTTCTGGGGTTGTTTTCTAAACCAGATGCAAAGTGGGAGTGGCAAGCGGGTAGAAGGCAGTGTACTTACTTGCTTGCTCCCACGCGGCCCCAACCAACAAAAGGTTAATTAATTCACATGTAACTACCAACCATGGGTTAAGTGACCCATGGTTGGTAGTTACATGCAAACTCCTCTAAAAGCTTTCATGACAGGCTCTCTCCCTATACTGAACAACAAGGGGACGATGGTTTTTAACCTGGCTACAAAACTGCCCTGCCCTACTGCACCCAGGAACTTGCTGGAGCCAGGTCTGTCAGGTTTAAAGAATTACATTCTTTTTTTAATACCCAAACTTGGTAAATTTCAGTTTATTTGTTCTGACACTCGCAACATTCTTTTTCTCATACAGCCAGTAGGGATGTAGCACCCCATGTTTCCTACTCATGGTGCAGCATTTTACCTGCACAGTTGTTAATGCTTCAAATAGCTAACCATGATTAGCATTAACATTGGTGAAGCAGATAAGCAGTTAGTTAAATAAAAAAACCTGCAGTGGTCCACAATAAATTCAGATTATTTGCTGCTGCAGGTGGGAACAGGAATATGTTAACAGAAGGCAGTTAAAAAAAACACATTACCAAAAAATATAGATAGACTTCAGTTTGTCTGGGAAGACCAATATAGTGTTGTGATTCATACTAGCATGGTTGTGCAAGTTTTTCCATCTTTATAACCACTGCAATCTTTAAAACAAAAAGTCTGGGGCCCAAGTGACACACTAATTAGATTTACATTGTATTCAATTTATGTGGAAATTAATCTCATTTCCATGGAGGAAACTTGATATGTTCTTTGAAACATTGAAATAAAATAACTAAGGCATGATCTTAAACTAAAAACGGTTGCTCTTTTGCAAGTTAAATCAACCCATGGACAAATTTATAAAAAAAAACATTCAAGAAAGAACATATACTGGGAAGTCAATGTGGCTTTAGATGTCAGGGTTGTTATACAGTAACACAACAAAAGAGGGTTCCAGACACTGGATCATACAGATGTATACTGCTGGACTGCAGGTGGATATTTTAGAGGTTATAGCCCTGGAAAAAGAGATGGCCTTTATATCAGGGGTGAGCAGTAGATCTTTGGGTAATTTTAAGTAGATTGACAAAGATTTATGACTCTCAATTTTTTAACAAGGGCAACAATGAGTCAGTGTGGTGTAGTGGTTAGAGTGCTGGACAGGGACTTGAGAGATCCAGGTTCTAGTCCCCACTCAGCCATGAAGGTCAGTATGTCAACTTTGGGTCTCTACATTTTTGGCCTACAACTCCCACCAACCATAGCCAGCATAGCCAATGGTGAAGGATCATAGGAATTGTAGGCCAAAACATCTGGAGGGAAGTAATTTGCCCACTTCTAGTGTAGAGCAGGCTGAGAATTTCACTGGCTAAAAGAGGACCAGATTTCACAGCTTCAATTTACTGTGCAAACACAAAACCTAAAAACCAACAAGAAGGCTATATGCAGAAAAATCCCAGAGTCTGAAATGGAGGGGGGGATTCATATCTCATTTTTAGATTAATGCCTTCTGAGATAGGAAGGTAAAACTCAGCCCTAGCTATGTATTTCAGCAATGTGATGTAGAAGTATAATTGCACTGGAGAAGCAGGAGGAGACTACTAAAGAATAATTCAGAAGCTGGGGGCATCTATGGGCACTGGGACCCAGGGAAAGCCAGCACAGCAAAGCACCAGGACAACACTACATATACCGATTATGGGAAGCAGGAGATATTAAGTAGGATCCAATGTATAAGGGCAGAAACAGATAAAATGAGCTGCGGTAGAGGTGTGAAAAGCAGCCAAGAAAAAAAGGAAGAATGAGGTGGCCCCCTTCCTTCTCTAGCACTGATGAATGCTAGAGATGGTCAGAATGATGCTCTATATCTCTTTGAAGCCTTTCCTCTTGCTGGGGCTGTCCTAATCTTTTACCGTAGTGTGGTGTGTTTGGGATGTCTTCTAATTTTTTTCCATGCCCTCACTTACATCCCTCTCCTAAGAAACAGCGATGAATGAACACAGTCACAAGGTAGGCAGAGGAATGCATGTATGCATGAAAAGCCAGAATTGTTGACATGTACATCAAGCAAATTCAGCTCCACAAGGATGATTAGCTAACTCTAGTGGTAGAAGAAGCCTTCCAAATGCAAGAGAGGCTTAAGGAATAGAGAGAGGAGCGGGTCCTGCATATGTTTGTGGTGTTTTCTCATGCTGTAAAGCAGCCTTCGCCAACCTGGTGCCCTCCAGATATATTGGATTACAGCTCCCAGCTTCTGTTTTCTTTCCTTTTCTGCCTTACTATTTGTCCCTGGTCTCTGCTCATGGCCCAAGAAGGAAACACATGAGAAAAGTCACATAGAACCCATTTATGCTGCATTGTTATTTATTTTTACAAACAGGGCAATCAAAGTGTAGGGGAAGCATCTTGCAGAATTCATTAAAGAGTTTCATCACAGTTATTATATACAACCACAAATACAAAATTTAAAAGAATGGTCCATTCAAATGTAGGACTATGCAGTAATAGCTAAATTGACAAACTATATATGACACAGAGAAAGGCGTCAAAAATAAAATCTGTTTATGATCTGCTTGAGAGATTATTTATTATGGATTGCTTTCCATGCCACATTTATTTAGATGTAAATATCCGTGTGTATATATGTTGGTATTCATAACTGTATATATGCAATAAGTAAATAAATACATACATAAATGGAGTATCTTTAGTTATTTTATCCCTTTCTAAAGCAGGACGTTCAACACCAGGTTCCATTTGGAGGACCAAAGCCAGGCAGTACGGAGCTGAGCTGCTGCACGAGGATTAAGATTTGCTTTGCTGAAGCTGCTACTGAGTGATACAAGCTGATCAGCCATGTGATAAACCCAAAAGACTTGACAATGTTCCCCCACAAACTAACACAACCCCCCCTCCACACCATTGAATCCCACAAGAAAGCTTTCTCAGATATAAAATGAAATATAACACATTACTCCAGTGGAGCATCTCAAAGCCGACTGGATGAGTCATCTCTGTTAATTAGCTAAAGTTGCTCTTGCTCCTCTCTCCCACTGATCCTTCTCCTCTGTGGCTCATGTAGCAGGATTCTTCTCTTTGTTGGTTTAATGTTGTAAAAGTACAATATATAAATGCAAAATTTCAGAAGCAAGGTTTAATAGTTCACATAAAGACTAACTAATTCCCCGCACACCAGTACTGCTATGGTTATGCATATTTCTTAAACCACTGTGAGAGCAAACATTCCCAAACACTGCATTCCGAATTGCATAAAAGGAATGTTAAGTTGCCTGAAACAAAATGCAATGAACTAGGGTAAGTGTAAAATTCTACAGTGTCTTATCATACAGAAGTTGGGCTTGATATGTACTGCTCTAGTTTTATTTTGTACAACATGGGGGTGGGGGTGGAACAGTGCAAAATAAAGAATACAGCCCTCAGTAACGTGTAATGCTCACTTTATATTACTAAGTGAGCATTGCAAACTCCTAGTTAGCCCTCAGCTTGGATTTTAATCCAAGCTAAAAAAGAACTCCTCCCTTCCACCTACATTCCTGGCTGCTGCTCCTATGGCTTGGCAGTTGCTGCTGCTTCAGCAGCAGATGGGACAAAAGTTTCTCACTCTCTCTCTCTCCCAACTCCCATACCTAATGCCTAGAATGCTGCAACATCTGTAACCCAGACACCATGAGGAGTGGGGTGAAATAAAGTCCTCTCTCCTGCCACTGGAACAGCTGCCACTGCCATGTAAAGAAGTACAAGATTTGGAGAAGGGGTTTCACAGGGGCCTGATGGTGGGGATTTTGATCCCAAACTCCTGATAGTGTAATCGAGTGATGGAGTACCATTTGACTTGTAATTGGATTTGGAGTAAATCTAGCTAGATCTCTTAATTTGTGGGGAAATATATTAGTTTTCTGAGCCCAATTATACATCAAATATAGAATAGTGGGGCAGGCACTTGCCCATTACTAAACTGTAACAAGGATACTATCCTACCATCTTAAGGAAGAACTGACCACCATTGGAGCTGGGCTGGGACCAATGTTCTGTTTCTATATTTCTGTGTGACAGAAAAGAAGCAGTTTTTTCAGTTTGAACGTGAACAGAGTTGTAATTTTTAATCTCAGCTGGCTAGAAGTGAAGCATCCTCAGAGTACAGTTGTTCTTTGCAAAGTAAGCTGTTATACCAGCTTTAAGTGTCTACTTGATTGTCATATGTTCTGCTTATATGTTTTTAAATAAAGCGTTCCAACTAGCACACCAGATGTCCACGTATGCTCTCTCATTCAATGGGAACTAAACTTTAAAGTGCTTTAAAGTTAAACTTTAACTTTAAGGTAAGAAGCCCCTTGACATCTTACCACTCATGGAAGTGGGGAGCACATATCAATCAATACTTGTTTCCAACACAGTATTTTTCTCAGATATATTTCACAAACGAAATACTGGGAGAATTCACATATTCAAAGTTTCATCACTTGAAGTATAAGAGCAAATACTAGTTTTTTTCATTCAGGAATATCACAACCCACATTACCAGCCAAGTTAGAAGAGCAGTATAAACTGTGATTGTATTGCTGAGCCTTTTGGCCAGCACGGCAGATTTAATTTTCATTTGTTTAAATCAGGGTACTGTTAATATTTATCAGCAGATCTGTGTGATACAGCAGCAGTTTGGAAGCATGGAAGAAAATAACTAATTTTATTTCACACTTGATGCTCTGCTGCAGATTTTGTTAGAAACTCTGAAACGACTTTAAGACTAGAATGTGACCAGGTTCTAAAGGTCATCCAATAAAGTTCCAAACGTTATCAGTTACCTCATGCAGATTGAGACCCTTGTGGTAGGGAATTGCTCCAATTCTAACTAACAGTCCCATGAAGGGATGTCCCCTTTTTTCTTGGTATGGCTTTTAACATCAGCACAGCAAGTGAAATAATTGGTTGATGAAACTCTCCCCGGCACTGCATCAACTGGCTTCTGCTTGTCACAGAGCTATACATTTAAATGCATGGGGCCCTGTCTGGGAAAAACACCAAAGACCAGGCAGTTCTACAGGTGTCACTCCCCATAATGGCTGTCATTTATCCAGTCACCTAGGTCCACCTCTCAGCTACTGATCTAACCTGTTGCCTACACAAGAATCTACACCATACGCTGATGGTTATGTGCAGGACTCCAACTGTGAAGAAACAAATGAATAGGGGGAACGCCTGGGGCCTAAACATTTCCCAGCTTAAGGATAAAAGAGATCCAGGCCAAGATGGCTTAATTAACAGGGGCAGGGGGAAGGAAAAGGGGCTTCGAAGATGCAAAGGTGCTAAAAAAATTGCTCGCCTTTCCTTAGGGCAGCTGTCCAACAGGACTGCATTTCAAGTGGAAACGTACTGTAACATCAAGACTGTGTTTTATTAGTGCTTTTTAAAATCATATTATTCTTTGTTGAGTCTTTTGCACTGGAGAGTCTAGCTTTTATTTTGAGAACCTATGTGATCCTTCACATATAACTGAATTTTGCTGTCATGTTTGCAATTCAAGCGCTTTGCAGTATACTGTGATTCTCTCCCCCACGCCGCAACTCCTGCTTTAAAAGGAGGCCGAAATTTCATTTCATATTAAGATTTTGAGTGTCGTGATGTCAGTGAAGATAATTCATAGTAATTCCTACAAGCCAGAGCTCCAGTTCTTACAGTGAGCAGCTACAGGGCAACTGGCTTGCTCATTTCTGTGCGATGAAAAAACTAACAGGTGTGTGTGTGTGTGTGTGTGTGTGAGAGAGAGAGAAAACAATGAAACTTGCTTCTTTGAAGAACTTCTGGATTGAATAGTCTTTTATATAAGAAATGAATATGTTAATGGAGACTGCCAACCCACAAATATAATCTAGGCCAATGTGCTGAAAACTGAATTTCTGAACTGGCACCAATATTTGTTATACTCTTAACATTATATACTGGAATTAGTTTCAGTTTTCAGAAATGTATTGTTAGGGAGCGGGGGAGACCCAATTTTTGTTAAATTGGAGCTAAAGAGCTATCACTTTAAGGCTGTAATCCTAAACACAGTTCTTGGAAGTAAGGCCCTTTGAACACATAGGGACATACTTCTGAAAAAAAAATGCATAGGATTGCATAGTAAGGCTCACTTGAAATCCCATTATGCATGAACTCTGGTGGTGCTTTAAATGGTGGTGCTCTAGAACCTACTCTCTGGAGCAGGGGTGGGCAACATGCTGCCCCCACTGCACCATGAATTTAAAAAAACCTATTTTTTTAACAAAGAAAATGACGTTCCCTAATGGCTACAGACCGCTAAAATGGACACATTTAGCTTGTTTGCAAGCTAAATTTGTCAATTTTAGCACTCCATAGCTGCTATGGAGGATTAAAAGGGTCCAATATAACTGGCAAACAAGCTAAATTTAATCCTTTTAGTGCTCCTGAGCACTAATAAGTGGTTTGCCGCAAAATGTCAGTGGCAAACTGGTGATTTTTAACTTTGTTATTTATTTTCTTCCCAGTGTGGCCTATGGGGAGGGCTGAGGGGACGAAAATAGCCCCAGGACCTCCCGCAGTTGCCTACCCCTGCTCTAAAGAAAAACTACTTTTGGATATTCTATCATACTTGAGTTGAGGCAGACTTGAATCTCAGTGGCTGGGGTCACCAGGGACAAGAATCAGGTTAAGCCCTCTCCACTCCACTCTACTTTCTCCCATACTGGTGAACTGTTTACATGCATTCCTACAGGGCAAGTAAAGCACTGCACTGTGCCGACGTTACATTGAAGGGAGGCGGGGGCAGGGAAAGCATATAATAAGCCTTTCCTTTGCGTATAACCTGCTTGGCATAATGAAGGATATTTTGCAAATTAATAATAAGTATCAAAGAGTGATAGAATCAAATCCAATAATCAGTGCTGATTAGCAAGTGATAATGTACATTATGCCTTGTCTCCCACGGAAGAGAGATAAATAAGGTTAAATAGATGATTCCACCAAGAGGTAGTTGCAATGGTCATGAGAGAAATCACGAAAGTATGGCTGTTTTGGAAACCACAGAGAGCCTTAGGACACCTAGAATTAGCGTGGCATAGACTTACATAGACTAGAGACCATTTGCACAAACACATATACCACAACAAATCTGTACACCTTTTAAGATGCCACAGAAGGACTCTCTTGTGGCTTCAACAGACTAACATGGCAACCCTTCTGGAAGTTGAATATAAAGTTGCTTATAGGTATAAATGAGTAGCAAGAAATTTGAAATAGCAGGAACTATGGGCTTGTCTACATACATTTAAAAAGAACAACAGAAATATCACAGAATACTGGGCATCTTAGTCATTGAGAATGCAAGCATGCAGCAACTAGTAGACAGCCATCAAGGAGTGGATGGTCCTATCAACTATCTTGCTTTTGGAACAGAAGTCAACGATAATAAGGCTACCAGGGTAGCTTTTGTCATGAAAACTTTATCAAAAGTTAAATACATCATATCTGTTTACATAGCACCTTATAACGGTAGCTCTTGTGTGAAGACAACCTTAAATTATGCATTATTCATTGTGCTGCCTCCCAATAATAAGAAGCCCTCCCGCTGCAGACTTGTCAAAATCCTTGCCTGGCCTGAAGTGTTCTAAAACTCACCTGATTCAGGCTGTTCTGTGGGACTCAGGTTAAAACAGAAAAGGGTGGGGAAATTAAACAGAATTAGATGAGATCTGACTGGTTTGCTCATTTCTCCATTCTGTAATCCACCCTGAGCCTAAAGGATGGGGTGAACTAAAAATCTATCTCATACAAAACATAACATAGGAACCCAGAAACATAGAAAGCCACCTTATACTGATTCAGACCATTGGTCCATCTAGCCCTCCCTCGTTTCAGACAGGATTTTTTCCTAGACCTACCTGGAGATGCCGGGGATTGAACCTGGGGCCTTTTGCATGCAAAGCAGGTGCTCTACCACTGCGCTACAGCCCCTCCTTAAGGGAGTGCTTGCATAGAATAATCACATCTGGCCCAATCAAAATACTCAGCAGCTGATATTGGGACACTGCTGCCTGATAATTCACAACTCTCAGTCCCAGTACAGCAAAGGAGTAAATATAACATCCCATCAAGTCTAACCATCTACCTTCTTTATCCAAAGCAAAGGCATGAACTTTGTGTGATTGCCCTGTGGAGTGTCTACAATTATGGGACTTGGTGTATGGTGTTGAAACAGAAAGCCTTGCATCTGTCTCCAGAACCTTGTACATCTGCTCAAGCCATTTTGAGGTGGCTGGAACAGAAGAAGGAACCTTCCAAAATTGCTGGATGGTTTGCAGAAGCACCAGAAGCAAAGGAATTGCTACTGGAGTGGAAACCTCTGACTGTACCACATCAAAAACTGAATCTTTGATCTTGACCACTAGTTGCTGGGTCTCCAGACCAAGAGATTGCATGATATGGAGTATTTGCTCTCAAGAAGGCCCCATATCTTCAGGTGGGAATGTAGGAAACAGATTCCCCACCACAGCATCCAAGGATGATATGGGTGGAGAAACTCAAGAATAGGACATTGAGTCATATTGATACTACTCTGATCCCGAAGGTGGAGACACCCCTTCTTGTTGTCGTGGGACGTAATGCCACAAGGCCCCAATAGATCGGGCAAGTATGAGTGGGGGTAGGACACAAACAGCTAAGCAGTGTAAACTGTTCCATTGGTGGTATCTGTCGAGGGCTCCTTGGAGGTCTCTCTCAGTCTAAACCAGTAGCCAAGTCCAGACACAGACAAAGGAATTCCTTTCAAAGCTTTATTCTTCTTTTACAACTTAACAACTATACCGATTGCAACTAGATCTGAGCAGCACAGTACCTATGCCCTAAGTTGGAACAGTTGGTCCCCGTTTGAAAGGGAATTACTGGCAGACCCCTGAACTTAAGGACTAGGGAGAGTCCCTCCCCTTTTCCCTTGGAGCCTCTGGGCGCAGCCGTTGTTTACGCGCCAACCTGGCACTTCGCCTCCTTTCCGCGCCCTCCATCTGGCGCCGCTCTCTGCGTCTGCGTCACGCATCCAGTAAGTCTGCTATCTGTGATTGGTCACTCCCTGGACTGCTAACTAAACTAGGAATGCTGGTGGGAGGAATCTCC
Organism: Heloderma suspectum; assembly: GCF_057233095.1. Lineage (NCBI taxonomy): Eukaryota > Metazoa > Chordata > Lepidosauria > Squamata > Helodermatidae > Heloderma > Heloderma suspectum. The sequence goes on from NC_139459.1 coordinate 16,461,231, forward strand.
GTCAGCTGTTGGTCCTGGGAAAGAGGAGCGCACTCCTCTCCCAGGAGCGACTGCTCTTCCTCAGAATCAGAACTACTCTGGGATTCTATGGGCTCAGTGTCCACCCTGACATTATCATGGGAACAGCTATCAACACTGCATTTGGCTCCTGGGTTGATGGTACGGTGGGAACTGTCGACGTTGAAGGGAACACTGGAGGAGTAACTGCGAACATTTCCTGAGTCAGAGGTGGCCTCGATACCATAACTGATAGGGTGCATCAGCACTGATCAGGCGAGAAACAATCTGGATAGCAGTGGCGTGAGCCATATATATCCTCACCAATATCCAGGTCACATCTCCAATGAGGGTCATCAACACAATAGGGGTATCAATGGGGATCCCAACAAGATGGAGACTGTCTATCCCGCTTGGAAGAGGGTGAATGTGATCGATACCAGGGCTGCTCACACCATTCAGAACCCCAAGCCGTGCGGTCTGAATGGAAGTAGCAGGAGGCAGCAGAATTGGAGGACCCCCACTGAGACAGAGATAGCACCCACCAATTTCAATGTGCCTACCCTAAATATTACTAAGTCTGGATCCAAGCCTATGTAATCCATCCAACACACAATTATGTGTAAACTCCACAGATTTCAGTAGGACTTGTATAGTATAACTATACACTGAACTGTGGCCTACGTTTTCCCTTTAATATCTACACAATTATTTTCAGCCTCTTGACTTCATACCTTTATCCTCTGTCACACTATTATGATGGACCTCTGAGCTCCTTCCACAGGATTTCAACCACCAAAATACTTTATACCAAGGTGGGGAACTTGTGAGCCTCCAGATGTTGTTGGACTCCAACTCCAATTGTCCCTGACCACTGCTCATGCTGGCTGTGCCTGATGGGAGCTGGAGTATAACATCTGGAGGGCCACAGATTTCCCACCTGTGCTTTATGGCATCATGTAAAGTGGGCTACCAAGAGTAGGCTGGTTGAAAAAAGTATCTGATGACACTTGGGCAATTTGTTCTTATGAACTGCCAAGCGAAGTAGCCCAAGGAGTAGAAGATGCTGCCCAGGCCAAGATATACCAAGCTACGCTGTTCATGACTGCCCATTTGTTGAACTTAATTTTAGGGTTATATAACCAATCCATGAATTGCCAATGTTACTTGTCAGGAAAACACTTTAAAATCTCTATAATAGTGTTTCCATAGTTAAGTACACCAGGATCTTCAAAAACATTTTCCTGATCTCATGCAGACAGGCAAAACTGTGAAAACAGAAGTACCCATTAGATTGTTTAGCTTTATAAAATGAACTATCTCCTTTGAGCTGCCTACTATCACTGTATGCATCAAGAACTGAGTGATTAGCTTAGACAGAGTCAAACTTGCAAAGGGACTACATCTGATGACAAAAATAGATCTCCAAATGAGTGTAGGAAAAAGGACATGGCAATTCTTTTATCCATTTGGCACAAGATAACAAAGGTTGGAAGGGAAGATGCAAAATCTTTTTCAGCTACTCAAGAGTCAGAATGTGAACATTCAGCACTGGCATTTGGCTGTTCTGCTAGACATTTTCTAGTGGTGTTTACTGAGGACCTAGACAGCATGGGGCCCAACATGGGGTGCCGCCTCTTATGTTTTTTTTTATTTGTAAGCAAATGGAAGGGGGAAGAACTGGCATTTCTCACCTGAAAATGTCCCCTAGTCTGTTTTTCACATATTCATCCCAGCCCATGTTCTGAAACAGTAAGGAAGCCAGCTTGGGGACATTTGCAGGGAGAATGATTGATACAGGAGTGGCTATGAACGTCTCCCTTCTGTCAGCTGTTCCTGTCAAATGCTTTCCTCTCCTTTGTGTTCTGTTAACCAAGGTGGGTTTGGGAACTTGAACTGCCAAGATAATTTGTATTTTTGTCCTGCAGTTCCATACCTACTGATGAATTCTGACATTTGATATAGGGAAGATGTTCACCTCTAACACAATGTATTTACGATGTCCCTAACGCTGTGATAATATCATCATCATGGCGATCACTCATGACCGAGTAAGATTGTCTTCCAAAGATAGAGTCTGTGGAAGAGCCATGCAAGGATGCCATGCAAGACTCTTGCCAGGTAACTCCTGTGATTACTAAGCAGAGTTGCTCTACTTCCTTTTCTTCATCTCCACACATGACACTGCCTATCCAATGTTGGTTGAAGACTTCCTCTTTAGCCACCCACCGCCTCTGGCCCTACTCAGTTCACTTCTTTCCTTGGATAGGGATCAAAATTGGGGCTGTGAGACATGGCAGCACTCGGCCATCTCAGAATTCTCCATTTGGCAGCTCACAATCCTAGTGGCCTGCTGTGAGGTACTGAACCTCTTTCACCTTGAGGGCCAAATTCCATTTTGGAGAAGCTCTTGGGGGATGCATTCCAGTGGCGGGTGGTGCCAAAAGCTAAATGGGCAGGCCTCTACATACCAGCCTATTGTAGCTTAAAGCCCTTGCTGCCAGTAACTAAGCCTTAGGATGGCACGCAGCTCTACCTCTCATTCAAATCTTCACCAGGGTTGGCCGTGGAATCCCTGTCTTAATGTCTGGAGACGATGAGTGGCTGGATGGGGAGGAATAAGCTGAAGCTGAACCCTGACAAGACCGAGGTACTTTTGGTGGGAGAAAAGAGGAGATTGGGGGATGTTGATCTAGTGTTGAATGGGGTACCGCTACCCTTGAAAGACCAGGTCCGCAGCCTGTGGTCATTTTAGACTCCTGGCTGTCCATGGAGGCTCAGGTGTCAGCTGTGAGCCGGACAGTGTTGTACCAACTCCATCTGATATGGCAGCTGTGCCTCTACCTTCCTGACCATCTGCTCCCATCGGTAGTACATGCCCTGGTCTCCTCTCATCTAGACTACTCTAATGTGCTCTACGTGGAGTTACCCTTGAAGACAGTTCAGAAGCTGCAGCTGGTGCAGAACACAGTGGCTCGCCTGATTAAAGGCAGCCGCCAGCGTGAGCACATCACTCCAGTGCTGAAGGAGTTGCACTGGTTACCAGTTGTTTTCAGGGCCAAATTCAAGGTGTTGGTTTTGACCTTTAAAACCCTATATGGTTCTGGCCCAGCCTATCTCAAGGAGTGCCTCCAGCAACAACAGATAGGCCGCTCAACAAGATTAGCCTTGGATGGCCTTCTCTCTGTCCCATCAGCCAGGACAGCTAGGCTGGTGAGGACGAGGGAGAGGACCTTCTCTGTGGTGGCCCCCACTCTGTGGAACTCCCTCCCTAGGGAACTCCACCATGCTCCCTCTTTAATGAGCTTCTGCCACGCATTGAAAACTCGGTTGTTCAGGCAGGCATTTGGGGTGAGTTAGGGCATTTTTAAACCATGCTTTATTGTATAATTTTACTGTTCTACATTGTACTGTTGTACATCGCCCAGAGTGGCCAGGTGACTGGCCAGATGGGTGATTAAGAACTTACATACATACATACATACATACATACATACATAAATAAATATTAGGAGAGGCATTTCAATCTTGTAGAACGGGAATGCACACAAGCTTTAATACCACCACATGATTTATGGTCAGGGAAAGAGGCCTGGCCATCTGAGGGGCTGGATTTGGCTGCAAGCCTGAGGTTCTGCACCCCTGGTCCAAGATATTGATTTTATTCCCCTTCTTGATGCAGCAAAGCCTCTGATGCCATCCTCAAGTGACAACTCTGTTCATTCCAATGAAACTTCATGCCTATGGATGTTTCTTCAGATAAAACATTTCTTACTCTTGGTTTTAATCTGAACAGCTTGGAAACCTCTCTCCTACCACTGGGTTTTCATCTTCTCCTAGGACCCCTCAGCAATAACTCTATCAACTACTATACTGTTCCGTTTGTTCTGGGAAGGGAAAACTATTTCAAACTGCATGCCACATTTTTTTCTTCCCTTGACAATCAAGCTGGTTTTATTTATGTTTACTGTGTGGTCTCTGTGCCATTATATGCTTGCATACCCAGGATACTGTTATTTCCATTCTGGATGCTCTCCATGTTCTGGTCAAATTTTGTCATGCAATATTTTCCTTGCTTTCCCAAAATTCTTGGCACCAGTCATAATACATTAAAGAATGTGTAAAGCAAGTGTAGCTTGAATTTAAATGTACTATTATATCCAGAAAAACTGTACTGCGCTTTGTTCTTAGTGGTAGACTTTTTAACGTATATTGCCTTGAGCATTTCACAAATTGGAAAAGCAACTCAGAAATGCTATTAATTTATTTTAAAATGTTTATTTATCTCAATTAGCTTTTGGTGATTTCCACATAATTACACAGACGTGTGATTTGCTGCTGGGTAGAGTGTCTGCTCAACACTTTCCCAATCTTATCTGCTAAAATGTACTGCTCAGTTGTCAGGAACTAGTAGACCATTCACTGGACCAAAGGACTAGTCTGAGCCTGTCAAACAACAGATCAGTTCCAGAATAAGGGATGATAACAAGTAAAAAGCAAGGTCTGCTTAGTAAACTTTCATGCTTCCCTAGTCTCCTGACTCCATCTCCTGGAAAAAGAAACAAGCACACTAGGAACTGCAGAAAAAGGTAAGTGTGTGTGGAACCAAGTTCTAAATTCAGCCCATCACTCAATCTAGCTGTGACCACTGCCATTTTCCCAGTAGTCTCAGAAAGGAAGAAATAATATGGGGCTGCTGTCAAAAACATCAATCTTACGTCCGTTTCTCCACTCTCCCAAGTAGACATATCAAGCAGCTTATTCCAATATGAGTAAAGTGGCTCCAGGAGTAGAAGAGAAGGGGGTCTGAGCCGTAGCCATGCCCCGATATCATACCCCACTGCTGGCCGTGCCCCCTTGACATCCATGGGCTTATATAGACGTCTGCAAAGGGGAGGCTATACATGAACAGCTGCTCAGACAATCCACGTGCTTGATCCCATGTGGCCAGTGACGGCTGGGGCCAGCAAAGGAGTGTGCACTGGGGCAGGGCCAGCAGTTTGGCCCCACTTCCTTTCTATGCATGAAGGAGGCTAATATCTAATATTCAACCATGTGATGTCATCATCACAGTGTGACTTTCCCTTGCCCTGCAGGTGGCAGCCAATGGATTGGAGTGGAGAAACATTTTGCCAGATGTCAGTTGCTGCTGGTTTTTAGCACCAGTCCCATAACTGTCATAACATCTAACTCCATCCTAAAGCAATGGTTTTCATACCATGTTCCATGGAACCCCAAGATTCCCTGGAAACTTACCAGGGGTTCCTGAATGAGAAGATGAATAAAATATGAGCTTCTCTGAACGACAGATAGGTCCTGCATGACTCAAGAATAAAGCAGCCTTCCCCAACCTGGTGCCCTCCAGATGTTTTGGACTACAACTCCCATAAGACCCAACCAGCATGGCCAATAGTCATGGATTATCGGAACCATAGTCCAAAACACCTAGAAGGCACATGGTGCCTACCCCTGCTCTAGAACATCTCTCAGAATAGTTGGCTATGCCAGGGGTTCCACAAGTTGATGTGGAAAGGGTTCTGTGAAGTAGGGGCTCTAAAGTATTTATATATCTTGAGTCAGAAATGCTTGCAAATTAAAACTATGGTAAGCTTGTGGAAATACACCCCATATTATTTACTGTGAAGCCATGTTGGACCTGAAGTTTATAACTACATGTGTCTTAAGACACAAAGGGACTGTTAGTGAGTAAACAGGTACTGGTGGTCCAGAACCATCCCTCCCTCCCTCCACCCATTCATTCCCTTTCGCATGCACAGACCAGTCACACAGAGCATGCAGCATGCAGTAAATGGAGAGCAGAGGTTAATAACCTGGAAGCATAGGATCTGAGAATGTGAGAACAAGTTAAAGACAACAGCTCCTCTCCATTGTCACTGAGGCTCAAGAAGCAATGCTGCAGCGTAGAGCAGTGGGAGTGGGGGAAATAGAGTTTGTCCAAGACACAGACATATCTCCGCAAGTGGCGGCAGGTGTAACTGCAAGACAAGAGTAAAGGGAAGAAAAGAAAAGAAGAAAAAGAAAAGAAAAAACAAACAGGAATTTTCCTTTAAGAAAGCTGCACCCAAACATGATCCAAACAAGTCAGTGGCAGATGTCAAAGAGCAAAGCAGCAGTTTAAAAAAAGTTAAAAACTGTAAAAGCAGAAAGGGTGGATAGTCTCTGCAACAACCCCGGATGATTTCATTAGTGACGCAAAGGAGGTTGCCGGCTTTAGCAGGGAGGGTGTGTGTAAACACACCAATGTTTGTGGATTTACTTTTAGGGAAAAATTCAAACCACCTTTTCATGCAACTTAAAGACAAATACTCTTGTGCCAAGATGTAATATAAAATGTTATGGGAACAGTTACACAGCTTGTGTGGTTTTATACAAACTGCCATCTTCAACTAGAGGAATGAAAAGGCCAAATTCATTGCTAAGTTACTGCTTTGAGGTTCTCCCAGCAGCCTTTAGAAACCTAGCAGTTAACAATAACCCAGTTTGCCACAACAGTTAGGGAGTTATAGGCTGGTTAGTCCTACTGCCCATGAATCATCATGGTACTGCCTTAAGTTCTGGGGTTTTGTTTTGCAGTATATATCCACTTCTGTCTTCCTGCTGCACAAACAGAAGCTTCTTGGGAAGTATCACTCAGACATTTAGCTCTGCTGTAATTAATTTCTCTCTCTCTCTCTCTCTCTCTCCCCCAGTTCCCAGCATTCATCCCACTGTAGTGTGAGCAAGAAACAGAACTCAGGACAAGGGTAGGTTGACAGGTCCGCTTGGATCTCAATGGATCTGTTCGTACATCATGACAACCCACCATGGGTTAATTTACCCATGGGGGTTGTCACCTCATACCTGGTGTATGCAGATGCCATTTTTGCACGGCGACCAAAGGTGCCTGCTTTGCCATGGCTTGTTATGTCATGCGAATCCAGGCAGCAGGGGTTGTTTCAGGGTTAGACAACCATTAAATAATGCAACCATTTAACCCTCAAACAACTGTTGTCGCCTGAGTTTGCATGATATGACAAACCACGGCATGCAAAAAGGGTGCCTGCAGGCATCTGACACTATACAACAGCCCCTGTGGGTAAATTAAGTCATGGGGATGGGGCCACAATACCTGATGGAGTGCCTCTCCTGGCATGAACTTACCTATACTCAACATTCATCATCTAAGGCCCTCCTCCAAGTGCCTCCTCCATGGGAAGCTCAGAAGGTGGCAACAAGGGAGAGAGCCTTCTCTGTGGTGGGCCCCTGGTTATGAAATGATCTCCCTGACAAGGGCCGCCTGACACCAACATGGTTATCTTTTCGGTGCACCAGGTTAAGACCTTCCTCTTTTCTCAGGCAATTGGCCTGAGGCTTTATTTAAGTTCTAGATTTTTCTTATTATTGATCATTTGAAATTATTCTAGATATATGTGCATCTCTCTGTGTGTTGTCTGTTTATATGTTTTATGTAAATGATTTTTATAACATATTTTAAGGTTTTAATCTTTGCAAACCACCCAGAGAGCTTCAGCTATTGAGCAGTATAGATATGTAATCAATGAAATGAAAATGATATGTTGAGCTGCTGTGTTGTGTGAACCAGGCCGATAGCTCCCACTACATTTTAGGGGACACAGTTGAAATTCAAGGGGTGGAGGGGCCAGCTTCCACTCCTGGCTCTAGGTTCAGCAGGGACAAATTCAGCTCCAGTAGTAGCCCCAAGTACCGCCCCTTACTTTCACCCATATAGGGGAATGGTTGCCATTCATTCCTACTGACAAAAGCAAAGTGCTTGGGGAAAACACTGCAGTGGAGAAAGTAGTGATTGCAGTGGAGAAAATGGTGAGTTAAGGTTTGAACTTCTCCCCTCTCATCATCCAATCTTGTGTATTTGTACACCTAATCAGTGAAGTGCTGAAATTAGTTCCTAGTCTTAATTAATGATTTTAAATGGCAACCTAGAAGTTTCATCAGGCGATACGCCACCCACCCCACAAGCGGTACAGATACAGAGGCCAGTCTTGCATTCTTCCTGTCTGGCTGCCCACAATATTTGTAAAACCCTCTACCAAAATTTTGTTGGATTGCCCTGACACTGTTTTCAAAATCCTGCTCTCAAAGACCCCTGCCTTCTCCTAGGAAGAAAAAATTAGGTTGACTTGTATACCAGGTTCAGTATGTGGTTATGCTTTCTGCAAGGTTCTCTTTTTTAAACTGCCAATTACTTTGCTTTTTGAAAGAAAATATGTACTTAATATCTGCATTTTATTACTAAAATCAATGAAAAGGAAGTTATTAAAGCAAAAATAATGCACTCTCCCAGAGACTTCTTTCTGCTTCTTAACCCCAAAAGCAACTAGCAGGCATTCTCTCTTTGTGAGTGGGTGGGGAAAAGAGGTATGTGCTACCCACAACAGATTAGAGGCTGCACATTTTCCTCTTGCAAACAGTAAACTTAATTTCTAGCTATGTGGCAGTAAAGCACTGAAATGTTTGATATCACCATCTAAAAAGTTAGCATTTGGAATGTCTGGGTAACTAGAGCCTGAGAAATCAGTAAGTGTGGTTTGGAGTTTTCCTACTGAAAACAGTTGTTCTTACTTAAGGATGAAACTCTGCCATTTTAGGAGATAATGAAACCAATACAATATGTCTAGTGCCTTCTCAGTGTATAATTTTTTTCCAGGGTTATGTGCTGCATAAATCAGAAGAGTTATTAGAAAATAAAATGTTATCATCTGTTCTGTTTCAACTAAAGAAATATTTTAAAAAATATTTATGTTCTTGAACTACCACTCTATAAGATCCAAAATAAGAGCCAAGAGTGTGCGCAGCCAAACCAATATAAAAATAATATCTCAAGAGAACAAACAAATGATATTAAGAACCCTATTTCAGAGACTGAGTAACTGCAAAAAGCTATTTATAAAGATGATCAGACATACCCAGTTATCAAGACATCAGCAATTAAAGTGCACCCGCTCATGCACTCCCAAACGCACCCAGGCACACAGAAAGGGACATGTTTGAGATTTCAGGATCCTCTATACCTCTCCGCATGTATCCTAAAGCTCTTAGTAGTCTCAGGGTGCTTACGCCTGTCGATTCCTTTATGCCCCACTGATTCCCTTCTGCAAGCTGTAGGTCCCATTGATTTCCCTTGTGCAAGCGGGACCCAATGTGCTTATGCAAGGGAGATGGGGAACTTCCTCAGAGAAACCCTGAAACAAGAAGAAACACTTGTTTCTAGAAGGAGGCAGGTCATCAGCGCTTCCTTATGCAAGCTCCACCAACCTGTCTCCTTCCAGAAACAAGTGTTTCTGCTCATTTCAGGTGTCCTGGAGGTGCTGAATTGCTGTTGCACAAGCAGTGGAAGCTGCTTGTGCAACAGAATTGGCAGAGCGAAAACACCTCATTGGATTTTGCCAATTCTCTTTCAGAAGACAATCTAGTTGAGTGGGTACATTTCTTCTATTAATTGATTGCCATTCATTTTATCCTTTTCTCAAAAGTAACATTTCTAAGAACTGGTGGAAGACTATGCTCTAGGAATGTCTCAGAGTTCTACAGTTCTTACATGTTCTACCTGGAGATATGGACAGAATTACTTGGAAATGTGAGATTAACCATATGTATGCTTGATTCTTGTCTGGTCTATCTGGGTCTCATGTGGTTAATGCCCTTCTGGGAGAGGGGATTGTTCCTAAAGAGGCTACTGTGAGGCCCACCTTGAAGAACCCTACTCTTGATCCAGGTGATCTGAACAACTACCAACCTGTATATGCAAATGACCTGTGCCACAAGATGGATGTGGTGAGTGCAGTCCTGTTGCTTTTCCTAGACTTCTCAGCAGCATTTACTATTGTCAATCTTGCTGGTATGGGACTGGGATTCACTGTCTTTCAGTAGCTCTGGGTCATTCCTGGAGGGTCAGCCTCAGAAGGTGGTACTGGGAGACAGCTGCTCCACCCCATGGTGTACAAGGTTCCACCTTGACTCCCATGCTTTTTATGAAACCTCTGGGAGAAGTCATCCAATGGTCAGGGCTGACTCTCAACTCTATCATTCCATCTTCTGATCTTAAGAAGGTAGTGGAGGTCCTGAACTTGAATATGGTGCCCGTTCAGGAATTAACTATGGCCAACAAGCTAAAATGTAATTCCAATTTAACTTAAAATGGATGCATATGTTTGGAGTCCAGCTGACACAGGTTTCGGTGTACAGCCTCTTCTAGATAGAGATACAGTCAGGGCCAGAAATATTGGAACAAGGATAACTGTTTTGGCATTTGGCCTCTGTACACCACCACATTGAAGTTGAAAGGAAACACACCCAGATGGGAGCGAAGTCAGGACTTTCAGCTGTAATTCAAGGGATTTGGCAAAAGTGGGGCACTAACCATTCAGGAAGTACAGCCAGCAGCATACACACACACCCATTGTTGGTGGCTCATAAGTAATGGAACAACCCAACATCATCTCAAACCTAAGGATCGCCTTTAATACCTGGATGAAAATCCTTTGCAGTCAATGACCGCCTGAAGTCTGGAACCCATGGACATGACCAAATGCTAAGTTTCCTCCCTTGAGATGCTTTGCCAGGCCTTGACTGCAGCTGCCTTCAGCTGCTGCTTGTTTGTGGGTCTTTCTGCCTTCAATCTTGTCTTCAGTAAGTGAAACGCATGCTTTATTGGACTGAGATCAGGTGACTGACTTGGCCATTGAAGAACATCCCACTTCTTTGCCTTCAGAAACTCTTGGGTAGCTTTTGCTGTATGTTTTGGGTCATTATCCATCTGCAATACGAGGTGGCGTCCTATCAGTTTGGCAGCATTCGGCTGAATCTGAGCAGAAAGTATAGCCCTATACACTTCAGAATTCATCCCGCTGCGTTTATCAGCGGTCAGGTCATCAATAAATACCAGTGACCCGGTTCCATTGGCAGCCATGCATGCCCAGGCCATAACACTGCCTCCACCATGTTTGACAGATGATGTGTTATGCTTTGGATCATGAGCTGTTCCTTTCCTTCTCCACACTTTTCTCTTCCCATCGTTCTGGTACAAGGTAATCTTGGTTTCATCAGTCCAAAGAATCTTATTCCGGAACTGGGCAGGCTTTTTAAAGTGTTTGCTGGCAAAGGCTAATCTGGCCTGTCTTTCTTGAGCGTTACCAGCGGTTTGCACCTTGTTGTGAGGCCTCTGTATTTACATTCATAAAGCCGTCTCTTGACTGTAGATGTTGACAATGACATGCCTACCTCTGCAAGAGCATTCTTGACCTGGCTAGATGTTGTGAAAGGGTTCCTCTTCACCATGAGCAGAATTCTGCAGTCTGTCAAGGGCTCTTTGGAGGCCTCTCTCAGTCTAATCCACTAGCCAAGTCCAGACACAGACAAAGGACTTCCTTTCAAAGCGTTATTCTTCTTTTACAACTTAACAACTATACCGTTTGCAACTAGATCCGAGCAGCACTGTACCTATGCCCTAAGTTGGAACAGTTGGTCCCCGTTTGAAAGGGAATTACTGGCAGACCCCCTGAGCTTAAGGACTAGGGGGAGTCTCTCCCCTTTTCCCTTGGATCCTCTGGGCGCAGCCGTTGTTTGCGCGCCAACCGGGCACTACGCCTCCTTTCCGCATCCTCCATCTGGCGCCGCTCTCTGCGTCTGCGTCGCGCGTCCACCAAGTCTGCTACCCGCTCTCCGTTACTCCCTGGACTGCTCTCTAAGCTAGGAATGTTGGTGGGAGGAATCTCTGACAGCTGTTGGCCCTGGGAAAGAGGAGCGCGCTCCCCTCCCAGGAGCGACTGCTCTTCCTCAGAATCAGAACTACTCTGGGATTCTATGGGCTCAGTGTCCACCATGACACAGTCATCCACTTTAGTTATCTTCCGTGGTCTTCCAGGCCTTTTGCTGTTGCTGAGCTTGCCAGTTAATTCTTTCTTTTTCAGGATGTTCCAAACTGCTGTACTGGCCACTCCCACTGTTTTTGCTATCTCTCTGATGGGTTTATTTTGTTTCCTCAGCCTAATGATGGCCTCCTTCACTCGCATGGACACCTCTTTGGACCTCATGTTGGGAGTTCCAGTGAACAGCTACCAAATGCAAATGTAACACTTAGAACCACCTCCAGGCCTTTCATCTGCTTGATTGGTCATGGGGCACCCAGGAAACAGGCCACACCTGGCCATGCAGCTGCTTGTCAGCCATTTGTTCCATTACGTATGAGCTACCAATGATGAGAGTGTGTGCATGCCACTGGCTGTCCTTCCTGAATGGTTAGTGCCCCACTTTTGTCAAACCCCTTGAATTACAGCTGAAAGTCCTGACTTCGCTCCCATCTGGGTGTGTTTCCTTTCAACTTTAATGTGGTGGTGTGCAGAGGCCAACTGCCAAAACAGTTATCCTTGTTCCAGTATTTCTGGCCCTGATTGTACATTATCCTCAAAGAATCAGGTACAAAACTTGGAAGTGCTCCTAGATCCAGCACTTTCTTAGGATATCTAGATAGTGGTGGTAATTAGAAGCACTTTTACCGCCTTTGACTAGTTTACCTATCCCACTAAAATTAGACCAGGCTTCAGCCATTCATGTCCCAGTCCCAGATCCAAGTTCGATCGTTCCAATGCTCTCCATATCGGGCTGCCTTTAATCCTGCAACTAGTTCAAAATGTGACTGCCAGAATGCTGACTGGAACCTGGACCATATAAGTCCCACCTTATAACAGCTTCACTGGCTGTGTATTCATTTATTGGCTCAATTTAAAGTGCTGGTGCTAACTTTCAAAGCCCTAAATAAGCTGGGACCAGGATATCTCAAGAACTACATTCTCTCATATGAACCTGCCCAGACTTTGAGATCAACCTCAGGGATCCTACTCTATGTTCCATTACCACTAGAGATTCAGAGAATGTCTGTATGGCAGGGATGCAGCACATGGAAAATCTGCATCTGGTCAACAGAGGCTGGCACCACTCCCGTGGCCCACTCCCTCCATAAGCCCTGCCCCTGCCAGGGCTGGGAGGAGGTGGGGAGAGGTATCCCTACTGTTATTTTGGATCAAAGATCAGAGGTAACAGCAGGGATTTCCATGTGCTGTTGCTTCACTGTGCAGACTTTCTTGGTCAGTGAAGCTCCGCGCACATGGAAGCCAAGACAGCGGAAGGGTCCAGGAGGTTGTAAATTATCTAGATCCATTTCAATCGGGCTTCAGGCCTGGTTTTGGAATGGAAACTACCTTGGTCGCCCTGTAGGATGACCTCTGACGGGAGAGGGACAGGGGGAGCGTGACCCTGTTGATTCTCCTGGCCCTCTCAGCAGCTTTCGATACCATCAACCATGGTATCCTTCTGGATAGGTTGTCTGGGTTGGGAGTTGGAGGCACTGCACTGCAGTGGTTCCGCTCCTACTTGGATGGCCGATTCCAGAAGGTGGTGCTGGGGGATTATTGCTCTGTGTCATGGCAATTGTGCCATGGGGTTCCACAGGGCCCTATTTTATCCCCTATGCTGTTTAACATCTACATGAAACCGCTGGGGGAGGTTATCCGGAGATGTGGGCTGAGGTGCCATCAATATACAGATGACACCCAGCTCTACCTCTGTTTCTCATCAAACCCAGGTGGCTGTTCTGAATCAGTGCCTGGGCACGGTAATGGACTGGATGAGGGCCAATAAACTGAAACTCAATTCAGACAAGAAGGAAGTACTGTTAATGGGTGGTTCGTCTGCCCGGCTAGGTGATATTCAACCTGTTCTGGAGGGGGCTGCACTCCCCCTAAAGGATCACGTTCGAAGTTTGGGGGTGCTCTTGGATCCAGAACTGTCACTTGAGGCACAGGTGAACTCAGTGGCACAGAGCACTTTTTATCAGCTTAGGCCGGTATACCAACTACGCCCTTATCTGGACAGAGATAGCCTAGCTACAGTTATCCATGATCTGATAACTTCTCATCTGGATTACTGCAGTGCGTTAGACGTGGGGCTGCCTTTGAAAACGGTCTGGAAACTTCAGCTGGTCCAAAATAGGGAAGCAATATTGTTAACAGGGACTGGCCAGCGAGCTCACATACGCCAGTACTTTTCCAGCTGCACTGGCTGCCAGTCCATTTCTGGGCCCGATTCAAAGTGCTGGTATTAACATTCAAAGCCCTTAACGGCTTGGGGCCAGGTTATCTGAAGGATCGCCTCCTCCCATATGTGCCTGCCTGGACCTTAAGATCATCGTCAGCGGCCCTTCTCCGTGAGCCCCTGCCAAAGGAAATGAGGCAGGTGGCTACTAGGAGGAGGGCATTTTCTGCTGTGGCACCCCGACTGTGGAATGAGCTCCCTAGTGAGGTTCGCCTGGCACCTACAATGTATTCCTTTCGGCGCCAGGTGAAGACCTTTTTATTTTTGCAGGCATTTTAGCATTTTAGCTTTCTAGACTTCTAGCTTTGCTGTTTTAAATCTGTATTTTAAACTCCTGCACTGCTAGGTTTTATCGTGGTTGTATTGTTATATTGTGGTTTTAATGTTCTATATATTTTAAATTGTTTTATTGTGTGCTGTTTTAATTTTTGTGAACCGGGTATAGAAATGAAATGAATGAATGAATGAATGAATGAATAAATAAATAAGAGTAATGGGGACCTGACCAGATAGGCTTTGCCCTCCCCCACCTCCTTCCTCTATTAATAGTTTTAATGTTGCTTTAGTTAGGTGTTATGTTTTAAATAATGGTTGTTAACAGCCTTGAGGAATCCACTGGGGATGAAATGGGATATAAACATTTTAATTAAGAAGTATTAAGAGGAAAAATAAACTACTACTGTTAGAACTGCTACTCATACAGAATCAAAATTTTATACGCTTAAATAAGGGTCACTCCTAACATTCATCATAATTTCTAATGGAGATCAAGCTCTGTAACGCTTGAAGAAAAAGTGTGTACTCTTATTGTCTGAAGTGTGGTGTGAGTGTACTTTTCACCACAAGTACACTACTCAGGCAGCTGATACAAGGAGCAGTTGGGCAATCAATGTACTTATGCTGAAAAGAATTAAGATTGATCACTGTGTGGAAACTATGATATCAAAGCAGCCCTAAAATAAAATATATTTGAGTTTATTAGTCACACATCATAACCCAGCAAGGGTAGGCTGCTTTTACAGAACAAAATATCTGTCAATCACTGCTTATGGCTGTGGGTTTTCACAGTTAACTTGCTATGCTAAAATGCTTTCAGAATGTATGTTAATGGTTGGGCTGACCCTATACTTTAAAGCCACTTTAGATAGCAATGGCCAGACACATGAATTCACATGCATCAGCATGTCATAGGATCAGCAGGGGAAGAGAAGAGTGGCTTCTTAAATCAGTCTTGCTGCTTTTTCTTCAAAACTGCAGCTTTATATGCTCAAAATGGGGCAGGCTGCTCCTGTTTCCACATGTGATCAAACAATTGTAGGATCCAAAGCCTCCCCCAATACTACAACAGTTGGAATTGCAAAAGTGGGCAGTGGGGAGGGGGGAAACAGCCTCTCCATGATCCACCAATGCTTGCTCGATCATCCCATCAGGTGGTAAGCTCCTAGACCACTGTTATGTGAGACTGTGCATAGCACCACGGGAACAAAAATAGTTCCAATCCTCGTGTAAACATTATGTGTCAGACAATTTTTGTAAACACAAAAGAAAGAAAAGATAGTCTTGGAAACAAACATGTTCTCCCAGGCTGCCTCAGGGATATCAAGTACTCATTTGAGAAACTTGGGGTAAGAAGGTATTTATGAGATGGTTAATTTAGGTCACCAAAGGATTTTCTATCACGTTTTTTTCCCCATCCTGCTGAAATTAAAAATGAATTGTAAACTTTAAAGTCCTTACAAGCATCTAGCGTACCTTGAGTTTCTTATATCTTGTAGAAATATCTATCTAAATAGGCACGAGAGAAACCAGCCACCTTGTTTATTTGTCTGCAAGACAATTCATGGCTAAAGCAACAAACTATGGCTAACAAACTATGGCTTAGCATTTTGTCCAAATGCAGCCAGTGTGGTGCAGTGGCTGTAAGGACAACTAGAAAGCAGGAGGTTCCTGGTTCGCATCTCACCTCTACGATGAATGTACTAGCTGACCTTCAGCAACCTACTCTCTCTTAGCCTCAGTCCCTCACCTGCAATATGCGGGACAGTATGACAGACTTACCTCACAGGGTTGTATGGACTACTCCTACATAATGCACATGAATGGGCTTGAATGCTTGAAAGCTCTAAACAAATGTTATGACTTATTAAATAAATCCAAAATACTGCCTTTCTGTAGTTAGTATAGTGGGACAGAGGGAGAGCGTGAGAATAATACATATATCTGTATTCACAAAAAAGTAAGATTTTATTTACAAGTCTTTGGCAAATACGTGCCACATGTGTTAGCTCACAGAAGTTCTCTTAAACCGAGAGCCACAAAAACCTAATTCTATCAAGCTTGATTATGACCTAGATAGTATACTGTTTCTTCTCCCTTATCAGACAAACACAAGCACATATTGTTTGTTATGCAAAATATTTTTGGTTCTAACAGCCCCTCTTAAAAATGTAGCCATCAGTTTGACATGTGACCCAAATGTTGCCTCTGTAAAGAATAGTGAAAGTAGAGGTTTAAGTAACTTTTAAAGAGATGCTTAATATGCAGAGTGCTTCAAAATTACACACACATGTACAGAGGGGGGGCGATGATCAGATGTGGAGGTTTTCAGTTTGCCTTATGTTGTGGGTAACCCACATTTTGAGAGCAACCCATTGTGATGTCTTAAAAGGAGTAGCATTTTTTAAAAAGAAAAATACTCCCATAATTTGTGTTGAAGCAAGATGGCTTTGACAGAGCTAGTTCTTTCACCATGCAGCCAGTTCCTCCAAGGCAAACAATGTTTTTCAGGAATTATGTATAGGTAGACTTTCTGTGAGCACAAACCCCAAACATTGCAACTATTTTAAAATGTGGATAAATATACTTTGCAAACACTGTACAACAGCTGAGCAATTTCTTTGTTTAGAAGAAACCTTCCTACAGAGTATGGGATGTTATGTTCAAATGGAGGTATAGGAGCAGTAGCAGAATAGGAATTAAGACATAGGACTTGTAGAAAGGCATGGGATATGGAAACAAAAACTGTAAGGAGAGGGAGATATGGATTGGGGAGTGACTGACATTTGTGCCAAACAGTGCCTTGGCCCCGCCCAGACTTTTGGACTTGCTATATCTGGGTGCACAACCTGAAGGCTGAATGCAGCTATGGCTATGGGTTGTATGGCCCCCACCCACTTTTCCAAAGACTGCAGAAAGGAGGACCTGAGAAAGACTGAAGAAAGGAGGCTTTTGTCAGTGGTAAGCAGGGAAACCCCAGTCTTATTTCAGAATTGTGCTGTGCTTTGCATGCCTGAAAGATGTGGCACTGGGCCTTACTCCTAAGTAGACACGCATAGAATTAAGCTTGGTGGGAATATGTCCAAATTGGCAAGAAGTGCATTTTTGTGTGTGTGTGTGCACAAGTGTGCATGCGTGTGCATGCATGTGCTCGTGTGTATGTGTGGCCCCAGTATATCCCTCGCCCCCCATTTGTCCCTCAGAGCAAAATGGTATTTTTCCCCCTGCATCCATGTAGTCTAGTCTCAGGATACTTCACAAGCTCTTTGAATTCTGAAGTACATGCTATATTTCATGCCCTGCAATGCAGTAGAAGGATGTTCTGTAGGAGATCACATGATTTACATGCATAAGCCTCCAGATCCCTAGCAACTCCAGTTTCAGGTAGAAGGGATGATAAAGACCTGAGCGAGATCTTGAAAGGCTTCTACCAGAATAGAGCAGTAGATGGTACTGGACTGGATGGACCAACAGCCTGATTCAATACAAGGCAGCTTCATATCTTCATATGATCATTGCTATTAAAAGGATTGTATTTTATTGTTGCCATTCTCACCCTTCCTCCAAGGACCTCAGGGGAAGGCACATGGGCTTATTTCCTTTTATATTCACAACAAGTAATTGGCCAGATGCGGATTTGGTGGCAAAAAGGAGTTCTTTTCCACCACAACCATTGCATCATTTCAGTGTCATCCAGCAGAACTTTTCCGAGTCGTTCATGGCCTGGCACAGTCTGGGCTAAGGAGAGAGATGGTGGAACTCTTGGTAGCACACTGTGACAAGTATGCATGGCAATTTGAAGATAAAGTCGCTCAAATCATCACAACTCAAATACCACAGATAATGCAGTTCCATTAGCAGAGGTTTTACTGGATGAGTTTCAGCGGTTGAGGCACAAGGATGCGGACAAGATTCTCGGCCAACTCCAGTCAACCTGTATGCTTGACTCTTGCCCTTCATGGCTTATTACATCTAATAGAGAGGGAATGGCCGGCTGGCTCTAGGAGGTTGTAAATTCCTTCTTGAGAGAGGGGTGGTACCGGCCTCCTTAAAGGAGGCAGTAATTAGGCCACTCCTGAAAAAACCTAACCTGGACCTGGATGATGTTAACAGCTATAGGCCAGTAGCCAACATCCCCTTCCTAGGCAAGGCGTTTGAGCGGGAAGTTGCCAGTCAACTCCAAGCACTCTTGAATGAAATTGATTATCTAGACCCATTTCAATCAGGCTTCAGGCCTGGTTTTGGAGTGGAAACTGCCTTGGTCACCCTGTGGGATGACCTTTGCCAAGAGAGTGACAGGGAGAGTGCAACCCTGTTGATTCTCTTGGACCTCTCATTGGCTTTTGATACCATCGACATCCTCTGAGGTCATCAGAGGGCATGCCCCTGGTGGTTCCACATGGACTCATGGCCCAGCTGGAGTCTACCAGGAAAAAAAGCCGTCAGTGTGGAGGACCCCTTCCTGTGGAACTCCCTGCCTTTAGAGGTCAGGCAGGTGCTAACGCCATGTTGCTTTTGGCACCTTCTGAAGACATTGTTATTTCGAGAGGCTTTCCTTGAGTGACCAGCCATGGTTTATTAAATTCAGAATTTGTTTCTTTTAAAATGTTTTAATTGTTTTAACATGGTGTTTTGTTCTTTTAACTTTGTTGTTCACAGCTCCAAAATCTTTTGATGTGGAGTGGTATATAAATATTGTAAATAAATAAAATAAGTAAATAAAGTATACTATCATTTTTATCCTTTGGCTAGACACAGGTTTGGTAATTCAAAAATACAGTGGAATTGAAGGATTTGCTTTCTACAGTTGCAGTAATTTTCACAGTGACCTCTCTGCAAATTTGCAATCTGTATCTGTAAGGGCAACAGGGATGACTTTCCATCATAGCTTGATATTTGTATGTAACTACAGAACTGCATGGCGAGGGGGCGGAGAAGGAAACTCACTAGCGCAGGGAATAAAGTTTGTTCAGATGGGACCAAATTGCAAGCAGTATCTGATCTATTCAATTGAAAAACCAAAGTTAACATGCATATGAGGCAATGGCTGCTCTTCAATATTACCTTCAAAAGTTATTCAGTATGTTTGAGTAGAGACAATAACTCTGATTAGACAAAGCCAAAGGTCCTGGGGAAATGGTGTTTAAATATTTGGAAGAAAAAGGCAAGTAGTCTGAATAGTGATTTCTAAAAAAAAAATTGTTCAAACAAGCAGTAGGAGAGAAATCTCTTGAAACAAACAAGGCTGTGGTTAAGTCTTGCATTTTAAAGGATTGTTTCTCAGAAGCTAGGCTTGATTTCCCAATCCAATTAATAAACCATACCGAAAAGAACATATACTACTTGGAGAGATATTGTTTGTACTAACTGATACTTCGAAGTCATTCCAAAATTCTACACCAACTGTACACAAACCATGTATGTTCTTTAGCACTTAAAGAGATATTTGTATCTCATATTTTCAGAAAGAAAAGACAGAAAGAATCCAATACCTAATGATCAACTGCAACACACTGCAAGACACAAGTAATACTGAGAAGTTCAGCCATTAAAAAAGTTCAGACAACCATGGGGCTGTCCCAACATGTCATCGGCCCAACACGTATAAAAGGACACACGCTTAATCTGGTTTTCTTGACTGGGCAGGAGGATGGTGATCTGAAAGTGGAGGAATTAACATCTGTCCCTTTGTCATGGTCAGATCTCTTCCTGCTGAGGTTTAGACTCCTGGCAGCCTTCCCCCTCTGCAAGGGTGGGGGACCTATTAAAATGGTCCACCCCCGGAGGCTAATGGATTCCAATGGATTCCAGAGGGCTTGGGGGGATTTTCCTGCTGGTATGGCTGGTGCTCCTGTTGAAGCCCAAGTCGCTCTGTGGAACACAGAGATGACTCGGGCAGTTGACATGATCACGCCCAAGCGCCCTCTCCCTCTGAGCAGAGCCCAGCCAGCTCCTTGGTATATACCTAAGCTGAGGGCAATGAAGCAAGAGGGGAGATGTCTAGAACGCAGGTGGAGGAAAACTCGTGCTGAGTCTGACCGAACACAGGTAAGAGCCCACTATCAAGCCTACTCTGTGGTGGTGAGGGTGGCAAAGAGACAGTTCTTTTCCACCAGCATTGCATCTTCTCAGTGTCATCCAGTGGAGATTTTCTGAGTGGTTCGCGGCCTGTTACATTCTGGGCCAGGGAGAGAGATGGTGGAACACTCGGTGGCACGCTGTGATGAGTTTGCAAGGCACTTTGAAGATAAAGTCACTCAGATTCGTCATGAATTGGACACCACGATTAATGCAGTTCCATTGGTAGAGGCGTTCAGAGCACTGTCTGGTCCAGTTTTATTGGATGAATTTCAGTTACTGAGGCCTGAGGATGTGGACAAGGTGCTTGGCCAAGTCCGATCGACCACTTGTGTGCTTGACCCTTGCCCTTCATGGCTTATTAAATCAAACAAGGAGGGGATGTCCGGCTGGGTCCAGGAGGTTGTAAATTCCTCCTTGAGAGAGGGAGTGGTGCCTGCTGCTTTAAAAGAGGCGGTAATTAGACCACTCCTGAAAATGTCTAACCTGGACCCAGAGGATGTTAACTATTATAGGCCAGTGGCCAACATCCCCTTCCTGGGTAAGGTGCTTGAGCGGGTGGTTGTAGAGCAGCTCCAGGCACTGTTGAATGAAATGGATTATCTAGATCTATTTCAACTGGGCTTCAGGCCTGGTTTTGGAACGGAAACTGCCTTGGTAGCCCCTGTAGGATGACCTCTGACGGGAGAGGGACAGGGGGAGTGCGACCCTGTTGATTCTCCTCGACCTCTCAGCGGCTTTCGATACCATTGACCATGGTATCCTTCTGGATAGGTTATCTGGGTTGGGAGTTGGAGGCACTGCACTGCAGTGGTTCCGCTCCTACTTGGATGGCCGATTCCAGAAGGTGGTGCTGGGGGATTATTGCTCTGTGTCATGGCAATTGTGCCATGGGGTTCCACAGGGCCCTATTTTATCCCCTATGCTGTTTAACATCTACATGAAACCGCTGGGGGAGGTTATCCGGAGGTGTGGGCTGAGGTGCCATCAATATACAGATGACACCCAGCTCTACCTCTGTTTCTCATCAAACCCAGGTGGCTGTTCTGAATCAGTGCCTGGGCATGGTAATGGACTGGATGAGGGCCAATAAACTGAAACTCAATTCAGACAAGAAGGAAGTACTGTTAATGGGTGGTTCGTCTGCCCGGCTAGGTGATATTCAACCTGTTCTGGAGGGGGTTGCACTCCCCCTAAAGGATCAGGTTCATAGTTTGGGGGTGCTCTTGGATCCAGAACTGTCACTTGAGGCACAGGTGAACTCAGTGGCACGCAGCACTTTTTATCAGCTTAGGCTGGTATACCAACTACGCCCTTATGTGCACAGAGATAGCCTAGCTACAGTTATCTATGCTCTGATAACATCTCGTCTGGACTACTGCAATGTGTTATACGTGGGGCTGCCTTTGAAAACGGTCCGGAAACTTCAGCTGGTCCAAAATAGGGCAGCAAGATTGTTAACAGGGACTGGCCAACGAGCTCATATTACGCCAGTACTTTTCCAGCTGCACTGGCTGCCAGTCCATTTCCAGGCCCGATTCCTGCCAAAAATGTGGCGGGTGGCTACTAGGAGGAGGGCATTTTCTGCTGTGGCACCCCGACTGTGGAATGAGCTCCCTAGTGAGGTTCGCCTGGCACCTACAATGTATTCCTTTCGGCGCCAGGTGAAGACCTTTTTATTTTTGCAGGCATTTTAGCTTTCTAGACTTCTAGCTTTGCTGTTTTAAATCTGTAGTTTAAACTCCTGCACTGCTAGGTTTTATTGTGGTTGTATTGTTATATTGTGGTTTTAATGTTCTATATATTTTAAATTGTTTTATTGTGTGCTGTCTGGTTTTAATTTTTGTGAACCGCCCAGAGAACTTCGGCTATTGGGCGGTATAGAAATGAAATAAATAAATAATAAATTAATTAAAGCTTTTGTGCATGTGTAGTTTGGAGTTTGGATGACATCATCCTAGCATCCTATCTAATATTTCTTTTGTTCTGCCAAAAGTCTAAATAGGCAGGAGAGTTGTGGCAACTAGGAGCAAGAGGATCTTGGTTTTGTATACTAGGTTACCTGCCTTTATTGTAATTTAAGTTCATTTTTTTATTATTTATTAGATTTATTACCCGCTCATCTGGCTGACTACCCAGCCACTCTAGGAGGCATACAATACTAATAACATGAAATACAATGAATTTACATAAATAACTGAATAAAACGACGTAATAAAACAACGCCGCTCTAAAAACCTTAACCCACCCCAAATGCCCGCCTGAACCAGGTTTTTAAAGCCCGGCGGAAGCTCATCAAAGAGGGGGCAGGGCAGAGGTCACTAGGGAGAGAATTCCACAGAGTGGGGGCCACCACAGAAAAGGCCCTCTCCCTAGTCTTCACCAGCCTAGCTGTCCTGGCTGATGGGACAGACAGAAGGCCTACTGAGACCAGTCTCGTTGAGCGGTGTCCCTGGTGTTGTTGGAGGCTTAAGTTCATTGATCTATGTGTCCTCTTCTGTAACTTAAAAGAGTTGCCCACTGCAGTATGCAAAGTACAAATAAATGCAAGTGTCTTCCTGACTACCAAGTCACCATTCCAGCTAGGCAATCCACGAGGGTACCTTTAAATTGACCAATATTTAGCCTTGGCAAGAAACAGTCCAATCCTGAAGCAGCCTCACCTCAAAAGTGAGGCACCCCTGGTCGTATCCCTTTTGTTCTACAGTCAGGGCCAGAAATATTGGAACAAGAATAACTGTTTTGGCAGTTGGCCTCTGTACACCACCACATTGAAGTTGAAAGGAAACACACCCAGATGGGAGCGAAGTCAGGACTTTCAGTTGTAATTCAAGGGGGTTGACAAAAGTGGGGCACTAACCATTCAGGAAGGACAGCCAGTGGCATACACACACACACATTGTTGGTGGCTCATAAGTAATGGAACAACCCAACATCATCTCAAAGTTAAGGATCGCATTTAATAAAAGGTAAAAGTGACCCCAACTAGTCGTGTCCGACTCTAGGGTGTGGTGCTCATCTCCATTTCTAAGCCGAAGAGCCAGCGCTGTCCGAAGACGCTTCCGTGGTCATGTGGAAGGCATGACTGAACACCGAGGTGCACGGAACACTGTTACCTTTCCCGCCAAAGCGGTACCTATTTATCTACTTGCAATTTCTTGCTTTCGAACTGCTAGGTTGGCAGGAGCTGGGACTGAAGACGGGAGCTCACTCCATCACGCGGCACTCGGGTCTCGAACTGCTGTCCTGCCGACCTTCCGGTCTGCAGTTCAGTGTCTTAACCACTAAGGCACCTGGATGAAAATCCTTTGCAGTCAATGATTGCCTGAAGTCTGGAACCCATGGACATGACCAAATGCTGAATTTCCTCCCTCGAGATGCTTTGCCAGGCCATTACTGCAGCTGCCTTCAGCTGCTGCTTGTCTGTGGGTCTTTCTGCCTTCAGTCTTGTCTTCAGTAAGTGAAACGCATGCTCTATTGGGTGGAGATCAGGCCACTGAAGAACATAAATGTACACACACACAACCTTCCCCTCCTTGCTTCTCTCTGTGTTTCTTATTTCCCTCAGATAGTCAGGGTCTAAGGAGAAACTTCAAAGTTCTCCATTCCAAAATCTATTTTTGTAACCAAATTGGGTTTGGCTACAGGGTCCCTAATAACAGCCTAGCCATCTGTTTGGTCTCCCCATCAGTGCCTAAACCAGCCTTGGTCTGCATGGCACTACATACCACAAAATGGTATTTGGGACGATATGGGACTAAATACCATAAAATGGTCCAAGGTGATTACTCCACAGCTTGTGACCAAAATCACAATCCCTGGGAAAATTCTGGAGCAGATGATAAAGCAATCCATCTGTAAGCACCTTGACAACAATGCCGTGATTACTCGAAGCCAACATGGATTTGTCAAGAACAAATCCTGCCAGATGAATCTGATCTCATTTTCTGATCAAGTCACCTCCCTTGTGGACTGTGGGAATGCTGTAGACATAATATACCTCGACTTCAGCAAAGCTTTCGACAAAGTGCCCCATGATCTCCTGATGAGCAAACTAGCTCAAAGTGGGCTAGATGAAACAACGATCCGGTGGATCCACAGTTGGCTACAGAATCGGACTCAAAGAGTGCTTATCAATGGGACCTTCTCAAGCTGGGGAGAGGTAACGAGTGGGGTACCGCAGGGCTCAGTCCTGGGCCCAGTGCTCTTCAACATTTTTATGAATGACCTGGAGGAGGAGGTGCAGGGAATGCTGATCAAATTTGCAGATGACACAAAACTGGGTGGGATAGCTAATACTTTGGAAGACAGAAACAAAATTCAAAGTGAACTTGATAGACTGGAGCGCTGGGCAGAAAACAACAGAATGAAATTTAGTAGGGATAAATGCCAAGTTCTGCACCTAGGAAAAAGAAACCAAATGCACAGTTACAAGATGGGCGATATGTGGCTCAACAACACTACAAGTGAGGAGGATCTTGGAATTGTTGTCGATCACAAGCTGAATATGAGCCAACAATGTCATGTGGCTGCAAAAAAGGCAAATGCTGTTTTGGGCTGCATTAATAGAAGCATGGCTTCCAAATCCCAGGAAGTAATAGTTCCCCTCTACTCAGCACTGGTTAGGCCTCATCTGGAGTACTGTGTCCAGTTCTGGGCGCCACACTTTAAGGAGGATGCAGACAAACTGGAGAGGGTTCAGAGGAGGGCAACAAAGATGATCAGGGGACTGGAAACAAAGCCCTGTGAGGAGAGACTGAAAGAACTTGGATTCCTGCATTGAGCAGGGGGTTGGACTTGATGGCCTTGTAGGCCCCTTCCAACCCTACTATTCTATGATTCTATGAACTGGGCATGTTTATCCTTGAGAAGAGAAGCCTGAGGGGAGATATGATAGCGCTCTTCAAATACTTGAAAGATTGTCACAGAGGGGAAGGCCAGGATCTCTTCTCGATCATCCCAGACTGCAGGACACGGAATAATGGGCTCAAGTGACAGGAAGCCAGATTCCGGCTGAACATCAGGAAAAACTTCCTGACTGTTAGAGCAATACAGCAATGGAACCAATGACCTAGGGAGGTAGTGGGCTCTCCCACACTGGAGGCATTCAAGATGAGGCTGGACAGCCATCTGTCAGGGATGCTCTGACTTGGATTCCTGCACTGAGCAAAGGGTTGGACTCGATGGCCTTGTAGGCCCCTTCCAACCCAACTATTCTATGATTCTATGAAAATCTATAGATGAAAGGATAGCTTATGCCTGGTGTGAGTTTCCAAGCACCTATGGCAAACCAGGAAATGAGGTCCTTTGGCATCCTCGTACTCTGAAACAAGGTAAATATATCTGCTTTGGCTTCCTATGTCCTGTCTCACCATATCCCTAGCATCCTCTCTGCTCCTTCTTTGTTGAACCGTAACTCCCCATTTCCCTCCCTCTCTCTAATTAGGAGTAGTTAGATTCTCTCTAATTCTGTCGTGCATTAAAAACGTTGTTGTTCAGGCAGGCATTTGGGGTGGGTTAGGGTATTTTAGAAAATGTTTTTATTGTAGAATTTTATTGTTTTAAACTGTTTTTATTCTATGTTGTACATCGCCCAGAGTGGCTGGGTGACCAGCCAGATGGGCGATTAATAAATTTAAAAACAAACAAACAAACAAACAAATAAATAGTCTGCCAGTCCCAAGCTAGTTGGATGGTATCCTAATCAAGCCTTTTTTTTCTGTAAAGATTTACAGTACGATAAAACTTGTATCATGAGTTAATTTCTCTACTTTTTGCTGAATTACAGTGCATGGTCTGCTGTATGCGGACTACACCAGTGCAAAGGATCCCTATGGTACGGATTTATTTGGTATGTGTGTATATACGCAGATTCATGCACACATGTAAATGAGGCCATTTAGTAACACAAGGCTACCTCAAAAATGCTGCTGCTCTCAAATACGGTAAATAAGGCATCCCCTGGTGCCTGTGCAGCTTTCCATAGCTCTCTGCTCCCTTCCTAGAGTTACTCAAGAGCAACTGTTT
Organism: Heloderma suspectum; assembly: GCF_057233095.1. Classification (NCBI taxonomy): domain Eukaryota; kingdom Metazoa; phylum Chordata; class Lepidosauria; order Squamata; family Helodermatidae; genus Heloderma; species Heloderma suspectum. The sequence goes on from NC_139459.1 coordinate 16,487,736, forward strand.
CAAAGCCAGCACTGCCACAGCAACAACCTGGCCCAATGGGAAGCTTTCTCCTGCATGCCTCCCACCAACAAGAACAAAGAGGCCGCAGGGTATGCTTGGGATATCTATCCAGTGGGGTGTGGGGTGGGGAGAGAAACACGTGGAGCCTGCTGAGGGTCTTTAGACACAAAGCGAGCAGAAAGGGCGCAGCAGTCACAGAGTGTTGAGGAAATGGTTCCTTCGTTATTTATTTAAAATATTTCTTGGCTGCCTTTCTGGGCAGGAGCCCTCCCAAGGTGGCATACAACAATAAAACACATAATAAAAACCGATGCAGTATTGGAAATGGTAAAAACACAATAAATACAACAACAAACATTCTAAAAAACAGCGGACACTAGCATAAAATAAAACTTGCAAGACACTGCAGCCAGTCTGGTAAAACATAACCAGGGGAAAGCCAGCGTAAAGTAGTATGTTTTCAAGGCCTTCTTAAAAGTCTGCAATGATGGGGCCTGGCGGACCCTCAATGGCAACTTATTCCAGAGGGCTGGGGCCACTGAGGAAAAGCCCTCTCAGTCATCCACGTAACTATTCTCACAGGCGGGCAAATGAGAAGGGCCTCTCTTGCTGATCTTAAAAGTGTGGGCAAGCTGATAAAGGTGAAGGCGGCCCTTCAAGTAATTTGGTTCCAAACCATTTAAGACTTTAAAGGTCAAGCCCAGTTCTTTAAATTGGGCTCAGCAACACACCAGTAACCAGTGCAGCTGGCACAGTATAGGTGTCATATGACTGAATGGCCTCGGTCCCACCAACACTCAGGTGGCCACATTCTGCACCAGCTGAAGTTTCCGGACTGTCTTCCAAGGCAGCCCCAAGTACAGCGCATTACAGTAGTCCAGCCTAGACGTCACTAGTGCATGGATAACTGAAGAACTACACTGAGGGGAGTGGTGTGTGTGTATGTGAAAGATCTGTTCTACTCAGAGAAAAAGCATTTTATACCTGTTGAGAGAGACAGTGCTTGAGGGTGCCAGGATTTTTGAAGAGTAAAAAGTAGCAGGCCTATTCCTCCAATTCCTAAGTGTAGAGAGACTGTACTCTTCCCAACAGCATAGAAGGTGGCAACCAATCTTGTCAATACTGGAAAAGGGGAGCAACGCTTAGTCCCAGGAGGAAGCTTAATGCTGCTGAAGCCTGTATGAAATTAAAGATGTTTTGTCCACACCCCTTTTGGCATCCATTTTCATAGAATCATAGAATAGTAGGATTGGAAGGGGCCTACAAGGCCATGGAGTACAATCCTCTGCTCAGTGCAGGAATTGTGACTAGCCACACCCTTCCAAATGTGCCCACAGGCCCAAAAGGGTTGAGGACCCCATCACAGACAGATTTTAGCTACCTTATTTAACTGCTGCTGCTCTATAGCTACTAATGAGTATTTTATCTTAAAGCAATGTATTTTTCAAGACAAATATGAAAACTAGCACAACTTCTTGAAGAGAAGGGCTCTAGCCACCAGCAGGCCAGCCAAGGAAGGTAAGCAGCTGTAGCTCCATGTAACGTGACACACTCGTATTAGCAAAAACAATTCCACGTACATAAAACTATAGATAATGTGGCCTCTAATGTAAGCATGTTGCCACTTTCTCCTCCCCATGATGCCCAAATTTTCTAATCACAAGCACTCAAAAAACCCAAACCTTTGCTTCTGCTTTTTTGAGCCTCTTCTCAGGGTCACCATTAAGCATGCAAAGAGTTGAACTACTTGGCAATTACAAAAAAAGTAATAATATTTACAGGCATGCTAGGCATTAATACATTTCAGAGAGTATAAGTAAGTGCTGGCAACGGTTCCAGACCAAACTCATAGCTGCTGTCATATTTCAAAGGCAGAGAAGGAATGCAGGGTCTAGATATTTGCCAGAAAATATTCCACATGGTTTTGTACCCATCCAAGTCCAATGTTGAGAGGCCGCCCATCTGGGCAATTTGTGTAACCTCTGCCCTCTTGGCTCACAGCACCCTTCTAATGGAACGCAGTATGCTTGCACCAGATGGATAATGAATGTATTAATATCTTACCAGGTGCCCATTTCTGAATCCCCAGAAGGTTCGACCAGGCTTAAACCAGGGTTCACCAGTATTTCCATACTGGAAACTACAGATATTAGCGTAAAACCTTAACTCCATATGCTCCACACACTAGGACATGAACTATTTGTCATTCTGATGATGCAGCTAAACAGCAAGACGTAGTGCACAGGGGAAACAATGCTATAACAAAGGGTGATGTGTTAGTGTTATATAAATGATGGGTCTCATGCAGAATCCTTTTAATTAGATTTAATTTTCTAAGGAGACCTTTTCCTCTGCTGTGATAATTTATCAATACAAACTTCTGCCCACATTTTAATAGCCTCCTTATCTTGTTACAATACTTTCCACTAATTGCAGTGACGCTTCCCAGAACTGGGGTAGCTAATCAGCTTATAAGATTTGCCACAGCTGAACTAGGTCATCACACTACTACTAATACCATTGGTATATGTTTCTTTTGTTTTATGCCCCTCAGGATTCCATGCATTATTTCTCTATCCCTTTGAATGGCTGCTATGTTGATATTGCAAACAGGAACTACTCAGAGCCACAAGATTCAAGTGCAGTAGCAGATCTCTGAAAGAATTACTCCCAATACATTGCATTTATTTTTCAATGGACAATATGGACGATCAAGCCAATATTAAGTACTTTCAAGACCAATTTGTTTCAGTGGGAGAGTTGAGCAGGTGCTTAAAACACTCCCATTAAAATAAGTGGGACTCAAAAAGTACACGCTTCCTCAAAATACATTAAGTTGCCACGTTCCTTCGTCCTCCCCCTTTGCAATCAACACACTCCAGGAAACAAGGCTTCAGGCACACTACTTTGTTAATTAACGACTAGCTTATTTACAAATGCAGATTTTAGGACACTCTCAGACTGCAATGAAACAGCTAATCCACACATTGACGGAATATCAACAGAGGAGCTGAAATGGAAGTTAGAGGAGTTGCCAGCAATCTGGGCAAGAACTTCTTGGCCAGACTAGTTTCACGGGGATGCTCCTCCCTTAGGGTGGCTCCCTCCTACGTAGGCTTTCATGAGTGGCCAACCCAATGAAGCATCTCGGCCCCGCCTCTAACTTTTCCCACTTCGCTCTGCGATGGACCCTAGCATCTCTCAAGTCAAGCCCCTCGCTCTCTTCCTCCCGCTCTTCTGAACCCTGGGTTCTCAAGGTGGAGGAAAGGGGTGTGTGTTCAGGCTGAGCCATCTGTGTCAAGATCTTGGGAAGAAAGCCTTGCCTATCTGAGCTCACTAGGGAGGGTGCTGAGCTCACTAGGGAGGGTGCCTCCCTCTGTTCTGGCTGTTCCCATTCTGAATCTGACCTGCCAAACATCTCCACACGCTCAGATTCATTCCTGACATAAAGCTGCTTTCACAGAACACATTTTTTAACTTTATTGACAGTGCAATCTGACAAATGTTTACTCAGAACCAAGTCCAATAGCATTCAGTGGGCTTATTCCCCAGTAAGTGTGTTTAGGATTGCAGCCTTAATCTTTGTGATGACTTCACAGCAGCCTGCCGTGTGCACATGGAAATGCGCATGCTTCTGCTCTCTTAGAAATACTATACTTAGAATGTTCCATTCAGGGAGAGGCCTCTTTGTTCAAGGGCAGAATCCAGATGCTGTGTTTCTCTATGCTAGTAATTCTCAGACTGTTTGGGGAAACCCTGGGCTTCTTCAATTAGTTTATCAGGAACAGCAGAAAAGCTTCAATGAAAGACAGCTTGACCACTACTACCAATATTTCCCTGCAATGCTTAGCTGCAGATGAGTGTTCGGTGAGTTCTAGGGCACGCTCTCAGTTCATGCACGCCAAGAGTGAGGGCCCAACTGGCCTGGCCAGTGTCTTGCCTTGGAAGCCTCTGGTTGAAAGACAGCCTAAATATCCCCTAAATAAAATAAAACAATAACAAAGAGTGTGTGCTTTGGAATACTCCCCAGAATATTCTTCAGTATTCTGGGTCTCCAAGGCAAACAAGTCAATGTAGAACGGGATCTACGGAGGGAGACAGTTTTGAAAACCACTATTCTATGTTGATGACAAAATGGAGCTTGAGAATCTTTAGCACGGAACTGAATCTGTTCACAGTAACAGGATAACATACACCCAACAGAGCATTTGAATTAAATAGCTATATTTCTAGGGGCTATTTTTTAAAATTAACAATTACTGTTTCCCATATTACATGCTGCATGAGCCATGTAGTAGTAAGAAACCAAAAAAAGAAAAAGCATTCTTAGCATTATTTCTGGAAAAAGCCTAAGAATATAGCCAAGCCAAAAAATAGTTTCCATCACTAAATACGAATACATTTTTTCAAGAATGTTTAGCTTTTACAACTAGCCACACCAACAAAATACAGTGATAGTCCTTTGGGGGAAGTTAACTTTTTTTTTTCTTCTTGAAAAGCCTGACCTTGGCAGAAACTAAGATCTGCCCAACTCTTATTCAAAGAACTGAAAGTGGAAAACACTAAGCATCTTACTGAAACAAATCTTTGAGAACTCCTTCAGACTTACTTTCTTTTCCCCAATAACAGGCAGTTACTAGCCTTCATTTTGTGAGGCTAACATGAGACCTACACTTTCCATCATGCTATTTAAAGAATGTTTACTAGATGGTAAGTACATATGCAAGAGGGAAATTAGGGGAATAGGAGGAGAGGCCTTTTTGCAGACCTTGCTGCCAACTACTACCATCACCACCCAATTATCATCTTGCTCTATTAAACATAACCCAATAAGCAGCCCTTGGTGGCTTCATATTGGGGTGATTTGGTACCACCGATGAGGTATGTTACAGTACAGTTAAACTCTTTCACTCTTAGCTAGTCTCATGGCAGGAGAGATTATAAAGCATCATTACAATTGGATGGCTTTAAAGAGGGACTAGAAAATTCATGGAAGATTAGGCTATCAACAGCTACTAGTCATGATGGTTATATATTAGCTCCAGATTCAGAGGCAGTATCTCTCTGTATACCAGTTGCTGGGAAACATGAGTGGGAGGGTGCCACTGCACTCATGTCCTACTTCTGGGTTTTCCATCAGGCAGCTGGTTGGCCACTGTGTGAACAGAATGCTGGACTAGATAGGCCTTTGGTCTGATCCAGCTTGGCTCTTCTTATGTTCAATGCACACACAATGATATGGAGGGAACGATCCTATGCTGATCGATGGTCACCTCCGACCCTGGGGGCGACTGTCTATCTAGTGCAGGGAGGAGTGGTGAGGAGCAGATCTCCTCCTTGCTCCCCCACCCTACTTTTACGGCTAGACAGCCGATTTCGGCTGTCTAGCCACGGGAACTCGGAGTGCGGGAAGCAGCGGCCGGATGACACATAGGATGTGTTTTACTGGCCTTTCTGACCTCCCCGACCTACCCCCAGGAACGCCCCGTTTTCACTGCTCCACACTGCTCTTACAAGTGTGGGGCCGATCCATGCTGCCTTTGTATGCATGGATACAAAGTGGTGTAGGAGTGGGTGGGGTGGGGTTCTCCAGGAACCAACCTATCCTAGGGCCGACTAGCCACTGACTAGCGGCCATAGGATTGCGCGCTAAGACATGTTAGCAAAAGTCCTACTGACTTCAGCAGAAGTTGCTTCCATATAAGCTTGCTTAGGACAGTGAGCTCATCCTATCTTCTGCACTGCAGGATATCTTGGTTATGTTTTGCACAGTTTTATTCACATTTCTTACTGCATTTGGCTTGTGTCTTCTTCACACCTCAATCTAATGCACAATTTCTTCCCCCATTGTTGATATGTGCTGGGATATCCTGTGGTCTAGGACCTCTCTGAGGTGGTATAGGCAGAGCAGGGTTTGCTTGCCTACCATTCTCTATAATCAAACTTCTCTCAATAGTTGGCTGTCACACCCTTACCATGCTGGAATGGCATGACAAAGCAGCAGTCAAGTTAGAGGGGTGGGAGTACAATGGAAGCAAAATGGAAGGAGAACAATCATCTGCATCCATACATTGCATTAGTTATGGCAGACATTTGGAGTTAGCAGAGTTTTCCTGTCTGGACATACTTTATTATGCTGTGAATGGAAATGGCATAATTTGACTGCTCTTCAGTCTGATATATTAACTCAGGGGGATACACAGCTCTCATTCAAAAGAAATGAAAGTGGAAGATTCAATGTGTGTCAAATTCACAACGAATAGAGATGAATGCACAACAAGACAGCTATGCAGGCTAGCCCTTTGTGAGCTCTTGAGACTATGGTTAGTCCGATTCTCAGAAAAGCTACTCTAATTAGGGATATGGAAATTCTACTTTAACAAGCTGTGTAGTACCGTAATTATCTCTTTGCAGCTTGACTTGTCCTTCTTTAAAAAGAGTGACAGATGGTGGGGCCACAGACCTGGAGACACAACACACAAACTTACTCAAGAATATACACCATGGTTTGAGCTTCCAGAGAATCAACAGGCAAGTCATAGTTTAGAGCTGCTTGTCTGCTTTTACTTTTCATCCACCCAGCTCCTTAAATTCATTCTCATCTCCATGGTGCAGCAGTCTCTTGAGGTAGAGTGATGGCCATCACTACAATTTGTCAATGGTTTATGAATTCAGATTTACAGGCAAATCACAATTAGTGCAAACTATGTTTCGCAAACCAACTTAAAACTGCAGTATATCCTGGTTTGGCAGCCCCTCACAAACCATGGTTTGTGAGCAGACACAGGTTCAGACATAAAAACAAAACCATGATTTGGTGTGATGTCAGACATTTAAAGAAAAATTCACTTTCCTGCAATCCAACCTAGGAATGGAACACTGATCAGTGACTCCACCTGGGAACTACCCCCATAACACCAGAATATTTCATTCTTCCCAATCAAAGCCAAATGGACTTCTTGCTGGCCTAAATCCCTCCCACTCTCTCTTGCATGTTGGAATTCAGTACTTTCAGGGTTTAATAGCACACAGGGAAACTGAGAGTTAATTTCGGACTACAAACAAGGATGTGAAAGTTTCATATCCTGGTTTGTAGAGTTAGATTAAACCACAGGTTCACGGTTCATCTGTAATGGGAAAATGTAGTTTTAATAAATCGTAGAAATAGTGGATCCCAGCATATGAAAGAAAGAGGAGAGAAAACGGGGGCATGCAAGTAAAAGGCTTGTTGTTGTTTTAGACCAACATTATCCTATATCTGAACCAGGTCACTATGTATAAACACATGTATTAAAGCCCCAATGCTGTTTTAGTGTTAGAACAGCAATTTGGGGAATGGATAATTGAGAGTGGGGAAATGGAGTTTGCCCCTTCATGGATCACTGCCTTGTTGTGGCGAAGGGGCTTGCGTAACTCAGTGAAGCCATAAGCTATGCCGTGCAGGGCCACCCAAGACGGACAGGTCATGGCAGAGAGTTCTGACAAAATGTGGTCCACTGGAGAAGGAAATGGCAACCCACTCCAGTATTCTTGCCAAGAAAACCCCATGGAACGTATCACAAGGCTAAAAGAGGTGACGCCGGAAGATGAGCCCCTCAGGTCGGAAGGTGTCCAATATGCTACTGGGGAAGAGCAGAGGGTATTTCCAAGTAGCGCCAGAAAGAGTGAAGCGGCTGGGCCAAACCCGAAAGGACACTCAGCTGTGGATGTGTCTGGTGGTGAAAAGAAAATCCGATGCTGTGCTCCAATATTTTGGCCACCTAATGCGAAGAGAAAACTCCCTGGAAAAGACCCTGATGCTGGGAAAGACTGAAGGCAAAAGGAGAAGGGGACGGCAGAGGATGAGATGGCTAGATAGCATCACGGATGCAATGAATATGAACTTGAGCACGCTCCGGGAGAGAGCGCAGGACAGGAAGGCCTGGCGTGCTATGGTCCATGGGGTCACGAAGAGTCGGACACGACTGAACGACTGAACAACAACAAATGGAGTTTGAGCTGAAGTGGGGTGGGTGGTGGTGTAATTAGCACTGTCCTCATCCACCATTTCTCCAAATAGCTTTCATCTCTGTAGGATTTCAACCAGATGTTTGGCTTGTAAATATGCTGTTGAAAGTGGGGGGAAAGTGTGGGGGGATTTGGAGCAGGGAAACAGTCGACAGGAAAAGAATTAAGTCCCTCCCACTCCACTTCTCTGTTCGCAATTCTACCTTCCTGAAGCTGCTTTTCTAAAAAATAAACACAGTGTTAGGGCTCTACTATGCATGTTACACATAGCACTTAATTTTCTCCTTTATAGGTAACTTTCTTTAATCTTTTATTGTTTTGTATTTTCTTTTTATGATATATGTTGCCTTGGAAGGGTTACACCCTTAAAGATGGCCTAAAAATAATTTTAAATTAAAAAATAATAGTAACATTGGCATCTGCCCAGTTCAGCTAGTAAAGCTGAGGTTGCTTATCCATGTAATATTCCTGGAATAATTATTTGAGTGGGATCCAAGAGGAATGTATGGGGATTTGTAGTCTCTGGATGACTCCTGGATCCATCATTGTCATGAGAGGCCGAGGTGACCCCAGTGGCTTGGAGAATCCATTACCAGCTTTGAATGGTACATCAAGTATGCCCATTCCTGGATAGGGATAGCTTACTCACGGTGATCCATGAGCTGGTAATCTCACGGTTAGACTACTATATTGTGCTCTACGTGGGGCTGCCCTTGTGCCTGGTTTGGAAGGTGCAGCTAGTGCAGAGTGCAGCAGCTAGGATGCTTAGTGGAGCACCTAGATATACACATATTACTCCTATGTTAAAAGAACTGCATTGTCTGCCTATTACCTACTGAGCCATGTTCAAGGTTTTGTTGTTGACATACAGAGCCCTAAACAACTCTAGACCAGGATACCTAGCTGACCATCTTCCTTTATATATACCCAGTCGACTCCCAAGATCTTTGAGGAGGTCTTACTGGTCATTCCACAGCCAATGGAATGTCACCAGGTAGCAGCACATCAGCGAGCCTTCTCAGTGGTGACACCCACCCCTTTCCCTGACCTGTGAGTGACTCTGTTACCACCCTGCTTTATTGTTATGATGATGCAATGTTTTTAACGGTTTAATTATTATTTATCTTGTTTCTATATTGTTATGTTGTACTTTAATGTAAACCACTTATTTTAATATATAAGCAGTATAAAAGCATTATAAATAAATCCCCCCCAACACACTTACGTGCATTTAAGTGATAACCTCATGTACATTACAAAATTAAAGGTAAAGGTAAAGGTGTCCCCAACCAGTCGTGTCCGACTCTAGGGTGCGGTGCTCATCCCCGTTTCTAAGCCGAAGAGCCAGCGCTGTCCGAAGACGCTTCCGTGGTCATGTGGCCGGCATGACTGAACACCGAGGTGCACGGAACGCTGTTACCTTTCCCGCCGAGGCGGTACCTATTTATCTACTTGCAATTTCTTGCTTTCGAACTGCTAGGTTGGCAGAAGCTGGGACTGAAGACGGGAGCTCACTCCGTCACGCAGCACTTGGGTCTCGAACTGCTGACCTGCCGACCTTCCAGTCTGCAGTTCAGCGTCTTAACCACTAAGCCACCGCGGCCCCCCACACACATTACAAAATTAGTTTTCCATAAAAGATAACTTTACAATAGGGCTAGTTGACCCCATTGCTTATCTCCTAGTTGTCATAAGCAAGTAATGTTGCTGTTTTATGAGCATGATCATTTATACCAGAGTAATTAGCATGGTAGCAATGCAACCAGGCACATAAGAACCATCATTAGCACATTTTTCAAAGTCTGGAAAAAAAAGCAGTGTAAAACTATGAATAGCATTATAATCTCAAATTGGGACACTATTTACTTATACATAAGCAACATTTAACACCCAATTAAGGATTGTTCCAATAATGATTAAATTCAAGGGCAGCGTCCGTCCAAGTCATCTGTTACTTCTACTTTCATGGCCAGGAGCCAAGCATGAAGAAATGATTTACACCAATCTGTCAATATTCAATGTGACGAGAATTACTCCGTGATAGAAAGTTCTGTTTTACTGTGCTCCTGGTGAACTATAAATGACGAGTCTCAGTTATATCTTTAATGCAAAATAAGCTTCATAATTTAAAATATTGGCAATCTGTACTCAGAGGAGGATTTTAAAAACGCCTTCACAGAAGCTGAATTACTTTTCACATTAAGGCAGGAATTATTAGAGCATCTGGTGAATCTTGAATTATGGCTGACTGTACTCTGTCAGCTGCATGGCTAAATAGATTTTAAGAGTTCCTCAGCTATTGTATGTTTTTTTTAAAAGAAAAACACCAAAGCACTAAAATTAAAATTGCACTTAGCGGATTTTACTTTACCTAAAATCATTCATTCAGTCTTTACATTCATGTGTTACCTAAAAATATCCTTGTTGCTCAGTTCCTTGACCAGGTCTGCTGAATACTTATTGTCTACAATTCTTTGTCTTCCAAAGTTCTTCTTCCTGGCCCACTCTCAAAAGTAAGGTCACATTGTGTGATTATAATCCAAGCCACATTTTCTGGAGTTGGGTGCTTTAGACAAGAGTTATAATTTTTGTCAGCACATCAATTTTGTTACAATGAAATGTTATCAAAATTAAATAAAAAATAATGTTAGAGTATATTAAAGGGATTCTTATATAGGAGCTACTGCTACTCAAATTCTAATATGATAAATCAGAAAAGTCTATTTTCATGGAGTGAGAAGTAGTGCTGTTGTTCTTCAAGCCACCAATAAATGTATTAAGAGCCTTGGTCTTCAACCTGATGATCAGGACCCACTATCTAAAGGATTTTGGTGACTGGCCAGAGAATAGGGCAGCCAAGGCCAATCTTGAGCTATTCAGAAGGTTTTGATAATATCGAAGACTGCTGAGAGGTCCATAAGAAGCAACATGGTTGCACTAGCCCCCACATCCATTCCCCAGCACTGGTCATCCACCAGGGCAACCAAGGAGGTTTCTATCCCAAAACCAGGTTGAAAGCTGGACTAGATTCAAATAATCAACATCAATTCCAGGCAGTTTTGGAAGAGATGACACTATCACTAATAACCTTACCCTGCTTTCCTTTCTCATAGAATGGGATCCAGACTGGCATAACACAGAGGCATCCAGGGACAAACTGAAGCTTAGAATCATAGAATAGTTGGGTTGGAAGGGGCCTACAAGGCCATCGAGTCCAGCCCCCTGCTCAATGCAGGAATCCAAGTCAGACCATCCCTGACAGATGGCTGTCCAGCCTCGTCTTGAACGCCTCCAGTGTGGGAGAGCCCGCCACCTCCCTAGGTCATTGGTTCCATTGTCGTATTGCTCTAACAGTCAGGAAGTTTTTCCTGATGTTCAGCTGGAATCTGGCTTCCTGTCACTTGAGCCCATGATTCCGTGTTCTGCACTCTGGCATGATCGAGAAGAGACCTGGCCTTCCTCTCTGTGACAACATTTCAAGTACTTGAAGAGCACTATCCTATCTCCCCTCAGGCTTCTCTTCTCAAGGATAAACATGACCAGTTCTTTCAGTCTCTCTTCATAGGGCTTTGTTTCCAGTCCCCTGATCATCTTTGTTGCCCTCCTCTGAACCCTCTCCAGTTTGTCTGCATCCTTCTTAAAGTGCGGCGCCCAGAACTAGACACAGTACTCCAGATGAGGCCTAACCAGTGCTGAGTAGAGAGGAACTAGTACTTCCCGGGATTTGGAAGCCATGCTTCTATTAATGCAGCCCAAAACAGCATTGGCCTTTTTTGCAGCCACATCACATTGTTGGCTCATATTCAGCTTGTGATCGACAACAATTCCAAGATCCTTCTCACTTGTAGTGTTGTTGAGCCAAGTATCCCCCATCTTGTAACTGGGCATTTGGTTTCTTTTTCCTAGGTGCAGAACTTGGCCTTTATCCCTATTAAATGCCATTCTGTTGTTTTCTGCCCAGCACTCCACTCTATCAAGATCACTTTGAATTTTGTTTCTGTCTTCCAAGGTATTCGCTATCCCACCCAATGTTGTGTCATCTGCAAATTTGATCAGCATTCCCTGCACCTCCTCCTCCAAGTCATTCATAAAAATGTTGAAGAGCACTGGGCCCAGGACTGAGCCCCTCTCCCCAGTTTGAGAAGATGCCATCGATAAGCACTCTTTGAGTCCGACTCTGTAGCCAACTGTGGATCCACCTGATCATTGTTTCATCTAGCCCACTTTGAGCTATTTTGCTCATCAGGATATCATGGGGCACTTTGTTGAAAGCTTTGCTGAAGTCGAGGTATATGATGTCCACAGCATTTCCACAGTCCACAAGGGAGGTGACCTGATCAAAAAATGAGATCAGATTCATCTGGCAGGATTTGTTCTTGACAAATCCATGTTGGCTTCGAGTAATCGCTGCATTGTTTTCAAGGTGCTTACAGACTGATTGCTTTATAATCTGCTCCAGAATTTTCCCAGGGATGGATGTCAGACGGACCGGTCTGTAGTTCCCAGTTTCCTCCTTTTTGAAGATAGGGACAACATTAGCCCTCCTTCAGTCATCTGGCACTTCACCTGTCCTCCATGATTGCTCAAAGATAATAGACAGTGGCTCCGAGAGTTCTTCTGCCAGTTCCTTTATTACTCTAGGGTGCAGTTCATCTGGCCCTGGAGATTTGAACTCATTCAAAGGAATTAGGTGTTCCTTGACCATATGCCTATCGATCTCAAGCTGCAATCCTGCCCCTTCAGCCTGTTCTTTGCCTTTGCCAGGGGGGTCATAGACCCTCTTTTGGGAGAAACCTGAGCCAAAGTAGGAATTGAGCACTTCTGCCTTTTATTTGTCATCTGTTATCATTTTGCCATCCTTATTTAATAGTTGAACCACCATTTCTTTCCTCTGTCTTTTACTATGCATGTAGCTGAAGAAGGCTTTTTTGCTGCTTTTAGCATCCCTCGCTAACTTTAGCTTGTTCTCAGCTTTAGCCTTCCTGATGCCATCCCTGCAGTTCTGTGCTTGCGTTCAGTAAAGAAGGTGATGGTTAGCAAATTAAGTACACTTCAGTGTTTCACATAGTGAAAGTGAGACATGAAGCCTCAGCTAATTTTGCACAAAAGGGAGGGGAAACTTGTTCTATGTTTCTGGCACATGATCAGTGTCTATCACCAAACCTTGGCTGAAGCGTGGACACCGCCATCCAGACATGCTGATGTTTAATTCCTAGTGATTTGCACTTGTAATCAAGTGCAAATCAGCCCTGTTATCCCTCTTCAAAGAGTTCTTTGAAAGGCCAGTGCTCCACTCCTAGTAGTCCTGGAACATAGAGGTACGAATGATTTATCCACCTCCCTGGGTTCTCCTCATGTGTAGATGCTAGGCAGAAGCTACAGCCAGTGTGTGGATTTGATTTGAAACATTTATAGAACACACTGCAAAAGTAACATAGGCATGAGAAAGCCTTACCACAGAAGTGGCAATGCGGAGGCTAACAAATGCAGGTTTTAGAGCTCAAGGGCAGCTGATGTGAACTAACATCCTGTAGGGAATTCTGGAGACTAGGCAAGCAGAGCTGTTCAAAAGTCAATGGAATGACAGCAAAAAAAAATTCCGAGAGTATTCCTAGCTTCCAAGTATTACCTATGACGAGATGTTACTTAGTGTTACAATTGTTCAAAGAATAGCCCCAGAAATACCATGTAGGATAAATGATGAGTGGAGGAGTTATTGGCTTGGAAGACACTGGAGGAACAGAACTCAGTTTCAGAGGTTCTGCTGTGACATCAAGCATGTTTAAAATAAGGAAGTTGTTGATAAAAGTAGAGGCTGCTTATCAGACTGGATTTTCTCTTATGCTTGAACTTGGCAAGCATAAGAGAAAAAGCAGGAATGAGAGTCATCCAAGTATCTCGTTCAAAAGCCTTAGGCAGAGAGCAGAGCTGTCAACCAGGCATGAGGCCCACACACATCAGAGCTGCCACGGAGTAAGTTTTTAATGTGCTACACCATGCGAAAAGTCCTGTTTCTAACCAGAATGTTTTGTTTTTTGGTTAACATGTCAGTCCTGTTGTAGAAGGGGAGAAGGATATTGTCTGACCATCTTCTAAGTGTGGATGTGTGATGTTTCACAAGTTTTCTGTAATCACAAGTCTTTAGGAACAGTGATTTTCAAACTGTGTTCTGTCAAACCTGAGATTCCTTGGAAAGGCACTGGAGATTTCATGGTAAGGAGATTAGTAATAGTGGACAAGCTGTCCAGAAAGACAGCTTGTCCGTGATTACTGATCTTCCCCTGTTCCGAGGCACACAGGTACCCTCTCGGTTGGCATGTGGCAGTGGTGGGGCCACACAAGCCTGGCTATGATTGGAAAATGCACACTAGAATCCTTTGCAAGTTACAGGAGGTCCTAAGGTCAATGCACAGGGACTCCTTGGCAGACAAATCAATGTGGCAAGCACTCTTTGAATGTAGCAAATTTAAAATGTCAAAAATGGCACAACGAGCAGCTCCATCCATCCAAACAAGATGTGCCATAGGCTGATAATCACATGGTATTGAGGGAGCTATTGAGGGAGCATGGCCCCATATTCATCTATGACAATCACACTTCTCTTCTACAGCACACTAGTATATTTATTTATCCAATACAGTGAACTGTACAGATTACAGTGCACTTTACCCAAAGTGTTAGCAATAAGTTGATTTTTATTCAGGATAAGCAACATTAGTGTTTGTCATCTATACCATGTAGTTGTGCATTTCTGGCTGGTATAAGAACCTGTCATTAGTAACTAGCTATGGTGTAAATCGAACATACCACATGGAACTTCAAAATTTAATCCAGACTCCATGAATCTAAACATAATTTACTTGAGTTAATATTCAAATTTCAGCAATAGGAAATTCAAGTATCTTTCCTGCAGAATTTAGGATGAAGCTAGTTTAAATATTTTGTAAAAGGCTTGTATTTACCTGATGATCCTCTGAGCGGCATACTGATGAAGTGAGCGGAACTGTGCTGACATATTGGCTAAAGCTGCCAAACAATTTGTATGAAGGTATTTGTCCTGTTGGAGATGAGGAGGGGAAAACACACACATCAGACCATCCTTTCTGTATACAGCAAGACCTGTTAAAAGCAAATCGCTCACTAGCCTAACATCCGTTTACCGGAGGCAAGGTTGCAATAAAGACAAACCAAACTTGTGTTCTGATTTTAGAAGTAAGCATTAGTGATATGCAATCACAACTTAATATGCTTGGGTCTTTTATGGAGGTGTCACTGCATATTTGTAGCGTGTGGCTGCATATTTAACCCTGGTCAGAAGCTAAGGTGAAGAACAGCTTTCCTTATTTTTCCAGACTTTAATATTTATTTTATAGAAAAAATACTTTTAACCAAAAAAAGGGTTGTAATAGTGCAATTTCCCTTTTTAGCTGCAAACTGATACTCAATGTTCTAAATAAAGGACGTCGATTTTAATGGAAATTATAGAATTCTAGCTGTTAGAATCATGTAAAATCATAAAGAATACTATTTCACAATCTTTTTTCACCACTTCTTGAAAAATTTAATGTACGGGCAAGTGCCACAGGTCAGTCATAGAGCATATGCTTTAGTCCCTAGTATCACAGTTAAATGATCTCAGGCAGGAGGGCTGGGAAAAACTTCCTGCCAAGTCCCTAAAGAGTTGCTGCCAGTCATAACAGACAATACTGGGCTACACTGACCAAAGGCCTGTCTGTCTGAAGTAGCTTCATATATTCAACAGAAAAAAGAGAAGTTTACTAGGAGTCATTCTTGATAAACATCTCTATTAGTATTTTGGCTATAACTGATACACATACCCAAACTCTCACATTTCCACCATTTTCAGTTCTCATTCTTATCTGTGGAATGATGTGCCATTGTGACATCATTTTAAAACTGTTTCTCCTTAGATCCTTCCATAGAGAGAATACTTTGTGTGTGTGTTTCTTTCCCATGACAGCACTCTCACTTCATCGCTACTATTCGCTGGGAACTGGTTTGTGAGGATGGGAACCTGCAAGCCTGTTCTATGTGAAATCAGCCCAAAATACAACTCTTACCCTTGTTCTTGTCATGTTGTACTGAATAGTTCTTATTACTACCAGGATTAGGAGACTCCCCAGTGAAATTTCTGTTAACACACGTTCTGAGTACCAAGTAATATTTTTCAATATCTGCAAAGACAGAAAAGAGCATATCTTATCGTCCTTCAATAGTGAACATCATGACATTCGCTGGACTCTGCTTTATTTCACAGAAAGAAATCAATGAAATCTTCAGAACTGATGCGCTGCAAATTAAAATGTGGGGATTAGTCTCTCCAAGGTTTTCAGAGAGCTCTGTAGCCTTTTCAGCAGCTCAGACTTTAGAGGGAAATAAAACTGTGTCTAGTTTAATACGAATACTTGCATATGACTGAATCCAGTCATCTTATACCACATAATCAGAACACAAATTATTTTAAAACAAAACCAGGGAATTGCTGTTGAAGTACCATTTCAGCAACAGCAACTCAATTGTACAAAAATGGTCTAAGATATGGGAAAACAGCACTCAATCATAAAATGAAAACCACTGAACACAGCAATCCTAAGTGGTGATTTTGGGGTGGGGAGAGAGAGATAAAACTAATGCATGTTGGATTGCTGTAGTCAGGATGGGAGGGAAGGCAGTTGTTGCTGATTTTTAACTGGAAGAGTTTTGTTTTTTTTTAAACAATCCCTTCCCTTTGAAACCAGTGGGAGAGGGATTAACTACATTGTCAAGGGGCCCAGTCCAGGAGTGTGTCCAAGGAATGAGGGAACTTTGGATCCAGTAGATCCAAGGCTGTCCCAACACAGCCCTGGAATGCCCCAAGCTGGCCCTTACTGCCAGTGGGAACACTGCCAGCAGTATTCCTACTGCTAGCTTTCTGTGGGCACACAGCAGGGGCTTCAGCAGCGGACATGTTGCCATGCCAGTGGAATGGCAACTTCCATCTTAAACCCCCTCACCAGCTTTTGGCCAGGATTAGGATTGCTCTTTAATGTAGCTTTGTATTTGTTATTATTCAGCAGCTTGTTTTTCAATATGTTAATAATGAAGATGTCAGGGTGGAAACTGAGCCGATAGAACCCCAGAGCAGTTCTGATTCTGAGGAGGAACTGCAATCCGTGGGAGAGGAGCCCGCTCATCCCTCACAGGCACAGCAGCTGGCAGAGATTCCTCCTGCCAGCATTCCTGAGATAGATAGTGATCCTGGCAGCGAGACAGGGCGGCTTGCTGGATGCTCGACACCGACAGCGCCGACAGCTGGAGGGCACGGAAAGGAGGCGTAGCGCTTGTTTGGCGCGCAAGCAACGGTCGCGTCCCGAGGACCCAAGGGAAAGAGGGAAGAACTCTCCCTAGCCCGTAAGTTCAGGGTCTGCAAGTGATTCTCCTTCAAACGGGGACCAACTGCCTAACCTGGAGCATAGGCTACTCTGCTGTTCCTTGCTTAGTCACTGGTGATTAGCATCTGAAAGAGTCATTAAGTTGTAAAAGGATTAAAGCCTTGAAAAGAATCCTTTTGTCTGTGTCTTGAGTTGGCTATTGGAACAGACTGAAAGAGGCCGCCAGGGCGCTCCTGACAGAAGAGTATTTAAGGGGAGGGACCCCCATCTAAGGCCACACATTGCAAAGTAAGAGATATAGTCCGCAGCGAAGTGTATATTCCTCTCAGATGCCCCTTTGGTAAGCATGATTACCACGGTGTCTGGATAAAAACTTGGCGTGCTTCTTGTGCAAAGTGAGAGGAACATTCTGGAAAAGGTTACAGAGGGGCTTACTCTGATAACTTTCATATGAATGAGGATTCCAGGAGTATGCTTACATAAAACTCTTTAACAAGCGTGTGTACGTCCAAGCACATAGGGCCCATCTTAGTAACAGTGAACCTAAAGCTGCTGGGGGGTGTGGTCAGTGGGCACAGTCCCACTCCCACCTCGCACGTGAGGGAGTTCATGTGAACACATCTCATACCTCTCACATTTAATGGCTACTGTTTCTCCCCCCCCCATATATATGTATTCATATACGAGTGAATGGTGTGTGTGCATGCAAGTGTGCATGTGTGTGCTGCAACATTGTTTTAATTGACAAATTTTTATATAGCCATTTTGCAAAGTCCATTTCCAATAACATATTGAATAGTTTATGAAAGATAGACAGATGTCCATGTACATATATCTGGCAAATGACAACAATGCTTTATGTTTCTGAAGAATGCAAGTCCACAAAAGCTTTTGCACAAGAAATCTGTTAGGTCTTTGAGGTGCCACAGGACTCTTTAGTTTATCTGTTGATGTTCTCTCAAAGCTAAGGAAAGGCAATGTTTGCAACGTCTTTGGGAACTGCCACTTTCTATTATGTTGTTACAAAACAATACAAATCTAGCCAAAGAGAAGAGAGTTGCTTCTACCCAAACTCTTTTCTTTGGAATTAACATCCTTTGTTCACTCATGATGTTGTTGCCAAGTTGTTGTATTCAGTGTTGTCCTCCTATGTTTTTTCAGACCTGATTTCTGGTGATGTTGATAATGTTGCAATAATACGCAACTGCAGCCTATTCAGTGTGGCCAGGCAAAATGCTCTTGAGGCTTTTAAAGGCTTCCCCGCTTTTAATTAAGTTTCCCTCCTTGAAGGGAAAGGTTTCAAGGAAAAGTTTCCCTCCTTTTATACTTATTTTGACAGAAAAGATAGAAAGAAAAGAAGCAAGGGAACCAGTAATTTAAAAAAAAACCAACCCTTTCCCCTAGGGGTAACAGACACTAAAGAATAATTCATTATTAATAACCCAGCCACAATGAAGAGGAAGAAATACATCCAGGAGGAAGAGGAAATGTTTAATTAACATTGCAGGGAACCTTTGCTGAACAGGGCTTACTGGTGAATGAACATTATAGATCTTGGCCATGGAGAAGACTACTGCTGTATAATATATTAAGTACTATGTGGAACATCTGTTTTAAACAATACCTCCAGAGTTCTAAAGGGCTTTAGTGTGAAAGCAATCAACAATATGCACAGTATAATGAAGTCTGACAATTTCCAGTAAACATTTTATGCTAACTGAGGAAATTAGTATTACTGGAATTGAGGCCCACTCCATAAATAGGTGGGAAAATCCATAGTTCAGTTGCAGAGTACAGGTTCTGAATGCACAAAGTTCCAGATTCAATCCCTGACATCTCTAATTAAAGGATCTTAAGAAGAAGAGCTAGGGAAGAGACCTTGGAAAGATGCTGCTACTCAAGAGTAAATACTGGGCAAAGTAAATATGAACCAAAGGTCTGACATGGTATAAGGCAGCCTTCTTTTTTTTAGTTCACTCTGAAGTCATCACTTTTGGAAAACCTGAAGCAACCCAGGCAAAGGTATACAATTACATGGTAAACCTGTAAGGGAATAAAAGCTTCTAATACTAAAGCAAGATACATTCAAAAGTTTGCAAAGGGGCTTCTTACAGTATAGAATGACTGATATGGTACCTGCATAAAAAAATAAAGAATGAGTTCTTCACACTAAAATAGACAATAATAATAATAATGAAAAGGGACAGGGGAAGAAGGAAACCATCTGT
The DNA here is from genome assembly GCF_057233095.1 of Heloderma suspectum. NCBI lineage: Eukaryota > Metazoa > Chordata > Lepidosauria > Squamata > Helodermatidae > Heloderma > Heloderma suspectum. Next base: position 16,507,363 of record NC_139459.1, read on the forward strand.
GGAAATACCTGGTGAATTTAGAGCAGAGGTTAGCTACAATTAATATCAAAACTGGACTATTAAATTAAAAGAAGGTGGGGAGAAACAGACATGGGGATTCGTAACTTCAGACACAATTGAGGGAGGGTAAGGAGATTAATGGGTTGCTTCTTCATTACTTTGTCTTACTAACACATTTCAGATTTGTAGTTTGTCTGATTTGCTTAAGCGAATAGTTTGAATGTTGAAGTGAGGGAGGAGATACCCATCTGCATATCCAAAAGACACAGAACTCTTGCAAGAGACTGGGAGACCTCTTGCTCTCCTCTTGTCCCTAGAGATTCTCTCCTTGACTGTATGCAGATTTATTCTCAATACTGATACAATTTAACCCAGACACTGAAAAGAGACCACAGAGTAAAAAAGGACAACACAGCTCTGTAGCCATACAATAACTAATGCATATTTGCTTCACTGTATACAGCAAGGTATCGCACGGGTGGGTTGACTCCACTCTTGCATGGTGTGTTTTTACTTACTAGAAGCCATAGTCCTCCAATGTATTTTAAAATGTACAAAGCAAGAGTGTACACTCAGGAACGCTCAGCAATTAAAGCATCTGTGTTTAAATAAGCGTTTAATGAATCTTTGTTAAATGATCCTGACTATGCACTCTTGCTGAACAACATATAAACATTTGAAGCACATCACTAGATCAGATGAAGGCAAGAATCCCAGTAATCAGAAGGCACTAGGACAACCACTGGAAATTGGCCAGTGAGCCACCAGTGTACCACTAGTACACTATGCCCACACCTAATGTATAATATCCTCCCAGCAAAGCACTTCAGGACCTCTGGCTCAGGCGATAGGGTATCAGAAAGTTGAGCGAAGGAGAAAGAGCTGAAAATTAGCTTATGGAAAACAGAAAAGGTACTTTTTTGTTGGTCTCAGGTCATGAAGTGCACCTTTAAATACAAGTATCTTTCTACACAGACACCATTATTATTTACAAAACTGTTGCATGCAAATAGTACAGCAGAGAATCAACTTGCCCAATCCAAAACTATTTCCTTCCAGAATATTCTTAACAATTTGACTCCTGCCTAGAGCTTAATAATATATGCCGAGCTGTGCATCCAGGTTGAGAATCTCAAAAAGAAGTGCTCACTGAGGAAAACAGTGCCCTATTAGCGTATTACCATTATTAAGAAAACAGGATTCAATATGGGCACAGGTAGCTGCTTGTGTGAAGCCAATGGCAGAAAGAGATCTTTTTTTTAATCTTCTTTCCAAGGAAGCCAAAACCACAATTTATTTTCAAACAAAAATCCTTTGACCAGACAGGAAAGCTTTTGTGGCTTCCTTGGGGGAGCCCAAGTAAGAGTCTATATAATCAGTGATTTATAAAATGGTACTTACTAAAATTAATCGTAACCATCAATAAATAAGTGTGGGTACAATACCACAAAATACATTCAAGACCTCACAAAGGCAATACAGTTATAAAAGCAGGAGGGATGTGCAATGAAGGATGGGATGGAAAATGCAGCCTGATGCACAACACCTTCATTACTTTTGTTTTCTCTGTCTTCTAACATAGGACAAAAGCTGCTTCCTTCCAAAATTGCTAAAATTACCTAGCAAAGCAGTTTTTGAGAAGCCTCATTCATTCCTAGCTCTCTTGAAAATGGCTACAAAAGATGGAGCTTCAATTTGAACATGAAATGTACTGTGTCTTGAATACGTACACCAACCTTTATTCCAATATGCTTCAAGCAAGGTATTTCATTGCACACTATCTAGAGTTTTCCTTCCTCTCCTCCCCCACCCCTTTGCAAACAGAAGTAGGGGTTGATACCCCTGACCATTTTGTCTGACCGTAACTCAGACCGTTCGCCCATCTTCACAAATTCCCATCCATGGGAAACAACTCAGCAAGATTACAACAGCGAAGTCCTAGAGCCCAATCATTTACCAGAAGAGCAGAAAATGGTGGCTAGAATAGGCAAAAAAAACATGGAACTAGTTCATGGAAAAAACCATGAACAAGTCCAAAGGGGTTTGTAATCAGCGAGTTTCTTTTTTTTAAAGTTATTATTATTTCCCCTTTTGCTCTTAATTACTGATCTTGTTGTGGTGCTGTGTAGTGTTATTTCCTTTTTCTTGCCTGTATTTTCAACTTTATTTAAAATTTAATGTTAAGAAGAATGAGTGCTGTTACGCTCATGTTCTGCTTGTGGGTTCCTGGTCGACAGCTGGTTGCCACTGTGTGAACAGAATGCTGGACTAGATGGCTCCTTGGTCTGATCCAGCAGGGCTCTTCTTATGTTCTTAAGAATAAAAAAGAAACACAGCAGATCCTGACCCCCCCCCCCCCCGTTGAATGACAAAAACATTTCAAACAGAGGAGTATTTCAAAAGCACTTTGCGATATAACATGAGGGGTGGTGGTGTTTAATTAAAAAAAAAATTCTCATTGGGCTACCACAAGCCCCTTGTGGGAGCTTAAGTAACTCTATGAATCCTGGCCAGTGTATTTAATTTTACCTCTAGACTGACTTCATATAGATTTGAGAGGTGAAGAAAGAGAGATCATGCACACACATAAAATTGGATGACTTGGGGTCAGATCACCTCCATCATCAATGTGGTTTTCAAGAACCAAATACAAACAGTTGAATTCAAATGAAGTTAGTCACATTAAGTTCCCATTAAAATCAGTGAGACTTAAGCTTGTTACAACTAACTTTTTACACTGTTTTCAATGAGACCCAACATGGGTCTCACTGATTATCCACTGATCACACAACCAGGTTCAAATGCAGAGTTAGGCAAAAGCCCCCTGAACCTTTCTTCAGGACTCCCAATATTTATTTAATCAACTCTGTAAAGTAAATTTGCTAGTTTATATTACTTTATTCAAATGTAGTATCCAAAGAGAACCTTACTGAAGTGGCAGTAAGAGTTTCTCGAAAAATATTTGGCAGGAATGGCCCTATGGGAAAAGCCTAGAAATCCTCAAATGCTGAATCGTAAATTGAATCCATAAAAACAACAGTCATCCCAGTGAACTTGGCAACAAAAAGTTGTGTACATCCTTATAAGACCTACATTTAATTATTATTTTAAGTAACTTTATCATAACTCGTAACTTACCACTTCATGAATGGATCGATTGAAACCATCATCTTCAGTCAGGATTAACAAAATTATCAAAGCCATGTAAACGTGGTGCGAGTTCCTTTCTTCAACATGATAAAGAATCTCAAGAATTGGCAGAACCTTGAAAGGTGGGATGGGGAAGAGAGAAATAGGGATGTATTAGAATAGTATTCAAAAATTCCCAGAACAAAAATGCAGGTTTAGTTTTAGATCCTCCTGCTTTTATTTAAGCCATTAATTCAGTAACTCAAGAAAAAGAAGAATCAAAAAAGCAATCTCTACCTACATAATTTTTTTAACCATCTTGTGTGTTTTTTTTCTTCTGCTGCCAGAAAAAATTAAAATCAAGGTAAACAAACTCAGGTGGGTAGAATAATTCAATTCCTAATAAACAATATTTCCGGTTGTGCTTTCAAGAAGAATCACCACGTTCTAAATTTCCGATCTCAATTTACATTACAGGGTTAATAATAATATATGTCTAACTCAATCTCTTCAACAGGTAAAGCAGATAGGGTCTAACAGTTTACTAGTATTACTACTCAGCATGGTTTTACGGCACTTATGCTACTTCTATTTAAAAGAGGCATCCTTTGTTGTTATCTTTTCTTCAAATTATTTCAATATTTTTCAAATCAAAGAATGGCTAAACTGTTTACTAGATCCTGCAAAGCTTATTGTTAGATTACTTTCTAAGACTGCCTTAACATCCACCACAAAGATTGCTACACTCCTTCCCATGGTGCCAGATGACTGTTCTCCTCTCCTTGTCTTTACCAATAAAGCCCTCAATCATGTCTTGTTGCTAGGAGAAACTGCCGCCTTTTTTCTGAATAATGCGTATTTTACAGACAGCAACTCAATCCCATACCATTAATTGTATGGGTTACCTTCTTATACTAGAAACAATTGAATACTGACCTTCACAAGGCACTATTTTATGAGAATTCTGACTATGTGAGCAAACTATCCTTACTGTTTTATTCTCGTGAGCAAAGATGGTACAAAGAGGAAAATATGCTAAAAGCAAAGGGCAAGGTTTTAACTTTCTCCTGTAGCACTTGCAGTGGCTGACTTGGTTGAGCCATCTTAAAAATGGTGATGCTTAAACTTATGTCTTTGTCTAGAAACAACTTCGTTGCCGCAACCCCTTGTGCTTTTCCAGAGTGTATAACTGTTCCTCATCATGATGTGGGTCAGGGGTCCCCAACCTTTTTGGGTCAGTAGGCACATCTGGAATTTTGAGAAAGTGACATGGGTGCCACAAGGGGGCTTGCACATTCATAAAATGGCCGCTATGATGGGCATGGCTGGTCACAAACATTCATTTCCCAAAAGGCAAACTTGTGGGAGTAAAAGAAAAGTAACTTGCCCAGAAACCTGAATACAAAGCAGAGGTGGGATCTGAGCTCCAGAATACAAACCACTCTTTTGAATCCAAATGAATATGGTGCTGGAGGCAGCACTTTGTTTTGCAGCATGTCAGCTTCCCAGTTAATTCTTTTAATTAAAAAAATCTTTAAACATAAAATAAAAATCAGTAGGTGCAGAGAGCTTGGTGGGCACCAAGAGAACTGTCTATGGGCACATTTGTCCCCATGGGCAACACTTTGGAGACCCCAGATGTGGATTACGACTAATAACCCAGTATCCTGCTCACTGCATGGAGGAGGGTTGTGTGGATTTCATGCTTCTAATACAATTCTTTGGGAGCCATTAGTAACTGGGAGAGAGGAGAGCTTGTTGTTGTCGTTCAGTCGTGAACAGATAAATATAGATCCATTGAAAACTAAGCTCAGGAAAGAACTGAGGCCAGAGTATAACTGTACAAAGACATAATGAATCAATTACTATAGAAGTTTCTTTTAAAAATGGAGAAAATAAAAGTCAGGCTCATAAGCTAGGAAGCAATACAGCAAGCCTTGTCAATGATGCTTTGGGGGAGGTGGGAGTGTCAAGGAAAGAGGAGCATAGATTCAATTCCTTTTTCTTGTGGCACAAACAAAATGCAACTTGAAGTTAAATGGCAACAACAGAGGGGGACAGGATAGGTTTATAACCTGGATTTCAAAAGATGGATTTTCCATCAATATCATCAACTTTTCCTAGAAAGTGAGTTGCTGTGCTTTAGAATACCATGTCTTGGTTTACAAGCAAGTTTTTCTACCGTCATCTAAAGACTGGCACAGACTGAAAGCAGGACTAAATTCTATGCCTTCTCCCAGAAACATCTATTTCTCCCTTTTTAATTGCATCCAGCCTGAGAAATGGGTTCTTTGCAGCGCTCAAATACCGGGGGGGGGGGGGGGGCGGGCACTGGTCAGAGGGAACCCAGACCCCATACCATTTGTAATGGCTGAGTTAGCTACTGCTTTTAAAAGGCTACAGGGTCCATGATTTGGCTACTACTGGTGGAATCAGTGGGTGAAGACTATGGATTTCGTTAAGGTCCACCTACCTTTCTCCCCATACTTCAAGTACTGGTTCTATGTAACTGAAAAGCTCACATACCACATTGTGATCTTTCATCCTAATCAATGTATTATTTTACTATCTTTGTATGCTTTTGCTGTTCTTCAATTACGTAATTTTACATGTTTATATTAGCTGTAAGTATTTACCACTTAGCCTTTTCAATGTATAACTAGACTGGCCAAAGAATGGTAATAAAAGATGGAATTCATTTGTAACACCAGTACAGGGATGCTACTTTGTGTTTTGGTAGCCTATAATCCCTGAAGTGAATGGGTGGCTTGGTTATTCAATACTGGGCGTGCTCACACAACACGCTTGCCCATGATGGGTGACTAGCCACACGCTTCGGGTTGTTTTGCAAACAACCCACAGTGTGTGGCTAGCGCACCTGCCAGGCAATCCGGCAAACCACCCACAGTGCATGGCTTGTTTGCCCCCTCGTCCCTCATCCCTCCCGCTCAGTCCTCCACATGGCATCCCAGGGTACTTGGCGGCAGACATGTCTGACGCCATGTTCCTCCCTTCCCAACTCCAATCACAATCTGGATCACGGTTGGAACCCTTTTTTTTTTAATTTTCCCAGCTGGGAAAACTTTTTTTGCACTTTCCCATGATATTAAGAGGCTAGTCCACTCATCAAAACATGGGAATCCCTCAGGTAAGTGGGTAATTTTAACCCCTTTTTTTAACCTACTTACCTGCAGGTTTCCCACACTTTTATGGGTGGACTACACCTTTGGGGTGGTCCCCCACTTGGCACCCCAGTCCCCCCCATGCCCTCCCGACTCCTTCATTTAAAAGTAGACACGCGACCTGTTTGGGGGAAAGATAGCTGAAGTGGCTTGCATTTTGAAAGCTGTCAAAATGAAAGCTGTTTCTGCGAGCCTTGGAGGAGGAAAGTGCCCACTTTTGTATAAAGAAGCGGGGAGCCTGGCAGGGGAAGGGGTGGGGATACAGTGGCGGGGGTGTCTGCATCGTATCCCACCCCTCCCCGTACCAGGCTCCCTACTTTTTCATATATATTTTTTTTATTTCTTCAAGCTGCTCTAGCGCTACTCCATTAGAGTGATATGAAGAAATAAAACTTAAAAGCACCCCTTGCCGAAAATCGGCTGGAGGGGGGTGACAGCCATCCCTTACCAAGGACCCTATTGCCCCAAGGATCCTTGGCGGCGGCGGCTGGATGCCACCATCACCCCACAGCTGATTTGCAGCAAGCGACGCTTTTAAATTCCTGTGCAAGCCTATGGAACGCGATCTTTATGGAAAGGGGTGCTGTGGACTCAGTACAGGCTATCCCCACCTGCACCCCTGTATGTTTGCCAGGTGCAATATACAGGGATGCAGGAGGGGCAAGACAGTATCCTTCAGTTTCCACTGTTGTGCATGTGCGCATATGTAGAAAACTGAAAGGATTTTTTTTTTAAAAAAAACATTTCCACACATTCCCCAGGGCTCCAATTGTGATCAAGATTGCGATCAGAGCCGGGAAGGGGGGACAGGCGGGGGTAAAAGGTGTGTGTGACAGCCTCTCAAAGGTACTGTTTGGGCACCTTTGGAGGAGCTGTCACTGGCAAGAGGGAAAGGGCACGGGCAGCAGCTTGGCTACGATCACAAACGGCAATTGTGGCCCCACTCAGCAAGAGAAGCAGAGGTTTCTGCTGTTCTTGCAGAGTGGTTTGCTGCCCGATGCCCTTTACTCACAATGGATTGGCATGTCTGGGTTCACATGGCATGCCTACCCATCATGGGTAAAACAACCCCTACTGCAGATCTTGGTTATCTGGGTGGGTTGTTGGGAAAAACAACCCACCTTGATAAGAATGGTCTAGGTTCACATGATATGTGAACAGACATCGTTAGCAGTCACCCATGATGGGTTAGCATGTCCTGTGAACCCAGTCAGTGAGTTACACACATTCTGCATACATGTCAGAGGCACTTTTCTGCCTGGAAGTCCCAGATAATAGTAATGCAGCTAGTGATTTGGTAGATACAATCCCTCAAGTGAGGTCGGAATGGCTGTGAAAGTCTGTCCAAACGCACACACAGGTACACACAAAAATGCTCAGGCGAGTGGAAGTGCAGATCAGATGTCCCACAAATTATTCATACACCCCCAAGTACAGTCCCACAAATTCCAAAATTCAACAGCCACCAGCATCCACAGTTGTATAACTTTTGAATTCCCATTTCATAAAATCAGAAAGGAAACATGCCCTCACTTAGCTTCCACTCTAGTACCTAATTCTCTCAACCACCGTGCAAGAACAAACATATTACAAGGAAGCTCAAATTTTATATGTTGAATATTAATTGCAGTACAGTGGAATATTCAGTAAAATACTTACCAGATTTTCCATATCCGTTCGAGCCAACATATATGTTCGAACATTGCTGTTCTGATGCAACAGAGTGTACAAAAGAAGGGTAGCTTGATCAGAGTTCTGTTGTTCACACAAAGTGGTGTATAAACTGTTAAAATTAATCTGGAAAGTGTGAGGATTTGGTGAAGGAAGAGCTGTGCTATCTGGAAGGAAGGAAACAGCAAATATAGCTTTAATTGTGCTTTTAGTCTTCAATCTAAGATCAGCACTTCAATCTTTTTAGACACTCAAGTCACCTTTAGCCCAAATGTACATTTGGGGACCCATTGCTTAATTTTGTACCATATAGCTGTATGTTGGTAGTGCTGCCGCTGTGAGTCACCTTAGGGCAGGAGCAATCTAGTAGTGGGTCCCAACCTACCAGTTGAAGACCAATTACTTATATCACAGATTCCTAGAAAGCTTGTTATATCTGTTGTTAAGTTTCACGTTTTATCCTAATTCTCTGTATTTATTGAAAAAAACACAATTATTTAAACTACTAAAAACTATGACTGGGCCATGGCCCAGTGACAGAACACGTTTTTGGTGTAGCCAAAACAACAGGAGAACAACAGGCTTTTTAAAGCATTTTTCTCGTTTTCTGGGCTTTCACATCTCTAGTGAAGATCCCAGAATGCTGCACAGATTCTGTTCCCGACATCTCTGGTTAAAGGATTTCAAGGAGTAAGACTTGAAAAGCTTGACAGCTTGGAACAGCAGGTGCCAGCCACAGAAGACAGCTTGAGACTAGAAAGACCAGTGGTCTGCCTCAGGTCTGGGCAGAACTACACATATCCCTAACCTCATATTTGCCAATGTAACATAAATGCAGAGGCAGAAGGGGCATTTGTACGGGAGAATTAGTGGGAGGGAGGGATGCTTAGCACTTCCTATACACACAGAATCTCCCCTGCATAGGTCTCTTTCCTCTCTGCCCCTCCATTTCCCTTTGAATGGTCTCAGTTCTGGAGCCCAGCTGGAGGAAAAAACCTATTTTAAAAGGGAAGGTGAGACACTCTGCCCAACCTACCTCACAGGGTTGTTGTTGTGAGGATAAAATGGAGAGGAGGAGGATTATGTATGCCGCCTTGGGTTTCTTAAAGAGGAAAAATGGCGGGATATAAATGAAATAAATAAAATAAATAAATTTGTTTTTCAAATAAGGCATGAAGTTGAGGACCCAGAGTTTTCCTTGCAACAAGCAGTCTTCCCCCAACATGCTGCCCCCCCCCCCCCGAAGACAGTTTAATTGGAATTATCTAGCACACAACTGATTAATTATCTTTGGCATCTGAATATAAAATTATTCTTTGGCATCTGAATATAAAATGTGAATGAATTTGACATATGTGAATTAATAAGTTACTGTTATTCCTGATTTGCAAATGAAAACCAAGAGGCTGGAAGGGTACAACTTACATACAACCACCCAATAGGCGATGCCCAAATTACAAGGAGAATCAGAATGTGTCTGGTCCCCTTACCAATTGTAATGCCCCTTAGCTACCAGTTTTAGAAGGATAAAGGGGAGGGGGAAATGATCTGGCTAAAATGGGGTGTGGCGAGTCAGGGGGTGACGCTTGTGGATTTTATTAAAGGTTTCCCTACTTTACCTCCCCCCGCAATAATTTGAACAATGCCAATAAGCCCAGAGTCAAGCTAGGATTTGAATGCACAGCTCCCTAGTTTAATCCAGGATAACAAAAAGCCTTACTTTGTTTCTTAGTAGATGATAGTTTTAAAAGGTACATACCTTGTGTGTTCTTGAAGGACGTAATAGCTTGTCTGTAAGGGTTTGGTGTATCTGGTGCATCGGTCAGATTTGCCAGCACAAGCAGCAGCAGAAGACTTTGATTAGCTAGAGGTGAAGTCTCTTCCTGCTGAGGAGCCCGCTTGCTTCCCACGCCTCCTAACGTGAACACTGTCCACAGACCAGCTAAATGAACAGGGGAAAGCGTGTGATTAGATTTCTTGGGTAGCCTTGGCTTGATGTCTAAACTATATTCTGAGCTCTGGTTTAGTTTGTACAAATTAAGAAAATGATTTAGAAGTTTAGACCAGATATTAGTCATATCTACACCTCATTCCAATAGGACAGAACTTCTTGAACCAAAATAACCCGGAACCAAAATGGAAATAATCTCAGAATGAAGAAATAGTATGTAATTTAAAACAGACATGCAGCCCATTTCCACATGCAGTTTCAAGGTATTATGGTGTGATGGCAAGAACCCTTGGCAAGAACAGAGGGGTAAAAGAACCCTTGTTTTGGTACAACACAGCTAGACACTGTGTTGAGCTAGTGGAGCAGCTACACCAGCACAAAACATTTAAACTACATAGTTATGCCAGTGTGAATGACTGACGAAAAGCCAGACATGGGTGAAGAAGGGGAAGCGGTGGGGTTGCCATGGAAGGGGAGGCGGATTAGTCCCCATTCTACTCATCATCCCATGATCAGGATTAGCCTGTAGGATGGAGCCCAGAAACAACTCCTCGACCCAGTGTAAAATACCACAGCTCACAAAAGATACAGCAGCACAGACATTTGGGACTAAGGGGCTGAGGCAGCTCACATGTTCCTTCTGTTCAGGTAATATTTTGTTACCACAAGTTTCTACTATCACAACTTTTTATATATGGATCAGGAGAACATTTTTAAAAGAATCTAATAACATTTCTTTCAGTAACGCCACCTACTTATTCCATTAAAAACTTGGTTAACCCCACATATGCTGTCCTGAGCACCTTGGAGGAAGGGCAGGATACAAATGCAACAACAACAATTTATCCCTCTTCTTAAAAATATAGTTAGCACCAACTACTGCTCTAAGCCACCGAGGACTGCGGTGGCTTAGTGGTTAAGACGCTGAACTGCAGACCAGAGGGTTGGCAGGACAGCAGTTCGAGACCCGAGTGCCGCGTGACAGAGTGAGCTCCCGTCTTCAGTCCCAGCTCCTGCCAACGTAGCAGTTTGAAAGCAAGAAATTGCAAGTAGATAAATAGGTACTGCTTAGGCGGGAAAGGTAACGGCGTTCTGTGCACCTCAGTGTTCAGTCATGCCGGCCACGTGACCACAGAAGCGTCTTCGGACAGTGCTGGCTCTTTGGCTTAGAAATGGAGATGAGCACCACCCCCTAGAGTCAGACACGACTGGCTGGGGACACGTTTACCTTTACCTTACTGCTCTGTTATACCAAAAATTAATGCCTGTAGTGGCATGCATCAAACTGCATAGTGCTGAATAAAACCTAACTCTGATTGTAACACAATTGTGGTAAAATTTCTCTTAAGCAATCACAGATGCAACAGCAACACAGTTGTCTAGGTGGTCTGATTAAATATATTAAGGCACCTTTGGGACACTATAAAGTATACCCATTGGCCCATTGTAATGTCATGGGTTATTAAAAACAGGCTTAACCTAGCACTAAGCTCTCTACACAGATATTTATAGCTGTCCCAATATGGCATGGTGAACCTATGGAATAAGAGTAAGACTACTGAGAAACGAGAATTCATTTGTATGTTATCCCTCCCACACTCAACTCCGCACATGTTGAAAACTGGCCTTCTCCATGGCATGATAGTTCTGTTCACAGTGGGGAGGGGTCATGGGGAAATATGCAAACATGCTATTCCCTCCATGGAGTATGAAGTGATACCATTCAGCAAAAGCTGCACTATGTGATTCTGCTTATTGCACAGCAAAACTATAAGCCCAGGTCCAGCATTCTCTCCTTTGACCCATGGGATCTCTCAACCCTGAACTGCAAGTCTGGAGATGAGCAAAAAAGGCCATTACATGGGGCTGCCCTTGCGCCTGGTTTGAAAGCTGCAGCCAGTGCAGAATGTATCAGTTAAGATGCTCAGTAGAACACCTAGCTATACACACCTGAGATCTTCTGTGGAGGCCTTACTGGTCATTCTGTGGCCAACAGGATGTCACCAGGAAGTGATGCGTCAGCGGGCCCCCTCAGTGATCGTACCCACCCTTGAGATCTCTCACACTTGTGGTTCAAGAGGCAGCAACAGTGGCAAATTTTAAATGCCTCAACACATCTATTCACACAGGCTTTCCCTGACCTGTGGGGACTCTGTTATTACCCTGTTGTTACTGTTATAGTATTGTAATGTTTTAAAATGTTTAAAATGTTTTAATTTATTATTATTATTCTGGGCTGTTCTATTGTTATGTATTTCAACGTGAACCACTTAAGGATTTTAACATATTACGCGGTACAGATTATTTAAATGAATAAATAAATAAAATGAGTGCGACCCTCCAGTTGCAAGGCAGAAATGACCACAAGAAGTAAGCCACACAATGCCACGAATATACTGCACTAAAACTTCTGCAATTCAGACAAGTGCACCCCACCGCAAGCTATGTCAGAAAGCAATATGAACTTTGTTTCACATGCTTCTTCAATAGAATTGTTTCTAATAAGATCTTCAATGGAATTGTGTTAAGAGTATTAGTGTATTAAACACATTGATCAACACATTGATTTCATTTCTCCTCTTTAAGTACAGAAAAGCAAGCCACCTTTTGCAATGTGCTTTGATAAGGTGGGTGGGGGCAGTGGAGAACAAGTTTAGAGAGCTGCTTGCCTTCCTTCCTCAGGATGCTCAAAAGTAAAAGAAAGCAATAATAACAACCAACAACACTTCATATTGAGCTTAGCTTAGCCCATACAAAACCCACAAGCAGGACATAAGTGCAACAGCACCCTCCCACCAATGTTCACCAGCAACTGGTGTACACAGGCATACTGCCTCTGATACTGGAGGTAGCACAGAGCCATCAAGACTAGTAGCCACTGATAGCCTTATCTTCAGGGGTTGGACTCGATGGTCTTGTAGGCCCCTTCCAACCCTACTATTCTATGATTCTATGATTCCATGAATTTGTCCAATCCCCCTTTAAAGCCATCCAAATGGGCGGCCATCACTATATTTTGTGGAAGTGAATCCCATAATTTAACTATGTGCTGTGTGAAGTACTTCTTTTATTTGTCCTGAATCTCCCACCAATCCACTTCATGGGATGACCCCAGCTTCTAGTACGAGAGAGGGAGAAAAATGTCTTCACACCATGAATAATTGCGTACACCTCTATTATGTCTCCCTTACTCACCTTTCTCCTAAGCTAAACAGTCCCAGATGTTGTAACCTTTCCTTATAGGGGAGTTGCTCCATCCCCTTGATCATTTTAGTTGCCCTTTTCTGCACCTTTTCCAGCTCTACAATATCCTTCTTGAGGTGCAGTGACCAAAACCGTACACAGTATTCTACGTGTAGTTGCACCATAGATTTGGATAAGGGGAGAATGATCTGTCAGTTTTCCAATCCTTTCCTGATTGTGCCTAACACGGAATTTGCCTTTTTCACAGCAGCTACACACTGGGTTGACATTTTCATCGAGCTCTCCACCACAACCTCAAGATCTCTTTCTTGGTCAATCCCTGCTAGCTCACATGCTATCAGTATATATGTGAAGTTGGAATTTTTTGCCCCAACATGTATCACTTTACACTTGCTTATGTTGAACCGCATTTGCCATTTTGATGCCCATTCTCCCAGTTTGGAGAGATTCTTTCGGATCTCTTCACAAACCACCCTAAATAATTTGTTTTCATCAACAAACTAGGCCGCCTCATTGCTATTCCAGATAATTTATGAACAAGTAGAAAAGTACTGGTCTCAATACAGATCCCTGTGGAACTCCACTATTTACATCCCTCCATTGGGAGACTGTACTATTTATTCCTACTCTCTGTTTTCTGTTCTTTAACCAGTCACTAATCCATAAAAGGACCTCTCCTCTTATTCCATGAGTGCTAAGTTTGCTCAGGTGTCTTTGATGAGGAACTTTGTCAAAAGCCTTTTGGAAGTTCAAATAAACAATGTCTACTAGTTCACCCCCGTCTGCATGTTTATTGACACTCTCAAAGAACTCTAAAAGATTAGTGAGACAGGACTTACCTTTGTGGAAGCCATGCTGATTCTTTTTCAGCAGGGCTGTTCTTCTATACCCCTACTAATTTTATCTTTAATAATACTTTCAACCAGTTTACCTGGAACACACATTACGCTAACCAGCCTGTAATTTCTCAGATCCCCCCTGGATCCCTTTTAAAAAATTGGTATTATATTGGCCATTCTCCAGTCCTCTGGTACAGAGGCTGATCTTAGGGACGTTACATATTTTTGTTAGACGATCAGCAATTTCACATTTGAGTTCTTTAAGAACTCTAGGGTAGATATCATCTGGGCCTGGTGATTATTAACTTTCAATTTGTTAATATGGTTGAGAACTTCATTCTCCTTCACCTGCTCTCTCACCGCAGTGAGAAGCGAAGGACCGTACTAGAAGTTCCTGTATAAATCCTGTTTTTTTATAAATGTGCTATTGTGTTTTTGGATTTTTACACTGTTGCTGGTTTTTACTCTGGTTTTTACTTTTTTATTCTGTTTAACACTTTTAAAACATTTTATATGTTTTATTATATTGTTGTTTTATATGGTTTTACACATTATGTGAACTACCAAGAGAGCTCTGGCTATTGGGCAGTTTGGAAATGTGATAAATAAATCTTGTTGATTCTGCAAGAATAAACCCGCTAAAATCTGATGTGTTACTCTGGAATTTTTCACACATGCATGATCTAAGAAAAATGTTTGTGTGTGTGAAAATGAGGTCATCCACCAATTTGGTGCTTAAACTTGCACTGACTGATGAACATTTTCAGAATCATTTCTAAATCATGTTTAACTCCACAGTCCAAAAATCACCTGTTTCGTCTAACATGTGACCAGATTTCAAACTGAAAAGGAAAGCTATAAGAAGCAGCTTTTGATCTGTTGTAAGATAAAGTGCTTCTTTCAAAATCAAAATCCTAGATTAAAATTCTACAACTCTTTTTATGAGGCTGTTCTAAACATCATGCGCATACACAATCTGTCTCCCCAGATATAACCTAGAATTGGGCGGGGGGGCGGGATCAAGTTTTCAATGAATATATGGCACAACTCAGTGTAAAATTCCAGAAGTCAGACATTTTTTTCTTTAAGATTATTATTCTGCGTATGCATTCCTGTTCAATCTTCTGTTGATTACTGATGTAAGCTTTTGGGATTGTTCTCTCACTGCAAAAGTCAATTTGGTCTATTTTACTTCTAGCACCCACAGCCCACTTTTATCAACTTCAGTTAAAGATACCATCCATTTTTATAAACTGACGCTGTGCACCAACTGTTGGTCAGCAGACTTAAAAACAACACCACTTTTTATTAGCTCTTGGCACACACAAAAAGATACATTAAGAAATCTCAAAGGCTTTTGTAGGTGAAAATATTATTTTAGAAACTGCTAGAACTAGATGCAGTAAAGATCATTTTTGCCCATACAATAACAAAGCTATTACTAAAGTTAACGCAGAGTTGAGCATCTTCTGAATCATTGACAGAAACGCTAAATTTGAAAATGGAAGCATCTGGCTAGCCGCTTTGGGACACGGGATGTTGGAATAGACAGACGCTGTGACAAAAATCCCCCCACAACATTTGTAGGACAATTTGTTGCCAAGAAAGGGGTGGTTGTTTGTCTTCTTTTGGGGTGGGGGGATAAATTGGCTAGGCTTTTAATGGTAGGATAGCCGAGGGGGAGAGTGTTTAAGATTATTTTCAAAACAGCGTTGTTCCCATGAGCATTCTGATCCTAGAAATGCTGCCAGGAGAAGCAGCTACAAGGCTTTTCTTTTTAAAAGGGGGAGGGGGAAGAAATCCATTTGCCATCTTATCTTATAAAACTAAGAAAAGCCAAGCCAACTGCCCCCCCACCCCCAACTTCACAAATTTCTCAGACATTTCTCCTGATGTCCGCTTGTTTTCAGAGGCGTTTTGTTTTTACCCCTTGTCCCACCAATTGCTCAAAGAAGCTGGGCCAAAGGTCCTTGTGTTCTTAATGGATAAATTATGTAAGTAGACTTTGTTGTTCAGTCGTTCAGTCGTGTCAGACTCTTCGTGACCCCATGGACCATAGCACACCAGGCCTTCCTGTCCTCCGCTCTCTCCCGGAGTGTGCTCAAGTCCATATTCATTGCATCGGTGATGCTATCTATCCATCTCATCCTCTGCCGTCCCCTTCTCCTTTTGTCTTCAGTCTTTCCCAGCATCAGGGTCTTTTCCAGAGAGTTTTCTCTTCGCATTAGGTGGCCAAAATATTTCAGCTTCAGCCACAATATTTAATTTCCAATAGTTGTGTGTGTTCACAACTAGAGATGTAAAATTTCTGGAAATTTTGAGGCCTTGGTAAAAAAATATTTTTTTCAGGGGTAGGGGTGACAAAATTGGAAATTTTGGAAAAATTGAAAAATAAGCTATACCTATTTTTTTTAGTGCCCTTTACAGATCTGAAGTCACTTTGCTGCTTTAAGACAGCCTTCCCCAACCTGGTGCCCTCTAGATATTTTGGACTTCAACTGCCATTAGCCTCAGGCAGCGTCGCCAGTGGTCAGGAATGTTGAGCACTGCAGTCCAAAACATCCAGAGGGCATCAGGTTGGGGAGGGCTGCTTTAGGATCATGAAGCAGACTTTCTCTTTCTGATGTTATTTGATGTTTGAGTTAGTTTGTTCATAAAATTATGATTATATTTTAAAACTTTTAAAAGTAAACACAGTAAATGTGTAATTATTGTCTGAATAGATTAGAACTAAATTGAATGACTGCTACAGCATCAGAAACACAGGACTCTATAGAACAAAACCCAAGTTGTCAAGAATGCACACTTACTGTCAAGAATGCACAATGGTGACTATACTCACATGTGGGGAAACTGAGCATAAATGTCTATCAGTAAAATATACTTTAGACCAATAATTTTAATAAGGAATGAAAGAACTAACTACACTGGGAAGTGTTACATCCTCTTTTTTGTTGTTTATTCGGTCAGTCGCTTCTGACTCTTCGTGACTTCGTGGACCAGCCCACGCCAGAGCTTCCTGTCGGCCGTCACCACCCCCAGCTCCCCCAAGCTCGAGTCCGTCACCTCCAGAATATCTTCCACTCATCTTGCCCTTGGTCGGCCCCTCTTCCTTTTGCCTTCCACTTTTCCCTAGCATCTTACAGAGAGGATTAAAAAAATATTTTTCCCCATGGCTTCATTATTTCATTTTACATGTCTAGTCTTTCTATAAAAGCATTCTTATTACATAGTTTTTAGAAATCATTTTGTGGGGAGTAAAGGCTGAGTAACAATATATAATACTTTGTCTTAAATTTTAAGGAATGTATTTCATAATACAAAACTATTCAATTTTTCAGAAAAAATGGTCCTCGGAAAGAAATGGGAAAAAAAGTTTTTTTTCTGAATTTTCCCAGGCCTTCACATCTCTAGCCTTCCCCTCTTATCTCTCTGTTCTTCTATCCCTATGCATCCCTGCTCGTGATCTCTGCTCTTCAAGCACTACCCCCCTCCTCCACCCAACGTACCCCTGCTCTCTCGTTACTCTGTATGCTTGGATTTGCCTTCGAAAACTCCTGTATGAAACCACCTCTCTTACTTCCTTCAAATCCCCCCTCAGAACCAACTTTTTCACTGGCTCCACCCCGTATTCCCATGCCCAAGTGTAACTAAGCCTTAGCGCATGCAATTGAAACAACGGCATAGTGCTTCCCTGTTTACCTCAGCCTCCACTTCAATCCTATTCCTGTTTCCCCTGTGCAAAATTTTAGTTTGCAAGCTTCTCAAAGCAGGGGCTTTTTCTCTTGTAGTCGGTAAAATAGAGGTGTTGAGCCTCAGGCCTGTGGCCAAACTCGGCCTGCCTCGGGTTCTATAGCTGGCCCCACACCTTCCCCTGGCCCACCAATTCCCTGGCTCCACCCCCTTTCCCCCCAACCACCAACTGTTTGGTGGTGTCCTGGCTTTTGCAGTTTTTGCCCATTCTAAATGGTTGAAATGTTTCTCCTAAGGCTTAGTTACTGGCAGGAAGAGCATCAAACTACAATACATGGGTATTTTTGGTATTTTGGCCCTGCCCCCTTTGTCTTTAGCTCCACCTACATTTGGAATGTGACAATACGCCATAAGTATCTGAGGGGGGAAATTGAAGCATACGTAATGTGATTTAAATGTTATATTATGAAGACATTTTTACTGGAATACTTGTAATAAAGACTACCCTTGTATTATTTAAATTTAAAGAATTTACTTCCCTTACTTTATTTAAATTTAAGAAAACACACACAAAGGTACTGAAAATTGTTGACACACTAATTAATATTAGCAACCCAAAGAAATGTGCATGATATGCTGACAACCACTCATCTATTTCAACAGAGTTCAACTCTCTTCCCCTAAGGTTGTTGGGGCACCTTCAGCTTCACTGTCACTATTTCATAGTTCCATTTCACTCTGAGACGTATATGCATTCTCTCACATACTTGCTCAAGATCATCACCCGAAAAACATTAAATGCAACTTTGAAACTGCCAAGCTTGCCGAATATTGTATTTGCAATTGGCATACATTCATTTTTACTAATGAACTTATGAAACAGAAAATTTTCCACCCCACATCACTGCCCGGTGGTTTATGATCTTTCTCCTGACAAGTATTTTTGCTAAAATCACAGAGACTGAAAACATACCACAGAGGCACACAAACACTCCCAGTCTCCAGTGTTCAGGCCTGTGGTCTCAGCAGGCATGGAAACCAACAGGCACCGTTAAGAAGAAAGCAGTTTGTACTTTCTGTCAGCCTCCAGGTACTGCGATTACACGGCCTGATGGAATGTGGATTCTTCTTCTTAATATTTAGGCATAAGAAAACGCTGTAGCTCCACTAGAGAGACATTAGAAGAACTAGATAATAAAAGCTTTGAAGACTGACAGCAGTACCATGCTATTTTTAAGAGAATTCCTAAATTTTTCAATAGCATTTTACAGTCTGTGTGTAACATTAAGAGTCAAAGTTTAATCCGGTGAATGGCATTTGACTGAGATAATTAACCGACGCTAGTTTGCAGTACAGAAAAAAAGACAACTGAAAACTAATTATGAAAGCATCGTTTTCAGGCGACATGAAGTCTGGCAAAATAAAGACAGTTTTGAATACTTGAAGATTGGCTTTGCTTTGAGATATTAGCACTTGACTAGTTTTCAAGCAAGACAGACAAAATGTAAATGTACTTATGGAAGCCTTAAACAGCAAGTAAACTTCGGTAAAATTTTGGTTTTTACTATGCTAAAGCCGAGATTGAGACAATGATGGTGGGTAGGTTCTGTGACCTTTTGGTTGAAGGAGAGGGAGAGTGAAAAACCATTTTTAACAGGGTTCAGCTTCCACAACTACCATCTTAGGACTGTAGATCATTCCAGTATTTCTATACTAATGAGGAAGCTCTTGTAGACTTTAAACCTGACCCTATCCACATTAACTAGGAAGGTAAGTCCCAGGGTGTTACAATTAGGCCTACTCCTAGAGGTGTGCTTTGTGTAAATGCAGCCTTCCCCAACCTGATGTACTCCAGATGTTTTAGACTTCAAGTCCCATCAGCCCCAACCAGCATGGCTATCAGGAATCCTGCAAATTGGTGGCCAAAACATCTGGAGGGCAACAGGCTGGGGAAGGCTGTGTTATGTCTCAGGTTACACTGAAGTGTGTTGGGATGAAGGAGGAATGGAAGGACTTTTAAAAATGAGTACTCAGCCACCTCTGTCTCTAGCATAGATCACAACTAGGTCCCTATTCTCCTGGAACATACTGACCAGGTTTGCAAAATCATGGAGGAGGAAATAGGCCACGGTGGCTTATTTCCTGCTCCGTGCATACCCACCACGTGCCAGGGGGATTAGTATAATTCAACTCAGCAACATAGCTT
Source organism: Heloderma suspectum (assembly GCF_057233095.1). NCBI lineage: Eukaryota > Metazoa > Chordata > Lepidosauria > Squamata > Helodermatidae > Heloderma > Heloderma suspectum. Next base: position 16,527,238 of record NC_139459.1, read on the forward strand.
GTCGTGTCATGCAAACCTGATGAGGGTGGCCACCAAAGATAATTATGCTGCCAAGGGAAACTACACTACTTCCCGCCCCCCATCAAGTGACAGGCATGTATGGAGGGGGAAATAAGCCACAGTGATCATACGAACCAGCCCACAGTCTGAGGAAGAGACTCAAAAGCTTGCATACTGCTCTGTGGTAGGCAATCTTTTCAATCCCACAGGTGCATTTGTCATTTCTTTTCTGTCTCATGGACAGATTTTTTATTTATATATTCTCTCACTTCTTGCTTCCCCCCACCCTTGCCTGGATTCTCTCTATTTTTGCCCTAACCCATACGCTGGGATTCTCTCTCTTTTTGCCACTTTCCTCAACTAAGGAGGAAGCAGGAAGTCAGCAGGCTTCTCCTGATCGATCAACTTCCTACTACTTCCTTAGGATTTTGTTGCCATCGCCTGGCATAAGTATGGTGGTTGGTTTGGGGAACTGATGACTCTTAAAGGTTGTTTGTAGTCACACAACTAACCAATCAATGTACAAGGTTTTAAGTATGAATATAATACTTTTTTGTTGCACTGAAGGTGAAGCTCCAGGGTAAGGACTACACTTATGAGAATTTTCATGCAGTTTTTTAAAAAAGGTTCACGAAATGATGAAGAAATTGGACAGAACGGACTTATGAATGAATACATGCGAAATTATCACAGACTGGATATGGACTGCTTTGTATATCCCTAGTAGTAATGAGTGATTTCAACAGTCCTGATCTGCTGGAATTCTATTTCTGCTAAGAATGGAACATCCAATAAATTCTCACAACTTCAATTCTTAGAAGGTGGAGGAAGGAACAGGAGATTTGCTAACTTAGACTTAATCCTGACTAACAGGGACAAACTGTTGCTTTAATGTTATTTCAATGCTGCTTTAATGATCTGATATGATTTTATTGCTTTTGTGTTTTTATGTATTATTTTTATTTGAGTTGTATACCACCCTGGTGGCATTTGTGGAAATATTAATAATAAAACAAACTGGTGGATGAAATTAAAGTGGTGGGAACCTTTGAGGAAAGAATTTGTGATAGCAAGGGATGTGAAAATGGAGTAGTCAGATGTGTATCGTGGACTTTAGGAATGCTGATTTCAAAGATCTCAGAGAAGAGTTGGGTAAGATTCCACGGCAAGAAATTCTGAAGGAGAAAAGAGTTCAAGAGGACTGTAGATTCTAAAAGGTGAAATATTGAAGGCACAATCACAAACTATTCCAGTGAGAAGTGAAAATGGGAAACATTTCAAGAAGCCAGTGTAGCTGCAAGGGAACCTCTGAGGAGCTGGGATTTTAAAAGCTTATGTAAAGGAGATTGGAGGAACATTTATCCAAGGATGAGTACAATAGAATGGCCCAAACCTGTATGGATGGTGTCAGGAAGGCAAAAGCCTACAATGACCTGAAAACAACAAAAAGGGCTTGTTTAGCTATGGTCCAAGCAAGAAGAAGAACAAAGAAGGTTTAAGTCGGCTGGTTGTGGAAGACGATGAAATGTTAACAGGTGATGGATGGAGAGAAGGTGGAACTACTCAACTATTTTGCCTCAGTCTTCTCCTGCAAGTGGAATTGTGTTTGACTTGGGAAAAGTAGAACAAACAATATAAGAAGGGACTTACAGCCCAGGACAGGGTAAGGAAATAGATGCTAGCTGCTTTAAAAGAGTGCAGGACACGGAATAATGGGCTCAAGTTACAGGAAGCCAGATTCCGGCTGAACATCAGGAAAAACTTCCTGACTGTAAGAGCAATACGACAATGGAACCAATTACCTGGGGAGGTGGTGGGCTCTCCCACACTGGAGGCCTTCAAGGTGAGGCTGGACAGCCATTTGTCAGGGATGCTCTGACTTGGATTCCTGCACTGAGCAGGGGGTTGGACTCGATGGCCTTGTAGGCCCCTTCCAACCCTACTATTCTATGATTCTATGAAATGAGTTTACATCTCCAGGGCCAGATCAGTTATATCCCAGAGTGCTGAAGGAACCTGTGGATATTATTTCAGAGCCGCTGTCTGCAGTCTTTGAGAACTGTTGTAGAATGGGTGAGGTGCCACAAGACTGGAGATGGCAAATATTGTCCCTATCGTCCAAACGGGTGAATTATAGCCTGGAGTCGATACCAGGCAAAATTCTGGACAGATCATGAAGCAGTCAGTCTGCGAGCATCTGGAGGGAAAATAATATATTTTCCCTCCAGATGCTCGCAGACTGACTGCTTCATGATGTTTCATGAAAAATCAATGTTTTTCTTCTTTTTTTATTAGGAGCCAGCAAGGGTTTGTCAAGAATACATCACACCGGATCAACTCTATATCTTTTTTTGATAAATTTGGTAGATCACGGAAATGTCATGGACATAATATATCTTGATTTCAGCAAAGCATTTGTCAAAGTTTCCCATTACCTCCTTATTGACAAGATGATAAGACGTGGGCTGGACAATACTATTAAGTGAATCCACAGCTGTTTGAACAACTGTACCAAGCGAGTGCTCATTAAAGGCACTCAAGGTCACAAGTAGAGAGCCATTGGCTTCCGACCTAGGCCCTGCGCTGTTTAACATTTTAATTAACGACTTGGATGAGGAAATACAGTGGGGCTGCAACTCCATAGAAGACAAAATCAAAAACCAAAATGATCTTGACAGGCAGAAATACGGGCCAAAACAAGATGAAGTTCAACAGAGATAAATGTAAAGTACTTGAAAGGTTGTCACAGAGGGGAAGGCCAGGATCTCTTCTCGATCATCCCAGAGTGCAGGACACGGAATTATGGGCTCAAGTTACAGGAAGCCAGATTCCGGCTGAACATCAGGAAAAACTTCCTGACTGTTAGAGCAATATGACAATGGAACCAATGACCTAGGGAGGTGGTGGGCTCTCCCACACTGGAGGCTTTCAAGATGAGGCTGGACAGCCATCTGTCGGGGATGCTCTGATTTGGATTCCTGCATTGAGCAGGGGGTTGGGCTCGATGGTCTTGTAGGCCCCTTCCAACCCTACTACTATTCTATGTAGCATTTAGCTACAAAAAACCTAAGGCCCAAGTATAGGATGATGGAGACCTGGCTTGGCAGCAGTATCTATGAAGAGTATCTAGATGTCTTAGTAGATCATAAGCTGAATGTGAGCCAGCTGTGTAATGCTAATGCAATCTTAGGATGCATAGTGTCTAGATCACAAGAAGGAATAGTTCCACTCTATTCTGTGCTGTTCAGACTGCATCTGCAGTACTGTGTCCAGTTCTGGGTGCCATATTTTAAAAAGGATATTGACGAACTGGAGTATGTCCAGAGGCGGGCAACCAGCATGTTAAGGAATCTGGAAAACAAGCCTTATGAGGAAAAGTTGAAAGAACTGGGTATGTTTAGTCTGGAGAAGATCAAGGTGAGACAAGGCAGTCTTCAAATATCTGAAAGGCTGCCAGACAGAAAAGTAGACTTGTTTTCTGTTGCTCCAGCGGGCAGGTCTATAACTAATGGATGCAAATTGCAGAGAAGTAGATTTCAGCTAACATTAGGAGAAACTTCCTAACAGTAAGAAAGAGTGGAACAGATTGCCACAGGAGGTAATGGGCTCTCCACTAGAGGGATTTAAGCAGAAGCTGGTCAGCCATCTGTCAGGGATGCTGTAGTTGCATTCTGCACTACAGATCCCGCACTGAGCAGTGTATTGGACTTGATAACCTCCAAAGTTCCTTCCAACTTTATGATTCGGCTTTCTAAAACCTGCACACGTAGTTCTATTGTGATTTAACCAAACCTGATCTCCCCACTTAATTTCACCTCAGTGATCTCTTCATGCTCAGAAATCAAGGGTTATTCTATACTCCTTCAGCAAAACACGGGATGATAGATTAGAAAAGGACTGAGGGGAAAGGAGGGGGAGAACAACCAACAGCAAGCCTGATCATCTCTCAGGTGTACTGTGGATTGTTCAGTGAACAACCCACCCACCGTGGCTTATTCGCAGGGTGGCTTAGAGTGACATGCGAACCTGTCCAGAGCCTCTGCTACCCTAAACTACATAAGAGACACAGCAAGCAGATTCAAAGTAGGCTAGCAAATCAAAATGAGAGATGTCACAAAGACCTACATTTCTGGGCTCAAACACAAGGCGTTATGACTTCCAAGTTTGAGAAAGGGACGAATTCTGCTTTTAGTCCTGGGAAGTGTAATTTCCTAAAGGAAAGGGGATTAGATAACCCAAAGGAAAACAATGTTCCCGTGGTTGACTTACACATGGCATGCAGCACAGAGATACATCAGGCACTGGAGGAGTTGAGGGGAAGAAACCTCCCTCCCTTCTGGTCACTTGCAACTATCAGGGGGATAATTTTTCATTATGGGTGGATGGGGGTAGGGATCAGACACTATCATATTCCTGGGTGAGGGGGAATAAATAATAATTACTACTACGGTTGCTTCTCCATTTCCTACAGTTATTTATATCCCACCTTCCAGGATACAAACCCTTCCAAGGCAGCTTACAAGTAACACTAATGATCATTAATAAAATCACAACAGTATTTTAAAAAAAATAGCTAGTGATCAGGCTCCTTCCCACCGGACCGATGGTAGTAAGTGGGTCTATGGGGGAGTGCTACAGTCCAGCTAGAACAGAGTCTGAGGTGGCTTAACCTGAGCCCATCTGAGTTTCCCACCATTATTTAGAACACAGAGCATACTAGGTCTTATCTCCTGTGTCCAATCTTCTCATATGCATTTTAGTTTTAATTTGGCACTATCTTGAATTAGGACTCGCTTTGGAAAGCATAAACAATACACACACACACCCGTTATATACAACCTTCATGAACTTTTAAAAATGTGTGATAGTCAATTTGGGGGGGTGGGGTATTTTCTTTTAAAAAAAAACTCCACTGGGTGAACAGTTTGCCTTTCACAGGGAATATGTTCACATATCTGTAGCAAAAAAATCCTCTCCTCCTGCTCTCAAGATTTATTCCTTATGTGCACATAACATTTGTACAATTGTCAGTTTTCGTTAACGTCATGCAAAAGAACGGGTAAGCCAGTATCATTGCCAAGCTGCTTGGATCTTGCATCCTTTAACAAGCTACATCCAGAGCTAGAACAGAGAGCTGACAGGGTGAGTTAAGATAGCAAGGTCTTGTGACCGACCCCTGTACATCGCTGGCACCAGCCAGGCTAGACCAAGGCTCCAGCTTCTGCGCCTTGGCATGACGGCTTCCTGACTGACTGGACATATTTGCTCACCGGCCAACTCTGCTCCGTGTTTTCTCTCCTCGGCTCAGCCAGTCCCTTTTGCCTCTGTAATCACTTCTGCCGAAATGGGTTGTTTGTCCAGTCACTTTTAACACATAATTTCAGGCTCCATAAATTTAGACACCATTAAATATTGGAGGATATAGGTATCTTTGTTATTAAGGATGACGTTTGACCCAACTGCATTGCTTTAAACTTGGTTGCCTCATAATAAAAGCCTCTTTTGAGGATTTTTTTTAACCAACAACCTCAAGAGGAAGAAATGTTTTTAAAAGTAAGTCATCACACACACCCTTTCTGAGGGTGGGTGAGAAAGCCACCAAAGAAAATCAGTTCAATTCAACTGCACAGTCACGGCTCCAGTCAACTGTTATATAATAAAATAAAAAACAACAACAACAATGTCCTCAGGGCAGTTTACAATCATAAAGCCCCCAAAATAATAAGATAACAATGAAAACAATAACACAGCTGATGAAAATATCAAAATATAAAAACATTTAAAATATTAGAGAACCAGTAGTAAAACTAATAATAAAAACAATAAATTAAATGCCTGCTGAAATAGGAAGGTCTCAGCCCGGCATTTAAATGTATACAATGAAGACGCCAGATGGATGTCCTGGGAAGGGCATTCCACAGATGGGGGTGCAGGGCACTACAGAGAAGACTCTTTCACTGGTAGCCTCCTGTTAGACCATTGTGGGTGATGGCACCCAAAGAAGAGCCTCCAAAGGTCTTAACAGTTGGGCAGGAACATATGGGAGAAGGCGCTCCTTCAGGTAGATTGGTCCTAAGCTGTTTAGGGCTTTAAAGGTTAGCACCACCACTTTGAATTGGGCCTGACAGCCTCCATAGATACAGGAGGCTCTCCTCTTCAGGGTGACGAATATGACAATGAAGAGTGGCAAGGCTGCAGCGGTCCCTCTTGTCACGTGTTTGCTTCATTCAGGTACAGAACACCTGAATAGGGCTATAGTCTCTCTATACAATAGCGGCATAGGTTCTCAAGGCCCATTTTTATCCTCCTAGGCCTTTTAAGCTCTGAACTTGAACAGCTTTAAGCTGCTCCTTTTCATTACTTGTGTTATTGGTTTTATTTTGCCTGTATGTGTTCTGATTGTGTATTGTTTCCATTGTTACCTAACCTGCTGTAAACCATTTATTTATCTATCTCGTTATGAATGTCAATTGTTTGAAGAATGTATAAATGCATTAAATAAGTAGACGAAGTTATCTGGATCCACCTAACCGGTCTTGGAGGTGATGCCGGGATTGCTCAGACTTATTGAAACAAAACAAAACAAAACAAAACAAAACAGCAAGACTGGTCGCTCAGGATGAGCATGGGAATTTTCAGCCTTTGTATCAACCCAAATAAATTCATCTTCATATAACAGGTCAACATTACATCTGGAAACACATGTTCTGATTATTATGGATCTTGAAATGACATCAGTGGCATGGCTGGATCATTACTATCGGAAGATGCAAACACACACTTCAGGGGGAACGGCCAGTACTACATGTGTCACTAAGAACTGTAGATTACAGTTCAGAAAGTGATCTTTTCCACAGTTGACCTCCTAATAAGAATGAAGTGTGAGCAAAAACATCAACACTAACTTTACATGTCAAGCACTAATTAGAAATTTAAATTTGAAAGCTTCCATCTGCAATGCTTGGCAAAGATGTGCTCTAAAGCCTACTTAATTTTCACTAAGTTTCAAACCCACTAATTTATAGTTCAAGATGTACTCATAGCAGCAGATCTTTCCAAAGATCACACATTCCATAAACACAGCTCTTTAATTTTCAGTTGTGCAAAGTCCTGGCAAAACAAGATGCTGCTGAAAATATGCCACATGATCATGTGATTATCAGAAGTCAAAGTGTAGTGCTAAAATGGGTGTTGGCAACTGGGATTAAGAACAAAACCAGATGGGACAAACACAGCTATGGAAATAAAACTTTACATCAAATATTAATGCAGAAAAATCAGGAATATGGCATTCTCCCTCAATGGCATCTATTCAGCCAAATTGATTTTTAATAATTTCTTTTAACTAAATGCAACTATATAAATTCCATTGTTGGCTACACAACTTAGCACATCAGACACAGATCTGCAGTAGCTACACAGGGATGTGTTTTAAGCAAGGGGTGGCCAACTTGTGGCCCTCCAAATGTTTTGGCTTACAAGTCCCGTAAGTCCTAGCCACCAAAGCCAAGGCCAAAACATCTGGAAGACCACAAGTTCCCCATCTCTTAAGCCTTTTATTCAAAACACCAATAATGGTTTGTAAACAGCTTAAAATAATAAACATAAAATGGTTCCTAAAAGTACAGCTGTAGTCATGCAAGATGGCAATGGGAGTTGAGGGTTAAGGCTTGTATCCAATGTTAATCCTTCTTAGAGTAGACCCACTGAAATGAATGGGACTTAAGTTAGTCATGGCTAACTTAAGTTCCATTCATTTCAATGGGTCTACTCGAAGCAGGACTAACACTAGATATGAGCCTGTGGTAGAGATGGCCCAGTAAGAGTCAAAACACAAAGACGAGATTTGTTAGAAGAAATGTAGGAGAAATATGCAGCTAATTCTGCTTCATCTACCCTGTCCAGGAAGCATAGCCTTTTCTTTCCCAGATACAGAAATTCCAGCACTTTTTTGCCCAGCCTCTCCATCTAAGGTCACATCTATACTAGGTTCCCTTGCTGTAGGTCAGTAAAGTAAACTCTCAAAATTACATTTATAAATGTACTTAAATGTTCCAATTGTCTGATTACCTTGAATAATATTCCATGTTATAATGATTAATTAGTACAAAAGTAGCAGTTCACATGCAAAAATAATAAAAATCACAGTAAAAATACATATATAGTGCAATATAACAGTAAAAAATGGAACTTACAACAACAAAGGTAAGATAAAAAGAGACAGTAAACAGAGCAGCAGTGTCAAATTCAGCTAATTGTTGGGGGTGTAATGCAGTCAATGCTTCTTTTATTTATATGCTTTGGAAATGCCCAATGGCCACCTCCTTTTGGGAGGAAGTTATTGTATGGATAAATTTTGTACTAGAAAGCTCTTTAATATTTACTGATGTAAATGTTCTTTTAAACTATTTACCTGCTTCTTGGAATTTAACGCATGGTCAGCATAAGTGGATTTTTCACTCCCTTTTGGCTGCTAAAAGACTGATACTACGATATTGGAAGGATGAAGGCTCACCGCCTATAACGCAACGGATTGAAGACTTAACAACAATAGCAACATTTGAAAGAGTGGTATATGGGTGTAACTTGCAAATGGACTTATATGCGGATATTTGGAATGCTTTTACTGAAATTGATGTGTAACCTATTTTTCCCCCCTTTTTCCTTTCTCGAATATTGTAATATTAGAAACTGAGGATTTTTTTAAACATGTCGTTGCATTTTTCTTTCTTTTTTTAGGTTTTGTAACGTTTTCAGTTTGTTTTGTTTTGTAGAAATTCACAATAAAAGATTGGGGGAAAAAACCATAGCAGCAGTAGCATGATCAATTATAAGCCAGTGAAAGCTTGCATGAACAAGTAAGTTTTTAGGAGAACTTTTAAACACACCACATTTTCTGCCTCCTGAACCATATGGGGGAGGGCGTTCCAGAAGGTGGGAACCACTACTGAGAAGGCCCACTTTCAAGATGTTATGTGGTGACATTTTTGGATGTGGAATGGCTAACAGTGCCTTCTCTGAAGATCTTAGGTGTCGGCTGGGTGCATATGGGAAGACTGTCTGATAGGTATCCTGGTCCCAAGTTATTTAGGGCTACTTTAAATTGTTATACTTTGTAAAACAGGGAGAGAAAAGGAGAGGAAACAGAAGTCCAAGATTAAAAATAAATGGCAAGGATGGGACAGTCAAGTGATGGTATCGGTAAGGCTAAACCAGGATGGTTGATTCCAAGCATCCTTTTCAAGTTGAGGACATCAGCCATTTAGCACAGGAACACAGGAAGCTGCCTTATACTGAATCAGACCATTGGTCCATCTAACCCAGTATTGTTGACACTGACTGACAGTGGCTGTCCAGGATGTCAGGCAGGATTCCTTTCTAGCCCTACCACGAGATGCTGGAGACTGAATATGGCACCAACTGCATGCAAAGTAGGTGCTCTTTCACTGAGCTATAGTCCCTCCCTTACAAACATCTCCCTTCCAAACACCTAGCTGTGGCATATTCTGAACACCATGCAATGCATTTTTCACAAAAACTGAAGAACAAAGATAAAGCAATATTAATTTATTTATTATTTATTTATTTATTGCATTTATACCCCGCCTTTCTCCCTCTCGCAAGGAACTCAAGGCGGCTTACATTATCCTCCTCCTCACCGTTGTATCCTCACAACAACAACCCTGTGAGGTAGGTTGGGCTGAGAGTCTGTGACTGGCCCAAAGTCACCCAGTGAGCTTCCATGGCCAAGTGGGGACTAGAACCCGGATCTCCCGGCTCCAAGTCCGTCACTCTCACCACTACACTACGCTGGCTCTCATTAAGGGTTCATAATAAGTGTTATCAGAAATCCAGCAGTTTTTATTTTTGGAAATAATGATAAAAAATTAAATGAGTTGTCTGGAAATTAATCCAGAATGATTCTAAGAAAATGGAGATTCTTCTATCATCATATCTACTCTCCCTCATCTTTTAACCTATAATGTTGGAACAAAGATTAGCGCTGTACCTCATTGTTTGCTCATTGCCAAGGATTCACTGGAGGGTACCAAAGATGATAATGTTAAAGGGAAATCTCGGGAGGCTCTTACTCAACCTTCTCAGACACTCTCAGTCACAGGAGAAAGCCAATAAGGGGAAGTGCTCATCCACTGACCTTTCCAAGAAGTTTATCAGTTTCCCCAAGGCCTCTTTTGCTGCATCAAGGAAGGTTATGTTGCCATTTCCCTCTGGCTCATAAGCTGAAATTCCCACTGCAGCAACACCCAGAGAGTTTGCCTGCCCTCTCAACTAATCTAATAGGAATGTAGCTGGCCTTCAGCGGAACTGGCCAATATACTTTACTCCAGCTTCAATAGCTACAATGTGATCTGTGTGATGATACAGGATTCTTTTGCTAACTTTTTTTTGTTTCTGAATGTTAAGTCTTCCTATCGGGAAGGGTGCAGCTTATGGCCAGGAAAGTTTTGAAACTAAAAACAGAGCGATGTGCTTGGCTGAGATTAAAGCTCTTAACATTAAAATACAAAATAAATTATACCATCTAAGAAGCTCCAAGAAGCTCTCTTGGCAAGATGCTCAATCACAAGTAGCAAACTGTTCTCACACCACCGGTGATCCATATGTGCACATTGTTTCACACAACCATATTATTGCTCTGTGCCACCTGAGGGGCTTTCATGGGCCTCCCCCTCCTGGATATCAATTGGGTTACCTCAGGTTGCAACAAGACAGTATGAAGGGCATTTCCACAGTTCTTGAAATTGCTGGCTGAAAGCCAGCCAATCACCCATCCACAAGACTGTGTAAGGTGCTTTGTAAGGATCTCACACATTTTAGGTTGGTGGAAGTTGCTACTGCTTTACTGTATATTTGTTTTGAGAAAGCAAGGAGAAAAAATTAATCACATAGGAAAAAGAAAGAAAGAAAAAAAAGCAGGTTGAGTCAGGAGGGTTGAGGGGTTTTTCCCTTTAAAAAGGAAAGAGAGGAAGCAGCAAGGCAGACTAAAGGGGAAGTTGAGTTCCATGTAAAAGGAACTACAAAGGATAAAAGTCAAAGAAGGAAGCCAGGATTTAACCCAAGAAGACAGATTGTGTCAAAAGAAGAAAGACTCGAATACAGGAAGGAATTAAAGAGGCCAGAAAGGAAGAGTTGTAGCCTCCTTCCTGCTCTGGCAACCCCAACTTGGACTGCTGCTTCCTTGCTGCCATTAGCAGTGGTAAAGCAGTGATCCTGGCTCCTTCAGGAGTAAGTCTATTCCCTCTGTTCCTAAGAAGGACAGGTTGCTTACCTGTAACCATAGTTCTTCAACTGGCCATCTGTGCAGTCACAAATATGGATTGTGCCTGCGCAGAGCCTCCGTTGGAACCTTCTAGAACTGAGACTTTTAGGTGAGAAGCCTGCTCTCCATCCCACACATGCCCAGAGCACGGTGCTCCCATCTTTTCCCTCAGTTTCTTTGAGGAAGCTGCAGTAACAGCCTCTAGCCTTCTGTCTACATCAACAGCTTCCTTCAGAAAGACCCCAAAACTCTTTATATGTCTGAGCTTTGATATAGCTTGCAGCAATTAGGAGTTTCATGTTGGTATTCAATTCACTTAATCCCCCAAGGCAGCTTGTACTACAGACCAAGTGAGTCAGAAGCCAGGGCCTGGATGGCATTATCTCAGGAGTTTAAGTACATCTTAGTAGAAAGCATGGCTGCACTAGTGCAACGATGCATGTTGTGGCATTGCATTGGGGAAGAGGAAGACTGATTCATCCACCTTGTATGAGTGACTCTGGTAATACATTCACATAAATAACTGCAATTCCAAAGTCAAACTTGGTAGGACCAGGCTGCCCTCTCCTGCTTGCAAAGATGCAGCCAAGGGCCAAACATCTGAGGCCACAGCCCAAAGAGATCTCAGGGCTCCCAAGTGTACTCCCCCACCTTCTTTTTACAGAATTAAAAGATCAGTAAAAAATGTTTTTACAGATTCTTCACATACTGAAATCACTGCAACAGAGGCTGGGGACATGCTATAATGATTATACCCTTACAATAAGAGAAGCAGTACATTCTGTGAGAGGGAAAAATGTCCAAAAATAATTTTAACACAAACTATCACCATGCAAATAAGATAATTAATGATAATTAGGTGAAGAAACCTCAGGATGTCAGCTTCTCTAAAGCTGGGTGAAATAGCACAGGGCATTTGCACTAAGGTCGGCGGATGCTGCTTTTTAAAAAATTGTGTCATCTTTATTGATCCTGCATCAGCACATCTCACTGTCTGTCTGTCTCTCACACACACACCTCTACCCCTCCATCTGGAAACATTCTTAATGTATATGCAACCCCATACAGGCCGGTGCACTACCTGCCATCCTTGGGCAGCTGCCAGGGTTCCATCACTCTGGCAGGGACCACCACTGACACTGGTCTTTAGCCCAGCTTTAAAAAAACATCTGACTCAGAACTGTGAACAGTGCTGAATGGCTGTCTGGCTACCACTTTAATTTCCCACAATGTACCTGACATAACGTTGCACTGGGGCATTGTGGGAAATTAAAATGGTAGCTAGACCCAGCTGCTGCAGCTACTGCTAGATAAGTCCTCCAAGACCCCTCAGTGGAGAGGAGTGGGGGGAAGGACCAGAGAGCATTTTTCTCAGGGACTCCTCAAACCTGGAGCCAATCTTGAAGCCCATAAGAAAAAGTTGTAAATGATCATTTCCAAATCCACTGTGGAGGTAAGCCCTAAGGATGGGAAAAATATATACAGTTTCCTGTAAGCTTGGGAGTTTAAAAAAAATCTGCCATATGCAGGGCTGGCCCAACAATGAGGTGGCAAGAGAAGTCTTCCACTTACTTTGCAAGGAGTTCCAGAGAAGAGGGGAAGCTATGCTGTGACCAAAGGGGGAAAGGCCCTGGCTTGCCACCCTTTGTTGCATGTTGCATGGGAAGTGCAGTCCTCAACTGGCAAAAAGGTTTAGGCCAGCCTTGGTCTTACTTTAAATCAGCATATTTCCACCTGAGTCCTGTATTTTTTCCCAATAATGGTGTCACTTTCCTCCAAATCAGTTACCCAGAAATGCCACTGAAGAAGCCAATAGACTGATCTGACACAAACCACCCTACCCTGCCCCAAATGCAGCCACATAAAGTCTCAAACCCAGATTGATAACCACCAATCTGGGAAGAAGGTAATTAAATTTAATCTGTGACAGCTAGGTAGTTAGTTTTACTTACACACTGTCATTTTGCTTAGAGCAGAAACACTATTTTAGTCTTGTTATAATTTGGCTGGGCAAACTTTCACAGAAAGAAGGAAAAATGTTTTTGATGGCTTGTTCAAAAGGAAAAACAGCCATTTATCAGAGGTTGTGTAAAAAAAAAAAATCTCATACTTGTGTTGGAAACTCTAGCTTGGCAGAACACATTTCATTAGAGTTGGCTCTTTTAAACCATTCGGTGAAAAAATAATGTTGTTTGTTATAATCCTGTTAACGGCTTGGCCTAAATTAAAAGAAATAAATGTCAAAGTCAGAGACGTTCCTACATCCTTAACCCAGCCTTTATGTCTAAAAAAAAAAAAAAATGGGACAAGTAAAAAAAACTTCCCTCAAACCTTCACATCCAAAAAGGCAAATTAAGACAAATATCCTTGCTTGCCATGGCTGTTGCCCGTTTTCTGTCAGAACAGATTCCTTAATACTGACAGTTATTGCCGTGTTGGTCTCAGAGAATAAAGGGGGTGATTGAAACATTACAGCACCCATGTCGAAGCTGCCGAAAAGCACTTTTCTGTGGCAGCGCTCCATGCAGCAAGTGTAACGCTTCCAGGCATCTTTGTGTCAGCCCAAATGTCTGTAACACAGCCATGCCGAACGTTGCCAGGGATGTGCAGGGCTGGCATGGAGACACTGCATATGTTTGGACAGACTCACAGGATCAGAGGCTTTAAAGTGTTGCACTTACACTGCACAAAAAGCTGAAACCGTAACATCTGAGAGCTAGATCTGGAGGATATAGTGAAAAATGTATACGAAGATGATATCTAAACATGTGTTTTCTGTGTTATTGGAAAGATAAACATTTATTTATTTATGACATGTACTGGCTGCCTTTCCAACAAAAAGTTGCCCAAAACATTTTGAGGTTAAGAATTCCAAATTCTTCCATGCAGTATGCCAGCCTGGAGACCACAAGGAAGCAGCTTACTCGTGTTGCTTGCCTGCTACCCCAACATCAGAAGCCTGCTTCTCTCAGACTATAAAAACAAGTGTACAGTGTTTTAGTAGGCCTGGTCTGTGCGCAAATATTTTGGGGGCAAAAAAAGCAAGTTTTCAAAGGCTTGCAAAGTCCAGAAGACGTACCTAAAATCTTGCCTTTTCCACCTGTTTCACTTCTGTCTGCTCCTCTTCTCAGGTAATGCTTTGAAGCAATTGTTTTCCGAAAGGGTGGGTCTTTCTGCTGGCGACATGATCCAGCCAATCAGGGGTCACATCACCAGTACAATAATGTCATCGCACCACACAGCCAATTAGATTGGGCTAGATGACAACATCATAATGCCAAGTCAAAACAAAGCAATACTTCCAGTCCTCATTCTGAACAGGGCAACATTTTCACCTTATTTTCTTGTCCCCAAATTATTGCTGAAATAAGGAGGGGCATATTTTTAATGAAAACAATACAACCCCCATTTTGGCTCAGCAGTCTTATAATGCATGCCATTAGCTCTAGGATCCAGAAGTTGTGATGCTATATTCACCAGTACTATTTTCACAGTTCTATTTACATATAAATTGATTATAATCCCTACTTGAATAGATAATTGCCTTTTTATCGTGCCCTCTCAGCATAGGTTACATACAATAAATGTCAAAAATCCAATTAAAACATACAACCAAACCTCCCTCAGTACTGCTATAAAAGTTATTTCCCCAAAATGACAGAAAGAAAACTGGAAGGTTTTTCTGTTTTTCTTCAAATGTCCTATCACCATGAAGTGACAAAAACTTTAAGTTCCATCCCAAAAGAAGGAGATATTTAATGATAGCTATATGTAGGAACAGAGTCTAAACTGATTTTTTTTTAAGCTTAAAACAATTGTACAAAATTTTCACTTGACAGATGTAATCATAGCAACACATGAGCTGCATAAAACACATAAGAATCTGTTTGTGGACTTTAATAAAGATATTAGCATTGCCTCCCCCCCCTACCCCCGGTGTCCCCAGACACCTTCCTTGGTGCCTAAAGGGTTCCCCTACCCCACCAAAAAAATTTTTTAAAATGTTTTTAACCAAGGGTGGCTGCATGCGCTGCAAACTGAGGCCACCTGCCATCTTTGTTTCCCAAGAGAGGGAGGGGAGTGGAGGGAGAGATGCATGGGAGATAAATGGTGTGCATGTGTATATTTCACTGGTGATCATAGGAGGGAAAGGGGAAGAGATGGGGGGGGTGAATTGGCTGGCAGAAGGAAAATTAATGGATTGAGAGTTAAATGAATTGATTTGAATAATGAATTTGGGGGGATTGATCTGGGGTAATTTTCCAATTAATTTTTGAGACATTTATTTAGAAATGATTTAGGGAAATTAATTTGCTTTCCTTGTGTGAAATAAGTATTCTGTTGAAGCAGAAAACTGTGGGTTCAGAGGAGTGGTTTTATGGGTCATTCCCCACGCTTGGCTTGTTTGCAGTTTCTTGGGCAACTTATTTGCCTCTCAGCCTCAGCAGTTTGCCTTCTGTGAAATGGATGTTTTATGACCAGCCACACGCAACACGGCAGCCATTTTGTGTAAGAGCATGGCCCCATGGCAACCATTTTATGACACCTTCACATAATTCCAGATGTGCCCATTGGCTCAAAAAGGTTAGGACCCTTGCTCTAGCAGATAAGGTAGCTTTCCCCAATCTGGCCAAATGTGTTGGACTGCAACTGCCATCATCATGGCCAATGGTCATGCTGGCTGGGAATGATGTGAGTTGCAGTCCAAAACATCTGGAGCATGCCAGATTGGGGAAAGTGGAGAAAAAGTCTTCAATTTGCAAACATGCACAAATTCCTGACTATCCCTGGAAAAAAAGACTGGGACCTGTGGATGATTTGGGTGTACTCAATGCTGTAAGCAATGTCGAAGTTGAGTGGGTATAGACCCAAATGGTGACTGGATGAGGTATTGCTGCAGAC
This sequence comes from Heloderma suspectum, assembly GCF_057233095.1. Lineage (NCBI taxonomy): Eukaryota > Metazoa > Chordata > Lepidosauria > Squamata > Helodermatidae > Heloderma > Heloderma suspectum. The sequence goes on from NC_139459.1 coordinate 16,543,421, forward strand.
TCCACATAAGCTACTCAAAGCTTTCTATGCAAGAATACGTATAAAAAATAAATAATTGTTAAGATATGTAAAGGGGAAAACCCAGTTGTGTAGCTTGTCCTATTTTCAGACTTATATTCCAGACTTCCATAGCAAATCCACTATTTCCCATCCCAGTCATGCCTTATATTGCTCTGTACTAGCTGCTGCTAAAAGGCAGGCTTCATGTTCTGATGTTTGAGGGGGGAAACTTGTTTACAGGTTTTTCCAGTAATCAAGCCACATTGAACTACATATGCACCAAATTTCACCTTTCTATGGCGGAAATGCCTTAAAGCACTTTATAGCCCTGCCAGTGAAGACTTTTTAGATGATCCACTATCTAACATAAGAGGGAAGAGATTTCTATTACTTAGGACAGATGCATGTCAGGAATCTCTAACGAGCCAGTCTGGAACAATTTAAGCAATTTATCCATGATTTTAGGGGAAAGAAAAACTGCTCTATGTTTGAAAGAACAGCAATAGTCTTGCAAGTCAAAACGTTAAATGATGTGCACATTTCTAAATTAAACAGAGCCAGAAAGGGTTGTGGGTGGCTGCCTCATCTTACAAGCTGCATACCCTGTACTTATCCCAAAGAACAAAGATGTGCTCTTTTACTGCCTCCATGAGGAAAATCAGATGCATTGTCATGGCTGGACTGTAAACTTTCCTGGCAAGTTAACACAGACCTGCTTTTTAATATGACTCAGCAAATTAGTCACTGAATGGATTTTACTAAAGAAAAAGGAAGATCCCATATTTCTAGGTTATCCATTTGCTTGCATGGATGTCACCTCACCGCTGAGGGTGAGGAAAGGTAACACACATACTCTATTACTGTTGCAGCATCTCTCAAACTTCTTGATTTCAAGCCAAACTTCTAAACTTATTCTACCTTCTACCATGCTTCCCCAACCCATCAACAATCTCTGTTTCCATAGGTTAGCACATGGAATCCTTGCAGAGATGGCCAAAACGTTTTGGTCCCTGAGTCCCAGATAGACTCGCACCTACAAACTGTAGGCAGTGGTCATCCTAAACGCTATTGCAAATTTACCACCACCTTGGAGGGAAAGAGGGCCAGATATGAACAAAAAAAATCAGAATGCTGAGAGCCAGTGTAGTATAGTTACTAGAGTGTTGGACAAGGACTGGGAAGACACAGGTTCAAATCCCTACTCAGCCATGAAGCTCACTGGGTGATCCTGGGTCAGTCACACTCTCAGTTTAACTTTGAGATCCTTGGAATAAAGGTGCAATATAAAATAAACAAACCCTTAGGGAGTAATCCTATGTCCCCTAGATAGTGTCTAGAGGACATACGATACTTCAGTTTCCTGGATCTGCGCTCAGAGACAGGGCTCTAAACTCGGAGCCAGGAAACCGTGCTCCCTGACCCCTCCCACTCCCCCTTGCAACCAGCATGGAGAGAACCACGCTAGCTGCTGCTGAGCTCACAAGCGTGAGTTCATATGAGGTGAAAAGGGGTGTTCCCAGGGGAGGGGAAGGGAGGAGACCGAGGCGGCAGCCGTATGACAAATCCTATGGCCACCCCAGCCTCCTTCCTTCCCCCTTCCCAAGACCTCTGCTAGATGGGTGAAAACACCTATCTAGCTTACATGCAGAGCAGGAGGCATGACGCACTTCACGCTCTGCACAGGATACTCATAAGCCTCCGAGTCTGGAGGCTTACTAGTACCCAGGGCACATCCTGTAGAATTGTGCCTTTATATATTTAGACAGTATCTATATAGTAATCCCGTAACAGAAGTCTTCTGGGAAGCTCACAAGACAGATACGCCATTTAAAAAATCAACAAAAATTACAAATTATTTATTTTTATTTATCACTCAGATTTGTATACCGCTTTCCACGGAGGTATCAAAGCTGTGAATGTAAAATGCAATGGCATCAGAACAATAAAATATAACAATAAGTCACACAATGCAACAGTAACCAACAGTAAAACTGCATACTCTACTGTGTGCTACAAATTACAGCTGGCTGGGTCACACTTTATGGAAAGCCTGTGTGAAGAGATGAGTTTTAAGAAGACATCTAAACAACTTAATACTCTCTAAACATATTAAAAACTAAAACAGAATTAAAACGTATATTACTGAGAGACCCTGACTGTAAGTTATTTTTAAAGCCTGGGTGATTAAAAAGATTTTCGCCAGGTGCCAAAAAGGTCAGAAGATGCCCAGACTAACCTCTCTGGGAAGGCTATTCGATAACTGGAAAGGCCAACTGCCCAGTGGTTACCCACCTCACTTCATTTGGCAAGGGCTCTCAGAGACGGGTTTCTGCAGGGAGAAGGCTGCCTTCAAGTAACAAAATCACTAGGAAAAATAAAGCTGCATTCTCTTTAAGCACCCACTGCTTCCACAAAACAGCGACTGCCAATGCTACAGCATATTCTTTATTTGACTTATAACCAACAAGAGGTTAAACCAAGCCCATGCAGAAGTGGAATGTCTGCATCACGGTACATCAAAGACCCTTCATTTTTTAAAATCTTCCTCTACTAACTTGAGACAAGACAAGAATGAAAACTGTCAGTATATTTTGGATTAACATTTTGCTCACCGTGGGGTCTCTAACAGGGAGGAGGTGCAGACAATCTGCTTTAATTGTTTTTGTTGCAGGAGAGTTACAGACGGGGAGGGGAAAGGAGGAAATAAAACGCATATGAAAGCCTTCCTACCACACACAGCACTGTGGTTAGGACTTGCCAGCATTCCGTACAGACGTAGAATTGATTCAGTCTGAAAACAGATACCCAAAGAGGCAGGACATACCAAAATATGATTCCTGTCACAACAGAAGGAAAGCCCAATCTATGCACTGAGAAGACAACAACTAGGTAATACGTGTTTATATGGTACAGAAACTAACCTCCTACTGGGACACACAGCTGCCCCTGCAATGAAAACAGCTGCCAGTACTCACAAGCGTTTGCTCTCTATACCTTCAAAATGATCTCCAACATCTCTGGGAGGGCCTTATAATGGAGACGTGGTAGTAACATGGTCAGGGCACTTCACATGACCAAAAATGAGAGCTTGAGTCTCACTTGGCATCACAGTGGAAAGGTACATGATCCGTTGGCCTGGGCATGAAGTCAGCTACACCTGAAATTCGTGTGGCTTCGCCACCCCAGCTTCATTGAGCTAGACAGACTGAGGAGGAATTATTAAGACAACATACTCTCCAGATATAGATAGCAACGAAGGATGCTACTTTTATTGTCCATTCCTTATAAAGGTCAAAAGGAATTCATACCAACTCACAGAACAGTTTAGAAGAGAACTGTGAGAACAGAAGTTGAAAAGTTGAACACAACACACATGCACACTGCCCCCCGGCTCTCCAGATATCCATGCTGCAGAATCACTGGCAGGCTCTCCCTCAGTCTTATCAAAACCTACAGCAAAATTCCTTCCACTCAGCACAGCTCAAGTCATGCTCTGCTTCTGTTTTTCCTATTGCTCCCATAATCCTATCTTCATTCCCATGGAAAGGCAAGCAAACCACACATGCAGTAAAATCAAAGCCGCGAATGCCATATCGGCACAGACATGGGTAGCACTGGTACAACAAGACTCACTTGCTACTCCTGATGCAATTCCATAAAGCAGTCCTCCTCCATCTGACTCCGGCTGAAAGACATGGGCTCCTGGGGGAGGGCTTCTCTCTTGTCTGATGAAGTTATATAGCAACGTTTTCACAAGCCTGCTGGTATACGGGAGACTGGAAATGCAAAACAGCCAGATATCTAGGCTGATTTATGATGGCACAAGAATATTTAAATTATATAAATGCCAAGCTTTAAAGACATTTAAAAAATAAAAATGACAACAGGACAGTAAAGGTTCTTAACGCCAGCACTTCAGTTTTATTGGCACTCTGTTTTTAAAAAGAATAATTTTAATATTGTTTTATTCTTTCTGACTTTTTATCATTTTATCTCTTGTTGTTCACTGCTCTGGAATCTGTTTAGATGTGGAGAAGTACACAAATGTTGTGAATGAATGAATGACTAATATCCAGACGAGCACTGTCTGACTGTAGTGAGACATTCTCCCAAGCATGCATGTGATGATCCTTGGCCTACTGTCATTTAAAAAGTATTTTACTCTATTTTGAGCAACATTATATTTATTTCCCTTCTTAAGAGCTTTGGAGGGAACTGGCCAGCCTAGTCAAGAGAGGTGTGAATTACATATTCCATGCTTCCTCAGCTCAGAAATGGTTCAACAGAGTGCTTAATTCAAATCAGCCTTCCTTACTATGGAGAACACATCTTAGAACACATTTCCTTGATTGGGTTTCTACAAGGTCAGTCTCCTGAATTCTGTATGGCTTGCAACTCATGTATTGGTCCACATCTTAAAGGGTGGATGTTTTCCCTTTTCCCCAGTACTGAAGGTTTCTTCCATAAAAGGTGGAACTGAAGTTAGCCAAGAGATCTTTTGGCTATGTGGTGGGTCTTCTACTCCAAGTGCCCCTACATACTGATTGGGTGGGTGACTACTTGTGAGAGGACCTTTTCTTGTGGTGGCCCCCAAACTGTGGAATGCCCTCTCTAGAGAGGTCTGCCTGGCACCTACTTTGTTGACTTTGGGACACCAGACAAAGGCCTTTTTATTCTCCCAGGCCTTTTTAAAATGTTTTTTTAACTGGTTTTATTTTTTAACGATATGTTTAAAATTGTGTTTTAAAATCATACTCTTCCATGTTTTAGCTGCTTGGTATTTATCTCTCCCTTTAAAATTATTTAAAATTATTGTTGTTGCTGTTTTTAAATTCTTTTAATGTGCTTTATCATTGGTTTTATTGTATTTGTTTTTATTATACATGCCGCCCTGAGAGCTTCGGCTACAGGGCAACTCATAAAATTAATGATGATAATGATAGGATTTCCCTTTCTTTTGTTCTGAGATAACATCCCTAGATATGTCCTGCAAGGCTGCAATCTGGGAGAAGAGCAAGGCTGGTCCTACCATTAAGCAGAATGAGACAACTGCTTCAGATGGAAGATGCTAAAGGGTGGGAGCAGTGGCAAGGTGTTGGAGGACAGAGCTGTGCGTGCTATGCACACTGCCCAGTACTCCTTAAGTTAGCCTGCTGCCCTCAGGTGTGGGGGAAGCTGCTGTTCCTTCTCCATCGCAGTAAGGCTCAACTGTTGTTGTTCAGTCGTTCAGTCGTGTCCGACTCTTCATGACCCCATGGACCATAGCACGCCAGGCCTTCCTGTCCTGCGCTCTCTCCCGGAGCGTGCTCAAGTTCATATTCATTGCATCCGTGATGCTATCTAGCCATCTCATCCTCTGCCGTCCCCTTCTCCTTTTGCCTTCAGTCTTTCCCAGCATCAGGGTCTTTTCCAGGGAGTTTTCTCTTCGCATTAGGTGGCCAAAATATTGGAGCTTCAGCTTCATTATCTGTCCTTCCAATGAGCACTCAGGGTTGATTTCCTTTAGGATGGACTGATTTGACCTCCTTGCAGTCCAGGGCACTCGTAAGAGTCTTCTCCAGCACCACAGTTCGAAAGCATCGATTATTCGGCGCTCAGCCTTCCTTATAGTCCAGCTCTCACAGCCATACATTACTACTGGGAAAACCATAGCTTTGATTAGACGGACCTTTGTCGGCAAGGTGATGTCTCTGCTTCTTACTGTGCTGTCTAGGTTGGCCATAGCTTTCCTCCCAAGGAGCAAGCGTCTTTTAATTTCATGGCTACAGTCACCGTCTGCGGTGATCTTGGAGCCCAAGAAAGTAAAATCTGTCACTGCTGCCATTTCTTCCCCTTCTATATGCCAGGAAGTGATGGGGCCAGATGCCATGATCTTAGTTTTTTTAATGTTGAGTTTCAAACCAGCTTTTGCACTCTCCACTTTCACCCTCAACAAGAGGCTCTTTAGATCCTCTTCGCTTTCTGCCATTAGGGTGGTATCGTCTGCATGTCGGAGGTTGTTGATAATTCTCCCAGCAATCTTAATTCCGACCTCTGATTCATCCAACCCGGCATTTCTCATGATGTACTCTGCATATAAGTTAAATAAGCAGGGTGACAATATGCAGCCTTGTCGTACTCCTTTCCCAATTTTGAACCAATCGGTTGTTCCATGTCTGGTTCTTACTGTTGCTTCTTGACCCTCGTACAGGTTTCTCAGGAGACAGGTAAGGTGGTCTGGTACTCCCATCACTTTAAGAATTTGCCACAGTTTGTTGTGATCCACACAATCAAGGCTCAACTACCAATCTGGTAAATGGAATGGGGAGAAGTGCCATTTTGTTCTTTGCCTCAGGCAGCAAAATGTCTTGGGCCAGCCCTGGAGCAGAGGACCAGCAGTGCATATAGCAATAGAGACGGTAGCAAGGATGGGTTGTGATAGGCAGGACAACCTGTTCCCTTCCTGTTGCTACCCAGCTGCAAAAGCAGTAATGCCCCTTCCCAAGCGATCCACACAGCTGAGGGAAATGGTGAATGCTCAGCCACCAACGGCCAACTAGCAACCTTCATACACCATCCCCTAAGCACGGGAGGGTTCTCACAACACCGAATGGTGGCTCACCTGACATTTTCAGAACTATTGCCTCAAGGGGATGTTGAGAGAAGAAGGCTGCAATCCTACTCATGCTTACCTGGGAGTAAGCCCCACTGAAATCAGTGGGACTTATTTGCAAGCAGACATGCACAGGATTGTATTGTAAGTGAAATAAGAATATTATGAAGCACTTTGTGCACTGAAAGGTCCTGTAGCATGTTCTTAAAAAATTGTTCTAGATCTGCTGAACCTTCCAAATTCACCAGGATTCCAAATATGTACAGTACATACATACATACATACATACATTATAAGGTGGGAATGACAGTCCCACAGATATACATAAAGTATTTTACATTTAACATCGGCATCTATTTTTACTGCCTCAGCATGCTTATGAACTGAGTATTTTCTCATCTCCCACAGTTGTTATAAGTGTCAGTTCACTCTCAGTTTGAGAGATACTCCTGTATCACAGATGAACCTATAGCTAAATGAAAGCATTTGCAATATTCAGAGTGAAAACACAAGCATTTAATAAATTCCATTAATGACAACAATCTATATCAAAAGTGGCACTGTGGTTTAACATACCATCGACCATGCATGAGGTATTTATGAACAATGCTTTCCCGCAGAATTTCCTTGTGGAAAAGTTGGCAGGAGAGGAAAACAACAAGGGTCGTCACAGCTTCCAAAGAAATGCTGTAGGTTATGTCTCTGCAAGGAAAAAATAATAATACAACTATTAATTAAAACCAATGAATATATATTTATTAGCTGTAATTTTATATTATATGCAAATGCTTGAAATTAGTATTTCAAGCATTTATAAAAAGCCTGGTGTAAGGGAGTCCTTGACAATAAGAAAAGATGTTCTGTTATAGCGTAATCCTACAAATCTCTGCTCAGGAGTAAGCCCTACTGAGTTCATTGAGATGTATTCCCAGGTAAGTGTGTATAGGATTGCAGCCTTAGTTAGTTGTATGAGGTCTCATTATTACTACAAATAAAGTACCTACATAAATTTAGCTAGAAAGTGTGTAAGACATGGTGTTGCCACCAAAAATGGCATCTCCGTATCACGTTCTCTGTCTAAAATGCTTAGGATCACTTGCCCCATGTTGTGGTGTTATCATGTGTTTCCCAATCCCACATCATTATCTGGCAGTGGTGTTTATGTGGAAACATACCACATGATAATTCACAATTAGGGGTGTTTCTACACATCATAGCCAAGTCTTGACCTGAGGATGACATTCTCAGCAGTAGCCCCGTGGTGTGCATAATATATAGTTCTACCCAAAATACAAGAAGAAAGAACACTTGATAAGTGTTCACTGAAAAGGAAAAGAAACTCCTTATTCAAGAGAGAAGTAAATACCAAAAGTTTAAGACAAATGAATTGCCTCCAATGAAAAGTGTGTTGTACTTGAAGCAGGCTAGGCATAAAAAAAAAGAGTATTTCCTCTGTTAAATAGTTTTCTCTAGCATCTTTTTTAATGGAACACTTCATGAACGTGTGTGTCACCTGTGTGCAGTTTTCTAGCATCTTTTGAGATTGGCACTCTTGCGTTTTTCTCTTTAAATGTTACCCCAGCAACATGGGAGCTTCTCACAGAAAAGTGACTCCCATCCCATTTGGCTAGGAACTTGAGCACACTCCGGGAGAGAGCGGAGGACAGGAAGGCCTGGCATGCTATGGTCCATGGGGTCACGAAGAGTCAGATATGACTTAACGACTGAACACAACAACTGTGTGGGTAGGGGCCCCAAACAGGAAAATTGGCATCCCCTTTCCTGTGATGGGAAAGACGCACACAATCACTCTCCATTTAAATAGGATTATTTAAATCAGGTGTCCCCAACCTTTTTGGACCTGTGGGCACATTTGAGAATTGAGAGACTGCTGTGGGCACCACCACAAAATGGCTCTCATGGAGGATGTGGCTAGTCACATAATGGGTGCCATGTGAGCCTGGCTCATCAAAAGTGAACTAAAAGGTGTGGGGAAGGAGAGAAACAGTGAGGCTAGAGGTTGGTGGGGGCGGGGAAATAGCAAGGCAAAGGGATAGATAAAGAGCAAGGCTAGAGCCTAGGAGGGGTAGAAACAATGAACTAAAGGTGAGAAATAGTGAGGCTGGGAGGAAGGGGGAAATAGCCAGGTAATGGGTTAGCAGGGAGAGAAAGAACAAGAACAAGGCTAGAGGGCTAGAAAGGGAGAGAAAGAAGACTGCCCTAACATTTTCCCAAGGTTTTTATTTGAAATGTGTGTTTTTTAAGGGAACAGGGAGTGGAGAGCTTTGTGGGCACTATATTGGGGAACCTGATTTAAATCATTTAAATTCTACCACAACTAAATAATGGTCACCCTTGGAGAAGTGCCACACACATGACAGGTGTACCATTTAAAATGGCTCCTAAGAGTTGTAAGTTGTTTTATAATAAAGTGTTTTCATGATCTGAATCCCAGAGGATATTTTTTAAAAGACTGCATTCAATACTATGAAGAGAGTTTGTCACTTTGGGTTTTTTGCTTTTGTACCCGAGCCTATAGGCCTACTTGGTTCTTACTTTCAGCATACAGAAATGATATCTGAATAATTTTCAACTTAACGTTAATTTTTTTTCGGCTTTGCTGTTATGTGATACCGGATAGGAGAGATGTTCTGAAAGCAGTAGTTCTCAACCTTGGGTCCCCAGGTGTTGAGGTACAACTCCCATCATCCCCAGAAAGCATGGCCAATAGTCAGCAATGATGGGAGTTGCAGACCAACATCTGAGACCACCAGATTGGGAACCATTAACCTACAGATTGGCCCACATTAGCTTTTTGAACAAAGGCCACTTCTTATTCTTCAACTTCAGCCTAGTAAACTTATTTCACTGGAAGCATTAAGAGTTAAAAGTTCACTAATTTAGGAAGATTGCCAGAACAGGCTGATTCACATTGCAAGCTGCAAATGATACAGGAACAGGGTTTGACAGCCATACTTCCTGAGGGTCCACCAGAAAGGTGAAAGAGAAGTCGCCAAAGAGGATAGGTCAGTTTAGAATGCTGAAAAGTAATGCTGAGTATCTGGTTATCGGTCTCAGGATACAAATACAAGAGCTCAATGTGAACACAATCTTCCCTCTTGGCACAGCTCCCAAAATTAACACCCACTAATGGCAAACATGCGTGCAAGGAATACACTAGTTATGGCTGTCAAGGAATGTTTGGAAAACTTCCCAATTTACTTTAAAAAAAGTAATTGAAAGCAAAAGTCCAACAGTGACCTCTTCTGCCAACCTTTTCTTAATGGAAAGAACAGGAAATATTCCTAGTTAGTTTTCCCACCTCCACAGAAAAGAAGGGAGTGCATTTAGAGGCTACAAAGGGGAATTAAGATGTCTCTTTTATGAGTATTTCTGTAGCCTTTGGACAAACCTCAGACACTCAATATTTTGATTTCTCATCTCCACCCACATTTATATACATCCATAAAAATAAAAATGATCTATAACTGATGTGAAACTAAATTAGATGATCCTAAAAGAAGAGTTCCTTCTAGCAAGTCTAAACCAAACTAAGAGTTTTCATCCTCACAACAACACCCCATCCCGAGCCAGTCATTCTGTAAAGCAAACAAAAACCTCTACATGCTTCTTTTTCAGCAGCATGGTTTAGTCATACAAACTGAGTGCATTCAGATGTACTGGCAAACAATGATTTGCCATTATGAGACAACCCTGGGCTTGTGTACCCCTTTCTCCTCTTTGCCTTTCTGCAAGAGGAGGAGATTAGAAAGTTCATATACTGATTAATGAAAAACCATAGCTTGCATAGCATGGCTGTTGCAATGGGACAGCCATGGTTTGCCACATTCAAATGAAACAGAAAACTGTGGTTTGCCACTCACCAAGATAAAGACCTTCTAATCTAAGAACATAAGAGCAGCCATGCTGGATCAGACCAAAGGCCTATCTAGGCCAGCATTCTGTTCCCACAGTCGCCAAACAGATGCCCATGAGAAGCCCACAATCTCCCGCCCGTCAACAGAGGGGAACGGGAGGATGGGGCACTCATACAGAAGGTTGCTTATGCTCATAATGGCAAACCATGGTTTTTCATTGCAGCTGAATGCAGCCACTATAGAGGCAAGCATATATATATTTTACAGACACATCAAAGCAGTTCTTGCAATCTGAGGTTTGATTTAAACTTTTCAAGCTTTTTTCAGATAGCCTTGACACATCTGTATTGGGGGGCTCTATTGATGCCTGGCACTGGGAGAAGACTGTGAGATTTGAAAAGCTAGGATGCTGATTTTTTTTAAGCATTTCAACTCTCCAGTACCTATAACTACCTAAGAGGCTTTAAAATGTTGATCAGCCTGTTTGCTTGTTTTTAAGCATCCTTAATTCTGGCTGGCTGAAGGGGGATAGTTAAGCATACCTATATACACACCCAGATGGCAGGAAGAGATAAGACAAATAAAACCCTTGTGGTATCTGACATGTTAGCGCCTTTCATGCATGTTTTGAATTGCAGAGAAGTACCATGTTTTAAGAGTTCATTTGAACACAATTAAAATGTCAGAAATATGGATCTCTCTTGGCCAAAACACTCTTTTCTTTCAAAATCCTATATTTTGACTCAAATTTAACATATTGAAATAATGCCTAGACTATGCATACTTCATTTTTGGAAGCTTTAATTTGTTTAGTCCCTCCCCCACCCCGATTCTCATTTATTTATTTATAATTTATTTATTGCATTTATATCCTGCTTTTTTTCCTCTTGCAAGGAACCCAACGTGGCTTACATTATCTTCCCCTCTCCATTTTATCCTCACAACAACAACCCTGTGAGGTTGGTTGGGCTGAGGGTCTGTGACTGGCCCAAAGTCACCCAGTGAGCTTCCATGGCCGAGTGGGGACTAGAACCCGGATCTCCTGGCTCCCAGTCCAGCACTCTCATCACTGCACCACACTGACTCTCATCTTGCTATCTTTCCCACCATGGGCTGTCTCCCTACTGCCTTCAGTGAATTCATTCCAGGACACAGCATAATGTTTGTCTCAGATTGATAGCATTCTTCCCTAAGCTAACCCTGTTTAGAGAAATGTGGGCGCTTGGACAACCCAACAGACAGTATCAGATGTCATTAATTTAGCTACATCCAGCTCTAAGTTTAGCCCAGCATCTTGGGCAGAAGTTTTTCCCATCCCCTCCATCAGAGGGGGTATCTTAATGGAAGACACCAAATCCTGGTGCCTTGCTTTGAACAGTTGCCCCCTGCCCCCATTCCATATCACAGATTGCTTCTGAAAGTCCTTTCAAATGTCTCTTGCCATGCAGCATTTTTTAGGGGGTGAGATCATTAAGAAAGATGCCTCTAAAGCCCTGCTGGGCTCATGGAGCTAGTTTCATGGAACTCTGGATCCTGGTGACTGATTTTTATAGGGGTTGACTATAGTTGCAGGCTTTTTTCAAATGGAGTGACTGGCTATCTCTTGTCTCCATACAGCCCCATGCTATCTTCCAACAAAGAGAATGATTTATGAATGTGTCTATATTACTCAATCCTTCCACCTCTCAGCATTTCCTCTAATCTGCCCTAGACAGAAGTATCACTGTTGCAGGAAGTACCAACAATGCCTCTTCGCATAATCGGAATGACTCCTCTAAATCATGCCACAAATCCATTAGACAGCCACTGCCCCCAAATTAGTGTAATGACGACAGGACCATGTTTCATGACAGCAAGGCTTCCAAAGAAAACAGCTGTAACTTTATCAAGATGCTAAATGGCTGTCCAACATCCAAGTGAAAAAGAAATCAGCAACATAAAATTTAAAAAGGCTCCAAAGAGAGAAACATGAACTTCAGCAGCTAATCTGGGAAAAACAGAAAACAAATTCTACTGAAATTGTTCAGGACTAACCAGTACAAATATTTTCAGAAGAGGTAACTAAACACACAGGTACTTAAGATTGCTTCATTAAACCCCCCACCCCCACCCCTTGAAAAAAAAATCAACTTAAACTATAAATAAGATCTGGACAAAAGGATGGGTAACTGTGCTGCTTTTACCAAAAGAAAAAATGGGGAAGTTGTAACTCTGAAAGCAAAGTTTCCAAAACATTTTACCCCACCAAACAGAAAAATTTAACTGACCTTGTTGCCTGCTCAAACTAGGTTAAAAGTTTCCTACTAGTTTGTTTCAAGGACCACTCAACACCACCAGGTTGATATCAGCTTGGGCATATAACACTCTCTTTTATTCTTGATTTTTTTTCTTTTGATCACCTATTGTATCACCTGTTGTACTGAACACCTACTCCAATACTCAAAAGATTGCTTGTGGCATTTCAAACATTACTTGGTCCAACAAAGTATCATTTGCTCTATTTTTTTTGTTTGTTTATTATAAAATTGGCAAAAACATGGACTAAAAACTATGGAATTCTGGAACCATGAGAACTACATCTTCTCAGAAGGCAGTTGAAACAGATATTCCATAACCTCTATGATATAAAGTCTACTTACAAAAGAGGAATCTCAACAATTAGCTGAATAAGGCAGCACAGTAACTCTTCTATAAGGTCTTCACGTTCTGTTCCTAAAGAAAACAAAAATAAACACTGTTGCTGGAAGTTTTAATAATAGCAACCCTGCTTTCCCTTCTTTACAGAGGAAATCAAAAATGTTCATCCAGATTCCCAGAGACAAGTTCAAGCTCACCAAAGTTTAGGTTTTCTAAAAAAAAAATATCTGCCCAAGAACAACATGATGCTGAAATTTGAGGAAGGGGTGTACGAGAATTTGATTCTCTCAAAATTACAAATTCAGAGCCTTCAGATTTTCAATATTACTACCATGGATGAAGTATAAGCATGGCAAAACCTAGCCGAAGCTTGTCTAGAAAAAGGTTAGAATCCTGTGTCACATGGAAATTAAGTATCAAAGAATGGAAGGAACTGGTGGATAGATATGCGAGAAGGGAACAGGGCAGAGAGGGGTGGAGGAATGAAATGAAGAGACTGAAAACACCAACTGCTCTGTAATGCTTTTTCTGTTGCCTCTAACAACCACCCTATGAGCTAGATAACTATTATTCCAATTCTACAAAAAAAGGGCATCAAGGCTGACTTGCCCAAAACAGAGCTTGCCCATGGCAGAGTCTGGACTTGTCCCCAGACTCTAAGCTCCAAGTCCAACTCTAGCTATCAACTCATTAATATCTCAGTAATTTTTTACAGGCTTAAAAACTGTAATACTTGCATTCAAATCAGAGGAACAATTAAAACTAGGTTAGGAGGATATTAGAGCTTTAGGCAGTATCCGACAGTGTCATTCTGAATTTGGCCCAATTGTTTTCCGGGCCAAATTCAAGGTGTTGGTTTTGACCTTTAAAACCCTATATGGTTCCGGCCCGGCCTATCTTAAGGAGCGCTTCCAGCAACACCAGACAGGCCGCTTAACAAGATCAGCCTTGGATGGCCTTCTCTCTGTCCCATTAGCCAGGACAGCTAGACTGGTGGGGACAAGGGAGAGCCTTCTCTGTGGTGGCCCCCACTCTGTGGAACTCCATCCCTAGGGAACGCCGCCATGCCCCCTCTTTAATGAACTTCCACCGCGCATTAAAAATGTGGTTGTTCAGGTAGGCATTTTGGGTGGGTTAGGGTATTTTTTAGAAATATGGTGTTTTTACTGTAGAATTTTATTGTTTTAAACTGTTTTATTATACACTTGTACATCACCCAGAGTGGCTGGGTGACTGGCCAGATGGGCGATTAACAAATTTAATAAATAAATATTCTGCAAACTAAAATAGTGCTAGCAGAGCTCCACCAAATCTTTCTGTTGTGTGACCAGTTGCACAAGCATAATGCATAAGCGTTTGTGAAAGTATAATGCACAACCGGTTGTGCGTTACTCTTGTGCAACCACTTGTGCAACCACTTGCACCAGCACAATGGATTGCACAGGCTTAATGCACAGCCACTTGCACAACCACACTTGCACAAACGTAACTTTAGTTAGATTCTTCTCTTGTGCATAGCAGAATGACACAAATGACACGTCATTTGCGCTGACACAGTTGAATACTTTTGGGGAGTTTTGAACTCCTCAACTTTTTGATGTATACCTGAAGGAAAATATACATGTATTTCGCATATTATCAGTCCCACCACTTAAAGCGGTTGAGAACAATGGATCTACAGGAGCAAAAAGGCTACATCAGAGGTTCCTCCAGGTGTTTTATACTTTATAGCAGAGAAGTCTAACTCCCCAGGAGAGTATCACCAGAAGTTCAGGAGAAATGAAAACCCTGTTACTTAACAGGTGAGAAGGAGCAAAGGAAAGACGAATGGAGACAAAGAGAGAGAGACAGAAGGCACATATATAATACAAAATTAAAGTTGTTCCTATGTTTCAGTTTGGGGTTAAAGGCAATTCCTGGGTCTCAGAAGTGTATAAAGACTACCAAATTAAGTAAAATGAATGGGCACAACTGGCCAGCTGAGACACAATTCTTTCAATTTAGCACTTCCTTACAAAATTACTATCAGTACTACACAGCTAAAAAAATATGTAGAGGGAAATGTTCTTCTCTCAGATGCAATAATTAAGCAAAGGCCGTAAAATGTAATAGCTTTCATTTGACTGCTTCACAAGGTCCAAAGGAAACAGGATTCTTCCCCCTCCCCCCTCCTCTTTCCATTATGTTTACTTGGGGACATGCCAGTCATTTGCAACCAAGACATCCTTGAGTTTACATATGGTTAGACAGTGCCTTTCAATGCAAGAGTTTGTAGAATTAAGTCCTGGCATAAAAGGAACGTTATGTGCCATCATTATCCAAGCCTCACAACATCCTAAATGAGGAAATTATCCCAATTTTATAGAGAGCTAAACTAAAGCAGGAAACAATCAGCTGGCAGAAGATCACAGTGAAGGAGAGATCACACCAAGGAGGAACTCCAATTTCCTGGCTTCTGGATCCCTGCTCCAAACCCAACAGACCACACACAAGCACCTTCTTTTTTAAAGATGTCATGTTGCCTATAAACAAGGCAATTAAATGCCACTTTCTTCAACCAATATACTGTTACAAGATTTGCTGCCTTGATTAGTAGGGATGGGACTATCTCAAAAGGTTTTCCAGCCAGGGACAAAAGAACATTAATGTTCCCTAATGACTGGGGGTGATTTAATGGCTCTCTCTCCCTTTGGAATGTGACACTGTTCAGAACTAGTTGGTAGGACAGAGAGAAACAGTTGGGAGTTTTGCGGGGGCAGGGGGGCAAGAGCTGTAAGCAGAGCTGGATTGGAAGTAGTGGAGAGCTGCAGGGCTCCAAGCAGTTGCTCTCTGAGTTGCTGATGCAGGATCTGTGGTTTCTGCTGTATTGCTTCCAATATGTTGTGCTTGCACATCTGTAAATAAAACAAGTATTACCAAGACACCATGCATCTCTCATCCAGAGACACTATCCCTGGATTTCTTACGGCTTGAGGAAGTGGGGAGCATTTAACACCGCACCTTATGCCGGCATAAGAACCAAAGCAGATGTGATAGTGGCTATGGGTTAAGATATGCCTGTTTAAATGTTTTGCCTGTGCCCGGTCATGCATAACATGCACTTGCCATGCAAGTCGCCCATTCACATGCAGAGTTGGCACAGGCTGCTGTTCACTATCATGCTAGCTCCACATGTAAACAAGCTAAGTCACAAGATGATTGCATTTGCGTGTGACAGGCATGCATGGAACACTTCTATGGACAAGCAATTCAAATGTTTCAGCTCTTAATGAATATTTATCTAGCTGTTAAAAGCTCATCCTTGGTTTCCTGTGACAAATAAAAGAAGAAATTCCTGCTACAATAAAACTATCAGCTAGCAGACCTCACTCTTGAGTATTATAATCAGGAGACTTTTTTTAAAAAATATTTAACTGCTTGTGGTTTCTTTACAGCAAAAGCACATTCTCAAGACTTAAACAGGATTTTAGTGAATGGATTTCACTTGACACTTGCCCTAGTCTGGGATTGTTTATTTATTTTGAACATTTGTATAACTCTAACGAACATTCAAGGTGGCTAAGAGCAGCATATTTTAAAAAATCACATGCACACAAATAGCAGAGAAGCATCCACTCAGTACAAACTGCAAATAAACTAGACCCAGTAGATTAAAAATAATTCAAGATACTTCCAGCAGCATTTCAGTCAAATCAAAGCAGGAAATACAAAATGTAACCAAACTGAGTTAAACACCAAAAGCCTGGAAGAACAGGACTGCCTTAGTCTTGTGCCTAAAAGAAAATACTGACGTCAGGCATATGTCTCACAGGAAGGGATTTCACAGATGGAGTGAAACCGCAGAAACAGTCCTCTCCCCGGTAGTCACCCACTTAACCTCTGGTGGTGGAGACACTCACAGAAGGGCCTCCGGTCATGATCTCAGTTGTCAAGGCAGGTTCATATGGAAGCAAGCATCCTTCAGGTCCCCAAGCCCCTAATCCTTTATGTTTTTCAGAGTCAAAATCAGAACTTTGAATTGTACCCAGAAACAAACTGGGAACCAATGTAGATCTTTAAGAGGGTAGGTGTAATACCCTACCACTGGTGATCCCCAATCAACAGCCTAGCTGCGGTGTTCTGCACCGGCTGAAGTTTCCAAAGACTTTTCAAGTACAAATATAAAGCATTTGACAGTAATTAAGCTTGGATATTAGTAAAACATGGGTGGGCAGCTTGTGGCTTTCCAGATGTTTTTGGACTGTAATGCCCATCAGCCCTAGCCAGTACAGTCAATGGTGAAGGGTGACAGGAGTTGCAGTCCAACAAAATCTGGAGGACCAAAAGTTGCCAACGAAGAGTCGGACACGACTTAATGACTGAACAACAACAACATACTAAAGCATGAATCATCATGGCAAGGTAATTCCTGTCCAGCTGATGTGCCAACTGAAGTTGCAAAAAAAGGTGCTCTGACTGCAAGCTATGAATGCAATCTGAGCACCCACAAACTGCACACCTGCTCCTTTGGGGGGAGTGGAATCCCATCAGTTCCACTGACCTCCAACACCTCCGTTTAGTGGATATGGATATAGACACATCTGGGCACACAGCTGCATGACAGCACAGGACATGGGGAGGCAATGTTTTGACAGAACAATGACAAGTTTCTAAAAAACACTTTCCTGCCATACTCAGCTGGAGCTGCTCTCCAGCAACTGACATGCAAAGGCTTACTACCTCCAAACCTGGAGTCTCCACCCAGCCATCATGACTAATAGCTGCTGATAGATGTATCCTCCATGAATTCATTTAATTCTTCTACCAAATCCAGTGGCTAGCTATTACCAAATTTTGTAGCAGCAAATTCCATAAGTTTATTATCCATTGTATGAAGAAGCCATTCCTCTTCCTAAAAGTTTCTGATCAGTGTTCTGTAGAAAACAGAACATCACAGCCGTGTTTCTTGGCTCTGCCAGAACATACATTTGGCTCTGGAAGCAGTCTTAAAGCAAGTTTCTTTCTCTCTCTCTCTCAATCTCATATGTACATATATAGATGTATCAGCTACCAAACTGCTGAACAATGAAATCCTTCTACTTGTAAATAAATGGGATATAAACACAGAGATGTGAAGGCCTAGGGGAAAAAAAACCAGAAAAAATGGGGTGGGGGCACAAATTCAGGAAAAAATCCATTTTCCCCCCAAGGGATTTTTTTGAAAATTTGGGAGAAACCACTCCCCCTGCCCCAGTTTTTCTCCCAGTCTTTCACATCTCTATATAAACATCTATACAAGTTCATGGTTGCCAATTGGCCTTTTCTGGCCAATACCATCCTAAACAAAATGTTGCAGCGCAGAGTACACCTCTTCAGGATTCCAGCCACTCTATTCCATTCCCCGCCCCTGGGTTTTCGGGGATGGGGAGGCATAATCATTCCATGCCCACTGAGCATGCCCAGTCCTAACTGGGCTTGGTTTTTTTTGCAGATCAGCGCTTAGGGTTTTTATTCTAAAAAAAATATGTTGTACTTCTGCCAACATTGAAGTTTGCCCCAAGCCTGCTAATGCCTGCCCTATTGTACATTGAGGCTACATTAGGATAGGCATTCTGAGAATGAATTCTCTATCTATATATCTATCAATCATAAAATGCAAGCATTGTGAAACACAAAACTGGGAAACTTAATAACAGACAGCATTTTATAGTAATAAAGTACTATAACCCTAGTAAATGTGTGATGCCATTTCTTCTCTTAGAATTGTTAATAATTTACCATAAGAGCCTGGTGTTCTTTCCTCATAAGTAAAATGAAGTTGCAGTTCTTCTTCTGACATCTGACAGATCAACACCTTGAGCAGGCAGCAAATAATAAACAGTGCATTGTGAGCCTGCCAGATAAAGAGGTGGCTAGAAGAGAAACAGAAGTTTCAATGTCACATATACCAATCAAACATATTGCAAGAATTATACTCAGATATGCATTTCTGCAAGTCAAGGACTGCTCCTACAGACCACATGTATGAGTTAAAACCAAGGTCTTGTGTTAGCCAAAAAGAGTGCACACACAATTAAAAAGCAAAAACATTTATCTAAATCATTAATTAAAAAAAGATACTACAATTTGTATGAGGAATAATAGATACCATTACTAAGAAACACCATTTTACTGTAAAGGACATGAGCTTAGAAAACTGCTTAGGCAGCCTCAGAGGTTCTTCCTGTCTCAGTCCTTTGATGTAATCATTCCCAAGTGACTGGGGACATTTGTACTTTGCACGTCTTGCTTTTCACAAAGAAGATGAAGAACATCTAGAATGCAATTCCTACACGAATTAGTCTATCCAAATGCCAAAGCAGGCACTTTTCAGCAATGAAAAAAATCCCTCTCTTTGGGGGGAAAAAAAGAAATGGAAAGTCACATTTTCTATCCTATCCAAAAGTAGTGTGTTCCAGAGATAATGCGCTGGATTTAAAACAAATTGAGGTTTAACGACAAAGCTTCATCAAGCTGGTTTGTAAATACTCCTAAAAATAATCACTTGAGCTGAAAAACAAATGTTTATTTTGCAAACTAGACAGATGGTAGCACAACATTAGAAGCGATTGCCACATTCTAAATGGAAAAAACTACACATAAAATAATTGCTAAATCATTATCTTAAACACTTGTAAGCTCCAAGGAATTTTGAGTCACAGACTATAAAACTAGAAAATAAGCAATGTGACGCCATTTTTATTGTCTCCCCTTCCCACCCTCAGTAAATAATGGGACAGCACTGCCCTGTGCAAGACATGCCAGAGATTAATACAAACTTACGTAAGCAAATATTTGTTGTGTAACTGAGAACAAGCAGCAAAGTTTGTTAAGACACCACTGCTTTCCAACATTTCACCTCATCACCAGAATTTTGAACCGTGCAAAGAGTTTTACTGAAAATAACATATAAGGTTAGAAAGATTTAGGGAACAGGGCCCCTTGCTAACCATAAGCCCAGCACTGAAAGTATCAGTATGGATGTAACGCCAAATTCTATTTACATTACATGTGTGCAGTATTTGTAGGAAGACATCTGTGGCTCAGATGGGCATCATGCAATCAGCCGGCCACCCTCAACCTACTTGCTACAATTCACTGTCTGTCAACAGCCACATTGAACCGCCTAACTTCTTTGGACCCGCCACCAAACAGCTGCCAATAAAAACAGAAGGTGGTGCCATGGGCTAGTTACACAGCATAAGACTATTATCTGACCTGATGTCACTACTGATGTCACTTGACGCAATGCAAACTTGTTATGACTTGCTGATGGCAATTAACAGAAGGTAAAACTCATTTTTATAAATGAAGGTGCTCTGATGAAATTTGGTACTAAACCCACAATAGGCCTGAGGCAGGACTCGCTAAGCTTAAGGGAGATGCAAGCAACTCCTAGTTTGAGAGGGTTATCAGAAATGCTTAAAACCAGCATTTTACTTAGCTATCCACCTGGGGTGAGTAGCTTGCCAGCTGCATGGCTCCACCAGCCCTGTGTACACACTAATGAGCCAAGTGGTAAATGTTCTTGTATTTAAAAATCAGCAAAGCTGACTTAAACAAAACCCACAAACATGTTGCACTTACTTTTGACATTCTGCTGAGATTTTTAACTCTTTGGTTCTAGAAAGGAAGACTTTAATCAGTGCTGCAAGATTTCCTGTCCGAGGATTATTCTCCACTAGGAGGAAGAATTGAACAGGTTACACGCCATGTCAGATCTTGTAAAATCTACTCTGGGTTTAAAAATTCAATCCTATGTATACTCACCTAGAATAAGACCAAGTGAATGCAGTAGTGCTTAATTCCTAGCAAATGTGCTTAGAATCAAGTTGCAAAGTCTTTCTCCTCGAAGGCTCCTGCACTCCCCAAATCTGCTTGGAAGGTACCCCAACCCTCTAGAACAGATTTCGAAAGTGCACAGAGAGTTGTAGGGGGGAGACAGAATTGCCCCCCAACCTGTTTCGCTAATGGAAACAGTTCTGTCAGCAGCTGGACTTAATTAGGTACCTCCACAGCAACTACTGGGAAAGCTTTTGCATCCAGTCCTCCACTCCGACGCTACAAGGTTATTCCCTGGGGTGCTTTTGTTTGCCTTAAGCTTGGCCAGAGCAGGCAATGGCACTTCTATTAGAAGGCCTTTTATTACTGTAATACAACTTGCTCTAAGAAAGACTCCCCCTTTAGTGAGTATAATTCGTGGGTTCACACTTCTATTATCTATTCTTCCTACTCATTAAAATTCAGTGTTCTTTGTTCTCATAATATATGCCACAAGTTTCTTCACAAATGCATAACAGGACTGCAATATTTGCAGCACAATCCTATTTGAAGCTTACTCGGAACTCAGTCCTACTGAACTCAGTCAGGCTTACACTGTAGATTGCAGCCTCAGTTGTTTGATGGGTTAAAGAAATTAAAAACTCTTTCACTGAAAAGGTGCCCTAGTTAATCAAGCTGTAATTTATCAAGTAACAATGATGCAAAATTACTTTTCAGTGCAAGTACTTACCAGTGGTGCAGTGAAGCAGAAACATTAATAAGCTGGGTATTATGCTACGTACCGCTGCCCTTTGACGGTTGGGAGGAGGGGTGTTTGTGTGTATACATTCACGTACGCACGTGGATGAAATGGATCAACAGAGCTGCCTGCATTTTTGGACTATCCTTGGAGACATGGCTATGGGACCAGGTGTGATGAGTTCCTGCACTTCAAAATTTACCACTACACCATTGTACTTACAAACACTGTGTGTGACAGGCACTATCTTAGAAGAGGCATTCCCTTTTCTTTAACATACAGCAAGGACTGCCTCGTATAATGTAATGTTTATCACATGGATCATCTAAAATTAAACATTTTTAACAATTTCATTCTATGCCAACTTAAAAGACTTGATTGATTAATCAATTAGAATTCACATGACTAAGATTTCTTTAATAACGTAGTAGTGATGGGCACTAGGTTAGATGGACCTAGATGTTATGAACACAAAGAGCTGCCTTTGTACTAGAGATGTAAAGTTTCTGGAAATTTTGAGGCCATGGGAAAAGCCAGTTTTTTTCTGGGAGTTTCGGAAAAATTGGCAATTTTTGAAAACTTGAAAAATAAGCAATAGTTATTTTCTTAGCACTCTTTACAGATCTAAAGTCACGTTGCTGTTTTAAGACAGCCTTCTCCAACCTGATGCCACCAGATATTTTGGACTTCATCTCCCATCAGCCTCAGGCAGAATGGCCAATGGTCAGGAATGCTGGGCACTTTAGTCTAAAACAGCAGTCCCCAACCTTTTTGGTGCCAGGGACCAGTCCAATTTTTCCACGGACCAGGGGGAGAGGGGTTTCCGCTGGCGGACTTCCGGCCACTGGGACATAAATGCGTCCCTATTCTTTGTAGTAATTGGCTACGTAAAGATTTACATAGCCTATTACTTGTAGAACGGGGACGCAAATGGCATCCGTGTAGCGGATGCCATTTGTGTCCCAGCAGCCAGAAGTCCACCAGCAGCTGGAGCTGGCCGGCAGCTCCGCGGACTCGCTGCGGAGCGGAGCCGGCCAGGGCCAGCGAGGATTCCAGGAAGGGACGGATCGCCTCCCCCCCCGCGGACCCCCCGCAGACCCAAGGTGAGGGGGTTTCGCACACCCCTGTGGCCCGGTTGCTGACAGGCCATGGACCGGTACCGGTCCACGGCCCGGGGGTTGGGGACCCCTGGTCTAAAACATCCGGAGGGTACCAAGTGTGGGAGGGCTGCTTTAGGAACATAAAGCAGCCTTTCTGTTCCTAAAGTTATTGTATGTAAGACTTAGTTTTCTCATAAAATTATCATTATATTTTAAAATTTAAAAAAGTAAACTCAGTTAGTAAATGTTCAATTATTGTCTGAATAGATTAGAACAACATTAAATGACCGCTGCAGCATCAGAATCACAGGACTCTATAGAACAAAGCCTAAGTTGTCAAGAATACACATTTACTGTCAAGAATGCACAATGGTGACTCTACTCACATGTGAGGAAACTGAGTAGAAATGTCTATCAGTAAAATACACTTTAGATCAATAATTTTAATAAGGAATGAAAGAACTAAATATGCTGGGAATCTTACAGAGAGGATTAAAAAAAATAATTTCCCCTATGGCTTCATTGTTTCCAGACATTTTACATCTCTAGTCTTTCTATAAAAGTGTTATTACATAGTTTTTAGAAATCATTTTGGGGGAGTAAAGGCTGGGTAACAATACATTAATACTTTGTCTTAAATTCTAAAGGAACGTATTTCATAATCCAAAACTCTTCAGTTTTTCCAATTTTGGGGGGGTGAAACAAAAACTGTCCTCAGAAAAAAAAGAGAGGAAAAAAGGGGGGGGGCAGTTCCCTACTTTTTCTGTTTTTTTTCCGGGCCTTCACATCTCTACTTTGAACAGTATCTCCTTGTTAACTCTTGTCCCCTTCCCTTCTGTAATGCATAATGTCATGCTGGTGCATTTGTTTCCCAGCCTTCCCAGTGATTGTTCATGATGTGGAACACAGGTAGAGAAGTGCACAGCATCACAAAGTCACAACATGGGTAGGGGTGTTGTAAAGCAGTAGGAAAAGTATTTAACATGTATTTGCCATTTTTTAGCAGCAGCCGCATACCTCCCATAATGTCTAATTCTACCCTCTCAGATGGCTTTAACAAAAGATTAGACAAATTCATGGAAGGTAGGTCTGTCAACAGCTATGAGCCATGCCAGGTAATAGAATCTATAGTGCAAAATCTGTAGAACCGTGTGGCACGACAGAAATGCTCAAATTAAAATTAAAACAAATCACCATGTTCAGAGGTAGTGTGCCTTGGTCTGATTCAATAAGGCAATACGTTCATATTTAAATTCAAAATAGGTTTTAGGAAGGATCAAACTTCAAAATTTTAAAGAGGCAGCTAATGCAGATTCCAGATCCCTTTTCATATTCCATCTCTGCTTTTACTTCCTACATATATTCTCCTTGGAATAAATGCTTTTAAATCCTTTTTTTTTTTTTTTTAAGGAAAAGGAAGATGAAAAACAACCTGTTCTACTACAACTTAATATAACTGTGCCCAAGCCACTTCCTGTGACAGCATGCAAAATAAAGGAAAAACCTGTGAAAACTTTATGTTCAAACAGCACATGCGGGTACAATATGTCTACATCAAGCCTTGGGAGTAAAGAGTGTCTTTTAAAATCCCATGCACAGAGCACAGATGGAAGATATTAAATGCACCACAGATACAAAGGTTTATAGAGCAGTGTGATTTACTAGGAAAGTTGACAATATGAAGAACACGGAAATAAATGCCAACATCAAAATAGCCTCCTACCTAAAGACTTGCAGACCGAGACAGCAGCTTCTTCCAAAAGCTTTAACTCAGCACTGAATACAAAAGAAAAAATTGATTAGAACCAACAGCGAGCTTCTGTGGAAGCAACTCATTAATAAGGACACAAAGAGGTTTTTTTTTAAAAGGAAAGCAATTAACATCTGTTATCATGAAGCATGTCATTCCTATGAATTACAATGTTAGCCCTTCCCCACTCAAGGGCTCAGGGTAAGTGAAACAAAAACCCAAATATATAAACACACACACTGCAAAACTTACTGAAATGTGATACAGCACAATGATAGCTAAAACTGCACAATACCAGTTTGATTCCAAGTAGTAACGTGTGGCTGTGAGAGCTGGACTATAAGGAAGGCTGAGCGCCGAAGAATTGATGCTTTCGAACTGTGGTGCTGGAGAAGACTTACGAGTCCCCTGGACTGCAAGGAGGTCAAATCAGTCAATCCTAAAGGAAATCAACCCTGATTGCTCACTGGAAGGACAGATGCTGAAGCTGAAGCTCAAATATTTTGGCCACCTAATGTGAAGAGAACTCACTGGAAAAGACCCTGATGCTGGGATAGATTGAAGGCAAAAGGAGAAGGGGACGGCAGAGGATGAGATGGCTAGATAGCATCACAGATGCAATGAATATGGACTTGAGCATACTCCAGGAGAGAGCGGAGGACAGGAAGGCCTGGCGTGCTATGGTCCATGGGGTCACGAAGAGTCGGACATGACTTAACGACTGAACAACAACAACTAGACTGTAAGCCAAATAAAAAGGTGCTACAGTCAAAGTTAGTCAAACAGCTGAGTTTTGGCCATCTACAATAGCACCGTAGCATATAGTGGCATTCTCTCTATGGTAGGTAACAGCTAACAATGGACAGCTGCTTATGCTGGCCAAATGCATAGTTTGTCTGTAAGGCAGGCAAAGAAGGCAATCTGTATATTTCTTCTCCTTCATTATATCACACAAGAATTAACTTCCCTCCAGAAGTTTTGGACTATAACTTCCATCACCCCAGAGCACTGGACATACTGGCAGCAGCTGATGGAAGGTGTAGTCCAAAACATCTGGAGGGGCCCAGGTTGGGGAAGGCTGGTTTACCTCATTGCATTATAGGAATGAAACATGTTGCAGCTGTGTAGTGTTATGACAAGCCAGTGGTTTCCACGTTTTCTACCCTCAGGGAAGAGTTTCCACTTCAAGTTGTCTGCCATGGCACCTCTGCTCCTTGCAAAGGATTCTGGGGGCATGCCACAGGGCACACCTGACATTCATACAAGACACTGGCCAGGCCTGCTGGGCCTAACCTTTGCCTCAGTTGAACCAAGAGTGAGACCTGTAACACAACCCACTCTTTCAGTTGGCCACACACTACAGGAGGAGATGGGTGTCAGTGGTGGGCAACCTGTCTTTCAGGGAAGTTTATCTACTGTAACTGGTTCTCTCACTGAGGAAACCCTGATAAACTTATGAGGAATGCCAGGAACACAGTTTGAAAACCACTGCAAAAGGCAACCAAACGTCCTTTCAAGAGGGCAGAACCTCTTCACATTAACAGTTTCATTGCAACATCTACCAATCAATAATCAGCATTTACACAGAATGTTTAATAAGCAAATGCTTTCATTTATTCTGACGAGGGCACAAATCTAATTTTAAGGTGCATCCGTGTGAAAGTTTACCATTAGATCATAGTCTGAACATTCAAACCATATTACACCAATTCTGCATCAGCCGCACTGCCTGCCTATTTGCTTTTGGGCCCAATTCAAAGTGCTGGTATTGACTTTTAAATGCCTTAACAGTTTGGGGCCACATTACTTAAAGGACTTCCTACACCCATACAAACATGCTAGAGCACTAAGATCAACTGTGCAGGACCCGCTTGTAGGCTTGCAAGGAAAGGAGGTTGGGCTGGAGGGCACAAGAGACAGGGGCTTTCCAGTGGTGGCTCCACATTTGTAGACTCTCTCCCTCAGGAGATATAATCAGTTCCTTCCCTCTTGTCTTTTAGGTTGGCCTTAAAAACATTTTAATATCAGACTGCTTTTTTAAAATTGAAAGGTAGATTATATTTCTATTTATTCTTAGTAGCCCTATTTTTCCCCTTCATGGATCACTGCCTTGTTGTGGTGAAGGGGCTTGCGTAACTCAGTGAAGCCATAAGCTATGCCGTGCAGGGCCACCCAAGACGGACAGGTCATGGCAGAGAGTTCTGACAAAATGTGGTCCACTGGAGAAGGAAATGGCAACCCACTCCAGTATTCTTGCCAAGAAAACCCCATGGAACGTATCACAAGGCTAAAAGATATGACGCCGGAAGATGAGCCCCTCAGGTCGGAAGGTGTCCAATATGCTACTGGGGAAGAGCAGAGGGAATTTCCAAGTAGCGCCAGAAAGAGTGAAGCGGCTGGGCCAAACCCGAAAGGACACTCAGCTGTGGATGTGTCTGGTGGTGAAAAGAAAATCCGATGCTGTAAAGAACAATATTGTTTAGGAACCTGGAATGTCAGATCAATGAATCAAGGTAAGCTGGAGGTGGTCAAACATGAGATGGCAAGATTGAACATCGACATCTTGGGAATCAGCGAACTAAAATGGACAGGCATGGGTGAATTTAATTCAGGTGACCATCATATCTACTATTGTGGGCAAGAATCCCTTAGAAGAAATGGAGTAGCACTCATAGTCAACAAAAGGGTGGGAAAAGCAGTACTGGGGTACAATCTTAAAAATGATAGAATGATCTCAGTACGAATCCAAGGCAAACCATTCAACATCACAGTAATTCAAGTCTATGCCCCAACCACTGAGGCCAAAGAAGCTGAGGTTGATAGGTTCTATGAAGACCTACAACACCTTCTAGAACTAACACCAAAAAAAGACGTCCTCTTCATCATAGGGGATTGGAATGCTAAAGTAGGAAGTCAAGAAATCACCGGGATAACAGGCAGGCATGGCCTTGGTGTACAAAATGAAGCAGGACAAAAGCTAATAGAGTTTTGCCAAGAGAACATGCTGATCATAGCAAACGCTCTTTTCCAACAGCACAAGAGGCGACTCTACACATGGATGTCACCAGATGGTCAATATCGAAATCAGATTGATTATGTCCTTTGCAGCCAAAGATGGAGAAGCTCCATACAGTCAGTCAAAACAAGACCTGGAGCTGACTGTGGCTCAGATCATGAGCTGCTTCTTGCAAAATTTCGGCTTAAATTGAAGAACATAGGGAAAACCACTAAACCATTCAGGTATGACCTCAATCATATCCCTGATGAATATACAGTGGAGGTGAGGAATAGATTTCAGGGATTAGACCTGATAGACAGAGTGCCTGAGGAACTATGGACGGAGGTCCGTAACATTGTTCAGGAGGCAGCAACGAAATCCATCCCAAAGAAAAAGAAATGCAAGAAAGCAAAGTGGCTGTCTGATGAGGCTTTACAAGTAGCTCACGAAAGAACGGACGCGAAAAGCAAGGGAGAAAGGGGAAGATATACCCAACTGAATGCAGAGTTCCAGAGAACAGCAAGGAGAGAAAAGAAGGCCTTCTTAAGTGAACAATGCAAAGAAATCGAGGAAAACAACAGAATGGGAAAGACTAGAGATCTCTTCAAGAAAATTGGAGATCTCAAGGGAACGTTTTGTGCAAAGATGGGCATGATAAAGGACAAAGAAGGCAGGGACCTAACAGAAGCAGATGAGATTAAGAAGAGGTGGCAAGAATACACAGAAGAACTATACAGGAAAGATCTCAATGTCCCTGATAGCCATGATAGTGCGGTCACTGAACTTGAGCCGGACATCCTAGAGAGTGAAGTCAAGTGGGCCTTAGGAAGCATTAGTAACAATAAAGCTAGCGGAGATGACAGTATTCCAGCCGAGCTATTTAAAATCCTAAAAGATGATGCTGTTAAAGTGCTGCATTCAATATGCCAACAAATCTGGAACACTCAACAGTGGCCACAAGACTGGAAAAGGTCAGTTTACATTCCAATTCCAAAGAAGGGCAACGCCAAAGAGTGTTCAAACTACCGCACAATTGCGCTCATTTCACATGCCAGCAAGGTGATGCTCAAAATCCTACAAGCTAGGCTTCAGCAGTATGCGAACCGAGAACTACCGGAAGTACAAGCTGGGTTTAGAAGAGGCAGAGGAACTAGAGATCAAATCGCCAACATTCGCTGCATCATGGAGAAAGCAAGAGAATTCCAGAAAAACGTCTATTTCTGCTTCATTGACTACGCTAAACCCTTTGATTGTGTGGATCACAACAAACTGTGGCAAATTCTTAAAGTGATGGGAGTACCAGACCACCTTACCTGTCTCCTGAGAAACCTGTACGAGGGTCAAGAAGCAACAGTAAGAACCAGACATAGAACAACCAATTGGTTCAAAATTGGGAAAGGAGTACGACAAGGCTGCATATTGTCACCCTGCTTATTTAACTTATATGCAGAGTACATCATGAGAAATGTCGGGTTGGATGAATCAGAGGTCGGAATTAAGATTGCTGGGAGAATTATCAACAACCTCCGACATGCAAACGATACCACCCTAATGGCAGAAAGCGAAGAGGATCTAAAGAGCCTCTTGTTGAGGGTGAAAGAGGAGAGTGCAAAAGCTGGTTTGAAACTCAACATTAAAAAAACTAAGATCATGGCATCTGGCCCCATCACTTCCTGGCATATAGAAGGGGAAGAAATGGAAGCAGTGACAGATTTTATTTTCTTGGGCTCCAAGATCACCGCAGACGGTGACTGTAGCCATGAAATTAAAAGACGCTTGCTCCTTGGGAGGAAAGCTATGGCCAACCTAGACAGCATAGTAAGAAGCAGAGACATCACCTTGCCGACAAAGGTCCGTCTAATCAAAGCTATGGTTTTCCCAGTAGTAATGTATGGCTGTGAGAGCTGGACTGTAAGGAAGGCTGAGCGCCGAAGAATTGATGCTTTCGAACTGTGGTGCTGGAGAAGACTCTTACGAGTGCCCTGGACTGCAAGGAGGTCAAATCAGTCCATCCTAAAGGAAATCAACCCTGAGTGCTCATTGGAAGGACAGATACCGAAGCTGAAGCTCCAATATTTTGGCCACCTAATGCGAAGAGAAAACTTCCTGGAAAAGACCCTGACGCTGGGAAAGACTGAAGGCAAAAGGAGAAGGGGACGGCAGAGGATGAGATGGCTAGATAGCATCACGGATGCAATGAATATGAACTTGAGCACGCTCCGGGAGAGAGCGCAGGACAGGAAGGCCTGGCGTGCTATGGTCCATGGGGTCACGAAGAGTCGGACACGACTGAACGACTGAACAACAACAAGCCCTATTTTTAGTTCTTGGCTGACTGAAATAGAATTAAATTGTTTAATTTTGTTTTTTCTGCTTATCTTTATTGTGATATTGTTAATTTTAATAGTGTTATAGGTTTCTTTTATTGATTTTACTATATACATTTTGCTACCTTTGGAAACTACTGCATTTTAAAGGCAGCTAATACATTTCTTTGAATAAATACATTCTTTAAAAAAAACTAGAAGGGGGAATGCAAGAGGGTATCCTTCCAGAAGCAGGAATAATATGGCATGGGGAAAACTCATGTCATCACTTACACTGTCCTCTACACACACGCCTGTGCTGACTGTACCTGCAATACTGTGGACCCTGTCCTCGGTACAAACAGGTTGTTACCAGTACAAGTAACAAGTAGGCACACCTGAAACCACAGGCGTTTGCATCCAAACATGCCCAGACAGCCTGCACAGGCACATGTTTAGATATGGAGAATAATTATTTGTTCAACATCGCTCAGTGTGTCCATTGCTGAAGTGGGATTTGAGCTCAGGTCATCTTGCAACTATAGATATCTGTAGAAAAATGATGATTGCATCATCACCATCATCTCTCCCTTCCTCCACGTAATTGCCCATTTCTACATAATTCAGGAGTTGCTTTGATCAAGTTCATCACTCCCATGTCTATGCCAGGATTTCATCCAGTCTTTATTTACTTATTTTATATCCCAGCTTTTTGTCAAAAATTGTGCTTATGGCAGCTAACAATAATAAAATACAGGTATTTTACTACAGGTAAATACATGTAAAATAAAATAAAAATAAAATAACAAACCCTTAATTAAAACATAACATAGCTCTGATGTTAACACTTTATCCCTATTGTCCTGTAGACCCAAGACCATCAGAAAGGCATCTGAATACATAAATGCCACTGCATGTCGACTGAAAGCATGGTTCATTCTACTAAAAACTTTGCCTCTGTGTACTTAGTGCTTTCAGGGATGTACAAGTTTGCAATAAACTATGCCATCAACAAAAACAAACAAACAATAAAACATGCTGTGCTATAGGAAACAGAAATTTATGGGCCGCTGCACAGATTACCAGAGTACCACGTGTGGCTTTTAAAGATGTGTTCACACATGGTGGACAACCTCAACCAATGGCATGACATCTCTTTTACATCTACCACTTAAACATATCTAATTGCAGGAAACTTGAAAGCATTACATAATTTAACATTTTAATAACTGTTAAAAAGCCAGTATAGCTTTTGAGCAGAGCTCTAAACTGTAGCCAGCCCTGGTAACCAGACATTATTTGTGTGTGCTTGGACCCAATCTCTCTCACTACTTCTGACCTTCCCCACCTCTCACTTTTCACCAGGCTTGCAGAAACTCAGAGGCAGTGAGAAACATTCTCTTCTTTTAATGCTGGATGAATCCAGAAGTGCAACTCAGACTTGAAGAGGGGTAAATTGTTCACTTGTAAGTAACGTCACAGAGAACTTTGAGTAAAGAGAAGTCCCTCATTTTGTGCTGGGTGGGAGAGCCAGACTGCATCCTCTCCCAAATCCTTAGCACATTCAGAAGATTTGGGGCAGGAGAACCCAGCCTCTTATTTTGGAGAAACTCAGAAGCAACTGGTTGTATATTCAAAAGCAGTGAGAAACTCTCAAGTTGCTTCTGAGTTTCTCCAAAATAAGAGGCTGGTTTCTCCTGCCCCAAATCTTCTGAATGTGCTAAGGATTTGGAAGAGGATGCGGTCTCCCACCCAGCACGAAATGCGAGACCTCTCTTTACTCCAAGTTCTCTGTGATGCATGGAGAACTCCAGGGAGGAAAGGGGCATACCTCATGTTGTGCAAGCAAACACCAGGAAAAGATTCACAGCTGCCAATAGCAACCCTTCTCCATTGATCTAAGAAGTCTAACACCCTGTTTCCCTCCTTTATAGTGTTCATTGCCACTCTATACGTTAGATTCCCTTCCCATATCAGGTGATTTTTAACTGGTGCCCTGTAGTCTACAGTCTGTAGGCAGTAATTTCAGCCAAAAAAAAATCTGGCAGTGGCAAGAGGTGTAAGAGCGGCAGGAAACAGAGTGCCATTGGCGTTAGACAGCGATGAGTACACTACGTTTTTAAAGCACAATCAAAATCTTGCACCAAGAAAAGCTGAACTTGCATACATCTGCTCACTTTGCATAATTCAGGCAGCTCCTGCCAGTCATAGCAGAGGACAAGCTGTCATGCAGAACACTGAAGCTCCACCCACGGACACCGGAGATCCTGCTCAGCTTTCATCTGGCTTCTGGGATTCCACTAGGCATTATCCCACACATAGATTTAAGAGCTGGCTAGAAGTTTGCTTTTGAAAATGATAGCCAAGCTTCTCAAGATGCTGAAATCCATGTTCAAAAGCCAAATTCCACAGTCTTGCCATGCAACTGCAAATTGTGGAAGGCATAAAGCTCCAGCTATGGACAGTATTAGAGATAGAGCTAACAAAGCAGTGGAAGCCTGCAAGGCAGTGAAGCCTCTCCAATATAAAAACCTATTTTAAGGCAGCATAATATGGATGGAGACTAGCTAGAGTGGGAAGAAACTGCTAGAATCTAAAGATGAACACATATGACTGGGGATTGAAGACCCATATTTGGGTAGTCTCACTTACTTTAAGGCCAGTGTATTCTACTCAAACCCTCTTATCAGTTAATGCAGAGGTGGGCAACTCTAGGCCTTCCAGATGTTTTGGCCTACAACTCCCATCATCCCTCACCATTGGCCATGCTGGCTAGATCTGATGGGAGCTGTAGGCCAAATTATCTGGAGGACCA
The DNA here is from genome assembly GCF_057233095.1 of Heloderma suspectum. NCBI lineage: Eukaryota > Metazoa > Chordata > Lepidosauria > Squamata > Helodermatidae > Heloderma > Heloderma suspectum. The sequence goes on from NC_139459.1 coordinate 16,576,036, forward strand.
CAAGCTGCTCACCTTTAGGTTAATGGGAAACAGGCTACTGTTTGAGAAGCAGTATGAGACTAAGTGGGAAGTTAGTAGGTCATCTCCCACAGCTGGGTAGGACAACAGGATTTCTTAGGGCTGTTTCACATGCATTATATTTTATCTACAGAGGTAGATAAGACACCCTTTCTGGGAGATAGTCTACTCTGCTCCCCACTCCCATGAATCATTAGTACACCCTGTCTATTTGGCCACGTGTACTTGTGTCTGGAAGCTATGTACATCATAGCTTCAAATATGTGGCAAACAGCAAACTCATGCCATTTTCACATGATACCAATCGGTTTAATGAAAATGTGTGAAATGGCCCTTAGCTGTATTGAAAATTATTATACTGAGTGCTTCGCGGTCTTTCTTGCCATAAAGAGTATTACTGGCCATTAATTGCCATTCAGCATTACACAGTGCTTAGAGCAAGTGGAAATCAGGGGAAAGGCAGCACTGAGGAGCTCTGGCAATTCATTTCTTCGCAAGATTAGGGCAGGCTGTTTGCCACCCACTTTGTGCAATCAAAACCACTGCAAAAGGTCAGAGTACACTTAGAGCAGAAATCCACTTGAGCGCCGTCCTGAAGCTCAAGTATCTACTCATGCAATGATGTTTTTGTACATTCCCAGTCTGCCTACTCATGGGATAATTACATATCATCCCCACATGTTCTCCATAGGATTCCTCATTTGTAGAATACTAGAGGTACGTGCTGAAGCCCAAACTTCTCCAGGGAGTTAAGATGTAAAGCAAACTCATTTCAGGGAGGTCTGGTTATCCCACTCATCTTCAAGCCAAATGATTATAAGAATAAGATTCAGCGAAAACGCCTTTTGAGTTGCAATGCTCCAAGGAGACTACGATACTGTAGAAAGCAGAGAACCAGCAAGTAGTGGCAAACTGCACAGTAGCAGAGAAATGTATATCAGTCACCCTCAAGATAAAAATATGTTACATAGAGGGGTAGTGGGGGCATTAAAGCCCCCCTCCAACCAATTCTCTCCTGCAAATGCCCCCCTAGCTAAATTTATAATTTTCCTTCCAATTGGGGTCCATGACCAGAAGGAGCCCAGTTGAAAAACAAGCCAGGGGCAGGACATTTGTAGAAGAGAAACAATACACACAAGGACCGAACACCCCCATCTCTCCCACCTGCTGATTCTCCCCTGCTGAATCACACACACAACCATAATCAAAACATATTAGCCACTACGTAGATGTTTTCCTAAATATGTATTTACCTGGAAAACGTCTACTTCTGCACTTAGACATTACCAAACTATGAATGAATCTGCTATGACCCACAGGAATGTGTGTGCGCCAGGGCTCTGTGTATAGTTGAGACACCACAGCAACCCTGTTATTCTGCAGACCTGCAAACTACTTTATAACCTTTGGGGTGTTGGAGAGCTTCTGAAATTCAGCATTGGCGAGCGCCTCCAAGACATATGACCTTTCCTAGGACTGCAAAAGAAGTTTGCATACTTGTGAACATGTAATTTACAAAGCAAAAACAAAATTCTACAGATGGTTGAAGTATATACAGTGAACACTATGTGGAAGGGGAGCAGGATTGTGGAGGCAAGCCCCAACCCCTGCAAGCATCCATCAGACTGTGCGTACAGACCTTATGCACAGATGAACTGCTTTGTGTAGGTTCCCCAATCACACATACAGTTTTGTATGTATACAGGGGCTGTACACACACTCTTGTGAAGATGTGTAGGTTGGGGGCATGAGACCTGCCACATGCTCTCATTGCTCCATCCCAACCCAAAATACACACACTGTATACATTTTGGTCGCCTGAAGAGGGCTGGAGTATAATTTTCCAGAATTTTACTTTTGTATAGTGCCTGGAACACCTATGTACCAAAGAAATCTCTTTTGGGGCTAAAGTTCAGATCTCAGTGAGATGGGGGTCTTAAATCCAAAATCGGGTTATGTTATGTTTGACATCTTGGCTGTGTTTGTGTATAGTGATACTGCATGCTCAGTTGGAAGCTGCTGCTAAGAGAAATGTCACTGTGTTGATTTTATCATTTTTTCTTTTAGTGTGAGTTGGGTGTGGGTGAGCTAACTTATTGCTGGGTCTCTTAATATGGGTATCATGCTGAATGTGGGTATCATATAGTATTGTATTATATATTATTAACTGGTCTATACATGTTCACTTAAACTTCTGATATGTTTAAATGAAATGCAATTCTTCAAATGTCAATGGTATATTGTAGTGTAGTTTTGGTATAGCTACTGTATTTTGTCTATTCTGCGAATCTCTTCATTTTCTACTGTATTTGTGAAAAATGACATATATAAATAAACTATTTATAACCATGACTAGAAATAATCAATAAAGGTAACATGAACTAAAACAGCCTCTTTGAGGTGGTATTAACTCCTGTAATTAGAATCATAGAATAGTAGGGTTGGAAGGGGCCTACAAAGCCGTTGAGTCCAACCCCCTGCTCAATGCAGGAATCCAAGTCAGAGCATCCCTGACAAATGGCTGTCCAGCCTCGTCCTGAATGCCTCCAGTGTAGGAGAGCCCACCACCTCCCTAGGTCATGGGTTCCATTGTCGTATTGCTCTGACACTCAGGAAGTTTTTCCCTGATGTTCAGCTGGAATTTGGCTTCCTGTCACTTGGGCCCATTATTCCGTGTCCTGCAGTCTGGGAGGATCGAGAAGAGATCCTGGCCTTCTTCTCTTGGACAACCTTTCAAGTACTTGAAGAGTGCTATCATATCTCCCCTCAGTCTTCTCTTCTCAAGACTAAACATGCCCAGTTCTTTCAGTCTCTCTTCATAGGGCTGTGTTTCCAGTCCCCTGATCATCTTTGTTGCCCTCCTCTGAACCCTCTCCAGTTTGTCTGCATCCTTCTTAAAATGTGCTGCCGAGAACTGGACACAGTACTCCAGATGAGGCCTAACCAGTGCTGAGTAGAGGGGAACTAGGACTTCCCGGGATTTGGAAGCTATGCTTTTATTAATGCAGCCCAAAATAGCATTGGCTGTTTTTGCAGCCATATCACATTGTCGGCTCATATTCACCTTGTGATCAACAACAATTCCAAGATCCTTCTCGCATGTAGTGTTGTTGAGCCACATATCCCTCATCTTGTAACTGTGCATTTGGTTTCTTTTTCCTGGGTGCAGAACTTGGCATTTATCCCTATTAAATTTCATTCTGTTGTTTTCTGCCCAGCACTCCAGTCTATCAAGATCACTTTGAATTTTGTTTCTGTCTTCCAAGGTATTCGCTATCCCACCCAATGTTGTGTCATCTGCAAATCTGATCAGCATTCCCTGCACCTCCTCCTCCAAGTCATTCATAAAAATGTTGAAGAGCACTGGGCCCAGGACTGAGCCTCTCTCCCCAGTTTGAGAAGATCCCATTGATAAGCACTCTTTGAGTCCAATTCTGTAGCCAACTATGGATCCACCAGATCGTTGTTTCATCTAGCCTACTTTGAGCTAGTTTGCTCATCAGGAGATCATGGGGCACTTTGTTGAAAGCTTTGCTGAAGTCGAGGTATATTATGTCTACAGCATTCCCACGGTCCACAAGGGAGGTGACTTGATCAAAAAATAAGATCAGATTCGTTTGGCAGGATTTGTTCTTGACAAATCCATGTTGGCTTCAAATAATCACTGCATTGTTTTCAAGGTGCTTCCAGATGGATTGCTTTATCACCTGCTCCAGAATTTTCCCAGGGATTGATGTCAGACTAACTGGTCTGTAGTTCCCAGGCGCCTCCTTTTTACCCTTTTTGAAGACAGGGACAACATTAGCCCTCCTCCAATCATCTGGCACTTCACCCGTCCTCCATGATTTCTCAAAGAGAACAGACAGCGGTTCTGAGAGCTCTTCTGCCAGTTCCTTTATTACTCTAGGATGCAGTTCATCTGGCCCTGGAGATTTGAACTCAAAGTAATTAGGTGTTCCTTGACCATATGCCTATCGATTTCAAGCTGCAATCTTGCCCCTTCAGCCTGTACTTTGCCTTTGCCAGGGGGGTCATAGACCCTCTTTTGGGAGAAGACTGAGCCGAAGTAGGAATTGAGCAATTCTAATGTAGGGATGCAGAACCTCAGGCCTGGAGACACAACTGGGCCCTCCTGGGGCGAGATCCGTGCCTTTGGCCCCACCCACCACTAGAATGCAACCCTCAAGAGCTTCTCTGAAATGGAATTCAGCCCTTGGGCTGAAAGAGGTGCAACATTGCTCCTGGTCTAATAACTAACTATAACTGTAACTAATGCTATGTGGATTTATACAAAGCAGGAGCAATGGGCATTGCCTCCCCACCCAGCGATATTCTATGCCCCTTCTCTGAAAGTTCAACTCTAAAACAGACAAATTGAAAAAGACCCAACACACAGTTGTATCTCAGCAAGTAAAAGAGCTAGGAACAAGAGAAAACATGCCAGCAGTATTCTGTACAACAGTTCAATAGGAAGTAAGATAGAGCAGAGCAAGCTGCTCCAGCTGGTCCAGGGACTACAGAAGCAGGCAAGCTCCCAGAGAGCGAGCGAACAGAGCGAGCGAACAGGAGTTGGCCAGGGGAGTTGCAGTGGTTGAAGAGACAAAGGAGACAAAGGAGACAGAGGCTAAGAGGTAAGTGGGTTGCAGGAAGCCCAGGGCGCTGCCCTTTATCCTTCTGACTGGCTGTGAGCTCACCAGGAGCTTCTGAGAGCTCCAACTGAATTGGAGGGGTGTGGCCTGAGTACTCCCAGCAGCTGACTGGGCGGGAAGCTTCAGTCTGTTTCCCGCCTCCCAGCTGAGCAGAGCAGAGCAGAGCAAGCTGCTCCAGCTGGTCCAGGGACTACAGAAGCAGGCAAGCTCCCAGAGAGCGAGCGAACAGAGCGAGCGAACAGGGGGAGCAAACAGGAGTTGGCCAGGGGAGTTGCAGTGGTTGAAGAGACAAAGGAGACAAAGGAGACAGAGGCTAAGAGGTAAGTGGGTTGCAGGAAGCCCAGGGCGCTGCCCTTTATCCTTCTGACTGGCTGTGAGCTCACCAGGAGCTTCTGAGAGCTCCAACTGAATTGGAGGGGTGTGGCCTGAGTACTCCCAGCAGCTGACTGGGCGGGAAGCTTCAGTCTGTTTCCCGCCTCCCAGCTGAGCAGAGCAGAGCAGAGCAAGCTGCTCCAGCTGGTCCAGGGACTACAGAAGCAGGCAAGCTCCCAGAGAGCGAGCGAACAGGGGGAGCAAACAGGAGTTGGCCAGGGGAGTTCGGCAGGGGAGGTCAAGGGGGAGGCCCCTAACATTTTTTTTATTTTATTTTATTTTATTTTACTAACTTTTTTTCATTTATTTGTCTTGTAACACACACTTCCACACCAGTGGGACTCTGCTTTTAACCTCTACTGAGTAGAGGAGCAGGCACAGGCTAGTCTAGAACAATCACAAAGCTAGACACAAAAAGGGAAAAGAGGCTATGGAAGGACAAGACTCTCCAGTGGTGGTGACCTGCAAGGTGTGTGCAATGTTTGTTTTCTTGCCTGAGAACAACATGGCCTACACCTGCAACAAGTGCAAGTTGATCACGCTGCTGGAGGAAAAAGTAAGTGGACTGGAGCGGCGACTGTCAACCCTCCGGGGAATAAGAGAACACGAAGAGTTCTTGGACAGAATGGGGGAACTACAGCAGCAAAGGGCAGACCACAAGCTTGAAGAGCAACAGCAAGATGAGGCAGTGGGAAATGCTGAGGTGAAGAAAAATGGAGTAGAGGATACTCCTTGGAAAACGGTGACAGTTAGGAGAAGAAGAACTAGACGACACTCTGCACCAGTGGAAGCGGTGGAGCTGTGGAACCGATTCCAGGTACTTGCAGATGAGACTGGAGGACAGCCTGCAGAGGAAGAATCACAGGGGAACCTGCATGAGAGTGAGCAAGAGGCTAAAGGTCAGTCAAACAGAGGCGATGAAACCCAGGCCTACAAGAAGAAGAAGAGAAGAGTGGTAGTAGTGGGAGACTCCTTGCTGCGTGGGATCGAGACCCAAGTATGTCGCGAAGACCCGTGGACTCGCCAGGTATGTTGTCTCCCGGGAGGACAGATTAGAGACGTGACTGAAAGGTTGCCTGCACTCATAAAGCCCACTGACAGGTATCCCTTTCTTCTCATCCATGTGGGAACAAATGATACCGCCAAGCGGAGCTACGAAGAGATCACGTCAGACTTTGAAGCTTTGGGAAGGAAACTCAAGAACTTTGGGGCCCAGATAGTTTTCTCATCCATCCTTCCAGTAGTTAGAAGAGGGATAGAAAGGGAACGAAAAATACTCCGGGTGAATGACTGGCTACGAAGGTGGTGCCGACGAGAGAGATTTGGATTCTGGGACCACGGGCTATACTTCCTGGAAGATGGGCTGTTGGCTAGGGATGGGTTGCACCTCACAAAGGCTGGGAAGAATGTGTTTGGCCACAGCATGAAGAACTTCATCAGGAGGGCTTTAAACTGAATCCTACGGGGAAGGGAGATGTAATGTTGGGGGTAACAATGGACGTAGGCGCATGCACTGCAATGGAGAGAACAGCTCTGATAGCGTCCAATAATAGTCTTCAGACACAGGTAGGAAGAAAGCCAGACTATGAAGCACATGGTCTTCGATGTCTATATACTAATGCCCAGAGTATGGGAAACAAACAGAACGAACTTGAACTCTTAATACAGGAGGGAAATTATGACTTGATAGGTATAACTGAGACTTGGTGGGATGACTCTCATGACTGGAATACAGCAGTTGAAGGATATAACTTGTTCAAAAAGAACAGGAGGAACAGAAAGGGAGGCGGGGTTGCACTGTATGTGAAAAATACATATCTCTGCACAGAAATACAGGAGGAGGAGCTTGGTAGCCCCATCGAGAGCATCTGGGTTAAAATAAATGGAGCAAAGAATAAAAGGAACCTGGTGGTCGGAGTCTACTACCGGCCACCCAATCAAGGAGAAGACAAGGATGAAACTTTTGAAAAGCAAATAGCCAATGTTTTAAGGAAGCATGATGTAGTAGTAATGGGGGACTTCAATTTCCCCGATATTTGTTGGGAGACAAGTTCTGCAAAACATGGCCCCTCCAGGAAATTCCTGACTTGTGTGGCGGATAACTTCCTCCTACAGAAAGTAGAGGAAGGAACTAGAGGATCGGCTATCCTTGACTTGATCCTAACCAACAGAGATGACTTAGTGGATAAAGTAGCAGTTACAGGAACTCTGGGGGAAAGCGACCATGTTGTACTTGAGTTCTTGGTTCTAAGGGAAGCAAAAGCCGAGTGTACTCAAACGCGTACCCTGGATTTTAGGAAAGCTGATTTTAATAAACTCAGAACAATGATCAGTAAGGTCCCATGGCAAGCAATGCTAGCGAGAAAAGGAGTCCAAGATGGGTGGGAACTTTTAAAAAAGGAAATTCTCAAGGCACAAGTACAAACAATTCCAACAAGAAGAAAAGGTGGAAGACAACAGAAGAAGCCAATGTGGCTTCACAAAAAGCTTAGGGATGACCTGAAAACAAAAAAGGACACATATAGGAAGTGGAAAGAAGGCCAAGTAACAAAGGAAGAGTACAGGCAGGTAGCACAGAATTGCAGGGATGGCGTCAGGAAGGCTAAAGCGGAGAACGAGTTGAGGTTAGCGAGGGATGCTAAAAACAACAAAAAGGCTTTCTTCAGCTACGTGCATAGTAAAAGGCAGAGGAAAGAAATGGTTGTTCAGCTATTAAATAAGGATGGCAAAATGATAACAGATGACAAAGAAAAGGCAGAGGTGCTCAATTCCTACTTTGGCTCAGTCTTCTCCCAAAAGAGGGTCTATGACCCCCCTGGCAAAGGCGAAGTACAGGCTGAAGGGGCAGGATTGCAGCTTGAGATCGACAGGCATATGGTCAAGGAACACCTCATTACTTTGAATGAGTTCAAATCTCCAGGGCCAGATGAACTGCATCCTAGAGTCATAAAGGAACTGGCAGAAGAACTCTCAGAACCGCTGTCTATTCTCTTTGAGAAATCATGGAGGACCGGGGAAGTGCCAGATGACTGGAGGAGGGCTAACGTTGTCCCTATCTTCAAAAAGGGTAAAAAGGAGGAACCTGGGAACTACAGACCAGTCAGTCTGACATCAATCCCTGGGAAAATTCTGGAGCAGATCATAAAGCAATCCATCTGGAAGCACCTTGACAACAATGCCGTGATTACTCGAAGCCAACATGGATTTGTCAAAAACAAGTCCTGCCAGACAAATCTGATCTCATTTTTTGATCAAGTCACCTCCCTTGTAGACCGTGGGAATGCTGTAGACATCATATACCTCGACTTCAGCAAAGCTTTCGACAAAGTGCCCCATGATATCCTGATGAGCAAACTAGCTCGAAGTGGGCTAGATGAAACAACGATCCGGTGGATCCACAGTTGGCTACAGAATCGGACTCAAAGAGTGCTTATCAATGGGACCTTCTCAAGCTGGGGAGAGGTAACGAGTGGGGTACCGCAGGGCTCAGTCCTGGGCCCAGTGCTCTTCAACATTTTTATTAATGACTTGGAGGAGGAGGTGCAGGGAATGCTGATCAGATTTGCAGATGACACAAAATTGGGAGGGATAGCTAATACTTTGGAAGACAGAAACAAAATTCAAAGTGATCTGGATAGACTGGAGTGCTGGGCAGAAAACAACAGAATGGCATTTAATAGGGACAAATGCCAAGTTCTGCACCTAGGAAAAAGAAACCAAATGCACAGTTACAAGATGGGGGATACGTGGCTCAACCACACTACGAGCGAGAAGGATCTTGGAATTGTCGTCGATCACAAGCTGAATATGAGCCAACAATGTGATGTGGCTGCAAAAAAGGCAAATGCTATTTTGGGCTGCATTAATAGAAGCATCGCTTCCAAATCCCGGGAAGTACTAGTTCCCCTCTACTCAGCACTGGTTAGGCCTCATCTGGAGTACTGTGTCCAGTTCTGGGCACCACACTTTAAGAAGGATGCAGACAAGCTGGAGAGGGTTCAAAGGAGGGCAACAAAGATGATCAGGGGACTGGAAACAAAGCCCTATGAAGAGAGACTGAAAGAACTGGGCATGTTTAGCCTTGAGAAGAGAAGACTGAGGGGAGATATGATAGCACTCTTCAAGTACTTGAAAGGTTGTCACAGAGAAGAAGGCCAGGATCTCTTCTTGATCATCCCAGAGTGCAGGACACGGAATAATGGGCTCAAGTTACAGGAAGCCAGATTCCGACTGAACATCAGGAAAAACTTCCTGAGTGTCAGAGCAATACGGCAATGGAACCAATTACCTGGGGAGGTGGTGGGCTCTCCCACACTGGAGGCCTTCAAGACGAGGCTGGACAGCCATTTGTCAGGGATGCTCTGACTTGGATTCCTGCATTGAGCAGGGGGTTGGACTCGATGGCCTTGTAGGCCCCTTCCAACCCTACTATTCTATGATTCTATGATTCTAAGTAGTCCTGCTCCCACTGTCCGGTGTTCTGGCCAGTAAGTGCAAAGGTAATAGGATGATTGACACTTCTAAAAATATTACTGGAATTAAAGCATTACTTAGGGAGCAATCCTATAGCCCCTAGACATCATCTGAGGGGCCACAGGATTGTTCAGATACCCCCTTCCAAGGACGAGACAGTACTCCGACCTTGGAAGAGTGAGTCGGAGAGCCGACCCCCCCTTGACCCCGACCCCTCACAGCTGGCATTGAAAGAACCCCGCCAGCTGCTCTCCAAGGTCAGAAAAGTGACCTTGGGGAAGAGGGAGCATTTCTGTGAGCGGGGATGGGAGGAGACTGGAGAGGCCAGGTTAAGAGCTATCCTGAAGCCTCTCCAGCCTCCTTCTCTCCCCCTCCAAAACACCTCAGCTAGATGGGCAAAAAAGCCCGCCTAGCAAAAAATGCAGGGTGGGTAGAGGAGGAGGCGAAGATCACTTCCACTGGTCCTCCTGCCCTGCATTGGATGATCAGAAGCCTCTGAGTTTGGGGGCTTCCAATCATTGAGGGCACAATCAATAATTGCATATAGCAGATCTCCACAACTTGCCATCCTTCAAGCAGAACACTATGTTTTGCTTTGTGGTTCACATGTTTGTGAAATCGTGTTATAGATGGTCACATCAGTAGAAGTAGAAGTGTACCTTTTGCCTTAGAAATGCTTCCTGTTAACCACTACAGATATTGTCACTGCTAACAGTTGCAGAAGCGTCTGTATCCAGTTAATTTGTTGGAAATGTCAGAAACAAACAGGGAATGTTTATTATTTATGGCGAAAATGTCTATTTGAAAAAAAAAGTATTGGCGAATGATTAATATGTTGGCTGCAGCAAGAATATTTATTTAAAATTATTTTTAGGCTGCCTTTAAGGGTAAATCACAAATTATAATATGCAAAATAGTGGAGAGCGCAAATCATACCTTTGAGGGATGACTGGATAAAATATGGCATTTTGCTATTATAGCAAAATTAACACATTATATTAAAACAGCAGAAAAAAGACAGAGGGGACACATTTGCAGAAAACGACATGCTTTATTAATTTTTACAGAAGTAGAGCAATATATCAAAATATTCAATCTTGTTTTTCAATAACCTGATTTAGGGCGCAACCCTATTGAGATAGGCAGCCGCCTCCGAACTCGGAGGCGACCGCCTATCCAAAGCAGAGCAGGAGAAGCATGGACCCTCCACCCTGCTCCTGCCCTGCATTTTTGGCTAGACAGCCAATTAAGGCTGTCTAGCCGCGGGAGCACGGAGCGGGGAAGGAGGCCTCTGTACGACACATAGGATGTGTCATACATGCAGTTCCGCCCTCCCCGCCCTGAAACGCCCCTAGCCTTGCCCCCTTTTGGCCGCTCTGTGCTCCTCTTGCGAGCGCGGAGGAAGGGGCTGTTCCGTACTGCCTCCGAGGCAGCATGGATGTGCGGGGAGGTCAGTTCTCTGGGAACCAACCTCTGAGTGTGGGCTCCAAGGTTGGTTCCCAGAAAATGATATATCTTATGGCGGTCTAGCCGCTGTCCAGCAGCCATAGGATTGCTCTCATAGTTATTTATAAGATGTGTGTAAAGGGAAGAGAAAAATTATTGGCAAGTATGGTTTTGGATTCTGCATATGAAACATATAATGTATGCATAAGTGAGTGTGAAAATGCCTATATCTTATTCTAAAAAGCCAGAGGGGATGTCTTATCGATACTTGTACATATTTAATTGCTCTTACCATATGTGTTTTTTTAAGCACAAAAAATGAGAAGTGTCTGATCAAAGAAATTCACTCAACAGGAGTCAATTCACACTATATACCAGAACCTCTCTGTCTCACTCACACACAGAAGTGGGGAAGGAACACTGGGGGTGGAATATGAATACAAAGCCAGTATGTCTAATGGATCTTATTGATTACATACAAGAAGTGTTAAAGCTTCATCTCCTAGGTGGTCCCCTTTTCTCATCCCAAGAAACAGACAGCTATAATTAAAGACAAATGGTAAGAAACGAAAAAGAAAAAAGGAGAATGTATGCTCCACAATCTACAGTCACACATCACAATTCCTTGGATCTGAAGAACTGGGACTCCCCTAATTCCCTCCACATTTTAAAGTAGTCCAGCTGGCTGCTTGTCATCAAGATGTATCCCTTCCTGACACAGAATGTTTTTAGGCTACAGAACCACTAACAAGGTTCTTGGGGTGCACCATCTTCAGAACAGAACAGGCTTTTGTTTTTCTTTTAAAAACAAAAACCAAGTGTTGCCTTCAGGTGGCATGATGGACTACCCACCAGCACACTTCTCCATTCAACAATCTCTAGTTTTGAAGACCTTGATTGGAGTGCTCAATTTTACCACCTGAATAGCAGGATAATTACCGACTTAGTTTTTAAAGACATAGTGACTCATGAGAAACGGTACTGTACGCCCACTTGGGTAACATAACAGGGCTGGGAACTAAGCCCTAGCAATAAGAGAGGGCAACTGGTTGGCCATGAGCCAGGTGTAGCTTGCTGACAGAACATATACTTCCAGTAGATTAGATGATTACCAGAACACTGTTCGGCTTTATCATTGCTGTTTTCATCATTACAAAAGTAGCATCGTTTCTAAATCCCTTGTTAAAACTGTAATTTTTATTATAATGATACTACAAAAGTTATAAAAAATATACAAAGTGTTAATGACATCTGTGATATAATGATAAAAATACACATTTAAGTGAGGGGAAAAGTAAGCAGAAATAAAGGGAAAACCTACATAATTTATGAAAGAAAAAATAATATGGTTCCATTTTATCTTCAAAAACAAAGACCATCTTGTAGGTTCTTAATCCTTAGAGTAGAAAGGCCCAATTGCAAGTATAGCAATTGTAGTCTGCTGAACAATGCAATTCTGTTACTAGAAATCTGAGAAATTGCAGCTTTCAGGCAGAGCCTGTTAATCTGAACAGGCCTGGTGCAGATGCTACAGTGCAGAGGGGGCTGCAGGTTGTGCATTCCCTCGCATCCCTGGCACAAATGCAGCACTAAATCTAAGGTTTCAAGACATCTGCAGCAATGGTTGCCATGGTTAACATTAACCAGATTCCCTGTTAGCCAGGTTTGCAAACCAGCTTCAACCCCTAGTTAAGAGCCATAATTCCAAGACAATGGCTTGGATCCAAATATCTGTCTGCCCTCCAAAGCAGCAGGAGTTGGGTGTGAGGGGCTGCAGTGTGTGCATGGATATGTGTAAAATCTGGTCACATATACCCTTGTGTGCCCAAACAGAGGTTTGGATCTAAGCCTGTATAAATCAATTTTGTCTTGATATTTTCAAGACTGTGCTCCTTCAGAAAGTCTTACAAATTCAAACATATTCCAGACTCTTCTCCATCCATTGCTGACACTTTAAATTATTTCTATTTTAAAGCAATCGTCGTGCTTGAGCAATTAAAAAAATCATCTTATTAACCATATTTCTTTTACTCTAATATGATTACTTAAGTAAAATTATCAATGGAAAGGCTTTTCACTTAATACTCTCCCTCAACCCAAATCGATAGGACCAAGTCCTCCAAGAGAGTGCCAATACTCAACTTGTATTCAGGAAGCTATGACAAGCCTTCCAAGGAAATGCAGAGTATATAATAACAGCTACATTCTGGAAGCGGGAAAAATGAGTAGAAGTGGTGGAAAAACTGCCTGAATATTTTTTTCTGTTGTGAAGACAGAAGATGAACTATTTTACCTACTTACGCAGAAAATGTGTCCGCATGTCATCAACCAAGATTCATGAAGTGGCACAAGAGCAGCAACACTAAATTACCTATTTATTTCATTTGCTTTGCACCACGATCCCTATGGAGGCCCTGCTCATTTAAAAATGAATGAATATCAAGATGGAAACAGTTTTTTAGTATGGATCCTTTCATTAGCCCACAGTGTGGGACTGTTAAACTTCAAACTGCTTTCCGATTTCGAAAAATTAACCTAAGGGTGGCATTTTCCAAGCAGTAAATGTTTATTTAGTAGGCTGATAGCTGTTCAAGAATTCCCACTTAAATATATTGCAGATACTGTCAAACATGACTTAAAAAACCCAAAACGCTATTGATATGAGCTTTAAAGTATAATATATTCATCAATGCTAGAGTAATACATACCCACCCACTCTAATCTAGGGACAGGCCACTGGGGGCTCAGGTACCAAATCCAGCCCAATAGACCCTCCTGATCCCTAAGACCACACATACACACCCCAATATGCCCCTCAGCCACTTTCTCCCAGACTGAAACACAGGCAATGGCTCATTAACTCGTTTTTCCTGCAGTGTGAACTGCACAAGAGGCTTTGGCCGAGTCTCCCCTTATCACTCCAACTCACAAATCATGACACAAGAAAGTGGTAGAGAGCAGCTGAAGTATCTAAAGAACGAATTCTTCCAAAGCACTTGGGGACAGGGTTTGCGGGGGATTAAAGAGCTCTTTGCCTGTATTTTGGCACACAGTGGAGCAAGTCAGTGGGAGGAGCCAATGCTGCTGGCCCCTCCGCTCTTGCCCAGGTGAAAATCTGGTCCTGGTTAAAAATTAGTTACAAAACTAGGGATGAAAAGTCAAAACCAAGAAAAAGTAGATGCCTGAAAAACAGTTTGCGAGCTTGGAAAACATCCTCCCTGTGTTCCTATGATATGCTGTTGGAATGGAAGGCCTATAGCATATCACAGGAAGACATGGTTTGCCTCACATCTGGTTCACACATACACAAGAACATAAGAGCCATGCTGAATCAAACCAAAGACCTATGTAGTCCAGCATTCTGTTCACATAGTGGCCAACCAGCTGACATGAGTGCAACTGCACCTACTGCTCGTGTCCCCAGCGACTGGTATGGAATACATCTTTATGTGCGGATGGCTAGCAGCTGGATCAGTGAACTAGCTCCAATAAAAAGCATTGTGTCTGGAGGAATACTGAAGTGATGCCTATGGCGTTACGTCTGTGATGGCCTATTCACTCACATACATGGTCACTGGATGTTGCAGCCACCCATATCACATCAGGAACATGAATACGTGAACCTCCCTCTGACACTGAAGTGACCAACAGAAATAACCTGACTTCATTCTTCACTAAGCTGTCTCCGCTTTTCTACTGCTCCACATGGCCTTCCTTCACCCTCCTCTCCATCAAAGGGAAAGGAGTACATCACAGTTGCTAGGCAGTCACAGGACATTCTTTGTAAGCACTTCTGCCCATGGTGGTAGAAAGAGGTGCTAAGCAGCCAACTCTCTGGCATACCTCTCCCCTCCCCTGCCCAATGTGGTTAGTGCCCAAGACAAATGTTCCATTTGACCAATTGACAGCATGGCCCAGAGCAGCTAGGCAGTCAGCGGAGCAGGGAAGGCAATGCCGTGCCTTCCTCTTTCCTGGATCTTTCCGGGATTGAAGAATGCCTGCAAGTCTCCTAAATCACCAGCATGCCTGGACGGTAGGGTAAAGATGTCCTGCTAATATATACAGAAATAAGGCTGGGCATCCTAGAAAGAAAAGAACCCCAGCACTCATCTACATAGGAGTAACTCTTGTTCATCAAAGGGGTTGGGTGAGAGGAAGAAAAATACATTTTGTAGAGATCGTGTGCGCATTCCATATACATAAATATATAATACTGTACTCTTTCCAACTGAGTAATCCTTGTGTTAACTGATGGGCTTTCAGTGCTGCTCTTGGGAAACCTTTGCACAACCCATGATAGTTATCTTGCAGAGCTACTTAACTTTAATTGTTTCACAACCCTGGTAGTAGCAAGTGACTATACAGTCAAAGTGATGTTAAATTAAGTCAAGTAAAATTTAAGAGCTTGACGCTAAAAATTCACCCTGCCTTGCAGTTTCCCAGCTTGAATTAATGGACTCTAGAGCAAAGGTTTGAATAAGTTTATACCTGCTCGGTATGTCAAGGCAAATCCTACACACTAACAGTGACCAGGATTCCTACTGCTGCATGCTAAGGAAGAAAGTGACCAAAACCAAGAACATGAACTCTCTTCCACCTATGCTGCAAGACACCATGAGGCCGGAAACTTAATCTTACCAGCGCTGCTGCCATTTCTGAACATGTCTCTTCCAGGTCAATGACAAGACTGCTGGGAACGATGTTCCCTTAAGTCCTTCCCGCCCTCACCAAATACCCTGCCTTTCCATATTCCAATATCCTTTGGCCCAGTTTGGCCCTCCTCTCATAGGACAGAAACCACCCCTTCCCATTACCCTTTTCACTCGGTGTCAAGGGAGGAAAAAATGCCCTTCTTGTCCACAGCTAGTCATACCTGCCCTCTAAGCATAAGTACACACAAAGAACTTCTCTTCAAAGCCCCGTTAACGGAAATATACATGAATCTTTTTGTTCAGAAGTCACACTTGAACTGCCTGTGAACTGCATGCAGCTTGTCAGCCAAAACAAGGGCCACCCATGCTCTTTAAACCAAGCCATGGGCTAGTTAACACATCCAAATGTATGGCAGCTGCCCACACAGCAGTCATGTTTTTTGACACATTAACCCTAGAGTAGACATTCCCTTCAAGAGAGAGGGAATACAAACATCCTTCCAAAAAAAAATTTTTTTTTAGGTAATTCCTTTTTTAGTTTAATAACTGGGCTTTTAACAGCACAAAAGGACTTTCAAAAAAGGTTTGAAAATACACACCAGACAAAGACAACCCGTAGTTAACCGATACCTACCTGATTTTTCACGTAAGATACAAACTACATATTCCAATGCAATTGTGGAAGAAAAGTGTGTGAAACAGTTTTCATGTCCCTTACCTAGGTAAAACTCTCCCCACTCCTTGTCATCATTCAGTATACTCATACTACAGATTTTAAGGGACTATTCATAGGAAAAGACACTGAAGCATGTAAATTATTGTGCCCGCTTTTAAAAAATGTAGTATATTAAGGCAACTTAAAAACTAGCCACTTTTATGTTTTTCCATTAAAGAGTCACAGACACTATTCTTCAATCAGCTATGTGTAAAACTCAAGGGAAAAGAACAAAGTGAAAGGGTAAATATTAAGAGAAACATGATTTTCAGCAAACTCTGCTTTAGTTTGACATTTTCTAGCAGTAAAGCAGCTCACACTTGTCCATGAACAAATATACAGATAATGTGTTAATGACAATCCCAAAAGCTCCCACAGACCAAGGACAGTAAATGCATTAACTATGGGGCAGGGGGGAAGATGTAACTCTTGCCTTTTGTTAGGAATGTATGAGAAATGTGTTTCAGTTTGTTTTTGACCAGAATTTATCCAATTCGCACCTCACAGAACCAAATGCCGACTCAAAAGCAATTTGTGATCAAAATCAGTATATTTCTGAGCTTGCAATGTGATTTGTGGAACAAAATGCATTCAAACAATGAGTATATTTGAATAATGTGCATTAAAAATGCATATTTATGAAGATGTGCACAGAGATGCTTTAGTCAATGGGAGAAATACGTACATTTAAAAAATGCACACAACTGATGCATATATTTGGAAAATGTGCATGAAAATATGCACAAATTTTCTTACAAGTAGACAAAGCAAAGCTCACAATCTGGGATGGACACAAACTTCCCGGTGGAATTCAGAAAACCTCGATGATCTTGAGCTTTGCTGATTCACACATCCCTAATTTATGTACTGCCACCCACAGCTTACCACCTTAAGAGGACAAAATATGTCAGGGTATCTGAATGTACAGGAAACAAAGAAGAATTCCTGCGTGCATATATACCCAATCAGTGTGAGCATGAAGGACAAAACAGACAGGTGTGTGACTGTAACACTTGACAATTTAGATGTGGTCTGCATCATATTTTCTATATGGAAATGGTATCTATGTAGGAAATACTTCACATTTGAAATGCTCTAATTGTTAAATGGTAGCACACCTCTCAATAGCTCAGCTGTCATGCAGCAGCACCACCTAGTGTTCAACACAACATACTACATTTTCTAATCAATTCTCATTCACAAATAATTGTTTTGATAAACACATTCTAGAACCCAACATCGTGACACTCAAGTACTGTCAGCTGCAACTGAACTGCTCCTTAACCAAATAATAATGCTCACTCATACAGCTATGGGGAATATCAAGATATAGAGCAAAATATCCGCTATAAAAACAAGGCATGGCCCTTCAGTTCTGCTTTCTGCAGCATTTTCCATCCCAAAGTATTAATCAATATGGCCACATTTACTGGAACTTACTTCAATTAACATAGGTTGAATCCAGGTTTAGTCATACTTAAGAGTTGATCCTTTGAAACCAACAGGATTTAAATTAGTCATGACCAACTTGTCCCCCTTATTTTACTGGGCCTACTCTAAGCAAGACTAAGTCGGGAGCCAACCAATATACTTTTAAGACCTTAACACTCTTTAATTCTTCTACATTAATGGCAAGAAAAGAGTTCCTGTAAAGAAACACAGGAATATATACTGCTGTTTAAAAGAAGTGTAATAACCTAAGTTCTGCCATTTCTAGTACATGATTGTTGCAGGAGTGAAACCCAGCCTTCCTCCTTCCAAGGAGCCTCCGTCAACTAGAGAGAGTATGGCTACTTCCACTATAAGCAGTAATAGGAAGCACAGCCAAGAAAAACTCAGGGATATTCCCATAGGGCTTCACTGACAATCATCTTCTGGGCGGGATGTGTGTGAAGGAGAGACATTATGGACCCTGAAATCAACGTATCACCTCCAGAATAACCTACAGAAATAGGCAACATTGTTTCCTTCTGTTCATGCAAATATATGTTATGTTTATTATTTTTTGTTTGTTTGTTCATTCATTCATTCATTCATTCCATCTCATTTGTATACCACCCAATAGCTGAGGATCTCTGGGTAGTTCACAAAATTAAAACCACAAAAATACAACAGAAAATACAATATGAGATATAATAGATTAAAATTACAGAATAAAAATGCAACCAGAGTAAAACTAGCAGCAGTGCAGATATTTAAAATGCAATAGCAGATTTAAGACATCAGAGCTAAAAAACTGGAATGTTAAAATGCTAAAAATGCCTGGGAAAATAAAAAGGTCTTCACCTGGTGCGTGAAAGAATACAGTATAGGTGCCAGGCAAACCTCTCTACGGCATTCGTTCCACAACTGGAGTGCCATAGCAGAAAATGCCCTTTTCTTAGTAGCCACCTGCCTTACCTCTTTTGGCAGGGGCTCCTGGAGAAGGACCCCTGAGGATGATCTTAGGGTCTGGGCAGGTACATATGGGAGGAGGTGATCCTTCAAGTAACCTGGCCCCAAGCCATTTAGGGCTTTGAATGTTAATGCCAGCACTTTGAATTGGGCTCAGAAAGGGACTGGCAGCCAGTGCTCCTGGAAAAATACTGGCATAGTATGTTCTCATTGGCCACTCCTCATTAACAATCTTGCTGCCCTGTTTTGGACCAGCTGAAGTTTCTGGACCGTTTTCAAAGGCAGCCTCACGTATAATGCATTCCAGTATTCCAGACGAGAGGTTATCAGATCATGGATAACCGTAGCTAGGCTATCTCTGTCCAGATAAGGGCATAGTTGGTATATCAGCCTAAGCTGATAAAAGGTGCTCCATGACAATGAGACCACCTGTGCCACAAGTGACAGTTCTGGGTCCAAGAACACCCCAAACGACAAACTTTATCGTTTAGTGGGAGTGCAACCCCCTCCAGAAAGGTTGAATATCACCTAGTCAGGCAGACGAACACCCACTAACTGTACCTCCGTATTGTCTGGATTGAGTCTTAGTTTATTGGCCCACATCCAGTCCATTACCGTGCTCAGGCACCAATTCAGAACAGCCAAAGCCTCACCTGGATTTGATGAAAGAGAGGTAGAGCTGGATGTCATCCGCATATTGATGACACCTCAGCCCACACCTCAGAATGACCTCCCCCAGCGGTTTCATACAGATGTTAAGCAACATGGGGGACAAAATAGAGCCCTGTGGAACCCCATGGCATAGTTGCCAAGGCACAGAGCAATAATCCCCCAGCGTCACCTTCTGGAATTGGCCATCCAAGTAGGAGCGGAACCACTGCAGCACAGTGCCTCCAATTACCAGCTGAGACAACCTATCCAGAAGGATACCATGGTCAATGGTATTGAAAGCCGCTGAGAGGTCTAAGAGAATCAACAGGGTCACACTCCCCCGTCCCTCTCCCAGAAAAGTTCATCTCACAGGGCAACCAAGGCAGTTTCCGTTCCAAAACCAGGCCTGAAGCCTGACTGAAATGGATCTAAATAATCCGTTTCCTTCAAGAGTGACTGGAGTTATCCAGCATGTACTCGCTCAAGTAGCTTGCCCAGGAAGGGGATGTTAGCCACCGGCCTATAGTTGTTAACGTCCTCTGGGTCCAGGTTAGGCTTTTTCAGGAGAGACCTAATTACTGCCTCTTTTAAAGAGGCAGGTACCACTCCCTCTCTCACAGAGGAATTTACAATCTCCTGGACACAACCAGATATCCCTTCATTGTTCGAAGTGATAAGCCATGAAGGGCAAAGGTTGAGCACACAGGTGGTCGACTGGACTTGGCCAAGCACCTTGTCTGCATCCTCTGGCCTCAATAACTGAAACTCATCCAATAAAACTGGACTGAATGCCTCTACTGAGTGTTCTAATTGCCTCTACTGATGGAACTGCATTAATTGTAGTGTCCAATTCACAACAAATCTGAGCAACTTTATCTTGAAAGTGCCGTGCATACTTGTCACAGTGTGCTACCAAGGTTTCTACAGTTTCTTTCCCTGGCCCAGAACATAGCAAGCCACGAACCCCTCAGAAAAGCTCCACTGGATGACACTGAGAAGATGCAATGCTGATAGAAAAGAACTGTCTCTTTGCCACGCTCCCCACCACGGAGTAGGTTCGATCATGAGCTCTAACCTGTGTTCAATCGGACCCACCACAAGTTTTCCTCCACCTGCATTCTAGCCATCTCCCCTCTTGCTTCATTGACCTCAGCTTGGGTGTCTACAATGGAGCTGGCCAGGCTCTGCTCAAAGGGAGAGGGTGCTTGGGAACAATCGTGTTGACTGCCCGAGTCATCTCTGCATTCCACAGAGCGACCTGGGCTTTGACAGGAGCACCAGCCATACCAGCTGGAAAATCCCAGAGCCCTCTGGAATCCATCGGAATCCATTAGCCCCTGGGGGTGGACCATTTTAATAGGTCCCTTGCAGCAGGGAAAGGCTGCTGAGAGTTTAAACCTCAATAGGAAGTTAACTCATTTCCTTAATAACATGAAGCAGCAGATGACACTAGGCAGTTCCAAGTTTTGTCTCCAAGTGTGTCTGCAAAGACATCCACAAAGGTGTGTGGATGTTTTCAGCAAGCATGTAAACCAGGGATGCACACAACCCACAGCCATCCAGCCCTGTTGTGCGGACCCTCAAAACCCCCAGCTGCCATCATAAGAACCACTGCCATAAAAAACACAGCAGTGCAGCACTAAGAGCTACTGGTGCCAGTAAAGCAGCGAGAGAGTTGGGGTGGCTGAGGCAGGGAGGGAGCTGTATCTGCCACCCTTTCTGAGTGACCATGAAGCAGCCAAGATCGCTGCTTTACCACCAGTAAAGCAGTGATTGTGTCAAGGTGGCTTGGGCAGGGAGCAGGCTACAGATTCCTTCCACCACCAGGGAGCCCAAAGCAGCGACCCCTGAAAAGAAAGCATGTGAGAGAGAGAGAGAGTGTGTGTGTGTGTACATCCCAGACACCAGATGCTGCCCTTGGGACCAAAAAGGTTTGGCTCCCCTGATATCAACTAACTGAAGCCCTCGATGTGACAACTGGAAGTACCTTACTTCACAAATAATAGAAAGAAGAGCAGCAGCTGCTGTACCCAGCTAGGGTTGCTGGGTCCTTCCTCCACATAAGGTATCTGTCTTTATGAAAGCTCTGCAATATCAAGAGAGGATGAAGCCGGTGTGCCTTCCTCACCCCACTATTCCACCACTTTCTTTACTCATCCTTCTCTCCACCCTGCTGAAGAGCAAAACCCAAGTCCTACTTGCTTCAGCAAACAAGTAACAATGGTGAGCAAAAAGCACAATGGCTGCAAAGGTTTTTGTCTGTGCTGAAACCTTTTAAAGAGAGAAGAATCATCTGCAGGCAAAGAGCTAGAAACAGTAGTTTCAAAGTAGCTGGCAGCCCAAACCAGCTAAAAATTATTAATCTCCCAATGCTTTAATTGAAAATCTTCACATATTTACTGAACACCTTACCTGCTTGTTGGTGTGTTAAAGCTAAAAGAAAGCAACTGATTCCAAAATGGGTCATTCTCCGAGATCGTCTCTCGTCCTGACAGTTTTTTTAAGTACTCGTTTTCTGGAAGCTCATTAATGCTGCTGCTAGTTGCTCCCATCTTCTCTTTATTTGGTCTGTACTTCTTAAGGTTTCATGTCACTCAAACAAAGCCTACAAACAGATTGAAGAAATTTATACACCACTCGCATCACATCTTTTTGACAAACTATACACACAATTTTGCAAAGAAAAATAACACTCTGATTTCATGCCAAAAACTCACTGAACAGCAAAACCACACTGGAGGAGGAAGGTACTGGAGACATTTAAGTAAGGCTGTAGCAAGTGATATGATGGTTTCAAGGTTTCGCCTGGAGCTGATGGGACTGCCCCTAGGGCTGCTGGGAGCAATAAAGGCAGAAAAGTTTGATCAGACGTTCTTGTGTGCTTTGCCCAAGCTGGATTTTATATTTTTGAAAATGGAGCATCAATTTTTCTGCCTTTCTTACTCCAAGCAGCTCTAGGGGCAACTCTAAGTGAAACCTGAAACCATCACCTGCTAGAGCAGTGGTGGGCAACTTGCTTTGGCTTAAAACTTCACCACTGGCTATGCTGGCTAGAGCTGATGAGAATTGTAGGCCGAAATATCTGGAGGGCAACAAGCTGCCCACCCCTGCATCTTATTTGAATGCCTGCAGACCCTTCCTCCTGCATTCCACCTCCAGACCATGATCATGCAGACATCTTCACTATAACATCCAGTCAGTCTTTTTCCCCCTTTATGGATCACTGCCTTGTTGTGGCGAAGGGGCTTGCGTAACTCAGTGAAGTCATAAGCTATGCCGTGCAGGGCCACCCAAGACGGACAGGTCATGGCAGAGAATTCTGACAAAATGTGGTCCACTGGAGAAGGAAATGGCAACCCACTCCAGTATTCTTGCCAAGAAAACCCCAATGGAACGTATCACAAGGCTAAAAGAGATGACGCCGGAAGATGAGCCCCTCAGGTCGGAAGGTGTCCAATATACTACTGGGGAAGAGCAGAGGGAATTTCCAAGTAGTGCCAGAAAGAGTGAAGCGGCGGGGCCAAAGCCGAAAGGACACTCAGCTGTGGATGTGTTTGGTGGTGAAAAGAAAGTCCGATGCTGTAAAGAACAATATTGTTTAGGAACCTGGAATGTCAGATCAATGAATCAAGGTAAGCTGGAGGTGGTCAAAAAGGAGAAGGCAAGATTGAACATCGACATCTTGGGAATCAGCGAACTCAAATGGACAAGCATGGGTGAATTTAATTCAGGTGACCATCATATCTACTACTGTGGGCAAGAATCCCTTAGAAGAAATGGAGTAGCACTCATAGTCAACAAAAGGGTGGGAAAAGCAGTACTGGGGTACAATCTCAAAAACGATAGAATGATCTCAGTACGAATCCAAGGCAAACCATTCAACATCACAGTAATTCAAGTCTATGTCCCAACCACTGAGGCCGAAGAAGCTGAGGTTGATTGCTTCTATGAAGACCTACAACACCTTCTAGAACTAACACCAAAAAAAGATGTCCTCTTCATCATAGGGGATTGGAATGCTAAAGTAGGAAGTCAAGAAATCACTGGGATAACAGGCAAGCATGCCCTTGGTGTACAAAGTGAAGCAGGACAAAAGCTAATCGAGTTTTGCCAAGAGAACACGCTGATCATAGCAAACACTCTTTTCCAACAGCACAAGAGGCGACTCTACACATGGACATCACCAGATGGTCAATATCGAAATCAGATTGATTATGTACTTTGCAGCCAAAGATGGAGAAGCTCTATACAGTCAGTCAAAACAAGACCCGGAGCTGACTGTGGCTCAGATCATGAGCTGCTTCTTGCAAAATTTCGGCTTAAATTGAAGAACCTAGAGAAAACCACTAAACCATTCAGGTATGACCTCAATCATATCCCTGATGAATATACAGTGGAGGTGACGAATAGATTTCAGGGATTAGACCTGATAGACAAGAGTGCCTGAGGAACTATGGACGGAGGTCTGTAACATTGTTCAGGAGGCAGCAACTCAAATCATCAGAAAGAAGAAGAAATGCAAGAAAGCAAAGTGGCTGTCTGATGAGGCTTTACAAGTAGCTGAGGAAAGAAGGGAAGCGAAAAGCAAGGGAGAAAGGGGAAGATATATCCAACTGAATGCAGAGTTCCAGAGAATAGCAAGGAGAGACAAGAAGGCCTTCTTAAATGAACAATGCAAAGAAATCGAGGAAAACAATAGAATGGGAAAGACTAGAGGTCTTTTCAAGGAAATCGGAGATCTCAAGGGAACGTTTTGTGCAAAGACGGGCATGATAAAGGACAAAGAAGGCAGGGACCTAACAGAAGCAGATGAGATTAAGAAGAGGTGGAAAGAATACACAGAAGAACTATACAGGAAAGATCTCAATGTCCCTGATAGCCATGATAGTGCGGTCACTGAACTTGAGCCAGACATCCTAGAGAGTGAAGTCAAGTGGGCTTTAGAAAGCATTACTAACAACAAAGCTAGCAGAGATGACAGTCTTCCAGCTGAGCTATTTAAAATCCTAAAAGATGGTGCTGTTAAAGTGCTGCACTCAATATGCCAACAAATTTGGAACACTCAACAGTGGCCACAAGACTGGAAAAGGTCAGTTTACATTCCAATTCCAAAGAAGGGCAATGCCAAAGAGTGTTCAAACTACCGTACAATTGCGCTCATTTCACATGCCAGCAAGGTGATGCTCAAACTCCTACAAGCTAGGCTTCAGCAGTATGTGAACTGAGAACTACCAGAAGTACAAGCTGGGTTACGAAGAGGCAGAGGAACTAGAGATCAATTCGCCAACATTCACTGGATCATGGAGAAAGCAAGAGAATTCCAGAAAAACATCTATTTCTGCTTCATTGACGACGCTAAAGCCTTTGATTGTGTGGATCACAACAAACTTTGGCAAATTCTTAAAGAGATGGGAGTACCAGACCACCTTACCTGTCTCCTGAGAAACCTGTACGAGGGTCAAGAAGCAACAGTAAGAACTGGACATGGAACAACCGATTGGTTCAAAATTGGGAAAGGAGTACGACAAGGCTGCATATTGTCACCCTGCTTATTTAATTTATATGCAGAGTACATCATGAGAATTGCCAGGTTTGGATGAATCACAGGTCGGAATTAAGACTGCTGGGAGAATTATCAACAACCTCAGATACGCAGACGATACCACCCTAATGGCAGAAAGCAAAGAGGATCTAAAGAGCCTCTTGTTGAGGGTGAAAGTGGAGAGTGCAAAAGCTGGTTTGAAACTCAACATTAAAAAAACTAAGATCATGGCATCTGGCCCCATCACTTCCTGGCATACAGAAGGGGAAGAAATGGAAGCAGTGACAGATTTTATTTTCTTGGGCTCCAAGATCACCACAGACGGTGACTGTAGCCATGAAATTAAAAGACGCTTGCTCCTTGGGAGGAAAACTATGGCACACCTAGACAGCATAGTAAGAAGCAGAGACATCACCTTGCCGACAAAGGTCCGTCTAATCAAAGCTATGGTTTTCCCAGTAGCAACGTATGGCTGTGAGAGCTGGACTATAAGGAAGGCTGAGCGCCGAAGAATTGATGCTTTCGAACTGTGGTGCTGGAGAAGACACTTACGAGTCCCCAGGATAGCAAGGAGGTCAAATCAGTCAATCCTAAAGGAAATCAACCCTGACTGCTCCTTAGAAGGACAGATACTGAAGCTGAAACGCAAATATTTTGGCCACCTAATGCGAAGAGAAAACTCTCTGGAAAAGAGCCTGATACTGGGAAAGATTGAAGGCAAAAGGAGAAGGGGACGGCAAAGGATGAGATGGCTAGATAGCATCACCAATGCAATGAATATGAACTTGAGCACGCTCCGGGAGAGAATGGAAGACAGGAAGGCCTGGTGTGCTATGGTCCATGGGATCACGAAGACTCGGACACGACTTAAAGACTGAACAACAGTCTTTTTTTCCCCCTCCTATTGCCCCCCACTATTGCCACCAAACTACTTTTTGTAACATCTTGCTTAATGAAGAGGTCTGAAGATCGTGAAAGCTTGCATATTTTTGGTGATCTTTTTGTTGACCTAATAGAGCTATTATTATTATTATTATTATTATTATTATTATTATTAAATTTATTAATCGCCCATCTGGCTGGTCACCCAGCCACTCTGGGCGATGTACAACATACAATAAAACAGTTTAAAACAATAAAATTCTACAATAAAAACATTTTCTAAAATACCCTAACCCATCCCAAATGCCTGCCTGAACAACCACGTTTTTAATGCACAACGGAAGCTCATTAAAGAGGGGGCATGACGGAGTTCCCTAGGGAGGGAGTTCCACAGAGTGGGGGCCACCACAGAAAAGGCCCTCTCCCTCGTCCCCACCAGTCTAGCTGTCCTGGCTGATGGGACAGAGAGAAGGCCATCCGAGGCTGATCTCGTTAAGCGGCCTGTCTGGTGCTGCTGGAGGCGCTCCTTAAGATAGGCTGGGTCGCAACCATATAGGGTTTTAAAGGTCAAAACCAACACCTTGAATTTGGCCCAGAAAACAACTGGTAACCAGTGCAACTCCTTCAGCACTGGAGTGATGTGATCTCGCCGGCGGCTGCCTTTAATCAAGCGAGCCGCCACGTTCTGAACCAGCTGCAGCTTCCGAACCATCTTCAGGGGTAACCCCACGTAGAGCGCATTACAGTAGTCTAAACGAGAGGAGACCAGGGCATGTACTACCGATGGGAGCAGATGGTCGGGAAGGAAGGGGCGCAGCCGCCGTATCAGATGGAGTTGATACAGCGCTGTCCAGCTCACAGCTGACACCTGAGCCTCCATGGACAACTGGGAGTCCAAAATGACCCCCAGGCTGCGGACCTGGTCTTTCAAGGGTAGCCGTACCCCATTCAGCACCAGGTCAACATCCCCTAGCCTCCTCTTGTCTCCCACCAAAAGTACCTCGGTCTTGTTAGGGTTCAGCTTCAGCTTATTCCTCCCCATCCAGCCACTCACCGTCTCCAGACATTTGGACAGGGATTCTACGGCCAACCTTGGTGAAGATTTGAATGAGAGGTAAAGCTGCGTATCATCCGCATATTGATGACACTGCACCCCAAACCTCCTGATGATAGCCCCCAGCGGCTTCACATAGATGTTAAATAGCATCAGGGAGAGGATGGAACCCTGTGGCACCCCACAAGTAAGTGGCCACGGGTCCGAAACCTCCTCTCCCAGTGCTACCCTCTGATACCTGCCAGAGAGGAAGGACCGGAACCACCGCAATACAGTGTCTCCAATGCCCAACCCCTCCGGGCGGTCCAGGAGGATACTGTGGTCAGTGGTATCAAACGCCGCTGAGAGGTCGAGGAGAACAAGGAAGGAGCATTCACCCCTATCCAGAGCCCTCCTTGTATCATCTACCAAGGCGACCAAGGCCGTTTCTGTCCCATGCCCAAGCCTGAAGCCCGACTGAAATGGGTCTAGATAATAAGTTTCTTCCAAGTGTGCCTTCAGCTGCACTGCCACCACCCGCTCAATCACCTTGCCCAAAAATGGCAGATTTGAGACTGGGCGAAAGTTGTTCAGAACTTGAGGATCCAAGGAGGGCTTCTTTAAGAGCGGACTTATCACTGCCTCCTTGAGGGCTGATGGCATCACTCCCTCCTCAAGGGAGGCGTTCACCACCGCCCTGATCCCCTCACCCAGTCTCTCTCTGCAGCCCATAATGAGCCAAGATGGGCAAGGATCAAGTAAGCAGGTGGTCGGCCTTACAGATGAAAGCACCTTGTCCACTTCATCAGGAGGAAGAAGCTGGAACCAATCCCACAAAACCGGTTTGCCACAGGCCGCCTCTTGCTCACTAACTGTATCCACAGCGTGCAGAGTAACACACCTAATCTGGTCAATTTTATCTGCAAAGTGCCCTGCCAAGGCCTCACAGGAGGCCTTAGAATGCTCCGGTGGTTCCGGAGCCACAGGACCAACCAGGCTCCAGACCACTTGGAACAGCCTCCTGGGACAGCACTCTGCAGACGCGATGGAGGCAGCATAATATTCCTTTTTTGCTGCCTTCACCGCCACGTGATAGGCTGAAGACATAGCTCTAGCCCGTGTCTGATCATCTTTGGAGCGAGACTTCCGCCACCGGCGCTCTAGCCATCTCACCTCCTGTTTCAGAGCTCGTAACTGCAGATTGAACCATGGTGCAGTCCGAGCCCTGTTCAGGGGGAGAGGGCGTTTCGGAGCCACCTGATCTAATGCCCCAGTGATTGCGGCATTCCAGCCACCCACCAGGGTCTCAACCGAGTGGCCGTTGGCATGCCCCAGAGAATCCCCAAGCGCGTTCAGGAATCCATTTGGATCCATAAGACGCCTGGGGCGGACCATTTTAATGGGTCCTCCACCCCTGCGGAGGGGTTGTGGAACCGAGAAGTCCAACGTCACCAGATAGTGATCTGACCATGACAAGGGGGGGTGGATATACCCCCAACTTCCAGATCACTTCCCGCTTCTCCAGAAACAAACACAAGGTCTAGTGCATGACCGGCTACATGGGTGGGCCCAGTTAGAATATGGTGCAGCTCCCAGGAGGCCATGGTCTCCATGAAGTCCCGAGGTGCTCCTGTGAGGTTGGCCTCCGAATGTACGTTGAAGTCCCCCAACACCAATAAGTTAGGGGACTGTACACGCACATCAGAGACCACCTCAAGCACCTCGGCCAGGGAGTCAGTCGTGCAGCGGGGTGGACGGTACACGAGCAGAATCCCCAGACTGCCCTTCGGGCCCAACCTCCAGTACATGCACTCAGCAACCTTGGTCTCCCGGAGAGGGGGTCTGGTGAAGACCAAGGACTCTCGGTAGATAACAGCCACTCCCCCTCCCCGATCCCCAGCCCTCGGCTGCTGTGCATACGAAAATCCAGCTGGACACATGGCTGCAAGGGTTGGGGCAGCAGCCTCGGCCAGCCAGGTCTCCGTAATACATGCCAGGTCTGCATTGTTACACTAATATGGTTTTTGGAATTTGTCTTTTGGCCAAGACAGCTACCTTTGCTTTTGTGAGATCTGGAGAAGAAACTCTGGATTTTATATTTAATGACCCCTTTGTAAGTGATACAAGCGGAGAAACTTTATATATAGATTAGGGGTTCACAACCTATATCCCCCCCAGGCCTTTGCTTTAGCCCATCAAGGGTGCCATAAGCTCACCACCACCACATTCCCCCACCATCTCCAATCTGACCACCACCTGTACTCTCTAATCCCTCCTGCAGAGATCCACATACAGAACACTCTTTTCCTGCTGCTGCCAGCAGTGAGGAAAGAGCGATCTGTTTCAGAATCATTGAGATGTATGTACAAGTGTATGTGTGTGCATTTGTATGTGTTTGTGTGCATGCATGCGCGTGTGTGTGTGCGCACACGCACACATGCGTGGCCCCTGAGCCAGCACCACATGTGACCCACAAGGCCGAAAAGGTTGTACACTCCCAGTACAGATAAACTAAACAACACCACGTTGGCATCTAAGGAAAACATAGGAAATTTAAACATTTAACAGATATTAAGATGTCATCTTTCCTAACCTAGCACATTTACATTAGTGTTGTACCAACTGTACAATATTATGAGTTACATGTTTTGTGAAGCAGTGCACGTGATCATTCACTTTCTCAGGGAATCAAACCACTAGCAATTCAATGTTATTTGTATGCTAAACACTCTTGCCCCACCCAGAATTTACTAGCCCATGAAAGATATACTACCATGAAGAAGGGGGAGGAATAAAACATTAAAAGGGTAGTGGGGATGGAAGCAGTAAGTCATTCACCAGCAGACGATGAACATAAACACCACAAAATAGAATCATAGAATAGTAGGGTTGGAAGGGGCCTACAAGGCCATCAAGTCCAACCCCCTGCTCAGTGCAGGAATCCAAGTCAGAGCATCCCTGACAAATGGCTGTCCAGCCTCATCTTGAAGGCCTCCAGTATGGGACAGCCAACCACCTCCCCAGGTAATTGGTTCCATTGTCGTACTGCTCTTACAGTCAGGAAGTTTTTCCTGATGTTCAGCCGGAATCTGGCTTCCTGTAACTTGCTAATCAGTTAATAAGTTGATGCTTCAGTGTTCAGAGCTCACTGATGCACACCATTCTTGAGAAAAAACTCTTAAAATCAGCACTCATGCATGCAACTAGCTGGCCATTTTTAAACTTCTAAAAAATATTACTCTGAGGCTCTGTTTGGAACCAGGTCCATCCCAATACACCACCAGAGAGTACAGTTATGGCCTGCATGATTCCTCCCTGCCTACCCCTATAGAGGGAGGAAACCATCAAAATGGGTGCCTGTTCTCTGACAAGGTGAAGCAGCACTGACTGGACAGAAGCTGCCTTTCTTTTCTGTCTTACTCCCTGTTCTTTAGGGGGGAGGCAGAGAAAAGAGAGGATCAGCACTTGCTGCACAGGAAAAGACGAGAATAAATGGGTTTTTCCCTTAAGGCTGGTGGACACGGGTGAAATAAATGTTCTGGAGGCTAGAATGGTTTGGAATGATCAGGGAGAATAACAAGAAGATGCAGAGCACAAACCAAACATCCCCTTCTAGTCAGAAAGCACCCAACTCTGCTCCCAACCGCTTGCTAAATCTAAGGCAGAGCAGAAGATTCAACTTTAGGCTACCACAGCAAGTTAAATTAGCTGAAGGGGAATTGGTTTGGAATGATACAGATGGGGAAATTAACTTGTTTGCTTTCTGTGAAATGTGACATGCAATGGATGTGGGGTCAAAGGAGTGGTTTGGTTATTTTAGGCATCTTACCCCCTGCCTTGTACTCAGTTTGTGGCCTTGGGCAGGTTACTTGTCTCCATGTAGCCCAGCATCCTGTTTCCAACAGAATATTTGGGAAGCTCGCAAGCAGGGCATGACAGCTGCAGCATTCCCTTGTTTGTCCCCACCAACGGAAATTCAGAGATGTGTGTCTTATGTGTATGAGTCTGGTCCTGCATGCATGTGCCTGAGAGAGAAGTGGGGGTGCATTATGTTGTCATCTCTCAGACTCTGGTATTGAACCCATCTCTAAAATGGCTAAATGTTTTCTAGAAAGCCTCCTAAACACTTACTTCCTTGATCATATATTGATATTCCATATGACATTGTAGACATTGTTTACTTGGACTTCCAAAAGGATTTCAATAAAGGCCCTCACCAAAGATTCCTGAGCAAACTTAGCAGTCATAAAATAAGAGAGGTCCTTTTATGGATCAGTAACTAGTTAAAGAAAAGAGAGCAGGAATAAATGGTACCTTCTCCCAATGGAGGGATGTAAATAGTGGAGGATCTGTATTAGGACCAATGCTTTTCCATTTATTCATAAATTATCTGGAATTAGGAGCAAGCAGTGAAGTGGCCAAGTTGCTGATGACACCAAATTATTTAGGGTGGTTAAAACAAAAAGGGATTGTGAGGAGCTCCAAAAGGATCTCTGCAAACTGGGAGAATGGGCATCCAGATGGCAAATGCGGTTCAATGTAACCAAGTATAAAGTGATGCAGGTTGAGGCAAAAAAATCCCAACGTCAAGTATAACCTGGTGGGATGTGAGTAGTGGTGACCGACCAAGAAAAAGATCTGGAGGTTGTGGTGTACAGCTCAGTGAAAATGTCAACCCAGTGTGCAGCCACTGTAGAAAAGGCAAACTCCATGTCAGGCATAATTAGAAAAGGAATGGAGAATAAAACTGCCAATATCATACTGCCTTTATACAAATCTGTGGTACGACCACACTTAGAATACTGTGTACAGTTCTGGTCGTAGCACCTAAAAAAATATATTGCAGAGCTGGAAAAAGTGCAAAGGAGGGCAACTACAATGATCAAGGGACTGGACCATCTCCCCTATGAGGGAAGGTTACAACAGCTGGGTTTAGCTTGGAAAAGGGGTGAGTAGGGGGAGACATGATAGAGGTGTACAAAATTATGCATGGTGTGGAGAATATAGATAGGGAAACATTTTTCTCCCTCTCTCGTTATACTAGAATGCAGGATCATCCCATGAAGCTGATTGGTGGGAGATTCAGGACAGGTAAAAGAAAGTACATCTTCACACAGCGCATAAACTATGGAATTCACTACCACAAGACATAGTGATGGCTAACAACTTGGATGGCTTTAAAAGAGGGTTAGACAAATTCATAGAGGAGAAGGCTATTGATGGCTACTAGTCTTGATGGCTATACGCTACCTCCAATATCAGATGCAGTATGCCTATGTACACCAGTTGCTGGGGAACATGGGCAGGAGTGTGCTGATGCACTCGTGCCTGCTTGTGAGTTTCCTGTTGACAGCTGGTTGGCCACTGTGTGAACAGAACGCTGGACTAGATGGACCCTTGGTCTGATCCAGCATGGTTCTTCTTATGACATGACCTATAGCAGGGGTGCAAAAAAGGCAACCTGCAGTGGTCCCCCCAAGTACTGTCTGGTGGCCCCAATCCCCAGAAAAAAAAAACACTCTAGGAACCATCTCTATGGTTTCTGCCACAGAAGTCTTGTTCCGCAAGCATTCCTGGAGCGTCCTAGGAAGGCTCCTGCCTGCGTCCTACAATGCTGTAAGATTAGAGCTTCTACGACAAGAACCATAAGCCCTGTTCCTGGAGAGGGTTTTTTCTTTCCCTGAAATTTCCAGGTAACAGAGTGTGGGATGTCAGGATCCTTCAGCAAGGGAGTGGATTAGAAGAAGGGAGAAAGACTAGGAGCCAGCATTCCTGGATGGCTAGTTTGTTTGAGAACTGAGGTTCTTGGGAGGAGTGTTGATTTTATCTGATCATAGTACACGCCAGGCCTCTGAAACACCCTTGGGCAAGAACTGGGTGCGAGAGGGTGGTATGAGAGAGTTGTATGTGAGTTGTATGTGAATGTGCATGCATATTCATGTGTGCATATGTGCAACACATATGGTCTTCAGAGGCCCTTCTCCAAGTGCACCCACCACATGAAGTGAGGCAGGTGGCTATTAAGGAGAGGACCTTTTCTGTTGTGGCACCCCTGTTGTGGAATGCCCTCCCCAAAGAGGCTCATGTGGTGCTTACATTGTGGTCTTTTCAGACCTTCTTAGTTTTCCAGGGACTTTAGATTTTTCAGTTTGCTGTTTTTAAATCTGTTACTATATTTTTACATTTTTACACTGCTGCTGGTTTTTACTTTTGTTTTGTACAGTACTTTTAAACTTTTTAAAATGTCATATTATGTTTTATCATGCTGTATTTTATGGTTTCAATTGTTTAGAACCACCCAGAAAGCTTCAGCTATTGGGAAGTATAAAAATGTAATAAATAAATAAACCCCCACCACCGCAGCAGACATCCGATGCAGCCCTCAGGGGTGAAAAGTTTATGCACACCAGATCTAGAATCTTGAGGCTTGGTTCAATTTTCTTGAAGTATCTGGTCTGGATATAGGTTACTGTCTACTTTATGATCATGGCACAGTTGTAGTCTGGATTGCATTGACTTGTCACAACCTGGTATCATGTGTGGATGGTACTATTTGGTGATAGAGGGCCTGCAACGTATGCCAATAGCTGGACACCACGGATGAACAGAGGTTCTTTTGTGGGCCCTACCTGCCAATTCACCAGGCTCTGCAAGTGCCAGTGGCTTGCCTGGGCAGGGACTTATAGAAATGGGATTACACCAGTGCTAACTCACAGGACCTGTTTGCACTTTTTTTGTTTAAAACTGTGGGTTATCATGAATAAGCCTGATCTTTCTCACTGCAAGCAGGAGCAGCTAAACAATCCACAAACCTTCCATCTGTGGTTTGGCTAGCATTACATCCCAACCAGAAACTGCAGCGTGACTCTCCCTTGACAAGCCAGAGAAACAACAATCCATGGGTTCTTCCTCTAGCTTATAAGGGGAGAGACAAGCCAGAGCATGTTGTGACATGCAGACTGAGCCACTATGCTGTCTCCAGAAAGTCACCTTCTCTTAACCTAGGCTCCTCATCTGTAAAATCTTAGCAACAGTGACCTATCTATCAGAGTTGCTGTAAGTGCAAAGTACAAAGACAAATATGACCATAAATCCTTAGCATATTAATTTGCAATTTAAATTATTAAGTGTAACAGTAACATTTAATACTTTTAAGTAACAGACATACATTTTGCTCATTCTAATATTTTCTAAGAATTTATAAAACATATTCCAGATTTTGTGATAAAAGCCAAAGTATCAAAGTTAAAACAAACAGCAAATAGCAACCAATGCTAGAGGATTCCTATAAAAAATTAAGCAAGCATGATTACAGACTACTAGTTCATACCTAGATGGCCATGCAATGTTCTATGGCAGAATGCCATTTCTTAATGTAGAAGAGCAAGTCTTATTATTAATTTGGGATTGATACATCCAAAATACAAAGTTATTAAGTTTATATTTGATGGACGTTGATCCCATACAATTGTACCACTATTAATATGAGCATCTATATAAATCTATAATCTTAGTTTAACTTTTCCATTTATCCCTAGGAAAAAATTAATCCCAAAGTCATTCTTCATGGGAAATCATAAACCCTGATGAGGGCACGAAGGGAAGCAAGCTTTTTTTTTTTTTTAGAGAGTCACTTGCCCACCCTTGCCCCCTGCAGTGCCACCTTACAGTCCAACAGACACCCCATCATGTATAAAATATGTATCACCTTGAATCAGCAAAGTACTTTACAATCTCATTCACTTCCTCATAACCTCTCCTCGATTTGTCAACAGCAGTAGACAGTTAGCACCCATGTACTTCCCTCTGATTGCTACATAGCAGAAGGTGTACATGTGAGCCCTCTGCTAAAAGGTTTCAATAACATTAAAGTTTTTATGTGCCAAAACAGTTTCTCACCTTTAGAGTTTCAAATTATCCTGCTGAGTGAATTTCAGACTTCCTTTAGAGGAGGACACAATAGGTACTGCAAAAACTGTAAGACAGATATATAAATATGAAGTTAATCAAGCATCAATGCCAAGCTTTCATGGTTTTCTTACAACAGAACCTGCATAGAGAATGAGTCCTTATGGAGTACACTTCATCTAGAATTACTAGGAAGTTAATGAGTAACCTTTCGTTATTCGCTAGTGCATCCTCCTTCATGGCCCTTTAATGCTAATACAAACATCACCATCAAGCCACTGACATGCAAGTGTCAAAGACCTTTCCCTTAGCAGTTAGGAAGGAATACTCGAAGATTATTTAAGAGTCATATTCACCGCAGTGTTTGAGCTTTTCTCATAGTTTATGACCACACTATCCTACTTCTAATTTTCCCCATTTACTTATATTTTGCTGTGGGGTGGACAGAAAGTAGACCGGGATCTACTGGTGCATCTCTGGGTGATTTATACTAGATCAGCAAGTTTCCAACTCCCAGTGTTTTGACAACAGCAAGTAAAATTGCAACAAAAATGGACCCTGTGCCAATCACTTCTCTCAGCTTCAGTGTTCCTCAACTGTAAAATATTAGTATTAATTGGTTGCCTCTAACAAGGTCTTTCCCCTTCATGGATCACTGCCTTGTTGTGGTGAAGGGGCTTGCGTAACTCAGTGAAGTCATAAGCTATGCCGTGCAGGGCCACCCAAGACGGACAGGTCATGGCAGAGAGTTCTGACAAAATGTGGTCCACTGGAGAAGGAAATGGCAACCCACTCCAGTATTCTTGCCAAGAAAACCCCAATGGAACGTATCACAAGGCTAAAAGAGATGACGCCGGAAGATGAGCCCCTCAGGTCGGAAGGTGTCCAATATACTACTGGGGAAGAGCAGAGGGAATTTCCAAGTAGTGCCAGAAAGAGTGAAGCGGCTGGGCCAAAGCCGAAAGGACACTCAGCTGTGGATGTGTTTGGTGGTGAAAAGAAAGTCCGATGCTGTAAAGAACAATATTGTTTAGGAACCTGGAATGTCAGATCAATGAATCAAGGTAAGCTGGAGGTGGTCAAAAAGGAGAAGGCAAGATTGAACATCGACATCTTGGGAATCAGCGAACTAAAATGGACAAGCATGGGTGAATTTAATTCAGGTGACCATCATATCTACTACTGTGGGCAAGAATCCCTTAGAAGAAATGGAGTAGCACTCATAGTCAACAAAAGGGTGGGAAAAGCAGTACTGGGGTACAATCTCAAAAACGATAGAATGATCTCAGTACGAATCCAAGACAAACCATTCAACATCACAGTAATTCAAGTCTATGCCCCAACCACTGATGCCGAAGAAGCTGAGGTTGATCGGTTCTATGAAGACCTACAACACCTTCTAGAACTAACACCAAAAAAAGATGTCCTCTTCATCATAGGGGATTGGAATGCTAAAGTAGGAAGGCAAGAAATCACCGGGATAACAGGCAGGCATGGCCTTGGTGTACAAAATGAAGCAGGACAAAAGCTAATCGAGTTTTGCCAAGAGAACACGCTGATCATAGCAAACACTCTTTTCCAACAGCACAAGAGACGACTCTACACATGGACATTCCAAGATAGTCAATATCGAAATCAGATTGATTATGTCCTTTGCAGCCAAAGATGGAGAAGCTCTATACAGTCAGTCAAAACAAGACCTGGAGCTGACTGTCGCTCAGATCATGAGCTGCTTCTTGCAAAATTTCGGCTTAAATTGAAGAACGTCGGGAAAACCACTAAACCGTTCAGGTATGACCTAAATCATATCCCTGATGAATATACACTGGATGCGAGGAATAGATTTCAGGGATTAGACCTGATAGACAAGAGTGCCTGAGGAACTATGGATGGAGGTCCGTAACATTGTTCAGGAGGCAGCAACTAAATCCATCCCAAAGAAAAAGAAATGCAAGAAAGCAAAGTGGCTGTCTGATGAGGCTTTACAAGTAGCTGAGGAAAGAAGGGAAGCGAAAAGCAAGGGAGAAAGGGGAAGATATATCCAGCTGAATGCAGAGTTCCAGAGAACAGCAAGGAGAGACAAGAAGGCCTTCTTAAATGAACAATGCAAAGAAATCGAGGAAAACAACAGAATGGGAAAGACTAGAGATCTCTTCAAGAAAATTGGAGATCTCAAGGGAACGTTTTGTGCAAAGATGGGCATGATAAAGGACAAAGAAGGCAGGGATCTAACAGAAGCAGATGAGATTAAGAAGAGGTGGAAAGAATACACAGAAGAACTATACAGGAAAGATCTGAATGTCCCTGATAGCCATGATAGTGCAGTCACTGAACTTGAGCCGGACATCCTAGAGAGTGAAGTCAAGTGGGCCTTAGGAAGCATTACTAACAACAAAGCTAGTGGAGATGACAGTCTTCCAGCTGAGCTATTTAAAATCCTAAAAGATGATGCTGTTAAAGTGCTGCACTCAATATGCCAACACATTTGGAACACTCAACAGTGGCCACAAGACTGGAAAAGGTCAGTTTACATTCCAATTCCAAAGAAGGGCAATGCCAAAGAGTGTTCAAACTACCGCACAATTGCGCTCATTTCACATGCCAGCAAGGTGATGCTCAAAATCCTACAAGCTAGGCTTCAGCAGTATGCGAACCAAGAACTACCGGAAGTACAAGCTGGGTTTCGAAGAGGCAGAGGAACTAGAGATCAAATCGCCAGCATTCGCTGGATCATGGAGAAAGCAAGAGAATTCCAGAAAAACGTCTATTTCTGCTTCATTGACGACGCTAAAGCCTTTGATTGTGTGGATCACAACAAACTCTGGCAAATTCTTAAAGTGATGGGAGTACCAGACCACCTTACCTGTCTCCTGAGAAACCTGTACGAGGGTCAAGAAGCAACAGTAAGAACCAGACATGGAACAACCTAGTGGTTCAAAATTGGGAAAGGAGTACGACAAGGCTGCATATTGTCACCCTGCTTATTTAACTTATATGCAGAGTACATCATGAGAAATGCCGGGTTGGATGAGTCACAGGTCGGAATTAAGATTGCCGGGAGAATTATCAACAACCTCCGATATGCAGACGATACCACCCTAATGGCAGAAAGCAAAGAGGATCTAAAGAGCCTCTTGTTGAGGGTGAAAGAGGAGAGTGCAAAAGCTGGTTTGAAACTCAACATTAACAAAATGAAGATGATGGCATCTGGCCCCATCACTTCCTGGCATATAGAAGGGGAAGAAATGGAAGCTGTGACAGATTTTATTTTCTTGGGCTCCAAGATCACTGCAGACGGTGACTGTAGCCATGAAATTAAAAGATGCTTGCTCCTTGGGAGGAAAGCTATGGCCAACCTAAACAGCATAGTAAGAAGCAGAGACATCACCTTGCCAACAAAGGTCCATCTAATCAAAGCTATGGTTTTCCCAGTAGTAATGTATGGCTGTGAGAGCTGGACTATAAGGAAGGCTGAGCGCCGAAGAATCAATGCTTTCGAACTGTGGTGCTGGAGAAGACTCTTACGAGTCCCCTGGACTGCAAGGAGGTCAAATCAGTCCATCCTAAAGGAAATCAAGCCTGACTGCTCATTGGAAGGACAGATACTGAAGCTGAAGCTCAAATATTTTGGCCACCTAATGCAAAGAGAAAACTCTCTGGAAAAGACCCTGATGCTGGGAAAGACTGAAGGCAAAAGGAGAAGGGGACGGCAGAGGATGAGATGGCTAGATAGCATCACCGATGCAATGAATATGAACTTGAGCACGCTCCGGGAGAGAGCGGAGGACAGGAAGGCCTGGCGTACTATGGTCCATGGGGTCACGAAGAGTCGGACACGACTGAACAACAACAACAACAAGGTCTTTGTACAACTCTGGAACACTGTCCTATCTGGGTAAACAGATCTTAGGCAAATGAGGCAGGGAAGTAGGGACTCCGGCCCTGGAAACATGGGATAAGCATCAGAGTGGAGCAAGGAATCATATTAAGAAAATATCACAAGGAACTATAGTAAAAGCCTATCAGACCCTGGGTTATTTTTAGAGCTGAGACCCTCAGCATGAAGGGTGCCCAAACTGAAAGAATGAACTGTTGCTCAAACTCCAGAGCACCTATAGGGTTCAAAACAAAGAGTTCAAAGGGTTTGATGGCTCAGAGACTGGATCAAGGATGGGTCAGAACAAACGTTGGCTCTGGGAAATGAAAAGTAACCTCAGGGAGGTTCCTTGCCCCATGACAGGCCATAGCAGTATAGCAGAAGATAATTAGTTACTGCTATTCAAAACAAAAGGTATTGTCAAGGTCATCCAGGTGGTATGTGAACCTGCTGACCTGTCTAGGGGATGGGAATGTTTCATGATTAGGCCAAATTTCCCACCAAGGTTCTCAATTGGCCAATTCAAAGGTACTTTCTGGGTTTGTGGACTGGGTGGTGGGCATGGCAATCAGGCGGCTCAGAGTACCTTCTACCAGCTTTGGCTGGTTCACCAGCTACGGCCTCTCCTGGACAGGGATAGCTTGGCCATAGTGGTACAAGCACTAGTAACCTCAAGACTGGATTACTGCAAAGCATTCTATGTGGGGCTGCCCTCCAGCTGTTGTCAGGGATGCCTCCTTTTCAGCAGGCAACTCCTTTGCACTGGCTGCCTATTCACTATGACACTGGCCAATTTTAAGGTTATGGTACTAGAGGATAAAGCCCTAAACAACTTCAGACCAGGATACCTGAGACAGCGCCTTCTCTCTCAGGTATCCTGAGAGAGAAGGCACATGGCAATCAGGCAGGCATTTAGCATGTTTCCATAGGGAGCAATTTCTTTTTAATTTAATCAATGGAAGAAGCATGTACATAATATGGCTCTAGCCACACTGTGGCTGTCCAGAGCCACTATGACATTCTTGGTAGTTTTCTGTGCCATGCTTCCGAAACCAAAATGGATTCTTGAGCCGATGAAATACATAGCTCACAATGCACATGCCCAGCCAGCCAGCATGTCTGAACTCCTCTATAATTCTGTTAGTGTTATCAGCAACAACTATTTTGTGGATAGCCACTGTTGATAATGTAGTTGTCATTGTCAGTGCTTTCTGTATTTCCGTCTGACCTCACTGTTTACAACCCTCCTGCAATCATATGTGCGTGTACACATACATGTTTGCATCTCTCTCTCTCTCTCTCACACACACACACACACACACACACCCCTGCAACACTGGATAAAACTTCATGTATCTGGTGAAGTGGACTGTAGTCCACCAAAACATATGCCATAAAGTTGTTAATCATAAAAAAGCCACAAGACTCTTGTTTGCTTTTATTTTTAAAATCTTGAACTGGGAGTACATTTTTGCAGGTTTGCAAATGTAACCATTGCTACTTTTACTGATTGCTTCATATTATGTTATAGCAAGAGTAAAGGGCCAAGTTTCAGAACGAAATGTTAATACATTTTCACTTAAACTTTAATCCAAGGTACTGGATTGTTTTTTGTTCTTTACTGAAAATACTTGAGTTCCTGCCTATTTGGATATTCTAGGGGCTTCATGTTGATATTGCCATTAGAGTAGTGAAAATGAACATTGTTGTTCAAGTAATAAAATGTTCAAAAGTTTTATGCATCTTTGTTGACTGAAGAACTATCTTCTGTCTTTCTACATTTCACAAGTTTTTATTTCCCCAAGCCACTAAACTACTTATATCTGTAGGTTCAATATTTTGTAATGCTTTATAGGCTACTCTGTAAGCTACTGAGACATTAAGAGTACAATTGGAAACAGTCTACAGCAGAAAGGGAGCTCAGCCCTGTAAAACTTCAACAAGATCACTTTGACATTCAGCCATAAAACTGTGCAAGTTAGAATCAGGCAGCTATCTCAAAACTTCAGTCTTATTTGCTTTCTGCTCACTGTCATCTCTCTGCTCACAGTAATATCTCACATGCTGGAGAGGCAAGTTGCAACCAACAGTAAACTTCTCATCCACAGTCAAAAACTCATGAATGTCAAACCTGAGTAAATCCACTTTGACATGTCCTCTGGGTGTAACAAGTTTCCCAAAATAAATCTATGAAATATTCTGGCACCAATATTCCCCCCCACCAAAGCCTGAGACCATGAAGGCTAGCAGGAAATGGGGGCACTGCCCAGGCTTAAACCCAGTCCCGAATACCCAAGGTTGCAGTTTCACTGCGAAGCCTCTAAAGCTTCATGTGGGAGAAGTCACAAGAGAAGCCAAGATACTGGAGCTCCCCAGGATCTACAGAAAATAAAGACTGGTGCCTCTCTGCATGAGCTTGGCATGATAAAAGGTATGAGCACCCACAACAGAAGGGCTGAATAGAGCTAAAAAACTAGAAAGAAAAAAGGTGAAAATAAGTTTTTTTTAAAAAACACTGCCTGGGATTTTGTCACAGGCATTTGCATCACATTACAGTGCCTTTTAGAGTTGACAGCAAAATGTCTGTCATCGTGATTGTATTGGGGGGGCAGGGCTTTGTACTGTAAAGATCCCTGGGGCTCACTTCCACCTGTGTCATCCCCGTCACTCAGGGTTAGGCCACCTAGTGTCAGGGAATATATGACAATGTGAATTTGCCCTTTGTGATACATTTAGTAGCCTACTGGTCCTTCTAGCCATGTTCTATCTACTCCGACCAGTGGTGGCATGCCAAGGCCTCAGGGGGAGGTCTTCCCTGGTCCTGTCAAAATCCTTCTAATTGGAGATGGGTTTGAAGCTGGGACCTTCTGCATGCAATGTATGCACTCTACCACTGAGCCACGGATCCTCATCTCTCCAGCGTCCTTATCATAGAATCATAGAATAGTGGGTTGGAAGGGGCCCACAAGGCCATGTAAATGTAGCACTTTACTTTTCCCCATAGGGGCAAATGGGAAAAAGAAAAGGGATGCACTCAAGGACACTGTTGGGGGGGCTAAACTTGTTTGTTGCCTCTTGGGAACCCAGCTACTAAGAACCATGCCAGCTCTGGTCTACATTGCTCCACCTTGGGTTCCATTTCTTGCTAATGTTACCATGCAGTTTTATAAATGTGCTCCTTGGTTTGACTTGATATGAGGAACCCTCTTATAGTCTTCACCTGACCGGTATGTCTGACTATGCGGACCTGAAGTCCTTAACACAGTGCTGATATATAGAGAAAAGCTGAAGGAATGCTTTTTTAAAAAAAATTGTAAAG
Organism: Heloderma suspectum; assembly: GCF_057233095.1. Classification (NCBI taxonomy): domain Eukaryota; kingdom Metazoa; phylum Chordata; class Lepidosauria; order Squamata; family Helodermatidae; genus Heloderma; species Heloderma suspectum. The sequence goes on from NC_139459.1 coordinate 16,617,967, forward strand.
CAGCTTGAGCAACAGGGGGCCTGGCAGTAGAAAAGTATTTGACATCTGGTACATGAAAAAGCATTTGTAAGGAAATCTGGTGACAGATGCTAATAGAACATCCAATCCCAAACTACTATTCTGCTTTCTCCCATCAACTGAAATTGTACAAGGTTTTTCTTATTATCAGTCCATTATATTTACATATCCTGCCTTTCCTACAAGGACATCAAGATAGCACACACTGGTTTCCCCCCATTTTTTCCTAACAATCCTGTGAATTAGGTTAGGTATACAGACTTACACACACTGAGCCAAAGCTTCCCAGTGAACTTCACAGCCAAGCAGAATCTGAACCTAGATCTCCCCACTCCAAATCCAACACACTATTCACTACATATGGGATGCATATATGAAGTTAAAAAAAAAAAAAAAAAGCTCCAACGTTCAGTTAGAACCAACTACAAGATGGCAGCTCTGGAGCAGAGCTATTCAGAAATAGCAGTGCAGGGGAATGGTTCCCAGAAGATGTTCTGTTTATAAAGTGTACAGCTACTCCATGTGCTTGCACTGAGCTTCCAAGGCCACACATCATAGAGGAAAACTGTCAGCATACCCACCACCACCACAGAAGCTTGTCCTTCAGTACTCACTTCAGTCTCACTGCAGAATCTCCAATAAGGTTGTAAAGAACCCCAGGTTCCCTGAGACACAATCTGAAAATTCATAGCATGCTTTAAATCTAATCTGAACCACATTAAATGCTCCTTGCCTCATCCTCCACCATGTCCCCATTTGTAAAGCGAGAACAAAAAGGCCCTTTGTTACTCTCTCCTTCTAAGTAGCAGAAAAAAGAGGAGTGGGGGCCAATGCATTTGACTGACCCAGTGTAGTTCAATATCCTATCCATTGGTTTGGCCATGAGAGACCCAGCTCAATGATACAACTCACTAGAGAACTTAAGCAAGCCATTATCTCTCTGCTTAATCTACCCTCACGAAGGGTAAAATTAGGTAAGGATATACTGCAACCTACCTTGGATAAAGGAGGTGAGAAAGGAAAGAAATGCAAATAAAATACTCAATGAGAAATGTCTTCCATAATGCTAATATCCTGATAGAAGAAACTACAAATCCTACTTGGAATAAGAAACCTACCGGTAGTGGCATAACTCTTTTTAGCCTTCGTTCCCATGGCCAATGTAAGCACTGTAATTCACTGTAATTCTAACAAAGCCCTGTTCAATTTACATGGGAAAGTTCATGCTATATCAGCTAACTAATTTCCATGTATATAGTTGCCTGATTTGTGTATTTACCTTTAAGAGTTGCATAGAGGGAATTTTTTTACCAGCTGTGGTTTCCCACACCATATTTTCTTTTCTGTGCATCCCTTGAATTCCTAAGGCTTGAAAAAGTGTTGGAATCCTTTTAGCACCTGAGTGCTAGCCGGGAAAGCAAGCCAATGGCCAACAGCTGAACACTTAAAAAAAATCCAAACCTGATATTCGACATATCAAGTTAAAACACACCAGTTTAAAGCTTTAGCTACAGTAAACTTGCCTTATGGGGACTGTTAAGATGGTCATGGGGAGAAAATGCACAGAGTGTTGCTTCTGAATAAGCCGTTCTGAAATAAGAAGTGCCACACAGAAGCATCACAACAATCCCTGCAATTGGTCCACCTCATCCCCCTTGGAGGGTTACCAATTCAGGATGGAAAGCATGTTGCTGTATCAAGAAATCTTCCTGAGTATTTTGGCTAGCAAGCTGCATGAATGCAAGCACAGTATTCCTGAAAACCAGTCATAAGGGCTGCATACAGCATTTTCAGAACAGATATTTGGGGGCTGCCACCCCAGGATTTTACCTAAAGCAAGTAGGAAATGGACCCTTAGGATTGTGCACTTGCTCCCCTCACCACACAGAAGGAAACAAGGGCACTGGAAGATCCCACATTAAAATACATTTTGAATGATTTAATTGGCTTACCCATACTAAGGGGAGCAAAGGAGGGAGTGTGGTAGCCTGAGGAAGAGGGCCTGAACAAGTAAACAGTCCCTAAAATGCTGGAAAGAACTTGGCAGAAGTAGCTTAGCACGTTCCGAATGTGTTGGATTCTGGGATCTACATCAATTTTGCCTTTTGGTTATGACTGCCCCAGCTGCTAATTCTTAGGAGGATTATTTCCCACGTATCTTTTATTTATCACCATTTTCTTTTTCAGCCAAAACATGTAATGAAACTGAAAACTCTCTGTACCAATTTTTTAAAATACAACGAGTCAAATAATACAAATAAAATGTTATGGTTTTGGTCCTTGTTTACAAAGCCCTAAACAACACAGGACCAGGATATTTAAGATCCCTTGATCCCCTACCAACATGCTTGACTGCTGTGCTCATCAGGAGATACCCTCCTGGTGGTACCCAAGACTTCAGAGATTTGGTCCATCCTGATTCAGAATAGGGCTTTTAGTGCTGTAGTGCTCAATTTCTGGAACTCCCTACAAATTAAGCAGGTGGCAACTCTTCTGGGTTTTCAGAAAGTAATCTTGTCCTCTGTATGAAGTCTTGTTTTTGTACATCGCTTGTGTTTCTATGTTGTTAAATTAAATAAATTTTTAAAATGAGTAAGGCCAGCTTCACAAAGCAGAGTCACCCTTTTAGCACTGGGGAGAAAAACTGGGAGAGTAAAGTCAAATAGTTTCGCCTTCCTCCAGTAACATGGCTATAGGAATGGGGCAGGCTAATTTTTATTAGAAGGCCTTTCACAACTCAGAGAGACTCAAGATCACTATAGCATATTTAGCCTTTGAGGCAAAAGTAATATACACCACCAAATCTTCCCTGGCCGATTAAAGAGCTATGAAGATCACCTCAGGACACAAAAACATGTGGCAAGACTGAAGCCTTTCACAATTCTATACATATTTCAACACCGTGCCTGTGACAATAAGCCATTCGTCCTGCTGCCTACAACTGGGCTAGCTGAATAACTTATTCAGAACACTGAAGTTACAGTGGAAACATATAAGCTACAAGGCTACTGAGAGCCTGAACAGAAACTGTGAATTAAACAGTAATAATGATACAGGACTACATTTTCACAGTACACCTCAGTGAGCAAGTGTGTGCCTGAAAGTATTTTATGAGCTTGTACAGGATATGGAGTATTTAAAGTGTTTATATAACAGTTCAGGAAAAGGGTATTTAAAATAAATTAAACTGTTTCCTTTCTCTGCTGTGAATGTATACAATAAGTTAATATAGGGGAGGGAAACAACTAGAAACACAGATGTCACTATCTGCTGGCTCATATCATTAGCAAACTATAATACTAGGGAAGGCACAGATGCCAATGCCACAAATGACTTAAGTTTGTTAGGATTACTCAGGATAATTTTAGGAAGCACTCTCAAATTGAAAATCGCTCTTATAGATCTTATTCTACAGTCTACTGGAGAAAGACTGCAGTTTTGCAGAACAGCCACCTCACCAGGATCTCTCAGGACTCTTGAGGAAATGCTGTGGTAAAAGAAACCTATACGAACTCATGTGCAGAATCTCAACACAAGCACCCAGAAGACAGGGAAGACAGCTTGCAGTGATCATACACCCCGTTTCTAGCCCAACGGGCCAGTTCAGATGTTACTTATCTGATGTACAAGCTGTACAAAGACCTTTACCATATGCACAGCTCCCAATGTGTGCAATGTCCGCAAAACAGGATTGCATGTCCCTTGCACTGAACCCCAAGTTTTCCAGAGGCTTTTTATGTGTGTTAAGCAACATACAAACCAGCTCTCACCTCCTACACTTTAAAGCTATAGGGTTCTTCCACCAACCTCAATCACTACCACCATACTTGGAACTCTACTGCGGTGGCACTGAGAATTAAAGCTAAGGATTTAGGAACGTTGTATGGAATACTCTCTTCCTCTCTCAGTATTTATCACATTTTTATAATGCCCCACATCCCAAAATCAAAGGGTAGTGTAGATGGTGGAGTGTACTCTACACTTTATCCTTACAACAACCACCTTCTGAGGCTGGTTAGGCTGAGTCTGGCTGGCCCAATGCCAAGATGGGGTTCTATGGCCAAACTATTATCATAAATGCATCCAGTTATTTCTGACCCTTCAGTTTTATCAAGTCACTATGGGTAGTAGAAACTTAAAATGCACAGTGTTCTAAAACAGCATTGCCTGAAACGGTTTACTTTTAGAAATCATTGAAAGTAGCGGTTCTTTATCTGTTCTCACTGGTATGGCAGTTCTGTAAGGTGATCTGGAATGTAGGTGTAAAATAGTTAGCAAGAACACAGGTCACAACCCAAGGAAACTAAAGAAACAGGCAGATATTACTCAGATGCACAACAGTCCTAAGGAACTGTATGTGGTTAACACTTCTACACCCATTGCCCTTCACATCAGCACACCTGATGAAGGATGGGATAATTAATCCAAAATATGATGCTATTTTTAGACAGTTCATAAGAATTATTTTAAGCAAAAGCTTTCTGTTTCACAGATATCACATGCAACTTTGTTCTGTCCTTGTGTGACCTCACTCCACACTAACCTCACTCTCCCAAGTATGCAGTAATATATGGATACAGACACACACGCATAGACACACCCTCTAATGTTTATTTTTTATCAGTTTTACCCAAACTTCAGCATGTTCCCAGATCGAGTTACAAAACAAATTAAAAACATATTAAAATAAATTAAAACAAGAACATTAAAACACCACAATGTAAAAGAGCAGTATAAAAGCAATCAGCAGTAATAAAAACAAATTATCAAACAGTATAAAGGCAATGGACAAAAGGTTACAAAGCCTGCGGAAAGATATTTGCCCAACACCAAAATGACATTAAGGAAAGTGCCAGGTTAGTCTCCCTGGGCTGAGTATCCCCACAGCCATGATGCCACCACCAACATAGTCCTTTTCCTTGGAGCCACTCGTCAAATCTCAGATGGCGAGGACACCCAATTAAGGGTCTTCATTAAAGATCTTACTGTACAGGCGGGCATAAGCAGAGACAAGAAGTCCTTTGGGTATACCAGTCTAGAGCCATGAAGTGCTTTAAAAGATCAAAACCATCACTTTAAATTGAGCCTGGAAACTAACTGGAAGCCAGTGCTATGAGATCTTAATCAATCCCTATGCAGCTTGCATGGAATTTGGTACAGGCTACCTAATTTGATATCTAGAGTATCACAACTCTTGCTTTTATAAGCAATCTTCTTGCCTGTAAAGCTATAAAGATTCCTCATTTCAAGCCTACGCTAGCAAAACATCAGAAAACATCCAGGGCAGAGGATACCGGAAGGACTTTGGGTGAAGAATTTTAGTTCCCTGCATAATTCTTGCCCCATTCCATTATTAACAGAAACAGAACAAATTTGTAAAGTCAGGAATTACTATATAAATTTGCTTGATTTGTGAGCTTTAGACACATCACAGTCTAAATACTGTTGGCATGGAATTTCGGTTATTTTGGCACAGAATTTCAATTTTGTGGCACCATGTACCACAGAATTTGTTTTGTGGCCTTCATAATGCCTCAGAGGTCCAATTTACCATATTTCATTTACACACAAGTAGACCCATGGGTAACTTGACAATGGTTACACCGATGTTTTCTTTTCTACACAAACATGAACATACCAGGGATTGGCTTCATGACATATGTTAGAATTAATGGTACTGTTGCAGCACAGCTCATGTTGGATCTGATCAAATAGAAGTTTCTGCCCATGACTGAAGAAACCCTGACAAAACTGAGGGCTAATTCAAAGAACTGTTTTAAGCTTCTTCTTCCTCGCATGAACTGAACATGCCCTAGCGAATCGCTAAGTGTACAACCCTGCACACACTTTCCTAGGAGTAAGCCCCTCTGAACACAGTGCAACTTACTTCCAAGTAAATATGTATAGGATAGAGCTGTAACGATAGCCACAATGAGCACAGACTGCTGGTGTACATGCAATCAGCAGCACATTTCTCTCAAATAGCTTGTTGTACTCACACTGCCTGATTGATATTCATGTTTGACCAGGGGAGATTGTAATCACTAGCAAAGTAAATGCCATGCATGAAGAAGGTCCCAGGTTCAATCCAATTAAGACAACCTCTGCCTGAGACCTTAGAGAGCTGCTGCCAATTACGATAGTACAGGATATGTGGGCCACCTCTACATCCTAGACTTAGGGAGGAGATAATAGGGCCTCTCTTAAGTGCATTTAAAAGATCAGAAGTTGGCCAAAAGTATGAATTCTCCCCTTAACCATGGTTAAACATTATGCTGGAGCAATATTAACTGCAGCTAAGCTAATTAGGTTGGCTTCCACAACCAGGATTGGAAATCATGTCTCTCACACCCATGTTTACTAATCACAATGTCATGAAATCCTATTTTCTTCTCGAAACACCTTCATTTGTAAGTAGGACACTCAAGAGAAATCACCATAAATCAAGACTATGATCCAAATACCAGTGATAGCAGTTATTCTATTTTAGGAGTTGCCATACAAACCTCCATCTCCAGACTGATACATTTCCACTCAATAGCATGTTGTACAGACAAACCAACACAGCCTTCCCCAAGTGCCCTCCAGATGTTCTAGACTACAACTCCCAGCATTTTGATCATTGGCCATTCTGGCTAGGACTGATGGAAGCTGAAGTACAAAACTTCCAGAGGGCACTAGGTCGGGGAAGGCTGAACGTGTGTTTGAAAACTGGCAACCCCATCACAGTTGGCACTGATTTGTCTCATAGCCAATCAGATCTTCCCTTCTGTACATATTGGTCATCTAACTCTGCCTTCAAATTCACCAGCCTACAACTAATATCGATATAATTAACTCTACTTCCCCCCAAAGAATGCAATCTTCAATCTGCCCATTTCCTCTGCCTCATGAATGCGTCTAGAATTACACTAGCCGTCAATATTATTTCAGATTTTCAGGCCTGACCTAAAACAGTTGCCCAAGTAGGTGAGAAAAAACCCCAATGAAACTGATTACAGCAATGACAATTATATATTTTAATAGCCGTCAAACCCAGCCTCAGTCTATAGTGACATCCAGCAACATTTCCTCCATATCTACTCTTGTGTACAGGAATTTACTCTCAAAAAATGGCCAAGCTCAAAACTACCTGTCAGTTATGAGCACACATGCTCCACCTTAATTCATCCAGATTCACTACTATCACCATCCACTTTTGTTTACATATTTTAAAAGTGAGAGAGGGAGACACCATTTTTATTCCTCCATCTATCCTGATCGAGCATACACTCGGTATCAATTACCATAGATAAATCTGCTCAAACCACTTTGTCATATTCCTAACCAGGGTGGTTATAAAAGTGGATTCTCACCTCTTATCAAAGCAAACTTAATGGGGTTAAGGGAGTCAAGCCGCTGTGAGTACAAAATCAGGCTAAGTGTGTTATTTTCTCCAGATTCATTTATGCAGGATAAAAGCCTACACTCACCTACCTGTGTGTAAGGGTGCTTCCAGACAAGGCTTTTATCCTCAAACACAGAATGTTATGGTGGGCCCACACACCACAGAACTGGAAGGGACCTTGAACATCATGTAGTCCAACCCCCTGCTTAATGCAGGCTCTGCACTGCAGGATGCACCTACAGCATCCCTGACAGGCAGGCATCCAGCCTCTGCTTAAATACCTCCCTCTGCGTGACAGCCTTCAAATATTTGGACTGCTATCACATCTCCCCTTCATCTTCTCTTCTCCAGGCTAAACATACCAGCTCTTTCAACCGTTCCTCATAGGACTTAATTTTCAGACCCCTAACCATCCTGGATGCTCTTCTCTGGATGTGCTCCAACTTGTCAATGTCCTTCTCAAAAGGGGGCGCCCAGAAGACATCATCTTCCATTTGTGAGCCTCCCACATTTCCCCACTGTTTTGTTCCTCTTTTTTCTTATCAGAAAACAAAGTTAAGAAGGAAAAGACGTTATCACCCCACCATGCCTTCTTGACCAGTAGCAACAGAAGCCCCTCGTCTGGAAGCACCCCAACACTCGCTTCTCTCAGGGCGGTGGTGGCCTTACCTCTAAATAAGCCTGCACAGGATTCAGAGTACCAGTGTGTGAAACACTGTGCACACTACGAAGTATGTATGCGTGTGTGTGTGTGTGTGTACACAGAGAGAGAGATGTAAAGCGGCACAACAGCAAAGCAACAAGGAGGCTCTGGGTCCACTATGGATGCAGTCAGTCTTGAGGTAAAATATATAAGACAGAAAGGCTAACGGAGTATTTTAAAAAATACATTCTGAGCTGGACATTGTGGCTTCCGCCCAGCACGGAAGCCGCGACGTTTAGCTCCGTGCTGTGAGCCGTCCTGCCTTTCTTACGCAGATACATCTGGGGCACTGGCGCACTCTGCGTCTCCAGGTCACCCTCTCCTCCTGACCCCACATGCCCCAAACTCACCTGACCTCCCGCCTGTCGCGGCTACCACGGGCCCCTCTCCTCCCCGGCGCCCGCTGCCCAACCAAGCCCGCGGCCTCCCCTCATGGCCAAGTCTCTCTGCGACACGCGGATCCGCCCCCGCCCCCTCCGCACGGCCGGGAAGATGCTCAGCAGCCCGGCATGAAACTCTCGGGGCGGCGCGAAAGCGCGGGGGAGGGGGAGGGGGCGAAGGAGCGGGGCGGCGACTCACCCGGCTCCGGCTCCCCGGGGAGGGGAGGGGGAAGGGAAAGGCGGCGGCGGCGGCGGCGGCGGCGCCCAGCCTGCCCGCCCGGGCACCGCGGGATCGCCTCAGGGAGCTGCCGCGCGCAGCCGCAACTCTCTCGTGCGTGCCTGCGTGCGCGCCCGCCTTCCCTCCTTAGGGCCCCTGTCGCGCGCGAGCGCGCGCCCCGCCTCGCCTCCCCTCCCCTCCCCTCCCCTCCCCTCCTTAGGGTCTCGCGCGCCCTCAGTCAGCCCAGTCAGTCACTCCAACGGTCTCCATCTTTCCACGTCGTCACCACTTTCCCTCTCCCCGCCGCCAGCATCTCCGGGAGGGAGGGAGGGCGCGTGGGGCGGGGCGCGAGAAGGCCACGTGACTATCCTTTCCCCGCCCCTCCCAGCCGCGAGAAAGCGAACGCTTTGCTGGTCCGTCCGAAGAGCATGCCGGGAAATGTAGTCCTCCGAGGCCTAGATCTACATAATCGAAAGGAGGGGAGGAGCAGGCGTTTCATTTTTGCACAACACCTGATGTTTGGTGGTGGTTGTTGTTGTTGTTGTTGATGATGATAGTGAACTATACCACTTCAGACTGCAGTTGGGGACTGCCATTTTTAATTCTCTTAAAAAAAAAAAAAAAAAAGACACCCTGCAAGTAGGGAAATTCTTAAAAAGCTAGCGCATTAGGAAGAAAAGCTCTACTTCAACTCACTCCCTGATGTACTCGTTTTCCATTTGCAGGGAGGGCGGGCATTCAAAAATCCACAGCTTTTATCGCCTCATTCTGCTGCCTGGTCTCATTCACGTGGTGTTTTTTCAAGTTATAGCAGGTACTATATTTAATTTATTTATTGCATTTATCCCGTCTTTTTTCTTCCTGCAAGGAACCCAAGGCAGCTTACTTGATCCTCCCCCTACTCTCCATTTTATCCTCATAACAACCCTGTGTGGTAGGTCAGGCCGAGAGGCAGTGACTGGCCCAAAGTCACCCACCCTAGCCACTACACCACTGGCTAGATTTTAGACATTCCTCGACTCACTTGGGAAGCAATCCTACTGGGATGGGCAGTCACCTCCGAACTTGGAGGCGACCGCCTATCCAATGCAGGGCAGGAAAAGTGTGGAGGGGATCGTCCCCCCTGCAATTCAGCCGCCCTGCATTTGTGGCTAGACAGCCGATTTCAGGAAGTCGGGGAGGAGGAAGCAGTGGCTGGATGACAGATTGGATGTGTGGTACTGGATTTCCGACTTCCCCACCCTGTCATGTCCCCAGGAACACCCTGTTTTCGCTGCTCTGCACTCCTGAGCGCGGGGCCATTCCACGCTGCCTATGAGGCAGTGCAGGAGGGTGTGAAGGTCAGTTCTCTGGGAACCAACCTCAGAGCACAGGCTCTGAGGTCGGTTCCAGGGAACCAACCTATCTTATGGCCATCTAGCCGCTGAGTAGCGGCCATAGGATTGCGCCCTTAGGGTGCAATCCTATGCATATTTAGACAGAAAAAAGTCCTACAGCTCCCAGCATTCCCCAGCCAACATAGCTAGCTGGGACATGCTGGGAGTTGTAGGACTTTTTTCTGTCTAAACATGCATAGGATTGCACCCTTAGGACACAATCCTATGCATGTTAAGACAGAAAATGTCCTACTATCCTGGGAGTTGTAGGGCTTTTTTCTGTTTACACATGCATAGAATTGCACCCTTACTATCTCTGTGAATATTCCAGAATAAATTCGTTAGTTTTTAAGATGCAACAGAACTCTTGATTGATTGATTGATTTTTCTACAACAGAATAACATGACTAGTATCTCTCTGAAATATGCTTCTGATGTTTCAGCAACTTGAAGGGGGGCAGAATCCACCGGCTTGACTGCCAGAGCAGTAACAGTGGCACTCCTGGAGTCTACAAGTTAGGTCTACTACAGCTGTTTGTTGAAATATTTTTACATCACCTTTTTTACCCAGTGGATCTACACGCCTGCTTACAATATAATTTAAACAATATACTTTCAATGATAGTAAAACACAATACAGTACATAAACTGTCCATAAACCTATGCATGTTTACTCAGAAGTAAGAGAGCAAGTCTGGTGTAGTGGTTAGAGTGTTGGACCCTAGAGGAAGACCTCTATGTAAGTAAGCTGCATTGGGTTCCTTGAAAGAGGAAAAAAGGCGGGATACAAATGTAATAATAAATAAGACCTACTGTAGGGCTCGGTCCCAGGAATTTATATATGTATTTATTTAAAGTATTTCTATGCTGCCTTTCAGGACAGGAGCACTGTTAAGTTTGTTAAATAGACAAGTCCATGGAGAGAACAATCCTATGGCCCGCTAGACAGTGTCTAGTGGGCCATAGGATATGCTCATTTCCGGGACCCGACCTTGGAGCCCACGCTCCCGGAAAACTGACTGACCCTCTCATCCACGCTGCCTCGGAGGCAGCATGGAGAAGCCCCATCCTCCGTGCTCACAAGAGGAGCACGGAGCGACTGAAAAAGCCTATGAAGTGCTTTCAGAATTGTCAGATGTTCCCCGCAGCTAGCTGGGTCATTTTTTAGCATGTGTCCTACTGGTATTGTTTTTTTTTTATTTGCAATGCATTGGTATGTAGTGAAATACGAACCATTCCACACTTTACCTGGCAGCAAACCTGGTTTTGCCACTAAAGGCACAAGCTTATGGGAAATACATGGGAAATAATATGCCCTAATGAATATCACAGTGAGATTTACTTTCAAGTAAATATGCAATAGAATGGAGCTGTAAGTGTACACATACAGTCAGGGCCAGAAATACTGGAACAAGGATGTTTTGGCAGTTGGCCTCTGTACACCACCACATTGAAGTTGAAAGGAAACACACCCAGATGGGAGCAAAGTCAGGAGTTTCAGCTGTAATTCAAGGGGTTTGACAAAAGTGGGGCACTAACCATTCAGGAAGTACAGCCAGTGGCATACACACACCCCCATTGTTGGTGGCTCATAAGTAATGGAACGAACCAACATTTCAAACTTAAGGATCGCCTTTAATACCTGGATGAAAATCATAGAATAGTAGGGTTGGAAGGGGCCTACAAGGCCATTGAGACCAACCCCCTGCTCAATGCAGGAATCCAAGTCAGAGCATCCCTGACGGATGGCTGTCCAGCCTCATCTTGAATGCCTCCAGTGTGGGAGAGCCCACCACCTCCCGAGGTAATTGGTTCCACTGTCGTATTGCTCTAACAGTCAGGATGTTTTTCCTGATGTTCAGCCGGAATCTGGCTTCCTGTCACTTGAGCCCATTATTCCGTGTCCTGCACTCTGGGATGATCGAGAAGAGATCCCAGCCTTCCTCTCTGTGACAACCTTTCAAGTACTTGAAGAGCGCTATCATAGCTCCCCTCAGTCTTCTCTTCTCAAGGCTAAACATGCCCAGTTCTTTCAGTCTCTCTTCATAGGGCTTTGTTTCCAGTCCCCTCATCATCTTTGTTGCCCTCCTCTGAACCCTCTCCAGTTTGTCTGCATCCTTCTTAAAGTGTGGTGCCCAGAACTGGACACAGTACTCCAGATGAGGCCTAACCAGTGCTGAGTAGAGGGGAACTAGTACTTCCTGGGATTTGGAAGCTATGCAATAATAATTCCAATAATTCCAAGATCCTTCCAAGACAATAATTCCAAGATCCTTCTCACTTGCAGTGCTGTTGAACCACGTATCCCCCATCTTGTAACTGTGCATTTGGTTCTTTTTTCCTAGGTGCAGAACTTGGCATTTATCCCTATTAAATGTCATTCTGTTGTTTTCTGCCCAGCGCTCCAGTCTATCAATATCACTTTGAATTTTGTTTCTGTCTTCCAAAGTATTAGCTATCCCGACCAATGTTGTGTCATCTGCAAATCTGATCAGCATTCCTTGTATCTCCTCCTCCAAGTCATTCATAAAAATGTTGAAGAGCACTGGGCCCAGGACTGAGCCCTGCGGTACCCCACTCGTTACCCCTCCCCAGTTTGAGAAGGTCCCATTGATAAGCACTCTTTGAGTCCGATTCTGTAGCCAACTGTGGATCCACCGGATTGTTGTTTCATCTAGCCCACTTCGAGCTAGTTTGCTCATCAGGATATCATGGGGCACTTTGTTGAAAGCTTTCCTGAAGTTAAGGTATATTATGTCTACAGCATTCCCATGGTCCACGAGGGAGGTTACTTGATCAAAAAATGAGATCAGATTCGTCTGGCAGGACTTGTTCTTGACAAATCCATGTTGGCTTCGAGTAATCACTGCATTGTTTTCAAGGTGCTTCCAGATGGATTTATCATCTGCTCCAGAATTTTCCCAGGGATTGATGTCAGACTGACTGGTCTGTAGTTCCCAGGTTCCTCCTTTTTACCCTTTTTGAAGATAGGGACAACATTAGCCCTCCTCCAGTCATCTGGCACTTCACCCGTCCTCCATGATTTCTCAAAGAGAATAGACAGCGGTTCTGAGAGCTCTTCTGCCAGTTCCTTTATTACTCTAGGATGCAATTCATCTGGCCCTGGAGATTTGCACTAATTCAAAGGAATTAGGTGTTCCTTGACCATATGCCTATCCATCTCAAGCTGCAATCCTGCCCGTTCAGCCTGTACTTCGCCTTTGCCAGGGGGGTCATAGACCCTCTTTTGGGAGAAGACAGAGCCAAAGTAGGAATTGAGCACCTCTGCCTTTTCTTTGTCATCTGTTATCATTTTGCCATCCTTATTTAATAGCTGAACCACCATTTCTTTTCTCTGCGTTTTACTATGCACGTAGCTGAAGAAAGCCTTTTTGTTGCTTTTAGCATCCCTTGCTAACCTCAGCTCGTTCTCAACTTTAGCCTTCCTGACGCCATCCCTGCAATTCTGTGCTACCTGCCTGCGCTCTTCCTTTGTTGTTTGGCCTTCTTTCCACTTCCTATATGTGTCCTTTTTTGTTTTCAGGTCATGAAGCCACATTGGCTTCTTCTGTTGTCTTCCACCTTTTCTTCTTGTTGGAATTGTTTGTACTTGTGCCTTGAGAATTTCCTTTTTTAAAAGCTCCCACCCATCTTGGACTCCTTTTCTTGTTAGTGTCACTTGCCATGGGACCTTACCGATCACTGACTGAGATCAGGTGACTGACTTGGCCATTGAAGAACATCCCACTTCTTTGCCTTCAGAAACTCCTGGGTAGCTTTTGCTGTACGTTTTGGGTCGTTATCCATCTGCAATATGAAGCAGCGTCCTATCAGTTTGGCAGCATTCGGCTGAATCTGAGCAGAAAGTATAGCCCTATACACTTCAGAATTCATCCTGCTGCGTTTATCAGCAGTCAGGTCATCAATAAACACCAGTGACCCGGATCCATTGGCAGCCATACATGCCCATGCCTTAACACTGCCTCCACCATGTTTGACAGATGATGTGGTATGCTTTGAATCATGAGCTGTTCCTTTCCTTCTCCATACTTTTCTCTTCCCATCATTCTGGTACAAGATAATCTTGGTTTCATCCGTCCAAAGAATCTTATTCCAGAACTGGGCAGGCTTTTTTAGGTGATTGCAGGCAAAGGCTAATCTGGCCTGTCTGTTCTTGAGCATTACCAGTGGTTTGCACCTTGTTGTGAAGCCTCTGTATTTACATTCATAAAGCCGTCTCTTGACTGTAGATGTTGACAATAGCATGCCTACCTCCTCAAGAGCGTTCTTGACCTGGCTAGATGTTGTGAAAGGGTTCCTCTTCACCATGAGCAGAATTCTGCGGTCATCCACTTTAGTTGTCCTCCATAGTCTTCCAGGCCTTTTGCTGTTGCTGAGCTTGCCAGTTAATTCCTTCTTTTTCAGGATGTTCCAAACTGTTGTATTGGCCACTCCCACTGTTTTTGCTATCTCTCTGATAGGTTTATTTTGTTTCCTCAGCCTAATGATGGCCTCCTTCACTCGCATGGACATCTGTTTGGACCTCATGTTGGGAGTTCCAGTGAACAGCTGCCAAATGCAAATGTAACACTCAGAACCACCTCCAGGCCTTTTCTCTGCTTGCTTGGTCATGGGGTACCCAGGAAATAGGCCACACCTGGCCATGCAGCTGCTTGTCGGCCATTTGTTCCATTACTTATGAGCCACCAACGATGGGGTGTGTGTGTGCCACTGGCTGTGCTTCCTGAATGGTTAGTGCCCCACTTTTGTCAAACCCCTTGAATTACAGCTGAAAGTCCTGACTTCGCTCCCATCTGGGTGTGTTTCCTTTCAACTTCAGTGTGGTGGTGTACAGAGGACAACTGCCAAAACAGTTATCCTTGTTCCAATATTTCTGGCCCTGACTGTAATTATATTTGCAATTGTAGACAATCCTGGCTCTTAAGTTGCATAGATATGAGTCAGTATGCTATGTTGTGACTAGAAAGCACCTCTGCAACTCAGCTCCTTCCTGCATTGTGAAGGTAACACCAGAAGCCCCAGGAAGATCAGATACCTTTCAGCAAACCCTCCTCTGTTTCTCACTATTTAGCATTGATTGCTAAATCAACAATGTCTTATATGCAGTACTGAACAGCGGTTTCCATGTATAGGAATCTAAATGCTCTTCTAGGCTGAAATATTCTTTGGATCCATTTCTCTAAGCGTGAAGATTAGTCGTGTGTTTTGTCTTGTCTAAATCACACCTAGAGATGCTCAAATGGTTGCTTTTTAATGCCTTGGGAAGGTTCACTGTAGCAGTGTCTGGAAGGTTCAGATTTAAGTGTTAAGATGGGTCATCAATCTTATTCAGTCAAGTACTGAGTTCTGAGCTTCAGCATCTTCAATAGTTATGTGCTTTCCACTCAACATCTCAGGTTTCCATTAACTGAAATGACAACATTAAGGGAAAATTAAATTAGACCAGGCCATGAATAATTCCTCCCTCTACTTTTTTAATGACATAATCAGAACAGCCTCTGGCTAGAAACAGAACTCTTCTAAAGAGAAAAGTAGCTGAATTATATAATCATATGCAAATATATACAGAAAAGGGGAACACGAACTGCGGCTTGTGGATGAAGTTCTGGTGTAACCAAATGTTGACAGTGAGCCCAGTCGACAACATTTTTGTTTTAGCCATTTGTATCTAGTGAAATTAATTAGAAATTACCCTCCCAATATTATTCCTTTTCTCAGCCTTATTGAAAAAAGAATATACCAGCATTCTTTTTTTTTCTCTGAATCAATGGGTAAAATGCCCCGGTCTGAAGTTATGAATTCTTACCAACACCACAGATTAAAAAAACCCCAAAACCTGACTCCAGTTCCCAATATTAAGCACTCAGCCTATCAGATCTTTGCTTGTGAGTCTCACGATGGCAGCTAAAGTACTTTCAGTGATCCATCCTAAGCATATTTGATTCTCCTTGATCTCTTGGCAGCTTTTGATACCATTGACCATGGTATCCTTCTGGGATGACTGTCTGAGTTGGGAGTGGGAGTGCACTGCAGTGGTTTCGCTCCTGCTTGAAGGGTCCGCTCCAGAAGTTGGTGCTTGGGGAACGTTGCTTGGCCCCGTGGATTCTCCAGTATGGGGTTCCACAGGTGTCCGTTTTGTCCCGCATGCTGTTCAACATCTACATGAAACCGCTGAGTGCGGTCATCCGGAGATTTGGAGTGTGTTGTCATCAGTATGCTGATGACACACAACTCTATTTCTCCTTCTTCATCTTCATCAGGTGAGGCTGTGCATGTGCAAAATCGGTGCCTGGCTGCAACAATGGACTGGATGAGAGCTAATAAATTGAAACTCAGTCCAGACAAGACTGAGGGCATCTTAGCACAGAGCTTTTATCCTGCTACTGACATTGCTCACTCATGGAAGTTTGCCGGCCTTTAGATGGCTGTGAACCTCTGGGGTGTCTCCTGCACTAAATGACTTTGATTCTATTTTTAAATAGATTGGAGATAATGGGGTATCAAATTACCCCACTTATGTTCCACTTGAGTTCCCTCCGTGAAAAAGGAAAAGCTGCAAGAAGTGGAGCTAGATCAGTGAAACATATGGAAGACTGATAAGGGGGAGAAGGAGGGAGAAAAGGAAGCACGTGTAAAGGGAGTCCGTCGTGATCCTGCATTTAAAACGGAAGCAGAAAGCCCCATTTTAAATGCAGGATTTTAGGCTGGTGTAGAGATGCTCTGAGATGCTGTTAGTAGGCAGTTCATCTGACCAGATGTAGGGCGCTCAACCTGTTCTGGATGGGGTTGCACTCCCCCTGAAGGAGCAACCAAGCTAGGAGGTCCGTAGCTTGGGGGTTCTCCTAGAACCATCCCTGTCACTTGTAGCTCAGGTGGCCAGTGGCACGGAGTGCCTTCTACCAGCTTCAGTTGGTGGCCTGGCTACGCCCCTATCTGGACAGGGATAACCTGGCTTCAGTTGTCTATGTCCTGGTAACCTTCAAGCTAGATTACTGCAATGCACTCTATGTGGGGCTGCCTTTGAAGACGGTTCGGAAGCTGCAGTTTGTGCAAAATGCAGCAGCCAGTTTGGAAACTGGGACTAGAAGGTCTGAATATTTAAGACCAGCCCTGGCCTGCTTGCATTGGTTGCCTCTATGTTTCTGAGCCCGATTCAAGGTGCTGGGTTTTAACCTATAAAGTCTTACACAACTTGGGACCACGCTACCCGATGGAGCACCTCTCCCGACACGAACCTACCCATTCACTATGTTCAACATCTAAGGTCCTCCTTCAGGTGCCTACTCCAAGGGGAGGCTCAAAAGACAGCAACAAGGGAGAGGGCCTTCTTGGTGGTGGCCCCCCAAGTGTGGAATGATCTCCCCCATGAGACCTGCCTGGCACCAACATTGTTCTCTTTTCGGTACCAGGTCAAGACTTTCCTCTTTTCCCAGATATATGGCAACATGAGATGAGTTTTAATTGATCCTGGATTCATTTTATTGTTTGTCTGATTGCTCAAAGTTGTTTTTAGATATATCTTGTCTTTGAGTATATTGTCTGTGTGTGTGTGTTTTTTGAAATTTTGCATATTGTATTTTTAATGTTTTTAACCTTTGTAACCCACCCAGAGAGCTTCAGCTATAGGGTGGGATAGAAATGTAGTAATATTTACTCAAAAGTAAATGGCTTGGATCCAGGGTACCTAAATGACCACCTGTTGCTCTATTTTATTTATTGCATTTGTAACCCACCCTTCCTCCAAGGAGTTCAGGGCTATGAACATGGCTTCCCACTCCACAACAGCCCTCCAAGTTAGGCTAGGTTAAGAGATAGTAAGTGGCCCAATGTCACCTGGGGAGCTTCATGGCTGAATGGGAATTTGAGCCCTGATCTTCTTCCCCTGATAATGGAACTATTGTTTCTTCTTTGCATTTATGGTGCATACAAGTAGCAGTTGCAAGTCTTTTGTTTGATTGACTGAGGTCATTATGCCCTAGTCTTCTATTTGCAAGAATCCAATCTTTTCAGTGATGGCCCCCCGACGAGGCCCACCTGACACCAACATTGTTATCTTTTCAGCGCCAGGTTAAGACCTTTCTCTTCTCCCAGGCATTCAGCAGTAGATAACTGTTTAATTGATCCTGGAATGTCTTATGGTTATGGTTGTTTTTGAGATTGTTTGTTTGAAGTTGTTTTAGATATGTTTCTTTTGTGTATATTGTCTGTTCATGTGTTTTCTATGTAAATGGTTTTTAAGCTCTGTATATTGTATTTTTTAATGTTTTTAATCTTTGTAAACCGCCCAGAGAGCTCCGGCTATTGGGCAGTATAGAAATGTAATAAATCATCATCATCGTAATCTAAAAACAGAAGGGAAAAAACCTAGATCCACTTCCATACAAAACACCTTTTATTAAGAATGCCAGCTTACTATAATACAAGCACACCTTTACATTTTATCTGGAGTCATTCTGAATATTATGCAGGTGTTGCCAGCAAAGGTATCGCAACTTGCACAAGGTTATAGTGCTGTGTTTGGTTTTTTTACTTTCTCCCTTTTCTCACTGTCAGAAGGGCAAAGTGCCTCAATCAGAAGCTCAAGAGCACAGAAAATGAGGATATTTTTTCTCCTCCTATCATATCAGGAGGATTGCCCCTCTCAAAGATTAGTATCTGCTCACACCAAGTTTGCTTCATGATGTCTTGCGGCACCTCCAAACAATTTAGAGCATAGTTTTGCGGAGGTGAATTTAGGAACAGTAAGTTGGCAGCTACTAGTACTTATTATTAGCGTTAGGGTACTTACAGTGCTGCTTTTTTCAGGTACAGTGCAAACACCAGCTTTTTAAAGACAAGTGTATTAGTCACGAAAGTGGAGTTCCAGGAATGTTTTTGAAACAAGTTGTAAGTTTGACAGTAACACTATTAATAAAATGTGAAGCCTAAAATCTCTAACACTATCAGCTGCACTGCAAGTTCTGGCCACCAATGTCAAGAGGAGCAAGACAATATATTAAAACTTTTTTCAGCTATAGAAACAGAATCATCCCAAGTCTCCCTAGGTGTGTGTATGCATGTCTATACATATTCCAAGTTTCCATTTTGATAAAAGTGCAATGAAATTTCCAGCTGGGAACAGGATCGTCAGTTCATTTCCAATAGCAGCCACAATCCCACAGCACAAGCTGATTTAATCCGTTTTTTTGTCAGAGATTTCCATAGGCCCACTTCTGGCAAATCCATTTGTGATGCCATTGTTTTTGGTCTGAAACATATGGAAAAAAAATTCTGTTAATTGCACATTCAGGTCATCAGAGCATTCGATAGGAAAGAGTCAGATGGGGCCATAAATTCAGAATGAGTTGCACCATGGGACTTTTCTTGGTATGGACAGGGCTGAGCATCTCTTGGTTATTCAGACTCACAGTTTTGGGGGCCACTGAGCCTGGAACAGATATATCTGTATAAATTATAGAGGACTTTCTGAGTGTTTAAGGGTGCAATCATATGCCTGTTCAGACAAAAAAAAGTCCCAGAACTCCCAGCATTCCCCAGACAGTTATGGGGACATAGGAGTATGCCCTACGAAACTTTGCCTGCAGCCCTGTAGGGTTCGCAGGCCAAACACCAATAACATGTTAAACCAGCCTTCCCCAACCTGTGCCCTCCAGATGTGTTGGGACTCAGCATCCCCCAGCCAAGGGATGCTGGGAACTGTAGTCCAACACATCTGGAGAGCCCAGGTTGGGAAGGCGGCATTAAACTACTGCTGCAGAATCTTCAGTAGCTCCACAAAGCAAGCCAGCACAACATGCTACCAATTAAGCTGAACACAGCCCCACCAACCATGTTTGGCAGCCCATTCTTTATTATTTTATTTATTTACTGGTATTTATGAATTGTTTATATTATAACATTTTCTAAGTGATATGCAAACAATACAGAATAGGAACCATAGTAAAATACAGTACAGAAAATTAAAAGTAACAACAACATGACACAGGGCAAAAACAAAAACTCCTTTCTCGGAAAGCTTGTTTCAATCGAGAAAGCTTTCAGTAGGTGCCTAAGATCCAAGAGGGTTGACTCCTGTCTACTTTGAACTGGGAGGGAGCTTCAGAAAGTGGGTGCAGAGGCACTAAAGGCTGCCTACTTGGGTTGCCAAGGATATATAATTGGCCACAATACATGGCTGGTGGGTTACATTCGGCTGAGTGCATCAGACTGTGCAGACATGGGGACAATGCAAAGTGCTGGCTTTGACTCCGAGGAGTCCCGACAAGCATAGCTGCATTTGCATCTGCACAGCAATCGTGACTCAGACAGTTGCGCATCCCAGTGCGCCCCCGCCCACATCCCACAGTGCGCCCCAACTCCTTGCAACAAGCAGTGATGGTTGTGGAACATGCAGACACTGTGATCTGGTTAGCAGTCGCTGCACTATAAGCAGGAAGGAAGGTGTTTGCTTTCTGTTCTTTCACACAAGCTGTGAAGCTACAAATTGGCTATATGTTTAGAGACCAACGCCTCCCCGTACTGTAAAAGCAAGGTGATCCGGTGTTGGAAATGCTCACAGGATAAGAAATAAACACAGTCAAGCAAGCCCAGGTGGCCTCCCTGAGACCCTACCACAGCCTTGGGGAAAGAAAGACAACCTGATAAGAATGACAGAGCCCTGTTAGATCAGACTCTGGGACTATATAGTTGAGCATGCTGTTTCCAGCAGTGGTACACTGATAAGAACATAAGAAGAGCCCTGCTGGATCAGACCAAGGGTCCATCTAGTCCAGCATTCTGTTCCCATGGTGGTCAACCAGCTGCCCCAATGGGAAGCCCACAAGACAAGAGTGTAATAGTAGCCTCCAGCTCATGTTCCCCAGCAACTGGCATAAATAGGCATGCTGCCTCCAATACTGGACGTAACATAAAGCTCGCAAGCATGGCATGAAAGCAACACCCCACCACCACCACACTGCCGCCCTTCCACACACCAACCAGTACCTGGAATAGTTGGGAAAGTTTCAAGGAAGCCCCAAATGCTACTAATAGATTCACAACATGAAAGCAAAACCCTCTCAACCACCTTCTTTTTAATGGGGGGAGGGGGGCTTAGCCCCAATTTACCTTTTTCCCATATTTCATTTTCAATTATACTTGTCTGCTGTCTCAACAGGAAGAAAATCATGCATGCTTACACAGAAGTAAGTCCATACTATGCTGAATGGGGCTTACTCATAGGTAAGCATACACAGGACTAGAGCATTAGAAAAAAGACTTTAGACAACCCACAGGAAATCATTATGGAGATACCCCATCCAGCCCCAGCCCCAGGTTTAAAAATCACAACACAGTAAAAAATGACATATTTCTAAATCAGCTTCAAAATGAATGGTTTCTTTGCTTTCCATGACTGTTCTAGAACAGAGAATCACACTCCTGGGAATGCACGGCTACAGCTGCAGAATGAAAAACAAATAAGCAACTATACCAGATCTAAGATCACATGAGTGTTGTACTAGAATGAGGACATTTAGTGTCCTAGAAATGTTTTCCACTAGCAAAGCAACATGATTAGCTCGTTCTTCATTTCAGACAGGATGGGGTTTTTTTTACATCTTGTTTAGTTAATGCTTACTTTAGAAACTTCAGATTCATCTGTGGAGCCCTTGTCCATGGTCTCATGTCTACTTTCAGTGCTACCCTTTTGGTCTTCCTTCGGCATTTCCCGCACCGCTTTCTTGGGCCAAATCCGCTTGATAAATGGTGAGATGATGGGATAGAGATACGGTTCAAGGAATCTTTTATAGACCCACAGCAGAACTGGAATGACTATACAGGGAATGCACACCATGGCTCTTTCAGGTTCTGTGGCAGGAATGTGCTGGAACGCTAAATACAACATAAAGCAGTAATCATTTAATACATTCAATGGCCTATGCACCCCATTTATTTACAAAATTTATAAACCGCTCTATATCTAAAAATGTTTCCCAAGCAGTGAACAATAAAGAAAGATCAAAATATCAAAAAACACACATAAAAACTTAAAATCAAATTATGCCAATAAAACCACGGTTGGTCATTCAGGAAACCTAAAGGCTACACTCCTATGCACACAATATGGGACTTCCTATGCAAGTCCCACTGAACTTAGTGGGACATACGCCCCAGCAAACATACATAGGATCAAGCCACATGATCAACATGATTTGGCATGACACAGCAAGTCTGTAAGTACTACATTCTTTTCTCTTGACAATTAGGTTTTGTTAGTAGGCAGTACAAAACAGTAGAGAAAAAGTATGAAAGCAAAACATGGACATTTCATTAAATAAGGAACAGATTAGGGAATGTGTACAAATCCATAAACATAGTATAACAATTTCAGAACAGAAATCTAATTCAGAACAGGCCCTCAAATTTTAGTTGCATTTCCTTTGCACAACAGCACTGGATGAAGAAGAGGTATACAATCCAGGCAGTGGAGACTGGTGTCTCCAATGTCAGCAGGGCAGTGCATCCGCTCTGGGTTTCAGTCAGAATTCTAAAGGTTCTGCGAAGCACCTTGGATAGCTCCTTTAGAGTTCTGACTGAAACCTGGAGTGGATTCACCATCCCACTGACATCAGAGCCACCAGCCTCCACTGAGTCCAATGTTATACATTTTTCTTCAGAAGCAAGTCCCACTGTGTTCATAAGACTGCAGCCTTAAATACCAAAATAAAGTAGTTTGGAAAACTGCAATTTTAGAAGTTCTCACTTTGAAAGGCAGTTTTATTGAGAAAGTCAAATGCTGTAAACATGTATACATGAATACACAACTGAATTCTGTTCACTGCTCAGACCATCAGCCCAAATCAACAACTAAGGTGAGGACATGTATTTGTGTCACCCACATTGCATATGCTCAGCTGACAGCTGGATACATTGAAGCAATGTTCTTCGCAGCTCCATCTCCTAACCAACGGGCTCTAATACTGTAATGCAGTGCTCTAAGGGATGGGGGAAGTGGGGAGGAAAGAGGAAGGATCTGCTGGGGAAAATGGTGGAAAGGCTTCTACCCCAAGAAGAAGCATTAATGGAGCCATGCAATGACCAGGTCAGGTAGACTGCTCACACCTCTAAATAACAACACAGGTTAAACACAGTCTGTTTCATCTTCTTTGAGTTTCATAGTGTGTTTATCAGGGTACTCTGCATGGCACCCTCAGAACAATTTCAGAACCTACTACTATGGAAGCACACTTCTGTGGCAAATTAAATGATGAATAAGTGGAAATAAGTTGTGTTGATGCTAAGGAACTGGAGAGAAGGCATAACAATATCAGACTATTATTGGTCCATTTAGCTGGCAACTTACCTCTAAAGAACTACCAACTCTAGATTACAAAACAATAATCTAAATTCCAGTAATACACTGGCATGGCATAAAAAATTGTTGATGGTTGATTCCTAGAGTACGCACTATGGATTAAATGGCAGGGTCTGGTGCTGCTCTCCCAAAAGGGACAAAACCAATCAGCTGGGCTCTGTCCCCTTTTAGATTGAGTGCTAATCTGCACAGTATAAGTTTGCCACCATCACATAAATGCCAATCAAAGCTTTCTAGAATGATCATCACCTTCACCTGGTTTTTAAAAATATCAGGCTCTGTCTGAAGTATAAGTTTCCTCTAAGTAGTACAGTAACATCTGACAGTTTGTTACAGATGCTAACTAGCCAGGTTTTCCTATAAATTTTAAATCCTGGTTCAAAATGTAGATAACTGCGGCCACTTTACCTTTCATACATTTAAGTCAGTTTTCATTCCTGGGATTTTGAGACAAAAAGTTATGAAGGCACTGTTGCAAAGAGCTACAACATGCCTGTTTGGCTTTGTTCAGAACAATGACCTTCAACGCACTGCGGCAATGGACTGAATTACTTACAGCCAGTCCCATGCCTGTTTACTAGGTATTTTATCTAGAGGTATCTTATTTTTCATCTCGTATGCGGCTTTGAATTTTTCCCAGAAAAACAGGGCATAAACAGCCAGCTAAATCAAGTCCCACTTTGTTCAATGCAACTTACTTCCAAGTGTGTCGAGGTAGAAGCATAACACATCAATCCTATCCATGTCTACTTCATCCCAGGTAAATGGGTATCGGATTACAGCCTTAAGGCATGCATGTTTAGACATGAAAAAGGCCTACAACTGGCTGGGTAATCCTGGGAGTTGCAGGAACTTTTCTGTCTAAACATGCATAGGATTGGGCCCTTAATTAGTAAACTAAAATAATTAAGTAAACTTAATTAGTAAATTAGAATACGGGAGATAATCAGCTAAAAGCGTACCTATAACACTTAGGGTGTAATCCTATGCATGTTCAGACATAAAAAAGGCCTACAATTCCCAATATTCTCCAGCCAGCCATGCTGACTAGGGAAAGCTGGGAGTTGTAGAACTTTTTTCTTTCTAAACATGCATAGGATTGTGCTCCTAGAACCCTTTTTTGTTGTTGTTGTTTATTCGTTCAGTCGCTTCCGACTCTTCGTGACTTCATGGACCAGCCCACGCCAGAGCTTCCTGTCGGCCGTCACCACCCCCAGCTCCCCCAAGGTCGAGTCCGTCACCTCCAGAATATCATCCATCCATCTTGCCCTTGGTCGGCCCCTCTTCCTTTAGCCTTCCACTGTCCCTAGCATCAGCATCTTCTCCAGGGTATCCTGTCTTCTCATGTTTAAACCAATACAGGCACACATTTTAAATTAGCTACTTAAAGGTGCAATCCTATGCATGTTAGACAGAAAAAAGTCCTGCAACTCCCAGCATGTAGGGGTTGTAGGTCAGTTTTCTGGCTAAATATGCATAGGATTGAACCCTAAGTTACTTACTTATTTCATTTCTATAACGCCCAATAGCCGAAGGTCTCCGGGCAGTTCACAAACCTGGGCAGTATTCTAAGTTACTGGCTACTATCAGAAACTCCTCACCATTACTGGGGAAGGGAGAGGGGGAAGACCTTGAGTTTGTCCCACAGGACTGGAGAGAGGATGATCAAAACGTAAGAGTACTAGATTTTTCCTCCCTTTCCATTAAAAAAAAAAAAATTAATTATAGAGCATTTTCTCAAATAGAGACATTTCCATTGCTATTTACAACTGTGTACTGTATACTGTACTATACAACTTTATACTACTATACAACTATATATTGCTAGTGTTCCTATTATCTTAAGCAAAATTCGCCCCCCGCCCCGGCAAATTAGCAAGAACACAGTTTTAAAAATAACATATACAAATGAGCAACTGTTGTTACGTCATCTTCGGTGAGATGTGAAAAGGCCGAGCAGGAATGACGGCTGGAGGAGGAGGAAGGCCAGCGACCCCCTGCCCTCCACCCGCCTACCTGCTCGCCCACCCAAGACCCGGCCTTGCACTTACCTGCGCGACCCTCCAACGTCTGGCTGAGCCGCGACGGCAGGAGGGGGGGAAGGACTTCACTTCCGGGAAGGAAACGGCTGTCGTCATCCGACCAGCTCCAATAGGAAAGCCAGGCAGGGACGTGACGTAACAGGATGTGGGCGGCTCGCTGCGGGCGCCATGACACTAGAGGCAGGATGGCGTGGGGTCAGAATCCCCCTTTTCCATAAAGCCCTTTGCCCCAACTCCGAGCACCTTCCCATGCCTTGCCGCTGTGACATGCAACTGCAATTGCTGTGCGTTCTTGCCTTGCTTATCCCTGTCTCGCCGTGGTTTCGCCGGATTTTTAATTGTACGCCCCTCGGGGCAGGGATCTATGCTCTGGTACTTTGTAAAGCTCTGTACCCACTGTTATCAACAGCAGATTGATGGAGGCAACAGTGGGCATAGAATAAACAATATCATTTCAGAAATATATATCCTGCCTTTCAGGACAAAAAGCCTCCTGCACGATGCTAGGAGCAGCAGCGATGATTACAATGCTGGGAAGTTTCTTCCCAAGGGTTCGGAGAATTGGCTGGGGCATGCTGGGAGTTGTGGGGCTTTTTTCTGTCTAAACATGTGTAGGACTGTGCCGTTAGAGCACAATCCTATACATGTCTACTCATTAGTAAATCCCAAGGATTTCAAAGAGGCCTGCTTCCAGGTGTGTATAGGACTGTAGCTTTAGAAAGCATAATCTGGAGACACCATCCTGAATGTACTGGCTCCTTCTGGGGCTGCTCCGCTTGGTGGAGTAAAAGCTGAATCTAACCCACTGTTGTTTTTAATATAATGAATTATGACACCTCTTAACAATGTTAGGCAATGTTCCTATAAACAATTCACTTAACAGAACTTCTCTTGGGATTTTATCCTTGAATACCAGGGTTAACTCACAAATATGGAATCATAGGCAGCCCTAGCCAATAACCTATGTTGTTGGTGGCTGTTTGTTTGGATGTGCCTTTAGTTATAGGTTATCACTCTCCCCCTTCTCCCACACTTGAGATAAAATCAGAAGTTTCAGCTTCTAGTTAGCCACAAGCTATAGTCTGCCATTACGTCTGAATGTGGCAAACTAGTTTGCTCAAACCAGTATCCCAAGCTATAGTTTGGGACATTTAAACCCCACAACTAACAATTGTCTCCATCTTAAATAAAAGCAGAAGCTTCTCATATCCTTCCCTCAAGTGTGAGGAAGCCCCAATGCTCATACCTATTCATCTTGATGACAAACCATGGTTTGTTGTTATACCTGAATAAGGCCATTGTGGTACTCCTGGCTTCATGGAATATTTACTATGTTACCAGTCAATAAGCCATCAATTGATGGTGAATTGACAATATTTGAAGTTAACTGACCAGCAAGCCAACAAGTGAGAGCAATCTTATGGCCCCTAGACCGCATCTGGGGGGCCACAGGATAGTTCGGATTCCTGCGTCCAAAGCGCTCTGACCTTGGACCCAGGAGTCTGCACTCCCTGCCAGCTGCCTCTGGAGAGGATGATAAAGGGCAGTTCTGTGGGTGGGAAGCAGGGATACAAGCTCTCCCAAGCCTCCTTCCCTCCCCCTTTGCAGAGCCCTAGTTAGGCAGGCAAAAATGCCCATCTAGCAAAAATGCAGAGCGGGAGAAGCACGGAGGCGACAATAGCTTCCACATAAGAGAGCCAGTGTGGTGTAGTGGCAAGAGTGTTGGACTAGGAGCTGGGAGATCCAGGTTCTAGTCCCCACTCAGCCATAAAAGCTCACTGGGTGACTTTGGGCCAGTCACAGACTCTCAGCCCAACCCACCTCACAGGGTTGTTGTTGTGAGGATAAAATGGAGAGGAGGAGGATAATGTAAGCCGCCTTGGGTTCCTTGCAAGAGGAAAAAAGGCGGGGTATAAATGCAATAAATAAATGCCTCCCGCTCTGCATAGGATGCCTGTCAGCCTCCAAGTTCAGAGACTGACAGGCATCCAGATAGGATTGCCCCCTTAATGTATTTCTGTCCCACCCATGCACCCAAGGAGCAGGGAAACTGTTTTACAGCTTCATCCAATGCATGTCGATTTGGAAATGTTAAGCCTACACGGGATTGCAGTGCTGTTATGACTGTTTAAAACACCAAAGTTGGAAATAATTGAGAGGAACTGACAAAAATGTGACATGCATCTTAAAAATGCTTTTGAAACCTGCAAAATATTAATATTTAGAGAATATACATAACCCTATTTGAAACAAAAAAAGCAATTGCACGTAGTTAACTCAAATATTATATTTATTTGTGAACCAAATGGATGTTTATTCCCGAGCCATCAGTTTCTGCTTCTTCAGTTTCTTTTGAGATATCTGGGGAAAAAATACATCAAATCAATGTCCATTTACTACAATATCACATGCATTTACAACTTATTATGAAAATAGCAACCACCTTTACAACACAGTATATACTCCATTACTCTGAAGGAATTATTAAACTTAAGAATCATAGTAATGTATTTTTCTATTAGCAAGTCGAGAGAAGTTTCAGGAAAAAAATGCCTGCAACAGCAGAAAGCAAATCGTAGTTTTATTATTTCCCACAGTAACTCATATTTATGTAATACTTAAGTAGGAAAATTCAAAGCTTGACACTTCTATGCTTTAATTTCCCTTACAGACTTCATAATAATTATGTTTATGGACCTTTAGATAATTAAGACAGTAAGTCAGTTCACCTGCATACACTTTCACATATAGACTCGGTTCGCACATCTCTGAGCAATTCCTGGGCCATTTAACTCAGGATTTGTGGGAGGAGCAAAGTGCACAAAGCACAGGCTTGCCAGTTCCATTTCAATTAACAACTCAAGAACACACCATTCCTGGGTTGTTTATGGTTAAACAACCCAGAATTACTCCAATGGTTTGTTGCTGGATAATTACATGTCAGTGAATCCATAAACCCAGCAATTGCTCAGAGTGTTATGTGAACCAGGTCACAGTTGTGCAGGCTACAAAAAATTCCCTTTGTAAAACATTTGCAAAAACAGTATTAAACATTGCTCTGAAATGGTTGCCTTCATCACCTAAGTACACCTTAGGCTGCAATAATAAGCACATTTAGCAGGGAGAAAGGGCCACTTAACACAGTGGGTTTACTTTTTAGTAAACATATGTAAGACTGCTCTGGTAATTTCTGCAGATAGATTACTTTGTAAAAATGCAAATCACATTCCAGTTATGCCAAGGCACCACAGTGTTGTTTTTTACACGCTGACAAAAGCTCCTTGGGCAGATATGCCAACTAGTTTCATACCTTCTTCTTTTGAGCAACTTCCTCTTCTGGCTTAGGCACAATCTGCTCCTTCTCTGTGAGGATCATCTCAATGTGGCAGGGAGAGCTCATATATGGGTTGATGCGGCCATGAGCCCTGTAGGTTCGCCTGCGCATTTTCGGGGCTTTATTAACTTGAATGTGCTCAATTACCAGAGAATCTACATCCAGACCCTGGGAGTAAACATTTTAGAAATTTCACATTACAATCCCAACAACAAAGTAGCTTTATCTACTTCAAGTGAATTGTAAACTTTCCAAAACTACATCTGGAAAGTTAAATGGAATGGAAAAATAGAATGGTGAGGTCCTTTCAACTACAAAATCTAACCACCAATTATAGTGGCTCAGAATCTGCATTTGTTTCATTGTTACTCCAAAGGTGTCCTAAGAGAGTCATCATTGCCACCAAAGCCCACTGCAATTTCTACATTCTTCTCGAGAAGCCAATGGCCTAGTTTGCATGATCACCACAGCCTACTGTAGCTTCTTTAAGCCATGGTGGGTTGCAGCATGTGCCAGCGGTATTGTACATATTCTAGCTATGAGAGAAAGGCACCACTGCTTATCATGACAACCAAACTCAGTGAGGGTAGGCTGTTTCCATGGTTAACAAAACAGCCCACAACCCATGGGCCGTTTTTGAGTTTGTGGGTGGTTTGTTAACCACAGCATCATCACCTGCTGCAGCTTGATCATGTGAACTGGCCCAATTTGCCTTCCATTTCTCAGACCTTTAACAAGCGTTTCATTAACCCCAGCTCTCCCACTAAATACAAGTTCATCTCCCCTACGCCAAGCTCACTTAGCAAAAGGCCTTCCTTCGCTTCTCATCCTATTCAATATGGTTTCAACCCATTATGGAAACCATTAACCTTTGCTCCATTTATCCCATCCAAGCAAACATCTTGGAAGCAGTCATAGCTTAGTAGTAGAGCACATGCCTTACATGCAGGTCCCAGATTCAATCCCCAGTATTTCCAGTGAAAAAGCATCTCAGGTTCTAGGACTGGGAAAGACTTTGGAGAGCCAGTTAGAATTCTACCAGACATCATCCTTCTTGATCTATTCTTTGAGTTGACAGTAACGCTGTTTTTGTTGTTGTTTTTGCTAGTCAGGCCCCCAATGAACTTAACAGTATTTTAGAGGAGAGAACCTTAATACAGAACAAAACCTAAGCAACACCACAATACTTTCAATATGGGCCAACCTGTATTAAATTTTTACCTTGAGCTCAGCATTGCTCTCAGCATTTTTGAGCATGTGCAGGAGGAACTCGGCACTCTTTTTTGGCCAGCGCCCCTGTGTCCAGCCCCACTGCTTGGCCTGCAAGATGAAAAGTTTAGTGTGAGTTCTCTTTTAAATTAAAACGTTCACACACTTTGTTTTTTACAGGCTGCTCAGAACCAGATTTTGTTTTCATGGTTAATCCAAAGGTGTCCTAAGAAAGTCATCATAGCAACCACAGGCATACATGGAAGAATGTGAAAGACTTGTGTGAAGGATCACAAATATATTCTATCCAAACAACTTCATAGCTAGTTTCTACTCAAAATGGGAATAAGGATTCAGTAAAGGCCAAAGAGTACATCCCCATTCATTTCACTGATATTTTCCAGTATCTGCAAAGAAGTACCTATATGGTGAGTGTTAGCAACCCATTCACAAATGGTGAAAATAACTTGCTGCTGAAACAGCCCATATTGGCACTAGACTGACAGCAGACAGGAGGGGTCGATGTAGCCCAGACTTTTTGAAACCTTAAGCTGCTCTATCCCATGTGGACCAAGTAGTGAACATGATTTTTGTACTGAGTCAAGTACCCTCATGAATTCATTGTGGCTTCCATTTTTAACATTATCAATGACCATCTGCCTTCTCAATTCATGTATTATGGCTAGGAATGGGCGAAAGTCCCTTACCTGTCCTCGAAGCTTGCTTCGCGGTGGGGGGGAGGCGCTTCGCTTCTCCCCCCGAAGTTCATGCGAGGGGGGGGAGGCACCCCGCCTCGCCCGGCCAAAATTCAGGCCGGGGGGAAGGCACCCCATCCCTCGCCGGCAAAATTCAGGCCGGGTAGAAGCACCCCGTTTACCCGGCCGCGAAAAAAAAGTAAAAAACAAATAACACCCCCGTGATAGGCCACGTAACGATTAACATAGCCTATCACGGCTAGATTTCCAAAGTCAGCCGTGATAAGCTACGTAAATCGTCACGTAGCCTATCACGGGTGACTTTGAAAAAAAAACACATACGCAAATGGCAGCCCCCATAGGGCGCCGCCATTTGCGTTCCTTATTTGGTCCCTGTAGTCTACGTAAAGATTTACGTAGACTACGGCGAAAATAAAGGCAACTTATTTTCGCCGTAGTCTAAGTAAATCTTTACGTAGACTACAGGGACCAAATAAGGAACGCAAATGGCGGTGCCCTATGGAGGCCGCCATTTCCGTACGCGTTTTTTTTTCCCCCAAAGTCACCCGTGATAGGCTACGTGACGATTTACGTAGCCTATCATGGCTGACTTTGGAGATCTAGCCATGATAGGCTACGTAAATCGTTATGTGGCCTATCATGGGGGTGTTTTTTTTTTTATTTCACTTGTAATGGCGGCAGCGGCAGCCGGTCGAAAGACCGGCTGCCGCCCCCGCCCCCGACAAAGGCGTGCCGAACCGCCACCGGGAGGGACATTCTCAAAGGTAAGTCCCATCCCGGGGGGGGGGGGGAGAATTTCACCGCCGATTTCGGGGGGCCGAATGCGTTGGCACTCAGCCCCCCGAAGTTTCGGGGAGAAATTCTCCCCCATCCCTAATTATGGCTATTCTTTTGCCAACTGAGATTCTCATCACAGCTGAAATGAATGCCTATTGAAAGGTATACCTCAAACTGCTATTGACTGTCATCAACACTCACCACAACCACCCCTTCCAAATCCATACCTGAGCACACCTGCCAACTCCACCATTGTAACGACGAAAGGGAACACACTGCTTCTTCAGAGTCACATCCTTCAAGTATTTGGTGGCTTTCCGGATGTGCATACCCTTGATAGCTTGGGCAGTCTCACGTGTGTTCTAAAGAGGGGAAAAGGAAAATTGAGTAACTGCCTGTTTTTCTGTCTGTATACAGACTTGAACTACACAGCTGCCTACTCGGATACATCCCAAAGCCACTGTCTGTAGAATGAGTCTAAGCTTGTACAAAACTAATCTAGGGAAGTAACTGCTCAGATCCACTTAGCTGTTTTCATGGTAATTCCAAAGGTGTCCTAAGTTGGTCATCACTGCAGTTATCAAATACTCCTCATCCCTGCAAATAAACAAACACTGATCCCCTCCCTCGTTGGTATTAAGAATGTCACATTGATTGTTCAAATGTTGTCCTTAATGGGACATCTAATCACGGCAAAATATATACAGGAGAGCTGTATGGATAATACTAGGCAAGAATTCAAGTATTATTTATGACTCTTCCTAATCTCAGGGCTTTACGAAGTTAAACTGCAGTGCAAATTCATAAAGCTCTGGAAAAGGATCCAAACATCACATCAAGCTTTTCCCATTACAATAAATGGTTGACAAAATGTAAGCGGTGAACAGGTGTCTACGCTATTTGACTGGCCTTTTTTGACTGGCCTAAGTAGCAAAGACAAAAATTGTGGGCCCAGGGCCTTCCCCTTTTTCAGCCCCTTGTAGCCTATACCCAACTCCCAAGTTTGGACCTGGAAAGGGTAACTTGCAGTTTCAGGCACTCAGCAGCCAAGGAAGCCAGCCCAAACAACCTTTTCCTGCTCTGGAGCAGGACAGAGTTGCCGAGAGCTTGCTGGTCTGGCCAAGGAACTTTGGCAATGCAGCAGCCAAAGAACTCCCAGCCTTCTTTCTAAATATGAAGCTGTGGAGAGGTCGGGAAGTATTGTGTGACTGCCAGGTAGATCCCCCACCCTCCTCTGCAACTCCAAGGTTGAGAGGAAGGCTGGAGTTCATGACTCACCATCATGAATATAAAAGTGGAAACCTTGCAGGAAGCAATAGGATACAGATTTTTCTTGTGTTTCTTTTATTTATTACAAAGACAAGGGTAAGAAAGGACTTTGAAGAAGTTATATATCGCCCCAGGGCATGGTCTTAATCTGTAGTCAGTGCCTGAATAGCAGATCATCTAGAAGCCAAATGCACCCTACCTTGAGTTCCCTCATCATGGAAGGAAAGCAGGATATGAATGTAATAAATTATTAAAAAGTTAGTGGGAGAGGAAGGCAGATACTGGAAGCCAACTGGTTGTCTTGTACATGACTAACATTTATATAATCTCCATATTTATAAAACTCAATGTGAAAAATTATGTTTAGTCCAAGGTAATGCACTGCTGAGAGCACTATACTCCCATCAAAAGTTATATTTTGGTCCAGACCTAATACATTTGCAGACGGAAGAGGAATCAAAGGTAGATTTCATGTACCTTGAAGTGGACACGAAGGTTGGAACCCCTTGACTTGCATGCTATGAGGAAAAAAGAAGAAAAGAATTCAGAAGTTTTAGTCATGAATGAAGTCTCTGACGTATGCACCTGATAAAAAATACTTACATTTTGTGGGGTTTTCTGGATCGAGCGAGTAGCGGACCATTTTCAGAGCTTACCTAGAAAAATTTAGAAATATGTATGTTTCAGAGTTGCTGCAGTAAGTTATCTCCACCCTGTCAAGCTGACTGAGATAGTTAGAAGAAAGCTCCTCAGAAGTCAGAAGAAGAAGAAGTATTTTCATGATTTAATCCAAAGGTGTCCTAAGAGAGTAATCACTGCAGCTTCTATTTTTATAACAAAACTTTCAGACTCAACGTTCCTTTCCCTAACAATTCATGTATGGACAGAATTCAGTGTCCTGCTAGCTCACACTTAAATTATCATAGAATTGGATTGCTGCAGAAAAAAGTCCTACAACTTCCAGCATTTCCCCGCCAGCTATGCTGGGAGTTGTAGGACCTTTTTCCATCTAAATATGGATAGGATTATACCCTAAAACAATTAAAAGAATGCTAAAAGAGGACCAATGCTCTTCAGAGTTACCCTGTCCCTAATTTTAAGTACAGAACCAATGCAAAATCTCACCAAAGCCTTTACACAGCACTAGATGGTTCATGATCATTTCATATGGTAGTGAAAAGGATATTTCTCCCCACTCCTTTCTCTGCCGGCCATAACTGAAAACTTGCATGAATTATACTATAATAAAGGAAATACTCTGTGTGAACATTAGAATGGATTTGCTTGCGGACTGTGCCAGTCCTACAAGTAGTTGAAAAATTGCAAGTTTTGATCCATTTTTAACCCAGCCCTGTTAAGATGACTTCAGAGAGCTATCACTATCATTAGTTCTTAGCCTATTAGATTTCAGAACTGCCACGTGTCGACTACTCCTCCAGAAACAGGATCATTCATGTTCTAGCTATGGATCTTACGGCAATACTAACCCTAATGAAGCCTTCAAGATCAGCTGGGTGACCAGCCAGATGGGCGATTAATAAATTTAATAAATAAAAATAGAACTGATGGGGAAAGGGAGGACACCTCTTGCATCAAGGCTCCACTTCCTCCCCCCCACCCCAGACGGCATTTATCCTGCGATATTGCAAACCTTGCATTGTTTTCAAGCTGTCCAGACAGAGGAGCCTTCCCCAACCTGGCGTCCTCCAGATCTTTGGGCCTTCAACGCCTATCAGCCCCAGCCAGCATGGCTAATGGTCAGGAATGCTGGCGGTGGTAGCCCAAAACATCTGGAGGCCCCCAGGTTGGGAAAGGCCCGCCCTCCCAGATATTACAAAGCCAAGCATCCCGGTCTTTTACGAGGACTAGCCCGCAGAAAACCTACGAAGCGCCGCCTCTCCCTCTTCCCAGGTCGATACTGCCCGCCCGCTCTCCCCTTTTGTTCCCCCCGTCGCCCGCATGTGGCCCTAAAGCTGGAGCTTCTACATCCGGGGTTTTCAGAGCCTCCCAGCTCACGACAGCGGCCATTTTCCACTGCCTCCCCCCCCCCATTTCTCCATCGGCCTATTTTTCCCCGTACACGCCCCAAAACACGGAAATCCCGCGGCGGGCGAACTGCTATACGCTTCCCCTCTCCGTATGGGGCAGCCTCCGGGGCCCCCGTGACGGGATGGTAGCCCACAGCGGCGGATACCACCCCAGGCCCAACGCGGCTCATCCTACTTACCTGAGACGGGCCGCTACCGCCGGGGAAAAGGAAGAGCAAAGGACTCTGGGAGGAACTCGTGTTACTTCCGAGTCTCGCGAGAATTCATCACAAATCTGGATTTACCAGTAAGGGGCCGTGGGGAAGCTGCGTAACTGAGAATAAAACGAAGAAGGCCGCGTGTGGAACACGGGGGGAAATATTGGTTGTTATTTATGTTTTATTCATTCTCTGCCTTTCTGTGATAAAATCAAACTCAAGGCAGCTTACAAATGAACATATAAATCACAACAAAATTGACAAGCATCCTAACAATAAAACATAAACTTAAAATAAATAAACAACATGCAGCTTAAATATTCAAGGAAAAGCTCGCAGCAGCTAATACAAAACACTATGTTATAAAATGCAGTATTTTGTCAATTTGGGTAAGCCATTTAACATCACAGTGATCCAAATATACGCCCCAACCACGGATGCTGAAGAAGCAGAAGTAGATCAGTTCTATGAGGATCTGCAGCACCTACTGGATAGTACGCCAAAAAAAGATGTTACTTTCATTACAGGAGACTGGAATGCTAAGGTGGGTAGTCAAACGACACCTGCAATTACAGGCAAGCATGGTCTGGGAGAACAAAATGAAGCAGGACATAGGCTGATAGAATGTTGCCAAGACAACTCACTGTGCATAACAAACCCTCTCTTCCAACAACCTAAGAGACGACTTTATACATGCACTTCACCAGATGGTCGACAGCGACATCAGATTGACTACATCCTTTGTAGCCAAAGGTGGCGGACATCTATGCAGTCGGTAAAAACAAGACCTGGAGCTGATTGTAGTTCAGATCACAAACTTCTTCTTGCACAATTTAGAATCAGACTAAAGAGAACAGGGAAGACCCACAGCTCACCAATATTCCTCATGAATATGCAGTCGAGGTGAAGAATAGATTTAAGGGACTAGATTTAGTAGATAGGGTCCCGGAAGAACTATGGACAGAAGTTCGCAACATTGTTCAGGAGGCGGCAACAAAAAACATCCCAAAGAAAAAGAAAACCAAGAAGGCAAGATGGCTGTCTGCTGAGACACTGGAAGCAGCCCAAGAAAGAAGGAAAGCAAAAGGCAACATTGATCGGGGGAGATATGCCCAATTCAATGCAAAATTCCAGAGGTTAGCCAGAAGAGATAAGGAATTATTTTTAAACAAGCAATGTACGGAAGCAGAAGAAGGTAATAGGATAGGAAGGACAAGAGACCTCTTCCAGAAAATTAGAAACATCGGAGGTAAATTCCAGGCAAAAATGGGTATGATCAAAAACAAAGATGGCAAGGACCTAACAGAAGCAGAAGAGATCAAGAAAAAGTGGCAAGAATATACGGAAGATCTGTATAGGAAGGATAATAATATCGGGGATAGATTTGACGGTGTGGTCAGTGAGCTAGAGCCAGACATCCTGAAGGGTGAAGTTGAATGGGCCTTAAGAAGCATTGCTAATAACAAGGCAGCAGGAGATGACGGTATTCCAGCTGAACTGTTTAAACTCTTGCAAGAGGATGCTGTGAAGGTGATGCATGCCATATGCCAGCAAATTTGGAAAACACAAGAATGGCCAACAGATTGGAAAAGATCAACTTATATCCCCATACCAAAAAAGGGAAGCACCAAAGAATGTTCAAACTATCGGACAGTGGCACTTATTTCACATGCCAGTAAGGTAATGCTCAAGGTCTTGCAAGGTAGACTCCAGCAATTCATGGAACGAGAATTGCCAGATGTACAAGCTGGGTTTAGAAAAGGCAGAGGAACTAGAGACCAAATTGCCAATATCCTCTGGATAATGGAGAAAGCCAGGGAGTTTCAGAAAAACATCTATTTCTGTTTTATTGACTATTCTGAAGCCTTTGACTGTGTGGATCATAACAAATTGTGGCAAGTTCTTGGTGGTATGGGGATACCAAGTCATCTCGTCTGCCTCCTGAGGAATCTGTATAACGACCAAGTAGCAATGGTAAGAACAGACCACGGAACAACGGACTGGTTTAAGATTGGGAAAGGAGTACGGCGGGGTTGTATACTCTCACCCTTCCTATTCGACCTGTACGCAGAACACATCATGCGACATGCTGGGCTGGATGAAGCCAAGGCTGGAGTTAAAATTACTGGAAGAAACATTAACAATCTCAGATATGCAGATGATACCATTTTGATGGCTGAAAGCGAGGAGAAGCTGAGGAACCATATGACAAAGGTGAAAGAAGAAAGTGCAAAAGCTGGGTTGCAGTTAAACCTCAAAAAAACCAAGATTATGGCAACCAGCTTGATTGATAACTGGCAAATAGAGGGAGAAAACGTGGAGGCAGTGACAGACTTTGTCTTTCTAGGCACAAAGATTACTGCAGACGCTGACTGCAGCCAGGAAATTAGAAGTTGTTTACTTCTTGGGAGGAGAGCAATGACAAATCTTGATAAAATAGTGAAGAGCAGAGACATCACACTGACAACAAAGGTCCGCATAGTTAAAGCAATGGTATTCCCCGTAGTAACCTATGGCTGCAAGAGCTGGACCATAAGGAAGGCTGAGCGAAGGAAGATAGATGCTTTTGAACTGTGGTGCTGGAGGAAAATTCTGAGAGTGCCTTGGACTGCAAGAAGATCAAACTAGTCCATACTCCAGGAAATAAAGCCAGACTGCTCACGTGAGGGAATGATATTAAAGGCAAAACTGAAATACTTTGGCCACATAATGAGAAGACAGGATACCCTGGAGAAGATGCTGATGCTAGGGAAAGTGGAAGGCAAAAGGAAGAGGGGCCGACCAAGGGCAAGATGGGTGGATGATATTCTGGAGGTGACGGACTTGACCTTGGGGGAGCTGGGGGTGGCGACGGCCGACAGGAAGCCCTGGTGTGGGCTGGTCCATGAAGTCACGAAGAGTCGGAAGCGACTGACCGAATAAACAACAACAAATACGTAGAGTCAGTCCCTTCTAGTTCAATGATGCTTCCTTCCAAATACATGTGTATAGGATTACAGCCTTAGCATTTTGGCCTTAAAATACATTTGGTAGGTCAGGCTCAGAAATAATAACTTGCCTAACAGCACCCTCTTACTTTCACAGCTGGGTGAGAATCTTACCTTCTCACATCCAGATCCAAACCTCTAGCCAATGCATCACATGAACATCAAATCTATTACTATGATTTTAGTTTATGAATCACCCTATATCTGAAACTCTCAGGACGACATACAGAAATAAAACAAATACAATGAAACCAGTGATAAACTCCATAACAGATTTAAAAAATAATAATTGAAAAGCAGCAGCAATAATTTAAAATAATTTTAAACAGAAGCAGATAACACAGATAAAAGCAAATTTTAAAATGCAGCTTTAAACATAAGTAAAAATAAAATAAGCTTTTTTTTTTCTTTTTTTTTCAACAGCTTGGGAGAATAAAAAGGGTTACTAGCAGTAACACTTCATATTGCTCCAGTTTGGTTTTTCATGTGTTTACTACAGGCATACGTACTAGAAAGATCTGTCATTTTGTTCTGTTCCTAACACAATGAAATTAACTTGGAGCCTAACAATGGCTATAAGAAGCTCTCTCAATATATAACATGCTCTATATGCCTTTTTTGCAACCACATCACACTCCTGATTCACATTCAAGTTCTGATCAACTACAGCCTTGATGTCTTTTTCACATGTACTGTTGCCAAGCCAGGCATCCCCCAACATATATCATGAACATTTGGGGAGTGGGGAGGGGGATAAAATGCATGTTTATAGGATGCATGTAAGAACATGAGAAGAGTCATGCTGTGTCAGACCAACGGTCCATCTAGTCCAGCATTCTGTTCACACAGTGACCAAACAGCTGCCCACGGGAAACCTACAAGCAGGACATGAGTGCAACAGCACTCTCCTGCACATGTTTCCCAGCAACTGGTGTGCACAGGCATACTGCCTTTGATACTGGAGGCAGCGTATCACCATCAGGACTAGTACTCATCAATAGCCTTCTCCAGGAATTTGTCCAACCCCCTTTTAAAGCCATCCAAATTGGGGGACGTTACTGCGTCTTGTGGCAGCAAATTCCATAGTTTAACTATGGGGTGTGTGAAGAAGTACTTCCTTTTATCGGTACTGGATCTCCCACCAATCAGCTTCATGAGATGACTCCAGATTCTAGTATTATGGAGGATACCTGGCTTATCTCAAGATCGTAGTCAATCACAACTTGAATGGGAGTGATGCGATGTGGTTGCAAAAAAGGCCAATGTGATTTTAGGCCATATTAATAGGACCATTGTTTCCAGGTCATGGGAAGTAATAGTTCCACTTGATTCTGCAGTAGGAGAATACTGTATCCAGTTCTGGGCAACACACTTTAAGAAGACTGTAGACGTACTGAATGGGTTCAGAATGGGCTCAAACTAGAATGGGCAATGAAGGTGAGCGCTATGGAAAACAAATCCTCTGAGGACAGTTGAAGGACAAGGCTCTGTTTAGCCTAGAGAGAGAAAACTGAGGGGAGAAATTATAGCTCCCTTCAAATATCTGGGCAATCCCATAGAAGAAAGCAAAGACGTATCCTCTGCACCCACAGAGAGTAGGAGTAGATCCAGGGCTGGCCTTAGGGATGGGCAAGCTAGGTGGTCACCCAGGGCACCGAGCTGTGGGGGAGGGGTGCCAAGCTGAGCTGAGGAGGGTGCCTAGCTGAGCTCAGTGGCTGTGTTTTTTTAATATATTCTCTGCAGTGAGCTAGGGTGGCAAAAAAGCAAGTGTTTGTAACCTTTCTTTCGAGGTTCTACAGGTTGTTGGGGTACTAACTATAAAAAATGATCTTCCTTCAATTAGCTTTAAAGTATGTTTCTTTTTCAATTTCTACTTTGATGTCATTTGCGCTGGGTAAAAATCAGTGGAATACAGCTTTACTTCAAGGAGACGTTACTAAGCATTTAGCACTTCAAACGCTGTAAAAACTATAAGCACTATATAAATAATAATAATAATAAAATAAAGCTGTAAGCTGAAAGCGGTAGGCTGGATACCCTTTTTATTTATGGTTTTTCTTTATTATTTTTAAAGATAAAAATAATGAACATACTAAAATAAAGAATGGTTAAAAAATAGGAACTGCAACAAGGCAAAAAATATTAGAAGTAAAGCTTATGATAGTTCTGCTGTGTTGCATAGTGCATGGCCACTGCTCAGAATGTGGCTTTTCAAACTTTAGCTTGTGCAAACTGTAGCATAGTGGCTGAAAGATCAAGGTTTTGAGCAATGTCATTCTCAATGGACATCACAGCTGCACCAGGTCCCATAAATCCTCTGGGTGGCCCTGCAAACCTGATTGGGTGGGGGGACACACCTTGCCCAGGGCACTATTTATCCTAGGGCTGGCCCTGAGTAGATCTAACAGGTTGAAGTAAGAGTAGGCTAGATTTCCATTGTATATTAGGAGGAACTTCTTGACCATAAGAGCAGTCTGAGATGGAACTACAGTCAGGGCCAGAAATATTGGAACAAGGGTAACTGTTTTGGCAGTTGGCCTCTGTACACCACCACATTGAAGTTGAAAGGAAACACACCCAGATGGGAGCGAAGTCAGGACTTTCAGCTGTAATTCAAGGGGTTTGGCAAAAGTGGGGCACTAACTAATCAGGAAGTACAGCCAGTGGCATACACACACTCCCATCGTTGGTGGCTCATAAGTAATGGAACGAATGGCCGACAAGCAGCTGCATGGCCAGGTGTGGCCTGTTTCCTGGGTACCCCATGACCAAGCAAGCAGATAAAAGGTCTGGAGGTGGTTCTGAGTGTTACACTTGCATTTGGTAGCTGTTCACTGGAACCCCCAACATGAGGTCCAAAGAGGTGTCCATGCGAGTGAAGTAGGCCATCATTAGGCTAAGGAAACAAACCCATCAGAGAGATAGCAAAAACATTGGGAGTGGCCAACACAACAGTTTGGAACATCCTGAAAAAGAAGGAATTAACTGGCAAGCTCAGCAACAGCAAAAGGCCTGGAAGACCACGGAAGACAACTAAAGTGGATGACTGCAGAATTCTGCTCATGGTGAAGAGGAACCCTTTCACAACATCTAGCCAGGTCAAGAACGCTCTTGAGGAGGTAGGCATGCCATTGTCAACATCTACAGTCAAGAGACGGCTTTATGAATGTAAATACAGAGGCTTCACAACAAGGTGCAAACCGCTGGTAACGCTCAAGAAAGACAGGCCAGATTAGCCTTTGCCAGCAAACACCTGAAAAAGCCTGCCCAGTTCTGGAATAAGATTCTTTGGACTGATGAAACCAAGATTAACTTGTACCAGAATGATGGGAAGAGAAAAGTATGGAGAAGGAAAGGAACAGCTCATGATTCAAAGCATACCACATCATCTGTCAAACATGGTAGAGGCAGTGTTATGGCATCGGCATGTATGGCTGCCAATGGAAACAGGTCACTAGTGTTTATTGATGACCTGACTGCTGATCAAAGCAGCAGGATGAATTCTGAAGTGTGTAGGGCTATACTTTCTGCTCAGATTCAACCGAATGCTGCCAAACTGATAGGACGCCGCTTCATATTGCAGATGGATAATGACCCAAAACACAGCAAAAGCTACCCAAGAGTTTCTGAAGGCAAAGAAGTGGGATGTTCTTCAATGGCCAAGTCAGTCACCTGATCTCCACCCAATAGAGCATGCTTTTCACTTACTGAAGACAAGACAAGGCAGAAAGACCCACAAACAAGCGGCAGCTGCAGTAAAGGCCTAGCAAAGCATCTCGAGGGAGGAAACTCCGCATTTGGTCATGTCCATGGGTTGCAGACTTCAGGCAGTCATTGACTGCAAAGGATTTTCATCCAGGTATTAAAGTCGATCCTTAAGTTTGAAATGATGTCTGTTTGTTCCATTACTTATGAGCCACCAACGATGGGGGGGCAGTGTTTGCTACTGGCTGTACTTCCTGAATGGTTAGTGCCCCACTTTTGCCAAACGCCTTGAATTACAGCTGAAAGTCCTGACTTCGCTCCCATCTGGGTGTGTTTACTTTCAACATCAATGTGGTGGTGTACAGAGGCCAACTGCCAAAACAGTTATCCTTGTTCCAATATTTCTGGCCCTGACTGTAATTACCAAGCGAGGTGATGGGCTCTTCCTCCCTGGAGTTCTTCAGGCAGAAGCTGGACAGCCATCTGTTGGGGATAGCTCTGGATTTCCTACATTGAGCAGAAGTTGGACTTGATGGCCTACAGGGCCCTCTCCACCTCTATGAATGATTCTATAAAGGTGCAATCCTATGCTGGGAGTTGTGGGACTTTTTCTGTCTAAACATGCATAGGATTGTACCCTTAGTTAATAAATTGCAACACTGATAAGGAACCCCCCCCCCAAATGATAATGGGTATATTACTCCAAACCTCCTCTTTTGTTCCTCCTCCTTTTAAAGGAAATCTAGCTCTTCTGAGTTAACGTCAGCACAAGCATACAGCATAATTTTTTTACATTTATTTTATTATTATTAATATAATAACACCTGGCATCTAGTCACTGCCCAAGGATGCCAGGGGTTGATGCTGGCACTGAACAGATCTCTGCCCCAAGAAGATTAGCAACAAAACCCAAGAAGAGATAATTCCCTTGTGGGGAGCTACAGTCACTGTCTTCATTGCTGTGCTATCCATGTGGATTGAGCTAGTCCAGTGATAGCTATTCTCTTTGGCAAGCGTACACAA
This sequence comes from Heloderma suspectum, assembly GCF_057233095.1. Lineage (NCBI taxonomy): Eukaryota > Metazoa > Chordata > Lepidosauria > Squamata > Helodermatidae > Heloderma > Heloderma suspectum. The sequence goes on from NC_139459.1 coordinate 16,660,730, forward strand.
CTAGTTTAGTACACAGCAGTACAAGCACACACCCCAGTGATTTAATGTGGTTTTGCTCTTGTCAGGGAATAGGAGAAGCATCATGTGGAAGAAGGTGGTACCGGAGTGTAGTCGTGAGACTGTGCTGTAACCAGGCCTAGTATGAGCCCTTCTGCTCCTGTCTAAGTGTTCCACAGTGCACTATACCTACTGCTATTCTGTCTGAACGAGCATCATTCTGAATGTGTGGCATTAGTAACGCATTTATCCACTGCAAAGCACGACTTCTGAAGCAGAGGAAGCTGCATGTTATACCAGGTCAGACTATCTGTCCATCTTTCCCTCTACTCTCTACTCCAGCGGTGGGCAACATATGGCCCTCCAGATGTTTTGGCCTACAACTCCCATCATCCCTCATCATTGGCTCTGTTGGCTAGGACTGATGGGAGTTCGATGCTAAACACCTGGAGGGCCACAAATTGCCCACTCCTGGTCTACTCTGACTGGCCGGGGTTCTCTAACATCTCAGGCAAAAAAAGGTCTTTCAGGGCATCTTAACTGGAGATACCAAGGACTAAATGTGGAGCCTTCTGCATGCAGCACACTTGCTCTAGCACTGGCCTCTGGTCCCTCCTATTATTATTTTACATTTCTATACCGCCCCATAGCCGAAGCTCTCTGGGCGGTTTACAAAAGTTGAAAACATTAAGATACAATATATGAAGTTTAAAAACCACTTACATAAAAGCATACGTATGTACAAATGACATATAACTAAAAACAACTTTGAGCTAAAAACAATTTTTTAAAAAATCCAACAATAAAACAACACAGCTTAAAAACAGTATACAGAAGTCAGCAAAAGGAACAAGCATTCTCAAAAGGGAAGGCCGGCCGGAATAATTAATACCCGCTTAAAAACCTTCAACGAGGTCAGCAGGCACATTTCAACCTGCAGGTCATTCCGCAAGTGAGGGGCGGCAAAGCAAAAGGTCCTCTTGCGTGTGGCTGCCGGTCTCACATTAAGCAGCCGCAGCAGATAGCGCTCAGAGGACCTCAGGTGGCGGACTGAGATGCAGGGGAGAAGGCGCTCCCTAAGGGACCTTGGACCTAGACCATGCAAGGCTTTAAAGGTTCGGACCAGCACTTTATATTATGCTCGGAAACAAATTGGCAGCCAGTGTAAAGATTTTAAAACCGGTGTAATATGGTCTCCACGGGGTGTCCCAGAGACCAACCTGGCTGTCATATTTTGTACCAGTTAAAGTTTCCAAACTAAATATAAAGGCAGCCCCAAGTACAGCACATTGCAGAAATCAAGCCTAGAGGTTACCAGCACATGCACCACCATCATCAGGTCCACATGTTCCAGGAATGGGCATAGCTGGCGTATCAGCCGAAGTAGATGAGGCACTTCTCACCGTTGCCTCCACCTGGGGTGCCAGGAGAAGGGCTGGGTCAAGAAGTACCCCCAGGCTATGAACTTGCTTCTTCAGGGGATAGGGCAACCCCATCCAGAACTGGTTGAAACACCCTAAAGTTTTGATAGGAAAAGTTTTCCTGATAAGAAGCAATTAAGCAGTACTGCATGAGTAAAAAGCAAAACAAAAACCCAAACCACCAGGTGGAGCTGTTTGATACTCCCTTGACTTTTTGACAGACATCTGCATAACTTTAGGTGCACAAATGGAAATTATGCATGAGTCCTCAGCACGCTTTCATTTCCATACTGAAGGCAAGGTGAAATTAAATTTTTTTACTGCTTTTCCTCTTCATTCTTGCAGTTGATTAAATGTGCAATTACTTTTTAGCTGTCTCAGGTAATATGGTCAGAATTCATACAGCTTCATGAGATGATCCCAAGAGCAAGCATTGCACCTAATGGAATTGTTGCCATTTCTTCACTCTGAATGTATATACTACATCAGAACAAACCAAATTCCATGCCAAAGATAGCTGAATTCTGCAGCCTGCATAAATCAACTGTGGTTGTGTGTATTTGCTTATTTTACAGATTCTGCTTCCTCTAGTTGTGTGGGGCTGAGATGTGGTAAAGAAATACGCTAGGTACTGAAGCCCCATCTCTCTGAGTGCTCGCTGCGGATAATGAGAGTTGTAGTCCAACACAGCAGGAGGGCACCAGGTTGGGGAAGGCTGGTTAGGAGAAACCCTGCTGCAGGCTTGTGTTAACAGCCGTATCAGAGAGATGTATATATAGCCCGGTTAATAAACCTATTTAGTTACCAGCCCTTGCTAGGAGCCTGAATTCAGTAGTCAGGGTTCAGCAGATAATGCAGCCCACATGATTTTGAGCCTGTCTTTGCAGACAAAGGAGCAGAAACGTGCTTTATTAAACAAACACAAAAATACGAAAGCTGGGATTCTCAAGATCACTGTGGATATATGCAGCTTTGATTTAACTATCTTTTAAGATCCATGAGATTCTCCTACAGTCTCATCCTTTCACTGACTTTTGAGTGAGAATTCCAAAGCCAGTCAGTTAAGCACAAAGATTATACTAGCTTTTCCCCAACCTGGTGCCCTCCAGATGTGTTGGACAGTATGGCCCTTGCTGGCTGGGAAGGGCCATGCTGGGAATGACAGGAGAAAGGAGTTGCAGCTCCAACACATCTGGCTGGGGAAGGCTGGATTATACTATGCTGGGGAGGGGACTCCCCGACTTGTGAAATTTGTGCACTTCTGATTAATTTAAACAATAAGTGTATAAACATATTGGGTGTGATCAGGCAAAAATTAAGCTCTTTGGAATCTCTTTGGTTTCAATGGGAAAGCTAAGCACTTGCTTAAATCTCTCCCATTCAAATCATTGAGATTTCAAAGGGCTTAACTTTGGCTGGATGATACCCTACAGTATATGTATCTCTTAAGCAGGTAACAGAAACATCTCTTGTTTTCCTTCTTTTAAATGAATCCTACCATGAGTGTCCACAGGAATTTTTCTAAGGGTGGGAGCAAAGCTGCCCAGCAGTTTGTGGTTTTAATTCATGCACATAATGTGCACCACTACAAGACCCCTGTGCACTTTTCTTGTGTGTGCTCTTTGTTGCTTAGAGTCACATTCCATGACATTTAGAACTCTACACTGAGTAGTAGAAAATCTTGGGAACTGAACAGCACCAATGCAGAAGAGTGTTATAGTCAAGAAGCATCATAAGCTCCAACAAAACGTTATTTGGAGTGAGGGATAAAACACACACACACACAGGAACAAGAGAAAAAAACCCAAATGCACAAACACAGCACAGCTGTCTTAAGAATATCATATATATATTATGGCTTCGCTACCCTTAGTGACAACTTCACATGACTTGTCCTAGAATGATTCTTCATCCTGGAAATGTTGGTGAACATTCTATAGAACAGTCTTCCCCAACCTGGTGCCCACCAGATGTTTTGGACTGCAACCCCAGCATTTCGCACCACTGGCCATGCTGGCTGGGGGTGAGTGGAGTTGATGTTCAAAGCATCTGAAGGGTGCCAGGTTGGAAAAGGCAGCACTAGAAAATAGCAGTGGAGTCTGTGGGGAGTATCTTTAGCAGTGAAAGGAGAAATCAGTATGCTTGATCAGGTTTCAGGGTCCTAGAGGACCCTGGACTACTCCTTTTACTTTTCATCTTCTTATCAGCCACTTTTAATATCAGCTAACAATACAATTTTTGTATGGCTTGAATTTGGAATGGCTTGAATGTTCTTTTAGAACTGCATATTTTTCCTTGAACTGTAAATTTTGGGAATGGTTGCACATTTTTTTAAAACCCTAATAGCATCAGAGAACAGGTCTACAATCTCTGGTAGGTCTGGTGACTGAGCAGCGATAAGGACTGGGCACTAGGGAGGTTTCTCCACGACAATGGGAGGAAAAATGAATGGAGGATTACCCAGATTTTTTCGAGGGATCAGCTTTGGTGTGCTTTGGCCCGCTCAGGGATCCACAGGCGAGTGCAACGCACCACTGTAAGTTGCTTCACAGAACATACTTCGGGGGGGGGGGGTTGGAGTGAACATCATCTGACTGGCAGGGGCTGCTCAACTAATAAGAGAGGATTCCCCTCATCAAGGCTCCCCCCCTTTCTCCTTCAATAAAATCCTGAGGTTTCCTCCTGTGTCTTGAGAAAAATCACTCTACCTCTCCCCCGCGCACTCATTACTTACTTCCTTAAAGCAACAATCATCACAGGAACACAGTGTTCTCCCTGCCCTCCTGCGATCAATTGAAGCTTCAAAGTTTCAGAGCTTTGACATTAAGGCTCCTAAATGCAATATTTCTATTCATGGGAACCTCAGTAACTTCAGGAGTGTGCATTTTGGGAACAAAACCTCATTGACCACAATGGGAGTTACTTCTGAGCAGATGCACATATGTTTGTACTGCAAAGACAGGGATGGGAAACAAAGGAATGGGAAACCAGGCCCCTTTATAACCCAATGCTGCGCAAGTTTACAGGTTGAAGGTGCAAAGTAGTTACTTCCGAATGGCAGTAAACCAAACTACGGAGAATTGCAGCATCGAGATTGTGCTTTACAGCCCTTAGGGAATTTGTGCTTTAAAATGTGCCGTTCCTATTGAGGGGGATCTCTGGAAATTCTGAAAAGTGCATTCAGGGGACAAGCCCCATGGAGCACAATGGGAGTTACTTCTGAGTAGACACACATATATTTGTGCTGGAAAACACAGGGACGGGAAACACAGAGACAGGAAACACCCCTTGTTTGGGGTCACAGTGAAAGGCATACCGCTGGGCAGGGCTAGCATACCCGAGGTAAATGCAGGAGTTGGGGCATGCAACAACTATACCGCGGAGAACCCGACTTAAGGAAAAGAATCAGACTATAAGCAGTCTCAGGAAATCCAGTTTTTCTGCAATAAGGTCCGGGGTGGCTGCGGGATGGCCACGACATCATGTATCTCTAACAACATCCAAATGCAGACAGCTTGGAGTAAATCACTCGTGGAGACAACCCCGAAGTCTACACAGATAGGAAGAACAAGCCCCTGAGAAATTTGTATACTAGGTCTACCACTCTGTTGTTGCACTGCTGCTACAATCAGTTTCACAGCGACGTCGGCATTTCCCTAAAACACCACCACCAATTGACTACACTGTAGAGTTGTCATACATCACTCAAACATACACCCCTTCACAAAATGGGAATAACAAAACTGAGCTACTTTGCAGGACTTGTGTAACCCACAGTTTCTCAGCCACTGCCCTGCCTCCTGCAGTATCAGAGGCAGTATCAGTATCAGAGGCAGTATATCTGTGTACACCAGTTGCTGGGAAATATGGGCAGGAGGATGCTGTTGCACTCATGTCCTGCTTGTGGGTTGCCTGTGGGCAGCTGGCTGGCCAATGTGTGACCAGCATGCTGGACTGGATGGACCCTTGGTCTGATCCTTCAGGGCTCTTCTTATGGTCTTAATATGGATATAATAATGAACTTTATCTGCACACATTGTCAAGGTATTTTTTGAAATGTTTGTGAACTCAGAAAAAAATATTAACAAGATTTAAAAAGATCATGAACTCCTGTCTTTGCTGCTCACTTTTGTATTTTAGTAGACACACTACTGCCCAAACTCAGCTACATGGAACTCCTAGATTTCTAAATTGTTTATTATGATACTGCAATTACTTCCTAACAGGAAGACCCCAAAAAAGGTTTACCATACCAGAAGACTTAAAACACACAGATAGTGGGCGTATTAACCACTGATGTGACTTCATTCATTGGCTAAAAACACTAAAAGGTGGGAACATGGTAGTTTCTCACAAAATGAATAGGCAGAATAGTGGCTGCACATTTTGCCTCATAACTGTGGTTCTTCAAGGGCTAGAGACTTGCTTTTTTTAATGAAAATTTGGAATCTGGAGATTATGGCTCATCCCCAGGGGGTCAGTTGCCCCACCTTGCCCCTTCCTGCAGATACCAGTAAGCATGAATGAAATTTGGAATAGCTATCCTCATAATATGACATTTAGCCATCTCTCCCTTTCCCTTATGTTCTCTTTCAGCACTTTCCAAGGCTTTGTGGGTGAAAGCATATAGTTTTAAGGTGCTTTCACATACCAACATTGACAGCCCAATCATATGCATGTTTACACAGGGTGGGGGGTGGGGCAGTTAAGCCACAAAAAGCCAGTGTACATAAGGAATGCATCTTCCCTTGTGTTTCTGTGATTGGTAGGGATTGTCCTTACAAGCAACACCCCCCACCCCACCCACACTTCCCAGATGGGTGACATTCCTGTGTTCTCTGCCCACCTCACCTGTGGGCTGGAAAACAACTAATTTTTTCACTTTAAATTAAAATGAACTCAGCCAGGGAGCCAAGCCAGGTGGAACAGGATGGGAAGTCAGTGATATGCATAGTCACAGTCAGTGAGGGAACCCATCATACTCTTGCCCATTTGCTTTACAAGACTGCCAAAGTGAGGGCCTAACAGGCCGCATTGTTGCCTGGCTGGGTCTGCCAGAAAGCCGGCCTCACGACCCCTTCCAGGTCCACATTCTGCCATTTACATTCCAGACAGTCTCAACTGAGATCGATGAAATCCCAGCCTGCCACCTGTAGGTTGAATTTACTGATGTTTCCTGGCTGGAGAGTAGAGATAGATGTGAGAGAGGCAACACAAGGTGCTGTTCCCAGTCTCAGAAGCTACTTTGGCATGGACGGGGCAGGCGCTGCACAGCAGCTGCTGTTGCTGCTCTCAGAATGACCCCATAACTGGAATCTGGTGGGGGGCTGTTGCACCCCATTGCCACCACGAGGAGATGCCCATGAATCCTACCACAGGATGTGGAAGCTGATGCAGCTGCATAACCGCACTTATTCTGCATCATGAGACTTGGAGGTGATGGGAGTTTCTCCCAAGGACTGTTTTCCAAGGTTCATGAACATTTGAACTTTAGTTAATAGATTATTTGATTTCAGCCTAAGTATTAAAAAAAATGCAGTTTTTCCATTGTGAGTTTAGTTTTGTCATCACTTATGCATAGTAAAGTCCAGTGACCTCTATGGATTCAGGATTTCAACCTAAGCAAGTGGATTTCCATAATGAAATGTTCCATTATTATTTTTTGTAGCTTTAAAAATAATACCCATCCGGCCATTCCGCAGACTTCCTTTAGACATGTTTTCCCCTCCCGAACATTTGTATCCCTGGAGCAAGTCTGCATTTCTAAATAATATTGTGCTAGTGAAGTGGAACTCCACTGACTTCATTCGGGGGTTGATTGACGCAAATGTATTTGTGAACAACATAGCCTTGGGGTCCACTGAGAGTCTAGATTGACATACACAGGCAAGTTAATTATCAATCATTCTAAATACTAACTAGTAGGTATGTTTTTCTTCACTAGGAGTGATATAGCCAAGGATTTGTATGTAAACACTGGACATTTACTACTCTAGCCGCTCCTTTCTCTTATCACTTCTGGGTGGTTCAGGCAGTTTCTATATTTACCTGGACACTAGCTTGCTATTCCTTCTTACTGGGGTATCCCTCTATTCATTATTCATATTGTTATGTGCTTCCACCCCAATTCTCTAAACAGTGTGAGAACTCCAGGGGTGCAAGCATTACCCCGGGCTTTCATTTCTTTGGAATGATGTAATGAAACTTATGGTGTTTTTGTAATATATGGCTTATTTTCATCCCCCCCACACACACACATATATGCATAGATGGGGATTAACACTCTAGCAGCTATTACTCCCCCATTAGGTTTGGGGGAGGCTCTTGCACCCTAAAAATGTCTCCAGAGCACCAACTCGGCTCTCTGACTTTCAGCCTGATCTTGTCTGAGAGTGATCTTCAAATATCTGAAAGTGTCAGGTTTCTTTTAGCCCCCACTTTATTTCTAAGCCCAAATATACACAGAGGAGAGGCTTCAGTCTACAGCTTTTAATCAATTACTTCACAGGGTCATACAGATGCAAATTCGTAGTGACTCCCAGGCTACAAAGGAATGCCTTCAGGGGATTCAAAAGGAAGTTACGAGAGTTGCCAGAGTTGCCCACCGTTTGAAGAGGGAGGCGGTCTGACCAGCCTAACTTAAGTGGAGGAGGTCCCTCTCTTCTCGTGAGGCCTCTAAGTGCAGCTTTTCACGCAAGGCCAATTGGGTAGACCATCTAAGTTCTGCCCCGGCCTTCTCTCTCTTTGCTCTGCACCTGTGTCTGGCGTCTATTAAATCATGCTCCTCCTGTTTGCTGCCCCTCACCGGGAGGGGGGTGAACAGGGACCTTCATCCAGCTGGACCTTTGAAACCTGAGGAGCCTGCCTAGTCATGTCTGGACTAGCCTGGGAAAACACCTCCCCCATGTCTGGTGGTTCTCCTTCAGAATCTGAACTGCTATCCCGCTCCCAGCACTCAGAAACACCCCTGACAGAAAGACTATCGTGCAGGACCAGGAGCAGATTTGTTCTCTGCTGCTCCAGAGGGCAGGACTAGAACCAAGGGTAGAAATGGCGGGGAAACAGATTTAAACTAAACATTAGGGGAAACCTCAGCAATACTGGCCTTAACAGTGAGAGCCCAGGATAGCCCTCTCATGAGGCGGAGTGAAACCCACACTTCAGGTGGCGGAGTGGGAGGAGTGAACTGCACTGCTCCCCACTGCTGCTGCCTCCAGTGGGTGCTCTGGAGAGCCCAGGCAGCTGCCCTCTCACTGCCCTTTGTGCCGCGGTGATCTCCTGAGACACCCCTCCCATGCCTGGCTCTGAGGAAAGACCCCTCAAGAGCCAGGCATCATGGCCAGGCTGGTTCTCTGAAAAGCTGCACTGGCTGCTTCCTCTGGCAGTAAAGGTAAGGGGGCAGGTGGGGGGGGACAACATGGTAAAGGGAAGGGCAAGAAGGTGGGGGTGCAAGGTGGTGAAGGGAAGGGGGCTAAATGTGGCAGCAGTAAGGGAAGGGGGCAACGTGGGAAAGAAAAGGGGATGCAGGGCACAACACAGCAACAGTAAGGGGAAAGGGGTGAGGGTGTGGCACAGGAGTGGATAGGAGGGGGAACAACAGGGGAAGGGGTGGGGCGCCCCTTGGCAGGGGTGCATATGCTCTCTCACCTCAGGTAGTGGGAGAGCTTGCATCGGGGCTGGTGAGAGCTGTTCAGCACAGTTCTGTCTCAAGAGATGGTGGAGGTAAACACCTTTTCTGGAGGTACTTTGCAGAGGCTGAGCAGCTACCTGTCAGGGTTGCTGTGGCTGCATCTTGCATTGCAGAGCCTTCATTGTGTAGGGGGTTGGACTACAATAGGCAAGGTCCAGCTCTATGATTCTGGGAAGGTAAGACCCCTCCCAGAGCTGCTTCCTTGTCATCCAGAAGGCCGAGGATGGAGGGCCACCAGGCTAATCATCAGAACAAAAGGAAGGTACTGGGCACTTTATCAGAACCATTAGCATGTCCAAGGCTCTCTTCATACCTGGCATGTTATCCCACTACAAACTGGTCCTTTGGATTCCAGATCCTTTCAGGGATTTAGACTGGCCCTAAATGGAGCTAAAAGCAGTTGGCAGCTGCAGGAGAGAAGGAACTTTAGGGGCAGGTGTTATTACTTCAGTGTAACATGAAGCAGCTTTTCTTTTTTCTTTTTTTAAGGTGTTCGCTACCAAGAAAAGCGCTGAAGTGGAGGACATTGATAAGAGAGAGATACGAGTATGCTTAGTAAATAGTGGACAGGTGTTCTTGTGGCTGCCCGGACCTTAAGATCATCATCAGCGGCCCTTCTCCGTGAGCCCCTGCCAAAGAAAGTGAGGCGGGTAGCTACTAGGAGGAGGGCTTTTTCTGCTGTGGCACCCCGGCTCTGGAATGAGCTCCCTAGTGTGGTTCGCCTGGCGCCTACATTATATTCCTTTCGGTGCCAGGTGAAGACCTTTTTATTTTCCCAGGCATTTTAGCATTTTAGCTTTCTAAATTTTTATCTTTGCTGTTTTAAATCTGTATTTTAAGCTCCTGCACTGCTGCTAGGTTTTATTGTGGTTGTATTGTTATATTGTGGTTTTAATGTTCTGTATATTTTAAATTGTTTTATTGTGTGTTGCTTGGATTTAATTTTTGTGAACCGCCCAGAGAGCTTCGGCTATTGGGCGGTATAGAAATGAAATAAATAAAAATAATAAATAAATAATAATTGTGTATTTATTTTTTTTAAGCTTACAAATGCCTTCCCATGTTCGTAAGGGTTCAGAAACTTAAATCCCTTTGGCAGATTTGTTGGAAGTTATCATATAGAATTAAATACCTATCTGGGGATAAATGAAGGATACCAGACTGAAGATGGTTTTTGACAAGGTATTAAATAAACGCTGCCATCCTGGAAGCAAGCACTACTGAACTCAATGGGACTTACTCCTGTGTAGACCTGTGTAGGATTGTGCTGTGACTTAATGAGAGAACAAAAGGATTTGTCACTAAAAACAGATCCAAGATATCAAACAACATGTAGGGTCATATAAAGCAAATTCGCAGAAATCAAATAGCTAACAAGGACATACTTTTATTATTAGGAGATGCTTTTCTTCTGGATAATTTTGTACCACTCAAAGAAATAATGAATTTGCTTTTCTGAATTCCGAGTTTTAAAAAGTATTTATTCTTTCTCTCATCTTTGTGGTTATTGTTAAAGATAAATGAGTAATATTGATCATGGGACATTTTAATAAACTACTGATAAAAAAATTAACATGTTAGCCCAGCAAGATATAAAGGAGGAGAAAGGACGGAGACACACACACACACACACACACACACAGTTTATCATATATAATTTTATTGTATCATTTTCAAGTGTTGGAAAAACTTTGCAGAAAGTAGGTATGAAACATCGTAATACCAGTGCAGACACACCCTTCGACCTTAGATGTTTTTTGCACAAGTCATCTTCAGGGATTCTGCCAAGAAAACTTGAAAAGCTTTCAAACCTTAAAGCCCATATTTCCTAGAAACCTACTGAACACATCTTTTAGACAAGGTGTAATGTTTGCTACAGCATGCAAGGCTAATCTCAGCGTAACCCCATGTGATTACATAGCATAGCAGGGAAAGTGGTAACAAAAAGCAGAGTGAGTGTGAGGTCAGCAGTTTCCCTAAAGACGGATATTCCGACATACTTTGTTTGGCAACAGATGATTGCTTTGTTCCCAGCCGCTCCCACATGCCCTAGAATGACTTCAAAAGAAACCCGGGTTCCTCCCTTCACTTGCAGGAATATGATCCTGCATGTGCTTCTGCAGGTGCAACACGGGAGCAACTGCCATTCTGGAGCAGATTATATCTCATAAAACAGGAACTCTGCTCTGATCCTGCTCTTCCTACATTGTAGTCATGAACACTTTTGCAGTCAAAAACCACAGTGCTGTTGTAGAACAGCATGTAGACTCGACATTGCGGTGATTTAGTTCTATGTTGATGTGTTTCTGACATGCATCCCAGTCCTTTGAGAAGCAAACATATTCTGTTACATTGGAGGCTCCTGGAACCCCCTGACGTTCTTAAAGATTGTGCACATGGAACAGTCAGTGGTGGTTTTACCTTGCGTTTGATAACTACCACAAAACCCATAGCTTCCAGGAACCAAACCTGTCAGGAGGTCACCCCTGCTGCCTTCTGAAATCCTCAGGTAGCCAGAATCAACATGCAGACAATAGGGCTCTTTCCCAAGGCTTTATTCCCATTCAACCTAATGATGCTTACAGATGCTGATTGCTTGCTCCTACGAGTGAGACTTAAGACAGCTGCCTACTCAGGGGTTCTAGCCTTAGGAATCAGTTGATCTCCGTTTGGAGGGTAAGGCGGGAAACCTCTGAACTTATGGGCTAGGAGGAGACAGTCCACCCCTTTTCCATGGGGTATTGGGGTGCCACTGTTGCCATCACGCCAAGCAGGCTTAGTGCTGCCACTCAGCGCCCGCCATCTCACACTTGAGGGTATGCTGGCGCCTAGCATCCAGAAACTGCTGTTGCTCTGCCCTCTCCTTGCCAGGGTCCCTATCACTCTCAGGAATGTGTACCGGGAGGGGCTCTCCCCCTGGCTGCTCCTCTGAAAAGCGCGCGGGTTCCTCTCCTGCAGTTTCTACCTCTTCCTCAGAATCAGAACTGCTTTGGGGCTCTCTGGGCTCCGATCCAACCCTGACAAAACCCATCTCTGCTAATTGTAAGTTGCCAGTTTCCGTGGGACCAGACTCTGGATCTTTTGAGGCTAATCGTTTTTTGAGAGAACTGAGGGCACTCTGAAAAGAGGGATCACTGCCCATGGTATTTACGCTTCCCCACTGCTACCTCTGGATGACAAGTGTTGTGGATAACTGTATAGTCTGGAAAACTTGCAGAACCTTCTGAACCAGAGGTGGCAGTGGGACAAAAGAAAAGTGTCAGCATTGTGGAAATGGATGCCTCTCTCAAGCCACTTTGAACTTCCTTGAACACAACTGTCTGACTCCTACCTGAGTCTGAATCAGCGGAGGCTGGTGGCTCCGATTCATTCATTCATTCATTCATTCATTTATTTCATTTCATTTCTATACCGCCCAATAGCTGAAGCTCTCTGGGCGGTTCACAAAAATTAAAAATTAATTCAGTAAGGTGCTGAAATCGCTCCGGGTTTCAGTCAGAACTAGTCAGAACTCTAAAGGAGCCACCCAAAGCACCATGGATGGCTCCCTTAGAGTTCTAACTGGTTCTGGCTGAAACCCAGAGTGGATTCACTGCCCCAGTGACATTGGAGCCCCCAGCCTCCATTGCCTGGACTGAGAAGTCTCACGCGTTGGGCATATAGGAGCATCTGAGTAAATATGCAGCCGCCAGTCTTTCAAAGCTAGGCCAAAACTGTCAGCAGCCTGTTCCAGGAACACGCGCTGGAAGCACCTGTCCTTGAACTGAGGTTACCGCAAGGTGAGCCAGGCAGGGGAGAGCAGAGAAGAGGCAGAGATGGGAAGACAGGAAACTCTGGGCATTTAGCAAGAACATGGGAAGCAGGTAGGTGGTCCTATCCTGTTGACTGTAGCAGGATCAAAAGGGGACTGCCTTTTGATCCTGCCAGGATAGGATCGCTTACTTTGTTCCCAGGTCCCTCATCAGAACTGCTCGAGGTTTCCTGCTTTCCCTCTTCTGCTTCTGGTTTCAGTCTAAAGCTGCACTTGTGTACCCACTGATCAAGGAGTAAGCCCCATTGAACCTAATGAGACTTACTTCTGAGCAGACATGTATTGGATTGCACTGTCAGTCACTTTATAGTACTAAGGTTATGCCTCAGGTCGTCAGTCTAGAATACACTAGAAAGGTCTAGAATACACTAGAATGTTGCAACTCCTCTGATGTTATAGGTTCTCCCATGAGGCTGATTGGCGCCCATCCTGCCTGTCCAGATCAGGTCAGCACCAATTCTGTTGAAGGTAGGGAGGGGGTCTCTACAGTCACCAACCAGGAACTTCCTTTCCTTAACATGGGACTGTGGTGGTTATTTCCATTATTTTGTTTTATACTGTTGCCTGGAGCGATTTCACTTCAGAGTAAACAGATTATAGACTACAGCCATGGGGTCGAACCTAGACCAAAATAACCACTTTAAAGTCACTAGAGGATTACCTTGGCTCCATCTGCACAAGCCTTTTACTCTGGGGTGGCTGTGAGTCAACGTCTGTCGGGACAGACGATGTAGTCGCCACTTTGCAGCCATCTGTGGTTTTCTCCGGAAAAATGCGGATTTCCAAGAAGGTGTTTTGCTGCAATGTTTTTTGTTTGCTGCGGGTTTCCCCGCGGTTGTGGGCTGTCTGTCCCTTCCCCAAACAGACTTCGCATAGTGCTTGCATCACTCTGAGATGCCCCTTTACTCTCCCCATCCCTTCGCAGCTGCGCAGTTGCAGAGGCACAGAGAGGCGTTTTCAGTTATTTAATCACACTTTCACACATTTTTGCAGCTTCGTATCTTCACAATGGTTGTTTTGGATTCAGTGCCCAAGGGCCAGGGGGTCTTGGGGGAGGACCAACTTCTCTCCGGCCACCATTTTGGAGCGATGGGTAGGCATGTACCGCTCACGCCTGCGAGTGCGAACCATTGTGAGAGTCTCAGACTAGGGAACTGACAAACAGATGGTATGGAAATGAAAGAGCACAGAACATCCACTTTTTACCTAACGAGGGACCAAAAGAAACAACAGAACCCTAAAATACAAAACAGCTACTGAAATATTGCACCCCCATGCTCATGGGACTGCACAGCTGCGCATTAAAGTATAATGCTCTTTACGTGGGGTTACTCTTGAAGACGGTTCAGAAACTGCAGCTGGTACAGAACGCGGCGGCTCGCCTGATTAAAGGCAGCCGCCGGCGAGATCACATCACTCCAGTGCTGAAGGAGTTGCACTGGTTACCAGTTGTTTTCCGGGCCAAATTCAAGGTGTTGGTTTTGACCTTTAAAACCCTATATGGTTCCGGCCCAGCCTATCTTAAGGAGCGCCTCCAGCAGCACCAGACAGGCCGCTTAACAAGATCAGCCTCGGATGGCCTTCTCTCTGTCCCATCAGCCAGGACAGCTAGACTGGTGGGGATGAGGGAGAGGGCCTTTTCTGTGGTGGCCCCCACTCTGTGGAACTCCCTCCCTAGGGAACTCCGTCATGCCCCCTCTTTAATGAGCTTCCGTCGTGCATTAAAAACGTGGTTGTTCAGGCAGGCATTTGGGGTGGGTTAGGGTATTTTTTTAGAAAATGTTTTTATTGTAGAATTTTATTGTTTTAAACTGTTTTATTGTATGTTGTACATCACCCAGAGTGGCTGGGTGACCAGCCAGATGGGCGATTAATAAATTTAATAATAATAATAATAATAATAATAATAATAATGGCAAAAAAAGGGCACAGTGGAGTCTGTTAGGGAAGTATGCAGTAAATCGCGAGTGTATCCCAGCAGAAGCTAATTCGAAGCTGAAATGCTGCGCAGTTGTGATGGAGTGAAGGGTGAAAGTGGTGCCATGTAGACAGCGCCCTTATTTCCAAGGGTACAGTCTATCAGGAACACCTTCTATGTCATTGCCAGACTGAGGATTTGGGTAGGAGAACCTCTTGTGTCGATTGTATTCAAGAAATGTATATTACACTCGGTATGATAAGAATATACATAGTAATAAGAGTGACTCATTGTGCAATTAATAGATATATTAAAAAAATTAACAAAATTTGCTTGAAGACAGGCAGTGTACACCCCATTTAATTACTATATCTTCATGTTTCCAGAAAGATAACAGTGCACAAAGCTATACGCAGCCAGCCAGAATGTTTAAGAAAATGTATTGGTGCATGATGCTGACAGAAATAGCAGCTTTCACCTACCTTCCAACTATGCTCCATCCCACACTTCCAAAATAGTACTTGTAGAAAACATGTTGTACCCTAAGAAAATGAGTCCTGTCAGCATATCATATGAATTTAATAGCAAGCAATTCCATTTCTGAAACTGGATCAAATGGGTCTGCCTTTGAATACAAGTTTGAAGATTCTGGGATGTATTTTTATATGTCCGGCATGAGTATGGGGGAACTCTTATCGTGTGGCGCAATGGGTCTCATGGTGTTGACTAGAAATGGAAAACATTCAGCAAGACAATTGTCCTGCAATTAATAAGAAGAGCCCTGCTGGATCAGACCAAAGGTTCATCCAGTCCAGCATTCTGTTCACACAGTGGCCAACCAGCTATCAACAGGAAACCCACAAGCAGCAGGACACACGTGCAACAGCAGCCTCCCACCCATGTTCTAATGAAAAAATTTCTGTCTGCTGAACAGATATAGAAAGAAATAGCATTATTAACACATTTTAGGACTGAATTCTTTAATGTAAGGGATTTTAGACAAATCTTCCTATTAAAAGTATTCTTTCAACACATCAAACCTTCACCATCCAGACATTTGAGATTTTATGATTAAAAAATTTGACACTGCAATCTTTTTATACAAACACACACACACACACACACTCAGAAGTAAGTCTCCATTGGGTTCAATGGGGCTAACTCCCAGGTAAGTGGATATAAGATTGCAGTCTTGGGATTGCAGAATTGGGATCATTCATGGAGCAGGGTTATCTACCGTTAGAGACCTTGGACTGACAAACTGGACAGATCTCGGTGCTAATGGGGTGGATATCAGGCAGGGCAGGAGAGGGTTACTGCTGCTGGGGGCATTTTAAAAATGACAGGTCATTCAAAATGATGTAGGTGAGCAGAAGAGGGGATTGTGACTTTTGGGATACAGGACCAGCCCAAACATTCAGCAGAATGAGTCGGCCACCTCAAACTCAAACCACACATGAAGTTAATTGTGTATCTGAGCCTTGTTTTCTTTTTTTAAGTGCGTGCAGTCCCAGTTCAGATTAGGAGTAGTGCATCACAGAAGGGGAGGATTAAACCTTTCCCACCCACCCATTTGCTTCCCAAAATTCTGCATTCCCTACCCCTCTGCCATGGGGGAATTAAACAAAGGAAAAAAGTCTCAATTGCAGTCAATGGAGGGTTTTCTTTCTTTTTAAAATCGCCCTTCGGGGGGAGGGGGAGATAATTTCGGGAAGGGCACCCATGGCCACTCTAATGAATGAGTGAGGGGAGAGTGGGATTGGGGCTGCAAGCCACACCCCTCCAAAGCTGACATGCGCATTGGTCATGCCCCTCCCAACAGCCACATGTGTGAAAGGTTCGCTACCAGACTCTACAGAGTAAACATACAAACATATAGGGCCAGTGTGGTGTAGTAGTTAGAGTATTGGACTGTGACAAGGGAGACCCAGGCCCAAGTCTCCACCCAACCATGACATTCACTGGGTGACTTTGGGCCAGTCACTGACTCTCGGCCTAACCTGCCTCACAGGGTTGCTGTGAGGATAAAATGGAGAGAAAGAGGATCATATACACTGCCTCGGGCTCCTTGGAGGAAAAGGCCAAATATAAATATAACAAATAAATAATAAATAGCCATAAATGAAGAAGTCAAACATATGTATTTATTACAATTATTTATATCTCCCCTTTCAAGATACACATCCTTCCAAGGTGGTTGGCAAATAAAATAAAAATGCATTTTAATAACAACGATAAATAATATCAACATATTTCTTTATTTATCAGAAAAAATTATACCATTATACCACTTAAGAATATAAGAGCTGTGCTGGATCAGACCAAGGGTCCACCTAGTCCAGCATTCTGTTCAGACAGTGACCAACCAGCTGTTGACCAGGAACCCACAAGCAGGGCATGAGCACAACAGCACCCTCCCATCCAAGTTCCCCAGCAACTGGTGAGCATAGGCTCACTGCCTCTGGTACTGGAGGTAGCACATAGCCATCAAGACTCGTAGCCATCGATAGCCTTCTCCTCCAGGAATTTGTCCAACCCCCTTTTAAAGCCATCCAAATTGGTGCCATCACTACATCCTGTGGTAGCGAATTCCATAGTATTTATAGAATTCCACTTAATATATTTTAAAAGATCTTGAAGAGGCTCACATCATTAAAACATACATCAAAACCATATCTGAAGACACAAGTATTTCAAAACAACAAAACATAGCAGAAGTCATCAGGGCTTCCCAGAGGGTGGTTGGTGGTAGACGGAGGACAGAGGTTCCAGTTGGAGCAGGCTGCGAGGTGGTCGCCAGTTGGCGTTATCTTTATGTTAATATAAATGTCTGTAGCATGCAGGGGTGGGTGACTTCTAGCTCTCCAGATGTTTTGGCCTACAATTCCCATCAGCCCTACCAGCATAGCCAAAGTTGAAGTATTATGGGAGTTGTAGGCCAAAACAGGGGCCGCAGTGGCTTAGTGGTTAAGACGCTGAACTGCAGACTGGAAGGTCGGCAGGACAGCAGTTCGAGACCCGAGTGCCGCATGATGGAGTGAGCTCCCGTCTTCAGTCCCAGCTACTGCCAACCTAGCAGTTCGAAAGCAAGAAATTGCAAGTAGATAAGTAGGTACCACCTTGGCGGGAAAGGTAACAGCATTCCGTGCACCTTGGTGTTCAGTCATGCCGGCCACATGACCATGGAAGCGTCTTCAGACAGCGCTGGCTCTTCGGCTTAGAAACGGGGATGAGTACCGCACCCTAGAGTCGGACACGACTGGTTGGGGACTCCTTTACCTTTTAGGCCAAAACATCTGAAGGGCCACCGATTGCTCACTCCTAGTATGGTTACCGTGACAAAGAGCAATATGCTCAAAATGCCTGGGGCATGTTTTAAGAATACATCCATTTTAATGGCACCTGTGGGTGTTTTCCTTCTGCCTTTCCCCATAAATTGGTGCAACTCCCTTGTTTCTAGCTGTTGGATTCAAAAGGGAGCACCAGCAGGGGGCTCCAGGCTCCTTCACAACCTTAATTTGATCAGCCTCCTCACCTACTGCTTAATATGATATTGGGTTACTGCTGCTGGCCGTTCCTCAGGCAGATTGCATGTAGATGGACCAGGATGATTGGCAGGTGTTTCCTCCCTGGGGGCCAATGGCTATGAAACAGTTGGAGACTACACTGGAGTGTTTTGAATGGGAGAACTACCAGAGGTTCGTAGAGCACCTGCTTTGCATGCAGAAGGTCCCACATTTGAGCCCCAGTGGTATCTCCCATTAAAAGGGTCAGGCAGCAGTTGAGAGGGAAGTATTCTCTCCCTGAGACCCTGGAAAGCCATTGCATGGACCGTGGACTGTGCTGGCAGGGAACTATGGGAGTTGTAATTCAACACATCAGAAGGGCACCAGGTTGGGGAAGGCTGGTGTAGATAATACTGGACAAATAGATGGGCAAATAGTCTGACTTATATGACATTAACCGTGCAGTTAAAGGGCAGGGGCTGACGCAAGGGTCTGTGTCTGAAGGCCGTGGAGACTGGTGGCTCCTATGTCAGTGAGATGGTGAATCCACTCTGGGTTTCAGTCAGAACTCTAAAGGAACTATCCAAGGTGCCAAACCCAATTGGGGGGCAGGATAGCTCCTTTAGAGTTCTGACAGAAACCCAGAGCAGATTCACTACCCCACTGACATAGTACCACCAGCCCCCACTGTCTGAAGGAACATTTTGGATGAGAACATTTCCTCCATGTTTGTATCAATTGCCTAATTAAAAACTATGGATTTTTGAAAAAAATAAGCCCTTCACACATCCGCAACCACTGTACCCTGTAACAAAGAAATATGGATGTTATGTTTTATGTATTATTGTCTTTCCATTGTTATTCTCTTCTTCTGAGATTGTTGTGAGCAACTTTGGGCACTGTTTTAGGGTGTAATGTGTCCTGCTTTACTGAGGACAGACTTCTTTGAAGGGTTGGTAGTGAGCAATGCTCTCTTTGAAGATGTCCTCTATTTGAAAGGCTGTCAGGTCCAAGTCCAGTTTAAAGATAAAAACCATAAGAAGGGAGAACAGGGGCCTTGAGGTTGCCCATCCACAGTTAGCAGACAGAGCAGGCACACAGCTCATCTGGTGACAATCTTTCCCACTAGGATGAATGTATTTCCATTTAAATTATAGTAATTATTTCCAAATTTGCATCTATACCTATAAATCAGCACGTGCAAATTTTACACCAATCTATGTTCTCTTTTTCCCGCAAAGTGTAAGTGGCCTCCCTTCACAGCTTATTGTGGAAAAGCAGCATACAAATACACTGATGATGATAATCAAGTAAGCAGAGGAGTCTGAATGGCAGGGGGTGGGTGGAGAAAAAAGAAAGACTGGGGGTGGGATGGATGAAGGACAGATGAAGTAAGAGGGAGGGAGGGAGGGAGGGAGGGAAAGTGGAAAAGAAAAAGCAGGCTTGCCAATGAGAGCAATTTGAAAGGGCAGCTATATATACAGAGCCAACAGGCCTGCTCCTCCTTACCCTGGCAACAAGAAGTCGCTGTTCCCTGGGAGGAGTCTACTTCAAAGAGTTCTGTAGAAATCCTTGGAGCCAGGTACGCACAGGCATCTCTACAGCTTTGCGGCCACATTAATAGGAATTAACATTTTTCAGGAACGCTAGGATTTGGTTTGTGCAAAGCATTGAGAGCGACATACTTGCATGTAGAGATAAGAACATCCAAACAGGTGCCCAAGGATTTAGCTGTGGCCATAAGGTCCCACTGCAGGGAGGCTGATTCCACGCATACATACACAGATGTATACATACATACAGATGTATTCATGCATACGCATACACACACACCAACACCTGCAGAATTAACAGTTGCAAAATACCCAGTTGCAATTGGATGCTTTCACTGAAGAATTAGAAGCTGTGGATTCTCTATGAAAAGTCAATTGGTGGTGATCAGAGAGCCTCTAATTTGGTCAGATAGCTGTTTTGTGGTATATCATGCTGCGTTTTGTTTTTCTTCACCACTGTGTCTACCCGCTGCCATGGAGTTTGTGTCGAAACAACACTGCATAAGAAAACAAAGTTGAAGAAATGCACTAGGAAGGTAGACAGGGAAAGAGGCAGCTTAAACAAAAAGAGCTGATCGTCAGATAATGCAGGACATCAGTTTTCAAACTCTCTCTGCCTTTCAGGGAGAGCATCTCTACACCAGCCTAAAATCCCTCATTTAAAACAGGGCTTTCTGCTTCCATTTTAAATGCAGGATCACAACCAACTCCCTTTACATGTGTTTCCTTTCCCCCCTCCTCTTTCCCCCCTCCTCTGAGTCTTAGATATGTTTCATTATACAGCCACTAGATGGTGCTGTGGTCCAGCTCCTCTTATTGCCAGTTTTCCTCTTTTCAGGAGGGAATGCAAGCAGAACTCAAGCGCTGTAATTTGGTAACTCATTATCTCCGATCTTTTAAAAAATAGAATACAGGTCATTTAGTGTGGGAGACGCCCTGGAGGTTGATGATGTCATCTAAAGGACCCACAAACTTCCATGAGTGAGCAATCTCAATAGCAGGATAAAAGCTCCCTGTGAAGAAGCCCAGAATCTCTTCCGTGTTGTCAGATCTCCTGCACGTCTGCCGTGGACACTCCAGTGTGCCGTTTGCAGAGGATTCTAGGTAGTGTTCTGGAGTGTATGCTCAGTGCATGCAAGATGCTGGCCAGGACTTTTGGTCCTCATCTGCTGTGTTTGAACTGAGAGTGTGCCCTGGAACATGACCCTACAGCTGTCCACTGTAGAGCAGGGGTGGACAGATGTCAGTCTTGCAGGACCTGCTTTGGTTTCCTCCCCACTAGATCCTAAGAGCTGCCATTGGGAGCCAAGTGTTTGCACAGTGCAGGAGTGCAGAACTTCAGATTGGGGGAGGCAAATCTGGCCCACCTGGTGTCCAAATTCCACCCTTCTGGGCTTCTCAGATGGTTACACCTCTTTCTCCTGGCCACACCCTCTTTCCCTCAGCCACCCATCGTTTAGTGGTTTCCTGACTATTGTGCAGTTTTCTCCCCATTCTAAAAGGTTGAAATGCCTTTCCTAAGGCTAAGGTACTGGCTGTAAGTACTTTAAGCTAAAATACACTGGAAGTTAACGCATTTTGGCCCCCTCCTTTTGCCTTCAGCCACACCCACCACTGGAGTGCAGCCTCTGGAAACATCTCCAAAATGGAATTGGGCCCTTGGACTGAAAGAGGTTCAGCACCCCTGGCTTACCACAGGGGGAGAGAGAAGACATAACACCAAGAATTAAAGAAAGGTACATTGTACTTCTGAGCACATGCTTAGCCCAGTGCCAGAATGGCAAGGAACAATTTTCCTTGCCTTGCGTGAAAAGACTCTCAGACTTTTCACACAAAAGTCCACCCCTGGTTTTCCCTGAGTTTTCATTTTGAGAGAGAGAGAGAGAGAGAGAGAGAGAGAGAGAGAGAGAGAGAGAGAGGCTTTTTGTAGTTTTCATAGTTGCAAGTGTTTGATGTTAGAAATCCTTGCAGATTTACTAAAAACAATGGTGCAGCTAGGTAATTTTAGACCCTGGACTAATGGTTGGGGGGGGGGCTTTAGATTTGGGGTGGGTTAGGGTAATTTTAGAAATATGATATTTTAATGTGTAATTTTATTGTTTTAAACTGTTTGTATTGTTGTACATTGCTCAGAGTGGCCGGGTGACTGGCCAGATGGGCAATTAAGAAATTCAATCATCAATCAATCAATCAATCAATCAATCAAGATGGCCATGTGTATTATTTCAGTTGTGAAGCAGCAATTGACATCCCCCCACACACAAAGCAAACAACCCCACCATCATTCCGTGCTTTACAACTGCTTCTACACACCTGATAAATTAGAACAACAACAGCAAAACTGTTTTGCCAGCCCTGATTAAAAAATAATCATACTCTGAGCATGTGCAGTTTTGCATTTTAAACTCACTTAAATCATAGCACCATTATGACAATGGGAAGAAAATGGGGTTTGCTTCTGCAGTCCTTATCACCAGTGCTCTCTGGGTGTTCATTTGCCCCTCCCTCTGGCTGTGGGGCCCTGAACTTTGGCCCCACAGTCCAGCCCTAAATGCACCACTGATTAAAAGTCACTCAGAGAAAACTATCAGTAGACCTTGATTTACCTTTAGCCCCATTCTAATTAAGAGTGAACACATCGGGGGGCGGGGGGGTTGAGGGACAAGACAGGATTGTGCATATGGTGGCCATATGTCCTACTTTAGAGAGAACAGTCCTCTATTTGAAGGGCTGTCCAGTCCAAGAAGGGAGAGCAGAGGGGCCCATCCACCTGGACAGCCGACTGAGCAGGCACACCGCTCACCTGGTCATAGGTTTGTACCGTATTTCTCTATGCATAAGAACATAAGAAGAATCCTGCTGGATCAGACAAGGGAGCCACCAGCCTCCACGGAGGATCCCGCTGTTAAATATTTAAATTTCAGATTAAAGTGGCTGTTTCCCACATCACAATCCACAGTATATTTGCACATTTTTAAAAACCATGTTAGGGACAAACTTGCAATCACTTGTGAAATGCCCCTACATTATTTGTTGTTACGAATGTCAACTGCCGACTGCTTTCCCAATAGAGTTGCACAAAGCAGCAGACACAATTTAAAACAATCCATTAAAAAACATCAACACACCAATAAACAGGACAAACCATTATAAACCTAAAACTAACGCATTCAGCATTCATCGAGATTGCGTTGACTGATGATTTGTTCTCCAAGAACAGCTATAGACATTTGAGACAAGTCATTCATTAGGTCTGCCTCCTTATTCTCTGCCTGTGCCTGAACAGGCAGGAATTCAACAGTCAAGTTTTTCCCATCACTACATCTCCATCCTGGAGCGAGCTCCACCTGTTGAATTTCTGCTAAAACGCTATTAGGGCTTTTTAAATGTCTTTGCTCAGTCATCCTGTGTTCGCTTTTGAGCTTGTGTAAGCAGCTCACTGCCCTCTCTGAGACCCCAGCTTTATGTGCGAGGTTATTTGCAGTCAAAGCCTGCCCTTCCCCCATAACTCCATTCATTCCCCAGCACCTCTCCGCTCCCTGTACAAATTCCCTCTCTCCATCCTTCTCAAACCCAGATTAGGTGGAGTGGGGGTGTTGGGCAGGGAACCTGGCAACCACAGCCTGATTAAATCCTCATGTGTTCTCTTTGCTTGTTCTTTGTGTCCCCCCCCCCTTTTCTTTCTTCATTCCTTTTGCTCTCCCTGTTCAGAAGAGGAAACGTACAAAAATAGGAAAAAAGGAAAAGTGCTTCATATTTGGATAATATTCAATAAAAAACAGTTCTAACCATATCCAGAAGATTGGACAGGGGGCGGGGAGAACCAAATATACCCTCAAATATAAAAACAACCCCCCCCCAAATCATACAGCTGTGTTCTAGTTAATACTAGAATCATAGCATTTTAGTGTTGGACGGGGCTTTGGAGGTCACCTAGTCCAGCCCCCCTGCTCAAAGTAGAATAATATAATTTCAGAGTAATGTTCAGAGGAAAAATCAAGTAAACAAAAACACACAGAGATGGAACCTATGCATATATCCTCAGGAACATCTTTTAATTGACAGAACAGCACTTTTAGCCATTTCACACACACAACACGCCTGTTTTCCTGCCCATGTTTTTGTCATTTCAGCAGCCAGACTTCTTTTTGTTGCTACTGCTAAACAGCTGGACATCAGAAACCCTTGCTGATCTACTACAAGTCACCCAGAGATCTACCAGTAGATCCCAATCTACCTTTTTCCCACCCCTGCTCTAGCTCATGTACCCCTTTGACAGCTAGGTCGCAGCAAACATATAGGTTACCCTCCCACTTCCCCTTCATATACACAACATCCCTATATTTTATCACCAACCATGGAATATTAATTGCCTGCTGATCCAATTTCCACGTTCTTTTCTTTGTGTCCTTCCATTTTTTTTCACAATGTGAAAGTTTACAGTCTTACAAAGAAAGGAACCTAAAAAAAACTGTAGCAAAACAAAACAGCAAATGTCACTCTAACATCCCAGAAGGCCATCAAGATCGCTGAAGGCCTTAAGCATTCCTGCTGAGCAGCCACCCACAGATGAACGAGACCATTTGAAGGCTGGGGGGTGGGCATTCCCATGCTCCATATTTCTGTGGAAAGAGAGAGAAAGTTAAGAACATAAGAGGAGCCCTGCTGGATCAGACCAAGCGTCCATCTAGTCCAGCATTCTGTTCACACAGTGGCCAACCCGCTGTTGGCAGGAAACCCACAAGCAGAACATGAGTGCAACAGCACTCTCCTGCCCATGTTCCCCAGCAACTGGTGTGCACAGGCATACTGCCTGTGATACTGGAGGCAGCATATCGTCATCAGGATTAGTAGCCATTGATAGACTTCTCCAGGGATTTGTCTAATCCCCTTTTAAAGCCATCCAAATCGGTGGACATCACTACATCTTGTGGTAGTGAATTCCATAGTTTAACTATGTGCTGTGCGAAGAAGTGCTTCCTTTTATCTGTCCTGAATCTCTGACCAATCAGCTTCATGGGATGACCCCAGGTTCTAGTATTATGAGAGAGAGAGAGGCGGAAATGTCTCCCTATCCACATTCTCCACACCATGCATAATTTTGTACGTCTCTATCATGTCTCCCCTTACTCACCTTTTTTACAAGCTAAACAATCCCAGCTGCTGTAACCTTCCCTCATAGGGGAGATGCTCCAACCCCTTGATCATTTTAGTTGTCCTTCTTCCAGGTCTACAATATATTTTTTTAGGTGTGGTGACCAGAACTGTACACCTAACATGGAGTTTGCCTTTTTTTCAGTGGCCTCACACTGGGTCGACATTTTCATCGCGCTGTCCACCACAACCCCAAGATCTCTTTCTTGGTTGGTCACCTCTAGCTCAGATCCCATCAGGTTATACTTGAAGCTGGGATTTTTTGCTCCAACGTCCATCACTTTACACTTGCTTATACTGAACTGCATTTGCCATTTGGATGCCCATTCTCCCAGTTTGGAGAGATCCTTTTGGAGCTCCTCACAATCCCTTTTTGTTTTAACCATCCTAAATAGCTTGGTGTCATTGGCAAACTTGGCTACTTCATTCCTCAGCCCTAATTCCAGATCATTCATGAACAAGTAGAAAAGCATTAGTCCCAATACAGATCCCTGTGAGACCCCAATATTTATTTCCCTCCATTGGGAGAATTTACCATTTATTCCTACTCTGCTTTCTGTTCTGTAAGCAGTTACTGGGACCTCTCCTCTTATTCCATGTCTGCTAAGTTTATTCAGGAGTCCTTGGTGAGGGATGCTATCAAAAGCCTTTTGGAAGTCCAAGTAAACAATGTCTACCGGATCACCCGTCTACATGTTTATTGACAATCTCAATGAACTCTAAAAGGTTAGTGAGACAGGACTTACCTTTGCAAAAGTCATGTTGATTCTTTTTCAGCAGGGCTTGTCCTTCTATACACGTAGTAATTTTATCTTTAATAGTGCTGTCAACCAATTTACCCGGAACAGACATTAAGCTAACTGGCCTGTAATATCCCGGATCCCCCTGGATCCCTTTTAAAAAATTGGTGTTACTTTCACCATCTTCCAGTCCTCTGGTACAAAGGCTGATCTTAGGGATATGTTGCATATTTTGGTTAGAAGATTGGCAAGTTCATATTTGAGTTCTTTAGGGAGCAATCCTATGTGGATCAACAGTCGTCTTTCAGCTGTCTAGCTGCAGGACTCAGAGCGCAGGGAGAGGCGGACAGATGACACATAGGATGTATCATACTGTCACTTCCAACCTCCCCACCCCTGCCCACCCCCAGGAACGCCCCATTTCCCCTGCTACATGTTGCTCTTCTGAGCATGGAGCGCAGGGCGGCTCCGCGCTGCCTACAAGGTGGCGCAAGAGTGGGTGGAAGTCGGTTCCTGGGAACTGACCGCTGATGGCTAGCGGCCATAGGATTGCGCCCTTAAGAACACCAGGATGGATACCATCTGGGCCCAGTGATTTATTTACTTTCAATTTGTCAATAAGGTTGAGAACTTAATCTTTTGTCACCACTATTTGCCTCAGTCCCTCAGACTCCCTTCCTGAAAACATCAGTTCAGGCACAGGTATCTATCCTATATCTTCTGCAGTGAAGTCAGATGAAACGAATTCATTCACCTTCTCTGCAATCTCCTTATCTGCCTTCAGTACTCTTTTAACTCCATCATCATCCAATGGTCCAACTGCCTCCCTAGCTGGTTTCCTGCTTCTGATATATTTAAAGAATTCTTTAATGTTGGCCTTGATATTGTTAGCAATATGCTCTTCAAAATGCCTTTCTGCATCTCCTACTGTCTGCTTGCATCACCTTTGTGCAAGCTTGCACTCCCTTTTGTTTTCCTTACTTGTGCAAGACTTCCATTTTCTGAAGGAAGCCTTTTTCTCTCTAATAGCTTCCTTGACTCTGCTCATCAACCATGCTGGTGACTTCTTGGACTTGGTGGGTGGTACCTTTCTTAACCTGTGGTATACATTTTAAGCAAGGAAAGGTGGTTTTTCAACTTGATTTATGTTTGTGGATGGAAGCGTGTGCTAGCATTTTAGCTGTGTAACATTCTTCAACATGCAGCATGGAAAGGTAACTCAGGTATACAGGGCTGGTCCAAGACAATTTGCTCCCTGAGGTGAAGAACAAGATGGCTCCATTCCCATTCTATGTACACAGGCTGACTGGACCGGCAGTTGAATATTTCTTCAATACTGGTGATGGGACAGCATCGTCCACTGCACTTGAAGGCAGCAGGCTAGCTTTGGGGGCTCAGAGCAGGCCACACTTCTCTCCTCCAACACCTGGCTGCCATCTTCCAGCATCTGCTGCTTGAGGTAACTGCCTCGCTCTGCCTAAGAATCAGGGCTGGGTGAAGGGCTCCCACGAGGCAGGGTGAATCCTCTACTTCAGGCAGTGGTGAAGGAGGAGCAGCAAATTGTGTGCCTCCCCTGCTCCCACCGGAAGGCTTGACTCCTCCTCCTCCCCTGGAAAGCCCTGCTTGCTGCTCTTCCACTGTGGCATTTGGCGTGGCAGGAGAATGGGGCCGCTGGGGCTCTCCGGAACAGCCACACATTCATGGACACTAATGACCTTTCCAGAGACTCCTGCCAGTCCCACTGTGGCAAATGCTGCAGTGAGAGAGTGGCCGGTGGGGCTCCCCAGAGCAGCTGCCTGCCTAGTTTTGCTCTGAGGGGATTTTCAGCGCAAAAGAGGGCCACCTGCCCTCTGGCTCATGCTGAGAATCCTCTCAGTGCAAACCAGACGGTAAGCAGGCTCTGTTGAGAGCCATGTTGGCAGAAGCAGCAGCCAGTGTGGCATATCCGAGAGCCAGCCTGGCCCAAATGCCTAGCTCTGAGGGGGTCCTTCCTCAGAGCCAGGCATTGTGGGAGGGGTGTCTCTGGAGATCGCCTGCCTATGCAATTATTTGCCAAAATTAGTTAAACCAAATAAATAGTACAGCCTTAAAGGCTTGATTCAGCCAAAGATAAGCAGTGTTTGGTCCCATTGTTTTCAATGTGAGAGAATGGCCCTCTTATCTTTTATTCTTTTGTGCCAATGTGATATGAGAAAGCCCTTCATAGAAAAACACAAGGAGAGAGATGTGTATAATTTTTGGCATATATACATAAAATTCATGTTAGATATTGGGTGGTTGGAAGGTGACAGGTCCATGGAAGGTAATATAAAAGGGACAATCCAGAAGTGGATCACAAGCATACCTTGGATTTTTAATTGCAGACTGGAAGATAAGACTGCTCTACAATTTCATTTGGGCTTTTCTCATGCAAATGAGAGTTTGCTCTTTTTTTTCTACAAGTGTCTCCCACTCTCAATATTGTGCAATTAATTTCTGTAACAATCTGTCTAGCAAACCCCTAGGAAACCAGAGCTGGGATTCCAGAATATGTGAACACACTATTTTTTCCTTTGTTTGCTTTGAGCTTAAGCTAAAGAAGCGCATGGGGTTAACAGATAACCCAACCCAAACACCTATTTCTCTTATGTACTGTGCTTCTGTTTGAAGTTCTTCTATTCTGCATCTGAATAGGGCATCTTTTTCTTGGGCTCGAACCATTTTCTGCAGTGCATCCCAATTCTATGCATGTTTACTCAGAAGTAAGTCCTGCTAAATTCAGTAGGACTTAACTCCCAAGCAAGCTAAGCATCCCTAGAATTGCAGCCCGCTCCTCAGTTTGCTTGGAACTAACCTCTATTGCGTTCAGTGACACTTTCTCCCAGGCAAGTCTGCATAGGAGACCCCTAAGTAACCATCTCCAGAGGATGCCATTTGTTCCAGTTTCAGACATCTGGAGACCCAGATGCTTCAGCTGCAATACTGGGCATGTGGGAAGCATATAGTCCTCTGGCACCTTGTAACTGTGGCTATACTTTGGTGGATGTACGGCAGGGGCTTAACAAGGTTAACAAGAAGGGAATGAACAACAATGCAAATGCAAATAAGAGATCCTGCTAGAGCACGTTACCTTGTGGAAACTAGCAGAAGTGCAAACAGGCGAAATTAGGATGTGTCAGGAACTATGGATCCTAGTGGGCAGGTGGGACCTGTGGAAACTCTCACAGCCCGCGCAGGAGAGCGGGGCGGGCATTGATGTGGAATGCTGTTACATCACCTGGCGTGTTGAACATCAGCATCCACCACCGCTGAAGTGGAGGAGTAGAGGCAGATGACACTGAGCGAAGATAATGGAAAGTGAGATAGAGGCTGGTCAGAAAGAGAAGCAAGTGCTTCTTGATGGGGGTTCCTCCCGCCCCGTCTTTGAGGACTTCTGAGGAACTGCGGGCTGTTCATGTTACTCCGGCCCGCTGTGCGGCTGCTCCTCCCTGAGTCACGGGCGTTAACGGGAGAAGCCCCAGAAGATGTCCCTGGGTCACCCTTCCCCAACCTGATGTGTTGGGCTGCAACGCCCATCATCCCCAGCACTGCTGGGACCACAGCCAGATAAGCCCACCAGGCCTGCTGACAGAGGAGGGGCCGTCAGTGGGCATTTTGCCCGCCCCCCCCGCCCGACCTGGAGCCAGCCCTCTGCCCACTGCACTAGCACTGTGCTTGGGGGCGGGGCTGCCCCGGGGCTGCCCCCGGCCAGGGGGCGCCACCCACGCGCCCCGCGTCTCCCCCGCGCCTGCCTGCCCGCCCCCGCCGCGCCTCCCGCCGCGCCCCCTGCCTCTGATCTCGCGTGGCGCCGCGCCGCGCCGCCCCCCTTCCTCGAGGAGGGCGTGTAGACTTTTCATTCAGACTTTTTGGCCGGCTTTCCCCCCGCGTCAGGGAGGCGTGACCAATCAGCGCCCCGGAGCCCGGGCCTGAGGCGTCCCATCCCATCTGGCCATGGGTCAGGTGACGCTCCCGGCTGCCTATTTAGACACGCGAGCCCGCGCCGCGCCGCTCTCCTCGGCTCGCCGCAGCGCCGGACGCCCGAAGGCGCGCCGCCGCCGCCGCCGCCTGGCATCTCCGCCTCGCCTCGCCCCGTCCCGTTCCGCCCGTGGAGAGGGCGGCCGGCGCGTTGCCTCGGGGCGCTTCCTCGGGGCGCTTCCTCCGGCCAGCCGCCCGCTCGCGAGGCTGAAGACGCTCCCGAGGGAAGCCCGCGGCGCCGCAGCGATGAGGAGCTTGGCGCTGCTGCTGCTGCTGCTGCCGGCGCCGCGCGCCGCCGCCGCCTCCCGCGCCGCCCCGCAGGACTCCCCGCCGGCGCCGGGAGAGCCCCGCGAGGAAGGTAACGCGCGGGCGGCGGAGCGCGGGGGGCCGTGTCGGCGGCGGGCGGGCGGGCGGGCGCGCGCGGCTGCGGCGGGTCGCGGGCACGGTGCCTCGCGCGCGCCGGCGGCGACATGCACCTGCGGGCAGCGGAGGCCGGCGGCCCCGATGTCGGCGGGGCGGCGAAGCCGCGCTGGGCTTCAGCCAGAACTCTGGAGGGGCTCTCCGAGGTGCTGAGCCCAGCTCCAACCTGGGTTCAGCACCTGGGACAGCGCCTGCCAGAGTTCCGACGGAGACCCGGAGTGGGTTCTCGGCCCCACGGACTTCGGGGCCACCAGCCTCCCCTGCCGGCGTGTGCTTGGACGGCTTAAATCCAGATCCACGCAGGAGGGGCCGTACCGGCGGTGGCGCATGTGCTTTGCAAGCAGGAGGGCCCAGGTTCAATCCCGCATCTCCAGGCAGGGCTGCAAAAACTCCTGCCTGAAACCCTGGAGCGCTGCTGCCTGTCAGTGTTGACAACACTGGGCTGGATGGGCCACTGGTCTAAGGCAGCTTCCGATGTTCCTAAGTATACACGAGGCCTAAATTGCTGCCAGCGTGTGTTCTTGTTCTCTCTCTCTCCCCCAATAGCTGGATTTCTTCACAAGGTGTGTGTGATTGTTAATGGGTAGGACAGGCATTTGTGTTGCACATGGGCATTCTGGCCAGTGTAGGTTTTCTGTTCACACAGTGCACAAATCAGCTGATACGTAAGCCTTGGGTGTAAAAATACTCCGTCTTCTCCCCCCAACCACACAAAAAAAAAAGGATGAGAGGGAACTTGGCAACCTTTCATGGGGGAAATGCAAGTAGAGCCCGTCTTTCTCATGCTCAGAAGCTCTTGGTTATTCAGGGAAAATTTGATGCCCTGGCACTGAAAGCAGAGTTTGGGGGAGATCTAGCTGAAATAAGCCCACACTCATAAGAAACAGTACCAGTGTTCATGCAGTTGTTGCATTGGTATGATACTGAAAGCTACACCCGCAGGGGTAAATTCTTAAACAGAAGGAGCTGAACTGGATGAAGGCTGGAATTCTGTGCCAACTTACCATGGGTAAGCCCCATGGAATGCAATAGGGCAGCTTTCTCTAACCTGGTGCCCTCCAGATGTTTTGGACTACAACTCTCAGCAGTCCTGACCATTGACCATGTTAGCTGGGGCTGATGGAAGCTGAAATCCAGATGACCTGGAGGGCACCAGGTTGGGGAAGGCTGCAGTTGAGCTCATTTCTGGATCAACACGCGTAGGATTGTGCTGTTAGTTAATTAGGCCCAAAGCACTGAGAGAGAAAACAAGCATGCTTCATATTCTAATTTTGTTTCTTTGGTGGGTCTCTGGTGCCTCTTTAAAAAGGAGAAAGCATGTGCTGTCTCTCTACATGCCTCGCAACTGGTTCTCTCTGGAATGTTGTGGGCGACCTGTAAGAAATGGCACTCGGGGACACCATCTCTCTTGCTGACGTGTGCTTAGTCTAGCCTGTTCAACTGGTTCTGTGACTTTAAAAAAGAAAATCAACTTTCCCCGTTGATGTAGCACTATGTAATTCCACTTGCTTGCATCTGAATTCTACTGTTGCAGCGTGTATATCAACACACATGCAACTTACAGCTGAAGCATTCTTGATGTACCGGGTGCTCCGCTTTTTCAAGGACTCTTATCACGGTTTCACGGTTTTCTGGCTCGAATTAACATTTTCCTCTCTTTGAATTCTGGTCAAAGAAACGAAAATAGGTCAGTAGGTCTCCGTGTGTGGAAAGGGAGCACTCCTGAGGGCATACGATGAGTAACCATTTTTCCGATTAGATTTAACCGTCTTCATTACAGTCTTCTTTTTCCTCAAGCTTCCCGTAATGTGTGAGGAATATATAAGCTCTACTTAAAATGGAAACAGTTGCTGAATTGGAGGGACACAATAGTTGGAGCAAGGATGGGATGGCTTATCAATCTTCTGAAAGAGACTATAGGACTGTACACACATACATCGGTGTAAGTCAGCCAGCCTTAACCTGGTGCCCTCCAGATGGTTTTGGATGACATCTCCCATCAGCACTGGCCAATGTTTGGGGGTGATGGGAGTTGTAGTCCAAACGCATCTGGAGGGTGACAGGTTGGGGAAGGCTGGTGTAGGTCAATACTCACATGAGTGGGAGGGTGCCATTTGTATGGGTTCCACCCCTCTTTGACACATGTTAGCATAATGTATGCGCAAAGCCTATGTGCACTAATTGTGTATGCAGTTTGAGACCCTGTACCTGGCAGGTTTCCCAACAGAGCCTACCTGTCTACAGTCTGTAGATGCATAAGCTGTGGGTATACATGATACTGGACATGCATTAAAAAAGTGTGGGGCTAGTAGGCACGATTGCACATCCCCCAGTATATATGCAGACTGTACACAGAGGTTATGTGTGTACCATATTGTTCTTATGTGTGCATAGTCTCCAATTCTCTGTACCTGTTGTGCAGGCATGTGGGGCCCAGCGCAGTCTGTGAGCTGGTGTCTGTCAGGGGTTTAGTATGCTAAGTGCTGGCAGGACCTGATGTTTTGGGTGGGAGAGAAAGAAATTGGTGTGCTTTCTTAAAATCCTGTTTTTATGTGTAGTCTGATACAAATTATTATTATTATTAATTTTCTATACCACCCATTAGCAGTGTGGGCGGTTCACAAAAATACACATCACAATAAAGATAATAAAAATATAATATAAAATCTCTAACACAAAAAATTTAAAACAATTTAAATAGCTAAAACAGTTACAACAAGATACTCGCTGGACCTGATAAAAACAACTGACAGAAATGCCCCATCATATGCCATCAAATGCCTGGGAGCAGAGGACAGTCTTAACCTGACACTGAAAAGATGACAGTGTTGGCACCAGGTGTACTTCACTGGGGAGATTTTTCCAAAATTGGGGAGCCACCACTGAGAAGGCCCTCTCCCTTGTTGCCTGGGAGGAGGCACTCGGAGGAGGCTTCTGATATTGATCGTAGTGTCTGGTAGGCTCAGACAGGGAGAGGTGCTCCACCAGGTATTGTGGTATATGATGCAGCTTTCCTCAACCTGGTACTCTCCAGATTTGTCGGATTACAACTCCCATCACTCCCAGCCAGCATGGCCACACAGCTCTGCCCCTGTCCCCGGTCACCGTTCTCCTTGCCCTCTGTGTGTAGAGTGTGACAGAAAGCCTCCTTTGTTTGTGGAGGCTCTGTGTGATTTAGAATTGTGGAAAATTGGGGTTCTTTGGCCTGCGAATTGCTCCATGGACAGAGGAAGCTCTTGTGCTGCAGGCAGTCGCACCCTGCACGTGCTCCTCCCCGCTCCCCCTCCTCGCATGGAGAGCCTATATGCATTGCAAATGCATGTGCAGGACTTGAGTTTGATCCACCTGAGGCTGTGCTACCTTCTGGGGAACTTTGGGGCTTCTTGGAAGCTCATCAGGGCTTCCTCAATGAGAGGGTGAATAATGGCAGAGAAGCTTCCATGAAAGGCAACCTGCCCACGACTGCCAAAGTTTGCCAGCAATGTGCAGCCGTAGGTGACGGTTGGCTGTCCCAGCTGAACTGCTTGACTTTCTGTTCAGTGATGGGGCCCAACAGGAGAGCCCCAAATCCTTCTTGAACTGAATACGTACCCTGGAGCCCTGCTTAGAATGTTTTCCAGTGGGCAGACATGTGGGGCTTTTTCAGCTGCCGAGGGGATGTGGAAAACCTTTCCTGAAGATTTAAAAATGTTGAGTTAGCACACTAGACATTAAGGGGGAGAAAGCCCATGGGGCAGAGCAGACAGAATATTCAGCTCGAAAGCGACCAGTGAAGTATACTGTGTGGCCAGTTTCTCATCCTTGCAGGTTTTGTGAGGATCAACATGGGGTGACCTGAGCTCCTTGGCAGAAGTGGGGATACAAATCCTTATAGCTCTGGCTCTCCACTAGTTTTTCCTGTCTACTTTTGGATAGGGTTTTGTCTCTTGTGGTTATTGTGCAGTCTCTCGTTACCCAGATGCTTAAAAAAAATTATAAAAATCATTCAATGCAATAAATAAATGGGATTGTCAACCTTTGCAGCAACCCTGTTGCCCTCTGAAAGAAAGGTACTTGGCTGAAGCCATTCATTAAGTCCCCAGTGACTTACAGTCACTATTGTTGTAAGGAGTGTGTTCCTATTGGCTCATACTTTCATCTTTGTTGGGAATGTTCTACAGTGCGGGAATTTTGGAACATGGTTGCTGATTGCTGTCAGGAATGTCTTCATGTTAGACCATTGCTGGCTCCTAACGCAAGGCTGCATCATTGTTTTGAACCCAAGGATCCTGCATTTCTGCCTGAAGACCTTCTTAAGCAATTGTATACAGCTGCAAAATTATGTATAGCTTATAACTGGAAGTCTCCAAAGCAACCAACTAAAGAGCGGTGGATTGATAAAAATTTGGGAGGCTATGAGTATGTATAAACTTACTCAGCAAGTGCAGCGAGCAAGGAACCCTAATGTGAAGAATGATTCTATGGCACCATGGTTTCCATTCATTTCCTATGCTGAGGCACTTCAACCTTTTCATAATGTTCCAACAAGATACGGTTGCCTGCATTTTTTCTGATTACTATGCACAAACACACAAAATGGCATACAACTGCACACACTCCTTTCATAGTTGTAAAACTTGCATTTTTACTTTCAATAGAAATTGAGCTCCTACTTAGATCTATAATTAGTGGATTCCTTTGTTTCTTTAGTGATTGTGATCTTTTATTACGCACATTTGTCTTCTTTTTATTGCCTTTATTTTGTTGACCTTGTCTCAAAATAAAATAAAATGTCATGATAAAAAAAGTCCCCAGTGGAGGTTGAACCCTTTATCTGTGGGAACTGCATTGACTCATGTACTAAGTAATGTATATAAGGAGTGAGTTCTTGCATGTGCCTCTGGTAGCATGAAAAGCTGCCAGACACATATTATACCTGTCTGTGGAGTTTATGAGAGCTTGTGGCTACCTTTAACATACATCTAAGAATGTAAGAAGAACCATACTTGATCAGACCAAGGGTCCACCTAGTCCAGCATTCTGTTCACACAGTGGTCAACTAGGTGCCCACAGGAAACCCACAAGCAGGACATGAGTGCAATAGTTGGAGTCCAGCGACTTCTGGAGGGCCACAGGTTTCCCACCCCTGCTTTAGATAGATACCTTACGAATACTCCATAGTTGTTCAGTTTATTCACCTGCTGCTGGGTGATGCTAAATTCCAAATACTCTTGTTCCAGATGACGGCATTTCTCAGTTGCTAACACCAGGAAAAGAACCAACAAAAGTTCAGAAGCTGCAAGTGAAATTCAATGTGCGCACCTCTACAGACCCAGAAGACAAAGGCTGCTACCTCACCATTGGCCAAGACCAGTATCTAGAAGATTGCAAGTTCAACCTCTCCGCTAAAAGCTTCTTCATTATTCATGGATGGACGGTAAGTGCAGTGCAACTTTACATAGCTCCAGGCTGCTCTTGGCACAAGAGGAGCTGCCCAATTAAGGGTGTGCTTACTGTTGGCAGCATTGGTATATCTAGGCACATATTATATATGGCCTTGAACAGGGAGGGCTTCAATACAGAGTGCATCTTACTTGTTGTTTTCTGGCTTCTACACCTGCTCTTTCTAGGTCTCTGGAATGGGAGTTCTCAGTTAAATGTATCTGTATTATTTGCAAAGCTGCCATTGGATGAACTACTGTGATGCTAGGCAGGGCAAACAGAAGGGCCTGGGGAAAGAGGGAAGCACATGGGAAGCACCGTAGCTGCCATATTTGTTTACTTTTTAAAACTGCCCAGGAACTGAAGTTCTCTGGGCAGCATATAAATTAAAAACATAAAACTCAGGCTAATAAAACAATGGCAATATAACAGGACTGATGAAACCAGTAGCAGCATATAGTAAAACCAAAAGTAAATCCACCAGCAGGAATAAAACTGTGCAAAGATCTAAAAGCACTCAAAACAATTCCTAAAATGCCTGGGAAAATAAAAAAAGGTTCTTTGCCTGGCACCGAAAATACCACAGTGTAGGCACCAATGAGCCTTTCTGGATAGAGCATTGAGATGATGGTGTGCCACCACTGAAAAGACCCTCTCTGTTGTAGTCACCCTCTTGCCTCACATGGTTGGGGCACTTGCAGAAGGGCTACAGATGATCTTAGGGTCTGGATAGATAAATATGGGAGGAGATGCTCCTTCAGGTAGCCTGGCTCCAAGCCATTTAGGGCTTTAAAGATTAAAAATAGCGGTTTGTTTGCTTTTCAATTTCTCCTCACGCCAGGCAGCAGCGACCCCCTGGCATATTTGATGCCCCTCATATTTACTGTAGTTCAAAGGCTGTGGGGTTTCTTCTCTCCCCCACTCCCAGAATTCTTGCTTGCGCAGCAAAGAACATCTGACAGGCAAGACAAGCGATAGGAAAACAGGCTGTCCCTCTTCTCCCTCTGCTCCTTTCTTTAGTCGTCCAGCATATTCCCCCCCACACCACCAGCGCTCTTATTCAGGTCTCGCTAGGCACTGCTACCACAGTGCACCAAGGAACCCTGAATGCTCATAATTTGCACACAAGAATGCAGCAGGGCTTGCATCCCACACGGAGGCCTGGCTCTCTCGTGCAGATATGAAAATTCATGTGCAACTCTGGCCTGATGGTGGCACAAGGCCATCCCTGGGAAGCCTGGTGGCACAAGGAGGGTTGACACAGAGGAATGAGAAAAAGTCTGAGCAGAGAGGAAGGACTGGGGAGTGGAAGAGGGTAAGCAGAAGGAAGAGTGGGCCAGGAGCCGCATAGGTAAACAAGGCAACATTTACTCATCCTAATTCTTTTAACCCCCCTGCCCAAACTGTGAAGAGGGAAACCAGGGTTTCACAGTATTTGACTCCAAGGACTGTTGGGGAAACATCTTACTTGGTGCTGAATAATTGGGATGAAGTATATAGAAAATGCCACAGAGTCACTAAAGAGTAGCGTCTGCTCCCATTCTTTCTCGCAGGGCCATAGCAGCAAAGCGCTTATCTAAGCAGAGGTGCCTTGTTCTGCCTGCATAATCTGGATTTGCTCTGAGTGTCCCAGTTTTTACAAGGGTCTTCAATATCTAATTTTTAAAACCAGTCCCTGATTAATGATGGTCACTGGACGGAGTGACCATGATAAATCAGGGACGGTCTGATTAATCACGGTCCCCAAGGTGCCTGTTGTGGAGACGTTTGGGGATTCCCTTTTTTTTAAAGAAAAAAAAGTTGCATTGTACACTGGAGCATGAGTGAATGAGTAAGTGTGCAGATGGCCAATGGTCAAGGATTATGGGAGGTGTAGTCCAAAACAACTGGAGGGCACCAGGTTGCATATCCCTGCTTTACTGTGACGTCCAACCTGGGGATTCTGGCTTGTTCCTTTCCTAACAAGCCAGAATCATAAGACAGGGTTGGTTGTTGGCTTGCTAGGGAAGCAACAAACTCTCCTGTTCAAGGAGGGAAAGCTGATGCTGAAAATAGTAGGTTGCCTAAAGCCCTCATCAGACATTCGAAGGCATCTCTGCATATGCAGTGAACGTGTGTGTGTATGTGTGTGTGTGTGTGTGTGTGTGTGGTGTCCATAAGGGGCTCAAGACCTACTGCTAGGGCTAGTATTGTGACTGTGAGCTTCCTAGTTGACAGCTTGGCTTCTTGGCCATTTGCTCCTGCATAACAAGCTGTAATAGATGCAGTGACCGGTGCAGAGTAACTCCTGCTCTGGAGCTCTAAACTGGGGTGTGGAACCTGTTTTCTGTTGAGGGCCGCGTTCCCTCTGGGGCAGCGGGGACTAGTGGCTGCGATGTAAGTGGGGTGGTGAATCCTCTCCAGGTTTCAGTCAGAACTTGAAGACAGCAATCGAAGGTGTACCTTGGATAGCTCCTTTCAAGTTCTGACTGATTCTGACTGGAACCCAGCGCAGATTCATCGCCCCACTGACATCACAGCCACCAGCCTCCACTGGTAACAGGCAATTGGTTGTCTGGGCGACCCCGGGTTGTTAGAGTCTCTGTTAGAGTCCTCCTCTGATCAGAAAGGACCTAAGGATTGGGTTTTTTTCTCTTCCAGCTGAGTGGCATGTTTGAACAATGGGTTGGCAGCCTGGTGTCGGCTCTGCAGGGACGAGAGAAGGATGCCAACGTGGTGGTGGTTGACTGGCTCTTCCTGGCCCACCAGCTCTATCCCAATGCTGTGAACAACACCAGGGTGGTTGGAAAAGAAGTTGCAAAGCTGCTGGACTGGTTGCAGGTAAGACGTGCCAGCAAAAGCCTTCCCGCGTGGAGCAGTGGAAATTGTGCAAGAAGGAAGCCGTTGGAACTTGCACGGCGCTGACGCGCTGGAAACGCTGGGCTTGCTGCTGCACGCCCGAGTGCTGACTGCCTTGCCAAGACGCCACGTGCCAAGCTGTTGATCTGTAGGGCGGGCAGACGGGGCTGCTTATGCTTGGGCTCCTCTTCTGGTGCAAGTTGAATCGGCGCACTCGGCCGTGTTCTGATCTGCCTGTTTGGCCGGCCGGCCTGCTTGGCCAGCCCACTGGCCCACCCAGCCACTCGTTCCTGCCCGCCCAGACGCTTCTCTGTGTCTCAGCCATGGGGCTCCCTCGAGAAGTCAGTCGAACTGCTGCGAGAGATTGGCTCACTTCTCATGGGAGCCCCACAGTTGAGGCACAAGGCAGAAGCAGCTGCCCGCGGTAAGAAGAAACGGCGGCTGGTGGAGCACCCAATTGGTTGCTCTAGAGAGCCTTGCCAGTTGCTCTCTTGCTGCAGCAAAGGAGAGCGGCTCGCAGGGCTCTCCAGAGCCCTCGCTGGAGGCAGCGGGGAGGCAGGAGCGGGGGCCCCTGACAGGAGGTGGGGGAGAGTGGTGCCATTCACCGCTTCTTCCTCTCTGCTCCCTGATCCAGGCACATCAGCCTGCATAATGGCAGAGCTGGCCCTGTGGGTACCCCAGCACGTTCACTCAGAAAACCCCAGAGTCTAAAGTATTGCTAGTAGATGGTTGAACATACTTGGTTGTCCCCCAGTGTTGCCTTAGGAAAACTGCTGGCTCATTCAATTAGTGTGGCCACCCGCCTCCCCATAGCTAGACAGTGGGGTTCTGCTTTGCTCCACTGCCTCCTCCCACCTCTCCATCTTTCCCACAGTTGGATAGCCAGCTACCGCTCTGTTTCTGAATAGCTTCCCCATGCCTCTCGATGAGCCTGTGTTTCCAAGCTGCTGTTGTTCATCCATTTGCTATAACTACCTGGCTCAAGCCTTTTCCAACTGAACTTTCCAACCTTCAGAACTACTGACTGTATTCCTTGGTACAGCCCTTCCTGGACTTGAATGTGCAATCCTCCACCAAGAGAAAAAAAATTACCTGCGCATAAACTAATGCTTCGGTCTGCAATCTTTTCCCAGGCACGCTTGCTTTTTTACAGACATAGTCTTCCTGTGAGGGAGCATCCAAAACAGTGATTTCCCCCACCAGCCATGTAAAGTGGTACAGTCTAGGAAGGGCTGTATCTGCACAGTAGCTTTGTGCAAGTGTGTGCCCCCTTTTGTTACATCCTCATTTGGGCAAGATTTCCATTTTCTGAAGGAAGCCCTCTTTTCTCTAATAGCTTCCTTGACTCTGCTCATCAACCATGCTGGTGACCTCTTGGACTTGGTGCTACCTTTCCTAACCTGTGGTATACATTCAAGCTGAGCTTCTGTTATTGTGGTTTTTAGCAACCTCCAAGCATTTTGAAGAGATTTAACCCTCTTGACTCCCCCTTTCAACTTCCTTTTTACCAGTTCCCTCATTTTAGAGAAGTTCCCTTTTTTGAAGTCAAATGTGACTGTGTTGGACTTCCTTGGCAATTTTCTACTTAAGGGTGCAGTCCTATGCATGTTTAGACAGAAAAAGTCCTACAAGTTCCAGCATTCTCCAGGACTTCTTTTCTGTCTAAACATGCATAGGATTGTACCCTAAATACTGTATATCTGATAGCACTATGTTCACTGTTTTCAATTGGTTCAACAACACTCACATTGCTCATACTAGGTCCTGGCCAGCACCAGTTAGGATTAAATCCAGGGTTGCCTCGTCTCTGGTTGGTTCCATGACCAACTGTTCTAGAGCACTGAGATACTTAACCACTGTTTAGTCCTACTTAGAGTAGACCCATTGAAATGAATGGGACTTAAGACTAACCTTGGATACACCCTACTATGTGTTGTTCTTCTGTATCTCATCTGAAACCCTTAGATCAAGGCTGGGAAACCTTGGCCCTCCAGATGTTGTTAGACTACCTTCCCCACCATCTCTGCCCTTTGGCCATGGTGGCTGGGGTGGATGGGAGCTGTAGTTGAACAACATCTGTCAATAACAATGCAAGTCACTCAAGCTTCCACTCTGTGTTGCAGTCAAAATCACCGTCTGGAGGTTGTAAAAGCGGTGTCGGTTTAACAGGAAAAACAGGTTATCTTTGGATGGAAATGGCTTGCCTTTGAAATGGCTGCTATTGATGTTTTCACAGTACTCTCAGATTTGAGAGTGAGTGATCCAGTTGTTTTTCTGTTGGTACTACTCAGCATCCTCTTCACTTCTTCCCCTCTGTACGTTGCATCCCACTTTGTCTAAATAATAGCTTTTCATCCACAAAGGAATGGCCAACCCTCTTGATGTTGCCCTTGCAGGAGAAAGAGCATTTCCAGCTCCAAAATGTCCACTTGATTGGCTACAGCCTTGGTGCGCATGTTGCTGGATTTACCGGCAACTATGCACATGGGACGATAGGCAGAATTACAGGTAAGCTGGCCATCAGATGGCTTTCCGTCTTCCGTTCCAAATAGGAATGTGGCTTGCTGTCTTTCGGAAACCACTAAATGCCCTGTTTTCTGCTTGAGGCAGCCTTGTGCCATGAGAAATCTGTTGAATCTGTTGAAGCTATGCAGGAAACTTCAGTGAACTGCTATCGACCCAGTTCCCCCATCTGACTGGAAGTCACTCAAAACACACTTAGATAGTCTGATGTTCCCCTCTCTCCTTCCTGACAGTGGGGTGGTGGATCCATTCAGGGTTTCAGTAAGACCAAGTAAGAACTAAAGGAGCTATCCAAGATGCAAAGCAATAACTGGTTCAGACTGAAACCCAGAGCGGATTCACCACCCCACTGACATCGGAGCCACCAGCCTCCACTGCTGACAGTGTGAATCAAGCAGTGTTGCCTGCTGCTTCAGTCCAGGGCAGCCTTCCCCAAGATGGCACTCTCCAGGTGTGTTAGACTATAACTCCCATAATTCCATGCTGGCTGAGAATTATGGGAATTGTAGTTCAACACATCTAGGGGGTGCCAGGCTGAGGAAGGCTAATCTAGCGGGGATAAAACTGCTTTAGCTTCAAGAAACAGGAGATGAGGGATTTAGCTCTAGGGAAGCAACAAGAGCAGGGAACTTCCATCATCCGGCACCATTATCCATGGTGGCTAGGGCTGGTGGGAGCTGCGGTCCAACAACATCTGGTGGGCCCACGTTCCTCACCACTGTGTAATGGGTCTCATCTCCATTCATTGATTGATTGATTGACTGCATTTATATCCAGGCGTTTTCCCTCTTGCAAGGAACCCAAGGCGGCTTACATTATCCTCCTCCCCTCCATTTTAGTCTCACAACAACAACCCTGTGACATAGGTTGGGCTGAGAGTCTGTGACTGGCCCAAAGTCACCCAGTCAGCTTCCATGGCCGAGCGGGGACTAGAACCCAGATCTCCCGGCTCCCAGTCCAACACTCTAGCCACTACACCACACTAGTGACTCCTATGACTTCTGCAAAAAACATAAAGCAACCAGTTGCAGCGCTTTAGGGGGAAATTGATATGGCACAGCTTGGGACCGCAGTATCTGACGGAGTGCCTCTTCTGGCATGAACCTACCTGTACACCTCTTTCACCATCTAAGGCCCTCCTTCAGGTGCCTCTGAGGGAGGCTTGGAAGGTGGCAACAGGGAGAGGGTCTGCTCAGTGTTGGCTTCCCAATTCCTGCACAATCTCCCCAACGAGGCCTGCCTGTCACCAACATTGTTATCTTTTCAGCACCAGGTTAAGACTTTCCTCTTCTCTCAGGCATTTGGCAGCATATGAGGAGGTTTTCATCAAGTCCTGGATTTTTCTTCTTGATTGTTTAAAAAATTGTTTAGATAGATGTGCGTCTGCGCTGTCTGTTTATATGTATGTCTGTAAATTTTTTTAATACTATGTATAATGTGTTTTTAATGGTTTTCAATCTTTATAAACTGCCCAGAGAGCTTTGGCTATTGGGCAGCAGAGAAATGTAAGAATTGAAAAAAATGACATGAACACCTGAAATGAGAGGGAGCACAGGTCAGTGGCAGAGCACAAGGTATGCGTGTAGATGATTCTGGGTTCAGTTGGTGCCACCTCCAGTTTAAAGGATCAGGTTGCAGGTAATGGGAAAGAAACCTGTCTGAGCCCCCGGAGAGCTTGGCCTAGATAGACAAATACTGTGACAAGTACTATAAATACCATAAAGCAGATTCCTGCAAAATATCTGTGGCCATCTCAACGGAAGGGCTAACCCAATACCTCTGCTCCTGCAGGCTTGGATCCAGCTGGCCCAATGTTTGAAGGAGCTGATCCCAGTAGGCGGCTCTCTCCTGATGACGCAGACTTCGTGGATGTCTTGCACACGTATACGAAGGAAACGCTGGGCTTCAGCATTGGGATCCAGATGCCGGTTGGCCACATTGATGTCTACCCCAATGGAGGAGACACCCAGCCAGGATGTGGCTTCACCAAGGTCTTGGGATCGCTTGCCTCTGGGAGTAAGTTCTACCACAAGCTGGCGCTTCAGGGGATTGCGTGGTCACACTGATTGGAATACAATCCTCCAGCATGCAGAACTGCTTTCCTCTGGGAAAGGAGGTATAATGTAGTGGCTAAGACTGAGCTTAGGAATCTTAAGGGCACCATCCTATGCATGTTTAGACAGAAATAAGTCCTACAACTCCCAGCAGTCCCCAGCCAGCATTCTGTCTAAACTTGCATAGGATTGCGCCCTAAGTTACTGGTTCAAATTAATCCTCATGGCTGGGGCACGCTGGAAGTTGTAGTCCAACATATTTGGAGGGCACCAGGTTGGGCAAAGGCTGCATTTGATGGTCTTGGGCAAAACTGCCTGGGCCTTTCTACAACATGGATGATGATGATGATGATATTCTTATTCTCATTTGTATCCAAACCTTCCTCCATTGGGCTCAGCATGATGGTCATGAGTGTCTGTTTCCCTGCTTTATCCTCCTAAGAACCCTGTGAGATAGGCTAGGCTAAGAGAGTGACTGGCCTAAGCTTACCCAGGGAGCTTCATGGCTGAGTTAGGAATTTTGAACTGAAATCTCCCCAGCCAAAGTCCAATGCTCTCACCCAGCCTGCCTGCACCCTGATGCCTTCCTGGTGTTTTGGACTTCAACCCCCATTAGCCCCAGCCAGCATGACCAATGGTCAGGAATTCTGGGAGTTGTCGCTCAAAAAATCTGGAGGGCAGCAGGTTGGGGAAGGCTGCTTTAACCACTACCACTTTAACCAAACTACCCTTACCTTAAATTTATTTATTTATTTATATTTATTTATTTCATTTCTATACCACCCAATAGCTGAAGCTCTCTTCATAAAGTCTTAATTTAAGGATTATAACAAGATAAATGCATGTAAAATGCTTGAACATGCTAGTGCCAAGTATTAATAATAATGGGTAAAATCCAACAGAAGTCCTGCTTAGAGTAGACCCATTGAAATTAATACGACTTAAGATTGTTGTTGTTTTCAGTCGTTAAGTCGTGTCCGACTCTTCGTGACCCCATGGACCATAGCACGCCAGGCCTTCCTGTCCTGCGCTCTCTCACGGAGGGTGCTCAAGTTCATATTCATTGCATCGGTGATGCTATCTAG
Source organism: Heloderma suspectum (assembly GCF_057233095.1). NCBI lineage: Eukaryota > Metazoa > Chordata > Lepidosauria > Squamata > Helodermatidae > Heloderma > Heloderma suspectum. Next base: position 16,704,854 of record NC_139459.1, read on the forward strand.
CCATCTCATCCTCTGCTGCCCCCTTCTCCTTCTGCCTTCAATCTTTCCCAGCATCAGGCTCTTTTCCAGGGAGTTTTCTCTTCACATTAGGTGGCCAAAATATTTGAGCTTCAGCTTCAGGATCTGTCCTTCCAATGAGCAGTCAGGGTTGCTTTCCTTTAGGATTGACCGATTTGACCTCCTTGCAGTCCAGGGGACTCGTAAGTCTTCTCCAGCACCACAGTTTGAAAGCATCAGTTCTTCGGCGCTCAGCCTTCCTTATAGTCCAGCTCTCACAGCCATACGTTACTACTGGGAAAACCATAGGTTTGATTAGACGAACCTTTGTCAGCACGGTGATGTCTCTGCTTCTTACTGTGCTGTCTAGGTTCGCCATAGCTTTCCTCCCAAGGAGCAAGCATCTTTTAATTTCATGGCTACAGTCACTGTCTGCGGTGATCTTGGAGCCCAAGAAAATAAAATCTGTCACTGCTTCCCTTTCTTCCCCTTCTATATGCCAGGAAGTGATGGGGCCAGATGCCATGATCTCAGTTGTTTGAATGTTGAGTTTCAAACTAGCTTTTGCCCCCTCCACTTTCACCCTCAACAAGAGGCTCTTTAGATCCTCTTTGCTTTCTGCCATTAGGGTGGTATTGTCTGCATATCTGAGGTTGTTGATAATTCTCCCGGCAATCTTAACTTGTCCCATTCATTTGAATGGGTTTACTCTAAGTAACTTCTGTTGGATTTTACCCAGTATTTAAAACCTTGCCAGGAGCCTGCCCCCTAATCAGGAAGTCTCTGATTTGAATGCTGCCTGTTCCATGAACCCCTGGTGGCCCTAAACAAGCCAGTCTGCTTCCATCTCCCACCTGCAATACTCACTTAACTTACAGGGTTGGTTTAAGGATTTCATTTAGATCAGGGACAAGCATCCTGGTGCCTTCCAGATGTTTTGGATACCACTCCCATAAGCCGCAGCCAACATAGCCAATGGTCAGTGATGATGGGGGTTGTAGTCCAAAATGTCTCGACGGCTTCAAGTTGCCCACTCCTGATCTGGACAATGCATGGGAATCAGTTTGAACAGTTGAAAGCTCTATATTGACCTTCAGTATTTATCTCACACGTTTCGCTTATGGAAACATGAGGGAAAAGAATCCTAGCAATACTCTGCTCCAAGCTTCTCCAGCCTGGTGCCCTTTAGATGTGTCAGAGTACAATTCCCATTGGGCATGCTGGCTGGGAATGATAGAAATTGCAGGCCAACCCATCTGGAGGGCACCAGGTTGGGGAAGGCTGTTCTACTCAGTTGCTCATTCAGATAATGAATTTGGCTCTGACCTTTACCAGCCGCTCAAGGGAAAGCCCTTGGCAAACTCATTTAGGGCGCAATCCTATGCATGGCTGGCTGGGAGTTGTAGGCCTTTTTCTTTATAAACATGCATAGGATTGCTCCCTTAATCCTATTTAAAATGTTAATTTAAATATTTTGGTTGCTTGAACATATTAAACCTAAACTGTGTTTAGGTTCTGCGTGGATTTTTTGAAGCCTTTACATCACACTGCAAAACCTCTGGCTACAGGCCTGCTCAGTCCTTGGCCAAGCGTGGCTCGTGCTGAACTACAAAGGACTGAGAGGTCCGTAAATCTTGCTGGACACATGTCTTGCCCCTGCCGACTGACGAGAATGCAGAATGGCTGGTTTGCTGCTTTACGCATCTCATCTGTCCTCCCCCACACACCAACCCTTCCTTCTAGATATCGGGGACGTTATGAGGTGCGAACACGAACGGTCCGTGCACCTCTTTGTGGACTCCCTTGTGAACACAGATAAGCAGAGCTTCGCCTTCCAGTGCACGGACCCTGGCCGTTTCAAGAAGGGCATCTGCTTGAGCTGCCGCAAGAACCGCTGCAACAGCATTGGCTACAATGCCAGGAAAATGAGGCACAAGAGGAACACCAAGATGTACTTGAAGACGCGGGCCGGCATGCCCTTCAAAGGTGGGCGCGTTCTTCCTCCCCTTGGTGTCTGGGCATGTATGCCTGTGTGTGTCTTTGTGTGTGTGTGTCTTTGTAACGGATATGTATATGTATTGTGGAAGACAACACTTCCGGCATCTGCAATGTTGGGGGTTCTCAACGTTGCTTCATCAGATGATGTTGGACTCAGTCTTCCAGCATCCTGACCATAGGCTGGGGATTATGGGATTTGAAGCCCAACATCAAGGGCATCTGCATTCAGGAACCAGTCAAGTAGAAGTTTCCTCTTAAGGAGTAGCTCAGGGTGGACAACTTCCAGGGGCCAATTTCTCCCCACCCACCCTTGCCACCGTCGGATTTGCTGCAAAAATTCAGTGGTGTGGCAGTGGCACACGAACAGCTGTTTTTCTTTAAAACCTTAGGGCGGTATCTAATGGTGTCATTCCACAAATTCAAATAGTGCTAGCAAAGCTCTGCCGAATCTTTCCATTGCACAGGCTGTTGCCTACTACGCTTGCACAACCTGTGGTGTAAGCAGTTGCACCACTGTGCTTGCACAAACCTAATCCTTTGGTTGGATTCCCCTCTTGCCTGTAGTTTGGAACCTAGATTCCGCTAGTGCGACATCATATGTGCTAATGGAATTACACAGTTCTCTATTGCCCCTGGGTTCCCAGATGCTGGACTACAACTGCCATCATCCCTGACCATAGGCTGTGCTGGCCATGGATGATGGGAGTTGGAACCCAACATAATCTGATGGGCCCATGGTTGGGAATCCCTAGAGTAGCGGTTTCCTGTTAGGGAGTAGGCAAATGGTTGAATGCCCTTGTCGCTCGCTCTCCATCCTACATCGAAGCAGAGGCTGAACCAGCATAAATCTGCAGGCCAGCAGCTGAAAACGATTGCCCTTGGCATTTGGGCAGTAGCCAATCAGCTTGTTCCCACTAAGAGACTGAAATTATCATAACATTCATCTAAGGGCCAAACTAGACGTTACGTGGTCAATTAGGAATAAAAAACAGCTGTAGAGAGCTGCAGCTGGGATAGAGGAACAGTGTGGGGAGAAGATGACTAACCCTTTGGAGGGGGACAGTTTTGAGCAGAATAACTGCTGGATGGGAAACAATTAAACAGCCCTTCCAACTATTCCTCGGATTTGTATCCTCTACTGGCTGTTTTTCATTCAGATCATCATAATCCCGTTCCCTCTATTTCTGATAGTTCAGTTCAGGCTGTGAGTGCTGATGCTTATGTTGTCAAAACAGCCCCACCCACAGACAAGAAGGAGGCACCAGCAGGCTCAGGGGAACCCTAAGTTTGTAGAAGTAGAAAAACCTTTAAGAAAAAACCCTCAAAGGGGGCGGGGGACACATACCCCAATAACCCAGTGAGGACTGAAAATGCTCATTGGCCATGGAACAATGACTGACTGTTGGGTGTGGGGAGAGAACAGAAAACCGGGGTGGGCAAGGAATGGGATTCTGAATCGGGAGCATTCCGCACTACAACATCTTGTTGCAGGTCCCACTGGTAATAATAAATCCTGGCTGGGAGATTGTTATCCGCATTGGCTCACTTACGTCATGTCTCATTTTCCCTGTGGTTGCCAGACTGGCCTTTCAGCTGATCAGCACAACTCTTGAGTGCTGTCTCCTCTTTTGCAATAGCACCACCTCCCTAACTGTTCTCAGAAAATCACTTTGCTGGTTTCCCAAGCAGTCTCTCCCTTATGGCCTACTAACCTCCGTGGCTCCTGCAGCTAAACCCCATCTGAGCTCTCCATCACAAAAATCTGGGCTTCAACTCCCAGAAGCCCTTGCCAGAATGGACAATGGTCAGAAATGCTGAATGTTGAAGTCCAAAACATCTGGAGGTCTATTTTCAAAGACAAAGATGGGCAAGAGAAAAATGGTGCCTCTAACATAGATCTCCATAATAGTTTGTGTGTGCAAGACGTCATTTGCCCCATCGCCACAGCCTAATCCTGGGCTTGCTCACTCTTCTCCTACCCGGGTGCCCCCTATGGCTCAACTATTTCTGTTTCTAGTAGCGTCATTGCTGGCAAGCAAGCCAGAAGCAGGCAAGAAGAAAGCATGAGCCCAGCCTTCCCCAACCTGGTCATCCCCAAGTGTGGTGGTCTGCAACTCCCATCATTCTCAGCCAGCCATTGCAGCTGGACAGATGCAATGGAGTTGAAGCCCACCACATCTGGGGGGCAGCTGGTTGGGGAACGCAGCATGAAACCTTTCAGGTTTCCTTCTCTGGTGTGATATTGGCTTGCATATACTGTACATCCCTGTATTTGGAAGAGGGCCAGTGCTGTCCTGAAACAGGAATGTTTCTCCCTCTCTCAAAATACTAGAATCCAAAGGGGTCATCCCATGACGTCGATTGGTGGAAGATTCAGGACAGATGAAAGGAAGGACTTCTTCACACAGCACATAGTTAAACTATGGAATTCACTACCACAGGATGCAGTGTTGGCCGCCAATTTGGATGGCTTTAAAAGGGGGTTGGACAAATTCCTGGAGGAAAAGGCTATCAATGGCTACTGGTCTTGGTGGCTATGCGCTACCTCCAGTACCAGTTGCAGTGAGCTGGTGTATACCCCTTGCCGAGGAACATGGGCAGGAGGGTGCTGTTGCACTCGTGCCCTGCTTGTGGGTTCCTGGTCAACAGCTGGTTGGCCACTGTGTGAACAGAATGCTGGACTAGATGGACCCTTGTTCTGATCCAGCAGGGTCTTCTTATGTTCTTAGAGGACATCCTCGCCACAACCAGATGGCAAGGGAGAGGGGAGAGAGACCAGCTTCCCTCTTTGAACGCACGCAGCTGTCTTCTGAGTCAGGCCATTTTCCAGGGGCTTCACCCACTTTCCCAGCAGTGTTACCTGAGACCCTTTTAACTAGGGATGCTAAGGACTGAACCTGGAGAGTGGAGATGTTATGCAGGTAAAGCAGGTGCTCTGTCAATGAGCCGATGGCCCTTCCGTGTCTGCCACCTTTTTAATAGGCTTCTACTTGCCCTTTCTTTGGTGGTTCTTAGCCTCTGCTACTCCATGGAGCTGTTCGCATGTAACAGCGATCCATCAATTTAAAAATGGATGTGTTGTCATGCACAAGTGGGAGACAGACAGGCAGAAAATATGCTTGCCTCTTCCGCTTTTACTCCGCAACCCATGATTGGCTCCTTCTGAGCATGATGTCTGATCTTGGAATGCTAGGTTGTTTAGGGGATGAACAACCCAATGGTTAACCCATAGTTTGTTGTTGGGTTAACCACTGGGTTGTTTAGCCCCTAAAAGAAGCAGCAGTCCAGGTTCAGATATCACACTCAGCAACTTATGAAGGAGCCAGTTGTGGGTTGCTGAGTCGAAGTGGAAGTGGCAGGCGTGTTGCAGGTGGGGTACTTGCTCTCTCCCACTCATGCACAACAACCCACTATTTCTTAAATTGATGGGTTGTTGTTACATGCGAACCAGGTCATTCTCTTGCTGTGAAATGTGGGAGGCTCCAAAGCTGCTGCTTGACTAAACTGTGAAGAATGGAGCCAACTTGGTCCTGTTTTAATTGGGGGCGGGAGTGGGGGAGGGAGATGGACTCTGTTGGTTTGTAGGGGCTGAAGAATAGACTTGACCTAAAGCAAGTCAGGCTCAAAGGATCAGCCATCCCCAACCTGTCGCCCTTCTGGTGTGTTGGACTACAACTCCCATCAGCCCCAACCAGCACAGCCAATTATCAGGCATGCTGGGATTTGTAGTCCAACACATCTGGAGGGCACCAGGTTGGGGAAGGCTGGTGTAGGTAGCAAGAAGGGAAGAGGCCCTACTCCCGGTCATGGAAAGGAAAGATAAGTTGGTGGCAAGTTCTGTTTGATACGGCACTGTTAGTATCCGTGGCTTTGCTGTTGGACACCAGCAACGCCCTGACCCCAAATCATGATGAATGCATCACTGGCATTAGCTCTCCTTTGGAAAAGGAAATGCAAGGAGCCAAACACCAAAACCACATCAGTCTGAGGATGAGTCCTCATCAGTGCTTTCCCCCACCACTGGGGTATGCCTTGGGAAATAAGAAAAGGCCAGCTGGACCTGACCAAGGGTAGACCTAGCCCAGTAATCTGTTTCCAACAGTGGCCAAACATTTAGAATACAATCATAGAATAGTAGGATTGGAAGGGGCCTATAAGACTGTCGAGTCCAGCCCCCTGCTCGATGCAGGAACCGAAGTCAGAGCATCCCCGACAGATGGCTGTCCAGCCTCATCTTGAATGCCTCCAGTGTGGGAGAGCCCACCACCTCCCTAGGTCATTGGTTCCATTGTTGTATTGCTCTAATAGTCAGGAAGTGTTTCCTGATGTTCAGCCGGAATCTGGCTTCCTGTAACTTGCGCCTGTTATTCCATGTCCTGCACTCTGGGATGATGGAGAAGAGATCCTGGCCTTCCTCTCTGTGACAACCTTTCAAGTACTTGAAGAGCGCTATCATATCTCCCCTCAGAAGAGAAGTCTTCTCTTCTCAAGGCTAAACATGCCCAGTTCTTGCAGTCTCTTCTCATAGGGCTTTGTTTCCAGCCCCCTGATTATTTCATTTTATTTATTATATTTCTACACCGCCTTATAGCCGAACTTCTCTGGGCGGTTCACAAAAATGAAAAACCATTATATAAAATATAAAAACCATTCACATAATGACATAGAACAAATAACACACACAACAACAACAACAACAACATATATCTACAACAGATGTCTCCAGGAATCCCATAAATAGGGCATGAAGGCAATGGCACTCTACTCTTCGAATCTGAACATGAGAACTCCATCTGCCCATTGTGACTAATAGCCATTGATAGATACATCCCCCATGAAGCCATCGACTTCATTGGCCATCGTCACATCTTTGTGGGTGGGGGAGATGTTCTCCTCAGATCCTGGACTGTAGGAATGTGTGCCCCTTGTTAAACAGAAAATAGTTCCCACAGAGAGCTGTAGTAGATCTGCTGGGTCAGTCGGAAAGAACTGCATTACAAGCCGCAGACAAAACTGCTCCTCATGAGTAAGCACTCCAGCTTGCCACTTCACATGGCAGGCTGGGGTGCTTACACTCACGTAATTAGTCTGCTGGTATACAATGGCTGATCTTTGCAGGAGAGCAGAGAGAGACGTCCTCCCTCTCTTTGGAGGGGTGTGGCTGGAAATGAGGGAGTCATGCAAATGCTTTCCAGGTCCTTAAGGTTTCGCCTCATCTGTGGTTATCTGTTTCTGATCAAGGTTAATGTGCACAGAGCCCCAGCAATGCTACTTGGCGAGGAGAAGGGAAATCCTGTGCCAGTTGGCACTTTCCTTGCAAACCATGTCTGTTTATGGAACAAAGGATTTGTAGCCCAAACTTTGGCTCCACGCTCAGTGTCTTTGCTTGTGTCTCCACAGTTTTCCACTATCAAATGAAAATGCATGTCTTCAGCTACAAAAACATGGGTGAAACGGAACCAGCTTTCTCTGTGTTGCTGCATGGCACCAATGGAGATTCTCAACCTCTCCCTCTGGAAGTGTAAGTGGGGAATTTTAGACCACATTCTCTTCCTCCCCATCCCTCTTCAGGTTGACACTCTTAAAAACAGGTTGTTTAGGAAGCACCTTTTTCTTGCTTTGCTGCTCCACCTCAGTTCAGAATGGGTCACTGGAATGGCTTATTTTACACAAGAGAATGGTTTGGAAAATATACTCCAGCCTTCTCCAACCTGTCGCCCTCCAGATGTGCTCAGGGATGTAGTCCAACACATCTGGAGGGCACCAGGTTGGGGTAGGCTGAAGTACTCGGTAACTTTAAGACTAAGCTGGCAATTGGGTCAAAACAAGTGGAGACTCTGCAACAAAATGTTGCAGTGTATCCCTGATGTGTCTGTGTGTGCATGTGCATGCATGTGTTACCTGAGTCTGTGGCTGAGCGGACTGTTGGAGCATGATCAAGGGGGTATTTCTCCTTCAGAGGAGGAGTGGCACAAGGGGGGGGGTGCTCACAAAGGTGGAAGTCCCTGCAAGATGAAAAAACAAACCGCAGGAAGAAAGCCAGGAGCAATCTGGACCAGAACCTTTCCTCCTGTGGTGCTAGTTTTCTTCCTGCAGGGATTTTTTTTTTAAATGTAGGAGAACATTTTAAAAAATTGGTTCCCCCCCCCCCCTCGGCTGCAGCTTGAAAATTTCTGCCCATTCTGCTGCCATCAGGTTGCACTGTCGTAGCCTGCTGCATTTGAAGGACAGGCTGAAGTGGTGGTCACATTATGCGTGGATGGCTTAAAAGTGGCAAATTGGATTAGGTTGACGGTGTTCCAACTTCCTTATACAATAGGAACTTTCTTCATCTTACTTGGCTTCTGAGGAACCACTGCATGTGTGTCACTGAACTTGTGTATTGCAGACGATTCTATGGGATATTGGAGGGCACGCAGTGGGTTAATGCTGGATATTGTTGCTCTGTGCGAACTGAGAATGCACCTCATACTCTTCTGGCTGCATACTGGAGAGAGACAAGTGAAGTGCTTGTCTGAGACAAGTGAGAGGAGCAACAAAATGTTGCACTGTGAAGTGCTGCTGTTCAGGGTTCCACCCACCCATGCCTTGTTTCAAGATAATCCATTCTGTTCCCCTTCCTCTCCTGCAACAGACACTTGGCATTCCCTGTCCACTGAGCACGCTCAGTCTTCAATGGAGGTATTTAAGCAGAGGCTGGGTGGCCATCTGTCAGGGATGCTGTAGCTGCACCCTGCAGTGCAGAGCCTGCAGTGAGCAGGGGGTTGGACTAGATGATCTCTGGTGCACCTTCCAACTCTATGATTCTATAATTCATTGGGTTGTTTTGATTATTAAAAGATTAAAAATCTTTTAATTTTTTCTCTGAATATGTTCTCTACTTCTGCAAACCCTGGGATTTTCCCCAAGCCTGGGGATCCCCCCACCCACCCCTTGGGCATGGATGTTGCTGTTTCAGCCACCGAAGGTGTGGCACTCAGAGGACTGACTTCGCTGTTAGTGCAGCTGATGCAAAGTGATGGACAGGCTGCCTCTCATGTAAGCTTCTCTGCCGTTACTGATCTTCCCGTTGGAGAGCCCTTGATCAGCCTGGTTCCCTCCGACACAGCTTTGAAAACCACTGAACTCGATGAACCCGGAGCCATTTTGCGGGGAGGAAGACGTGGCGTTGGAATGGTGTTGGGCAAAGATGAGTGGGCGAACCACCTGCCTGTGCGCTTCCTTGACAAAACTACTTCTGTCTTGTTTTCAGGTTTGGGCAGATTGGCCTCAACTACACCAACACCTTCCTAGTCTATACTGAAGAAGATGTTGGTGATGTTCTGAAGATCAAGCTCACTTGGGATGGGTCCACTCAGTCCTGGTACAGCCTATGGCGAGAGCTGAAAAGTTACTGGTCTCGGCCTGAGAACTCATCCAAGGAACTGCACATTAGGCGGATCCGGGTGAAGTCTGGCGAAACTCAACAGAAGTAAGTGCAACTGGATATATGCAAGGGAGGCTCGGCTTCAACTGCTGGAGAGCAACACACACACACACACACCTCTGTTGCAGCATGGGCTTCAGATACATGCCTGCACCAGAAATGTAGTTGGTTGTTGTTGTTGTTGTCGTCGTTAGTATTTATTATTTATTTCATTTCTATACCACCCAATAGCCGAGGCTCTCTAGGAGGTTCACAACAACCCCTCCCCTCACACATACACACACACACACACCACAGCATTATAAACACTACACAACATCACATTACAATAAAACGTAGTCTAAAAAATTTTAACATACAAAATTTAAAACAATTTAAATAGCTAAAAACAATTTCAATAAACATTTTCAATAACAGACCTGTTCAAGACAGCTGACATAGGTGCCCCATCATATGTTATGAAAAGCCTGGGAGTAGAGGGCAGTCCTAACCTGGCGCCAAAAAGGTGACAGTGTTGGCACAAGGTGGGCATCAGTGGGGAGCATTCGGGGGGCCACCATTGAGAAGGCCCTTTGTTGCAACCTTACGAGCCTCCCTCGGAGGAAGCGCTCAGAGGAAGACCTCAGATATTGATCGTAGTGTCCAGGTAGTTTCATATCAGGATAGGGGTTCTGTCAGGTATTGTGGCCCTGAGCCGTGTAATCAAGCCATGAATTCTTGACAATACAGTTGCAAATGATCAAGCCTCTTCCAGTTTGAAAAATGTTGCTGTATCAAGAAAGCAAGTCCTGATATTTAAGGGTCCTCAGGTTGCCTGAATTGCAGCTCTTCTCCAATTCCTTCCTTATGAAAAACACACTCACACATATGCAGACAAGAGACTGTTGGTTCTCATAGTTTGGTCGGCTTTCATCAAAATGACGGGCTTGGGAGGAAACCAGTGAATGAATTGGACACATCTTTTCATCAGTTGCTATTTTGGTTTTGGAATACCCAAGTCAGCTTTCAAGTTACACATTAAAATTGCACACATGAGCCTGCAGGAAGTGATCGCCTCTAAGAATATTAATGAGGAAGCAAGAATCCTGAACGATGCCTTCTTCTGACCAGCATTTTTACATATTAACTTGAGGATGTAGTGGACTCGTTAACCAGCTGGAAGATGAGTTTTATAGCACAGTCTCACGTTGTCTTTCCATAAATGGAACTTTGATCAATGCCCAACCTCAGAGAAGTTTCTTTTGGTTTCTTCACAACAATACATTCTAAAAGAATAGCTAGCAAAAAGTATAAACTACAGTAAACTTTGATTATACAGGCAATAGTGTGTGTGTGTGTATCTGTGTGTGCGCGCGCGCATTCTCGCATGTACGCGCATGCGTGCGTGTATGCGTGCTTGATAGAATCTTTGTTTTCATCCATCCTGTAAGCCTCTCTCTCTCTCTCAGTCTTGTATTCTTTTGAGTCACACTGAGCCTACTAAACCAAGACGAGGTAACAGGCCTTTAATATCAAGTAAGGTACCTGTTGCTTTTAAAAGTAATGAAAAGCCAAGGGATATACATCCAGATCCACACTGCAAATGTTTAACAGCTTTCCCCAACTTGGTGCCCTCCAGACGTGTTGGACTACAGCTCCCATAATTCCCAGACAGCATGGCCGTTGGCCCTGGGAGCTGGGGTCCAACAAAGCAGGACGACACCAGGGCAGGGGAGGGTGCATATACAAGCCGCCTTGCTAAACATCTTCGGTATAGACTAGGAAGGTGTTTTGTGCTTAGGTAGGTTATTTTCTTTCTAGCCTCACCAGTTTACCTTCTGGGAAATGAGGGCTTCGTGACCCGCCATGCTCACTGTGCCAACCATTTTATGAATGATCAAGGCCCCCTTTCCCAATGGCAGCTGTTTTATGGGAGTGCCCCCAACACTATCCCAAAACTCTAGATGTACTCACCAACATGGTGCTTGTTTTATTCTTATTGACAAGAAAATGACTGTGGGAGTTACCAGTTCTGCTACAGAAAGTTCTAGAAGTTGGAGCATGCGGCTTGCTATCGCACTTTCCATTTAGAGGCCTCTCTGCAACATGCATTACTCTAATCTTAGCACGGTTGGATTTCTTTCCTTTTTTTGTTTCAGGCTCACTTTTTGTGCAGAAGACCTCCAGATGACCAACATATCTCCTGGCCGAGAGCTCTGGTTTATAAAATGTCGAGATGGCTGGCAGAAGAAAAACCAAACAATGTAAGAATTCGATAAGACTTCAGGGGTTCATGTGCTGTTTGCAGTAGTACAAAGTGTGACTGGCTGACTTCATTGCAAGGATTTTTTGTTACAGCTGGACTTCAAGTAAACATGAGAGATCTCAAGTTCTAAGAAGTCATCCGTTATGGATGAGTTTTAATTTTGGTAGTTGAAGTAGGCAGGTAGGGAGTACCAGCAGTCCATGAACGTTTCATTTTTTTTTTGTCTCTTTGAACTCCCCCACCCCAGTTTAAGACCCTCTTTACACGTACCTTTATTGCTGGAGATGTCACCACCTCTGTGGCAGGTGACATTCTGGTTGGGTCACAGGAACATCGGAAGCTGCCTTATCCTGAATCAGACTGTTGGTCCATCTAGCCCGGTATTGTCGACACTGACTGGCAGAGGCTCTCCGGGGTTTTAGGCAGGAGATGTTCCAGCCCTACCTGGAGATGCCGGGGATCGAACCTGGGACCTTCTGCATGCAAAGCAGGTGCTCTACTACAGTGCTAGGGTCCCTCCCATTTCAAAGGATTCCTGCAGAAGTATGTTTGGCATACCACATCAGCAGCACCTAGTTTCTTGCTCGCATAGTCAATGTGCTGTTGGAAGAAGCACGAAGGCAGAAGCTGTTACAGCCACCTCCTGCTTACCTGATCCTTTGGGTCAGGAGTGGGCAACTTATGGCCCTCCAGGTGTTTTGGCCTATAGCTCCCATTAGCCATAGCCAGCAAAGCCAATGGTTAGGCATGATGGGAGTTGTAGGCCATATGATGCCCATCATTGCTTTAGGTGGAAATGCCAGGGACTGATGCAAGGGCCTTCTACGTGCAAAGCTAGTGCTCTGCCGCTGAACACCGTCCCCCTCCACACTGCACATAATACTGAATCGTCTTCCCCTAAAAAAGAGCAATAGAGTTCGTTTTGGTAAAATAAAATACCCCTTTTTTGAAGATGCATTCTACAGGTGGTCAGACTTTCCACTTGCAGGATCTACTTTTTTTTGCTACAACTCTGAGGAGCAAAGGGCTGGATGCACCCAATCTCGTCTGATCTAGGAAGCTAAGCAGGGTCAGCCCTGGTTAGTACTTGGATGGGAGACCGCCTGGGAATCAGGCTTCCTGCACTGAGCAGCGTGTTGGACTCGATGGTCTTGTAGGCCCCTTCCAACCCTAGGATTCCATGAGATCCACCAACCAGAGCCAAGTGCGAAATGGTGGCTCAAGTGGGCAGACATTAGTGAAGAATTAAGGAACAGGGTGTCCCGGAGCACATGGGCAGCCCAGGAATTAGCGATCAGTGCCGGAACCAAGCTCCAGAGTCCTTTCACAGAAAAATCCACTCCTACTTCCCCGCCCCCTGTTCTTTTTCAGCAAGGTGATTTAGGAGTGGGTTAGGGTGGGAGGCCTTCAGTTCTCACTATTGTTAGGCAGTTGGGAGTCAGAAACCCTTGCTGATCTACTGCAAATGTTGAAGAGAGTTAACAGAGAGCTGGTATGTTGTGGGCTAAAAGACTGAGCTAATTGTAGGGTGTCCATGTATCCTGTTTTACAGAGGAGAATCCTTCCTTTGAAGGACTGCCAGAGAACCAGTAGAGGCTGCCAGCTCCAAAGTCAGTGGAGCGGTGAATCCGCTCCGAGTTTCAGTCAGAACTCTAGAGGAGCTATCCAAGGTTCAGAAGCACCTTGGATAGCTTCTCTAGAGTTCTGACTGGTTCTGACTGAAACTCGGAGCGGATTCACCGCTCCACTGGCATCGGAGCCACCAGCCTTCACTGTCTACTGGTAGATCTTGGTCTATCTTCTGCCCACTCCTGTTCTAGAGCATTTTGGGGCACTGTGCCTGGGGGAAGCTGGGGAAGCATTGCAGCTCTTGTCTCTGGATTTCAGTGCAACCTGACCAGTGGTGCTTCATGCCTGTTTTAAAAGATGTCTTTAACTGTCACCAAGCACATACAGAGCTTTATTGAAAGCTTGCGAATGACACAGTTTTACTGTAAGGCATATTTAACTTTGTGTGGTGGATGGAAGCCTCCATTAGGAGTGTTCCAAACCTCAACAAGTCTATTTTGTGGTCCGCTGCCCATTAGGTCAAATGACAGCCTTCATAAGCTGCACTGGATGGCAAATTTGACCCAAGAAATCCTGGGAGCCTTTTTTTTTTGCCAGTCGCCTTACATTATTTATTTTTATTTATGTACCACATGTATATACCGCTACACATCTAGACAGTGTCACCACGAGATGTAATGATGGCCACCAACATGGATCGCTTTAAAAGGGGATTAGACCAATTCATGGAGAATAAGGCTATTAATGGCTATTAGTTGTGATGGCCATATGGTACCTCCTGTATCAGAGGCAGTATGCCAATTGCTGGGGAACATGAGTGGGAAGATGCTGTTGCACTCCTAACCTGGTTATGGGCTTCCCATCGGGACCACTGTGCAAAACAGAATACTGGATTTGGTAGGCCTTCAGTCTGATCCAGGACAGCTCTTCTTATGTTCATGTTGTCGGATTATATAAAATTGCGTTCAAGTCATTTACATCTTTTTCTCTCTCTCCCTCTCCTTTAGATCAGTATCAAGCTTGCACTGAACATGTCTTTCTTGGTTGACTTTCTACATTCATTGGGGACTGAACCAGCCAAATCAGCTGAGAAAGCCACTGCAGAAGAATAGCTGCTCAGGCAAAAGCTGTTGCTGCAAACTCTTTATTATTATTAATATTATTATTATTATTATTATTTCTCTTTCTTGCTAGCACTTGCAACAGCTTGCTGTTTAAAGGTGGATGTCTTGGTCTCAAAGAACTGTGACAATGTGAACCATATTTCTGAGAACTTCGCATATTTATGGCTTCAATGGCTACCTTTTTTAGCATAACTTATTACTATTATTTTACAAAAAAAACCCACGATCTGTTACTAAACTGGCCCTCCTTTTGGAAAGCCTGTCTTATGTGCCTAAACTTACTTGTCCTGATGAGTGTTCATGCCAAACCCCACTTCTAGATCTTACATACTACCTGCTCATAAAAATACAAATGCATTGTACAGGGTTGCAATACAATCGTTTGCTTGCCTTACTACAGGCTGGTCTTCATGTTCAGCTCAACCACATGGTAGAGACCAGCCTTCCCGACCTGGTGCCCTCCAGATGTGTTGGTCAGCAATACCCATCATTCCCAACTCCTTTCTGTTTTTTAGTCTGGGTCCTTTTATTAAACTCGATCATGCCCACAAAGTGTAGTAGGCCACGAGAGAACTGCTAGGGTGCTGTAAGAAACGAATAATTGGAGGCGCTGGTGTACCCAAAGGAGCCACCCAACCAAGGAGGCTGCACGTGGCATCTCTGTGATTTACTGCTTTGGTATACACCTCTCCAATCAGTCATGGGGCTACTTCTCTGCATGTTTAGATGTGATTGTATGACCTAATTGCACACACCGTATAACCACGATGTTACTGAATTACTCAAGATAAGGCCTATTGCAACTGGCTGCTATGGACTTGCTTTCTTCAGAGCAGGGACTGATGCAGGAGCCATACAGGGTGGGCTCTGCTGCAGGTGGGTGATTCCTACTCATGCTTGCACACACACTACCTTTTCAGGAATGTCTGAAGTGTACTTCAGTTGTAATTCAGAAACAAAGCTGTGCCTTGGCTATAAAAAGCCTACAAAATGTACAAATACGCTACGGAAGTGCCCTATCAAAGGTAAATTCTTACCTCGAGCATGTGCAAAGCTATTGCTGGTTGATTTCTGCTCCCAGTGGAGAAAGGAAGCAGTGCCAATTTAGAAAAGAACCTTCTTTGGGCTCTCTTCTCTTACAAGTGCCACACGTATGGGCCAGTTGTCTATGGTCCTGTCCCAACAAAGTCAAATTTCTTTTGCATGTAGTTTGTCTTGGTCCTGCAGAATGGAAGCCTTTGGTAACTCAGATGTGACATGTGTGCCACATGTTTATACAAATATGTTTCTGAAGCCTTGTGAAGTTTTATGTGTATATAATAGGTTTTCTAATACTTGCACCTCCCCTATTTATTTTCCAAATGTTTGTGTTTTTATATGTATAAAGAGTCTAATCTAACAAGTTTTTTTATAAGCTTGAATTTGAAAAATAAACTAAGTGACTTCTTTTTTTAAAAAAAATATGGGTGACATTTGTACTCTTCCTTTAAAGGACCCCAGTGGTGTACAGGCATTATACTATAGTCCCCTGTGAGGAAGGTTAGGATGTGATGGTGAGCGCTACCCAGTAAATGTTTTGGCTGAGCAGGGATTCCATAGGGCAAGTCCAATGCTTGGTTCACTAAACTGCACTGTTAGCAGAAGTGACTGAATGAAACAAACTGAATCCAGAAAGTGAAGGGCTTGGCAAACTTTACTGAGTCATAAACAGGTTGAACAAAACTGTAACAATATGACTGCTGTAAATATCCGTTTACAGGCAAAGTCTACTGGCTAAGCAGCCAGAATTATAAAACAGCAGAACAAATCAGGCCAGGCTTCTTACAGAATGAAACCACTACTACTACAGAACATACTGAATATGCCAGTCTTTTTATACTCAAGAAATCCAGGCTAAAAGGAAACTTATTTGGTTCCACCTGGCTGCTAGACAACATGGCTGCTAGACCCCTGTTTGCACCCAAGACTCTTTCATGCATCCAGAGCTGTTAATTAACACTGCAGCCTGGGTGTCCCTGGGTATTGCACCTACTAACTGCTTTTAAAACACCAAGAACAAATTAACTTTTAGCCTGCACCACTTTGTGTGTGTGTGTGTGTGTGATCCCGTGTTCACTATTCCAACAACTATCTCTCTTGAAAGCCTAATTCCATGTGTGTTCATTTGGAAGCGCCAGTGACTTCAGTGGGACATATATCCAAGTAAATGTGAACAAGGTTGCTGTATGCATCTTTAGTCTGAAGTTGGTCCTACCGATTACAATGGGTCTTAGACCCAGGTAAGCATGCACAGCCTTCACTGTATATTCATTTATCTGAAGTAAGCCCCATATAACTCAGTGGGGCCTACTTTTGAGTAGACTCATATAGGATTGCACACTTTCAGTCTTCTAGAGGGCTAAAATTGGGATTGCCAACTAACCAAAATAAAGAACATTTTTAACAGGAAAGTCAGCACATGAAGCTGATCACAGAATAGTGACAGATGTAATCTGTAACAACTGCTCTCTGACATACATGCATACATCACCATCCTGTCAACAGATCAAACTGCTGCTAAAGGCACAACTACAAGAGCCAGGTTGAACACTGGCAACCCCCTCCCATTTTTCCTTGCTTTTATTTATGTAGTAATCATACTTATATACTGCTTAATATTATATCTAAGTGGTTTACATACAAAATACTAAAGCTACTCTTAAAATACATATATAATACAACATAATGTAATACTGCTTTTGGGCAAGCACTTATGAGCAGAGGATTATGTCTGGAAGTGCTCCCCATTAACAGGGCAATCCGCTACATGTCTACTCAGATGTATGTTCCATTGTGTTCAATGGGGCTTACTCCCCATAGATTGCAGCCCCAGATTGCAGCCTTAATTAGCAAAAAATATGGTCTGCAACATACTTTTTTTTTAGTACAGGTCTCTTGATGATGATTCCGTAGATTGAGCATTTCGGTCAACTGGTCCAGAAGAGATCTGTTCCTCCTCCTTTGCCTTTTAGGTGAATTCAGTTTGCAAGGAAGCATTAGGCAGAGAATGGTGATGGCTTGCTGTTGTCAAGGCGGCACAAGAGCAGTTTATTTGGTTAAAGCATAAAGTGGTGATAGTGTAACCCACAATATCTCTGCATTAGATAGAAGTGGGCAGGTTCAGCCTTTTCTGACAGTGTGATTCTCATCCATATTTGCAATAACAAAGAAAAGAAACGTCAGAGATCAAATTTAAATGTATTTTGAAATAAAAGAAATAATTCTCACTGATACACAACAGTAATACACAGTCAAGGGATAGTAATACTCTTGATATTATTGGCAGTCTGGTTGCTATTGCTCCATAGCAGTAAAGAAGTCACAAGTTTCCTTCAGCTATTAACAGGGTGCAGAGAAGAAGAAAAAACATACAATGAGCTCACAGTCCGTTTATACTTGTTGCAGTTTTCTTGTGCAGGAATCTAAATCTTTATTCTTAGTTGCTTGTATCCTAAAAACAAGCAAAGCAGGCCTGTGAATAACATAAGAGTCTGAGGCCCTTCCCTCTGCAGCAGCTTTCTCTTCTTGAGCAAGGCTGGACTGCTGGAATCTTCTCTTTACATACATAAAACTAACAATATTTAACTATATCTTCTAATATAGGCAGATACATATTTTACAATATTACAAAATTATGACTCTGCTATTAAAGTCTATTTTAATCCCACCAAAATAATGTCTGACCATTCCCACTTTGATCCCTTTTTATCTTTGATCCCTAATTAATCCCTTTTAATCTTTGATCCCTAATTAATAATTTGGTCTCAACACACACCTAAAAACAAGCAAAGCCGGCCTGTGAATAACACAGGGTCTGCAGGCCTTCCCTCCACAACAGCTTTCTCTTCTTGAGCAAGCCTGCACTGCTGCAATCTTCTCAGAGAAGCCAGCCCACCCAGAAGAGCACTTACTGAGCATGCTCCAATAGCTGGTTCTAGAAAGAGAGCGGGGAGGATAATACCCCTACCCAGTGCCAACAAACACAGGCATGCTAGATTTACCATTCTTTTAACAGTGCTGGGAGCAACAAGTGAAGCATGGGTTACGTTCTCCGCTACTAAACTAATGCTGTCCCCGACATTCAACTTTCCGTTTAACAATAGTATTGTGGAGTCAATGGGACTAATGTGGCTACTGTGAAAAACAGGGGTAGGAATGTTGCGTGTGAGAGGTTATGTACATACTTGTAGGCCCCTTCCAACCCTACTATTCTATGAGTCCTGGAATCTCACAGGTACACGCTTTTGTCTTTGTGGCAGGCTCCCAGTTATGGTTTCTTGAACAGATGTTTCCAAACTTGGCATATCTATATCTTCATTCATTTCAGTCAGGGGAAATTCAACAGAGAGATCTGGAAGTTCCTGTCCTTGAATGTAGGGTACTGTATCATTAGGATCAATTAACAAGGTACTCTCAGCTGTTGGCTGCAAGACATCATTTACTTCAGAAAGATTAAAGTCTTTTGGGTTGAACTCAGATGCTTCAGTGTTCAAGCCAACTGTTGATTCATCTTCATCTGTTCTGTTGAATATGTCAGCATCTGACAATTCATAGTCAGCTACTTGAGATCCCTCCTCATTCAGAGCTGAAATGAAACCACATGGTGGCAACAAATCACGATGCAGTATCCTTTCTGGCCTGTCATTATCTTCAGATCTCACAACATAAACGGGAAGGTCTTGTAGTTGTTTAATGACCACATATACTTGGCTTTCCCATTTATCTGTCAATTTATGCTTTCCTCTTAGGTTTAGATTGCAAACTAAAACTCTGTCACCTGATATATGTGAAAACTTGATTTTTGCATCCCATCTTCTTTTATTAGCTTTTTGGTTCTTCTCAAGATTCCTTTCGTGCCAATTCATAAGCATACTTTAGCCTTCTTTTTAGATCCTTCACATACTGCTGATGAGTTATTCTAGTCCTCCCTTGCAGCCAGAGTCTAAAACATAAATCAATGGATAGCAATTGAACTGTCTGCCAAACATAAAAAAATAGGGAGACTTTCCAGTCCTATCATTCCAGGTACAATTATAAGCACAGACCAATGGTTTAACATACTGCCTCTACTGAGCCTTTTTATAGTCCTCTAGAATTCCCAACAAGCTTATTAGGGTCCTGTAAAACCTTTCCTCAGGATTTCCTCGAGGGTGATGAGGCGTGGTTCTTGATTTTACACCTACTATAGTGCCAAGCTCAGAAATTAATTCAGATTCAAAATTTGTTCCTTGGTCACTATGTATTCTTTTTGGAAAACCATAGTGACAAAGAAAATTCTGCCACAAAGTAATAGCAACAGTCTTGGCTGTTTGGTCTTTGGTTGGGTAAGCTTGAGCATATCCAGTGAAACAATCAGTGATTACTAAGATATTTCTGGTATCACGATCATCAGGCTCTAGCACTAAGAAATCTATACTTAAGAGTTCCATGGGTGCATAAACTTGTATATTCACCAAAGGTGCTGCTTTTTCTATTGGTGCTTTCTTCTTGATGCACCTTTCACAGGTTTGGCACTTCTGTTCAACATCTGCTGCCATTCTAGGCCAATAAAAGCGATCTTTGACTAGTTCTAATGTTACCTCTATACCCATATGTCCAACTTCATCATGAAGACCTTGTAGTGCCTAAGACCAATGAGAACGTGGAAGTACTAACTGGTCAATAACATCTTGTCATTTCACTCTTTGGCAGAGTACACTCTTCATGTAAATGAAGTTGATTCCATTCTCTCAACAGTAACTGAACCTCAGGGGGTTCTTGTTTCTCTTCTCCCTTACTAGGCCTTTTCTCTTTCTTTATCATGTCGATTAACCTGGACAAAAACTTTCTTCTGTACTCTTGCCAGTCTTCAGGGCAGAGTCCAGGTATACTAGGTGTTCCGGGCCACAACTCTGGGCATTCATATTAATCTGGAATAGCATGGTCATCACAAGGCAACATCTCAATTATGGAAGAATCATCTTCACTGGTATCTTCACTGTTGGTCTGCACCATAACTTGAACTAAATGTTTTTCACACAAAGCAGAACAAGTTGTTGTTGTTGTTGTTCAGTCGTTAAGTCGTGTCCGACTCTTCGTGACCCCATGGACCATAGCACACCAGGCCTTCCTGTCCTCCGCTCTCTCCCGGAGTGTGCTCAAGTTCATATTCATTGCATCGGTGATGCTATCTAGCCATCTCATCCTCTGCCATCCCCTTCTCCTTTTGCCTTCAATCCTTCCCAGCATCAGGCTCTTTTCCAGGGACTTTTCTCTTCGCATTTGGTGGCCAAAATATTTGAGCTTCAGCATCTGTCCTTTCAATGAGCAGTCAGGGTTGATTTCCTTTAGGATGGACTGATTTGACCTCCTTGCAGTCCAGGGGACTCGTAAGAGTCTTCTCCAGCACCACAGTTCGAAAGCATCAATTCTTCGGCGCTCAGCCTTCCTTATAGTCCAGCTCTCACAGCCATACGTTGCTACTGGGAAAACTATAGCTTTGATCAGGCTTTGCTCTTGCTATTCTGAAACTCATTTTTGTAGTTTTAATGCACTGCTATCTTTAAATTCAGTGTCATAAGGCCTGCAAGCTAACCCATCAGCATCTCCATTTAATTTACCTGCTTTATATTTAATGGTAAAATCATAATTTGACAATGCTGCCAACCATTGATGCGAAGTAGCATCTACTTTTGCTGTGGTGAGAACATATGTTAAAGGGTTATTGTCAGTTGTAACCTCAAATTTTGTTCTATAAAGATAGTCATGGAATTTCTCTGTTATAGCCTATTTAAGGGCAAGGAATTCCAACATGCCCTGGATAATTTTTTTCACTTGCACTTAGTCCATGGCTGGCATATGCAATTACTCTGAGTTTTCCTTCCTGCTCTTGATACAGTGCAGCTCCTAATCCTGTCAAACTAGCATCTGTATGAAAAACATAGGCAAGAGCCCAGTTTGCAAACCCTAAGACAGGTGCAGATGTCAGTAATCTCTTGATAGCTTCAAAGGCTTCTTGACAGCTTTCAGTCCACTGTTCTTCTAATCCTTGGGAGTGGTTACCAATGTCATGCAACCTTTTCTTCAGTCTTTGTACTCTACCCACCAGGAGTGAAGTCAAAGGCTTAGTAATGGAAGAGTAGCTTTTTACAAATCTTCTGTAATATCCTGCAAAACCCAGGAACGTTCTTAATTCTTTCACAGTCTTTGGTCTTGGCCAGTCCTTCAAAGTGGACAGCTTATCAGGATCAGGTTGTATGCCTTCTTGTCATATGACACATCCCAAGTACTTCTCCGATGTTTGAAAGAATTTGCACTTGGAAATGGACAACTTCAAACCATGTTCCATCAGCCATCTGAGGACTTTCATTAATCTTGCCTCATGTTCTTCCAGGGTTGCTGAAAAAACTGTTAGGTCATCCAGGAATTCAGTGAGATTGATATATTTTATAACACGCTCCATCATCCTTTGAAATGTTGCTGGGACATTGGTTAATCCTTGTGGCATCATGCGAAACTGCCAATTCACCATTGGTGTCATAAATGCTGTTTTGGGTCTGTCTTCTTTCTCTACCTCAATCTGGTAAAATTCACTCTTTAAATCAAGGACAGAGAACCTTTTAGATCCAGAGATCAAAGAGAAGGTCTCTTCTATTCTTGGTAGAGGATAGGCATCCTTCCTGGTGATGTTGTTAAGTCAGCGGTAACCCACAACCGTGCTTAACGCACCTGTTTTCTTTCTGACCAGAACTACTGGAGAAGCGTATGGACTATCTGAGTCCTCTATAATGCCACTTGCTAGGAGTTTATAGAAGTGCTGTCTTAAATCTTCAAAATCAGCTGGTGAAACAGGTCTTATCCTTTCTTTAAAGGGCATATTGTCTGAAAGGTGAATGACATGTTTCACAACCTTAACATGACCTATATCCAGGTCATGCCTTGAGAAAGCTAGAAAGCTTTCCACCTAGAGGAAAGAATTTGTGAATTCTTTCCTCTAGGTGCTGTTTATATTAAGTGCTTATGGGTGAATCACCAAATCCAAAGAAAAGGAAATGTTATTTTTCCCACTTTCAGGTGGCATGGGCCTGATCACAACTATGCTATGGGCACTTGCGTTCTGTATTTGTACAGTGATTTTACTACAAGAAGCAGAAACTTTGGCAAACTGAGTTTTTAGGACCAACCCTCCGGGAAAATTTTTGTTTTCTGCATCTTCTAACAACATCTCAAATGGTCCTTCTCCTGAAAATTATCTTGCAGTTTCAGCGACTGTATCCTCAGCCTATCACATGGTGATGAAGGCAGCAAAAAAGGAATAATATGCTGCGCTGCCTCTATCGCGTCTGCAGAGTGCCGTCCCAGGAGGCAGTTCCAAGTGGTCTGGAGTCTGGTTGATCCAGTTGATCCGGACCCGCTGGAGCATTCTAAGGCCTCCTGTGAGGCCTTGGCAAGGCACTTTGCAGATAAAATTGATCGGATTAGGAGTGTTATTCTGTGTGCCATGGATACAGTTAGCAAGCGAGAGGCGGCCTGTGGCAAACCAGTTTTGTGGGATCGGTTCCAGCTTCTTCCTTCTGATTAAATGGACAAGGTGCTTCCATCTGTAAAGACAACCACCTGCTTACTTGATCCTTGCCCATCTTGGCTCATTATGAGCTGCAGAGAGAGATTGGGTGAGGGGATCAGGGCGGTGGTGAAAGCCTCCCTTGTGGAGAGAGTGATGCCATGAGCCCTCAAGGAAGCAATGATAAGATGGCTCTTAAAGAAGCCCTCCTTGGAACCCCAAGTTTTGAACAACTTTTGCTCAGTCTCGAATCTGCCATTTTTGGGCAAGCTCATTGAGCAGGTGGTGATGATGCAGTTGAAGGCACACTTGGAAGAAGCCGATTATCTAGATCCATTTCAATCAGGCTTCAGGCCTGGGCATGGGACAGAAACAGCCTTGGTCACTTTGGTGAATAATATGAGGAGGGCTTTGGATAGGGGTGAATGCTCCTTCCTTGTTCTCCTCAACCTCTCAGCAGCTTTTGATATCATTGACCACGGTATCCTCCTGGACTGCCTGGAGAGGATGGGCATTGGATACATTGTATTACAGTGGCTCTGGTCCTTCCTCTCCGGCAGGTACTAGAGGGTAGCACTGGGAGAGGAGTTGTCGGACCCATGGCCACTCACGTGTGGGGTGCTACAGGGTTCCATCCTCTCCCCGATGCTATTTAACATCTATGTGAAGCCCCTGGGGGCTATCATCAGGAGGTTTGGGGTGCAGTGTCATCAATATGCGGATGACACGCAGCTCTACCTCTCGTTCAAATCTTCACCAAGGTTGGCCGTAGAATCCCTGTCTAAATGTCTGGAGACGGTGAGTGGCTGGATGGGGAGGAGTAAACTGAAGCTGAACCCTGACAAAACCGAGGTGGGAGACGAGAGTAGGTTGGGGGATGTTGACCTGGTGTTGAATGGGGTACGGCTACCCTTGAAAGACCAGGTCCGCAGCCTGGGGATCATTTTAGACTCCGGGCTGTCCATGGAGGCTCAGGTGTCAGCCATGAGCCAGACAGTGTTGTACCAACTCCATCTGATATGGCGGCTGTGCCCCTACCTTCCCAACCATCTGCTCCCATTAATAGTACATGCCCGGGTCTCCTCTCGTCTAGACTACTGTAATGTGCTCTACATGGGGTTACCCTTGAAGACGGTTCGGAAGCTGCAGCTGGTGTAGAATGCGGCGGCTTGCCTGATTAAAGGCAGCTGCCAGCTTGATCACATCACTCCAGTGCTGAAGGAGTTGCACTGGTTACCAGTTGTTTTCCAGGCCAAATTCAAGGTGTTGGTTTTGACCTTTAAAACCCTATGCGGTTCCGGCCCAGCCTATCTCAAGGAGCACCTCCAGCAATACCAGTCAGGCCTCTTAACAAGATCAGCCTCGGATGGCCTTCTCTCTGTCCCATCAGCCAGGACAGTTAGGCTGGTGAGGACAAGGGAGAGGGCCTTCTCTGTGGTGGCCCCCACTCTGTGGAACTCCCTCCTTAGGGAACTCTGCCATGCCCCCTCTTTAATGAGCTTCCAACACACACTGAAAACTTGGTTATGCAGGCAGGCATTTGGGATGGGTTAGGGTATTTTTTAAAAAATGTTTTAATGTATAATTTTACTGTTTTAAATTGTACTATTGTACATCACCCAGAGTGGCTGAGTGACCGGCCAGATGGGTGATTAAGAAACTTAATTAATTAATTAATTAATTTGAAATGTATATTGAAATAAAAGATATAATTCTCGTTGATACACAGAACAGTAATACACAGTCAAGGGATAGTAATACTCTTGATATTATTGGCAGTCTGGTTGCTATTGCTCCATAGCAGCAAAGAAGTCACAAGTTTCCTTCAGCTATTAACAGGGTGCGAAGAAGAAGAAGAAGAAGAAGAAGAAGAAGAAGAAGAAGAAGAAGAAGAAGAAGAAAAACAATGAGCTCACAGTCCTTTTATAGTTATTGCAGTTTTCTTGTGCAGGAACCTAAATCTTCTTTCTTCGTTGCTTGTATCCTAAAAGCAGGCCTGTGAATAACATAACTCCAAGGCAGGACATCCTTAAGAGTGAAGTCAAGTGGGCCTGAGGAAGCATTACTAACAACAAAGCTAGCGGAGATGACAGTATTCCAGCTGAGCTATTTAAAATCCTAAAAGATGATGCTGTTAAAGTGCTGCACTCAATATGCCAACAAATTTGGAACACTCAGCAGTGGCCACAAGACTGGAAAAGGTCAGTTTACATTTCTATTCCAAAGAAGGGCAACGCCAAAGAGTGTTCAAACTACCGTACAATTGCGCTCATTTCACATGCCAGCAAGGTGATGCTCAAAATCCTACAAGCTAGGCTTCAGCAGTATGTGAACCGAGAACTACCGGAAGTACAAGCTGGGTTTTGAAGAGGCAGAGGAACTAGAGATCAAATTGCCAACATTCGCTGGATCATGGAGAAAGCAAGAGAATTCCAGAAAAACATCTATTTCTGCTTCGTTGACTACGCTAAAGCCTTTGATTGTGTGGATCCCCAGAAACTGTGGCAAATTCTGAAAGAGATGGGAGTACCAGACCACCTTACCTGTCTCCTGAGAAACCTGTACAAGGGTCAAGAAGCAACAGTAAGAACCGGACATGGAACAACCGATTGGTTCAAAATTGGGAAAGGAGTATGACAAGGCTGCATATTGTCGCCTTGCTTATTTAACTTATATGCAGAGTACATCATGAGAAATGCCGGGTTGGATGAATCACAGGTCAGAATTAAGATAGCTGGGAGAATTATCAACAACCTCAGATATGCAGACAATACCACCCTAATGGCAGAAAGCGAAGAGGATCTAAAGAGCCTCTTGTTGAGGGTGAAAGTGGAGAGTGCAAAAGCTGGTTTGAAACTCAACATTAACAAAACTAAGATCATGGCATCTGGCCCCATCACTTCCTGGCATATAGAAGGGGAAGAAATGGAAGCAGTGACAGATTTTATTTTCTTGGGCTCCAAGATCACTGCAGACGGTGACTGTAGCCATGAAATTAAAAGATGCTTGCTCCTCGGGAGGAAAGCTATGGCAAAACTAGACAGCACAGTAAGAAGCAGAGACATCACCTTGTTGACAAAGCTTCATATAATCAAAGCTATGGTTTTCCCAGTAGCAACGTATGGCTGTGAGGGCTGGACTATAAGGATGGCTGAGTGCCAAAGAATCAATGTTTTTGAACTGTGGTGCTGGAGAAGACTCTTACGAGTGCCCTGGACTGCAAGGAGGTCAAATCAGTCCATCCTAAAGGAAATCAACCCTGAGTGCTCATTGGAAGGACAGATACTGAAGCTGAAGCTCAAATATTTTGGCCACCTAATGCGAAGAGAAAAGTCCCTGGAAAAGAGCCTGATGCTGGGAAAGATTGAAGGCAAAAGGAGAAGGGGACGGCAGAGGATGAGATGGCTAGATAGCATCATAGATGCAACGAATATGAACTTGAGCACACTCCAGGAGAGAGCAGAGGACAGGAAGGCCTGGTGTGCTATGGTCCATGGGGTCACGAAGAGTCGGACACGACTTAACGACTGAACAAGGCTAAGAAAGAAAAATATCAAGCATCTCTCCATAAAAACATTTGTCTTTCTAGAGATTAATCTTAAACCAAAGATCAAAAGTTATTTCGTAAAGTATCTAATCCTTCTTGCCCTGCACCAACGTTTCTATAAATGTTTCCAAAAGTCCATAAAATGCCTTCATCTGTCTGTGGAGATTTGAACTCTGCTAGTTTTTCAGGTGCTGCAAGGCACTTAGTTTTAACAATAACAAGGGAATTAGTTGTTTGGAATGTGCAGCCTTGAAAGAAATTTTGCTTCCTGGTTTTCTCATTCTCCTATTCAGATATAGTCACACTTTCTTGTTTGTTTATTAGTTATTTAAAATACTTTATGCTGATTTTTGGCACTAACAAGTGCCTCCAAACTAGTTTCCACAATAGAAAGAATAGTAATGCTGGGTACAACATGTCAAGGTGAAGCACCTTTATGGCCCATTCATTTCAGTTGAAGAGAGTTAACAGAGAGCTGGTATGTTGTGGCTAAAAGACTGAGCTAATTGTAGGGTGGCCATGTGTCCTCTTTTGCAGAGTTCAGTCCTCTCTTTGAAGGACTGCCGGAGGCCATCGTCTATCTGAGGATGCACTGCGACTGCCCTGTCCAATCCCAGTTTAAACTTTAAGGACCATCAGAACTGTTGCCCATCGACAGTTAGCACCTGAACAGCAGGCTCAACAGCCTGGCACACAGCTCACGTGGTCACAGTCTTCCACACTCTGTTAAGATGGGGCAGAATCTAAGGGGACACTTCTACCCATGCCGAACCTCTTCTGCCCCGCCAATTCCGTTGCGCAAGTAGACCCCACCACTTGTGCAACAGCAATTTAGTGCTTCTGGGGCAACCCCAAACAAGAGGAAACTATCATTTCCCCAAGGAGGCAGGTCAGCGGAGCTCGTGTAAGGGAACTCTACCGACCTGCCTCCTTCATTTCAGAGCTTCACCCAGGAAGCTCTGAGATTCCCTTCCATAAATCTCCCTTACACAACAGAATTGGCAGGACCCACCATTTGTGGAAGGGAATCAGCAGGGTGGAAAGGAATCGGCAGGGGCGGAAGCACCCACTGGATTCTGCCAATTGACTGTATTTCTAGTTACATTATTTCTAAATTTAGATTTATATGTATAAATTGGCATATACACATTTTATGCAAATTGCTGTCCTCTTTTCTCCTGTTTTGGGTGATGCATTTTCTCATAAGTGGCCACCCTACTAACCAATCAGACCCTGGTTGTGTTCTCAACTCTCCCCTGAACTCATTAAACCCATCACAGAATCCAAACAGGGGAGAAGCCCTGCAGATGCTCGGAGTTTGGAAAGAGCTTCACTCTCCGTACAAGAAGATTGAGGGGAGACAGGATAGCGCTCTTCAAGTACTTGAAAGGTTGTAACAGAGAGGAAGGCCAGGATCTCTTCTCGATCATCCCAGAGTGCAGGACACGGAATAACAGGCTCATGTTACAGGAGGCCAGATTCCGGCTGAACATCAGGAAAAACTTCCTTACTGTTAGAGCAATATGGAACCAATTCCCTAGGGAGGTGGTGGGCTCTCCCACACTGGAGGCATTCAAGATGAGCCTGGAAGCCACCTGTCAGGGATGCTTTGCCTGGGGTTCCTGACTGAACAGGGGGTTGGACTTGATGGTCTTATAGGCCTCTTCCAGCTCTACTATTCTATGATTCTATGATTGCAAGTGCCTGATTCTAAGTGGCCTCAGGCAAGTCAGCCTCTCCCAGCCTCAGCTCCCCCAGCCCCCAATCTATGGTACAGGGGCAATAAGTATTATTGTCCCTGTACTGTAGATTGGGGGGTGGGGGATTTTTAAAGCCTTACAACAACCCTATAGAGTGAATCAGTTACTTTACAGGGTTGTTGTAAGGCTATAAAAATCTTTCAAAGTATTTTACTATTTTTACAGCGCAACCCTTGTGCATGTCTGCTCAGAAGTAAATACTGTTGAATTCAAGGGAGCTAGTGTGGTGTGGTGGTTCAAGTGCTGGACTGGGACTCAGGAGATCTGGGTTTTAGTCCCTAGTCAGCCATGAATCTCATTGAGTGACTTTGGGCCAGTCACTGACTCTCAGCCCAACCTACCTCACAGGGCTGTTGTGAGGATAATATGGAGAGGAGGGGGACTATGTGAGCCACTTTGGGTTTCTTGCAAGAAGAATGGAATAATATGTGATAATAATATGTAATAAATATAATAATAAATAATGTAATAAATGTAATGTAAAGTATGTAATAAATGTAATAATAAATAAATATTTGAAAAGGGGATTTACTCCCAGGTATGTGTGTACAGGATTGCAGCCCTCGGGTTAGTAAGGCTGGCTGGAGGGATCCAGGCAATTGTAGGGTTTGTTTTTTTCTGTTGAAACATGCATAAGATTGTTTTATGTCTTATGCTCAATATTATATTTTATGCTGTTTATAGTTTTTATATTGTTGGCATGTTTATAGATTTATATTGTTGGTTGTTTTTATTGGATTTTATTTGTATTATTATTATTATGAATTTTGAATTTTAAAACTCCTAGAGAAATTCATTTTATGAGGTGCTTGATAAAATAAATAAATTAATAATTAAGCAAAGGGTTGCGACTAGATAATACTTCGGGTGCTTCCAGGGTGGGGCTGGGGTGGGGCTCCTAGCACTAACCATCATGCAGGCATTGTGCAGCAGTTCTGTCGTTTTTACCTTAACGGATTTTCCACGATAAGGAAAGAGAAGAGGTGGGAAAACACTGGAGGACTATGAGAGGAAGGTGTGGTCTGGATCCCCTGTAAAATTGTGTGAACGAGGCAGGGAGATGGCACAATAAAAAGCCTTGTCTAGAAACACCCTTTGATCATTTGAAAGTGCTATACAAATGTTAATAGTATAACTGATGTGCTTGACGCTTTCACTGAAATCAGTAGGGTTTGCAAATGCTTCACTTTGTATGGACTGTGCCCATTCTTTTTGAGCAAAGACTTTTAAACCTAAAAAGATGTATTTTCTTGATAAAACTTTTATGATGCACTGCTTTACATGTTAGAAGGCATATCAATATTTTCCCCTCCCTTTGGAATGTAAGCTTCATGGTGGCGGAGAGCTGGTCCATTTTTGTTTTGTCTATGAAACTCTGTTAGGCACTATATGTACTGATGACATATAAACTGTAATATAAGAGATGGAGAGGGAATTATTGAAGAAGAAACTTTCTCTCATAAGGACTACTGAGAGAATGTACATGAAAAGGTTTGAACAGCACTGTATTAATTCAAAGTATTCTGATTAGAAATGTTTCGAAAGTTTCCCATATTGGCCATTGCTGGAGATGAGTTGTTACTGCAAAGGTGGGCAGACTTCATGTTGCAGAATCTACTTTGTTGTTGTTTTACTAGAATGCCATGATCCACCACCCTGAGCCAGGTGCAAGAGATCTATGCTTAGCAATAAAGAATTCTGAGGAATTTGTTCTGAGTACCAGAATAGAGTGGACCTCAGAGTCCTAATACACAACAACCCATTACTGGTTCTCTCTCTACCCTGCCATTGTAACCCTGACTCAGTATTAGATTTTATGCTGTTGACATGTTTATAGTTTATAGTTTTATACTGTTGGTTCATTTCAGCAGTATAATTTAGGGAGAGGGAGGAGCCATTTTGTTCCTGCTATTGTTTAAAAAATTGGAAGTCAGAAATCCTTGCTGATCTATATCAAATCACCCAGATATTTACCAGTAGATCCTGATCTACCTTCTTCCCCCTCCTGGGTTATTGGACAGAAGGGACCATTGGCCTAATTTCTAACAACAATTATACTTTTAGGGCCCAGCCCTATTGGTGTGTCTGGAAGCGTCCGAACTCGGGGGCTTAAGGCCATCCAGTGCAGAGAGGGAGGAGCGGTGGAGGTGATCTTCACCTCTGTGCTCTTCCTGCTCTGTATTTCACCTAGATGGGCTTTTTTGCCCATCTAGCTGAGGCACTGGGTAGGGGGAGGGAAGGAGGCTGGGCAGGCCGGAGGATTCCTCATAGGGTGGTTTCCCCAGTCCCCTCCCCACCTATGGGAATGTCCCCTTTACCTTCTGTCTGAGGCTGCTTTTGCAAGCTCAGAGAGGCAGCCAGCGCAGTTCTCTCCATGCTGGCTGAGAGGGGGAGGGGGAGGGAGCGGGGAGCTTGGACTCCCGGGTCCGAGGTCAGAGCGCTGACTCCGACCTCGGATCCAGGAATCTGAATTATCCTACCCCCAAAACAGATGCTGTTTGGGGCCATAGGATTGCTCTCCCCTGCATTTAATTTTTAAGCAGCCTGCTCCTTATCAACAGATGTAATACAGGTAAGTCAGAAATAAAATGAAGAGGACACACAGGAACTTTTTTTTTTCAAGAACTTCTTTCTTCCAAGGCCATGGATGTGTGCTAAAGAGTAGGGCTGTGCAGGGACCCCCCGATCCGGCTCAGGCAGATTCAGGGGCCCCCCGACCCGTCTCAGCCCCTAACCTGAAGCAGGTTCCCCCCCCCCGCTCCTTACCTGGGCTGCCTCCTCCTCTGCCGCCGCCACCTTCTCCGTTGTGCCACCTTCGCCGCTGTCCACTGCTGCTGTCTCCGCTGCCACCGCCGCCACCTCTGCTGCGTCCTGCGGCCTGGATGCATGATGACTCTTCTTCCAGGGAGTTGCCATTTTTAAAATGGCAACCTCCTGGAAGAAGAGTTGCCGCACGTCCAGGCCTCAGGAGGCAGCAGCAGAGGTGTGGTGACAGAGGCAGTGTACAGGCAGAGGCGTCGAGGAGAAGGCAGCTCAGGTAAGGACCTGGAGGTGCCGGGGGGGGCCCGACCTGCTACGGGCCCCTGACCCATTCCAGGCCCCTTCGTGCCCCCTCCGCTTTGCCTCGGAGGGGGCACAGAGTGGCCCAAAGCAGTCTGCTTTGACTTGGGGTTCAGGCCTTGGGCCGAAGCGATGCACAACCCTACTAAAGAGGTCTTCTGTGTTCATTTTACTCACACTCTTTACAGTTTATGAACTGACTTAACAGTTTTGTTGGGGCTATCAGTCAATCTGGCTGTATTTGTTTTGACTGAGCCCAGGTGCATTTCAGGCACAGCCTAGCTATGCAGAAGGAAGATGTTCTGCACGTCCGCTTCCTCACCACAATGCTCTATCCACCACAGTAGCCTAAATTTTCATGGAAGGAAACGGAAATAGCTCATGTAAGGGAGGGGGTTGAGTCTGGCATCAATGTGCCCTTGTCACTGGTAGAGATCCCAGAAAGAGGACGCCATACAAGGTCCTGCTTTTGACTTTCACCTCCTCCATCTTAAGCATGGTCAGAGCACTATTTTAGGTTCCAATACAGGATGGTGAAGGAGACCTCATTAGGAGGGAACAAAGAATTTGCAAGAAGGCAGTCTCTTGCATGTGTTAAAGACTACATTACCAAAACAACAACAAACATGGAGCAAGTTATAGGCATTTGTTGTGGTTCCTTTTGGGGCATCTCATAATAACTGCAACATTCTCAACTAGGGTAGCCATGTGTCCCAGTTTACAGAGGACATTCTGTCAGAGGGCAGGCCTCTATTTGAAGACATCATCTATTTGAAGGGCTGGACAGTCCAGGTCCAGTTCAAAGATAAAGAACCCTAAGAAGGGAAAGCAAGGAGGTGCCTTGAAGGTGCCCATCAACAGCTGGCACCTGGACAACAGACTGAGGAGGCACACAGGTCACCCGGTCCCAGTCTTCCCCTGCTAAGGTGTGATGTAATGTAGTTCTATTTAGATTATAGGCATTATTTCTGATTTTGCATGAGCATACAAATTAGCATTTTTAAAAATTATACAAGCCAGTACATTCTCTTGTCTTCTTTTTTTATTATCCATTACCTTTTCTGTCTTTCTTTCTTTCTATGTGTAAGCAGTCACTACATTGTCTACAGAGGACAAAAAGTCCTTTGACTTGTTGGCCTAGCAGCAGCACTGAGCAAAGCTCTAAGCCCACACATGGAGGCCACCACCTTAATTGTGCTGGCCCTGCCCCCAACACATCGGGAGTGGGGCTGGTGTAATTCAGGTTGTGGCACCGCCGCACCGGCAAATCACAGTGCATCATGCAGACCTAGAGCTCTGCTTGGTGCTGTTGCCAGTAACAGTGCACAGATTTTGTTAAATTCATTCTGTCTGCGTTCTCAGATTGTAAAGCACTTTCCGTTCCATCGTCCGCTCATGGACGGAATCAGATTTTTCTCAATTTCCTGGACTTGTATTCTTGTGCACTTCCATAAACGCACATTTGCGCAAACGTGCACTTCTGCAAACCCCCCAAAATGTGGAACTCTCCACAAAATTCATATTTTCACACTTTAGTCTATTGGGGAGAAATGTGCACTTTTGGTCAGTTTTTTTTTAAAGTTTCATATTTTTCTATGACTAAAAATGTGCAAAATTGCGGAAAGTAAAGAAAAAGTCTGCAAGTCCACGGAAGCCGTGCAACTCAGGAAAAGCCGGTCCTCTGTGGAATCCACAGGTCGTATTCACAGAAATCCAAACTCATTTGAATTCATTGCAGATTTCTCTGACATCCCTAGCTGCCAGGCTGGTCCATCGTCTCAGTCCTTATCACCACCCAATGGAGCCACAGCAGCTACACATCAGTTGCAGTGCTGGTGGCAGTCAAGCAACAGAAACAGCGTGCATTGCCATGTCCTCTGGGCTCCAACACTTGCCTAGTATGCTGCCTGCTGGCATTAGACCTGCCTTAAAGGTTTGTCAGGCCTTGATTACGGCACACCTTTTTGTGGACTAGAGTCCACTGCATCAGATGCATGAAGTGTCCTCCTTAGTTGATGCATGTGTATACACAAACACACACATGGTTGAAGAGAAAAATATGTAAACAGTGATGGCAGATAGAAATGAAGTGCAAAATACTCTCTCTGACAATACTTAAAAACTTAAATGCATGCAAAGGAAGCAGAGTGGCCACTCACAACAACAGTAATTGGTGGTATAACACAATCGTCTTAGCATGGCTAAACAAATTAACTCCAGGAGTGGGGCAGGAAACCATTCTCTCTATTCAAGCCTAAATTAATAGAACCAACTTTTGGTATTTGTTCCAAAACAGCTATTTCACACTGGAGTTTCCCCTTGAAATGTCTCTGTTGGATAACAGTAACTTTCAGGTTGGCAGCAGAACGTCCAGGGAGACTGAAATATTCTCCTATTGGTTTCTGAATGTTGCCGTTTTGCTTGTCAGATTTATGTTCTGAAGAGCTGTGCTAGTTGACAGTCCCTCTTCCACACAGTAATAAAAGCTACAGTTCTGTGACTCTTAAGATGGAAATGAAGCGATAGGACTGAGGCATTGAAGCTAAAATATCTGGATGAGATCAAGAGGCTGGGCTGCTGTGGTCGTTCGTTCAGCTCCATGCAGGGCACAGCACCAGATGGCGTGGCTGTACACTGTGGAATTTGGCACAGAATGCCCAGTTGTTAACAAAATGCAATCATCACTGAAGCGGCTTTGTAGATTGCCAGGTTACATTGCTTATTTTTAGACCACAATGTAAATTCTTCCTCCATCTGATTTGCAGCTACATATAATAAGCCGCCTTGGTGAAGTCTCTTCCTTGTAATTCTCTTCCTTCTTACATACCCTAAAGGGGAAGTTGTGCTTTCCAAAGGCACAACATTTGAATGAATTTGCTTTGCTCCTTTATTTCATTTATGGAAGCTGATACAGTGCGGTGGCTAAGCGTACGCTGAAAAGCCCATTACTAAAATCTTGCCATCGCTTAGCTATGAAGCTGGTCTCAAATTGCCCTACAATGACCTCAAGCAAGCCATCCCATCTTACTGAAAGAACTGGGCATGTTTAGCCTTGAGAAGAGAAGACTGAGGGGAGATAGGATAGTGTTCTTCAAGTACTTGAAAGGTTGTCACAGAGAGGAAGGCCAGGATCTCTTCTCCATCATCCCAGAGTGCAGGACCCGGAATAATGGGCTCAAGTGACAGGAAGCCAGATTCCAGCTGAACATCAGGAGAAACTTGCTGACTGTTAGAGCAACATGATAATAGAACCAATGACCTAGGGAGGTGGTGGGCACTCCCACACTGGAGGACACCAGTGCCAAAGATGGTGGGCTCTCCCAAACTGGAGGCATTCAAGACGAGGCTGGACAGCCATCTGTCAGAGATGCTCTGACCTGGATTCCTGCATTGAGCAGGGGGTTGGACTTGATGGCCTTGTAGGCACCTTCCAACCCTACTATTCTATGATTTTATGGGCCAAACTATATGATACGTTATATATAGTGGAGGCTAGTGGCTCCAATATCATGTAGAGCACCTTGGATAGCTCCTTTATTGCTCTGGCTGGTTCTGACTGAAACCAGGAGTGGATTCAGTGCTTCACTGCCATTGGAACCACCAGTCTCCACTGGTTATATACATAGTGTAGAGCTGATATCTGTCTTTCTTACTGTAAAGAAGGGTTGGGGAACCTCTTTCAGCCTCTTCTTGATTTTGGAGAAAACCCCGGAGCCGCATTCCAGTGGTGCGTGGAGCCAAACGGAAAAGGGGGTGGTGCCAAAGGAAAGCGGCAGGGCCAACATACCAAAAATATCAGCATATTTCAGTTTAAAGCTCTTACTGCCAGCAGCTAAACATTAGTAGGAGAGGCATTTCAACCTTTTAAAAGGGGGGCGGATTGGGGGGAAGTGGGCGGGGCCAGAAGAAGGGACCATTGCCATCGGAGAAAACCCAGAGTGCTGGATTGGGACCTCAGGTGGCTGGATTTGACCCATGGGCTTGAGGTTCAACACTCCTGTGCTAAAGTAAGCACACGGGGACCTGATCAAGATCATGACCACCTCACACAAATAGGGAGGTTTAAATCTCCCCCCACCCAGCATCTTGTTTTCTAAAATCCCCTCTGCCTGGGGGCTAAAAAAAGAGAAGAAGCTCAGTTGATGCTGACTAATAGCCTTTTCTCTTTTGTGTATGTGTGTGTGAGAGAGATTTTAATAGTACAGTCTACGACTAGCTCGTATGTATAAACAATCTAAAAATGTGTGTGTGTGTGTACCGGGGAGATTTTGGAAAACATATGATCAGGGGTGGGGGAGGGAGGTTTTAAACCTCCCGTCCTGCGCAGAGTGGTCCTGATCTGGACTTGGACACCACATGCTTACTTTAGAGCAAGAAGGGACGGCCAGCTGCATGCTGTTTCATGCAGTTTGACTCTCAGGTTCAGTGCTGTCATCTGCAATACGGCCTTATCCAGCCTGACCAGCCTGACACTGTCAACAGTGGCAAAGGTGGAGGCATGCTGGTGGGTGCTGCTTTTCATGTAGCAGAAAGAAAAGCTGCATCTGTTCTTCACAACTGTTAAGAGTGCGTGAGCCTGCTCTTTTTTTATTATCTCAGGGTGTCTCTACACAAGCAATTTATTGCACACTTGTGATTGGTCAGTTACAGAAGTTTGTGGGTCCTTTACACGATGCTGTCAACCCCCAAGTCATCTCCTACACATTTCCCCCTTTTTCCTGCTTTCAAAAAGATCAGAGATAAGCTAAAGTAAAAGTTAATGGCACCACATCGGCAGTGTGTAATGCCAATATAGCGCTACGAACTTCCTGAGGAAGGACTTTCCTCGATTTAAACCACGTCTCTGTCATGTAAATGCTGGAGCAAAATGAAGGGAGACAGATCTGATCCCCCACCCCACCAAGCTCAGAATCAACACCCTCTGTTGATTCAGAGCACCCCAGGGCTTGCTCCCAAGTAAGTGTGCCTAGGATTGCAGACTTGTGGCACAATCTTACATCTACCCAGAAGAAAGTTGTAGCTTTCCAGGGGGCTGTGAGGAAACAGTTCAGCACAAGTTAAGTGAGGAAAACAAGACTCCTCCCCCCCCACTCCTTTGCACACATGCCAGGGAGGGAGGGAGGCTCTCCCCGATTCAAACCATGTGTCTGCCATATAAAGGAGCCCATCCTATTCCTGCAAAGAAACCCAAAGCAGGAAGCCCCAGTAAGGTTGCGGGTTTTTTGCTTAATGTAGAGACACCCTCAGGGTTGCCTGGCCTCAGAGTTCAATCTGAAATGTCAGGGTTCTCCTGCCTTCTCCAGGAGAAATGGTTAAACCTCAGGCACAATGCCCGAACCAAGGTGTGTTGTATTCCATCACAGCGAATTAAGTACAGCCCAGCAAATCCAGATTCCCCCTTCTCTCTCTTCTTTGGCTTTGAAACCGCACTGCAGGTCTGTGCTAACAACCCTGTCAGGGAGGTGTATATAACCCAGTTAATGAACAAGTCATCAAAACCTGTGCAGAGCCTGGATTTATAGTCAGTGTTCTGCAGACAACACACAAGGGTCAGGCTATTTTCTGCTTGGCTTGATGAGAGTTTTGGCTAAGTAGGGTGGCCATGTGTCCTCTTTTACAGAGGACAGTCCTCTATTTGAAGGGTTCCCAGAGGTCTGTCATCTGTTTTGAAGGCATCCTCTCTTTGAAGAATTGTCCATCAGCAGCACCTGGACAGCAGGCCAAGCAAACACACAGGTCACATGGTCAGTCTTCCACACTGTGGTGAGATGCGCTGTATTTCTATTTTAATTACAATAATTATTTCTAACTTTGCATAAATACATATAAATTAGCATATGTGAATTTTGTGCAAATTGGTATCCTCTTTTGTCTCCTTTTCTTGGTGACGCTTGCCCTCTTTCATGGCGATCCGCAAGTGGCCACCCAACGAGGAGGAACAGAGCCAGGAGGGGTGGCATAGGGCTCCCTACTGGGGTGCCGTGCGGGCCTCATCAGGTGCCCAACCCCTGGTGCCAGCCCTGATGTCAGTACATCAAGCCGCTGTTAATGGCATGCTGCCTGGCCATCTGAAAAGTTAGTGATTTTGCACCCATACCATATCTTCTTTACAAACACCCACTTCCCACTTTGAGAACCACATCTCCGCCAATAAAAATGTACTGGAACAAAGCTTTTAAAAAGAGTGATTGTTTTATGCTATGACCTTGAATGCAAGCCACTGACACTGAGTATCTTGAGATAAGGACAACCCTTTCCTGTTGCCATAAAATCACACCTTTTTATGAACTGAACTGAACTGAACTGAACTGAAGGGAAGCAACTCAGTATTCTTAGGCTTCTATTGAAAACCTTTTTATGGGCATCAAGCCCGTTCCAGATTCCTGGTGGCACTAAAGCTTACTATTGCCCGGTAGCTACATGAGCAAGACAAGAGTGGGGATCCCACTGGGGCTTATCAAGTGCCCATTAAATCCTACATTATGACTTTAATTTATTGGTTTGTTGCCTTCCCCAACCTGGTACCTTCCAGATGCATTGGACTACAACCCCCATCATTCCCTGCCAGCATAGCCAATGAGAGTGTAGTCCAACATATCAGGGGGGCACTAAGTTGGTGAAGGCTGCTTTATTTGGAAAACTGCCCGGTCCAAGTCCAGTCCAAAAATAAAGAACCCTAGAAAGGAGAGCAGGGGAGCTGAAGTTGCCCATCAACACCTGGACAGCAGACTGAGCAAGTACACAGGTCACCTGGTCACCGACTTCCCCAGTATTGTGTTTCTATTTGAATTATAGAATTTATTTCCAAATGTGCGTCTATGCACATAGAGGAGCATGTGCAAATTTCATGCAAATCAGTGTCTTCCTTTGGCCCCTTCTTAGGTGGGGCATTTCCTCTTTTATGGGTGATGCATTAAGTGTCCTCTTTGGCTGCTCTTGCCCATTCCAAGAGCTAGGAAGAGAGACTGCAGG
The DNA here is from genome assembly GCF_057233095.1 of Heloderma suspectum. Taxonomy (NCBI): domain Eukaryota; kingdom Metazoa; phylum Chordata; class Lepidosauria; order Squamata; family Helodermatidae; genus Heloderma; species Heloderma suspectum. The sequence continues at coordinate 16,743,133 of NC_139459.1, forward strand.
GGAACAGATAGTTGTTGTTTTTAACTTTGGAGCTTCAGCGAAACAATGCCATCTGGAAGTTAGCCAAAGTGCTAGATTGTGACAACCCATAGAAGTGCTAAGGAGCACTGGGGGACATATATGAAAATATATCCCATATATCCTCCCGATTCCAACATACAAGACCAAAATGCAACTGGATGCATTGATTATTAAACATTTAAATCATGCCTGGCTTCTAGGCTGAGCACATGGTGACAACAAGCACATGTGAATGCCTATGCCAGTAAGAGATTGACGGTGGTTGTCATTTGAGGCAAGGCCTCCAGGCGGAGCAGGGTCTGTCTATGGGGGACGGATGTTAATTAATTTACTCTCTGAACCTGGCAAGGACTGATCACTGCTAACAGCATCCAGGGAGATAGCACACAGTCAAAGGTGTCGAATGGCACACCACCAGGCTGAGCTAAGGGCCAAGCAATATGTTAAGAGACGGGGGAAACAGCCTGCATGACGTGACATCTAGGGGCATTTCCGCACCCCTGCTGCTGACTTCAAATGATCTGAAGTGGGAACAGAGAAACACGCACTGCAGGGAGGTGAAATACGTTGTGCCATGTGGTGTGTAAAGCGAGATGTTTCCAGTGGCAGATGGAAGGAGATGCAGAGCAACAATTGCTTTGCATCATTTAGAATGTGTAGCTTGACTCTGAGGGAAAATCTAGTTGTTACAGCGCGAGAATTTCATTTCAGTTTGCAAATCATCCCGACCTGCCCCATTCACCACCCCAGGTGCAAATGAGAGCACATTTCCGCCCCGGCCCCCATGGCTCCATATTCCTGAACTTGCAACTGTGTTCAAAAATCCATTTTTTTTTAAAAGGGCACTCTGAAATGCCCTATGAGGAGGCATCAGGGGTCACTGTACAGTCCCCTAGGTATTTCTGGTTGCCTAGCAGCAGTAGCCACCCACAGTTAGGGCTGGCGAAACAGAAGAACAAGACAGGGGCTCTTTAAATGGATCCAGGACTCTGAGGGAGGAGGAAGAGGTGGGGCAGAAGCACAGTATAAAAGCCTGAATGCTAGAAGCTCAAGTAAGGAGCTGGAGGAAAGAGGTTCAGGAAGAGTGGCTGAATGGAGCCACTAGAAGTAACAAAGACTGGAAGGTAAAGAATGGGAGAAGAGCAGCTTGGCTTCCTTGAAGGCCAGGGACCTACAGCAGAGGAGGGGCTGCTAACAAACCCAAAAGAGACTTACCTGTTCAGTCAGCAGATATCAGAAGCCTACAGGAACTGGTGGATAAGAAAAGACTGGTTTAATTCCCCAGCAAGCTCAGGAACAGGCCCTCCTGCCTACTCATCAACCTTAAGCAGCAGTGTGTAAGCAGTCCCTCAGATCCTACTACTCTGGCAGAAGGTCTAGAACCCACAGCTACCTGCATTGTAGACCTTCTGCCTGCTCTGGCAGATACTTACCAGTGTTGCCCTCAAAGCATCCACCCTGGTCCTGCACTACTTACCTCATGCTGTGACTTGGTTTCAGAGGCATATCTGCAAGTATTCCTGCAGATACTTACTTGAGAGACTGTGTGCTGTACCCTGGAACTACTTACTACAGGCACCGAAAGGAGACCCTGATCCTGCAGCTACTGATTTGACTGATCCTGTGCTGTAACAGGAATTAATAAAGTCTATAGTTTCTGCATTTTTGTAGTCCCTATAGTTATTTGGGGATGGAAAGAGGACAGAGGGACCTGTTCCCCTTGGCAGAGGGGGCACATGTTGTGACATGCACATTAAAATGTGCATTTTTACTCAATAGAGGGAAGTGCACATTTCTGAAAAATGCGCACAGAAATGTGCATGTTTCCTGTTTGGAATGTGCATTTTGCCCATCCAAACAAACTGAAAAACAGGTTGGAAACAAAAACCTAAGTGAACTGAACTGAGCCTTGAAATGACATTCAGGGAATTTCAGCAAGCTCAAATGTCCCTCGTTCTCCCATCCCTACCCTACCCTAACCCTATGTTGTTTGCCTTGAAATGCAAATGCAGGGGCCAAAGACAGGAGTGTTAAACCTCAGGACTTGGGTTCAGAAACACTGCTCTAACCCAGATGGGGCAGGGAGTGCCCAGCCTCTAAAGAACTGAACAAAAGAGAGTGAAAATCTTACACATACATAAATGAGATGGGAAAACACACTGAAATCAATCAGACAAATTTCTGAGATGAGATCGTCATGAGAGTCACCACCATCAAATGAAAACAGCAACACAGAAGTTCATTAAAAGGTGGGGCACAGTTGTGTCTCTGGGTGGGGAGGATGTAACCTTGCTTTTAAAAGAATTGAGGCTGCTGCTTGTGTGTGTATATAAAGACAAAATGAGCACTCCTGCACTGATGGGCATTCATTTTTAAGACAAAAGTATTGGGGTACAATCTCAAAAGCGATAGAATGATCTCAGTACGAATCCAAGGCAAACCATTCATCATCACAGTAATTCAAGTTTATGCCCCAACCACTGAGGCCGAAGAAGCTGGGGTTGATTGCTTCTATGAAGACCTACAACACCTTCTAGAACTAACACCAAAAGAAGATGTCCTTTTCATCATAGGGGATTGGAATGCTAAAGTAGGAAGTCAAGAAATCACCGGGAAAACAGGCAAGCATGGCCGTGGTGTACAAACTGAAGCAGGACAAAGGCTAGTAGAGTTTTGCCGAGACAACACGCTGATGGAAAACCCCATGGAACGTATGACAAGGCTAAAAGATATGACGCCGGAAGATGAGCCCCTTAGGTCGGAAGGTGTCCAATATACTACTGGGGAAGAGCAGAGGGAATTTCCAAGTAGCGCCAGAAAGAGTGAAGTGGCTGGGCCAAAGCCGAAAGGACACTCAGCTGTGGATGTGTCTGGTGGTGAAAAGAAAGTCCGATGCTGTAAAGAACAATATTGTTTAGGAACCTGGAATGTCAGATCAATGAATCAAGGTAAGCTGGAGGAAGTCAAACATGAGATAGCAAGATTGAACAGTGGCATCTTGGGAATCAGCGAACTAAAATGGACAAACATGGGCGAATTTAATTCAGGTGACCATCATATCTACTACTGTGGGCAAGAATCCCTTAGAAGAAATGGAGTAGCACTCATAGTCAATAAAAGGGTGGGAAAAGCAGTACTGGGGTACAATCTCAAAAACGATAGAATGATCTCAGTACGAATCCAAGGCAAACCATTCAACATCACAGTAATTCAAGTCTATGCCCCAACCACTGAGGCTGAAGAAGCTGAGGTTGATCAGTTCTATGAAGACCTACAACACCTTCTAGAACTAACACCAAAAGAAGATGTCCTTTTCATCATAGGGGATTGGAATGCTAAAGTAGGAAGTCAAGAAATCACCGGGAAAACAGGCAAGCATGGCCGTGGTGTACAAACTGAAGCAGGACAACGGCTAGTAGAGTTTTGCCGAGACAACACGCTGATTATAGCAAACACTCTTTTCCAACAGCACAAGAGGTGACTCTACACGTGGACATCACCAGATGGTCAATATTGAAATCAGATTGATTATGTACTTTGCAGCCAAAGATGGAGAAGCTCTATACAGTCAGTAAAAACAAGACCTGGAACTGACTGTGGCTCAGATTATGAGCTTCTTATTGCAAAATTTCGGCTTAATTTGAAGAACCTAGGGAAAACCACTAAACCATTCAGGTATGACCGAAATCATATCCCTGATGAATACACAGTGGAGATGAGGAATAGATTTAAGAGATTAGACCTGATAGACAGAGTGCCTGAGGAACTATGGATGGAGGTCTGTAACATTGTTCAGGAGGCAGCAACTCAAACCATCCCAACATAAAATTGTTTTATGGTATGTTGTACATCGCCCAGAGTGGCTGGGTGACCAGCCAGATGGGCGATTAATAAATTTAATAATAATAATAAAGAAGAAGAAATGCAAGAAAGCAAAGTGGCTGTCTCATGAGGCTTTACAAGTAGCTGAGGAAAGAATGGAAGCGAAAAGCAAGGGAGAAAGGGGAAGATATATCCAGCTGAATGCAGAGTTCCAGAGAATAGCAAGGAGAGACAAGAAGGCCTTCTTAAATGAACAATGCAAAGAAATCGAGGAAAACAACAGAATGGGAAAGACTAGAGATCTCTTCAAGAAAATCGGAGATCTCAAGGGAACGTTTTGTGCAAAGACGGGCATGATAAAGGACAAAGAAGGCAGGGACCTAACAGAAGCAGATGAGATTAAGAAGAGGTGGAAAGAATACACAGAAGAACTATACAGGAAAGATCTTAATGTCCCTGATAGCCATGATTGTGCGGTCACTGAACTTGAGCCGCACATCCTCGAGAGTGAAGTCAAGTGGGCCTTAGGAAGCATTACTAACAACAAAGCTAGCGGAGATGACAGTATTCCAGCTGAGCTATTTAAAATCTTAAAAGATGATGCTGTTAAAGTGCCGCACTCAATATGCCAACACATTTGGAACACTCAACAGTGGCCACAAGACTGGAAAAGGTCAGTTTACATTCCAAGTCCAAAGAAGGGCAAGGCCAAAGAGTGTTCAAAGTACTGTACAATTGTGCTCATTTCACATGCCAGCAAGGTTATGCTCAAAATCCTACAAGCTAGGCTTCAGCAGTATGTGAACCAAGAACTACTGGAAGTACAAGCTGGGTTTTGAAGAGGCAGAGGAACTAGAGATCAAATCGCCAACATTTGCTGGATCATGGAGAAAGCAAGAGAATTCCAGAAAAACGTCTATTTCTGCTTCATTGACTATGCTAAAGCCTTTGATTGTGTGGATCACAACAAACTGTGGCAAATTCAAGAGATGGGAGTACCAGACCACCTTACCTGTCTCCTGAGAAACCTGTACTAGGGTCAAGAAGCAACAGTAAGAACTGGACATGGAACAACCGATTGGTTCAAAATTGGGAAAGGAGTACGACAAGGCTGCATATTGTCGCCCTGCTTATTTAACTTATATGCAGAGTACATCATGAGAAATGCCTGGTTGGATGAATCACAGGTCGGAATTAAGATTGCCGGGAGAATTATCAACAACCTCAGATACGCAGACGATACCACCCTAATGGCAGAAAGCGAAGAGGATCTCAAGAGCCTCTTGTTGAGGGTGAAAGAGGAGAGTGCAAAAGCTGGTTTGAAACTCAACATTAACAAAACTAAGATCATGGCATCTGGCCCCATCACTTCCTGGCATATAGAAGGGGATGAAATGGAAGCAGTGACAGATTTTATTCTCTTGGGCTCCAAGATCACCGCAGACAGTGACTGCAGCCATGAAATTAAAAGACGCTTGCTCCTTGGGAGGAAAGCTATGGCACACCGACAGCACAGTAAGAAGCAGAGACATCACCTTGCCAACAAAGGTCCGTCTAATCAAAGCTATGGTTTTCCCAGTAGTAACGTATGGCTGTGAGAGCTGGACTACAAGGAAGGGTGAGCGCCGAAGAATTGATGCGTTCTAACTGTGGTGCTGGAGAAGACACTTACGAGTCCCCTGGACTGTAAGGAGGTCAAATTAGTCAATCCTAAAGGAAATCAACCCTGACTGCTCATTGGAAGGACGGATAGTGAAGCTGAAGCTCAAATATTTTGGCCACCTAATGCGAAGAGAAAAGTCACTGGAAAAGACCCTGATGCTGGGAAAGATTGAAGGCAAAAGGAGAAGGGGACAGCAGAGGATGAGATGGCTAGATAGCATCATCAATGCAATGAATATGGACTTGAGCATGCTCTGGGAGAGAGCGGAGGACAGGAGGGCCTGGCGTGCTATGGTCCATAGGGTCACGAAGAGTCGGACACGACTTAACGACTGAACAACAATGGAGATCAATTTGTTTCGCTAGTTTTTCTTATAAAAGTACATGGGGATAAAAAAAATAAGAAAAAATTATTTGTGTCTCTTTTGTGTCTCTTTTGTTTTTACAGGATGAAAAATTGAAACAGCCTGTACAGGTCACAGAAAGGTTACAGGGAGCAAAGGGAGAGGAGAAAGTGGACAAATTCAGGCTGTTTCTGTGTTCTTTTTCCAAATGCCTATAAAATGCGGACACTTTGTCCCCATTTTATATCTCTCTATCTGAAATATGGCAAACCCGATCCTTTCCATAGCTAGTTAGTAGTACAATGCCTGAATTTGTTATTCCAGCTGGATGAAAGACAGATGTTACAAGCTGGAGAAGAGCAGATGGATGTCCCTTGAAAGCAATGGGAAGCTTACAGGATGTGTGCCTTTTAAAATTTCCTGTAAAATGGGGACCCTCCACTCTGTCCATCTGAAATGTGGCAGATCTTGTGTCCTAAAAGATGATGTAGGTTGCCTGAAAACGTCAAGCTATTTGGAAGGGGAAGAAATGAAGCCACAGGAAGCAGAATATTGCCAGGGCTCCCATTAAAAGCAATGTGTATGTGTGTGTGTGGGAGGGAAATGGAAATAACAGAAACAAATGAACTAGTTCCACATCAGTTATGAAAATGAATTAAAAGCAAAAGAATTAATAAGAAAAATTAATGAAATTTTAATAACAAAAACCAATGAAATAACTATTTCTTTTGTGTACCTCATCTCACACACATGCACAGAGAGAGAGAGAGAGAGAGCGTGCTTTGCATCGCACCAAGGAAGAGTAAATATCTCCAAATCCCAGCTGCGGTGGGCACTGGGTTATATAGCTGTGATGCTTTTGTCTCGACTTTGCCTTTCTCTTTACAATTGAGTGTGTGTTTGCCTGCATGCCAATTTTCGAGATCAAATGGACTTAGCCAATCAGCAGCTCTTTGCCATTGAGGGTTTGGACATACTATGGGAAAACCCTGCCTGCGAAGCAGCTGAGGTCTCTGCTCAAGATGTGCTTATTACCTCCTCACTAGGGGTACAGATATCTTCCTCTGGGTGATCAAAATGGGACCTGTCTCTCAACTGAGAGCTGCCTTTTCCTTATCAATGTGCCCTGGTTTCCTAGACCATCTCTACACCAGCCTAAAATCCCACATTTAAAATAGGGCTTTCGGCTTCTGTTTTAAATGCAGGATCATGATGGACTCCCTTTACAGGCTCTTCCTCCCCCCCTTTCCCCCTCCATTTCCTCCTTATCTGAGTCCTCCAGATGTTTAATTGGTCTAAGCTCCTCTTATTATGGCTTTTCCTTTTTCACCATCCACCAACAGCAAGATGTGGCCCTCGAGAGCGAAAAGGTTCTCCACCCCTGATATAAGGGATCCCACTGCCATCATAATACTGAAAAGCTTATGGATTACTGTTCTCATTCTCAGGATATTCTTGCCACATTTAGGGATTGTAATCAGTATTTCCACAATCTGGATATCTTTTATGTAGGAATTTTACTCCCCCAGCATCTTAATGCTGCATGTTTGCAATTCCTGACCAGGCCATGTGACCTCTGTTCCATTTTAGTTGGCAGGTGTGTGGGGAAAAGCCGTTTGCTTTTGACCCGATTTCTAAATGAACAGAAAAGCTCAGATACGCTGCCATATTTTTCATAGAGAAAATTGTTCTTCGCTCTTATCATGACTTTTTAAGACTTACTGGCCTTCCCTACAAATGGGCTGTGAAATTATTATTATTTTAATCGCAAAAGTCAGACAGGATGTATTGCAAGAGCCCCAGTTACTAAGGAATACCTTTTTCCTTCCAATATATTTGCAATAAAAGAAAACATTTGTCTTAAAAATCCCAGTTGGTTTATGCTACATGTGGTATATGCTACATGTTTCACTAGGATAAAAAGGAAGAAGATCTAAAGGACTCCAAAACAATACATCGGGAGTGTCTTAGGGTGTTCTCTTAACAGAAGACAGTCCTTTGCAATTCCCTTCTGCAGTCTCTCTGGTCAAAGGCAACCTCATAGCTATCATACTATGCACGAAATATAAACGGCGAGAGCATCAATGGAGAGTAGTTCCCACATTCTGGAAATTACTTTCACTGAACAGCAAAACCCAAGTCTGAGTATCTTTCCAATCTAATGCAATTTTAGCTCCTTCCATTTGTCCTCATAAGCCACACCCCCTACTCTGAGTACAAATCTGTCTCCACATTGTATCAAAACAGCATCCATGCCCACAGGGGTATCATCTAGTGAACTGATATTCCTGCCACCGCTTTAATCCCAGAAGGGAATTTCCAGGAATGTTTCATTGTCCCACCCCATCCTCTTCCATAAAAAATACAGAATGACTCAAGAAACGTATGAATATTTATGCGGCATTTGGTATGTTTGTTGGAGGCAATGGGAGGGAGACATTGACAAAGTACAACCTGTGGGTGTGTATCATGATGGCTATATATTCTATCAGAGGCAGGCAGGCAGGCAGCAGGCCTTTCATTAGTTGCTGAGAAACACGAGTGGGAGGGTGCCGGCATCGAGGGTAGGCATGGTTGGGCACCTGCTGAGGGCCCACACTCCAGCAGGGGCCTACTGACAAAAGCCCCCTGGAGTTGCTCCTCCTCTTCACCCTTGCAACCTCCTTGTTCATCTGCATGTGGAGAATGTGGATAGGGAGACATTTCTCTTCCTCTCATAATACTAGAACCTGGGGTCATCCCATGAAGCTGATTGGTGGGAGATTCAGGACCAATGAAAGGAAGGACTATGCCACTTACCCAGTACATAGATAAACGATGGAATTTGCTACCACAAGTTGCAGCGATAGCCACCAATATGGATGGTTTTAAAAGGGGGTTAGACAAATTCTTGGAGGAGAAGGCTATCAATGGCTGCTAGTCTGGGGGGCAGGGGTCTTCACAACAAGAGAACAAGAAGCGCTTTGGAGTATTACCTGGATTTTCATGGAATCAGCTTTGCTCTGTCAGGGACACACGAAGCAAGAAAAGCCGAGAGTGCCATACCTTTAAAACCCACTATTCAGAGGTCACACAGCGCTTGAAAGGAACATACTTCCAGATGGGGTGGGGGAGTGGAACTGAACATCATCAACCTGGCAGGGACTGCTCAACCAATGAGAGAGGCTTGTTTCCCGCCCCTGTCCAGGCTCCCCCCATGCTGCTATGTTATTATGAATGAAGAGCAACTAATTTACAATTCTGAAGGCTCCCCCCTGCTACTACATTATCTCCCCCCCTTTTCCCAATGTACGCACTTTTGCCTTGAGAAGCCCAAATCTCTGATTCTTGAGTGCAGCATCTGAAGGCTCCCCCTGAGAGCAGCCCAGCCCCCCCAAATTCACCCCATTCGAGCACTGTGCCACAGAGATATTGCTTCTGGCCTTGTAGGCCCCTTCCAACCCTAATATTCTATGATTCTATGATTCTAATCCCCTCTTTCTCCTTTTCCCTGCTTGCAATGAGAAGCTCCTGTAAACCCAAAAGATCATTACTGTGATAAAGCAGAGAAGGGACTTTACATAACAGAGCAATGACTTTACATCAGAGACACTACAGAACATCAAAGAAGCACAGCATCACAATAGTGATTTAAGAGAACATCAGAGAAGCAAAAGAGCACTTTAGGGTGAGTTGCTAAAGTTAGCCTTTAACCCTTTAATGCTTTAGCCTGGCTCCAAATGCACAGAGACATGTTAAAGATTCCCTGCAGGGGAGCAAAATTTATTTCTTATTTCTGAGTAAACATGCACAGAAAGGGGTGGGGATATGTTAAAGATTAAAAGCAGGCTACCTAAGGTGAATGAGTGTCCCCACTACTGCAGTAATGTGTGGAGTTGCTGCTGTGCTCCTGGAGATTTTTCTTAACGGGAAAACTACTTTGGGGAAACAAGATGGAATGGGGCATCCCATCCCCTTGACCACGTCACTTCCAGGCAGAGAGGCACACCCAGGATTTAATACAGGGGGCACATGGCACACTGTGGTAAAACCACCAAGGAGCTGCTTTCAGTAAAACAGTCGAAGTAAAAGGAGTTTCAGAAAATGCAGATTTTCAAGAGGGTTGGCAGCAGATTGGCGATGATGTCATCTGTTGCGAAGGAACTCAGACTGCTCTAACTTCACACCAAATGAAGGCAGCCCCCTGATGGCTCTAGGCTACCTCCAGTATGCCGATGCACACCAGTTGTTGGGGAACATGGGCGGGAGGGTGTAGTTGCACTCATGATCTGCCTGTGGTTTCCCATGGGCCACTGGTTTGCCACTGTGTGAACAGAATACTGGATAAGATGGCCCTTATTCTGATCCACTACAGCTCTTCTTATGTTCTTATGTTCTTTTGCTCTGGCCCAGACAATGGAGGTGGTGAGAAGGAGCAGTAGAAGCCTTGCCTACTGGCTCACTGCCTCTCTGCCTCTCGAGCAAGTGATGATAAGGAAGAGGAGGAAGAGCGAGAGCAGCTGGTGACAAGGCTGACTTACTGAGGGAGGAGGCCCATTGAGGGTGTCTTGCCTACAGCCCTTCAAAAACCTGGTCCCAGCACTGCATTGGGACATATGGCTGGCCATGGTGGGAACAGAATGCTAAATGGCACATGGAGAAGCCATTTCTTGCAGTTTGCTTGCTGAGAGAGTGCTTATAAAAGCATGGCAAGAGCCCTTTACTGTCAAGGGCCTTGGCCCTGCCCACTCCTGATTTGCCACAATGGGATAACCATGACAGGATCTGGCCCACAGGCTAAAAAAGGTTCCCCATCCCTGCGGCAACCTGAGTTCTGCAGCAAAAGCAACAATGAGTCTTGTGGCACCTTAAAGACTAAGGGCTTCTTCACACGGAGAGACTGGTCACTCATGGAAGTTTGCGGGTCCTTTAGATGACATCATCAACCTCCAAGGTGTCTCCCTCACTAAATGACCTTTATTCCATTCTTTAAAAGATCAGAGACAATGAGCTATCCAATTACAGTGCTTGAGTTCCGCTTGAGTTCCATCTGTGAAAAAGAAGCAGCAGCAAGAAGAGGAGCTAGACCAATGAAACATATGGCAGATAAGGGGGGAAAAGAGGGGGAAAGGGGAGAGGGAAAAGGAATTGCGTGTGAAGGGAGTCCGTCATGATCCTGCATTTAAAGGGGAAGCAGAAAGCCCGTTTTAACTGCAGGATTTTAGGCTGGTGTAGAGATGCTCTAACACGTTTATTAGAATCATAGAATCATAGAATAGTGGGGTTGGAAGGGGCCTACAAGGCCATTGAGTCCAACCCCCTGCTCAATGCAGGAATCCAAGTCAGAGCATCCCTGACAGATGGCTGTCCAGCCTCATCTTGAAGGCCTCCAGTGTGGGAGAGCCCACCACCTCCCTAGGTCATGGGTTCCATTGTCGTATTGCTCTAACAGTCAGGAAGTTTTTCCTGATGTTCAGCTGGAATCTGGCTTCCAGTAACTTGAGCCCATTATTCTGTGTCCTGCACTCTGGGATGATCAAGAAGAGATCCTGGCCTTCCTCTCTGTGACAACCTTTCAAGTACTTGAAGAGCACTATCCTATCTCCCCTCAGTCTTCTCTTCTCAAGGCTAAACATGCCCAGTTCTTGCAGTCTCTTCTCATAGGGCTTTGTTTCCAGTCCCCTGATCATCCTTGTTGCCCTCCTCTGAACCCTCTCTAGCTTGTCTGCATCCTTCTTCAAGTATGGTGCCCAGAACTGGACACAATACTCCAGATGAGGCCTAACCAGTGCTGAGTAGAGGGGGACTAGTACTTCCTGGGATTTGGAAGCTATGCTTCTATTAATGCAGCCCAAAAGAGCATTGGACTTTTTTGCAGCCACATCACATTGTTGACTCATATTCAACTTGTGATCGACAACAATTCCAAGATCCTTCTCGCTTGTAGTGTTGTTGAGCCACATATCCCCCATCTTGTAACTGTGCATTTGGTTTCTTTTTCCTAGGTGCAGAACTTGGCATTTATCCCTGTTAAATTTCATTCTGTTGTTTTCTGCCCAGAGCTCCAGTCTGTCAAGATGATTTGAATTTTCAATCTCCCAAAGAATTAGCTATCCTACCCAATTTTGTGTCATCTGCAAATTTGATCAGCATTCCCTGCACCTCCTCATCCAAGTCATTAATACAAATGTTGAAGGGCACTGGGCCCAGGACTGAGCCCTGCGGTACCCCGCTCGTTACCTCTCCCCAGTTTGAGAAGATCCCATCGATAAGCACTCTTTGAGTGCTTATTCCGGCATAAGCTTGGATAGACGCTGTCCACTTTGTCAGATGCATGAAGCGTTAACTACAAGTTGGCAGACTGATATACACGGGGGGGGGGGCAGTGGGAGGGTTGGGGGGAAATGTCAACTTTCAGTCTTTAAGGTGCCACAAGACTCTCTGCTGTTTTTGGTGAAACAGACTAACACAACTACCCCCCTGGAAATGCTTACAGATGCTTGCAAGAACTTTGTCATAATGAAACAGCCATGAGAGTTGCAAACCCACAATTGTATAAGCGGTTTGCGTGGCTGTAAACAGTAATTCCCCCAATGGATATGCTTGCTGATGCAATTTGATGTGGCTGAATTTGAATGACAGCTGTGCCATCTGAGGATCTGGAAGAATCCTAAGTTTTAGTTCCGTGCCCACTGTCTGATCCCATACGACAAACACACTGCTGCTATTGGGTGCTAGGGCTCCTAGCACTACCACTCAGAAGGCATTGTGCAGCTATTCTGGCTTTTTTTCCCTGAGCAGATTTTCTGTAGTAAGAAAAAAGACAGAAGAAGCCATGGGAAAACACAGAAATGTTATGAGTGGAAGGTGTCTCCTGGTTCACCTGTACAAGCCCAGGTGATGGCACCATAAAAGCTTTGTCTGGAAGCACCCATGGACACATCTTCTCTCCCTTCTGCCACAAATCTCCTGATTATATATATATATATATATATATATATATATATAATTATTACATTTATATCCTGCCTTTTTTCCTCCTTAAGGAACCTAAGGCAGCATACATAATCCTCCCCCTCCATTTTATCCTCACAACAACAACCCTGTGAGGTGGGTTGGGCTGAGAGTCTGTGCCTGGCCCAAAGTCACCCAGTGAGCTTCCATGACTGAGTGGGGACTAGAACCCAGATCTCTTGACTCCTAGTCCAACACTACAGCCACTATACCACACTGGATATATAAAGGTTAGATCACCTTAAGGAGCAAGGGAAAGCCAAGCAATGCCAGGCTGAATTTCTATCCCTACTGGAGAACCCTCTGTCCTGATAGGAACCTTGAATGCTACATATAGCTATGTTAATACAGCTGCGTATCCAAGATAAACACAGCAGTAGAAGTGTAAACTAAGTGGCTAGCCTCGCCATGCAATATTGACACCTCAGTGGCTCCTTGTCCAATCATATGAACTCTAACCTTTATCACCACAAATTTTAGGTGCTTAGACTATGGGTTTTTAATCACACTACGGGTGTATCAAGGTCGGGATGTTTATCAGCATTACTTTGTCAACGGTCATTGTAATTATTTTACATCTAAGCTCTATCTGAATTGTTTTATCATCACTGAGTTTTTGCTACTTTTAGGGCGCAATCCTAAGTAGATAGGTGGCCACCTATTGCTACTTTTAGGGCACAATCCTAAGTAGATAGGCGGCCGCCTCCGACCTCGGAGGCAACTGCCTATCCAAAGCAAGGCAGGAGAGGCACGGGGGGATTGTTCCCTCTGGGCCTCTCCTGCCTTGCTCTTTTTCTCTAGACACCCGTTTTCGGTTGTGGGGGCCGACCGGGAGAGGAAGCTGCCATACGACGCATAGGATGTGTCATACGCACAGCCCCATTCTCCCCACCGCAGAACGCCCCCCAGCCCCACCCCATTTCAGTCCTCTGCAAGCGTGGAGGATGGAGGCAGTGTGGATGAGGGAGGAGGTCAGATTTCCGGAATAGAGCATATCCTATAGCCCTCTAGACATTATCTAGTGGCCATAGGGTTGCTCTCCTATTTTATGTTTTTAATTTGACCTCTACGAAGATAGCTTCCATTATTGTATGGTCTAAAAATGCAACAAACAAACAAATACATAAAACAAATGTAATTATCTCTATTTGTATCACATTTTATAAGAACATAAGAAGAGCCATGGGCACTTTCCACTTAAATATATATTAAATCTGATAGCACTGTGATCACTGTTTCCGATTGGTTCAACAACATTTACATCTCGTACTAGGTTCTGGACCCCTTCATGGATTACTGCCTTGTTGTGGTGAAGGGGCTTGCATAACTCAGTGAAGCCATAAGCTATGCCGTGCAGGGCCACCCAAGATGGACAGGTCATGGCAGAGAGTTCTGACAAAATGTGGTCCACTGGAGAAGGAAATGGCAACCCACTCCAGTATTCTTGCCAAGAAAACCCCATGGAACATATGACAAGGCTAAAAGATATGACGCCGGAAGATGAGCCCCTTAGGTCGGAAGGTGTCCAATATACTACTGGGGAAGAGCAGAGGGAATTTCCAAGTAGCGCCAGAAAGAGTGAAGTGGCTGGGCCAAAGCCGAAAGGACACTCAGCTGTGGATGTGTCTGGTGGTGAAAAGAAAGTCCGATGCTGTAAAGAACAATATTGTTTAGGAACCTGGAATGTCAGATCAATGAATCAAGGTAAGCTGGAGGAAGTCAAACATGAGATAGCAAGATTGAACAGTGGCATCTTGGGAATCAGCGAACTAAAATGGACAAACATGGGCGAATTTAATTCAGGTGACCATCATATCTACTACTGTGGGCAAGAATCCCTAGAAGAAATGGAGTAGCACTCATAGTCAATAAAAGGGTGGGAAAAGCAGTACTGGGGTACAATCTCAAAAACGATAGAATGATCTCAGTACGAATCCAAGGCAAACCATTCAACATCACAGTAATTCAAGTCTATGCCCCAACCACTGAGGCTGAAGAAGCTGAGGTTGATCAGTTCTATGAAGACCTACAACACCTTCTAGAACTAACACCAAAAGAAGATGTCCTTTTCATCATAGGGGATTGGAATGCTAAAGTAGGAAGTCAAGAAATCACCGGGAAAACAGGCAAGCATGGCCGTGGTGTACAAACTGAAGCAGGACAACGGCTAGTAGAGTTTTGCCGAGACAACACGCTGATTATAGCAAACACTCTTTTCCAACAGCACAAGAGGCGACTCTACCCGTGGACATCACCAGATGGTCAATATTGAAATCAGATTGATTATGTACTTTGCAGCCAAAGATGGAGAAGCTCTATACAGTCAGTAAAAACAAGACCTGGAGCTGACTGTGGCTCAGATTATGAGTTTCTTATTGCAAAATTTCGGCTTAATTTGAAGAACCTAGGGAAAACCACTAAACCATTCAGGTATGACCGAAATCATATCCCTGATGAATACACAGTGGAGGTGAGGAATAGATTTAAGAGATTAGACCTGATAGACAGAGTGCCTGAGGAACTATGGACGGAGGTCCGTAACATTGTTCAGGAGGCAGCAACTCAAACCATCCCAAAGAAGAAGAAATGCAATAAAGCAAAGTGGCTGTCTGATGAGGCTTTACAAGTAGCTGAGGAAAGAAGGGAAGCGAAAAGCAAGGGAGAAAGGGGAAGATATATCCAGCTGAATGCAGAGTTCCAGAGAATAGCAAGGAGAGAAAAGAAGGCCTTCTTAAATGAACAATGCAAAGAAATCGAGGAAAACAACAGAATGGGAAAGACTAGAGATCTCTTCAAGAAAATCGGAGATCTCAAGGGAACGTTTTGTGCAAAGACGGGCATGATAAAAGACAAAGAAGGCAGGGACCTAACAGAAGCAAATGAGATTAAGAAGAGGTGGAAAGAATACACAGAAGAACTATACAGGAAAGATCTTAATGTCCCTGATAGCCATGATAGTGCAGTCACTGTACTTGAGCCGGACATCCTAGAGAGTGAAGTTAAGTGGGCCTTAGGAAGCATTACTAACAACAAAGCTAGCGGAGATGACAGTATTCCAGCTGAGCTATTTAAAATCCTAAAAGATGGTGCTGTTAAAGTGGTGCACTCAATATGCCAACAAATGTGGAACACTCAACAGTGGCCACAAGACTGGAAAAGGCCAGTTTACATTCCAAGTCCAAAGAAGGGCAATGCCAAAGAGTGTTCAAACTACCGTACAATTGCGCTCATTTCACATGCCAGCAAGGTGATGCTCAAACTCCTACAAGCTAGGCTTCAGCAGTATGTGAACCAAGAACTACCGGAAGTACAAGCTGGGTTTCGAAGAGGCAGAGGAACTAGAGATCAAATCGCCAATATTTGCTGGATCATGGAGAAAGCAAGAGAATTCCAGAAAAACGTCTATTTCTGCTTCATTGACTATGCTAAAGCCTTTGATTGTGTGGATCACAACAAACTGTGGCAAATTCTTAAAGTGATGGGAGTACCAGACCACCTTACCTGAGAAACCTGTACGAGGGTCAAGAAGCAACAGTAAGAACCGGACATGGAACAACCGATTGGTTCAAAATTGGGAAAGGAGTACGACAAGGCTGTATATTGTTGTCCTGCTTATTTAACTTATATGCAGAGTACATCATGAGAAATGCCGGGTTGGATGAATCACAGGTCAGAATAAAGATTGCCGGGAGAATTATCAACAACTTCACATACACAGATGATATCACCCTAATGGCAGAAAGCGAAGAGGATCTAAAGAGCCTCTTGTTGAGCGTGAAAGAGGAGAGTGCAAAAGCTGGTTTGGAACTCAACATTAAAAAAGGTAAGATCATGGCATCTGGCCCCATCACTTCCTGGCACATAGAAGGGGAAGAAATGGAAGCAGTGACAGATTTTATTTTCTTGGGCTCCAAGATCTCCGCAGACGGTGACTGTAGCCATGAAATTAAAAGACGCTTGCTCCTTGAGAGAAAAGCTATGGCAAACCTAGACAGCATAGTAAGAAGCAGAGACATCCCCTTGCCGACAAAGGTTCGTCTAATCAAAGCTATGGTTTTCCCAGTAGTAATGTATGGCTGTGAGAGCTGGACTATAAGGAAGAATTGATGCTTTCGAACTGTGGTGCTGGAGAAGACTCTTACGAGTTCCCTGGACTGCAAGGAGGTCAAATCAGTCCATCCTAAAGGAAATCAACCCTGACTGCTCATTGGAAGGACAGATACTGAAGCTGAAGCTCAAATATTTTCGCCACCTAATGCGAAGAGAAAAGTCACTGGAAAAGATCCTGATACTGGGAAAGATTGAAGGCAAAAGGAGAAGGGGACGGCAGAGGATGAGATGGCTAGATAGCATCACCGATGCAATGAATATGAACTTGAGCACCCTCCGGGAGAGAGCGGAGGACAGGAAGGCCTGGTGTGCTATGGTCCATGAGGTCATGAAGAGTCAGACACGACTTAACGTCTGAAAAACATTGTCACCCATAGTGCTTCTGTGGAAGAGCCTACTCCTTTTAGGTGTTCTAGTCCACTTGACACTATGCCCTCTTTGATGTACAGAGCAACACCTCCTCAGTCAGCACTTCTCTGTCTTTCCTGTAGAGTTTATATCCAGAGATAGAAACTCTACAGACTGTTCTCTACGTTCCACCACGTTTCTGTAATGCCCACTATATCCAAGTTTTCCTTTAAAATCAAGCATTCCAATTCTCAATCAAGCTTCTAGCATTAGCATAGAAACACCTCTACACGGTGTCCCCTCCCAGATGTCTCTGGCGTGTGCATCCTTTGCAATGGCATGTAGGCCTCTTTGATTGGCTATCATGTTCCACCATATGCTCATGGCCTATTTCCTCCCCTTCTACATTTGGGCAATCGAAAACTTTTTCATCGTCATCCCCTTGGGATGATTTAACCGAACTGGATGCTTCCTAGCTTTTGTTTTCCTCTGACATCACTGGTAAAAAATAATAATCTTGTTCTCCCTACCCCCATATGTATACGTATACCTGCCAACCAAGGCTGCTATTTCACATGTCTGAAGAAGTGGATTCTGGTCTATAGAAGTTTATTATGCCATAATAAAGTTGTTAAAGGTACCACAAGATTCTTTATCCTTGCCCATAAAGGAGAACATGCTAAAAACATGTCATCTGAGGACAAGCTCATGGAGACTGACAGCGCACTCCTATACATCTTCTACTCAGAAGTAAGTCTACTGAGTTCACGGGACTTACCTGCAGTTAAGTGTATATGTTTAGTATTGGAGCCTGAGGCCATGAAGCTATGACAATTTCCTATGCAAGAATGTGTACGGGTGTGTACATGCTTCCCATTCTCCCAAGCAGTGAGGGATTCCAGGTCAGCACTACCTGGGTTTGGTTTCCTTTGGATAAGAGAGCCCTGGAAGCTTAAGGATCTCTGGCAATGTCTCCTTTTCTTACAAATATACGTGCCATTCATACAAAGCAGCTGATGCACTACTCCACATCGGATTCCCAGAGAGAGAAGCCCTGCATTAGGTAATTTTATGTTCGAGACGTAACGGTCTTACTGGGGGGTGGGCCACTCTTTAGAGGGAAATGTGCATTATTTCACTTACTTCAAAACAGTGCCTGCTTTTGGAGGTCCATCTACTTCTGAGTGGGATCCTGTACCTCTGCCCCAAAGTCCTTCCCTAACAGCACCACTGCCCTGCACCCGAAAGTGCTTTCAGCCAACCCACAGTGTTAATTTTGCTTTTGAGGTCAACACATAGCCCTCCCCTTTTAAGCTATACAGACATCTGCTAAATCAGCCTATGTCTACTTTCTGAGAACAGGAATTGTGGGGGGTTTTTCCTGGTTCAGATTGAACAACACAGAAAATCAGCAAAATCAGTTGGGTTAGAGGCAGGACATACACAAAAGCGTAAATGTGTATTCCAGGCAGCGATGGTGTCAAAAAAAACCCATCCCCACCACTCTAAAAACATTACATTATATCTGCGTTCAGCCTCAAGTTCAGTTTAAATTGTGGTGGTGAAACACCGTGGCTAATTTTATTTCCTGCTACTGTTTGTTACCTATAAGTCACTTCTAAATCTCAGACTTACTCCATTATTCCACATTGAAACCTGAATTTGGAAATTAATACAGATTTGAGGCACACAAGATTTGCAGATCCTAATATTACATTCCAAAATTGTTTCTAATTTACTCCTGCCCTGTTCCAAGCCAATTTGCAGAGGGTTGTGCAAATGATGAATCGTGCAACATATTATTCTATACCCCGCATTCCCCCAAGCAATGAGAAGTTGAAAGGCAATGCTACTTGGGTTTGGCTTCCTTTTGGAGGAGAGAGCGCTGAAGATGCATGCTGTTTTTGTGTAGGATAGGTGGAGCCAAACAGCATACACACCCCTACTCACCCTAGATCCCCAGAAATACCTGTGCCCCTAAGGTGCCTTCAGCTTAAATCTCCCCCCACTCTGTATTGGTATCTGTTCCAAAACTGTTTCTGTTTGTTGGAAAGTCTGATGTGACTTGCAGCAGAGTTGCTTTATATAGAGAAAGCAAGGCAACACAGCATTTAGTATTGGAGGCAATAAACACAGGCTACAGCCACTTTAAAAGAAGTTCAGATCAACTTAGGGCACAATCCTGTGGGGATAGTTGGCTGCCTCCGAACTTGGAGGTGACCAACTATCCAATGCAGGGTGGGTGGATTGTGGAGAAGATATTCTCCTCCATGCTCCAGCTGCCCTGCATTTGGGGCTAGACGGCTGATTTCGGCTGTCTAGCTGGAGCAGCTTGGAGCCGGGTGGGGGAGGCCAGATGGCACATAGGAAGCATCATACCAGTACTTCCACTGTCCCTGCCCCACTGCCAGGAATGCCCCCTTTCCCCCTACTCCAAATTGCTCTTCTGAGCATGGAGTCAGGAACGAACTGTGCTGCCTACAAGGCAGCGGGAGGGGGGGGGGAGGCAGTTCCCAAAAACTGAAAAATCCTACAGCAGTCTAGCCAATCTCTAGCTTCCACAGGATTGCACCCTTTATTCATGTTTTTATGCACGTTATCCAAGAGCAGATGGCACTTGCTGCAGAGGCAAGAGGAGAAGTCGGAAGAAGGAAGAGGAAGGGGAGGGAGCAGGAAATAGGAAATGATCTAGCTACAGGACATTCTCTATTGCCTCCTCGTCTCTAGAGACATGTGGAGTTGTTCCTATTATCCAACACTGTTGTCTGCACACACACACACACACACACACACACTCTGCCCCCCAAGCCCTCAGTCAGAGTTGGGGCTACTTTCTCAAGCAGCATATAAAAAATAAAGGTAGCCTCACTGATGCATGGGAAAAAGAACCCAAAATCCACAATTGGGCAATCACTTTATTACAAGGATGGGGAAGCTCTGATCTGTGGGCCAGGCACAGCCTTTGGGAGGACCCCATCCGGCCCTTGCCCTTAACTCTAATCAGCAGACAGAGATAAGAGACTTCTGCTCCTCCATCCCACCCTGCAAGTGAGATTTTGAAAATGTCCTCATTGGTGATAATGGAGGCTTTTAAAAGCCTAATTACAGCATGGGGGGCATTTCTGGGGGAGGCGCTGCTGGGGAGGGAAAGGCAACCTTCAGTGGAAGGCGGTGGCTCCAATTTCAGTGGGGCTGTGCATCCGCTCTGGCTTTCAGTCAGACCCAGTCAGAACTCTAAAGGAGCTATCCAAGGTGCTGAACCTTATCCTCAATGGATTCAATACCTTGGATAGCTCCTTTAGAGTTCTGGCTGAAACCCGGAACGGATTCACAGTCCCACTGAAATTGGAGCCACCAGCTTCCACTGCTAACCTTGCCCCCCTCTCCCCCCAGGAAAAAACTGCCCTTCCCCTGCAGCATTTAGGATTTAAAAGAGCCTCTGTTTGTGTCAATGGAGACTTTTAAAAAGCCTAATTACAGTGGGGCATTTTCACGGGTGGGTGGGGGTCGCTGCACAAGCTGCACATATTGTGTGCCAGTGTTTGCATGACTCTCTCTTGAGCCAGCTCCCTCCCTATAGCCAAAATTGTGGCTTGCTGCTTTGATGTCTCTGCCTGGGGAATCAACATGTCACACACTTTGTTCCTTGTGCAGCAGCACTGTGTTCTGCAGAACAACTGAGAGAGAAGGAAGACTGGGCAGTGGTTATATTTAAAAGGTGATTTCGGTGCAGGTTCATGTTGGAGAAGGCGATCCCTTGAGTACCCTGGCCAAAGCCATTTCAGACTTTAAAGGCAAGCACTACCACTTCGAATTCTATCCAGAAATGGACCAGGAGCCAGTGCAATTGTTTAAGCACTGGTTAGAGATGTCAGGAGAATCTGTTTGGGGGGTAGAACTCAGTGGGTTTTCACCAGCTTGGCCCCCTGGAATCCAGCTTACAGATCCCAGAGCTGGCCCAACTTGTAACGCAATGAGTCAGGCCAGCTTGTGGTTTCCTGCTTTTATTATTTGTGCAAATCACAATTTCCACAAAATTGTGGGTATATTAATGGAAATCGTAATTTGCGCAAAATTGCAGTCATAAATAGTGCAGTTTGCATTAATTAGACCATTGCACCAACAATTTTTGGTAAACTGCGCTATTTACGGCTGTGATTTTGCACAGATCATGATTTCCGTAAATATTTATACCCAAAATTTTGCGTAAATTGCAACTTGCGGATAAAAAAAAAGTTCCCAAGTTCTGAGAAGTGACCTGCTGCTCAGCTCGCAAATGCACGCTGAGTCAGAGGTGCAGCAGGGATCGGTCAAGCCCAAAGTGAACAGGATTTCCCCACAATGGCCATCTCTAGCACTGGTGAGATACGTATATGCCCATTGCTGTGTCATTTAACAACCTTAGGATGCAAACCCAAGCTGGCTTTGGGGAATGCTGGGAATGCTGGGAATTGTACAATGCTGGGAATTGTAGGAATTGGAATACAATGCTGGGAATTGTAGGACTTCTTTCTGTCTAAACATGCATAGGACTGCATCCTTAATGGCTGTATTCTGAACTGCAATTTCTAAACACTCTTTGAAGGCAGCCACACCTACAACTCATGAAGGTAGTCCAGCCTTACCCAGCCTGGTGTCCTTCAGAGACTTTTAGCCTAAGGCTGCAATAGTCCACTGTCAAGGTTATCAGTTAGCTACTACAAGGGGGGCAAGTATTTGGCCAACTAGTTACCTACCATTCTGCTTTAGGGAAGCTGGGAAGTGCCAGATGGAAGGAGGTGAATGGGACAGCCAAGTACGAGAAGTGGGAAGATGATCAGGGCAGTTTTCCAAATCTGAGGAGCAGCTCATTGAAAGACACAAACTGGGGGTGGGGGGTTAGCTGCTGTGGGAATGTTTGTAGTATTAGTGGAAGTTTTGCACAAGCAACAGAGCAGCAGTGCAGAACCTCAGACTTGGGAGCCCAATCTAGCCCTCTGGGCTACCCCAGAGGACCACACCACCTTCCCCTGGCTGCACACCCTTTCCCATGACCACCGATCCTTTGCTGGTTTCCTAGCATTTCCAGCGTTTGTGCAGTTTTTCCCCATTTTAAAAGGTTGAAATGCCTCTACCAAGGCTTAGTTACTGACAGTAAAAGCTTTAAGTGGCTTGCGACCTCAATATTTAAGGGAGCGCCTCTCCCTATATATGCCTGTGCGAGGACTGAGATCTGTGGGAGGGGCCCTCCTCTGCATCCCACCAGTGTGAGATATACACTATGGTGGGACGTGGGAGAGGGCTTTCTCTGCTGCGGCACCCCAGTTGTGGAGTGCCCTCCCCTTGGAGGCCCAATTGGCATAGACATTGCTTTCATTTTAGTGCCAAGTAAAAACATGGCTTTTTACCAAAGCCTTTGAGGGCTAAATGCATTCCCTAAAGTAGCACACTGTTTAAACTGTTTTATTATTTTAGATTTTAATTGCTATTAGCTTGTTTAATGGTTTAATATGTTTTTAGGTGTTTAAATCATTTATTGTTTTATATTGTTTACATTAATTTTATCTGTACGCCACCCTGACATCTTAATGATATAGGGCGGGATACAAAAGTTTTAAATAAACAAGCAAGCTAAAATGTTTGGCTCTGCCCCTTTTGCCTTTGACCATGCCCACCACTGGAATGCGGCCCCTGAGAACTTCTCTGAAATGGAATTCAGCCCTTGGGCTGCAAGAGGTTCAACACTCCTGCTGTAGATCTAGGTGGAACAAGTGAGGAGGGGCTGGTAGGAACTGGATGTGGTGTGTGCACTCTCCACTGAGTCAGAACATGGGTGTAAATGTCCGGTGTTGTAAAGCAGCCATCCTCAACCTGGTGCCCTCCAGATGTGTTGGACCACAACCCCCATTATCCCTAGAACAGGCTGAGGATGATGGAAACTGTAGCCCAACACATCTGGGGATCACCAGCTTGGGGAAGGCTGCAATTTCTTATTATTATTACTATTAATTTTATTTGTAATAAAATTACAAATTTTAAATATTTAAATTTAAATTCTGCCTTTCTACTAAAAAATGGCACTCAAGGCAGCTTACACAATTAAAATTGATTAAAACAATATATTAAAATACAATAAAAACATAACAATTACAGGAGGGGAAATAATAATAAAACCAATTAAAAATAGCACCAGACCCACTACGACCTTCTTGAATAAACCAGTCTTTGCCTACTGGTCTACTAATCATTGAATAGACTGCATACGGGTGTAACAAGATCTAGAGACACTTTGAATAAATGGGGTTATCCGGTGATCTCTGCCCTATGTGACTGCAGAGACTTGCAGACAACAACACATATGTATACTTGCCCTTTGTGCCCTGACCAATGTACACATGAGGACCTTATGACAGCATGACAGAACGCAATAAATGTTGCTAGTTTGGGGGCAAGATTTGTCTAATTTTTATATATTTTAACTTCTACATTTTATATTTTAAATGTTATGTGTTATAGTATGTTTTTTAATTGTGATGCTTCTGACACAAATAAATAAATAGCCTGCTGGCAGATGGATAGCAGAGAGGAAGCCAACCTAGCCTCACTTGGGATGGAGTTGCACAGCCTGGGAGCGGCCACCAAAAAGGCCCTCTCTTGTCTTGGGTCACCACCACTGCCTCTGAAGGTGGCAGTCTCGAAATGCACTGTTATGTCTGCTTAAGCCCTGCCAGTGGGGCTGAAACCTGCCACATCCTGCATGGGATGGTGACCACTGTGTCTAGTCATTTCCCCCAGCTGTAAATATAGGGATATGAATAACGACCTAACTCATCTTGTGAAATAATGATCTACCTTAGACAAATGGGATCGTCATTCACTGACATAAGAAATATCCTCTAAATATGATTAAGCGCAGTAAGGGTGAATCTTTCTTCACTCCAGTACAGCCATTCCCCACGCACTTGGACAAACACGAGTAGTACAGTAGCCCATTTTAGGAGTCACACAGTGCCAGGCGTATAAAACAGGAGCATTTCTGTGTGCTGAGCAGAATATGTGTGACTCAAGGTGAAGGACTTTCCCCAGGCAGTAAAAGGAACCAGGCGGTTTATCATCCCCTTTAATTCAAAGTTTTGGAATGCCACATCTCTCTATCTCCATGCTAGAGAGACAACTATCTTTGTTATTGTTCTGCTTTTCCGTCAAACAGGACGGGCGGTGGGAGATGCAGATGGAGAGGTCACTGTGTACTTGAAATGAAAATTGCAACAAGTCATCCTGACTTCTCAACCGCTAGGAGATCATCCTACTTTGGCTCTCTAGCACTGTGTCATTTCCCCTTTGTCTCAAGGAGGTGTGGCTGGAGCCCCAGTTGGAGCAGATGGATTTTGCTGAGCAGGGCTGGCTCCAGGTCTGCAAGTCTCTGGACAAAGTGTCTTCTGGTGGGCTTATCTGTTGGGGGCAATTGCAGTAGCGCTCCAACCATCAGGCAGTTGGATATAGCTGCCATTTTAAATTATCACAATGTCCCCAATACAGTGCTACTCTAGGAGTCTGTGGGTAGGGTGGCCATGTTCCTATATTACCAGACCTCTACTTGAAGGCATCCTCTGTTTCAGGGATGGGGAATACATGGCCCTCCAAATGCTGTTGGACTACAACTCCCATCAGCCCTAGACAACATAGCTAATGGTGAGAGATAATGGGAGCTGCAGTCCAGCACCGTTTGGAGGGCCCATCCCTGTTCCATTTGAAGAACTGTCCAAGTCTGGTTTAAAGATAAAGAACCCCAAGAGGGGAGAGCAGAGGGGCCTGGAAGTTGCCCATCAAGAGTTAGGACCTGGAGAGCAGGCAAAGCTGGCACACAGGCACACCGTCATGCTGGGCCATGGCTCAGTGGTAGAGCCCCTGCTTTGCGTGCAGAAGGTCCCAGGTTCGACCCCCGGCATCTCCAGGTACAGCTGGAAGAATTCCTGCCTAAAACCTGGAGAGCTGCTGCCAGCCAGTGTCAACAACACTGGGCTAGGCAGACCAAGGGCTGATGGTATAAGGCAGCTTCCTATGTTCATATAACAATCTATGTTCGAATGACAGCCTGGCAAGTTGTACCGTATTTCTAATTCGATTACAGTCATTATTTCTAAATTTGCACCTACAGCTAGAAATTCGCATAGGCAAATTCTATCAAAATCTGTCATTTCCGATCTTTTTTGGGGTGGGGGTGGAGGTATGCATTGCCTCTTTGGGAGCAACACATAATTGTGGGAAATGGAGGGTAGTCTCAGCCACTTCTCAGGAAATGGCCATGCTGGCGGGGAATTATGGGGGTTGCAATCCAAACTATCTGCAGGACAGAAAGTTTTTGAGGGCATTGGGCAAGGCATCCTCAGTGCCCCCCCCCTCAGTGAGTCTCCCTTCCACTACCATTGTCTCCTGCTGCTCTTGCTCCTTGTCCTCTTTCTCAACATTGCTGCCACTTGCTTGTTTTGCAGGCAGAGAGCCAGGGAGCAAGGAGGCACCGACTGCTCCCCCACACACACACTGTTGTCTGGGCCAGAGTGAGGGGCGAGCAAACAAGGGGCTTGCAGCGGTGAAGCACAGGGGACTCTTGCAGCTTGCAGCGGTGAAGCACAGGGGACTCTTGTCAGTGGCCCTTGGCAGGTGCCCAATCATACCAACCCTTGACGCCAGCCTTGATTAGGAAAGCCGCTTGCTTTTTAAAAAGCGTTCTGCATTGGGTCTGTTAGGTCAAGATACATTCATGGTTCCTCTTAAGAGCGTAACGGTGGTGGACCTGTGGAGCTGTTTGCCCTTACAAATACAAAAAGCAAGTTTTTAATATTGAAAGGCACATTTTTAAGGCTGCGGGGGAGGGGAGTCCCCCCCCCCCCCGCCCCGGTAGTCTTTCCTCCTCTCTTGCCACCTTTCAACCTACTTTCAGGGAAAGAAAGAGAAATGCAAAAAAAGCAGGAATGGACCCAATAAAGACTGAAACATGAAATATTACCTAAATGGAGGTGGGGGGAGTTAGACCTTTAAATCAACAGCAAAGACAACCACTGAAGCTAAGGCGAGGGTGGGGGGAAAGAAAGGAGGGGCAACCAGTGAGAAGAGGCATTGAGGCAGATTCCCCTAGTGAGAAACTTATTTTATAGTTTCATGGTCACACTTTTGAAGGGGAGGGTTGAGGAAATGGAAACTTTTAATTTGTATCTAAAGGCTGAAGCACAGCAATAATATGCAATACTACCTAGGACATGGTTAAAGGTTCTCCCTCTCCTACCCACCCCGCCACCTCCATGTAGAGAGGTCCATTCATTTGAGGCAAGTTTTAAATAACAGCTATTGAAACCATGTAAATCCCCTTTTACCATAGCAACAGCCCCGACACTTGGTCCCTCGTAAGACCCTGTTTAAGCAAAGACAGTAAGGATGTCCATTCCAAACCTTGAATCACAATCAAAAACATGGAGAAAAGAAAATATCTTATTTGCATTGGTGGTTGGAGGCTGCTTTTCCTTCTTCCTTAGCTAAGCTTCCATTCCATACTGTTAAATATAGGATTACCAAGGACAGATACATATCAAACATATATTGGCTTTATACCAGCTATTGCTCTCATGCCTTCTCCCAGAGGATCCTGGGAATTGTAGTTGGGTTGTAGGACTGAGCTCCTCTAAGTCCCCTTCACAAAACTACAGTTCCCAAGGGGATAAAGGATGATTGTCTAAGGCCCGTCTACATGTCACCACTTCACTCCGTCACAACTGCGCAGCATTTCAGCTTTGAATTAGCTTCCGCTGGGATACACTCGCGATTTACTGTGAGCTTCCCTAACAGACTCCACCGTGCCCTTTTTTGGCCATTATACTTTGATATGCAGCTGTGCAGTCCCATGAGCATGGCGGTGTGACACTTCAGTGGCTGTTTTGTATTTTATGGGTTCTGTTGTGTCTTTCCATCCCACCTTAGGTAAAAAGTGGGTGTTCTGTGCTCCTTCATTTCCGCACCATCAGTTTGTCAGTTCCCCAGCCTGAGACTCTCACGATGGTTCACACTCACAGGTGTGAGCGGTACATGCCTACCCATCACTCCGAAATAGTGGCCGGAGCAAAGATGGTCCTCCCCCAAGACACCCCCCCCCCCGGCCCTTCGGCACTGAGTCCAAAAGCAACCATTGTGAAGGTACGAAGCTGCAACAATGTGCAAAAGTGTGATTAAAAAACTGAAAACGCCTCTCTGTGCCTCTGTAACTGCGCAGCTGTGATGGGATGGGGGGAGTAAAGGGGTATCACAGAGCAACACAAGCACTACGCATGCCCACAACACACCCACTGCAAAATGTGAAGTCACTTTGGGGAAGGAACAGATGGCTCGCAACTGCAGGGAAACCTGCAGCAAATGAAAAACATCACAGCAAAACGCCTCTTTCGAAATCCACGTTTTCCGGGAGAAAACTATGGATGGCTGCGAAGTGGTGACTACATTGTCTGTCCCGAGGGACCTCAACTTGCAGCTGCCCCGGAATAAAAGGCTCGTGTAGATGGGGCCTAAATCAGTTTAAGTTTGCAGTGTGTAGTTATTATGTCATAAAAAGCAACCACTCTCACCTGTTTGATAGTTTGATTACCTATTTTCTTGCTATGGCTGCAGAGATGTGTTCATTAGTGGCAAGCCCTTGGGCTGACCTCGTATTTGCAGCTTTTTCAGATGGCACAATGCATATCCTCTAAATGTTTTGGACTACAACTCCTATCAGCCCCAGGCACCATGTCAATGGTCAGGGATGATGGGAGTTGTAATCCAAAACATCTGGAGGGCGCCAGGTTTGGGAAGGCTGGTGCTATGAAATTATGAAATGTTTTAGTAATTGGGAAGCAAGAAGATGTGTGCTTATTTATTATTAAATAACAAGTGCTTATTTAAAAGGAGCACGTAGCCTCTTTCTGGCGAGGCCCTTGTGTCTTTTAAGAGCCATGTTGACAGGCAGAAATTCAACAGTTGCTGTTTGCCTCATCCCTGCATCACCATGCCAACAAAGGCTGCACCTGTGGATTGATTGACTTACAGTCTTCTGCTCTTTCTCAGAATTGCTCAGAGGAAGTTTTTCCCAGGCAGTTCTGGCAACATAAGAGGGTTGCCCTGCTTAACTTTCTGACACCTAAATATGGAAATATGTTTTCTGGAATGTGGTGAGATGTATATTCTGAAGCTTAATTTTTTTTAAGTTGTTTGGCAACTCACCAGACCCTAATGAAAGAATATCTGGTTCCCACACACCATATTATGAAGCCACTTGTTTACTTCAAATGAATAATGGTACCTATTTTCTTCTGTCAAATATTGGGAGGTTTGTAAGCAGAAGTAACCAGTGTTTACTGGCTCAAATCCTGAAACTCTGTCCCTTTTTTTCTGTTTGCCTTCACAATTTATTTTCATTTCACATGCCCACCACACACAGCTTGGATCCTAACTTTCTTTTCATGAACAGAACAGCTTTCACATTCCTGGGATAGGGCTTTCCTGGTCAATCCTGTACCTGTCTACTCAGAAGGAAAACCCACTGTATTCAATGGGACTTACTCCCAAGTAAGTATGCATAGCCCAACAGCACAATCCTATGCATTCGTACTCAGAAGTAAGTCCTATTTAGTTCAATGGGCTTTACCCTACCATCAGCATGCCTAGGACTTCAGAAAACCCCAGTGTGTTTTAAAATAAGAAGTGTCTGAGGGGCCCTTGCGGTGCAGCCTTCTCTTAACAATAATGGCAAATGCTAATGAGGTGCTAATGAGTCTGTTTAGCAGGGAAGCAGCTGCTGTTCTTGGAGCCAAGTTAGCTAAATCTTCTAACTTTTGTGATTAGAGGCCACCCAGAGTGGCATGTTTTGTACCAGGGATGCTGTGAGAAGAAGGCTTTGATGAAGTTGACTCTATCCACAAAAGCTCATACCGTAATAAATTTGTTCAGCTTTAAGGTGCCACAAGCCTCTTTCTCTTGTTTAATTCGCGAGAGAAGCTGCAGGCTGCTTCTCACATTGCATTTATAGGTGTTTGCCTGTAAGTATAAAACCTACATATGGCTAAGTCCAGGGTATCTGAAGCATCATCTGATCCCATATAAACCTGTACGGGAAAGCAGAAATGAAATGTGGATGTCACAACACATATCATGCAGGTACACTTGCCAGGGAGCAGATGTGGACTGTGGTTCCTAGTGATGAACCTCCAGAGGTAAATCCCACATTTATGGCAACATAGTGTGTGAAACAACCCTGAGATTCAGCCCCAGAAAACTTCTGTGGCAATTGTGGCAGCTGGAGTTACCCAGAACCTGCTTGGGGGCACTGTTACTATACATAGAATGTTCTGAAACGAAGAAGAGTGCAATTCCACGTACAGATATCAACCAGACTGGCAGTTGAAACTTTCTTCAAAACTGGTGAAGGAACAGCGTACCCACTGCACCTGAGGGCATCAGGCTAGCTTAGGGGCTGCAGGGCAGACTGCGTGGCACACAGCTCTCATCTCTTAACACCTTGCTGCTACCTCCCAGCATCTGCTGGCTGAGGCAACTGCCTCACTTGGCCTAATGGTAGAGCTGGCCCTCTGTCTGTCTGTCTGTCCTTGGCCTAATGGTAGAGCTGGCCCTCTGTCTGTCTGTCTGTCTCTCTCTCCTTGTAATATAAAATGCACTGGCCTGATTGACACAAGATGTCTGCTTATGGGCCTGTAGCCACTATGAAGCCTTCATGGTTACCGCTATGAAGACCTATCTAAGACAATGCCTTCTCGTGTATAGGGCACCCCGGTCTCTGTGTTCTGAGGGGGAGGGCTTGCTGACCATACTCAGGTTTGTTTGGCCATGGGGTGGAAGAGGGCCTTCTCCACTGTGGAAAGGTCTCCCCATTGAGATCAGGCAGGCTCACACTTGTTTGCTTAGGCACTTCCCTGCCTGCTAGCACTGTCAGCTACCCCTGGTTATTTTAATGAGATTTTATTGTTTTTATCATTGTTTTATTGCTTTAATGATTGGCTTTCTTCTATTTTATCATGATTTTATCTTGTAAACAGCTTTGGAATTTGTTTTTTTCAGTGAAAAGCGGTGTGGAAATTCTCTGAAGTAAGTAACAATAAATAAACAAATAAATATAATGATCCTTAGACTCCCCACCCCTTTCCTGCCATCCTTTCACATATAAAAGGGGAGATGTCACTGTTGATACACTGCAGTTGTTCCTGGAAACATGAAAACCTCTCCTACCTCAGTGTATCAGGGCTACATAACATGCAAGAGGGTGGACACAAGCAGGCTGGAGGCATGAACCACATACAGGGGGGACCTCAGTTCCTTATTGTAGTTCACTCTCTGCTATACAACACATCTGCATTTAACCAGCAACCCTGCCTTCATGATCCAGCCCAAATGGGCCTAATTTAGATAAAACTGATGCAATATCTGAACGAGCTTCACTTTTGGAGGTTGGTTTTGCAAGTCTGTTTGATCATTCTAGAGTTTATTTTCCCCTTCCCTTCCCTTCCCCAACTCTGATCCTCTAAGAGTTAAGAGGGTTTGAAAGAAAGGAAAATAGAACCCACAACCTTTTCAACCTTCTTTAAGTGTATAAACTCACTGCATTGGTCCTGAGATCAAGATTAGCCATTTTCTGGGTTGTGATCAGTGTTGTAGCAATGACACTCAAAGCAAAACCAGGCTGCCACGGAAAGGGCAGACTGTAATGCAGGAGAGAAAAAATACCCAAGTACAATCAAGTGTGCTGGGGGAGAGATCACTCTGAGACAGAAGATAGGTATGCCAGCAATCCTATGTATTTACTTTGTCTCTGTGAAAAGATGACTTGTTCCATGGCCACAGTGCACTTAAATCCCAGTGAAGCTGAGGAGTCAAACCAGAGGTTACCAGGGACACGGTTCTGCTGCCAAGAGCCGGGTAAAGAAAGCACTCAATGTAACATTGCTGTGATCAGTTAATGAAATGGGGTGGGGAAATTCAGAGCACAATGTCCTTGTTATATGTAGGTTTCCAGAAGGCAGCCGTTTTGGCAGCAGAAACAACAAAGGGTCTTGCGGCACCTTAAAGACCTAACAAATCGAGACATTACTGAGGAGATGCAGGTGGAAGGTGAAGGCCTGCGGTTCTCAGCGACATCCATCAGTCGTAAGGTCTTGTTTTGGCTCAGTGCATTTCATCCTGTGCCAGACAAACCCCTGCAGCGAGATTAGGACCATCCCAAGACATTTTGCTGCCTGAGGTGAAGGATACAATAGCATCCCCTCGCATTCCACATACAAAAGCGGACAAGAGGGGTGGTCCTATCTCGCTTCAACCCTGCCGATGGGACAATGTCCTCCACCACACCTGAGGTTTGCAACTGCAAGCTAGGTTTGGGGGTGCGAGACAGGCTTCGTAGCGCTAGGGGTGTGCCAATCAGCAAAACCCGAGCTCAAAGTCCTCTGAATTCCATTTCAAAACTTGGTCCCGCTCAAGGCGTAACAAATTGTGAGCTTTGCTTTTTTCTTTTCACATGAAAACCAGTGTGCATTTTCCTGCATATTTTCCCGAATGTACGCATCAGTTGAAACGTACATATTCCTCTCCTGTTGATTAAAGTGTATTTGTGTGCATTTTTCAAAAGTACGCCTTTTTTTTATGCACACTTTTAAAATGTGCGTATGCTGAGGAACTCATTTTTTGTGCGTTCTCAAATCACATTGCAAGCTCAGAATTGTACAGTCTACATAGCTAACTACACATAGCACCCACAGTTGTCTTCCAACACCTCACTGTTGCCCCTCCCCTGCTCCCAGTAGTGCCAACAGAGGTAGCCACCTCTCTCTGCCTAATAGTAGAGCCAGCCCTGAGCAAGAAATTCTCCCTTGGCTTATATCCCTGGCTATGAAAAATGTTTATCAGAGGGCAGTGGTCCAGCTAGGTAATTTTAGACCCTGGATTTAATGGTCTTATGGGTCCCCCCTTTTAGACAGCTATGTGTATGATTTCAGTTGTGAAGCAGACAATTAACATTTATCTTCTGCCCCCACCCTGCCATTCCATGCTTTACAACTGTTTCTACATTTCTGTTGGAGCAAAACAACAACAACATGAACCTACCTGTACACTATGCTCAGCATCTAAGCTGAGCATCCTCCTCCAGGTAGGTGGCAACAAAGGAGAGGGCCTTTTTGGTGGTGGCCTCCCAGTTCTGGAATGTTCTCCCTGACCAGCCCCATCTGGCGCCAACATGGTTATCTTTTCATCACCAGGTTTAGACCTTTCTCTTTTCTCAGGCATTTGGCAGCATAGAGTTTTAATCAGGTCCTGGATTTGTCTTACTGCTATGGTTGATTGTTTAAAGTTGTTTTTAGTCATATACGTTGCCTCTGTGTGTACTGCCTGTTTGTGTGTTATTATGTAAATGGTTTTTAAACTTCGTATGCTATATTTTTAATGCTTCTTAAACTTTATAAATTGTCCGGAGACCTTCAGCTTTGAGGCGGGTACAGAAATGCAATAAAGAACACCCACCACTGCCACAACAGCAACACCGTTTGCCAGGCCTGGTTAAAAAGAGATAGAAAGAAAGACTTCGAGCAGGTGCAGTTTCGCATTTTAAACTCACTTGAATCATAGCACCACCCTGACTCCAGGAATAAAACGGAGTTTGCCAGCCCAGGTGCTGACCTCTTTGCCACTGGCCCTGTCACCTCCTGCTCTCTGGGTGGTCACTTGGGGGTCCCCAGGGCTGCGGGGTCCTGGACTTCGACCCCAAAGTCTGGCCCAACCTGCACTACTGTCAGAGGGCTTCTTCAAGAAGGAATTGTGTATGGGGAAGTCTTGTCAAGGTCTCAGTTCTCTACCCCTTTGCTGGCTGGGGCATGCTGGGAGTTGTAGTACAACACATCTGGAGGGAGCCAGGTTGGGGAAGGCTGCCCTAGAAGTTATTTATCCACATCCATTTCTGTTTCTGGGTTTAGCAACAGTTGCCAATGGAAACAGGGCAACGTTAAGAGAAATGTTACTTTCCCTGCAGCCTCGGCTTTTTACAGCTCTCTCACACAGAGCCTGCCAAAAGCAAAGTTATTACTCAATAATCGTGAGGCCTTCCTTAATCATATTACTGAAGAATGTTAAGTCCTACACACATTAATGGTTTTATGCTGATGTCTTGGGAATTATATGGAAAACTTTCCTCTCACATTCACTCCTGCAAACCTCCTTAAAGGCCCCTAAAATTCTTAGTACCTGCAGAATGGAACAAGGCGCTTTGTAGAATTCAGACAGCCAGGACAGGAACAAGATCTCCCACTGTTATCAGTATTTTGAAGGGCCACTCCCATGCTGAAGCCGGAAAAGTAAAATGTATTGTCTTAACACAAGAGATCTAATATTTTACGATGCTGAGGTTATTCATTTGGATTTGACAGCCAAACTTTACAGAGGTCAGTCCTCTATTTGAAGAGCTGTCCAGTCCAAGTCCCAGTTGAAGATAAAGAACCCGAAAAAGGGAGAGCTGCAGCCTTAAAGCTGTGCACCAGCAGAAAGCATCTGGACAGGAGACTGAACAGGCACAGAGGTCACCTGGCCATAGTCTTACCTGCTATGATGAGATATATTACCGCTTAGGGATATTATAACCTCTTAGGGATGTTATTATATTTAGCAGTATATAAATACTGCAAATACATTAATTAACTAATAAAATGTGCTGTATTTTTTAATTTAAATGATAGTAATGATTTCTAAATTTGCACTTATACCTATAATGGTGCAATCCTATGCATGTTGAGACAGAAAACAGTCCTACAACTCCCAGCATGCCCCAGGTACCATGGCCAGCTGGGGCACGCTAGGAGTTGTAGGACTTTTTTCTATCTAAATGTGCATAGGATTGTGCCCCAAATTAGCATATACAACCTTTATGCGAATCTGTCCTCTTTCCTCTTTTTCTTTTTTCTCTGCATTTCCTTTTTTTTGGGGGGGGGGACGCACAGTGTGTGAGTGGGCCACTCTACTTCTCAAGTGCAATACAGGTGCCTTGCACTTGTATTTTCACCCTTTGAAAACCAAATCAAGGCATTTTAATTTCTCCAGGCTTTTAAATAACTTTTTGCCCCTAAGCAGATTGGTTTTTATGCTGCTATTACCTGCTATTTTTTATTCATGTCTATGGTGTTTTTAAAATAGGATATATGTTGCCCTGTTATATTTTATTTGAAGGGTTAGATAAAAATCTATTGAACTTGAAACATCATCAGACTCAGCAACCACCTTCACCACCCTCCATTCCAATCCAATTGCTCCTGATTGAGGAAACATTGAGCATGATCATGACGTTGCATCATGTACCTCTTTCAGTGGATGTTATCAGGGAGGCACAGGGTGGGGGCAGTGGAAGGGGAGGGTAAGAACATAAGAAGAGCCCTGCTGGACCAGACCAAAAGTCCATCTATTCCAGCCTTCTGTTCACACAATGGCCAACCAGATGCCCATGGGAAACCCACAAAGTGTGACAGCACCCTCCAGTCTGTGCCCCCAACAACTGGTGTACATAGGCATACTGCCTCTGATACTGGAGGCAGCATAGAGCCATCAGGACTAGTAGCCACTGATAGCCTTATCCTCCGTTAATTTGTCTAACCCCCTTTTAAAGCCTTCCAAATTGGGGGCCATTGCTATATCTTGTGGTAGTGAGTTCCATAGTTTAACTATGCACTGTGTGGAGAAGCACTTTCTTTTATCTGTCCTGAACCTCCCACCAATCAGCTGGGTTCCAGAGCATCTCTACACCAGCCTAAATCCTGCATTTAAAATGGGGCTTTCTGCTTCCGTTTTAATTGCAGGATCACAACGGACTCCCTTTACACGTGCTTCCTTTCCCCCCTCCCCTTTCCCCCTCCTTCTCCCCCTTATCTGAGCCTCCCATATGTTTCATTGATCTTGCTCCTCTTTTTGCAGCTTTTCCTTTTTCACGGAGAGAACTCAAGTGGAACACAAGCAGGGTAATTTGATAGCTCATTATCTCGAATCTTTAAACAAATGGAATAAAGGTCATTTAATGCAGGAGACACCGTGGAGGTTCACGACATCATCTAAAGTACCCTCAAACTTCCATGACTGAGCAATCTCAATAGAAGGATAAAAGCTGCGTGTGAAGAAGCCCCTAGTATTATGTAAAATGGAGAAAAATGTCTCCCTATCCACTTTCTCTATGCCATGCATAATTTTGCACACCTCTATCATGTCTCCTCTTACTCTCCTTTTTTCCAAGGGTCATGAGAACCACATGGTTCCCCCCACCCCCACCCACAACTACTTAAGCCCTCTACTTAAGTCCACAGAGAAAGGAAAATGTTTGATGTGCTGCCATTGCAAAAAAAGTGATGGAGCAAACAGATGTACAAATCAGCATTGAAATTTGTTCAGAAGATTCAAGGCAGTGACTGTCAGGGTGAGGGCCAAGCAATCCTTCAGCAAGATTTCCTATGGCTGGGAGCCAGGTGGCATCTATTGGGCACATACCAAGGAGGGACAAGGCAACTTCTGTATGTCAGTAAGTGGGTGCTGGGACTATAGCTCTGAGATGACAATTCTGCAGCCAGTAGTACAAGGAGCAAGCAAGGGAAGAGGAGCCCTCAAGCTGGAGGAAAACCAGGGAGATTACATTAAGGACATAGGAAGCTGCCTTATACTGAATGGTCCATCTAGCCCAGTATTGTCAACACTGGCTGGCAGCAACTCCCTAGAGTCTTGAGACATTTTTTTCCAGCCCTGCCTGGAGATCCCAAGGACTGGACCTAGGACCTTCTGCATGCAGGGCGTGTGCTTAGCTACGGCCTGTCAGGCTGTGGTTGTCAATAGCATAACTAGAATCAGGGGTGTTGCTAGCCACTTAAAAGACTTGGGGCCCAATCTTTCCACTGATATCAATGGAAGGTTCTTTTTTAAGCTCAGTTTCCATGCGGAGGGGGATTTGGTGGTGGTGGGGTGTCACAGGGCATAGGGAAGGAAGGGTAGCCCTTCCCTCTTCAACTGTGATTCTTCTGGAAATCCCATCAGGCATGACAGGCAAGCTTTCAAAAAGCCTCCCCTTGGCACCAGTGTTTGTTTTTTGAAGCTTAACTGCCACGCAACAGGGATTTGGGGGCCCATTGCAACATGTCTCTCCCACACTGGAGGCCTTCAAGACGAGGCTGGACAGCCATTTGTCAGGGATGCTCTGACTTGGATTCCTGCATTGAGCAGGAGGTTGGACTCGATGGCCTTGTAGGCCCCTTCCAACCCTACTATTCTATGATTCTATGTGGGAGGTGGAGTAAACCCTTCTCTTCCCAGCTGCAGTTCCCCTTGGAAATTGCCCCATGAATGGCAATTAAGCTGAGAAAAAAAACTTCAGTGTGCACCAACGGACACTGAGGTCTCTGGGGAATAAATCCCGGGCCATGGGAAATAGATTCAGGGCTGGAGCCCCACGGGCCCAGGCCTAGCAACACCCCGGTCTAGAACTGAGTTTGTACATACATACTTATGGCTTATCATAACCTCTTATAAAAAGCTCTGCTTCCACTCTCTGCTTCCCCTTTCCTTGTGTCTTATCTGTTTTTAATTTTTAATTTTTCGATTGTAAGCCTGTGGGCAGGGCTGCTGCTGATTTTCAAGTGTTACACAACGCCAAGGACATTGTGGGTACTTTTAAGAAATGTTATACATGTTGATCCAGATTCCCTTCCTGAAACCAGCAGAGAAAAAGCTCAGGCCTTCCAGGTGGCCCACTTGGTTGAGAGTTCGGCTTCAGGTTTTGAGGCCACCCTGCTTGCATTTCTACAGGAGACAGCACCTGCCACTGGTTTACTGCTCAGTTGGGATTATCCTAATCCAAACCATGGTTTGGAGCACTGGGAGTGTGCTGTGGGCTGGTGCACTCCTCTTCCCCTCCCTCCTATCCTCCTGGGCACTAGTTCCTCTTTCAGGTTGCTCTAACTCTAGTTTGCCAGGAGGTCTGAATTAAGCAAGCTGTGGGTTAGCACCGGCTTCCGGTCCAAACAATTATTGAAACCATAATTTGCAAGTGGCAATTCAAACCATGGTTTGGAGGTTGAAGCTAATCATAGTTGCTTGATTCAAATGTCACCACAAACCATAAAATTTGCATATGCTAATGTATATGTATACATTCAAATTTGGAAATTATTATTATAATTTAAATAGAAAGACGGTACATCTCACTGTTGCATGGAAGACTGTGACCAGGAGACCTGTGTTCCTTGCTCAGTCTACTGTCCAGGTGCTGTTGATGGGTAGCTTCAAGGCCCAGCTCTTCTTTCAGATGGTTCTTTATCTTTGTACTAGACTTGGACTTCAAATAGAGGGCCGTCCTTTGTAAAAGAGGTCACATGGCTACCCTAAGGCACAGAGTCCTGTGGCCCACTTCTGCTCCTATACACCGTCCAAACAGCCAAAGTGAACTCTTTGTTGGGCATGGTGAGTGCATGAATGACCCTAAGAAACCCGTAAAC
Source organism: Heloderma suspectum (assembly GCF_057233095.1). NCBI lineage: Eukaryota > Metazoa > Chordata > Lepidosauria > Squamata > Helodermatidae > Heloderma > Heloderma suspectum. The sequence goes on from NC_139459.1 coordinate 16,780,946, forward strand.
AAGATCCATGGTAAAAGTGCTCATCACTGAACAGGTGCTCATCAGTGACTACAGAGGCTCCTGCTGAAATTCAGTTTGAACCCTTGTCATTACTTCTCTTGTTAGTCTTAAGGACATCAGAAGAGCTGTGTTGGATCAGACCAAAGGCCTATCTAGTCCAGTGTTCTGTTCACACAGTGGCCAACCAGCTGCCTATGGAAAGCCCACAAGTAGGACAGGAGTGTTCTGCCCCAACTGGACATTATGTTATTTGTTGTATTTCCCCCTAGGTTCTACATTGGGAACTTCTTTAGTCTTCCCAGTATAGATCTGCCAGCAATTGATCAGACCTTATTATTTGCTACCTGGGCTGATCGGTTATTCCTATGAAGAACCTTTAGTCTAGTTAAAATCAGTTTTATTCTTCAGTAGGAATAAGCCTCCCTCTGGCCTGGTTCTCTGCTGCTGACCTGAGCTGCAGTCTGGAACGCAGGGTGGCAATGTGTCCACTTTCACAGAAGGCCATTCTCTATTGAAGGCATCCTCTATTTGAAGAGCTGTTCTGCCCAATTCCAGTTTAAAGATAAAGAACCATCAGAAGGGAGAGTAGAGGGGCCTTGAAGTTCCCCATCAACAGTTTGCAACTGGACAACAGACTGAACAGCAGGCACATGGGTTACCTGGTCACAGTCTTCTATACTATGGTGAGATGTACAGTGTTTCTATTTAAATTATAATAATTATTTCTAAATTTGCATCTATACATATAAATTAGCATATGCACATTTTATGCAGATTTTATGCAGTCCTCCTTTGCCCTCTTTTTTGGTGATGCATTTCCCCCTTTTTTGGCGATTCATAAGTAGCCACCTTACCTTGAAGGCCTGACCTTGCATTGTCTTTTCACCTCATCCATCCCATTTATTTTATTCCAACTGTTTCAGCTTCCATTCATTCTCCTTCTACAGTTAAGTATTTGACCCTCTGCCATTATCAGAGGGAACTTTATATTTAATTTTTATTTACAACATTTGTATACCACTCCACATCTAAATAGAATCCAGAGCAGTAAATAACAAGAGATAAGCATGATATTAAAATTATTCTTTAAAAACAGAGTCCGAATAAAACCAAGGCTAGTCAACCAAGGAAAGCTTCCTGGAAAAGAGCTGTTTTCAGGAGGCGCCGAAAACAACCCAGTGTTGGCACCTGCCTGACCTCCAGAGGCAGGGAGTTTCATAGGAAGGGGGCCACCACACTGAAGGCTTTTCTCCGGGTGGACTCCACTCGGGCCATAGGTCCATGTGGAACCACCAGAAGCAGGCAGTCTGATGACCTCAGTGATTGGGCAGGTGAGTAAGGGGAAGGCACTTATTTGGGGCAAATGCGGCAGTGACCCCCTGCCTGTCCTCCACCCATGTGTGGCATTTGCTGCAAGTGCCACACATGGTTTTCTCCGGTACTCCTCCAGCAACCTCAGTAGAATATTGAGTATCTGCTCTGCTGTCTGCCCCAATGGGCACCTGCCACCACTGGCATTTACTAGTTGCTTGCTGTTCTAGTTGGGTTTCCATAAAGCTGGAGATTGATTTGCACCTAAGTGTGGACTGCATGTGAATTTAGCTGCCTGGATAGACATGCAGCCCCAACATGAGTTGAGGGCATAACTATGGGTGCAATAGCCCCCTCCTGCTCGTTGTGGGTCGTGTAGCAGTAGATTACTGGCCCCTTTCCTTTGCTGTGGCATTTTTGTCCTCCCTGGCCCACTCTGCAATGTTCTTGATAGCTTATTCTGCAATAATTACATTTCATGATATTGGCAGCACCCACCCCTTCTCTCTCCCACTCAAAACGTCTGCTTAGGGTGAGTTCATCACCATCATCATCATTATTTATTTATTTTAAAAAAAGGGTCATACCATGATGATGTAGGAATCTGGTGAGTGAATGTCCAGCCCAGCTGATGCTCTACAAGTATTTTTTCAGCGTATATATTTTGGGGGAGGAGATGTGGTCGGGAGAGGAATGCCTCTAAAAATGCTTACAAAGTATTCCCTTCAGAAGGCTCTGATATGCATTGATAATAGGCCTTTAGAACAACTTTAAAGATACATTCCCATGACCTCTTAAGTATTTTGAAAGGCTACAACTTGTTTGAAAGTTACCCTTGTTTGGCGGGACAGGGCGAGGGGGAGTGAACAAAAAAAGCACAGCAAAGAGCTTTTCAAAGCAAAAAAACCAATGTAAGGGGGCGGAGGGGGGGGGGAGAGAAATAAGACCTTAAGGTGTGTCCACAAATCAGAATTTGTTCCAAGTGCATGTCAAAGATCAGAGCTGGAAATGTGCATAACAATGATGGCATTAATTGACTATACTGTAACTTAAAAGCTGCGTTGTAAAGCCATGTGCTGGGTCTATAGCATGTTTAAGTGAGTGCCTGTACCAGCTAGGAGAATATGTCCCAGGATGTGTCCCAGAAAATAAGTGATGCGCTTTGGACTGGACCCATGTATAGTCACAGGGCTAAACTACGTGTGGCACTAAATTTATCACTAGAAACCACATCCCTTAAAAAAAAACACCCACCATTAACAGCAGGTGCAGTGAGGTGAGATTCGTTGAGATCACAGTATGTGGGGATGAGAGGTTTAACTCTTTCCACCCCTGCAGTAGTCCTGATGAAAATCACTTCTCAACACCTGCTATTAGCCATGGAAGAGAAAGTCCAATTTTGCATCTAGTCTGGCCCATAAACCACAGGTGGAACTACATGTTACAAAGAAAAGAACATAGAGTTGCTACTGAAAATGAATTTTACAGGGGGTCCAGATGATGCTGTCTTCCCATGTTTTCCTAATGCATCTTCTGCCTTTCTTTTCTTTCCACAAAGTGTCCATCAAAGTAGGGACGTCAGAGAATTTTGCCACGAATCTCGGGGAGGCCAAATGCCAGTGCATTCGGCCCCCCGAAATTGGTGGCGAAACAGTCTGCCCCCCCGCCCCCCGCCCTGGGACGGGACTTACCTGGGCGGTGGCTCCAGCGGCGGTTCGGCGGCTGTGGCAGCCGGTCTTCCGACCTGCTGCCACCGCCGTCATTTCCAGTAAAACAACAACAACAACAAAACGTGATAGGCTACGTAAAGATTTACGTAGCCTATCATGGCTAGATTTTTAAAAAATACCATGATAGACTACGTAAATGTTTACGTAGCCTATCACGGCTGAGTGAAAAAAAACAAAAAACAAACCACGCGTACGCAAATGGCGGCGCCCATGGGCGCTGCCATTTGCGTTCCTTATTTTGGCACATCTAGTCTACGTAAACATTTACGTAGACTACGGCGAAAATAAGGGGAACGCAAATAGCGTAGACGCTACGTTATTTGCGTTCCCCTTATTTTCGGCGTAGTCTACGTAAATGTTTACGTAGACTAGACGTGCCAAAATAAGGAACGCAAATGGCGGCGCCCATGGGCGCCGCCATTTGCATACACGCGGTTTTTTGTGTTTTTTTCACTCAGCTGTGATAGGCTATGTAAACATTTACGTAGCCTATCACGGCTGATTGCAGGGACGCAAATGGCGGCGGCTATGGCCGCTGCCATTTGTGGCCCGGCCGGCCAGGATTCGGGGGTGGAGGGACAGAGCACCTCCCTCCCGGCCAGAATTTCGGGGGGGAGGGACGGAGCGCCTCCCCCCCCCGCCAGAATTTCGGGGGGAGGGACGGAGCGCCTCCCCCCCACCACGAATCAAATTTCGATACAGGTAAGGGACTTTTGTATATCCCTACATCAAAGAGGAAAAGATGGAATAGCTACACAATGTCTTTTGATGGCCCTCCGTCTGAAAGCATCTATAGTGGCTGGCCCAGTAAGGCACCCAGTGAGCTTTGTGGTTGAACAGGGATTTGACTCTGGGTCTTGCTAGCCCTAGTCTAACACGCTTAACAGCTACGCTTCTCTGGTCCTTCCAAGAGCATACATTGACTCTTTGGGCTTATTGGTCTGGATCAGACGTGCCCTCCAGATGTGTTGGACTACAACTTCTACCATTTGGGAGATGTAGTCCATCACATGGGAGTTGCATGCCAATTCATCTGGAGGGGTCCTGGTTGGGAAGGCTGCACTGAACACCAAGGGGTGCAGTGGAATTCACACTGACAAGGATGAGTGGGAAGTGTGCAATTCCATGGCCCACTCCCAGTCTCTGAAAAGACCTCCCATGTTACATCTGCAACAGCTCACTTCTAGCAATCATTAGCTCCAAAGGGGCCAAACTACTAGAACGCTGCTTTAGCCCATCTCTAAAGTGTCTCGGTGGCATGGCATTCTGCAATTTCTCTCATTCAGCCACAACATTGATCCGGTCTGGTCAGATGTCCCCAACCTGTTACCATCCAGGTGTGTTGTACTACAACTCCCACTGTTTCCAACCAGCCAATGGTGATGCCAGCAGGGGAAAATAGGGGTTGTAGCCTAAGTGGTTAGATGTGTAGTCGAAGGCAGCAGGTTGGGGAAGGCTGGTGTGATTACACCAAATGAAGGAGGAAGACATCTGAAGAGATGTTTGAGTTGGTGCTGGGAAGGAGGCAAGAGCCCCCCCTTTTGTTTTAATAAACAGGCTGTAATTTCCCCCCACCCCACCCCGCCACTTCCCATCAGGTTTTCGAACTGGCAGCTGAACAAACATCTTTGGGGAATATACAGTAGCGAGGCATTCATCCTGTTTGTATCCAAAGTCAACAACAGCAGATGCCTCAGTGGTAATTAGGGGGACTCCACTCTGAAGCAGCTGCTTTCAACACTAGGATATTTACCAGCACAAACTGCTCTTGTTTTCCATCTCCCAGCTCATTATGCTGATAAATAAAGATAAGTTACCCATAGCGAAAATGGTTGCTGTACAGTAAGTTAGGCCTGTTTTATGGGATGAGATCAGCAAAACATTATGATTCATGGCCCATGTGTTCCTGAATGGGGTGGGCAGAAGGTAGATCAGGATTTAATGGAAGATCTCTGGATGATTTGCAGTAGAACAGCAGAGATTTCTGACTCCCAATTATTTAACAATGTTGACAACAAAGTGACTTCCGCTCCCCCACTTGCCCTAAATTGTATTGCAGAAATGAAGAATGCTCATGGTAACCAGGGGTGGATTTTTGTGTGGAAGGACAGTGAGAGCCCTTCAGTTCTGGTACTCAAAACAAATTCCTGGGTGGGTTGGTTGGTTGGTTTATTTCTATATTGCCCAATAGCTCAAGCTTTCTGGGCAGTTCACAAAAATGAAAACCACAAGGTACAGCATAAAACAATATAAAATATGAAAGCTTAAAACTACAACCAGAAGTACAACCAGAATAAAGCCTAGCAGCAACGCAGAGATATAAAATACAGATTTAAAACAGCAGAGCTAAAAGGCTAGAGTACTAAAATGCTGGGAAAATAAAAAGGTCTTCAGCTGGTGCCAAAAGGAATACAATGCAGGTACCAGGCAAACCTCTGTAGGGAGCTCATTCCACAGCCAGGGTGCCACAGCAGGTAAGGCCCTCTTCCTGCCTCACTTCAGAATTCTTTAATCCTTTTGCTCCAGAAGTGGTGTAGTGGTCAGTCTTGACGTTCAGGTGCTCATCACTACAGTCGCTATGGCCACACTCCCAAGGAGAGTCCAAATATTCAGGCAGTTGTGTTGATCATCCATATCAACACACCAGTTCTAGCAGTGGGTCTTTTCTAAAGCTAATGGGTGTTAATTGCCCATTCAAGACCAAGCCCCTACAAAAAAATTTGTTTTACAAAAGGGAACAATATATTTTTGTTGGGAAAATGCCTTTCCCCCTGCAATACTGTGGGGAATGCAGCTAAGCTCAGAGGGAACAGGGAAGCCCCAGCGGGGTGGCAGATGACATCAACATCCCTGTTAATTAAAAAAATGCCAGCGCTCCGTCCCTGTGTGCCCTGGCTCCATTACACCACTGTGCACCAGCTTCTGGGTGGTGGATCTTGGGGTTCTAGTAGAGAAAGAAAGTGGATTCCGCAAGCCTGAAGTCTGCCCGCCCCTGATCTAGAGAAGGTGGGAATGCAAGTCCTAGCTAGGATCACATTCCCCATGAAAAACCAGGGAGGCAGCCTGAGCGTACTTCTGCATCCATCACTGATACAGTCAAAAAGAAGCTCAGACAGGGATCCCTGTGGATCAGGCAATGGCATTGTGCCATCTGGGACTGGCCGGAAGAGAGCTCTGTAGGAAATTCAAGCCAGGAATGTTGCATAAGTGCCACAATCCTGAACTGGGTGATACAGAAGTGGCTGGCCCTATTGCTAGGCAGAGTGAGGCAAGGGGGTTGGACTCGATGGTCTTGCAGGCCCCTTCCAACCCTATGATTCTATGAACTGCCTCAGGCATCTGATCGTGGGTGTCATAATAGGGCAGCAATTAATTGTTTAATGTATTATTATGGCATTTTTACTGCCAGGGAGCAGTGCTTACGGGATTGTCTGCCTCAGGTGCCAAAATAACTCTGCTCAGCCTTGGCTCACACCCCACCCTGAAGCAATGGTGTAATCTGCTGTTCTGCCTCAAGCAGCAAAATGTCTTTTGGCCACTCCTAGAGGAACATCGGAAGCTGCCTTATACTGAGTCAGGCCATTGGTTCATCTAGCCCAGTACTGTTGACACTGACTGGCAGCAACATCACTCCAGGGTTTCACCCACCAGGCTCCCTGGCCCTCCTGCTTTTTACTTTCTTTAGATTTTTTAAAATTAAAAAAATAATAATGGGGAGCTTTGCAAGCTGCAAAGTGAAGTGCTGGCCTCCAGCATGATCTTTATTCCCCGTAACACCACTGGGCCCCACATAGGGCAAATAAATTATTTGGAATTTGGCACTTAGATCCTGCTTCTGCTTTGTAGTCAGTTTCTTGGCCAAGTTACTTGTCCCTGAGCCTTACCAGTTGGTCTTCTGGGAAATGGGCATCTTGTGACTGGCCATACCCGGCATGGCAGCCATTTTATGAGTGGACAGGCCCTCCCAAGGCAGCCATTTTGTGAAAGTGTCCACAACACTCTCTCAAAATTCCAACAGAACCCACCAACCCAAAAAGGTCAGGGACCCCTGGCATATTATATTGTTTTTATAATTCTATGTACACTGCTCTGTGTACATAATTCTATGTACACTGCTCTGCTCATAGAATAATTCTATGTACACTGCTCTGGGATTGCCTTAGTGATGGAGGAGCAATTATCATCATCATCATCCTTGCTGAGGGAGGCTGCTTGGTTTTCCAACTTTGCATTAGATGACTGGCCTTCAGCCTATCTGTCTGAGTCTTGATCCCAGCCTGCCCACCTCTTGGACAAGAACTTTGCTGTTACCATTTTTCATATTCTGGTAGCATTGTGGTTTACTGGAGGCTGGTGGCTCTGATTTTGAGGGGGCTGTGAATCCATTCTGGGTTTCAGTCAAAACCAGCCAGAACCCCAAAGGAGCTATCCAAGGTGCTGAAACTGCCCCCCCCCAATAGGTTCAGCAGCTTGGATAGCTCTTTTAGAGTTCCGGCTGGGTCTGGCTGAAACCCAGAATGGATTTACAGCCCCATAAAAATTGGAGCCACCAGAATCCAGTGGTTTAGTGACTGCAACGCATTCTGTGGGGTCTTAAAAAACTACCACAAGAAGAAGAATTGTCTATGGCAGTAGCTGGATCTTTCTGGAGTGGCAACACAGTACAGCAGAGAGGTGATGGCGTGCCACTGATAGTTGATGTTGTGACAAATTAGAGACCTTGTAAGAGACCTTGTGATTCCCACTAGTAGGATGGAATCACTGGCAGAATGGATTCCCCCCCACTCTGCATCTACCCTCCAAAATCTGCTCCAGAGGATTGTGGGACCCTCTCGAGCAGATTTGGGGCATATCGGGGAAGACAGAGCAGGGAAGTCCCATTGCACAAGCAGAAGTCCCATTGTCTGAGGGTTGGATCCAACCCATTGGTTGGTGGTAGCCATGTTTCCCCATAATGTCTAGCAGGTCCCAGCATCAGCATGTGGTCCTCTCAGGTAGCTGTTGGGGGCCCCTATGCCCAAGGAGGACCCACTGCTGACACCTGGGACCCTACAACAGACCATGGATTATTAGCTCTCAAATAACCCCTGCCAGCTAGGTTTGCATGACATGACAACCCCAGGTTGGGGGTTGCATATTCATAATGGTGGCTAGCATGTGCCAGAGCTCTTTGAGGGTAAATTAACCCATGATGAGCTATCATATCATCTGAACCAGGTCAATGTTTTAACTTTCCTTATGGGGAAGGTGCTCCAACCCCTTGATCACTGGTGGCTGATGCAATTTTCACATAAAGATATTGACTCCCATTCAAAACCGTCATACTGTTGTGAAGCAAAGCAAGCAAGCATTACGACAGAGCTACACATCCATTTCTTGGTCATTCCTCTTCCTTCTTTGCAACACAACCCACAATGTTAGCCTTTGCAATAAATTAGCCACTTCCTTTTGTCTGAAATAAACCAGAAAATATGTTCATAGAGTACAGTGAGCAATTCTGGACTTCCTCAGTGAGGTGAATGAGGTCAAGTTTCCAAAATCATGCCTGCAATAGGGAAAGTTCAATCCCATTTTATTTTTTGCATGCCTATATAGCAGGAATGGGAAACATCTGGACCATAGACCAGCTTGATCCGCTAGCCCTCCCCATCAAGCTTCAGAGAAGGCAGGGGGATTGGTAAGCAGGATCTGTGAGGAGCTGCAGCCTCAAGGCTTCACTTAACCCTCACCCCTCCTGATGGGAATGGCAGGGGCAAACAGAGCCTTTGGGAACCTGAGGGGCAGCAGGCTAGCTTAAGGGACACAGAGCAGGCTGCACTGGACACATAGCTGTGTCCTCCAGTATCTCATCTCAGCTCTGCCCATCAGCATCTGAGCTGGCTGCCTCACCCTGCCTAATGGTAGGGCTGGCCCTACACATTCCTAAAGCTCTAGAGCATGGGTGGGCAACTTGCGGCCCTCCAGATGTTTGGTGAGTATGAACAAACTGGAAAGCATCCACTAGAAATCCACAAAGAGAGAATATGTCTCAGGATGCTAGAAAAAATGGCTTTATTCTTAAGGAAGCCCAATGTGTTTCAGGCCAGATTTTCTTTGCGGCCTTCTTCAGGAGTATCCTCAGAGAAAATGAATGTATGAGAAAATATGTCTCATACATTCAATAACTGGCAGGTCTGCCTGCATGCAGGAGACATATCTTCCAGAGTTCCCTGAAGGCTATTTTAATGATACCTCTGAAGAAGGCCCCAAAGAAAACCTGAGCCAAAACGTGTTGGGATTTCTTAAGAATAAAGTAGATGTGTTCTCTCTTTGTGGACTTCCAGATGTTTGGGCCTATAGTTCCCATCAGTGCTGACAAACGGCTATGTTGGCTAGATGTGATAGCAATTGTAAGCCAACACATCTGGAGGGCCACGAGTTGCCCACCGCTGCTCTAGAGGGAGGAATGTATAAGCATTTCCAGCAGGAAGCAATTCCATGACAATGGAGCAACCCCAGACAGGGCCTTTCTCCTTGCTGTAAATGTTTTTACATTCTGAATTGAGGTAACAAGGAATAGAGCCACTAAAAACAACCTGAAGACATGAGTGTGCTGTTATGAGGAGAGCTGTTTTTTTTTCTTTTAATTTTTTTTTTTTAAAAAAATAGAGACTGAATTTTACAATTAAACATTATAACTGAGTGGGTATTGTTTACATATCTTGTTTATGGAGAGGTGCTTTTTAAGGCTGCGAGAGGCTTTAAAGTCAAAACCCAGAAACATTCTGGTAGCAAGTGCAAGTGTCCATAGAATCATAGGGTTGGAAGGGGCCTACAAGACCATCGAGTCCAACCCCCTGCTCAGTGCAGGAAGCCTGATTCCCAGGTGGTCTCCCATCCAACTACTAACCACTGCAGCCCACTGTTGCAGCACCAGCTGGATGTGCTGTCACCTGCCCAAGCTTGTCCAATGGTGAGTTGCGTCATTCTGCACTACATTGTCACTCTGTCTTCAAAGGAAGCTCCACCTGTGAACATTACAGTAATCAATCCTTGAAGTTACAAAAGCAAATATGGACAGCTGTTGTGACTATGAGTGTCTCTATATTAAGCAACCCCCCTACAAAACCCCACGTCCTTTCCGGTGCTTCCTGCTTACGGTTTCTTTGCGGGATTAGGAAGAGCTTCTTTACACGGCAGCCACGTAGTTTGAACTGAGGGAGTGCCATCCTCCCTCCCTGGCATGTGTGCAAGTGGGAGGGGGAGCCTTGTTTTTGTAGCTTAACTTCTGCTGTACTGTTTTCTTGCAGCCCCCAGGAACCCTCTGACTTACTTCTGAGTAGACATAAAATGTAAGATTGTGCTGTAAGGCTGCAACCCTTGGCACACTTATGTGGGAGTAAACCACATTGAACTCAATGGGACTTCTGAGTAGACATAAGATCACCCTGTAAGTCTGCAACCCTCGGCATACTTACTTGGGAGTAAGCCTCATTGAACTTAATAGGGTGCTCTGAAACAACAGAGGACGTTGCTTCTGAGCTTTGTGGGGTGGGGGATCAGATGTGTCTACCTTCATTGCAGGGAGGCATTTTACCCTCTTCTCCCTCCAGTTGAGAAACGCAGAGGCAGGAGATGCAATTGGCAGGCAATTCTTGCCCTTGCTCCTGTTAAGTCTCATCCTGACTGCGCCCCAATGACTGAAGACAAACGCCCACAGTAGGCAGACACAGCGGTTTCTTCCGGTCCTGGAGAATCTCAAAGGGAGGTCATGGCGCTCCTGTTCCGTGGGCTGGGGAAAATACCACATTTTTTGTGTTTGGGGAAAACACCAGATAGGCTGGGGGAAATTGCAGGAGGCGCCTTGGATGTTAACAGCGTCATGTAAAGAGCCCGCAAACTTCCGAGAGAGCGCCATCTCAATGGCAGGGTAAAAGCTCCATGTGATGAACCCCTATGTAGTAAGGGATGCAGTCAGTATAGAAGATGTAACTGATAACAAGTGCTTCAAGTGCTCTTGATCCATTTATCCAACAGCAGTGTCAGATCCAGGAGCACTTGCAGACTGCTCACCTGTTCCAGTACTGTAACATGCACATCACTGGCAATAGGTAATTCCTCCACTCTCAGAACATCTAACCCTGGAGCAGCACAACTTCTGTCTTGGCTGAATTCAGCCTCAGCCAGGAGTCATTAATAGCAAGACCCACAAGTTCATTAGCATATTATTTTGCTCGCCTACCAGCTTCCTAACATCCAAGAGCGATCATTGTTCTTGCCCTCTGGGATTGATGGCCTTCACCATTGACTTCAGAGAGTGATACACAGTTGTCGCCTTCCCTACCCTGTGCCTCCAGATGTGTGGGACTACAACTCTGTGAAGGTTGGAGGCCTACACAGGCAAAGGGGGAAAAAGATAAGGCTTGGAGACCTGGAGTTTTTTTTTCTTGGTATGGGGTATCCCTAAGAAGAATAGTTTCATTTACCCGGTTAACTTTCATTTTCATTTCCCCAGTTAAGTTTCATTTCTTCAGGTTTGAAACAGTACTTTCAGTTTTGAGGGAGGAGGCTATATAAAGAGAGTGAGAGATCCAGTGAGAGCAGAGTCAGAAAGACCACAGCAGGAAGGAGCAGTCTGGAGAAGTCTGAGTACAGCTAGGGTAAAGAAACTTGCATTTTTCAACTTTTATTTTCTTTTAAGGCCTTTTGTGTCACTCAGCTCTATTGTGTAAATACTGTTAGTTGTGATTTGCTTGCTTTAATATACCAGTAAACTGTTGTGGTTAAACGCTGTATCTAGAGTGTCTATAGCCTAAACCCCACATTATTGGGAAGGGGAAGGTATAAGAAGGAAGGTGGGATGCTTATGGAGGTAAGAGATCCATAAAGAGTTGCTCAGGGGGTCCAGGTCCTAAGGCGAACCCTGACAAACTCCCATTGTTCCCAGCCAGCTGGATGTGGATGATGGCAATTGTAGCTCTGCACATCTGGAGGAGGGCATCAGGTTGGAGAAGGCTGCAACAGTGTGTAGCTGGCAGCGATTTGGTAGCCAAACCTAGATTTGGGCCATCTGAAAATCATGCAAGTTTGACTAACAATGAACCTTGCTTTGAATATTGAGCTTTCCAAAGTCAATCCTTTGTGTTTAACTTTTTCTTTATTAAGCCTTAAATAAACTGTATTTTTTAATGAATGCAATGTAACAAATATAGATATTATGAAAACCTAATTTGAAGTCAATCCATAAATTATGCAGGGCAGAATATTTACTAGGACAAAATAAATGCCATAGCTATAGTACAGATAGGGGCCGCGGTGGCTTAGTGGTTAAGACGCTGAACTGCAGACTGGAAGGTTGGCAGGTCAGCAGTTCGAGACCCGAGTGCTGCGTGATGGAGTGAGCTCCCGTCTTCAGTCCCAGCTTCTGCCAACCTAGCAGTTCAAAAGCAAGAAATTGCAAGTAGATAAATAGGTACTGCCTCGGCGGGAAAGGTAACAGCGTTCCGTGCACCTCGGTGTTCAGTCATGCCGGCCACATGACCACGGAAGCGTCTTCAGACAGCGCTGGCTCTTCGGCTTAGAAACGGGGATGAGCACCGCACCCTAGAGTCGGACACGACTGGTTGGGGACACCTTTACCTTTTTATAGTACAGATGAAACAAGCTATGACAAGTAAGGCACCGTGAGGCAGGGATTTGGAAAGTGAAACTAAACTACAGAATTAATGGCGGACGTGGTGAGGTGTTAATATATGTATCTTTCTATGTTTTTCAGGCTGTGATGCTAAACCATCAAGATCTCTGACATATTCAGGTAGAAAGGACTCTGACCCCCGTTGACTTTAATTTGTTGCATAATCTTCTCAACAATTAGAAAATCCTACACTTTGCCAAACCACTGGAAAAAATGGAGGAAGGATGGGAGGAATTCCAGTTTTCAGCCAACTTTAGGTTAGCTGCCAGCTGTAGCTAAGAAATAAGGGAAAACCATGACTTAGATATTACTCATTGACCTCAAAATACAATGAAATTTGAACCAGATCTGAAGGGAGGGACAGTTGGCGCCACAGCTCAGCATCGGTGGCCATCTGCTGGGGCCTGCCCACCCATCTGTAGTGGGCTCACTGCTGACCCCAAGAGCCTCCTGCTGCCCTTCTTCCTTGCTGTCCCAGCCTGTTCACCTTCCCTCTCAGAGACTGCAAGCAGTGACAGCATCTTCCACTTGCCTTGCTCTCTCTCTCTCTCTGGGCAATTGCGCAGCTTGGGCCCAGAGGGCAAGGGCAAGTGATTGAAGGTAGTGATGGGGATGAGCAAAAGTGGGCCCACTAAGGGAGGGGCCCCCACTGGAATAATCTTACCAAAAGACCCCCCCAGCCTGGAGCTGGCACTGATCAGCCAATATACTATGGTGGGATGTGGAAGACGGCCTTCTCTGCTATGGCACCCTGGTTGTGGAATGCTCTTCCCTTGGAGGCCCGTTTGGTGCATGCATTGGTTTCATTTCGGCGCCAAGTTAAAACATGGATTTTTATCACAGCCTTTGAGGACTAAATGCATTCCCTAAGCTTACACACTGTTTTCACTGTGTTACTGTTTTAGATTTTAATTGGGATTAGCTTGTTTAATGGTTTAATGTGTTTTTAGCTGTTTAAATTATTTATTGTTTTATACTGTTTAAACTGATTTTATCTGTATGCCACCCTGAGATCTTAATGATATAGGGAGGGATACAAGTGTTTTAAATAAATAAATAAAATATTAAGCAAAAGGTTCATATTCCCATCATGTGTCGACAAAAAGGACCTTTTTGGTTAAACCTTCTTCCAGCATAAAATATGGAATGTGATGAAGGTTGTAACTCTCAACAGCTAAAGAAACAGCATGAAGAACACTAGTTGGCAGGAGAACTTGGGAGATTCATTTTCTTTCTTGGATTTTATCTTATGACTCAGGATGTCAGCGGGTGCTGCTGCGGTTCTGTTACATTTCCCAGGCCCTGCCAAAAGCATGCAGAGGAGGATTCAGAAGAAAAGGCTTCTCAGAAAACCTTGCTTTTGTTTTGTACTATGTAATGAAAAACATGCTCTCTCCACAAACCTTCCATAAAACAAAGAAGTTGGGTTAATATTTCAGTGGAACTAATATTGCATAATAAATCGTTTTGTTGACAGTTCTACAACTGCCTCCTTCCTCCCTACCTGCAGTTGATCTTTTTCTAGTGTTTAAAGATGTTGGCTGGATTGTGCTGTGAAATTTCTCATGCAATCATACAGGGACACAATCACATGGCGAAAAGCTAGTGGGAATTGGACTGCACACAGGAAGATAGCCAGATAGCAGGGAGATAGCAGTGGTTGCGGATTCCAGAAAAAAAATCACTGCTCTTTCCTCTCCATCAAATGTTGGGAAAGTGTTCCTGTCTTTTCTGGGTGCAGCACTATATGTTATAAAAAACCACAGGGCTGCTGCTGAAAATGGCAGACCAGTGTCAAGTTCCAACATTCCCTCCACAATATGGAGCTCAACATAGCTCATCTCCTGATGCCACTACATTCAGCATTTATTTATGAAATGAAAATTTCCTTTTTTTCCACTCCACAGCATTGGCTATTCTATTGGGTCGGGAAAACCTTCAGCATAATGATGCTAGGACATAAGAGAAGTACATTATGGAATGGAAAGATGTGGCAGGGAATGGTGGGAGAAGCTCTTCAAGGGGCTGCCATTTTCAGTGGCAATCCCATGTTTTGTAGTTCTGCCATGAGTATTTGCTGCCTGGTATACCCTGCTGTCCTCAAAGCCTCAGCCCTGTGCTGCTTTCTTATTTACTTTTTGTTTTCCTCCTGTATCAACCTTTCCAGTTATCACCCTTTTACAGAGCCTCTCAAAACACATAGTGCTTCCAATTTTTACCTTTTCTCTTGGTGAGCTTTTCAGTACAGCCACAACAGTTTGAGAAACTGGGTCACCTGGTCACAGCCTTCCCCATTATGAGGAGATGTATTGTATTTCTATTTAAGTTAGAGCAACTGTTTCTAAATTTGCATCTTTACCTATAAATTAGCATGTTCAAATATCATACAAATCTGTGTAACCTATCAAGCTCCCCTCCTCCCCCCGTTATGCATTTCCTCATTTTTGGTAATGTTTAAGTGGCTACCCTAAATGCTGGGTGTGTTTTAGAATATACTTTCACTTCATATGAAACACCAGTAAGACCCAAAGGACTTGGGTGATGCCCTTTCCCAGAATCCTTTTCAGCACTCAGAAGACTTTCTCCAGGATCCTTTTAAGTGCACAGGGATTCTGTGCAGAAATGCAGGATGCTCGTGGCAGACACGTCATTGTGGAAAGGGTTCCTTAATGGTAGAAAGTTTGAAAAACACTGATTTTAATGGTAACAGATAATGGGATATGGTACACCATCTTTTCACACAGCAATCAGTAGCAGTCTGG
Organism: Heloderma suspectum; assembly: GCF_057233095.1. Taxonomy (NCBI): domain Eukaryota; kingdom Metazoa; phylum Chordata; class Lepidosauria; order Squamata; family Helodermatidae; genus Heloderma; species Heloderma suspectum. The sequence continues at coordinate 16,796,422 of NC_139459.1, forward strand.
TCATACAATTGCTGGCCTGGATTCTCCAGTAGGATTCTGTGCATGTACTGAGATCTTTAGGAGGGGCTCTCTTCTGCCTCCTACCAACATCTGAAATCCATTTGGCAGGGATACAGGAGAAGGCGTTTGGGAACTCTCTGCTGGACTCTCTTCTTAGGAACTCTCTGCTTCTCTAATGGCCTTCCACCAATAGGCAAAGGCTGTCCTGTTTAGGAGATCTGGCCCAAAATATTTGGCTGCCTGGAGCAAAGGACAAAATGGCTTCCCTCCCATTCCAGATATAGAAGACTGACAGCTGAACTTTACTTCTATGCTGACAAATGGTGTTCCCACCAGTACCTGAGGACAGCAGACTAGCTTAGTGGATGTAGGACAAGCCATGTGGCACACACAGCTCTGCCCTCCAAATCCTTGCTACTGCTCCCCCCACCCCACCACAGTATCTGCTGCTTGAGTTGTAGGGTAATCAGGTGTCCCTTTTTACAGAGGACAGTTCTGTATTTGAAGAGCTGTCTGGGAACCATCCTCTATTTAAAGGCGTCCTCTATTTGATGGGCTCTCCTGTCCAATTCTGATTAAAAGCTAAAGAACCATCAGAACTGTTGCTCATCCACAGTTAGCATTTGGACAGCAGACACATATAGGTCACCTGGCCACAGTCTTCCACACAATGGTAAGATGTATGTCTTTCTGTTTAAATTATATTAATTATTTCTAAATTGGCATCTATACATATACATTGGCATTTGCACATTTTATCCAAATCTGCATCCTCTTCTGTCCTCTGTTTTGGTGATGCATTTCTTCTTTTTTGATCATTCATAAGCGGCCACCCTACTGAGGGGGCTGCCACACTCTGTGTAACAGTAGTAGATAGGACTTTGTCTAACTAGATCGCTTATTTTTCGTCCTGCAGCATTGTCCGTGGGTTTAAGTTTTTAATTGCTGTTTTGCTCTTCTTCTCTTACATTTTTATGATATATTTATTGTGTTTTGTTGGGCTTTTGTGTGTTAACCCTTGTTCGCTCCTTGGTTACCTAGTCTGGAAAAGCGGGACATACTTTTTTAATAACAAATAAATAGGAAAAAACCCACAACTATAAATACACACAAAAAAGAACAAAGCCATATTTTACTGCAGCCTCAGCAAGAACACCTGTGACTCCTTTTCAGTCTGTCTAGGCCAGGTTTTCTTCTCGTCTTTATGGGACTGTTTGCTGTTTTTTCCTCTATGAGTGGTTCCACTAAGGAACTGGGCCACCTCTGCAGAGTCAAACTACACCCCATATTTGGTGCAATTCTGATTTCCAGTAAGTTATCTTGTCCCCCTTCCTGCTTTCTTCTCTGCTCCACCCTCCTGATAATACAGTTTTACATGTATATGAACAAAAGAGCGGCACAGCATTTTAGACACGGTATTAATATTGCACTTTCATGTTGCTTAATCATACCTTGGAACCCAGTTCCCCTTGCCAAACCACATACCTGAGACCCTATGGCATGAGTCAGTCAAAAGGGTGCTCTGATTGGCTGATCAACTCTCCTGATTCCACTCCGTTAATTTTGCCAGTTTTCTATTGGTCTGAGGTGTCACTTATAATAATGTTACAGAAGTTCAGTGACTTGGAGTAACCTCAAGGCTGGGAAAATTGTAGGGCTTATCATGTGATTCCTTAATTCTGTATGCCTGGTGATTCATTCATTCATAACTGGAATGCTAACTGTCCTCGTAGTAAACTGTAGCTATAAACTGTAAGCAAAACTGCTTCCCTGTACCTCATGGAAACATATTTGTATCGTTTTGGCCACCGTGAAAATAATGAATGGCATGAACAGATTGTGTGAAAACTTTGTAAGGGTACGATCCAGCCACAGTCAAACTTTTGTAAGTCCCATTGACTTCAGTGGGAGAAACTCAGGCTGCAATCTTGTATACATTTACCTGGGTGTAAGTCCCATTGAACTTAATGAGGCTTACTTCTGAGTAGACATGTATAGGATTGCACAGTAAGGCTACAGTCCCAAACACACATACTAGCGGGTAAGCCCCAGTGAACACCGTTTGGCTTACTTCTGAGTACGCAGGCATAGGATTGTACATTTAGTATGTGCTTAAAGCTGCAATCCTATGTAAGACCCATTGAATTAAATGGGGCTTAGTTCTCAGTAAACATGTATAGGGTTGCACTGTAATTCTCCCACTGAAATAAATGAGACTGAAAAAATATTAACTGTGACTGAATCATGCTATTACTGCACGTTACTGATAATTACTAACTGATATTGTGTTGTAATGTTTGATTTTGCCTGTTGTTGTTGTTGTTCAGTCGTTAAGTCATGTCCGACTCTTCGTGACCCCATGGACCATAGAACGCCAGGCCTTCCTGTCCTCCGCTCTCTCCTGGAGTATGCTCAAGTCCATATTCATTGCATCGGTGATGCTATCTAGCCATCTCATCCTCTGCCGTCCCCTTCTCCTTTTGCCTTCAATCTTTCCCAGCATCAGGGCCTTTCCAGTGAGTTTTCTCTTTGCATTAGGTGGCCAAAATATTTGAGCTTCAGTTTCAGTATCTGTCCTTCCAATGAGCAGTCAGGGTTGATTTCCTTTAGGATTGACTGATTTGACCTCCTTGCAGTCCAGGGGACTCGTAAGAGTCTTCTCCAGCACCACAGTTGGAAAGCATCGATTCTTCGGCGCTCAGCCTTCCTTATAGTCCAGCTCTCACAGCCATACATTACTACTGAGAAAACCATAGCTTTGATTAGACGGACCTTTGCTTCTGATTTTGCCTTTGTTGTTGTTGTTTATTCGGTCAGTCGCTTCCGACTCTTCGTGACTTCACGGACCAGCCCACACCAGAGCTTCCTGTCGGCTGTCGCCACCCCCAGCTCCCCCAAGGTCGAGTCCGTCACCTCCAGAATATCATCCATCCATCCATCTTGCCCTTGGTCGGCCCCTCTTCCTTTGGCCTTCCACTTTCCCTAGCATCAGCATCTTCTCCAGGGTCTCCTGTCTTCTCATTATGTGGCCTAAATACTTCAGTTTTGCCTTTAATATCATTCCCTCAAGTGAGCAGTCTGGCTTTATTTCCTGGAGTATGGACTGGTTTGATCTTCTTGCAGTCCAAGGCACTCTCAGAATTTTCCTCCAGCACCACAGTTCAAAAGCATCTATCTTCCTTTGCTCAGGCTTCCTTAGGGTCCAGCTCTCGCAGCCATAGGTTACTACGGGGAATACCATTGCTTTAACTATGCGGACCTTTGTTGTCGGTGTGATGTCTCTGCTCTTCACTATTTTATCAAGATTTGTCATTGCTCTCCTCCCAAGAAGTAAACGTCTTCTGATTTCCTGGCTGCAGTCAGTATCTGCAGTGATCTTTGTGCCTAGAAAGACAAAGTCTGTCACTGCCTCCATGTTTTATCCCTCTATTTGCCAGTTATCAATCAAGCTGGTTGCCATAATCTTGGTTTTTTTGAGGTTTAACTGCAACCCAGCTTTTGCACTTTCTTCTTTCACCTTCATCATGAGGTTCCTCAGCTCCTCCTCGCTTTCAGCCATCAAAGTGGTATCATCTGCATATCTGAGATTGTTACTGTTTCTTCCAGCGATTTTAACTCCAGCCTTGGCTTCATCAAGCCCAGCACGTTGCATGATGTGTTCTGCGTACAGGTTGAATAGGTAGGGTGAGAGTATACAACCCTGCCGTACTCCTTTCCCAATCTTAAACCAGTCCGTTGTTCCGTGGTCTGTCCTTACCATTGCTACTTGGTCGTTATACAGATTCCTCAGGAGGCAGACGAGATGACTTGGTATCCCCATACCACCAAGAACTTGCCACAATTTGTTATGATCCACACAGTCAAAGGGTTCAGAATAGTCAATAAAACAGAAATAGATGTTTTTCTGAAACTCCCTGGCTTTCTCCATTATCCAGCAGATATTGGCAATTTGGTCTCTAGTTCCTCTGCCTTTTCTAAACCCAGCTTGTACATCTGGCAATTCTCGTTCCATGAATTGCTGGAGTCTACCTTGCAAGATCTTGAGCATTACCTTACTGGCATGTGAAATAAGTGCCACTGTTCGATAGTTTGAACATTCTTTGGTGCTTCCCTTTTTTGGTATGGGGATATAATCTGTTGGCCATTCTTGTGTTTTCCAAATTTGCTGGCATATGGCATGCATCAGCTTGACAGCATCATCTTGCAAGAGTTTAAACAGTTCAGCTGGGATACCGTCATCTCCTGCTGCCTTGTTATTAGCAATGCTTCTTAAGGCCCATTCAACTTCACTCTTCAGGATGTCCGGCTCTAGCTCACTGACCACACCGTCAAATCTATCCCCGATATTATTATCCTTCCTATACAGATCTTCCGTATATTCTTGCCACCTTTTCTTGATCTCTTCTGCTTCTGTTAGGTCCTTGCCATCTTTGTTTTTGATCATACCCATTTTTGCCTGGAATTTACCTCCGATGTTTCTAATTTTCTGGAAGAGGTCTCTTGTCCTTCCTATTCTATTATCTTCTTCCGCTTCCGCGCATTGCTTGTTTAAAAATAATTCTTTATCTCTTCTGGCTAACCTCTGGAATTTTGCATTGAATTGGGCATATCTCCCCCTATCACTGTTGCCTTTTGCTTTCCTTCTTTCTTGGGCTGCTTCCAGTGTCTCAGCAGACAGCCATCTTGCCTTCTTGGTTTTCTTTTTCTTTGGGACGTTTTTTGTTGCCGCCTCCTGAACAATGTTGCGAATGTCTGTCCATAGTTCTTCCGGGACCCTATCTACTAAATCTAGTCCCTTAAATCTATTCTTCACCTCCACTGCATATTCATTACGAATATTAGTGAGCTCATATCTAACTGATCTGTGGGTCTTCCCTATTCTCTTTAGTCTGATTCTAAATTGTAAATAAGAAGTTCGTGATCTGAACTACAATCAGCTCCAGGTCTTGTTCTTACCAACTGCATAGATGTCCGCCACCTTTGGCTACAAAAGATGTAGTCAATCTGATGTCGCTGTCGACCATCTGGTGAAGTCCATGTATAAAGTCATCACTTAGGTTGTTGGAAGAGAGTGTTTGTTATGCACAGTGAGTTGTCTTGGCAAAATTCTATCAGCCTATGTCCTGATTCATTTTGTTCTCCCAGACCATGCTTGCCTGTAATTCCAGGTGTTGTTTGACTACCCACCTTAGCATTCCAGTGTCCTGTAATGAAAATAACATCTTTTTTTGGCGTACTATCCAGTAGGTGCTGCAGATCCTCATAGAACTCATCTATTTCTGCTTCTTCAGCATCTGTGGTTGGGGCGTATATTTGGATCACTGTGATGTTAAATGGCTTACCCTGAATTCGAAAGGAGATCATTCTGTCATTTTTTGGATTGTATCCAAGCACTGCTTTAGCCACTTTATTATTAATTATGAAGGCTACTCCATTTCTTCTGTGGTCCTCTTGTCCACAGTAGTAGATCTGGTGGTCATTTGATGTGAAGTGGCCCATTCCAGTCCATTTCAGTTCGTTGTTGTTGTTGTTGTTGTTCAGTCGTTCAGTCATGTCCGACTCTTCATGACCCCATGGACCATAGCATGCCAGGCCTTCCTGTCCTGCGCTCTCTCCCGGAGTGTGCTCAAGTTCATATTCATTGCATCGATGATGCTATCTAGCCATCTCATCCTCTGCCGTCCCCTTCTCCTTTTGCCTTCAGTCTTTCCCAGCATCAGGGTCTTTTCCAGAGAGTTTTCTCTTTGCATTAGGTGGCCAAAATATTTGAGCTTCAGCTTCAGTATCTGTCCTTCCAATGAGCACTCAGGCTTGATTTCCTTTAGCATGGACTGATTTGACCTCCTTGCAGTCCAGGGGACTCGTAAGAGTCTTCTCCAGCACCACAGTTCGAAAGCATCAATTCTTCGGCGCTCAGCCTTCCTTATAGTCCAGCTCTCACAGCCATACATTACTACTGAGAAAACCATAGCTTTGATTAGACGGACCTTTGTCGGCAAGGTGATGTCTCTGCTTCTTACTATGCTGTCTAGGTTGGCCATAGCTTTCCTCCCAAGGAGCAAGCGTCTTTTAATTTCATGGCTACAGTCACCGTCTGCGGTGATCTTGGAGCCCAAGAAAGTAAAATCTGTCACTGCTTCCATTTCTTCCCCTTCTATATGCCAGGAAGTGATGGGGCCAGATGCCATGATCTTAGTTTTTTTAATGTTGACTTTCAAACCAGCTTTTACACTCTCCTCTTTCACCCTCAACAAGAGGCTCTTGAGATCCTCTTCGCTTTCTGCCATTAGGGTGGTATCGTCTGCATATCGGAGGTTGTTGATAATTCTCCCAGCAATCTTAATTCCGACCTCTGATTCATCCAACCCGGCATTTCTCATGATGTACTCTGCATATAAGTTAAATAAGCAGGGTGACGATATGCAGCCTTGTCGTACTCCTTTCCCAATTTTGAACCAATCGGTTGTTCCATGTCTGGTTCTTACTGTTGCTTCTGGACTCTCGTACTGGTTTCTCAGGAGACAGGTAAGGTGGTCTGGTACTCCCATCACTTTAAGAATTTGCCACAGTTTGTTGTGATCCACACAATCAAAGGCTTTAGCGTAGTCAATGAAGCAGAAATAGACGTTTTTCTGGAATTCTCTTGCTTTCTCCATGATCCAGCGAATGTTGGCGATTTGATCTCTAGTTCCTCTGCCTCTTCAAAACCCAGCTTGTACTTCCAGTAGTTCTCGGTTCGCATACTGCTGAAGCCTAGCTTGTAGGATTTTGAGCATCACCTTGCTGGCATGTGAAATGAGCGCAATTGTGCGGTAGTTCGAACACTCTTTGGCGTTGCCCTTCTTTGGAATTGGAATGTAAACTGACCTTTTCCAGTCTTGCGGCCATTATTGAGTGTTCCAAATTTGTTGGCATATTGAATGCAGCACTTTAACAGCACCATTTTTTAGGATTTTAAATAGCTCAGCTGGAATACTGTCATCTCCGCTGGCTTTGTTGTTAGTAATGCTTCCTAAGGCCCACTTGACTTCACTTTCTAGGATGTCCGGCTCAAGTTCAGTGACCGCACTATCAGGGCTATCAGGGACATTCAGCTCTTTCCTGTATAGCTCTTCTGTGTATTCTTTCCACCTCTTCTTAATCTCATCTGCTTCTGTTAGGTCCCTGCCTTCTTTGTCCTTGATCATGCCTGTCTTTGCACAAAATGTTCCCTTGAGATCTCCGATTTTCTTGAAGAGATCTCTAGTCTTTCCCATTCTGTTGTTTTCCTCAATTTCTTTGCATTGTTCATTTAAGAAGGCCTTCTTGTCTCTCCTTGCTATTCTCTGGAACTCTGCATTCAGTTGGATATATCTTCCCCTTTCTCCCTTGCTTTTCGCTTCCCTTCTTTCCTCAGCTACTTGTAAAGCCTCATCAGACAGCCACTTTGCTTTCTTGCATTTCTTTTTCTTTGGGATGGATTTCGTTGCTGCCTCCTGAACAATGTTACGGACCTCCGTCCATAGTTCCTCAGGCACTCTGTCTATCAGGTCTAATCCCTGAAATCTATTCCTCACCACCACAGTGTATTCATAAGGGATATGATTTAGGTCATACCTGAACGGTTTAGTGGTTTTCCCTACGTTCTTCAATTTAAGCCAAAATTTTGCAAGAAGCAGCTCATGATCTGAGCCACAGTCAGCTCCAGGTCTTGTTTTTACTGACTGTATAGAGCTTCTCCATCTTTGGCTGCAAAGTACATAATCACTCTGATTTCGATATTGACCATCTGGTGATGTCCATGTGTAGAGTCGTCTCTTGTGCTGTTGGAAAAGAGTGTTTGCTATGATCAGCGTATTCTCTTGGCAAAACTCTATTAGCCTTTGTCCTGCTTCATTTTGTACACCAAGGCCATGCTTGCCTGTTATCCCGGTGATTTCTTGACTTCCTACTTTAGCATTCCAATCCCCTATGATGAAGAGGACATCTTTTTTTGGTGTTAGTTCTAGAAGGTGTTGTAGGTCTTCATAGAACCGATCCACCTCAGCTTCTTCGACCTCAGTGGTTGGGGCATAGACTTGAATTACTGTGATGTTGAATGGTTTGCCTTGGATTCGTACTGAGATCATTCTATCGTTTTTAAGATTGTACCCCAGTACTGCTTTTCCCACCCTTTTGTTGACTATGAGTGCTACTCCATTTCTTCTAAGGGATTCTTGCCCACAGTAGTAGATATGATGGTCACCTGAATTAAATTCGCCCATGCCTGTCCATTTTAGTTCGCTGATTCCCAAGATGTCGATGTTCGATCTTGCCATCTCATGTTTGACCACCTCCAACTTACCTTGATTCATTGATCTGACATTCCAGGTTCCTAAACAAAATTGTTCTTTACAGCATCGGATTTTCTTTTCACCACCAGACACATCCACAGCTGAGTGTCCTTTCGGCTTTGGCCCAGCCGCTTCACTCTTTCTGGCGCTACTTGGAAATACCCTCTGCTCTTCCCCAGTAGTATATTGGACACCTTCCGACCTGAGGGGCTCATCTTCCGGTGTCATCTCTTTTAGCCTTGTGTTACGTTCCATGGGGTTTTCTTGGCAAGAATACTGGAGTGGGTTGCCATTTCCTTCTCCAGTGGACCACATTTTGTCAGAACTCTCTGCCATGACCTGTCCGTCTTGGGTGGCCCTGCACGGCATAGCTTATGGCTTCACTGAGTTATGCAAGCCCCTTCGCCACAACAAGGCAGTGATCCATGACTGACACCCAAAATGTCTTTATTAAATCTTGACATCTCCGCAATAACCACATCCAATTTGCCCTGGCTCATAGATCTTACATTCCAGGTTCCTATGGTGTGTTGATCTTTAGAACATCGGATTCGTCGTTCACTACCAGCACCATCGGCTGCTAGCCGTCCTTTCGGCTTTGAGCTAGCTACGTCATCACATCTGGGGCTAGTTGAACTTATCCTCTGTTCCTTCCCAATAGCATTTTGACCCTCTTCCAACCTGGGAGTCCCATCTTCCAATGGTATACCGACATATCTCTGGTTGTACCTATCCATTTAGTTTTCATGGCAAGAATACTGGGGTGGGTTGCCGTTTCCTTCTCCACTGATTTTGCCTAGTTTGTATTTAATTTGAAATGTTCTAATGTTAGTATTAGTGAAATGAATTGTTTGTTATTGTAAAGATGTATTGGTATGTGTTTTTGTTTTTGTAATGCTGTTTTATTAGCCTCTTTGGGCACTTTTTGTGGAAAAGTGGCATGTAAATAAAAGGGACCGTGGTGGCTTAGTGGTTAAGATGCTGAACTGCAGACTGGAAGGTCGGCAGGTCAGCAGTTTGAGACCCGAGTGCTGCGTGACAGAGTGAGCTCCCGTCTTCAGTCCCAGCTTCTGCCAACCTAGCAGTTCGAAAGCAAGAAATTGCAAGTAGATAAATAGGTACCGCCTCAGCGGGAAAGGTAACAGCGTTCCGTGCACCTGGGTGTTCAGTCATGCCGGCAACATGACCACGGAAGCGTCTTCGGACAGTGCTGGCTCTTCGGCTTAGAAACGGGGATGAGCACCGCACCCTAGAGTCGGACACGACTGGTTGGGGACACCTTTACCTTTACCTTTAAATAAAATGATGATGGTATATATACTCCAGAATGAATCTGATATGAATGTTCTAACCATGCTTTCTCTTACTATGTGTTGTTGTTGTTGTTGTTCAGTCGTTCAGTCGTGTCCGACTCTTCGTGACCCCATGGACCATAGCACGCCAGGCCTTCCTGTCCTGCGCTCTCTCCCGGAGCGTGCTCAAGTTCATATTCATTGCATCCGTGATGCTATCTAGCCATCTCATCCTCTGCCGTCCCCTTCTCCTTTTGCCTTCAGTCTTTCCCAGCATCAGGGTCTTTTCCAGGGAGTTTTCTCTTCGCATTAGGTGGCCAAAATATTGGAGCTTCAGCTTCAGTATCTGTCCTTCCAATGAGCACTCAGGGTTGATTTCCTTTAGGATGGACTGATTTGACCTCCTTGCAGTCCAGGGGACTCGTAAGAGTCTTCTCCAGCACCACAGTTGGAAAGCATCGATTCTTTGGCGCTCAGCCTTCCTTATAGTCCAGCTCTCACAGCCATACATTACTACTGGGAAAACCATAGCTTTGATTAGACGGACCTTTGTCGGCAAGGTGATGTCTCTGCTTCTTACTATGCTGTCTAGGTTGGCCATAGCTTTCCTCCCAAGGAGCAAGCGTCTTTTAATTTCATGGCTACAGTCACCGTCTGCGGTGATCTTGGAGCCCAAGAAAGTAAAATCTGTCACTGCTTCCATTTCTTCCCCTTCTATATGCCAGGAAGTGATGGGGCCAGATGCCATGATCTTCGTTTTTTTAATGTTGACTTTCAAACCAGCTTTTGCACTCTCCTCTTTCACCCACAACAAGAGGCTCTTGAGATCCTCTTCGCTTTCTGCCATTAGGGTGGTATCGTCTGCATATCGGAGGTTGTTGATAATTCTCCCAGCAATCTTAATTCCGACCTCTGATTCATCCAACCAGGCATTTCTCATGATGTACTCTGCATATAAGTTAAATAAGCAGGGTGACAATATGCAGCCTTGTCGTACTCCTTTCCCAATTTTGAACCAATCGGTTGTTCCATGTCTGGTTCTTACTGTTGCTTCTTGACCCTCGTACAGGTTTCTCAGGAGACAGGTAAGGTGGTCTGGTACTCCCATCACTTTCAGAATTTGCCACAGTTTGTTGTGATCCACACAATCAAAGGCTTTAGCGTAGTCAATGAAGCAGAAATAGACATTTTTCTGGAATTCTCTTGCTTTCTCCATGATGCAGCGAATGTTGGCGATTTGATCTCTAGTTCCTCTGCCTCTTCTAAACCCAGCTTGTACTTCCGGTAGTTCTTGGTTCGCATACTGCTGAAGCCTAGCTTGTAGGATTTTGAGCATCACCTTGCTGGCATGTGAAATGAGCGCAATTGTGCGGTAGTTTGAACACTCTTTGGCGTTGCCCTTCTTTGGAATTGGAATGTAAACTGACCTTTTCCAGTCTTGTGGCCACTGTTGAGTGTTCCAGATTTGTTGGCATATTGAATGCAGCACTTTAACAGCATCATCTTTTAGGATTTTAAATAGTTCGGCTGGAATACTTTCATCTCCGCTAGCTTTGTTGTTACTAATGCTTCCTAAGGCCCACTTGACTTCACTCTCTAGGATGTCCGGCTCAAGTTCAGTGACCGCACTATCATGGCTATCAGGGACATTCAGATCTTTCCTGTATAGTTCTTCTGTGTATTCTTGCCACCTCTTCTTAATCTCATCTGCTTCTGTTAGGTCCCTGCCTTCTTTGTCCTTTATCATGCCCGTCTTTGCACAAAACGTTCCCTTGAGATCTCCAATTTTCTTGAAGAGATCTCTAGTCTTTCCCATTCTGTTGTTTTCCTCGATTTCTTTGCATTGTTCTTTTAAGAAGGCCTTCTTGTCTCTCCTTGCTATTCTCTGGAACTCTGCGTTCAGTTGGGTATATCTTCCCCTTTCTCCCTTGCTTTTCGCTTCCCTTCTTTCGTGAGCTACTTGTAAAGCCTCAAGATGAAATCATAAGAGGGAGGTTGGGGTCAAATATGAAACTAGCAGACAGTATTCAGCGAATGGTGTGAAATAATTACAGTTTGGATGTTGAAGTCAGATTTCACATGCAACAGCACTGATGCTAGAAAGATTAGAAGCTGGCTGTTTGGATAGAGAATGGAATTTGCAAATGGTGAATATCCAGCTGGCTCCTTTGAGAAGATGAGAAGAGGCAACATTAGGAAGAAGTGTGTTCTTCAGATACCATCCTGGCTAAAAACATTCACCTTAATTCCTCTCCATGAAAGGTGATCTAGTCCCCCCAGTTGCAAAGCATTCCCAGGGAGGGAGAAAGGAGGTCTGGCTGCTTTCCTGGCTCACTTCAACCTTTCCCTTCCTTCTGGGAGGTGTGGGGAACAGGGCAACAGATGAAAAAGGAGGCACTGGGGCACCCTAAATAGAAGAGACCCTCTTTTTCCTGGGCCTCATCTACACAAACCTTTTCCTCTGGGGGCGGCTGCGAGTCGAGGTCCCTCAGGACGGATGATGCAGTCGCCACTTTGCAGCTATCCGTGGTTTTCTCCGGGAAAATGTGGATTTGCAAGGAGGCGTTTTGCTGCAGTGTTTTTCATTTGCTACGGGTTTCCCCGCAGTTGCAAGCCATCTGTCCCTTCCCCAAACCAACTTCGCATTTTTCAGTGGGCGTGTTGTGGGCATGCATAGTGCTTGTGTCACTCTGTGACACCCCTTTACTCCCCCCATCCCTTCACAGCTGCGCAGTTACAGAGGCACAGAGAGGTGTTTTCATTTATTTAATCACACTTTCACACATTTTTGCAGCTTCATATCTCCACAATGGTTGCTTTTGGACTCAGTGCCCAAGGGCAGGGGGGGGAGGTCTTGGGGGAGGACCATCTTCACTCTGGCCACCATTTCAGAGTGATGGGTAGGCACATACCGCTCACGCCTGTGAGTGCGAACCATCGCGAGGGTCTCAGGCTGGGGAACTTTCAAACAGATGGTGTGGAAATGAAGGAGCACAGAACACCCAATTTTTACGTAACGGGGGACAGAAAGACACAGCAGAGCCCCTCAAATACAAAACAGAAGTGTCGCGCCCCCATGCTCATGGGGCTGCGCAGCTGCACATTTAAGTATAATGGCAAAAAAGGGCACGGCGGAGTCTGGCCCCATCTACATGGCACCACTTTCACCCTGCGCTCCATCCCAGTTGCGCAGCATGTCAGCTTCAAATTTGCTTCTGCTGCAATACACTCGCTGTCAAGAATGGGTTAATAGAGTAGGAGCCATGAGGGCCGGTGCGGTAGTGACCATGCAGCAACCACCTGGAGGCTGGTTGTTTTTAGCTGGTTCTCAGCCCGCAGCTCAACGTCAGGATTTGCCCGGCTGATTGGGAACATGATAACAGCTGTGCTTGGTGGGAAGAGGCAACCTTGTCGGAGGGAGGAGTGGGATGTCCCAGGCCTGGGTTTGGATTGGGTGCCTAGAATCTGCCTTGGGTCGCTAGGGCTGGGCAATAAAAGGAGGGCTGGAGAAGGGGTGGGTGTCTCTTCTTGGCCCTGATGGTACTAGGGGGTGCTGCTGGTCGATGGCTATCCTGGGAGGCCCATACTTTGGTATGTATAGGATAGACTAGCTAGTGTTATTGCTTTGCTCTTTGGCGTGTGTGCCTTGGTGTTTGGTGTTCCTGGTTTTGTTTAGAGTTTTGTACCTTGCTTGTAATTTCCTGTACAACCTACCACCTCTCCCTATTCCTTCCTCTTTGTTCCATTCCCCTAATAAGCTTTTACCCAACTTCCAGTTGGTGTGGTGTGTCCTGAATAACTTCAGTGCTAAATACAGTGCCTGTTGGCCTGGGAGGGAGCTACTGGGTTAATTTGGGGGAAATTGAGGCCAATTTTGGCCTGGTCTACCTTGCAGGGTTGTTGGGGTGAAAACCAGCAATCCTCCACATTCGTGATTTACTGCGGGTTTCTCTAACAGACTCTGCCATGCCCTTTATCAGGGATGTAGTGAGTTCCTGCATCATATGCACAGGTTGATGACAAATCTTCCCCTCTTTTCCAGTGGTGCCTGAAACCAGCCCAAACTTTCAGTGTATTGTCACTAGCTCCATGTAGAACCTTATATGGTGGTTAAAACAAGCAAGAGTCTTGTGGCACTTTAAAGACTAACCAATTTATTATGACATAAGCTTTTGCGGACTACGAAAGGACTATTCTGTAACTTACTTGGTGGTGGTGAACTGTGAGGTCAGAAAGAATTTCAATGCAGAAAGTACTACAGACAGTGATAATCACGAAGTACAGATACTTATTTAGTGGCCATTGTTGTTGGGTGATAACAGACAGATATCTTTGCATGGATAAGCTGATTAGCACATGCTGTGTGATAAAATAAAATAAAATTGTCCTCCCTATTCAAGCCACAGGAGATAGAGTTGAACCACTTGATGTATTGTAGCTCAGCTGTACCATGTTGTCTTTGAAATTCCGTCATTCAAAAATGGCCACCTTAAGATCAGTTGCAGAGCATCTTGGGAAGTTGAACTCTTTCCCCCATTGTTTTTTGAATGCTGCCATTCCTGATATCAGAGCTCTGTCCATTTATCATTTTGTGCAGGGCACTCTCTCACTGTCCTTACAGTTGTAGACTTCCTGTGTACTGTTGAAAAATGCCCTGTTTTTGTGGCATGAGCTAGATTTTACTTCCTTTGCAGGCATCACTGCCAATTGTGGAAATTGTGGCAGCAGGAAATCTACTCACATCTGCTCTCTCTCACTGCAGAAGACCAAAAAGACGATAAGAAAGTGAAAGTAGCTGTCAAAAAACGTTTTATGGGGAGACAAAATGCCACACACAAAAGATCAAAATTTAACAAGAATTGTCAGGAGCAAGGGGAAACTGCAAAAACTTTGATCACTGCTGTATACACCCAAACAGTGTAACTAGCTTATAAGGGAAAGAACAATTTAGGGCATAGTGTTGTTTTTTTAATTGTCAGCTCAACTTCAGCTGGATCCTGGTCTCACATTAATTAGCCAATAAAATAGCAAAAGTAAGAATGCATGAAGCCATAGCTAAGCAACAGCTGGACTTATTTGCTATCCCCACAAGCAATGTTATACCAGATAACGTGGACACAGTCAAAATCAAAAGTAAAATGTTTCATAAAATGACAAGAAAGTCAGACGAATAGTGTAGCCTAAACTCCCAGCGCAATCAGAACTCTGACACTGCAGAATGGTTTCTGCGCATTCAATTGCTGTTAGATTATTGGAACTGGATTATTGGATTATTGGAATTGAGCCATATCATGTTCTTTAGCACGCTTTGTATTGCCCTTAATTCAGCTCAGGGGGTTTCCTGAGAATATGCTTTCAAAAATTGAGAGGAAGTATGTAATATTTTGAATGTAATATAGTCAGGATTCAACGTGCTGGAATTTTTTTACTCTTCTTGGAAACAACCTTGTGACCAGCCATCTAATTTAGGGCATTCACATGCATCAGTAATCTCTTGAGTACTATGTCTGTTATTCTTGGAAGGCTGTTGTGTCTTCCAAGAGCTGATACTTTCGATTTGTGTATTTCAGTTAAGAACCCAAGGACATAAGAAGAGCCATCCTGGATCAGACCAAGGGTTCATAGAGTGGCCAACCAGCTGCCCATGGGAAACCCACAAGCAGAGCATGAATGCAGTAGCACTTGCCGGCCCATGTTCCAACTGGTGTGCATAGGCATACTGCCTCTGATACTGGAGGTAGCATATAGCCATCAGGACTAGTAGCCACTGATAGCCTTCTCCTCCATGAATTTGTCTAACCCCTTTTAAAGCCATCCAAATGGGTGGCCATCACTACGTCTTGTGGTAGTGAATTCCATAGTTCAACCGTGCTCTGTGTGAAGAAGTCCTACCTTTTATCTGTCCTGAATCTCCCTCCAGCCAGCTTCATGGGATGACCCCAGGTTCTAGGATTATGAGAAAGGGAGAAAGATATTCCTCTATCTAAAAATATTTAGATATTCCTCTAAATATAGTGTACTTTCTTGTTACCACTAACCATGCAGTAAATATGCATATGTATACACACATTCATTACTAGATATAATTTATTACATTCGCTTGTCATACATTATATATCATTATATGACTGCAGCTGGTACAGAACGCGGCGGCTCGCCTGATTAAAGGCAGCCGCCGGCGAGATCACATCACTCCAGTGCTGAAGGAGTTGCACTGGTTACCAGTTGTTTTCCGGGCCAAATTCAAGGTGTTGGTTTTGACCTTTAAAACCCTATATGGTTCCGGCCCAGCCTATCTTAAGGAGCGCCTCCAGCAACACCAGACAGGCCGCTTAACAAGATCAGCCTCGGATGGCCTTCTCTCTGTCCCATCAGCCAGGACAGCTAGACTGGTGGGGACGAGGGAGAGGGCCTTCTCTGTGGTGGCCCCCACTCTGTGGAACTCCCTCCCTAGGGAACTCCGTCATGCCCCCTCTTTAATGAGCTTCCGTCGTGCATTAAAAACGTGGTTGTTCAGGCAGGCATTTGGGGTGGGTTAGGGTATTTTTTTAAAAAAAAAAATTATGGTAAAATTTTATTGTTTTAAATTGTTTATGGTGGGTTGTACATCGCCCAGAGTGGCTGGGTGACCAGTCAGATGGGCGATTAATAAATTTAATAAATAAATAAATAAATAAATTATATAAGGTGTTCAAGGAATGTTGATGTGGCTTATCTAGTTTTTACCTTCTGAAGAAGACCAGGGATTCTGGCTAGGTCAGTGGTTTCCAAACTCTGTTCAGAGGAATAAAAAGAGAACACCAGCAATGGGAGACAGGCTTCCCTGAAAGATGGCTCTCTCCTGCCCTTCAGATAATCCCCCTGCAATGTGCTGCTGTATGGAATATTGGGTTTGTTCCAGGGCACACTCCCAGGTAATATGGAATGATAATGAGGACTAGCACCTTACATGGGCTGACTGTGTGCCCTAGAAAGCTCCCCAGAATCTCTTCAGTATGCAGTGATTCCATGGCAGATGTGCAAGGGGTCCTTGACAGATGTAGAAAGGGTTCATTGATGGTATAAAGTTCAGAGATGACTGGGCCAGGAGATAGCAACTGGCTCCAAGACTACTCAGTGAGACCTTCATTGCTGAACAGTGATTTGAACCCAGGACATCGTAGTCCATGTCTAACTTTCTAACCACTAAACTACACTACATTGGAACTCTATCATATGCACTGTATGTTTTAAAAAGTGACAGAAATGGAAGCAAAATCAATCATGCCAGTTTTGAATTATTTAGGTGACAAATCTGACCTCAATCATAACTTCTGTTTTATGAAATAAATAGCATCTGCCTTTTTGTTTTCTCATAATAAAAAATGATTTTTTAAATTTTTTTCATCTGGAACCAAAACCACTGAGCAACTTCCCTTGAAAAGGAGTGCCGACAGAGGTGGGGTTTGCCCTGGCCAGCAATTCAGTTTCTTAGGCTGCAAACCTATACACATTAACTTGGGAGTTCCAAATAGGGAATGTACCTGCTTCCAAGTAGAACAACTCTTGGAAAGGAAGTGAGGGGAATAATGATGGGGAACAGTGACATGTTTCTTGCCTACAAAGAGGGTTGCCTATTTGTGATTTCAAAGATCCTGGTCCCTGGTGAGGGGGTGAGGCCTGGGTTAGGTAAGGTGGCCTCCAGCAAGTACTTGGTTGGAGGATCCACACTGGCAGACTCACTGCAAGCTCTCTCGCCACCTGAGATGTGCCACTGCAGCATCGCGCTCCTTGCTCCTTCCCCCTCCCCCTCCCCCTCCCCTTCCCTCTACGTCCGCGGCTGCATCAGCTCTAAGGAGAGCTGTGCAGCTGGATGAAACAGCCACAGGGTCTTGCAAGAGCCCAGCCAGACCTCAGAGTGAAGCAGAGTGCAGGTCCTTGCTCCAGAGAGCCCCACTGACTGCTCCCTCACTGCAGCAAATGTCATGGCAGGAGCAGTTGGCAGGACTCTCCATAGGTCACCTGCTCTACGACAAATGTGGAAAGGGTTCCTTGATGGTATAAAGTTCAGAGATGGCTGGGCCAGGAGACAGCAACTGGCTCAAGGCCACCCACAATTGGTCAGCTGTGTTACTGAAGTACTGTTCGGCCATCCAAATGACACCTTCTTAGGCTTCTTCATCAATCTTAATTATCTTTCAGTGCTTATGCTTGAGAAATATTTATAGTGAGGACTTGAAGGCAGGGAGAAGGAACAGAATTCTCTACTGTGAACCTATTCTTTTCATCTGCTGAAGCTGCTACATACATTAAGGGAGATAGAACTAATTATTTTAGTAAGCCAGGGGCTAAAGGAGAGGTTTATTCCTGATGCTAGGGAAAGTGGAAGGCAAAAGGAAGAGGGTCCGACCAAGGGCTAGATGGATGGATGATATTCTGGAGGTGACGGACTCGACCTTGGGGGAGCTGGGGGTGGCGACGGCTGACAGGAAGCTCTGGCGTGGGCTGGTCCATGAAGTCACGAAGAGTTGGAAGCGACTGACTGAATAAACAACAACTCACACAATTTCTTAGTAAGCCTTAGTGTGACATCCAAAGCTGGGATCCTGGTTTGTTGTTTCTAAACAAGCCAGGATCATAAGCCAGCAACAAACCAGGGTTTGTTGTTGGCTTACAAATCCTGGCTTGGTTAGAAGCAACAAACCAGGATCCCGGGATCACTAAGCTACCACTTCCTGCTTTGTTTTAGCCATTTGTGTGAAGCAAGGAGGGAATCAGGAATGAAGAAGCTGCATACACTGTTCGTTCACAGTAACATAGAATAAGCTAGAGATCCTGTCTTATTGTTATCTGCAAACATGACTCCTTTCCTAAACCATGTACATATCATTCTTTATATCAGGTTTTGGACTGCTCCTCCCTTTTGAAGCAGTATTAGTTTACTCCCACATTAAGTACAGCAGAAAAGAAGTCAATGCCTCTTCAACAGGGGATGAGGTTTAACAATTGCTTCTCTCCCTTTTTGCTTCCCCCCTCAACCCACGCTGAGTAGCAGTATCTACCCTGTATTCCCATTGGGAGGGCACATGGGCCAAACGAGATACTGATGCTGGGAGAAGGGGGCCTAACTCTATCCTTCTGTGCCTTTCCCCCTAATCCAGATTGATTCCTCTCCACCCTAAAGCTATAATGCTATTAGTTTTATGCACAGAGGTGAGAAGGGGGAGGACATTGATAGCATCTATAACACACACACACCGCCCCTGCAGAGTTGTGTGAGGTGCGCGATGTAGATTATGGAATGGGTTAAACAGCCTCTGCAGATCTTCAAAGCCAGCCTGTAGAGCAGTTAACTAATAAAGCAAAACCAGCAGGAGATCCCACGTCTAGTTTGTGCTTCATATGTTGTCTTGGCTTCAGTTCACATACGCATATATGTCAACTGTTTTCTCATTATTTGCTTACTTCACAGCTGATTAACTGAATGTCGGACTGTTCCTGCATTCATCTGTGCAGAATGAATGTGTGTGTAAGAGTGCATACAGAACCGGCCCTGCCATTGGGCAGAGTGAGGCACCTTCATCACGCAGCCGATGCTGGGGCTGGAGCAATGGCAGCAGCCCTCCATTTCCTCTGAGCCCCCTAAGCTAGTCTGTTTCTCTCAGGTGTAGTGGAGGATGCTGTGCTGTCAGCAGCGTTGACGTAAGATTGCTTAAGTAAGTAACACTGCTAGTCCACTGCTGTGCCTGGAACGGGGGTGGGCGCCATCTTGTTCTTTGCCTCTGGCAGCAAAGGTTCTTGGGTCAGCTGTGTGTGTGTGCTGTGTGTGTAAGTGGGATCACCCAACGGTGCAGTTAGAGCTGGATCTCAGGGCCCCGCAGCCCAGGGGGACCCAAATGACCACCCAGACAGTGGAAGGTGATAGGGTCAGTGACAAGCAGTGTCATGCTGGGATTGATTCTGCTCATTGCAGTATCTTTTCTTATTTTAACAAAACATTCTATAGTCTCCTGTATGGATGGGCAGGAGAGCAAGCTAAGCTTGTCTCACAGTCCACGAGGTTTACCTGGGTCAAGTGACATGATCCTTGAGAATACTTCTCTTTGCCCCTCCACTAACTTTCCAGACCTCCCTCTTCCTCCTAAACCAGACTTTCAAGCTGCACAAGAAAGTTGTGAATGATTTGCTTTTCATGAGGAAGTTGTGCTTTAATCCAATATTTCTCTCTCTTTTTTTTAATCTATATTTATTTAATTTTTTATAAGTGAAATAAACAATACCAACAACATGGTCAAAACCTACAGTTTCCAACATTACAGTATTCTGGGGAAGAAAAAGAAAAAAAGGAGGAAAGCAAAAGAAGGAGAGAGAGAGAGAGAAAGAAAGAAAAAAGATTATATCTAAGCTTCAATGAAAGCAAACCAAATATCCAAATATAAGTCCAATTGCAAATTATACCTATACAGCACTCTTCCAAACATTGCAGGTATTATTAAATCTTCAATCCGCTGTTCCATAAACTGTGAGCCTTGTCTTTCAATGTTACAACCTCAGTCTTATAGCAAATAAACAGGAGCAAGCAATCCATTTCCATTAACCATATATTACCATTCCATTGACACATATTAGTAAACATTAAAGTTTAACCAACAAGAAATAATAATAATCACAATCCCATAATAATGATAGTAATACTAATATTGATGATAATTTTTTAAAAAGGAGAAGAAATATAAGGATTAAAAGTAAAAAGTAAAAAAAACAAATCATTTCTTTATTTTAAGTAATATCCTATCTAAAAATGTATTTAAATGTGTACACCCACATTCACACATACAATATAACACACAAAGGAGAAAGAAAACAAAAATATGCAAACATTTAATCTGGCAAATTTCCCAGACATCCTATCAGCTAAACCCCAAACAAGACTTCAGAGGAACAGTAAAAGTGGCTAAATTCCAACTCAGGAGGCTGAGAAAGTTGGCTCCCTTGTTTTAATGTTAACACCAATGAGAAATGATTCAGCTGTGTCAGGGTTTAAAAACTTTTTCATCTGGCCTTCAAAAAGAATGCAAAATGTAGCAGGATATTTAATATGATATTGCAGGTTATTTTACTTTGCCAGACTTCTCGCTTTGGTGTATTGCCTTCTATCAGCAATTTCTGATTATACTAATCAGGAAAGAGCATAATCTTGTTATTTGCTTGTCCCCACCGTAGCTCACCTCGTTCTCTTGCCCAATGCGGAAGATAATTTTTTGTAGAAACTGTGAAAACTGCACAACAGCAATCCCAGAAGTCCCTTTAGTGCCACGTATTGAGCCAGGAACATGATATGCATGCTCAATATCCAATATAAAATCAAATGGCAAAACTAATAACTCATGCAAAAGTTTATCCATAAATTCAACCAAACATACATCAGCAGCCAAGTCTTTAATACCAAGAATACGAAGGTTCACTCTGCATGTAAAAGCCTCCAATTGGGAAATTCAAGCAGACAAAGTACTGTGAGACGCTTGCACAGCAGTTTCATGAGCAATAACTCGATCTTTGAGCACATTAACTTTCGTTTCCATCTTTTGAAGAGAGATATTAATTAAATCCACAGCCCCTTGGAGGGCAGCGATTGAGTCCTGGATTGTTTCAAGCTTCTTTGACTGCACTAATAGCTGAGAAGACATAGTTTTTATCAAAACAAGCAACTCCTCTCCACCTCCGACATTTCTAGAAAGCTTTGCCGGGGGAGCAATTGGGGGGATAGGTGGTGTTCCCAGACCTTTTGTTTTTCTCTCTGGTACTGCCGTCCTCCACTTCCAGAAGCACAACAAGCAAGTATAATTGCAGAAACAGAAAAGACAAACGTTTAATTAGATTTAAATGCCAGTCCCCAGATATTGCTGGTAGTTTAAGCTCACAAATATTTTTTTGGAGCCCATCAGTCTTGTAGTCTCCTAACTGCTAGGAGTTTCAAATAGCATTCAGTAGATGATACTCCAGCCACTGACCTTAGATTGCAGCCTTTCTGCTGCACCGCAAAAGCCACTGTTCTTCCAAGATTTCAACCGGATAGTACTGTAAGATTCCCCTTTTAATTCCAGGGGAGTTTAAAAAGGTTTCTCAACCTTTTCATAGCTGTTTTAGATAAGCAACCTACGGAGCTCCACAGGTCACTACCAAGATGACATGGCTCTGACTGGAAGTCTCTTTAATCAAATATTTCTTGTCTGGGTGCAAAAAACCTAGAGGACGCAAGCTTGAGCACTGCTTAAGATGCACCCAGGGAAAATTATTTATTTATTTATTTATTTAAGGCATTTATACCCTGCTCTTCAGCCAAAACATCTCCCAGAGGGGCTTATGGGTCAACATAAACAAGACAGTCCTTGTCCTCAGGCTTACAATCTAAAAAAGATACAACACGAAAGGAAAAAGGGAGAGTGAGGGAAGAGGAAAACAAGAAAACTCAGGCACCAAAATCTTAATGTTATACAGTTCTTATGATGACTAACTAAACTGCAGCTGTAATGCTGTAAAGGCTGTAATGTAGCCAGAAGTTGTTTCTCTTCTTTTCATGACCAGCTGAAACAGTTCAAAGAGAGAAAGGGAAATTCTAGTCTCTTAGCTGAGCCAATGGAGTGGCCCTACTTCCTTGCTCCCTCTCTCCCTCTTCTACAGCCTGATGGAATAAGTGCTGGACAACAGCTGTGGTAGAGGCCAAACCCATTGAAGGGTGAGGATGGCCCTGCATTTCTCCTCCTCCTCTGGACTGCAGATCCTCAAGCTCTATTACATACTGACCCAGTTTGCACATAATTCTTCCCTGTAGTATATTTAGCTCATGGTTAACCTATGGTTTGTTGACCTATCTAGGATTTGCCTGGCAGAAAATTCAACAAACAGTGGTTTGTTTCTCTCCTCCTTCTCCCGCTCCCTCCCTGTATCCCAAATGCCTTTGCAGTGCTGTAGTGCCAGCATATAGAGCGGCTGGGTTTTTTTTACCACTCTTGCCTGCCACCTTTGGAGCCTGGCGAAAAAACCGATGAACAACCCACGGCTCTCAGTTCACACATAATGACAACCCATGGTTTAAACAACCAAGAGTTTACAACCCAGCAACAAGCCATGGGTTGTCTTTCTGGGTTGTTAATGGTTATCAAACCATGGGTTGTTAGCAAAACTGGGCTCACACATCATGACAATTTGGAATTCAACAATCCATGGGTTAATTAAACTATGCGTTAGCATTAGGTGCGGACTAGTGCCATGCCGAAACCCTACCTGCCTTTTTTGCAACCTCTTCCTTTCCCTGCAAGAGGCAGTCGCTTTTCTGCCTCTTTCGTTGGGATGTTGAGAATGTCTATATATTTTCGACGATTCGTTGGTGTGGGGGGGGGGGTCAAAAGAAATTGCACCCAAAAATTGTGGAAAGGGGTGAGAATTTTGGAGAAATTTCTATGGGTGCAGGGCTTCAGCGCTTACCTTACTGGAAGGAGGGGGCTGAGGGGTACAAGTGTGCTCCTTCTTTTACCATCCCCCCTCCCCCCATTCTCTCCTTCTCTCCTTGCTGCCTCTCCAGCTGCTTGAGCTACATGGAAAGCCCCCTAAGAGGACTTAGCCAGGACTTCCTCCCTTGGGGCTTCCCTGTGCTGCTGCCTGCTGGAGGAGGAGGAGGAGGAGGAAGAGGAAGAAGAAGAAGAGGAAGAAGAAGAAGAAGAGGAAGAAGAAGTCCTCTCTCAGCTTTTAGGCACCCAGCAGGCAGCATCACTGGAAAGTCCCAAGGGAGGAAGTCCTGGTTAAGTCCTCTTAGGGGGCTTTCCAAGGCTACTGGGACAGAATGGGGGGCAAAAATGGTAAAAGAAGGAGCGCACGCAACCCCTCGGCCACCTCCTTCCAGTAAGGTAAGCACTGAAGCCCTGCACCTTGAGAAATGTCTCCAAGATTCTCACCCCTTCCCACAATTTTCGGGTGCAATTTAATGGTCTGAAATAAATAGATCGAAAAATTCGGCACAGCGCTAGTGCAAACTAGGATCAGACAATTTGGGTCCTGCTGTTTGAGAAAATGGCATTCAAAGCCACCTTGGGTCATGGACCAGTTGTGCAGTTGGCTGGATTGTAGTCTGTACTGCTGGCTTTTAATTATTTAAAACTTCCAGCATCTTAATGGTTTTTCCAACAAAGAAGAGCATTGCGCTCAAAACACGATGGTAGCATTCTAAATCAGCGGATCAGGGCATGGTGTGAACGCAGTTATCCTCAGGTTTTGAGACCAATCATTATGGTTCTAGATCCTTCCTGTCATTTTGTAATTGCATCACCTGTTCTTGAAAGCTTCAGGGCATTAAAAAAACTTGTAACATCTCATGGGTCAAATAATGGCAAAGTTTCCATCACATTGCACTTACATGATCCTTGCAGGATCATTCATCTCTGATCTACTGATCTACTCCTGATTAGCATCATCTCTGATGCTGATCTACTCCTGATTAGGAAATGATTCTGCCAGACGAAAGCTGTTGCCACATTGTGTTTTCCAAGTCTCTCAGCTCTTTTCTTCTGCAATGCACAAGTCAAAACGTTTTGCAACTCTGAACTTTGTTGTTGTTGGCTATGTAACAGTCTCTTGTATTACCAGATCTGCAGCTACCACTTCTAGCAAGATGTTTGTTGCATTATAATTACTGAAGTTTTATCTTTGTTCTATTTTCCCAACTGTCTTTCTGGATCCTTATCATAGAGAGCTGAAGTGGAGGCTGATTTTCACACATGCTACTCAGGGCTTCACCTACCTGGAGAATGTAGATGTACGTCTTTTGATTGTATATGTTAGCAATCTTCACGATTTTTTATCACTCAGTCACCAAGTCACCTGGCAGGCAACTTCTAACAGGCTCACTTGGTTCTTGGTTTGGTATGGAGAGTACTCTTCTCTACTCAGTGCTGCAAAATTTACCAGCATAGATCCACAGTGCACGCGTGTGCGTGCGCACGCTCCCTCCCTCTCTCTCTCTCTCTCTCTCTCTCACACACACACACACACACACACCTGTGCATTCCATTTCCCTTCCACCTCCAGTGCTTGCGCAGTGCATCACTGCAGCTGGCTAATAATGTTGCTCTTGACTCTTGGGCTCCTCCCCCACCAAAGTTAACTGGCTGATTGCACCTGTGCTCTCCTCTCTCCACCCCACCTCACCTACCACCTTACAGCTGAGGAGCGGCAGGCTTCCTGACTCCTCATCCCGGAAGCCTTTTCTAGTAGCCCAGATTGCAGCAGCTGGCCCACCACTAAAGCAAACAACAGTGCAAAGCTAGCAAGCCCTTGCTGAAAGTGATCAGCTACTGTAAAGAGAGAGAGAGAGAGAGAGCAAGAGAGCAAGCAGAGAGTCACACCTGAGGCGACTGGGACCCACAAGTGGCCCTGAGGCCTTGCAGTGAAGAACAGTGGTATACATGAATTCTTATAGTTTCCTTAATCCAAGTACTAAAGCTCTTTTAGAAAAGACTGGTTGCTCTCCTGAGCTCTGGACAGTTGTTTGCCCTTCCTTTATCTTTTCCTCAGCATAAGTCCTGCTATTGTACCGAGGTTGTACAGCCCTTGTACATATGTAAATTTTACTAACAAATAGATAAAAGGGAGGCCTGGTCTTTCGGATTGTACACTGCTCTTTTTGCTGATTCATTATGGATTTTAACATTTTATGGTGATTTTGTATTTATCTCATTGCTGTATGTCAGGCATCTTCCGTTGGAGAGGCAGCTCAGAAATACTAGAAGCGAATACATTTGAACACCGCAGATGTTTCAAGTGCACATGTAAAATGATGAATGAAAGGAATGTGTGCTTGCAAGCATGTGGCTCATACAGGTATGCATGGCACTGATATTGGCAGGGGATTCTCATTTCCTGCTAGCAAAGGTAGGCTTCCTTTCCTGCTGAAAGATGTTTGAAACAGCCCTGGAGAAGGACGTGCCATTTCAACATGTTAATGTGGGGCAAAAGAGCGTTTGAGTTGTAGGCAGAAATGCTTCCTTGTCTATCCTGAATCTATCAAATCACACAATTTCATAGAGTGTGCCCCCAGTTTGAATGTTACATTAGAGAGATACATGCATAATTTTATTAATCTTTGTCATATCTCTATTTCCCCACCCCCACCCCAAACTAAAAGGCCCCCAAGGCTTCCAGTTTTCCTAGAAGCACCCCAACCACTGAAGTTGCTCTTTTCTACACCAGCCTTCCTCTGCAGCATTCAGGCATAGGAAAGTACTGGCTGTGCGGTTATTGGACATGGATTGACCATGAGGTTCAACAGCCTGGCCAGGGCCTTGCATGAATAGAGTGTGTGCCCTAGAATAAGTGGTAATTTAAATTAAATTAATTTAATTAATTAAATTAAATTAAATTAAATTAGGTAATTTAAGACTGTGGTCTTCCGCACACCTGCTCTTTAGAAAGTAACATCTTCAATTACTTCAGAATATAGTAAGCTGGCTCTACTGTGCTTGGGGCCCTAGACTTCTGCCCTGAGTGGGGCCCTAGATTTCTGCCCTGAAGTCCTATGCTAATGGTGCTACTGCCCAGAATCTTTTGCACTGTGCAGCGGGGTTCTGTGGCTCTCTCTTGTACAGCAGATCCTGTCCAAATAAGTCAACGTGGAAATGGTTCCTGAAAGTCAAAAGTTTCTAACCCACTGCTTTATATAATCACTTAAATGCATTTCATAGCTCAGTGCGATGCTTTATTTCAGTACTAATAAAACATGACTTTCAACATCTCTTAATTTGGCTATTCTTAAAGAGCTCAGGAAAACTTTAGCTTTGACTGTTTATAGGCCTGTTACCAATAAGGCATGAAACATTGTTTTAACCCCCCTGCATCCCCAACCACACATGCTTTCTTTCTTCTGGAATCTATTTCCCCATGGTGGGGACCTGTCGTCCAGTTGTACAAAATCTGGCAATGGGATTTGTGGGGGCTACACTTTAAAGCAGCCTTCCCCAACCTGGTTCCCCAGATGTTTAGAACCACAACCCCCAACATTCCCGACCATTAGCCACACTGGCTGGGCTGATGGGAGTTGAAGTCCAAAACATCTGGAAGGGGGCACCAGATTGGGGAAGGCTGCTTTAAAGGGTTACGTGTGTACTGTACAGTTGAAAGAGAAATAATTGTACATGTAAAAAAATGGTGTATGGCATTCAAAACCGTGTTATTGGTTATTTCAGTAAATGATTCCCAAATGTAGTGGATTACTGTTCCAAAAAGCATTCACAGGAAGAAATGTGGATCCCAGTTGCAGGTGCTAGGGTTGCCATGTGTGATTTGTTAAGGCTTACTGGACGCAGAGATTGAATGGCCTTGGGTGTGTCCACTAGCAATTTTGGATACATACATTGCATGCAATCAGTGGCGGCTGCTGGCTCCGATGTCAGTGGGGTGATGGATCTGCTCTGGGTTTCAGTCAGAACTAGTCAGAACTCTAAAGGAGCTATCCAAGGTGCTTCACCACTCCACTGACATCAGAACCACCAGCCGCCACTGCACACAATTACCCCTTCCTCCCCCCGCCTAGTCACCCAAATTTTATTTCTGAAATGAAAAAAGCTTTGCGTAGCCAGCAGTAGATTTTTGTGTGAAAGGACTGTGAGCTGCATTCAGTTCTGTTACTCAGAAGAAATTTCTTGCACCAGACTCTGGCTGGTGTTTTTTGGGTTTCTAGTAAAAACCAAAGGGTTGCATCCAGGAACTACCTTCCACAAAAGGAAGGAACATTTCATAAGAGGGTGGGCTCCACTCATAGATGGTCCCACTGTCCAATTTTGGGGGACCTCCCCCACACATAAACCACCACTCACCCCATTCAGCAGGGTCTCCTGATTTTCTATATACATAGCATTTTCAGGGGACTGGCGGGGCTGCCGTGGAAAAGTCCACTTCTGCCAGCACTGTTGATCCAGCTTAAATCCGGACCCGGCTCCAAACAGTTCCTGCAAGCCTGAAGTCTACTTTAAAGTCTACTTTGAAGCCTATTTTAAAGCATGGAATAGACAGGGCTTTGGGTAAAGTGAATTCTGTTAGTAGACCAGTTTACATCTGTTGTACATGTTACACTTGCCAGAGGTTTGTTGCTAGCAATCTCATCACACACGCACATGCATGTGGGGTGTAACATTTAAAAACTTAACTTGGAATTCTAGGCCCTATCATTATGGGACTAGCCACACCCCCACCACTGACCTCCAGGAAGTGGAGCGGGAGCGAAGCCACACGCAACAGGAGTTTGATTCAGAAGAACAACTCACGGGTTCTATCAACTTGTGAGGGGAGGGGCGCCCTTAATTGCTGACCCACATTGCGCACTCCAAGTAGCCCCAACCCTGTCCTCTGTGCACATAGTGTGAATATCTGCAGGGAAGGAACCATTGGACAAAGGCTTCCATGTGATCTGGAACCCTGTGCAATCAGGGTTCCAGATCACATGGAAGCCTTTTCGTGTATGCCCAGTGGCTCCCTCCCTGCAGATGTTTGGGCTGTACTCATAGACACTTAGGGGCAGGGCTTGTCAGAGCATGTGACATCCTTGGGGCAGGACCAGTTGGCCCCCTCTCACACCTTGATGAAATCCTCCACTTATCCTCCATAAGAGCCTCCACTGGATCCAGCTGTTTGCACAATGGGGCTGAGGTAAAAGGAAGGGATGCTGGCATGCTGTATGCAGTGCGGTTTCAGATCACAGAAAGAGCGAAATTGCTGCCACTCTGCGTCTCTTATTCATTCAGCGAACACAGCATCTGACATTTGGTCTTCTTGGAGGTTCTCATATTTCTTGCTAGTGAGATATGGCCTGACTCTGTGGGAGCCAATGCCAGCTGGAGTTTGGATATTAATCAGGACTCGCAGAGTATCTCTGTGAGTGCGGGGGGTGGGGGTGGAGGGGCTTTCGCATACAAGCATCTCACAAATTCCTGGGCAAACTTTGATGCTCATGTAGGAGTATGAGCATTCCAGCATTGCCTTTCGACACTGGCTTCTCTTCCCTTTTATTATGCCTAATTGCGTCTGAGATTTTTCTTTCTTACTCAACAGCAGCAAGGACTGCCAAATAGGTGTTGTGGGATTGCCTTGAAGTGTGGCTGATCACGGTGTTGTGTTTCAACTGTGTCATCAGGGGGCAGAATGGTGGGTTGATGGTCCTTGTGGGGTGGTTCCAGGTGAGGCTTTTATCAGGCCATCTCCCTGCCTCATTCGCAGAATTTTATAAGGGGTTCAGACATCATCATCTTCCTGACCTCCCCCCACTCCCCACAATGATTTCCTACCACTCCTTCCCTCTTGTTTTCTTACTGCAGACAATCTGTTAAAGACAAAAGGGTGGAATAGCTGCACAATGTCTTCTAACTGATTGCACTAGGAGCCTTCTGTCTGGAACCACTCTTAATAATCGTCAGTGAACGTCCCTTTATGGGAACTAATTGTTAGGGGGATGGTTTCCTGGTGCGATAATTTTGCTAGCATGTGAAAGCCATTAACTTTGAGAAGGTGAGCACCCTTCCCCCTTTGCGAGGGGTGGTGGTGGTTCTGCTGAAAATCTGTGCATGAACAGAACAATGGAAGCGTTTTTGGGAACTGTCTGAGAGAGGGGCGAAATGGCAGAGTCAGAACTGAACTGGGAGATGGAAATATCTGGGAACTGCTGAACTAAAACTATCTGGAAATGGTGGGGTGCATCTCAGGGGATCTGATGGGGGACAGTGGAAATGCTGTCTATAGAAGGGCGGGACTACGCTCAACTTGTATAATTGTAAATAAACTCAAGCACTAGAAAAGTGCCATACGTCCAATGGAGGCTGGTGGCTCTGATGTCAGTGGAGTGGTGAATACTCTCCCGGTTTCAGTCAGAACCAGTCAGTACTCTAAAGGAGCTATCCAACCTCGGATAGCTCCTTTAGAGTTCTGACTGGTTCTGACTGAAACCGGGAGCGAATTCACCGCACCACTGAAATCGGAGCCTCCAGCCTCCACTGCAGATGTCTCCAGTAATCTTTTCAGCCAAAGGAAGCCAGACTTCATTCATTCATTTCATTTATTCATTTATTGCATTTATACCCTGCCTTTCTCCCTCTCGCAAGGAACTCAAGGCGGCTTACATTATCCTCCTCCTCACCATTGTATCCTCACAACAACAACCCTGTGAGGTAGGTTGGGCTGAGAGTCTGTGACTGGCCCAAAGTCACCCAGTGAGCTTCCATGGCCAAGTGGGGACTAGAACCTGGATCTCCCGGCTCCCAGTCCGTCACTCTCACCACTACACTACACTGGCTCTCAGACTTGGGTATGTATTGCCCCTGGAGCCTCTGAATAACCACACAGTGTCTTTTGATTGGTGGCATTAGGAGCTGCATGGCTGGAAGCACTTTTACACAGAGGAAGGAGCAACTCCCAAGGAGATCCATGGAAGTGAGTCTTTTGACATTCCCTTCTGTGAAACCACGGGGCTGAAGATGTTTCCAGCCTAGGCTTTTATGCCACCATGGCCTTGCCTCCTCTGTGGAGGTTTACAAAAGGTCCAGAAGCCATTGTCTTCTGCTCATGAGCCTCCTGGGTTTCCTAACCTCTTTCCCAGTCTTTCTTCTTTAATGCAGAAAATCCATTAAGGAGGAAAGCCTGGATTTCAGTGCATAACTGCTAGCACTAGGAGTCCTCAATTTGGGAGCAGATGAAGGCTCTGTCCTTATTTGACATTTAAAAACAAACAAACAGCTTTATTTGCTGTGGTGCAAATGACTACTGGGATTGGACCAAAAGGAGCGGAGGGCCAGGCGGGTGAGAGGTGGAACCTCTCCCTCGACTCCAGCACTGTCTGGGCATTGCCAGAACATGTCAATACTTCATTAAAATCCTGTTTCTTGCTCTTACAGAATTACTGCAGCCCTCTGCTGTTGTAACCCTCCCTTTGCTGATGACTGCCCCTGGCATTGGTTGTCATCTGTCTCTGTGACTGAGGAAATGACATCTGGGACCTGGCCAAAGCCCATGTGTTGCATGGCTAACCAAGCACCCTCCATCCATGCACAGGGAAGCCAATATGAAGAAGTGAATATCTGTCAGGAAAAAAATCTATCAGGAATGTTATCAAGGCCATTTGTCCTTTCTAAATGAGCTTGAATACCATTTTTTTTTAAATGGCAATTGAAAGAAAAAATCAGTAGCAAGGTCTTTCAACTGTTAATGGCTTGCTGTTTAGCAAACATCATGATTCATTTTTGTGGTAGATTCTTCCTGGCGTCTATTAAAACTCAGACTCTTGTTAATACTCAGTCAATACTGTGCAGAGCCCCTGTTGCTTAATGAAGTATTTACTGCTGGACTAATTGACGAATCGCTGTGGTTTCTCATGTGGCTTAAGGGTTAAAAGGAAGGACAGATAGCTCCGACGTGGTGCCCAAATGGCCACTTGAACAGCTTTGCCTGTTCCTCAGATGCAGCGCCAGGATGGCAGGCCTCCTGTTACCTCATACTCAAGACGGAGATGGCAAGTTAATGTTGCAGTTGGTTGAATTACAGCCAGCACCATGGTGGCCTTGCTGTTGTCAAGGTGAACAAAGCAGCCAGGCCCAAACAGAGAGGAGCCAAAATAATGTCTGCTTCCTCAGAGAAAGCACATGCTGAATGGGCTGGCAGCCAACGGCAGCTATTCCAACAACCTTTGATAAATGGGGGCCGTGTCCATTTACATTAAATGCCTGCACTAGCCATGCTGAAGGATTGCCATAATGTCAGACAGGCCAGCAAACTGTCTGGAAGAAGCCAAGTTTGACTGGCATGGGTTGTCCAGTGCTGCGTCTAGTCTTTTACTTTCCCCCATCTTTCAAGGAGCCGAGGGCAGCAGACACAGTTAGTTCCACCCACTCCCTGGCTTTTAACCTCACAACCGTATCATCATGATATAGATTAGGGGGCAATCCTATTTATTGTGTTCTCAGTGATCGGAACCCCTTGAACTCAGAGGTATCTGACCATCCAATGTAGGGTGGGAGGAGTGGTGGAAGGGACTTTCGCCTCTCCATCATTCCGCCCTGCAGATTTCACTAGATGAGTGTTCTAGCACATCTAGCAAGAGCACTTCAGAGGGGGAGGGAAGGAGGCTGGAAGAAGGTCAGGATAACTGTATCCTGGCCTCTCTGGTCTCCTCTGCTCCCCTCCATGCCCACCAGAACACCCCCTTTCCGCCTCCTCTGAGGTCGCTTTTCCAACCTTGGAGGGCAGCCATAGCAGTTCTTTCTGCGCAAGCTGCAAGGGGTCAGAGTCGGGGGGGAGGCAGATCTCCAACTCTCCCTTTCCGAGGTTGGAGCACTGTCTTCAACCTCGGAAGGGTTTTTCCAAGCAGTCCTATGGTCCCGGGGACGCTCTCCTAAGGACCATAGGATTGCTCTCTAGGGTAATGAACACAGGGAGCGGCCTTGTACGGAGTCAGGCCCATCCAGCCCAGTACCATCAACACTGACTGCCAGCGGCTCTCCAGGGTTTCAGGCAGGATTCTTTCCTAGCCACACTGGGAGATGCCGGAGGCCTTCTGAATGCAAAGCATGTGCTCTACCACTCTGCTATGGCCCCTCCTTGAGTGACTGGGATTTTGAACCTGGATCTCTTCGTTCTTAATCCAACACTCCAATCATTACACGACACTGGCTTTCTAATTTCTTGGCCGCTGCAGAAATCAAACGGTCCCACACTGGTTTTCTTTGTGCATGTAACCCTTTCAGACATCTATATCTTGCCTTTCTATCAAAACAACTGAGGAAGAAGTAAACGATATGAAGAAGTAAAAAAAGAAAGAAAGCAGAAAACGAAAAAGAAGCTAAAATAAACAGCAAAGTTGGAATTATTTTATTTAACTTAAATCACTTTTATCCTGCGCTTCAGCTGAAAAGGCTCCACAGAGCGGCTTACAGATTAACAACATACAACACCCTCCTTGCCCCCAGGCTGACAATCTAAAAGACACGACACAAAAACAAAAAGGGATTGGGAGGGAAGAAGAAAAAAGCAAACCCAGGCACCCATTTTAAATTACGAAGCTCTTATAGCAAGGGATGGAAAGAGTTCAGGGAGAGGAAGAGCCGAATGGTGCTGGTCTCCCAGCAGTGGTTCTGCAGTTCCATCTTTCCCTCTTTTTGTATCCTGATGGAATGGTTACTATTAGAGGACAGTTGAGGGAGAGAGCATCCCTAGAAACCTGATCTCTCAGCAGAGGTGATGGAGTGACCCTGCTTCCTTTCTTTTCTTCTATTGCATCCTGATGGGATGATGTGAAGGTTTGAGGCCTACAGAGGCAAAGGGAAGAAAGGTCAGGTCTAGAGGCCCGGAGTTGTTGTTGTTTTTTGGTTGGGAGGGGCTAGCCCTGAGAGGAGTAGTTTCATTTCCCCAGTTCAGTTTCATTTCTTCAGGTTTGAAACAGTACTTTCACTTTTGGGGAGGAGGGTATAAAAAGAGAAAGTCAGAAAGACCAGAAAGAGCACAGTTGGGGAGACCAGAGCCTGAAGAGGGAGCAGGAAGAAGCAGCCTGGAGAAGTCTAAGTACAGCTAGGGTAAAGGGACTTGTGTTTTGCAACTTTTATTTTCTCTTAGGGCCTTTTTATCACTTAGCTCTATTGTGTAAATACCTTTAGTTGTGATTTGCTTGCTTTAATTTACCAGTAAACTTGTTGTGGTTAAACCCTGTGTCTAGAGTGTTAATCACCCCACACCTACAGCCTAAACCCCATGTTATTGGAAAGGGGAAGGTAAAAGAAAGGAGGGACTCTTAAGGAGGCAAGAGATCCTTAAGGAGTTGTTCAGGGGGTCCAGGTCAATGGTGGAACCCTGACAGATGGCTACTGTTTTTTTTAAAGACAATCAGTCGCATAGCCATATCAACAATCAGTTAATCATTAAACAAATAGCTGCCAAATACAATTGTAAGAGGCATTATCCAAAGACAGCCTGCTGGAAAAAGATGTGTCTTAGCTGTCCCGTCAGAAAGTAAGCAACGGTGGGATCTCTTTCAGCATCTCATGGTAATGCAGAATAGAAATTAAGTCAAACTAAAGACTCCGTCACAGGTGAACACCAATAGTGTAGCATCACACCTAGAATAGCTAGATGGTGAGGTCTGACCCAGACAACTTGAGCTGGGCTTGCTTGCTTGGATAGAAATGGATGGCTTTTCGATAGGGTTACAGTCTAGGAACATCTAGAGTGCCTTCAACTGCCAATACAGATAGAACAGGAATATATCCACGCCCTGCTCCTGCATAACATGGTCTCATACGAAATACAGAGCTTACATCTCTTCCAGTAGGGACAGGTGACAGAAGTGCAACTTTTGCAAAAAGATGATGGCATAAAGCATCACATGATGAATTTTAATCGCTCCTGGATGCATCCTTAGTTATGACTGACAGTTCAAAGTTGTTTTTAGTTAGGGTTGTTTGTGTATATTGTCTGTGTGCTTTTATGTAAATGGATTTTGAACTTTGTATATTGTATTTTGATGTTTTAACTTTTGTAAACCACCTGGAGAGCTTCGGCTATGGGGCGGTATAGAAATGTTAATAATAATGATAACAACAACAACAACAACAATAACAATGCAGGATGGCAGACCCTCAGGCCCGGGGGGCCAAATCTGGCCTACCCATGGGTCCCACTAAGGCCCTCTGGGGTTCCCCAGAAGTCCCATCCCCTTCTCCTGGTCCCACACCTCCTTTTCCCCAACCACTGATCGTGTGATGGGTTCCCAGCTTTTGTGTAGTTTTTTCCCAATTCTAGAAGGTTGAAATGCCTCTCCTGGCAGAAACTAAGCTTAAATATGTTGGTATATTTCAGCCCTGTCCACTTTGCCTTCAGCCCTGCACATTTCTGAGAGCTTCTCCAAAATGGAATTTGGCTGTCAGGCTGAAAGAGCTTCAGCACCCTTAGCAGAAATGAACAGGAAGCACAAGGGCCTTGCGTTTCCTGTTCACTACACGCCTGAGAGTCGCTTTCAGTTCAGGTGCACCCTTTCCCTCAAAACAGGTCTTCAGCACTGCCAAAGCAGTGTATTGAGGGTGAGTGGTAGAACCATTGACTGTGGTAGTCGATGTGCAGCCCATTGCTTTGAGAAAACACCTCTGCACTTAGGTTTATAATGAGGAAAATGCTATAAGATTGAATATCTACAATCCAGTTGGTAGCTGTTGCTTAAAAAAAAAACAACCTATCTCTTTTAATCTCCATTTTTGGGGATGCCTTTTCTAGAACATCCACCTCTGTCAAGTATGTAAAATGGACCTATTAGGCTCCCTTCCCAAATCAGAACAATATTATACAAAGCAGAGGAAATATTATAATTGGAACAACTCTTTTAAAGAAAGAAACCCAGTAAGAAAGAATGACTTCCAATGGCGTTTTCTGATTGCTTACCTTATAGCAATGCCAAACAAATTAGAGAAGTACAGAAATACTATTGTCAAAGATGCTGAATAAACTATAAACTTTGTTCTAGAGATCTAGACAAAATAGGTAGAATGATAAAACTGTGTCAGATCGACACTGAAGGAACACTTGTTTAGATCCAGTGATGTGGAAACAAAGATGTGGGTTAAAAGAAGCTTATCTATGGAAAGTTAACAGAGCATTTTCCATTAAGGTCAGTGTTACAGATCTGAAAGCGCCCATAATATTCCCAACTGATGGACTCCTTCTTTACATGAGTTCCCTCCAGAAATAATTACTGGTAGGCTGCCAGCTCAGGCAAATTGTCACCCGAATATTTATTTATTTATTTATTACATTTTTATACCGCCCAATAGCCGAAGCTCTCTGGGTGATTCACAAGAATTAAAACCATTAAGTACAACATGATAAAATACAATATAAAAGTTTAAAAGTTTAAAACTACAGTATGAAATTAAAAAACAAAGTAAATCTTAGCAGGAGTGTAAAGATTTAAAATATGCTAACAGATTTTAAATGACAGGAACTGAAAGACTAAAACGCCTGGCAAAATAAGGAGGTCTTCACCTGGCGTGGAAAACAGCAGTGGAGGCTGGTGGCTCCGATATCAGTGGGGCAGTGAATCCGCTCTGGGTTTTAATCAGGACCAGTCGGAACTCTAAAGGGGTTATCCAAGGTGTGCAACTTTAGATTCTGACTGGTTCTGACTGAAACCTAGAGTGGAGTCACCACCTCACTGCCATTGGAGCCAAAAGGCTCCACTGGAAAAGAGCACAACTTGTCTGTCCAGCTTGAGGAGATCTCACTCCTCCCTTGGATCCAGCTCTAGGAAAGGAAGTAAAAAGGAAGGTGGTTTGAATATTATTATTTTTACCCCAAACCCAGAAATACAGAATTTAACAAAGGTCTTGTGAAAATCTTAAGAACACAAGGCGTAGCTTTGCAACTGCCAGTCTGGCACGTACAAAAGGCTTCAGTGAGACATTCCCTTTAAAAACCAAAGAGCCAAATGCCCAGATATAAAAAGGAGCTTATTTGGAAAAAGGGGGAAACAGGGAGAACAAGCAATGTAACTAGAGGGCTGGACCAAGACGTTTTGCTGCCTGAGGCAGCATGTAGAAAAGATGGCCAGACTGGCAGCTAAATCTTACTTTAACACTGGAGGAGGGACAGTAGTTTACTTAGGGGGTCAGGACAGACTGTATGGCCCACACAGCTCTGTCTGCTCCCTGCCCTTCAGCATGTCTTATAGGTCCCTTCCAGCCCTACGTTTCTATGTGCTGCCCGAGGCGGCCACCTCACCCTGCCTAATGGTAACAATCACACACCCAGAATTCTAAATAAAAATGACTAAAGTCAATCTAACATAGCTAGTTACATGGTACCTACTTGTGTAGAATCTTGGGTTTCAGAGCTTATATGGAGTTCATTACAGAGAAGAGGACCCGAGAGAGGTCATCTTGCCCTCTTGATTAGATGTTACTAGAAAGACTGAGAGCAAAGACACATATTTATGGGCGTGCAGTAAAAGCTAGCCCCATAGCAGAGTCTTTCATTTTGTTTAATAGTGTGATACCCTCTATTTGTGATGTCGGTGGGCTAGCCAGAAAATCAGGAAAATTAGCAGCTGAACCCACCTTTTTAATGACTCTAAACTTATATCTCGAAGGAGCTGGCCAGTTCCAACCAGGTGTGCTATTATAAGCTTAGAGTACAAATGTTTATTGGAGAACAAAACATGCTCTTAGGGTATAGTGGAGCTACATCAGAATAAAGGTCACAGTCAGCATCACTGAAACACCATTTTATTCTGTACATATGGGGTTGGATCCAGCTTTAGCTTGCCATAGATGGAAGGGCTCCTTCCATCCATGGGAGATTTCTGATCCAGCAGGGAAATCCTGCTGGCAGGCAGGCAAAGGAGAGAGGTGATCTTTGATGATTCCCCCCCACACACACACCTGTGCCCCTGAAGATCTGTTCTGGAGGGTTGGGGGACCCTCCAGAACAGTGGGGAGGTGGCGCTGGTGCTTGCAGAGGAAGGAGGGGGAATCAGTAAAGAGCGCCCCCCTCTTGCTTCTGCTGTTGGGAGCGTTCCAAGCAGAACTCCACTCGTGGGCTGCTCTTGCTGGTGGAATAAAAGCTGGATCCAACCCACAGCGTTTTCCAAATACATTAAACAGACATAAAGAATGATAACATTGCATGTTGTTCTACAGAAAGCCATCTCGCCACCTTTTAAATATTATCAACACATCTTGTATAATGCAAGGCAGAGAATCTTTACAATTATTATTTTTTTAAAAATGATTTTCTCTCAGCCTGGCTGATTGATTTGGAATCTCCAAATTTAAGGCATTGCAGTTATCAGATTATTGAAAAAGGAATCCTGTTTATTTGAACCTTAACTGTCTTAGGGTGCAATCCTATGCAAGTTTAGACAGAAAAAAGTCCTACAATTCCCAGCATGCTCCAGCCAGCATGGCTGCCTGGAGGAATGCTAGGAGTTATAGGACTTTTTCTGTCTCAACGTGCATCGGATTGCACCTTTAAGTTCCTAACTGATTATTTAAATTCACTGCTTTGTCCTCTCTCACAGCCTCCCTTTCTAGACCCACATTAGCCTGTGCTTACAGCAAGCAGCAATGTATTAAAGCTTGTAACTGATCAAATGCTTAGAACTCCTGCCACCTCCATCAGCAGAGAAGGTAATTTGTTATATAAATCCAACCTCAAAGTTGTTTCTGTGGATGCTGTTTAAGTCCAGTGTTGACCTATCTGTTACAATATCCAAATCGGTATAGTTGGAATTACAAAATAGTTCTGAAGCCATTTTGTGTTGGTGTAAAAATATGCAAGCTTTCAAACTGTGCAGAATTTTTCATCAGGTTGATGAGCTAATTTTCTTCTATATGGAAATTTATTTCTAAACTCTATATGCTGTTGTAAGACCAATTGGCATTATATGCACATTTAAGAGGTCCACATTTGGAAAAGTACCCACATGGTTAGCTGCCTCACATGGTTTGTTGGCAGGGCCAGATTAACACTATAACTTGCAAAACAGATTTGGATCTTCCACATCCCCCCATGTGCCCACTTTCATTTCTTTGCCCTGCCTTAAGCATACCCTTTTCCTGACCTCTTCCTTATGCAGAAGAGCACGTGGGGCTGCCTTTAAGGCTGGTCTGGAAGCTGCAGCTAGAGCAAAATGCAGCAGCTTGGCTGTTATCAGAAGCTGCCCCCTTTCAGCAGAAAACTCCCTAGCTGCAGGAACTGTACAGGCTACTGGGCCAGGTTTAAGGTTTTGTTATTGGTGCATAAAGCCCTAAGAACTTGTCTTCTCCATTACCAGCCTGCCTGGTCACTGATGTCATCAGATGAGGGACTCCCAGTGGTTCTGCATGGTTCATTTGGAGACTACTTAGGAAAAAGCCTTCAGTGTACTGGTTCCCTCTCTGTGGAACTTCCTGCCTGTTGATGGCAGGCACCAACGTTTTGTTTTTGGCCCCTGCTGAAGACATTATTTAAACAAGCCTTCCCTGACTTACCAGCCCTGGTTTTATTCACACAATCTGATTTCAAAGGTTTTAGTTTTGTATTTCAATTACTATTATTTCTCCCCCCGCCCTTTGTTATTGTTCACCACTCAGATATTTTATTGGATGTAGCGCAGTATATAAGGGAGCAATCCTATGGCTGCTAGCCAGCGGCTAGACGGCCATAGGATATGGTGGTTTCCAGGAACTGACCTGGGAGCCCACGCTCCGAGGTCCGTTCCCGGAGAACTGACCTTCTCCCCGTCCTGCATTGCCTTGCAGGCAGCTCGGAACAGCCCCGTGCTTGGAAGAGGAGCGCACAGCGGCGAAAACAGGGCATTCCGGGGCGGGGAAGGCGGAAATGCCGGTACAACATATCCTATGTGTTGACTGGCAGGTGCTTCCCCCGCTCTGCTGTCCTGAGGCTAGACAACCAAAATCAGCTGTCTAGCTGCAAATGCAGGGCGGCTGAAGCATGGAGGGGATGATCCCCTCTGCACTTCCCCTTGCATTGGATAGGCCTCAGAGTTCGGAGGTGGCCGCCTATCCCCAGAGGAATGCACCCTAAATCTTGTAAATAAATAAATAATAAAACCAAAGCATTACCTTTTCAGTGGCCACCTCACTGTCAGCATAACTTATGAAAAGGGATCTCTGTGGTTCAGAGTGGGGGAAAAGTATTAAGTTTTAGAAACTCAATACATAGTGTACATAGCCAGCATGAGAACCCCTGGAGAAGGGGCATTGGGATCATCCCAAGTGTTCAGCAGGAACCTTCTGGCTACATTTACCATCTTACACCCATATGTATTGGACCCCACATTTGACTTTTATTTCTGTACCTACTTTTGTGCGTAAACTGCTATACAATTCTGATTTCAATCATCTTTCCCAAACCCAAATAGATAGCTGGCACTGGGTCAGGGCAGTGGGAGGCAGGAGTTAGACTGCAATCCTCCAGTTGACCAGTGGACGTCTATACTGCAGTGACCGAATGCAGCCAAGATGCAAAACTGTGTGTTTCCAACTGTTCATATAGAAGTTTACAAATCATCCAGGAAACACTCTCTTGTACAACCCCTGGGAGCGGTTAGCAGCGGGGTCTGAGCGTTAAGTTTTGAGAAGTATTGGCATATGTGATGTGAGTCACATCAGAGATGAAATGTATCTCAAGCAAGACAGCCAAGCCATAGGCCATGCCGTGGCTAGAGTCTCTGACAGCCTGAGTCTAGGAAGATCAAATCCTTTCTGATCCTAAATATGGCAGGCAGGCAGACTTTTAGTTGGGCCAAAGCTTATTCAGACTCCCCCGCCCCCAAATAAAATTGTATCCAACTCTGAGCAATGTCCTTTGGTAGTTCTTGATGCTCCATAGGAATAAGAAAAAAAAGGGTTTTCATGTAGGGGAAAAGCCTGTTTCCAAATTTGAGATTTCCATGCGGATGCGCTGGTTTGCAGCTTAACAGGCCAACAGCCTCTGCAAAGTGGTGAAAATGCCCCACCTTGTGGTTGGAGACCTGAGAAGCCACACAGTGAAAAGGCTGGCAGATACTTTTAAGACTAGGAACGCCTGTTTGGCTCAAACACATCCTATGTTTGGCCTGAACGGCAAAAAAGGTCTGAGGGTGCAATCCTATTGCAATAGGTGGCAGCCTCTGAAGTTGGAGACTGCCGAGTATCCAATGCAGGGTAGCCATAGCACAGAGGCGATCTTCACCTCCGTGCTCCAGCTGCCCTGCATTTTTAGTAAGATGGCCGATTTTCGCTATCTTGCCACAGCTTTGAGGAGGGAAGGAAGCTACATGGCCCATAGCCAGTTGAGTGAAGTGGCTTCCGCGGTCTCCTCCCCTCTCCTCCTCCGGGACCACCCCCTTTTCACCATCTCTGTGCTCCATTTTCAAGTAAGGAAACATAGCTGGCACAGGGAGAACCGCACCAGCTACGAGGGGGCCAGGAGCGTGGGTTCTGGGAGCCACGTTCCAACATTGGTTCCCAGAAACTGGAAAATCCTATGGCCCTCTAGACAGTGTCTAGTGGCCACAGGATTGCACCCTCTATCTTGGAAATCATGTTCAAGATTAATTGAACACACACGTAGCCCTGATCCAATGGTAGGAATGCATTACCCCGGATAACCAAATCAAATAAAATCAAATGCTTATTACAGCCCGTGACCAGACTGAGAATACAAGAGAGAGATCCCTGACATGCTCCTGGAATGTGCCCTTTTTGCCCTTCCTGCTCTTGGAGCACCAATAGCAACAGTGGTGGAACCTTTTGCCGATGGTCAGGGAGGGCTGGGGACCCCCACAGCAGACTTCCCTTTCCACGGGTGACGTAGGTCCACAGTACCCTCAGGGCCCACAGGACTGCACCCTTCAGGTGCAAACTTTACAATACAACAAGACTAAAGTCCTTTGGGTTAATTCAATATAATTTTATTTTTGTTTGGAGAGGCACACTGGTTTTGTCACACTTTGTTTCTAGTTCTTAACATAGAATACACACTTTATGCAAAATCCAGTTAACAAAAACTTGCATTTTCTGGCAATGCAAAATTCCTTGTTGACCTAAATTTTCCGAAGTCTTTCACTGAGATGATCCAACAGCTTGGAATACAATGTGGATAAAGTATCTGGCTGCACGTACATTTCTGCTGTGATGGAAGGCACGCCTAGCAGATACTTGGCAGCTTAATGTTTAATCAACAAATTCCTATTATGGGATCAACATTTAACTCAGCAAGAGGTAGCAGATCAGTTAAGATATAGCTGGATGCACACCATGGAATTAAAGATTATCCAGACATTTTCTTTTTAGAAGATTTTGTGCTCTTTTCTTCACTTTGCCAGATGGTTAATACAAGTCAATTTCTGAAGTTGCACACAAGCAGAACCATCATCTTCCCTCTAAATTCTTTTGAGTTAGTATGTAACAGTTGGTGAAGAGTTCAGTGTTAATTCACTGAAGACTTCAGGCTATCCTTTAGGCTGTATTCTGAATGATGACAGCTATACCTTGGCCACCTCCAATGCAAGCAGAACCGACTGCATATTTACCTCCACGGCGCCTATAAGAAAGCAAGAGACAACCAATAACAAAAAAGATCTCTAAATGTCACAGTCGTGGTCTTCTAGAGTCATTTGTTCTGCTTTCTGAAGGACTGGGTAGAAGATTTAGTTACCTGATTTCTACCCTGCCTGTTAGCTCCACAAGAGCACCCAGAACTCACATATCTGGATGACATAGAGAAGAACTGCCAGTCACATCGGACTGTAGTGTCTTGATGTTGCTGGGAAAACAGCTTCCTTCTGTAGACAGCAGCCCAGTGTGGTTGACGGAGGGAGGGAATGCGGCCAGCTACAACTTGGGCCTGCTACAGAACTTGTGGATTTGTGCCAGGCTGCCATGAGCTTGCTGAGTTTTATGTATTGTCCTTTATATCAGACTCCGTGCATTAGGAGCTTTAAGGAAGGCTAACAGCCACTCCACAGGTGCATGTTTTCTAACTTGGTGAGGTGCTGATGCAAAGCATGTGCTCTGCCTCCAAGCTATGCTCTCTCCCAAACACGCATTCCAGAATACTGAAAACAAAAATGAGAAGTGGTCCCTAGAGTTTCCTTCGTCTTCCACATACCTTAGTTCATAAACCAGATGAGCTGTGATCCTTGAACCCGATGCGCCCAGGGGGTGACCCAAAGCAATGGCTCCTCCATTGACATTTGTCTTCTCTGGGTCCAGACCCAACACCTTCTCCACTGCCAAGTACTGTGGTGCAAAGGCCTCATTGACCTTGAAATGCATAAAACAAAGAGGAAAGTTGGAAATACCTTGCCTGGGTTACTATAAATACATTCTGGGCCTGTTTGCATGTCCTGGGAGCTTACCGTGGCTTAATTTACCTGTGGGCATTGTTGTGTCATGTTGGGTGCTTGTTGGCACCATTTTTTCATGTCATGTCATGTGGGCTTGTCATGTCATGTGAGCCCAAGTGGCAGGGCTTGTCTGAGGGTCTCAACCAACCCTAAAACAAGCCGTGGGTTAATTGACGGTTGTCTAACACTCAAATAACCTCTGCCGCCTGGGTTCACATGACAGACAAGCAGAATGCACCTTTCCTTTGGTGGGGGCAGGCAGGGAATCACCGATCAAAGGCAAGTGCTAAAAAATGTCAAAGTTACTTAACATATAACTCAGGGAAGTGTTGAGCATTTCTTTTATTTTTCAAATTATATCCCAACTTTCCATATTTCTTACTTCCACGGTTGCTAACAAGGAACAATAAATAATGGGAGGAAAACCTTAGCAAGGTGTGTTGCTCACACATTAGAAACAGCAGACACAATGAAAGACCCTTTCTCTGGCTGCAACCTGTGTCACCTCCAAAGCTGAGGGCAACTGGAGAAGGGCCTCTGAAGATATATGCATCTGTGTATCTCGGTATACAGGCAGGTTCACGTGGGAGAACGTGGACCTTCAGGGATGCTCGATACCCACAAACCCCAGAGAGAGATAGGGAGAGACTGCTGATCCCAGGCAAACAGTCCAAAAAGCCAAAAGTGTAAGTAGGGTGGAGTGATAGGGACATGTCCTAAGGTACACTCGGGCATTAAAAATAATGTAATTCATTATTAAAATAATACCAAATTATAGAATGTTTTCTTTTCGGTTTGGAATAACTGGACAAGGCAGCAGATGAAAAGCCAGGTCTCAGCTTGATCAGAGGCTTAGCAAGGGCAGCAGGCGTAGGCAGAGAAGTGCCTGTAGCTTCTCACTGGCTCTGTGCCTGTAGCCTAACACAGTAAAGCACATCCAGCCACTTCTTGTAGCAGAGGAGAAAAGAAGCCAGAGATATGAAACTCTGCTGCTGATTGGCCAGCAGCTCTGCAGGCCTTTTTATACTACAGCTTCTGATCTGATTCATGGCGGAAGAGCAGGAGCAGCCTAACTGAACAGGGATAAGATGGCATTTCAGTAGCAGATACTTCAAAGTTCACAACCATTTTTAATTCCCCAGGGGTTGGTTCAGAGGCAACCCCTGTTCTCTAATTTTAAACTTCAAACCCAATTATATAACTACTCTGAAATAATAACCTGTTTTTCTAGTTCATAAATTGAACCACTCAATGTGGTTAACAGTAAAAGATTAAAATCATAATCACAAACGTATGTACTAAACTGCGACGCAAGCAAGCAGCAAATAAAACAACAGTACCACCCAGGAATTGAAAAGAGCCAGCAAAATAATATCCAATATTCAGACCAGAGCGGCCTGAGCAATTACAATTTTCCAGGCATTACAAAATGCCACCCGGCGGGTGGGGGGGCGCTACACAGCTCTCCTGAGGCAGAGAGTCCCAAAGGGCAGGTGCCACAACTGAGTAGGCCCTCTCATACATTCCTGCCAACTATGCCTTCAATGGGGGTGGCATATTCAAGAGTAAGGGCCTCTCCCATTTATCTTGGCTGCTAGGCAAGATCACATAGGAGAAAGTGGGCCTTTAGGTATCCACGTAACTTCCCAGGTGGTTTAAAAAAAAAAAAATGGGGCGATGCTAAGTCCAGAGAGGGTGAGGTCATAGAACTGGGAACCTGCTAGGGACACAGAAATTATTACATATGCAACTTTTTTAAAGAAGCAACCAGCCTGTAATTGTTCTGCAAAATT
Organism: Heloderma suspectum; assembly: GCF_057233095.1. Taxonomy (NCBI): domain Eukaryota; kingdom Metazoa; phylum Chordata; class Lepidosauria; order Squamata; family Helodermatidae; genus Heloderma; species Heloderma suspectum. The sequence goes on from NC_139459.1 coordinate 16,840,697, forward strand.
CAAGACACTCTCTCCTCAGTAGCAACGGAGGAAGGTGCTGACTTGATACAGGCTTACAGGCCAGCAGGGACCACTATCAGAGTCATTTGCCATCTCAAGTGGCCATGCCAGGATGGTAGACCCACCCTGGGTGTGGTACTTATCAACTGCTTTAGGACTTCCCTGGCTCAACAGGTCCCAGGTCCCCATCCACAGATGGGAAAACCCAATTCCAGTATTTGAAGGTTGCTTCTAACAAGTGACTAATGATTTTCAGGAACTCATGCTTGTACCGTGTCTGAGTCATATCCCTACAGGTAGATGGCTGAGGACTGCACTTAAAAGTTCATCTATAGGTGAAATTTAATTCGACTATAGCTCACCTTGGCATACTGTATAATTAGCCTGAATGCCACACTAGGCTACCGTTTGACTATTTTGCTTTCTGCACAGCTGTCCTTACCTCAACCAAGTCCATATCTTTCAGAGAAAGTCCAGCTTTCTTCAGGGCTTCAGTAATGGCAGGTACTGGACCTATGTTTACACACACACATGCATCAATTAACAGAGGAATCTTTTTCAATGCTACATACACACACACACACACACGCACGCACACACACACGGTGAGGTTGGTTGGAATCCCTCTTTCCATGAATTCTGGTTCAGCCTTAAGATGACTCTGTCTGGTTGCCAAAGCCTGCTATGTGGAGGTGTATGTGCCATGCCCAGGAGAAAAATGTCTGCACCAAGGAAAAAAGAGCTTTTGCACACATTTAATTTGCATTTTATACATTCTCCTAAACATATTTTCATGTGTTGTATTTATTGCACTAGCTGGTGATGCAGAAGGAAGCAAAGGAAGGTATGGAGAAGCCCTCACTAGCTGCCCACAACTTGTACAACAGACATCTTCCCTTGAGTTAGCAATTCTCATGTGGTAGAGGGATCTTCCCACCAAACAGCAATATTTCTACCATATTTGCGAGTATTGTATGGAATATGGTGCCATGACTTACTGGGTAGTGCTTGTGTTGTGACTACTAACAAATGACAAACTCCCCCCACCCCATGCCTGTGTCACTTTGTGACCTATTAAATACTTAATTTTAAATGCTACTTTAGAGGACAAGCATTCCTCTGCTGTGTTATATGAGTGCCCATCTGGCCGCATTAAAGATACCAACATCAGCAAGGCCATTTCTTTTCTCCACAATGCCTCAAACTGATGGTCGCCAGTTTGGATGGCTTCACAAGGGGATTAAGCAAATTTACGGAGGATAAGGCTTCCAATGGCTACTAGTCCTGATGACTATATGCTCCCTCCAGTATCAGAGGCAGTATCCTGGGGAACACAACTGGGCGGGTGCTACTGTACTCATGTCCTACTTGGGTTTCCCACAGGCAGCTGGTTGGCCACTGTATGTATGCTGGACTAGATAGACCTTGGTGTGACCCAGCATTGCTCTTCTGATAACCTTATTAACCTTTTCCCTGGTTCATATTTTGTTTATTTCTTTGAATACAGAGCTCTTTTTCTCCAGAGCAAGAGGCATGTCCCCAAGATTAAAAAAAAAAAGGGAGCGAGAAAAGAGAAGAAGAAAAAAACAGGAAAAGAGGCAATCACTATGCCCACTTACTCTGTTCCAGGAAGGCCAGTCCTCATTACATACAAATTGGATTTCTTGCTATTGCCTGCAAATCAGGACTTCTGGAGGCCTCCACAGCCTGGTGCACTTTGAGCACCTAACAGAAAAGTCCATGTCCCTGCAACTTACCAATGCCCATGACGTTGGGGTCACATCCAACTGCATGATAGGCTACTATTCTAGCCAATGGAGTGAGGCTGTGCTTTTTTACAGCATCTTCACTCGCTATGATCACTGTTCCAGCTCCATCACATACTCCCTAGGAATGGAAGGAAAATATTACATCGAATCTGGAATAAATCAGTGGCAGGATGTCCTTAGCTGGCTCAAAATAATAGCTTATGTTTCAAAGTGGCCATCCTGGGCCAGAAAAACTGAAGGATGCATCTCTGGAGGGCCATCCTGAAGCTAAACTAATCAGTGATGAAGACATTACCTCGCTATGCTATGCTTAGGGTATTCCTATTTCATGGGCACTCAAAGATCAGTGGCTGTATCTTGCAATAAGCTCGTTCCAATGCCATAAGATGAAATTGAGAAAATAAAAACAAAACAAACTTACCAGAGCTTGTATACATTACATTACATTAGGATACTGTTGCAGTTGAAATTTGAGCAGCAGAATTATAATTTATACAGGTGCTGTCCAGGTAAGCCTGAAGAGGCGCTCTGTGTGAAAGGAGCATTAGAATAGCAGCCTGTAGGTTTATTTTATTTAGCGATTTTTACCCTGGTCTTCAGCTGACAAGGGTTCCAGAGCAGTTAGGGTTTGTACAGAAACATCCAACGTTTCTGTGACATCAGTCGCAAAATAGATTAACATTCTGTATGTAGAAAGCAGAAAAGCTCCGCAACAGGGACTTTTTCTTGATTTGCTCATTTGTGCATTAAGACTTCACTTTAAACCAGGGGTGGGGAACTTTTTTCCTTAACAGGGACTATAGGCGCACAAGGTGGGGAGAAATCAACCAGAGGCCACACATAACTAAAGCATCTGGCTCATCTGAGCAGAGCTTCGAAGGTGTGGATCAGGCTGGCTGACAGCCAATTCAATTTGTGCTTTCAAAGGTGTCCCTCCCTAGGCGACGAGAAAGGAGAGCTTTGAAGGCACAAAGCAGACAGCTTTCAGCTGCACTGCACTTTCAAAGTGCCGGCCAGCTTCCGCCCGGGGAGGGACACCTTTGAAATCATGGATCAGGCAGCTGTCAGTAGGCCTGATCCACACCTTCAAAGCTCTCCTCAGGTGGGCCAAATGAAATTCAGCAATCAGCCAGATCTGGCTCGTAGGTTCCCCATCCCTGCTCAGATGTATGGAATCTGGAAATGTTTAGGCTAGGACTGGGGACAGAGTTTGGAGATTCTACACTGTGGGAGAGGCGTTAACGCCAGTCTACACAGCTAACAGGACTATATATACTCTGCACTATTCAGACTGCAGGTGGGCGAGTCACACGTTTGAATGCACCCCCCGCCCCCGGGTAAAAACAGGCAGAACATTTCTCTTTCGCATACCAGCTTTCTGTATGTGGAGTTTGTGGAGGAGCATTCGAGCATGCAGTCCCTCACCAGCCAGCCAGGAAAAGCTGCATCTCAAGGATCTGGTTTGCATGATCACTGCAGCCCACAGTGACTTATTTAAGCCACAGTGGGTTGTGGTGCCATGGGTGCCAGGCTGCCAATTCAAGCCCCTGCTACAGCTTCTCATGTTGTCCGAATCCAGTGAGGGTGGCTTGTTGGAGTGGATAACAAACCAACCCACAACCCTAGAACATGCCATGGGCTCTAGGTGGTTTGTTCACCACCCCACAAGCCACCCTCACCAGGTATGGACAACACAGGAAGCCATGCCCAATAAGCTTAATCAGGCCAGAATGCAACCGGCAGGCGCAGGGTGGTTAAGAAGCCACCGTGGCTTATTAACCGCCCTTGCGTCATGTGAACCGGCCCAAAATCAGGTCAGATTTGCTCCTGAGTACCACTGCTACACAGTGTCCCATAAACTTCACTGCTACAATGGGTCCCAGCATCTACTTAACTCCCATTTAGATTTTGGCATTCCACTCCGCCTTCATGAACAGCAAGTAGAATGGCCTCCTTTGGGGCTGCCCCCAAATTCCCTCCCCCTGGAAAGCTGCACAGCCTAACAGTGTTCCAGATTTTGTTTTGTCCTGGCTGGCCTATTTGTGGAGAAGGATAACCCACTACTAGAAGGGAGAATATGGCGCATACACACACACACATATAATTTTTTTTTAAAACCCAGCTCTCAGAAATGTGACGTCTGCTCCAGGGAAAGGGCAGCATGGACATCTAAAATGAGTACATTAGCGATTATTTAAGGACTTGCAGGTGCCTTGGCTTTTACCCTCCATGCAAGCAGCTGTTAGACCACCGTCTCAAACCACGTTGCTCACCGAGGCATTCCCAGCTGTGACCGTGCCATCTTTCTTGAAGACCGTTGGGAGCTTTCCCAACTGTTCCATCGTTGCCTCGGGTCTGGGGTGTTCATCCTGTTCCATACTCTGTTTGCCTTTCTTCGTTTTCACTTCCACGGGTGCCATCTCAGCCTTAAAGTGACCAGCTTCATGAGCTATAAGCATAAGATGGCAAACAGCAAATCTCATGCAGGAAGAACTGAAAGACACCAGTAGGTGATGAACAGAAACCCACCACAGAGGCCATGACTGAGGTGAATGAGGAAAGGACTTCGATGGTTGACTCATAGGGCCAGTTCTCACAGCATGCTAAGCCACCCTGAGAATAAACCACAGTGGGTAACTTGTCCCTTATTGCTGACAGACAATTGCCCGCTTGGTGGCTTCCTTTGCTTGTGTCTCCCTCAGTCCCTCAGGCCGCCCACGGCATGCATCCCAGGGGCCTTTGTGGCAGAAATCCTCATTTCCTATGTCAGAATCCTTTCTGCAGTTGGTCCACTGCAGTTACCAGCTGATGAGGGAAACTTTCCCCTGCCCTGCATGAAATCGCAAAAAGGAAATAATTTTCGGAGCCCTTGTGAATGTGGGAAGGCGTTTGTAAACTTTTAAAAAATATATTTTTCCTGCCATGAAATTTGTGCAATTTCCCCCTCTGTTCTACTGCTCTGCCTTGAAGTTTGCATTTTTTTTTTGCGATCCCACTCACTGCTCTGTAACCCTCATGTACATCTCACAGCTAGCAATGGAGACCAATGGAGGGAAGCAAAAAGCACAAAGGGGCAGGGGGCAGAAGCGGCTGGTGGTGAGAAGGTCCTTTAGGGGTGAGTGTTCTTACTTCAGTGTAAGGGAAGCACTGAAGTGGAGGACAGCCGGAGGGGCGGGGGAAGAACTGAAAGCAGCTGGCAGCGGCAGGAGAGAAGGAGCTTTAGGGGTGGGTGTTATTACTATAGTGTAATGTGAAACAGCCTTTAAAAATAAAAGGTGTTCGCTAGGAAGGGAACAGCCCTTTCTGCTATTGGTCCACTGCGGGTGCCAAACCTCATGGCAAAGCAGTAACACTAAGGGGGAAACTGCACAAATCTCAGGGCAGGGCAGTGAAATGGAGGGGAAAATTAAAAAAAATTCCTAGGAGTGGTCATTTGCTCCTATGCACTTGTGCAGGACCGAAAATAAACAAAAAAAACTTGCGAATGCATTCAGAACATTCTCTGGTGTCCTGCCGGGTTCAGACATCACACAAAGCCACCCTGAGAACAAGCCATCCTAAATAACCATACTGCAAGCCATGGGTTCTACGGGTGGCTTGTTTGCACAAAACTACCTATGACGGGAAAACCACTCCAGGATCGGATGTCATACTAAGCCATTCTATAGTCACCCACGATAACTACCCTCCATGGCTTAGTGTGACATGTGAACCCAGTCTGTGTTTCTCCTCCCAGCAACATTCAGTTTGTTTGCACAAATGTGTGGGAACTTCTTAAGAGCTGCCAAAGATGGGAGAGAGCAAACACACCCACTGCAAATGCTGCCTCATGAATCATTTCTCAGCAAATGTGCCAAAGATGGCAAGCATCTTTTGACTAGAAGACTGCAAGCACTTAATGGCAGGTGTGGGCAGGGAGTACACTGGGATCTACTGGTAGATGTCTGGGTGATTTACAGTGATCCCATGCCTTTTTAGATTGTGAGCCTGAGCGAAGGGCCTGACTGTTGATTCTTGCCATTCTTGTTTTGTCTGAACGGTGGGATAGAAATGCTTTGAATAAATAATAATGAATAACAAAAGATGGAGAAGGAGTTCTGACTCCCAACTGCTTAATGATAGCAACAACAAATTGACTCCCCTCTCCCTAAATCAGTGGCAGCACCAGGAAAAAAAATTCTGAGGGGGACAGAGAAGGGGCAAAGTATATTTCTAGATGGGTGTGCTGTGTTAAGATTTCTGAAAGAAAAATAATGGTATACTTCACACTAACACTGCTATCCTAAACATACTTATCTGAAATAAATGGGGAAAAGGTTACTTTGGGCCTACACAACAGAAGGGGAAATTAATTTTAAAAAATATTAATTTACAGATAAAATTTCTTTTCTTTTTTATTATGAGTCACCCCATACATAAATAATAAATTAAGATAAGGCATACTGCTGAAATGAAGAAACTTGGGGTAACTGGGGGTGGATTTGTGTGTGGAAGGACTGTGAGCTCAGTTGAGTTCTGGTACTTGAAGCAAATTTCTGGGCTTAGAATCTTTAATTTTAAGTCTTTTGCCCCTGACTCTGGTTAGTGGATCTCAAGGTTCTAGTAAAAAACAAAAGCAAAGTAGATTCACAACCACAAGATGTAGTGATGGCCACCAACTTGGATGGTTTTAAAAGGTGATTAGACAGATTCATGAGGGATAAGGCTATCCATGGCTACTAGTCCTGAGGGCTATATATTACCGAAAGTACCAGAGGCAGTATGTCTCGGTATATTAGTTGCTCAGGAACATAGACAAGAGGGTGCTATTGCCTTCCTGTCCTGTTGTGGGCTTCCCAGTGGAGTATCTGTTTGGCCAATGTGGGAACAGAATGGTGGACTAGATAGGGCCTTTGGGCTGACTCAGCACAGCTCTTCTTATGTTCTCAAGACTGAAGTCTACTCACTCCTGGATTAGGGAATTAACTCCTCAGCAAACTCAGCAGGAACAAGCAATCCAATTTCACTTAATTTTTTAAATCAAATATAAAACAACTGGGCACTGAGACTGGTTAAAAGTTTACCCAGCTTAGCATATTCATTTGGGGAAGGGAAAGATTCCCACTGCCTTCTCCCTCACATCTAGTTTTCTTCATAAAAGAACAATCCAGACATCACGTCTACTTCCTCCTCTGTTGTTTGTGAGAATTATGGCTCTATTTGGACTGAATGTTGCTCTTTTAAGTTTTCAATCTTTGCATTTACTGACCAGCTTTCCACCTTTGCTGCGTCTTCATCGCATAGCGGTCACAGTCTTCCCTTGTGATGTTATATTTTGCAGCCAGGTTTTCAGCTGTAACGCCCATTGGTGTCTTAATATGCAGATCTGTAAGCCCAGCCCACAATGTGTCTTCCATCTGCGGGGGGTCGGGGGGGACGACAACAATGCAGTAGGATTTTAGCATGAACAACATCATTACAGATTTCTAGTGTAATGAATCGATAGGCATATGGTCAAGGAACACCTAATTACTTTGAATGAGTTCAAATCTCCAGGGCCAGATGAACTGCATCCTAGAGTCATAAAGGAACTGGCAGAAGAACTCTCAGAACCGCTGTCTATTCTCTTTGGGAAATCATGGAGGACGGGGAAAGTGCCAGATGACTGGAGGAGGGCTAACGTTGTCCCTATCTTCAAAAAGGGTAAAAAGGAGGAACCTGGGAACTACAGACCAGTCAGTCTGACATCAATCCCTGGGAAAATTCTGGAGCAGATCATAAAGCAATCCATCTGGAAGCACCTTGACAACAATGCCGTGATTACTCGAAGCCAACATGGATTTGTCAAAAACAAGTCCTGCCAGACAAACCTGATCTCATTTTTCGATCAAGTAACCTCCCTTGTAGAATGTGGGAATGCTGTAGACATCATATACCTCGACTTCAGCAAAGCTTTCGACAAAGTGCCCCATGATATCCTGATGAGCAAACTAGCTCAAAGTGGGCTAGATAAAACAACGATCCGGTGGATCCACAGTTGGCTACAGAATCGGACTCAAAGAGTGCTTATCAATGGGACCTTCTCAAACTGGGGAGAGGTAACGAGCGGGGTACTGCAGGGCTCAGTCCTGGGCCCAGTGCTCTTCAACATTTGTATTAATGACTTGGAGGAGGAGGTGCAGGGAATGCTGATCAAATTTGCAGATGACACAAAATTGGGTGGGATAGCTAATACTTTGGAAGACAGAAACAAAATTCAAAGTGATCTGGATAGACTGGAGCGCTGGGCAGAAAACAACAGAATGACATTTCATAGGGATAAATGCCAAGTTCCGCACTTGGAAAAAGAAACCAAATGCACAGTTACAAGATGAGGGATACGTGGCTCAACCACACTACAAGCGAGAAGGATCTTGGAATTGTTGTCGATCACAAGCTGAATATGAGCCAACAATGTGATGTGGCTGCAAAAAAGGCCAATGCTCTTTTGGGCTGCATTAATAGAAGCATAGCTTCCAAATCCCGGGAAGTCCTAGTTCCCCTCTACTCAGCACTGGTTAGGCCTCATCTGGAGTACTGTGTCCAGTTCTGGGCACCACACTTTAAAAGGATGCAGACAAACTAGAGAGGGTTCAGAGGAGGGCAACAAAGATGATCAGGGGACTGGAAACAAAGCCCTATGAAGAGAGACTGAAAGAACTGGGCATGTTTAGCCTTGAGAAGAGAAGACTGAGGGGAGATATGATAGCACTCTTCAAGTACTTGAAAGGTTGTTACAGAGAGGAAGGCCAGGATCTCTTCTTGATCATCCCAGAGTGCAGGACACGGAATAATGGGCTCAAGTTACAGGAAGCCAGATTCCGGCTGAACATCAGGAAAAACTTCCTGACTGTAAGAGCAATACAACAATGGAACCAATTACCTGGGGAGGTGGTGGGCTCTCCCACACTGGAGGCCTTCAAGATGAGGCTGGACAGCCATTTGTCAGGGATGCTCTGACTTGGATTCCTGCATTGAGCAGGGGGTTGGACTCGATGGCCTTGTAGGCCCCTTCCAACCCTACTATTCTATGATTCTATGAATTATGCCACAAGCATACTTGTAGAAAAGAACCAAGTCCAAAACCAGCATTGCGACATAACATAGCTCTGCTTTTCTAGTGCTGGGTTCTCAAACGTGGTCATATTAACTGTGCAGGACAAATGCAGATGATATCAAGTGTGGAATTCAGCATTCTGAAATTCCCAGCTTTTTATCAGAGATAGCCTTGAAATCCATAGTCAGTCCCTGAGGAACTAGCTAAGTAGTTTCTCTCCGGCCTGTATAGGGCTTCTGGGTGCTACATAGCACTTCGTGCCTCTGGCCAAGAGAAGCAAAACACATTCTACAAAATATACCAATGCTTTACTTCCATTATTTATTCAGTTTTTGGATTTATTCAAAATTTTGGACTTTCCTTGGAACAACCTTTGGGGCTGTTTTGCTTTTTTGTTTTTAAGCCAGCCCAAACAAACTCCCAAGTTGGAACGTGCCCTATAGGCCACAAACAGTCTCCTTAACCCAAAATTAGGACAACTGCCAACCTTTGGGGCATTTTTCTAAGACAGACTTGGGGCATTCTCTCTTGTGGTGTGCTTAGGGCTGCTGGGACAAGAGCCAGGCTTAGCCCCCCCGGTGCTCAAGATGTAATCCAGTTGCTCCTGCTCCCTCCACTGACTTGCACCCTATAGCAACTGGTGAGGGAAAAGGAAGTAGCACTGCATTCACTTGCATGCTAGAACAATGGCTTCTTATTGAAAAGTCACAGTAAAATAACCTGCAGTGATGGCAGAAGGTTAATAACCCATCCAAGTTGGGAGCATGTAGCTGCTCTGGGACACATGCACAAGCAGCACCGTTTTCAAGGCACCCTATCAGGGCACTAGAACAAGTTGGTACAGTCCAGGAGCAAGTTTTGGACACTGGTCCAGATTTGTCGCCCGTTACACTGTAACTGAATATACTATCGCTAATAGGACAGCTTCATCTTGCTTCATGTCCTTGCGAGGGTCCAGAGCATGCTTTAAAGTTCCCTGGGGGAGGGATACCAGGGGTTCAAACAAGAAGAGCACACGGCTGTTCTATTAATGCCCAACACTTACAAGTTACAGAAGGGGCAAGGGTCACCTCCCTTTACTTTACACTGATTCAGAGGAGGTGCACTCTTTTGCCCAAAGGTGCAATCCCATGCAGGTTTAGACATTAAAAAAAGTCCTACAATTCCAAGCACGCCCAGATAGTATGGCGGGCAGGGAATATTGGGAGTTGTAGGACTTTTTTAATGTCTAAACATGCATAGATTGCACCCTAAGCCACTGAAGGCACACAGCAGGAAGGAAGAATCTATATCTATACCTCTCTACAGAAAGAGGTGTGTGTGTGTGTGTGTGTGTGTTCATACATACATATACAAAGATGCTGAGAAAAAAAATGGCAAAGCATCCAGTGTCCATACCTTGAGATCGACTCCAAATTTTGTTCCGAAGCGGACATTTCGAACAGCATATGGAGATTGGCTCATACTTTCTGTTCCACCACACAGCACCACCTCTGATTCTTTAAGGCAAATTTCCTGTTTTGAGTGGAGATAAAAAAGCACATAAGAATTCATTACCTTCCCTGCCTCCACCGAATTTCAGGTTATAGAATGCATTTGAAAAAAACCAAAAAAGGGTAGTTGCATCTGAAAGCACCTGAATCCATTTTAAATCTCAAGGATGGACTTGGTGATAATAACTTACACTCAACTTTTGGAGGCGCAACATACCAGTACAAGGAGAAAGTGCTTGTGTCTTCCATGAACTCCACTTAGGGATGGGCAAACATTCCTGTTTGCCTTGGAAGCAATCAGCATTTTGACAGAACTCAAAAAGAATGCTCAATCCCTCCTTGTTTTTCCTCCCCTGCACCACTTGAAAACTGCTATTGGGGGTCAAATCTCCACTCCCCATAAGGGTCTGTGGGCAGGAGGGTCACCTGTAGGAGTGTGCTTTTGCCCCCGGCACCAGGTTTTCCCACGAACAGCCTTCCAAAGCAGCCTGTGTAAAAACCAATAGATGCTGGTTTGCACAAAAGCTGCTTTGACTGGCTGCATCTGAGCTGGTGGCATGGGCAGAACCAGGGAAGCAGGGCTGCTCCAAGTGGGCTGTGCCAGTCTCAATTCTGTTGCAACTAACTGAGCAAGGATGCTTCTATATTCGAGCATCCCTGCTTGACATTCTTAGTCCATCCCACTCTAGACCACCCTTCCACGACTCTGTGGAGAGCATGGGTGTTGCATGAAGCTCCAGCTATTTTATACTGGCACTAGGAAGCGGCCTTATACTGCTCCATCTAGCCCAGTACTGTCAACACTAATTGGTAGCGGCTCTCCAGGGTTTCAGGCAGGATTCTTTCCTAGCCCTACCTGGAGATGCTGGGGATCAAACCTGGGACCTTCGGCATTCAAAACAGGTGCCCTTACTGCTGAGCTACACCCCCTCCACTAGCAGCTAAATGCAGGAGAACAGGGAGCAGAACGCATTCTGCTGACACCTTGCAAGAACTTTTGTTTTAACAGGGATGGACTTTTTGGAGAATATCTGCACTGACTTCTTTTTTAGAAACAATTCAAAGTGCAGTTATAAACCTATAACGCCTTAAAAAGCTTAGAGACCACCCCTCCCATGCAACCCATGGTCAAACCCACCAGGGACAGCCTTTTAATGACACCATCTATGTGTTGGGTTCAGACAGCAAGAGCAAAAAGGAGAGGCAATTCTTGACGCTTTCCCCTTTCGGTTATGGAAATCCATGCCACTGCAGACTCAAAGGTCCAAGTCTGAGCACATTTTGGAAGTGCTGTAACACCCACCTATTTGGCTTGCTTGTGGTGCTCAGGCTTAAGTCAGGTAAGGGTGGGGAAATGAATTTGATTTTGTTCAGTTGTTTTGTTTTTTCATTACCCCAAATTAATCACCCCACTAAAAATGTAAGAGAGTAAACAAATCAATTAAAAACAGATGGAGGGTCCCATGCATTTTAAAATATTTCCCAGTCTCTGAGCAAGGCTGGCAGACAGTAAGTGTGTGTGTGTCACACACACATGCCAGCCTGACCTACGCAAGACAACCAGGCTGATGGAGGATCAGAATAACTTGGTAAAATAAGTAATTACTAAGACAGCAGGATCTAGTACCTGACATCCATTGGCGATAGACTGGAAGCCCGACCCACACAATCTGTTAACTGTTAGAGCAGGAACTGGGATTGGCACTCCGACCCGCAAACCGACATGTCTTGCAAGATAAGCAGCATCTGCAGAGCTCTGCAAGAAAAGGACAGACAAGCTTAAAGCCTTCAACCCTACGCACACCTGGGAGTAAAAATGCACAGGATCGGACTACACAGGTGCAATCCTTTACGCTCACTTGAGACCATGCTCCACTGAACAGACTGGGACCAACTTCTGTTTAACCTGCATAGGATGGGGCTGCATGTAAATTTAGAGCATTTCAAAAAGTCTAGGGAGACGGCACACTCGCAAAGCTTATCTGCGAGGGGAAATAGCAGATCATGTTCCACTGGCTAATTTCTGGTGGGCCTAGTGCCTGCTGGGATACTTGCAAAAAAACATTGAACTAGATGGACCATACATTTACTCCAGTGAGGCACTTCCTATGTTCTTAAGGCAGACCACATGCACAGGACAGCATAGCACATTACTTGTTTCTGAGACCCCAAGTATGCTTTCTTCATTTGCACATTTACAGTATGTTGGTAGACACATGAGGTAGGATCCAAGGGTGTCCTACCACTGGTGGTGAGCACCACTGGTTCCCAGCGCATGTGTGCCCCCTACCACCAGTGGTGGCGATGTAGTGCTTCTGGGGGCAAGCCCCCAAACGACTGGAAACACACATTGGATCCTATCCTTGGTGTGATGCTGAGCTGTCCTTCCGTGTCTACTCCTCTAAAAGTACAAGCATCTTTCAACAGAATGCTGGCAGCAATCGCCCACATCGTCTTTCCCGCAGCTTCCATATTTATTTATTTCATTTCTATACCACCCAAATAGCCAAAGCTCTCCGGGCGGTTTACAAAATCCACTGCATGGTTCACAGATCCACAGTTTGCCAGAACCAGCCAAAGCCATTTCCTTTTTAATAAGCATTTCTTCAGTCCTAGACTGAGAAGGTAAGAAGATGCTCTTCCTGTATATGTGCCACTCCTCTGATTGGTAAAACGTGTCAGGTAGTCACAACCAAACTTAATAAAACTGGAATATGTTCTCTATTCCTTCCTCACTCTGGCTGTCTCTCTGCTAGTCACTGGTTACTCTGATCACCTCTTCTTGTGACCACCCAAAGATGTTGAGTGCTGCAACTCTCCAGGTGACCCCTGCATTGTAAGTATTTTACCTTAATGAGTTTAGCATAGGTTAGCTAGCTTTTTGTTTGCTTATTTTCAAGTACCCACTCTGCTTTCCCCCTTTTGTCTCTTCTTACATTCTTTTAATGAGGATTTCTTTCAATTTGGACTCTACTTTGGGCATGAGTTCCTGATGACTTCAAGAGAGGCTTCTCTCTCCTTACCTGCCTAACCCCTTGGTTCACCTATCTATATTTAGTTATTTGCTCATACAGAGAAGTAAGAAGAAAGCAGGTGCCTGCCCACAGTTAGGAGGTCTCAGCTGGTGAGTACCTCATCCCAGGCAGATAACTAGCTCACAGCTCTGGGGTACCTACAGTTAGAGGGAAAAAGTGGTGGTAGCAACCAACTGATCAGATAGAAGTGTGCACAGCTGGCCCATCTCACAAGATCGCTGTGGCATGGGGAAGCATTACACATGGATTCTAGTATACAGGGAGCAGGGGAGAATAATACACTGCAAGGAGGGACTAAAGATGATACAGGAGTCTTCCAATATGCTTTCAAAAGTATCTTGAAGCCATAAATCAGCAAAGTAAGAGTAAAGCAACATCTGAGAGCCAAGGAAGAAGACAGCCTTCCTATCTGGGGTGAATCCAAATAGCTGTCTGAAAGGAGAGCAGACAGCTAAGCAATGCTTATTCAACTGTATGAATATTTATGGGTGAGGTTAAAGACTTTTACATTTTTCTTTGGTTAATACTATTTATGCAAGGCCTTCCATATTCACTTCATGAAGAAGATGTTTGTATTTGGTTTGAGTTATTATACATTTCTTCATTCATGCAAGATTATACGTATCTGCATGCAGAAAATATATACAAACATAAGTTGTAAAAGAACAAAAAAACACTTTTTGTAATGCTTGAAAATATATTTAGTCCATTCCTGCCTTCAACGACGTCAGTGGAGGCAAACTGAATGACACAAAATGTTCCAAGGGAAACTGTTTGGCACCGATACGTTAGAGCTGCAGAGGCACCAAGTTTATTTCTGACTCTTCTAGAATAGGGCAATTGCACAAACACAAAGCACTTGAGTACGTGTGTAACAAGTGGATTGGCTACTGGAAACCTCTAGATTCTACCAACCTGCATGACATTGCCTACAATCACGCTGTCAATTATTTCAGGAGACACTTTGCCAGCAGACAGGGCCGAACGTGCCGCAATCTCCGAGAGGTCCGTGGCAGTGAAGTCCTTGAGTAAGCCTCCATAAGTCCCAAACGGGGTCCTCTTGGCAGAAACAATGAACACACCTGGAAGGCAAAGCATGGAAAACACAAATAGGAGGCTGCCTTGCACTGAGCCAGACTACTGGCTCATCTATCTCCATACTGTCTACTCACACTGCAGGGTTTCAGACAGGAGTCTTTCGAAGCATGGGACGTTTTGCGTGCCAAGGCACAAGTCCAGAATTCAATGCAAACACAAACACCAGCTGCAATACCCCTCAGACGCAGTGCAAACACAACCCCCCATAATTACCACCACCCCCAGGCTGCAATGCATTGCCCCCAAATTACAAAAAAGCAAATCACAAACCTCCTCCAAAAGTCCATATGCACGTGTACATATGGCTAAAATGCACTCCCCTTATCAATTTCAGAAAATCCCAGGCTGTGTAAACACACCGAACTCTGTTATCTCACTCTGGCTGCTCTGTGCTGTAAATGAACCAGCTAGAGTGATGAGGGTTTTCTGGAAAATTCCAAACAGAAAATTATTCCTATGCAAATTAGGTTAATTTGCATACAAAAAAATTTCTGATCCCCTAGAGTGTGATCTAATCTAGCAAATTTTATTTTACTTAGTTAAACAAAGCTAAAAAAAAAAAAAAGTACCCCATGTTAACTTTTGGTCCTAATACACCACACATACCTGAAATAACTGAGAGGGGCAAAACTAAACTACACTTAATGTGAGTTAAATTTAAGTGTAATTTAAATGTTATCTTATGTATGTGTTTATTTACAATATTTATATACTGCTCCATATCTAGAACAGATTTTGGAGTGGTGAACACAAGAGATAAAACAGTAAAGGATTAAAAGATTAGAACACCAGATTAAAATTATGCTATTTAAAAAAAAAGAATACCAATAAAAACCGTGGCTGGTCAATTAAAGAATGCCTCCTGGAACAATGCTGTTTTCAGGAGGCGCCGGAAACAGCCCAGGGCTGGTGCCTTCCTGACCTCCAGAGGCAGGGAATTCCAGAGAAAGGAGATGTAGAAATTTCTGTTGGTATATGTCAGGGGTGCAGAAGCTCTTTCAGCCCAAGGGCCGCATGCCATTTTGGAGAAGCCCGCAGGGGTGGGTGGGGCTGAAGACAAAAGGGGTGGGGCCAAAAGCACAAAAAATGCCAGCATATTGTAGCCTAAAGCTTTTATTGCCAATAACTAACCCTTAGGAGAGGCATTCGACCTTTTAGAATGGGAAAAAAATCTGCACAAAAGCCAGGAAACCACCAAACGATTGATGGTCCGGAAAAAGGAGACTGGCCTTTTGGGGAACCCCGGAGAGCCATATTTGACCTCTAGGAGGCCTGGCCTGGCTCCCAAGCCTGAGGTTCTGCACCCTTTATGTGTTCAAATTTCAAGACAATAGCATGTACTTCCCTTGCATCAGGGGAGTGAAACCTTCGGCCCGCAGACCATCCAGCCCACAGTGCCTTCCAGGATTCCTCCAGGGGGTGGGGCTTGGCCTCCAAACCCCGCCCCCAGAGGAATCCCTGCTGTTATCTCCAACCTGTGACTTCCCTGTGCCTGGGGCAGTGTCCTGGTTAGTTCGGTGGGGACACCTATTTAACCAAGCCCAGCAAAACTGGGGGAAAGTACAGAGCTGTACCTGCCAACTCCCTCCTCGAGGCAATTTTTACAAAAAATATTAAACCCTTAATATCCTAAACCCAGTAAACCCAAAAAGAAGGGCCAGTTCTGTTCCCTCACAGTGGTCATGGCCACCAACGTGAATGGCTTGAAAAAGGGATTAGACAGGAGTCATGGGAACAAAAGGGATAAGGCAAATTCATGGAGAACAAGGGTGCAGTCCTGCGCATGTTTAGACAGAAAAGAAGGCCTACAGCTCCCAGCATTCCTCAGCCAGCCATGCATAGGACTGCACCTTAAGGCTCTCAATAGCTACTAGCCATGATGGCTATGTATTACCTCCAGCATCTGGGGCAGTAATAATACCTCGTCATACCTGTTGCTAGGATCATGAACGGGAGGATGCTGTTGCACTCATGTCTGGCTTATGGGCTTCCCACAGACACCTACCTGGTTGACCACTGTGGAAAACAATGCTGGACTAGATAGGCCTGATCCAGCAAGGCCCTTAAAATTTGGGGGAGAAAAAATCTCCACAGGAAGACAATTCCTTCCTGGCTCCTGCTGCGATGACTGAAAACCTTTCAACGCAGCACTGCAGAGAGCAAAGCCATATGCCTCTCTCAGACTTTAAGCAAACATTAACAGCTTCATCAATTAACCTTTGGAAGCAGGCTGATTTTCATATTTGACGTGGACTCAGCATTAGTTGCAACTTAGTAGGTAAATCTATGTAGAGGGTGAGGGAAAGGATCTGAAGCATTCATTTGTTTCCACTGGCTTTCTGCCCAACGAGCAGTTGTGCTATGAGGAGAATCCAGGGAGAAATCTAATGGTCAGTTCTTAGCACCCTCATGTGATTACAACCCGCACATTTCCTTCAGGAAGCCCTGCAAGGAAAACTAAGTTTATATCCAACGGAAAGTATAAGTTGGACATACTCTTCAGTATAGTTGGGATATATTTTAAATAAGAGAGGAACTGGGACCCTAAACCTGCCTAGAATTTATAATTTATTTATAATGTATAATGTTATTTATAAAATAAACCCATTTATTTATAACTTTCATTTAAATTTATTTATAATTTATTTATAGTTTATAAGTTGGATATACTCCTTAGTATAGAGGGGATATATTTTAAATAAGAGAGGAACTGGGGCCCTGACCCTGCCTAGAATGCATACTTTCTGCAGCTCTGAGGGAGAAGCACCAAGGCACGACTAGATTTGAATTTTACAGCCAGCGAGTTGTATCCAATGGTGTCAGTCCACTGATTCCCCCTGAAGCCCCCTGCACATCCTCAAAATCTGCTCCAGAGAGCTGAGAAACCTTCCGAAGCAGGTTTTCAGGCGGCATGGAAGAGAGGAGAGAGGGAGGGAGAAATTCCTGTTGTGCTAGCAGATGTCTGCTAGCACAGTATTGGATTTAACCCCGTATTCTTAGTGGTGTTCTTATTCTTAGAGAGCCAATAAACAAACATACAATAAAACTGCAAACCTATAGTCCCTGGGTGAGCATCCCAGGGACCACAGGATGGCTCAGAAAACCCCTTCCAAGGCCAGAGACAGTGCTCTGACCTCAGAAGGGGGCACTGGAGATCCGATCCCTGACCCTGCCCCCTTGCAGCTGGTGCAGAGAGAACCGCATCGGCTGCCTTCCCAAGGTCGGAAAATCGACTTCGGAGAGGGAGAAAATGGACATTCTGGTGGGAGGGAAGGGGATCTGAGAGGCCAGGACATGATTTATCCTGGGCCTCCTCCAGCCTCCTTCCCTCCCCATTCAAAATGCCCTCGCTAAACAAGCTGAAAAGCCCATCTAGCAAAAATATAGGACATCACAGGACAGGAAGGCAAGGATCACCTCCGCCACTCCTCCTGCCCTGCCGAGTTTAGCTCAGCAGGGCATAGGAATCGTGGAAGTCCCTGAGTTTGGGCACTTCTGAGCAGCGAGGGTGCAGCCCACAGGATTGTGCCCTAAATAAATTCTTAAAAATCAAATCCCTAGACACCAGCACTAATTGTTGACGACCATGGACAAGAAAACAGGAGTTTTCCAGGACTGCTCTTATAAGATGACTAGCTCAAAATTCTAATAATGGGAAATACTAGAAGTCCAAAGATAATTGATTGAGAATTTTATTTAAGTCCCCTTTATTTTATTTCCTCTGCTTTCTCACCAGCCTTCTAACAAAGTTGCTGAAACCAGATTCACATGTAATGACAACCCATGGCTTGTTTAATCTATGGATTCTCAGGGCTGCACCGGAGCAAGAAAGCATACTGCGTCCTGCCTTCTTGCGGCTTCTGCTTTGCATTACCTTTCATAACCCAGGAATGCCCTGTTTTTGGGTTGTTTGATGCGATGTCCGAACCCGGAACTCTGCATTGCTGAGGGACAAACAACCCTGAGTTTTACCCCATGGTTTATTGTTGGGTTAAAACTCTAGGTTGCTTGTCCCTCAACAACCCAAATTTCTGGGTTTGGATATTGCATTAAACAACCCAGGAACAGAGGCATTCCTGGGTTAAGAAAGCTGATGCAAAGTAGAAGTGGAAGAAGGCAGCATGCGCATCCATTCTGGCATGGCTCCGCCAATTCATGGGTTAAACAACCCATGAATTGGCTTTACATATGAACCAGGTCTGAGGGATAACCTTAGCCAAAGACTACTAGCTAAATCCTCACCGCAAACTGCCTGGGAGTAGGTATTTGATCTTTCACTGGATAATTGTATTGTCAAGGCTATAAAAAGCTAACTGGAATCAGTCTGATGATACCTCCTGGGATGCCAATCCATCCAACATGTGACACCTACTCCTGGCTAATTAAGCATACACGGTCAAGCTTTAAATGATCTTTAGGAGCTGGAGATGTTTGTGATTAAGGGAAGGTTAGAGAAGAAAAGCAACCCCAAACCACTGATTTATCTTCAGCGACATGAGGAGATCTCTGCACAACTAGTAGGGGAAAGTATACTGAAGAACAGAAACTAAGGTGTCTTTTGAGACAAAGGACCTCATTCAGATGCAATGCTAAACTCTGATCCAGTGTTACGTGAACAACCCATAGGTTCAAGCGCTCTCCACTCCTCTCCCCTTTTCTGGCACAGCTGCAAGGGGGTGAACGGAAGTGTTCAGTTCCACTTTTAACTCATCACAGTTTAGCATTGTGTCCAAACCCAGAGAAACAGTGGCTAGTCTTAAGTATGGTTTACTGAGACAAGCCAACTTCAAACTGTACTTTATGAAGCTGAATTGTTTCAATAAACTATAGTCAGAATTAATCCAAGTTTATGGTTTGGATGCAGCACTTGATTAAATAAAAGTAAACACTTTCAATCGCCTTCTCATAGTTGTGCCAGAGGAGGGAGGAGTGTGTGAGCCCAAAGCTTATTCATGCAATACCAGATAAACCATAGTTTAGGATTACATTTGAACATGGTCAATCTATTTCACACTTGGGACACAATCCTATGCATGTTGAGACGGAGAAAAGGCCTACAACTCCCAGCATGCCCCAGCCAGCCATGCTAAGTGCTCTCCACTCCTCTCCCCTTGTCCCTAAGGGCACAATCCTATGCATTTTTAAACAGAAAAATTCCTAGAACTTCCAGGATACCCCAGCCGGGGAATGCTGGGAGTTGTAAGACGTTTTTCTGTCTAAACATGCATAGGATCGTGCCCTTAAAAAACAAATTTTATTTATTATTTATTAATTGCATTTATATCCCACCTTTTTCCTCTTGCAAGGAACCCAAGGTGGCTTACATTATCCTCCTCCTCTCCATTTTATCCTCACAACAACAACCCTGTGAGGTGGGTTGGGCTGAGAGTCTGTGACTGGCCCAAAGTCACCCAGTGAGCTTCCATGGCCGAGTGGGGACTAGAACCCGGATCTCCTGGCTCCCAGGAGATTATTATTAAAATTTAATATTTTAAATTTAAAATAGATCATCATTAAGAAGCAACATTCATGTGCTTCTGCTCCATTCACTGCTTTTGTTCAGGCACTTCTTTCCCCATGGATGATTAGAGAAAATTGCAATAAAATTATAAATAATAGCCACCTAATATTAATATAGTGCTTTTCTGAAAGATCAAAGTGCTTCATTTAGAGTAGTCTTCATAATAACCTAAGAAATTATAGTATATACTGCAGATAGGATGGATGTTCAGTCTTACAGGCAGTGGCTTATTGAGGGCACCTAAAGAGTAAGACAGAGGTCAGAACTTGATCTTCAGTAGCAAACATAGGATTCCAAACTCCATGTTTGATGCCAAAGGGCAACATAGAAACAGTTCATGTGTGAAGTAAGGGGTGTGTGTGTTTAAGCCTACCTTTGTTACTTCTCTTAGCAGCTGTACCAAAGGGACGGGGGGGGGGGAAGCATTGCATAGGAAAACCCTTCTTCTCCCCTGCAGATATCCCCCCCCCCCAATCTCAAACACAAGTTTGGGAGTCCCATATTTGAAGTCAATTGGCAAGTTCAAGATCTGAAACAGGGACTTGCCAGTTCACACTCCTGGCTACTACACCACACCAAGAACCCTCCTTAACAGTACCTACCTTAAAAGGCTGTTGTAAGGCTGACTGAGATAATATAGGTGAAGGGCTCTGAATATTTGAAATGCACGACATAAAAGTATGCTGCCTTGAGTGCCATTTCCTTGGTAGAAAGGCAAGGTACAAATAAAATAAAATAAAAGTTATCCTTACGTAATAGACTTTCCTATCTGAAAAAGCTTTTTAACAATCTCTGAGCTTCAATGGCCTGTGGTCTGATTTTAGCTTTGAGTTTAATGTTAACTGGATTTGGGGGTTTATGATTTTTGTTCTATTTCAAGTAACAAGCACAACGAAGTATTTTCACACAAAAACATTCGTCTCCATGTAGGAAGGACGCATCATGTGCTTCCTTGAGCAAGGCTACAATCCTGCACATATTTTCTAGGGAGTAAGTCCCATTGGGCACAGTGAGATTCACGACTGCGTAAACATGCTACGGGCCGGAAGTAACATCTCGCAGCTTCAGTTCCCTTCTGTGAAATGGTAACAGTACCTACATAACTCCCACAACAGCTGCATAGCCAAATATAGTAACCCTGATAAACAAAAGCGTTGTACTAAAACCCCAAAGAGCTAGATATATACGCCAGGAATATAAAAAGCCACATATATAGGCCGAAATCCATGAAGAGCAATACCTTTATTAGGCCAACTCAACGATCACAAAACATGCGCCAGCCCTCTCGTTGTGACCTTCGAACGGGCCTAATACTTGTCCTACACGGTACGGATTTTGGAATTTTCCTACGGCCGTTTTTCTTTGTTCTCTCTGTATAAGCCAGTCATAAGATCAAGGGCCGTTTCACCCGCGCTGCAACTTTGGAAAGAAGTGACCGCGAGCAGAGACGGAGGGCAAAGGGAAGAAGAACACAGAAGTACTTCTGCTTTTGCAGCTCGGCGCGCATAAGGGACGCACGTGCAAACCCAGACCCGCGAGCAGGGAGGACACGTGCGCCGGATCCAGCGCTGGAACGAGAGCAATCCAGGGACGCGCGTGCAAACCCAGACCCGCGAGCAGGGAGGACACGTGCGCCGGATCCAGCGCTGGAACGAGAGCAATCCAGGGACGCGCGTGCAAACCCAGACCCGCGAGCAGGGAGGACACGTGCGCCGGATCCAGCGCTGGAACGAGCGCAATCCAGGGACGCGCGTGCAAACCCAGACCCGCGAGCAGGGAGGACACGTGCGCCGGATCCAGCGCTGGAACGAGCGCAATCCAGGGACGCGCGTGCAAACCCAGACCCGCGAGCAGGGAGGACACGTGCGCCGGATCCAGCGCTGGAACGAGCGCAATCCAGGGACGCGCGTGCAAACCCAGACCCGCGAGCAGGGAGGACACGTGCGCCGGATCCAGCGCTGGAACGAGCGCAATCAATACGCGAGGCCAGAGGAGGGCCTGGAAATAAAGCTTTGAGCGGGAGCCTCACCTCTGAGCAGGGCCATGGCTGCTGCCGGACTGGCTTGCGCTTCGCCCGAAGGTCTTTTTCTCATTCACCCCCCCCCACCATGGTGTCATCCTGCCCGGGGCGGGAGCCGACCGGTCTCCTCCTCCCCCTTCCTTGGCCTCCCCCACTCCTTCTCGGCCGGCCTTCTCATCGGCCGAGGCACGAGCCGCACAAAAGGGGCCTGAGGAAGGACGGCGCCGGGCAAGCGCGGCCGCGGCTGCCCTGTTCTACGGCAGGGTCCGGGCCGCTGCGTTGGGATTGCTCGCGCAAGGGAGAGGCGCCCGGGCGCGCGTGAACCGCGAGAGAGGGTGCGGGGAGGGCCGTAGGCGGGATCGCCGCCCCCGCGGCTTGGGAGGCTGGTTTGTTTCTTCCGCTGCTGGGGACAAAACCAAACTCTCCCCCCTTTGAATGGCCGCAGGGAACAGGGAATGACCGCGAGTCTGAAGGCCGCAATCCTGTTAGGCGCTTGCTTGGGAGCAAGCCCACTGGACGCGGCGGGGCCTACCTCTGAGCAGACACGCGGGGCTTGCGGCCCCCATTTCACGGGGAAAGAAGGCTCTGCGGAAGCCCGTGCATTGTGGCTTGACGGCGTGATAATGTTCGTTCCCCGGCTTGGCTATTTATTATTCACTTCGTTGTTGAGTTAAGACGGAGGCCGGGTGTGGAATCTGCGTCCTCGGACGCCGGACTGGGTGGGAAAAGGAGAGTAAAACGAGGCGCGGCTTAGACTCGGCACATTCCTCGCCGGCCGTCTCCCTGGCAACGCGGCCTTCTTTTCCCTAAAGCGCCTTCCTGGGTCGCGGGTAGAGCAAGCGGGGCGCCCCCAGCCCCAGCCCCGCGGCGACTAAACTTCAGACTAGACGCTCTCCTCTCCTCTCCCTCCCCCGCAATTCTAAACGCACTTTAGGGAAAGAAAGAAAGAAAGCAAATTTGAGCGTCTTGTGGCACCTTGAAGCTGTTCCTCATAAAGAATCACCTGTGGCTGGCTAGGAGTGAAAAGCAGTTAAATACATTGATATCCATTGAGTATGAACTTGCCTAGCATATTGATTGTTCAGAGGCCACCGGAGACACCGGAGACAAGAAGATGGAACTCAAGATCGTGAGACATGTTCAAGCTGATTCCAAGTAATTCACTCACTATATGATGCAAGTCTACCTCCTGTTGCCGCTTGGATATCACTGTTCTTCCTGAAGATATTGCAGATTCTTGTTTGAAGTGTGTGTGTGTGTTTTTAAATTGCTGCAAGACATTGATTGATTTGATTGATTGCATTTATACCACACCTTTTTTCCTCTTGCAAGGAACCCAAGGCGGCTTACATTATCCTCCTCCTCTCCATTTTGTCCTCACAACAACCACCCTGTGAGGTGGGTTGGGCTGAGAGTCTGTGACTGGCCCAAAGTCACCCAGTGAGCTTCCATGGCCGAGTGGGGACTAGAACCCGGATCTCCCGGCTCCCAGTCCAACACTCTTGCCACTACACCACACTGGCCTTCCTTTATCATGTTCCACAATAGTTAGAGCAATGTAATAAATGTCTGCCTTTCATTCTTTTCCACCAAGAGATAGCCTCAGCAGCTACATCATGATCTTCTCAAGGAAGAGGAAAAATTAACATGGCAGGCATTCTTCATTCAGTAACTGGGATTAAAATGAAGCCGCCCAAATTGGTATGTTGCAGTTGTATTCCTATGAAATTGTTGTTGTTCAGTCGTTAAGTCGTGTCCGACTCTTCGTGACCCCATGGACCAAAGCACGCCAGGCCTTCCTGTCCTGCGCTCTCTCCCGGAGCGTGCTCAAGTCCATATTCATTGCATCAGTGATGCTATCTAGCCATCTCATCCTCTGCCGTCCCCTTCTATATATCTACATAATATCTACATAAATATATCTACATAAAAGCAGTTCTTGCCAAAAGCTTGCACGCTGAGTGAGGGTCCCAGTCCCCATACAGTATACCAGGCACAGAAAATCCTGTTGGTGCCCCTGTACCCTGGGCATTCTGCATTACCCATCCCTAGTAAGAATCCAACAGAATCCCTTGCGCGTGTGGCCAGCCCTGCCAATTCTGGTCCAGAATCAGCGGCCAGCTCCACTAGTGGATGGGCAGCGTAGGATTCTGACCCCTGACTCCACTTATCAGGGCTCCACCCTGAAAGATGTCCTAAAATAGTTTAAAATAACTAAAAATGTCTATGAGAACATGAACTTTAAAAAAATTATGCTGTATTTTTAGGGTGGAGCTTTTCAGAGATTGGGGGCAGCTGAATGGAGGTGGAGGAAGTATGGACAGACAATGTGAGAGCACATGCTTCGCATGCAGAAGTCCCAAGTTCAGTCCCGGACATTTCACGTTAAAAGGATCAGGTAGAAGGTGATGAGAAAGACCCTTGGCGGAGACCCTGGAGAGCTGCTGCCAGTCAGAATAGACAATACTGGGCTAGATGGATAGTCTATGATCCTATGGATACATTCTTAAATTATCTTAATGAAGTTATGATCTTTTTTTTTAAAAAAAGCTTCTCTCAGTAATTAATGTGGCAGGTGCTAAGTGGCAAACATCTGACAGTAAAGAAAAGGAGCCCACATTTTAAATCTAATGGTTTGAACCCAAATATGTGCTTTTGAGCTATCTGTCTCTTTAACAATACCTAGTGCTAGTCAGCTATTTTGGAGGGGAAACTGCAGCTTGAATCCCTGTATGCAGAATCAAGCCCTTATCCAGCGCATTGTAAGGTGTTCTATATTTTATCAAAATAAATATCATGCTGTCAGAGGTGTTTGTGTGTGACAAGCTCAAATACCACAAATAGAAGCTGTGGGCTTTGCTTGGCAGAGAACGCACATACAACATGGTGGCAATTTCAAGCTCTTTCTGCCATGAATAGAAATGAGCCTTGTTTTCCGATTATTGCTAGGACTATTATGAGTATCAGAAATAGATGTGCTGTCACAATTCAGAATGCAACCTTTCTCAAAACATCATATTTACATAAAATACTTAAGCATTTTCAGACCAGGGTTGCCACATTCCTAGAAATTTGGGGATCATATTGGTTCCCAGCATTCTGTCTTCACAAGCAAGCTTCGTTGCTCTATGACCCAGGTCCAGTTGGTTCTTAAGCCCTCTTCTGCTTCTGTAATTGTTACTTAGGCTTCAGCAACCTGACCCCCACCCCTGTGATCCCCCGTCTTACCTTTTATTTTAAAATAGCTGCTGTTGCTGTCAGCTCATTGTTCCCCTCTCTGTTCCAGTGTGGGAGGAAGAAGCACATATACCTCCATGAAACGTTTCAACAATAACGTTCTCCATCTCAGAGGGAAACTCAGCAATGGAGAGGGGACTACAGACAGGTCAGGAGTGAGAATCATTTTCCTGATCTAGCTTGGTGAGTGTTTAAATGTTCCAGTTTAGGAAGCACTCCCCCTTGCTGCAATTACTGGTCTGGGATGAATAGCCCACTGCGCAATCCGAGTTCTGTGGAACCGAATGATGGAATTTGTGCTGACAAAGGCATCTGAGACCAAAATAATAACTATCCCCATTGCTACAAGTGGCTGCTGATGTACAAAACAAAGCAATGGACCAAGTTTTGGGAACAGCCTTAAGTAGATCTGAAAACAATCCATTTGTGCCATGCTGTGAACCTGTGTCATGTAGTAGGTTAGTGTTAGATTAGGGCTGGGGGTAAACATCCTCACTTAGCCATAAACCTGCTGGGTGATTCTGAGCCACTCAATCTCTTTCAGGCTATTTTACTTCATAAGATTGTTGCAGGAAGAATCATGAACTCCTTAGAGGATGGAGTAAAAATGGAAGAAATCTTTATCCTGTTCCTCACCTCCCATTACAAATCATTGTTTAGCTTCATTTTTTAATCCCACTGGACAAAAATGTATTCCTTTTATGGTTCTAGAATGTTAGGATCTTAGCTGCCATAAATATTTAGGACACTGAACCTTTTGACCTTCATCCTGGAATAGGACTATCTTAGCAAGACACCTTTGTGTGGAAGTGTTCCACAAATTAACTCCCACCCAATACATCAGTCACCTCTTCATACTTTTGTGAGAATGCTGCCTTTATTCCCCTAAAGAAGATTAAGCTTCTAGTCAGAGCCAGCGTTAAGGGTAGGCATGGTTGGGCACCTGCCAAGGGCAGATAGCCCAGCAGGGGCCACTGACAAGCACTGTAGAGTTGCTCCTCCTCTTCACCACTGCAGTCTGCTTACTCACCTGCCTCTCACTCTGACCCAGACCACGGTGGTGGCAAAGGAGCAGTAGATGCCATTGCCTACTTGGCCACTGGCTGTCTTTCCTGTCAAGCTGGCAAGCAGTAGCCATGATGAGAAAGAGGAAGAGAAGCAACAGCAGCTGGTGACAGTGGCGGTGAGAAGGTAGACTCATGGGGAGTGCGGGGGGGGGGGCATTGAGGATTTCTTGCCTAACGGCCCTCAAAAATCTGGAGCCACCACTGCTTCTAGTCTTCATGGTGACAAATGTTTAAGTGTTAATCTCATGGACAAAGAAGGTGCTGCAGTCCTGTAACCCCACTCTTCTAGTTCCTCATAGCGATGGGAAGGAGCCTTATAAATCTTACATCATTCATGAAAGGTTTTCTCTTAGCAGAATTTGTGGTTAATAGCATGAGCTATTTAACTTGAATAAAATTATAGTTTCTGATTTCTATAAAAATGTTATCAGCTTCCAAAATGATACGCTGGCCGTATTATATTTGGCCTGTTGTCATATTCAGTCATACACCAGTTATACACCAAATAAGAGTGTGAATTATTTTACTAGTGCATATTTGCTATAATTATGTTTGCTGTACAGAGGTGTTGATTCAGAAACCCCAAAAGTCCTTAATTTAAAACACGCACGCCTAGCCAAAGGTTCAGTCTTGAAGCTTTGTGCAGTACAGTCCTATGCCTTTATATGTAGAAGTAAGCCCCACTGAGGTCAATGAGGCTTACTCCCAAGTATGCTGAGGATTGCCGCTCTGTTTTCACACTGTAAGGGTGCAATCTTCTGCATGTTTAGACAGAACAAAGTGCTACATCTAAACATGCAGAGGATTGCGCCCTAAATTGTATTGCCTTATTTCTCAAAGGGCCAGTATATTTTCTTTCTAATGTGAAATTGTTAAAAGTAATATGCAATTCATTGTGAGCCATTGGGGCAGATTATACATGAAAAATAATGTATTTTCCTCCCAACTCACACTTTTCCCCATTAAATCCTGCCAAATGCAACCTGGGAGGCCAATATAAAAGTTAGCACCTATTCAAAGTGCTGTTATTAACATTAAAATCCCTAAATGGCTTGGGGCCAGGTTATCTTGAAGGATCACCTCCTCCCAGGTCCTTCTCCAGGAGCCCCTGCCAAAAGAGTTAAGGCAGATGGCTACCAGGAAAAAGGCATTTTCTGCTGTGGCACCCCAGTTGTACAACTAACTCCCTAGAGAGGTTCGCCTGGAGCCTATGTTTCTGGCATCTTTTTATTTTCCCAGGCATTTTTAGCATTCCAGTTTTTTAGTTCTGCTGTCTTAAATCTGCGATTGTCTTTTAAATATCTGCACTGCTGCTAGGTTTTACTCTGGTTTTATTTTTATTCTGTAGTTTTAATCTATTATATTTTATATTGTATTTTCTGTTGTATTTTTGTGGTTTTAATTTTCTGAACCACCCAGAGAGCTTCAGCTATTGGGTGCTATGAAAATGAAATAAATAAATTAGATGTGCATGTAAGGCTAAAGATGCAGTTATTTGTTGTTTGCAACAGCACACAGATGAGAGCCTTTAGTAAAAACACTTGCTTTTGGGCAGCTTGTTATTTGCATAGAGCAGACATATTGTAGGCATGTGGACAAAAGCAGAGAGGTTTTTACACAAAATTGGGCGGGATAGCTAATACTTTGGAAGACAGAAACAAAATTCAAAGTGATCTGGATAGACTGGAGCGCTGGGCAGAAAACAACAGAATGACATTTAATAGGGATAAATGCCAAGCTCTGCACCTAGGAAAAAGAAACCAAATGCACAGTTACAAGATGGGGGATACGTGGCTCACTACAAGCGAGAAAGATCTTGGAATTGTCGATCACAAGCTGAATATGAGCCAACAATGTGATATGTGGCTGCAAAAAAGGCCAACGCTCTTTTGGGCTGCATTAATAGAAGCATAGCTTCCAAATCTCCGGAAGTCCTAGTTCCCCTCTACTCAGCACTGGTTAGGCCTCATCTGGAGTACTGTGTCCATTTCTGGGCACCACACTTCAAGAAGGATGCAGACAAACTGGAGAGGGTTCAGAGGAGGGCAACAAAGATGATCAGAGGACTGGAAACAAAGCCCTATGAAGAGAGACTGAAAGAACTGGGCATGTTTAGCCTTGAGAAGAGAAGACTGAGGGGAGATATGATAGCACTCTTCAAGTACTTGAAAGGTTGTCACAGAGAAGAAGGCCAGGATCTCTTCTTGATCATCCCAGAGTGCAGGACACGGAATAATGGGCTCAAGTTACTGGAAGCCAGATTCCAGCTGAACATCAGGAAAAATTTCCTGACTGTTAGAGCAATATGACAATGGAACCAGTGACCTAGGGAGGTGGTGGGCTCTCCCACACTGGAGGCATTCAAGACGAGGCCGGACAGCCATCTGTCAGGGATGCTCTGACTTGGATTCCTGCATTGAGCAGGGGGTTGGACTCGATGGCCTTGTAGGCCCCTTCCAACCCTACTATTCTGTGATTCTAGGTATTGCAGTAGTTTTTCTCATTCACCTTTTTTTCAAAATTGGGGGAGTGTGGCCTTGGAGCCAATCAGATCCAGATGGACCCATCAACCAACCAGTAATAGTTTATTCAAATGTTTAAATATATAGTTATACATCAAGTTGATCCGTGAGATTGAGGAGGCCTTATTGATCGGTACCATGAATCAACAGGGTGCTTCTAAGTAATGGCACATAAGAGACACTTCGCAGTAGTGTAGTATCTGGAATGTTCTCCCACATGTGGTTTGAGAGGCGGAAATTGTGGTGAGTTTGAACTGCTCCTTGAAGACATACCTGTTTACTTAAATTTTCTCTGACTTGTAAACAACGACACTGCTCTGTTCTACTGTTCTTATTGTAATGTTTTATTACATTGGTTTTATATTGTATTATATATAATTTTGATGTAAACTGCTTAGAGATCTTAAGATATCAAGCACAGTATAGAAGTAGTTTAAATAAATAAAATAACCAGATGTATAAAATATCAGGGGTGGGGAACATGTGGCCCCCCCAGATGTTGTTGGACACAATTCCCATCATCTCTCACCTTTGGCTATGCTGCCCAGGGCTGATGGGAGTTCCAGCTCAACAATATCTGGAGGGCCACGAGTGTGTGTGCATGCGTGTATGATACATACATATGTATGGCATACGTACAGCTGCACCACTGCAACTTTGGGAGACAGATGACATACTGAGCATCACCAGGAAGTATACAGGTGCACGTGTTTAGGGTCAGGGAGCCAGGCTCTATGGTTAAAAGGAGCTTTCTAAAAACATAAAACTTCATCCTTAATGTTTTTAGGATGGGAGCGGCCAATGATGTGAAAAAACGGTATTTCCAATGCAGTGCAGCAGTGCAGTCCAGCAAGCTCCCAGTTATTCCAAAGTATTTATTTCACAATATTTTATGCACAGCTGAATGACAGTGACTATTACAGTCATTTTCTTATGAATAGAAGGTGTGTTGTTTACAGATTTGTTCAAAATGGGGGGGAAAAATCTTTATCAGCAGTAGCATTTCATGTACACTTTTGGGACTCACGCTCAACTGTAATTCAAGTGCCTTCAGAGCAGCCTTAATCAACCTGGGGTGATTGAAGACTTAGCATGCACACAGCTGGGCATATGCTGTTTTTTTCCCTTTAGCACAATAACCTTTACTGACTGGCATTTGCATTTGTTGACCAATTCTGTAGCCTTTATATTAGGGATTCAGTTAGCTTTTTATGGTTAATTCAGTCTCAGAAAACAAAGACAATTGGTTTTCAAATATATAAAAATCCAATTGCTTGAAGAAACAGAGGCCTAAGCTGGCTCGTACAATATATTTTGATTGGCACAAGTTATGGACAACCAGCTATAATAATCCTATAATCCCAGGTTGTTCTGACCCTAAAATTACACTCTATTTCAGTTTACCAGTCTGACAATAAGAAATAAGTCTATATAGTTAATGTAGCGCTGGAATGAGGAGAAAATGTGATTTAGTGTTAATAAATGCACAGCAGCTTGTTGACATTTTGCAATCTCACACAGTTTGCATCAGCATACAGCCAATCATTGCAAATTCTTGAGTCCTATAGCATATTAAGATGGGGCCGTGGTGGCTTAGTGGTTAAGACGCTGAACTGCAGACTGGAAGGTCGGCAGGTCAGCAGTTCGAGACCCAAGTGCTGCCTGACGGAGTGAGCTCCCGTCTTCAGTCCCAGCTTCTGCCAACCTAGCAGTTCTAAAGCAAGAAATTGCAAGTAGATAAATAGGTACCGCCTCGGCGGGAAAGGTAACAGCGTTCTGTGCACCTCGGTGTTCAGTCACGCCGGCCACATGACCACGGAAGTGTCTTCGGACAGCGCTGGCTCTTCGGCTTAGAAACGGGGATGAGCACCGCACCCTAGAGTCGGACACGACTGGTTGGGGACACCTTTACCTTTACCTTTTTATAGCATATTAAAGGGCTGACAGAGACATAATGCTCCCAATCCCTTAATCGCGGTTGGATCAGGAGCAAACTATGAGATGGTGTCCTCCCTTCCCCTCAGCCCCTTCTGTTGTAGTCAGGTGTGAATTTCTACTAGACTTAACCATGGTTAAATATCAGCACGATGCTTAATCATAGTTAATGCTGTAGCTCCTCCTTAATCGGGTTTTGAAGATGGTTAGCAATACCTGGTTGAGAGGGAACCTGATTAGCATTAAATGCGAATAATTGGTGCCAACTTAATAATTAAATGTGGTTAAAGGGTGGTGGGAGAAGAGTGGGGAAAGGAAGTACACAGTCCCATGGCCTGCTCCCAACCTCTTAAACTTGGTAAGGAGATCGGGAACATTATATCTACACCACCCAAAGATTAACACTTATTGGCACTTCATCAAGTGCATTGATCAAATATCTGATCTCGCTGACAGTCACTGATCTTAGCAGGGCTTGGATTTGATCAGGATTTGATCACCCCCTCCTCAAGAAATATAGCTATGGATTAGCCACAGTAACATCCAGCTACAATGCTATGACAGTGACTTACAAGAGGACAGCCCTGGTTGCTGTCCAGTTCATTGTGAGGAGTTTATATTTAGTATGTGCTGATCATTTCTGTCAGCTCTACTGAATATGGATATGATGAAATGGTGTGAGCATTCTGCTGCAAGCCCATATTCTAGTAAATGAATTCTTTGTCAGACAAAAATAAAGTCAGCACAAATAAAAAAAGTTGTCCCTCAGAAGTGATGGGGAATCAGCCTGAAGAAGTTCAGCGTTTCAGTGACCCTAGGAAATTACCAAATTTCTGCCAAGTCTAGGAAACTGGAATGTTCTTTCCTCTGTTGGAAACATATTGCTGTTGTAGGAAGGGGGGAGAGGGCAGCTTTGGAGGAGAGATGTCAGCCTATTTGGTGGTAGTAACAGACTTTCTCCAGCTTCAGTGGAGGCCATCAGACACAGTAGTCTCCTGCTGCTGGACAGGAAATTATTTGTGACTTCCTTTTCTTCAGCAGTGACTGGAAACCCCAAACCTCACACCTGGAAGAAAGGGAGCTACAAAAGTTCCTTGGCTACCTATGGCACCATTGGAGAAGTGATTGAAGGCAGCTTCACTGGAATGTGACTATCTGACCATTTTCTTTTCTTGTTTGGGCTTGTTAATCAAGCAACAATTGTGCACATGTGAGCAGTTTCATCAATTCTAAAAATATAATCCCCTGAATTTGTTTAAGACATATGAATTACTCAAATCTTATGTTACTCAATGATGATATCTTCTTCCCATACTAACTGCAGTAACCATGTAGAAGTTATATGCATGGTCATAAGCGTGGGGATTTTAAATGTTATTAATTTGGTTGCCAGAAGCACTCAATGGTCTCTTATGAGGAACATAATATAGACTTCTTTCTTTCTTTTGCAGATCTCACTGCTCAACAAGTGTGGCTCTGAATGCAGAATTTTGCTGATAACGAGTGTACACTTATTAATAATGGATGCATATTCCGGGCAAACAATGTTTCCAGTTTAGCAAAGTACAGTGTATGTGAGCGAGCAATTGTGTGTGCACATCAGGGATGTTGGGTAGTTTTTTCTCTGGTATTTCCTACACTGAACCTTCAAATGCTGTGTTTACACTTGGGGGAATATAAGCTGCTTGGGGAAAATTCAATTAAACTCTGATCCATTTGTGGCTCTGGCTTTGGTGCATTGTTAGATTGCAGCTGTCCTTTACACTGAATACTGAGGTTCTTTTATGGACTTTTAAACATGTCTGCCTCCATTTCCAGCTTCAACTGTCTGCATACAAATCCAAAGGTATTTTTGTGACATTTAAAACTTTCCCCTACAATTATAACACTCAGTTCTGAAAAATAGTGATTGAGAGCAATGATGAAAAGGCACATAGTGGGAAAGTACTTAGTCAGAAATAGTTTTCTTTAAAAAGATGAAATAAAACGACACCTTCCACCTCTTTGAACTGTGTTAAAGTGTTTTAAATCAAACTGATACGGCTGATTGGCGAGAAGGCATGTTTGTGCATGGCAATATCAGTGAATTGGCTTTAAAAAAAAGCAAGTTCTAGAATATCTTAAAAACAGATAACATAAAAATTACATACATTGAAGTTACTTAACATGAGATCCTTCTGAAAATCCAAGTTTGCAGATAAATTAAATATTACATATATTTATTCCATTTCTATCCCTTTCTATACTAACAGATTTTTAAAATATACACAGATATAATACATAATATAAATTATTTTCCTTGCAGTCCTGTAGTGAAATACTATTATCCTCTGGAAGAGCATCAGCCACACTTCATAAAATGTTTTCTAAGATCCCTGGAAATATGGCTTCCTCAGATTCCTTTCATTTAACCTGCCTGATTAATGTTCAGCAACTCATTTGAAAACTGTTGTGATTTAAGTTGTAGTGGGCGGACATTTTCTCACACTGCATAATTGGATACACAAACTGGTGCTCTTCACTTAACGTGGGGCAATTGTGTGAACACATCATTTTTTCTTTGTCTAGAGTGCAAGACTACATTCAATTCTACATTACACTGGAGAAATCAGGAGTGGTCACCCAGTTCGTTCTTGTTGTCTCTCTCTCTCTCTCTCTCTCTCTCTCTCTCACACACACACACACACACACACACTTACTTTAAGGTGGCAGATGCTTTAGTCCATCACAGTTGGCAGAGTGCCCCAAGATCAGGCTGATTTTGAGAGAAATTTGATCGTAAGGATAAAGCTGTCATAATGCGGAGAAAACATTACTTGGCTGCTGCAGTTGTGGATGTGGGTTGGATGCTGTTAACCAAGACTGAGTCTTGCTTTTATATTATTTTACTGACCATGAACATACATTTGCTGAAGAAAAAGAGTTGCAGTATTCACTAAAAAAAAACATGCTAATTCAGTGGGAACTTTTATAGCATGTTGGAAATAAATAACTGTAGTAAAAAAAATGAAGATGTTTGGCAAGAAGAGAGAGAGCAATGGATTTGTTCAGCTAGAGGCAACAAGCTAGTTGGGCTTCCTTATGCTATCAGTCTTGGGGCTGAGAAGCGGCATGCCGAAGCACAAAGGATCTTCCACCCTATTTAGTTTAACGGGTGGAAAGAAGCTCGTTATGAGAACTTGCTACTTTCCACCTCCAAGTAGGGACATGAAAGAATGACATCGGGGGAAGCTGTCTTGACCAAAGCACTATTGGTTAAGGCCACCTCAGCAGATGCCATGAGACTGGCTGAAGCCTAACTGGGCACCTTAGTTACGGGCAAAAACCTACACCAGGGAAGCTGAAGTCACTGTAGAATTGAAGCACATTCAGCTGAAGGAAGGAGACTTGGAGGAACTGCTGGTGCGACCACCATTTTGCTGCAGTTACTGGCTTATCCTTTGTGGGAGAAAAAGCCTGTATAAGGCCTGAACCAAATGTCTTACTATGAATTAATTAAGGAACATGAAGAGTGATAGTTCCTAGAATTAATTTTTGGATTACAGTCGCGGCTTGACAGAAGTATTCATGTACTGAAGTGTTGGAGCAGAAATTGTATAAGCATATATTAGATTTACTGAATGAGACTTTTTTGAGTTACAAGGTGACCTTGGGAATTTGTGTATGTGCATCCAAGGACTCAATACTGCACAGTGCTGAGCAACATAGCCTGAATCAGCAATACCTAAATATGCAGACTGTTCAACTTTTAGACAGAGCAGGGGTCCCTGGGACTAGCTATCTGCTAAAAATGGGAAAGTGCTCCAGTTCTTCCCTGAACCAGATCAGAATGCTTTAGGATCGATCTGTTAGTGCAACTGCATTCCATTGTAAGGAAGCTATTTTGCAAGTTGGGTACTTGATTTGTAGCAAGTAAAATTAGTCTGAAAACGGTGGTGTTAGCCTTGTTAAAAGCACTCTTGTCAAAGATCTATTTCCAGAGATGCAAGTGTGAAGAATGTAAGAATAATTTAGGCACAGCTATTATACAGTCTGAAAAGGCCAGTCTATCACATTTTTTAGTTTGGACCCAGCCCTAGTAGCAGAGCTCTCTGTTGGAACTGGCTAGCTGTATAAGTGCAAGTTATAGGAAGCTGCAAAATAATGAATTCTGTATTTGTCTCCTTTTGGATTCATGCAAGTGTTGCCACTATTTGGCCCCATCTGGCCTTTGCAAACTTTAATAGTTTTGACAGAAAGTAAAGAATAGTTGGGAGCAGCAGATGTATTTTAATGCCCAAGTAGTAGGACGCTGGGAAAACTATTTACTTTAATAGGAATTGAAAATCCCCTTTGGCCTAGAAATATTCAAAGAGCCATCAAATTCATATCGGTGAAGCCGTTTCTATTCCTTCCACCAATGGGAATGTAGGGCTGTTACTTTGTAGCGTTTAATAAGTCCTGTCAATTACTCAAATACCAGTACCATCAGATCTATAGGAGATTAGTTTTCTTACCCATTCTTGTTTAATGCTGATAAAGATATGAGGTCAACTAGTATTCCTCTGTAATTCTCTCAAAAGGCTTCACTTTCAACCAATATTTTGCTACCAAACTCAGTATGTATCTATCACATGACAGTTTCTGTGGTATGAAATAGTGGCCATTACTGGCTTGGTAAATCACCAAATTGATCAAAGAAGTGGTCTGTGCACATGGCTCAGCTAATCCCATAAACTGCACCAGACTGCAGGTTAGAGAAATGTTGACTCCACAATGATACACCGCTGAGCCAGGGCATCTATACCACAGATTGGTACAGTCACTAGTGTGGTCACACTACTAGTGGGCTGTAAGCGTTCTTCAACTGTGTTGGCAAGGAGTTGTCCTCTTTTTTGAGGTAAGATGTACCTTGCACACAGTACTGCTTTTTCTCACACAGTAAACCAACGTAGCTTCGTAACTGTAACTGGGATTAAAGAGGCGTAAAGTCATCAAGTGCCGCTAAACTAGTTTCCAGATTCATCTGAATAACTTGCAGTAGCCAGCCGTGGAATTGTACTTATGGGATTAAGCTAGTACAGAGGTTTGTGGGTCCACAACTTCCCTCATTCGCCATGCTGCATTTGGAAGAAATGGTTACAGCTGCTTGATATGCTAAAGGTAGACTGGGACTGTCCCAGTGACCAGTCTGCTTTATGGTGCGTGCCAACTGGTATCTGAACAACTGCAACCACCTTCTCAAGCTCCAGGCGCAAGTACTGTTCTCCTCCCACTACTTCCTCTGAAACTACATCACAGATTATTAGTTTGGCCTAGAGCAACTTTATTTTCTGAAATGATTATTTTAAAAATGGTGGATAGCAGCAGCAACTGAGAAATGGAAGCCTAGTTCCAATTTGTGCTAGTAAACCATGAACATTTTGAAGATGTGTGGCCATCTAGTCTTTTTGTTATTTCAGCACAGAATTCTTGATAGCCATAATTTATGAAAATCAAAAGAGATGTCCCACTTACCTATACTGGTGCCCAGTGGCAGCTAGCTGGGAGACAATATTTAACCTGATATCAAGTAGGAGAACCCCCCCCCCCCGTTTCAAGTATTGGCTGCAAGATCTACCACCCCCTCAAAAACCAAAAAACCAAACACACACCATACAAACCAAAAAGCATCCAACCAAAATATAAGATTAGTTTCTTATGCTGTACAATTTAGCACTGACTGACTAAAATGTATTGGTTCTTTAACGTTCGTTTGGTCCACATTTGAAGAGATCCCTTGATTCCACTTTTTGTTTTTTGCTTGAACTCCTGGGAAATTAGGCTGGGAGTCAATATAGTATCTTCAAACTTTGTTAAGGAATTCCAGGCCAAGAGAAGCAGGGATGTGAATAGAGTCCATGGTTAGAGAAGAAGGGTTGAATGGAAACAAAACGGGAAACATGAACTTGAAGTCTAACAGCAGTTGTGGAGGTTCATTCCGCTCTTGCAAATGTGCCTAAAAGAAGCAGGAAGAGGGTGGGAATAAACACATCAGTAGAGGGACAAAACATGTGGCAACACAATTTGGAACTCTTACTTGTCTCTGAGCCTAGCCTTGCCCTCACCTTGGGACTGGCGTTCTGTAGCTAGGTCTGTTTGGCTCTTAGGGTGGGCATGCCAGTCAATTCACCAGTCAGATATTATTGATTGACTATTATTTGATCACATGCCTCTTGTTTGTTCCCAAATATTTCGTGAAGCTAAGAATGCCACTCGGTAGGTGGCAACTTACCTTATTTATTTCATTACTAGCAAGCTGCACACGTTGTGCCTGTCCCATCTGAGTGAAGCCAAGCCTCCTGGCATTCCTAGGCATGGCCCCTGCCATAGTGTACCTTATAGGGAGGGGTCTGTGCCCTCCTTTCCCTTGAGGGGTGCCGCCCCACAGCAGGATGAAGAGGGCAGCAGTACAACTTTATCCCTTAGCCTACTAATCTCCCCTGGCTTCAAACTTGTTTGACTGCAAAGCTATGTGCTGGTTAAGTCTGCCACTTAGTGACGGCAGATGATACTGCAGACTTCAAAACACACAGGCCACATTCAAATTAATTAAAATAAATTAATGGGCAGTATCCAACAATGTCATTCCGCCAGTGCACATTATGTTATACTAGTATAAAGGACCTCTAGCACAACGCAAATAGCTTGCGCAACAAGATTCCCTGGAAAACGCTTTGTGCAAGCTAACACTATTGGCATTGGGCCAGGGGTTATAAACCAATTGGGATAGATGAAGATGGAAAATATTCAAAAATATCTGATAGAATTATTTTGTCTCTGTAGACTAAAAACATACATTAAATGACAACAGAGGAAAATGTAGTACTGTTGTGCAATAATATCCTTCAATACCAGGAGTACTGAAATATAATGAAACGTGTTTCGACCTCAAGGTGGTCTAGTACATAAAAGTGGTCTAGTATATGAAAAGATAAAAAGGGTTACATATATACACCCATTTTACAATACAAATTTCTCACAACTATAAACAATATAGGATACTGTAGTGTCTCCATATATATCAAAAGGTTAACCTGAAAGCTAAAGGAATGACTCAAGAGGCTTCCCTTGCAGGAACCTTTAGGCTGTCCACTAGGTTCCTGCAAGCAAAGCCTCTTGAATCTTCCCATGCCCCTGAGATGAGCCAAAAATGAGGGGAGAACTACACCAGCCCTGGAGCTGGCATAGTTCATTTCCCTCATTGGCATCAACGGGAGGGAAACAGTTTAAGGAAGAAGAAAAAAAACAAATGGAAAGAAAAAGCTTCCTGTCTTCCGCCAAGCAAGGCTTTGAGTTCTTTGGAGGCTCTGACATTGGAGCTTCCCACCACAAACAGTAAGATTGGTCTGTTATACCATTAATTGACTGATCAAGTGGTTAAATCTGGCTCTGACAAAAGCCCACACCAAGGTAAATCTGATCGATTCTTTTATATTTAAGCCATTCGTATCCACCTCCTGACCTATCAGCAGGGCTCTGGGTGCGCAATTGTGGGCCAAGAGAATGAAAACCTTTGTGCTAAGGAAAGCTTAATTCTGCAAGCTGTATAAATCAGGCAAATTTGGGAATGTTTGCTTGCTCTCCGTGGATTTATTCTGCTTCTACAGACCACAGGGCTACATGGTGTCCTACCTGCTGCATTCCTTGCAGTACACAGTCCCCTCTCACTACTAACCCAGCCTCTGATACAGCATTTTGCTAGTATCAATGTTACCTTGTAGAACAGGAGCAGAGAGGAGCCATAGCTCAGGGGCAGAACACATGCTCTGCATGCATAAAATAGCCAGTTCATTTCTTGACAACTCCAGTTAAAAGGGTTTCAGGGAGCAAAGCTGGGAAAGATCTTGGCCCAAGATCTGGAGAGCTGTTAGCACTGGGCTAGATGGACCAATCTTGGTGTCAGGTAGGCATTGCACAGAAAAGGCCCTACCAAGAGAAGGGCAATTGCCTTCTTTCAGCCCAAGATACTTAATGCTTTTGTATCCACTTGATACATTCCAGGGTTGAGACTAAGCTTTGAAACAAAAGCTCTGCCTTTTAGACACCAGATACATGGCTGTTTTTCCCCTGTGTGGTAGATGTAAAAACTCCCACCTTTGTTGCAGAACTCACCTGAATGTTCCTTATGAAGGCTACTGTCACTCGCTCTTCAAATTCGTTCACAGGAGTGTAGAGATTGAGTATTTTTACAATCTGTGGAGGAAGAAAACAAGATGGGGGTGTACAGAGGGGACACAGTAGCTGAACGGATGCAACCTACCTTGTGCCACCACTATTATCTCTAGAAAAAGACACCACTTCTGCAAAGCCATGTTTCTCTCTCTAGGAGGGAGGGCACAAGCTTAAGAACTAAGAGTGGAACTACCAACTTGGGGGTGGGGGGGGGCAGGGGATAGGCACTGGTAGGAAAGAGCTGGGACGGGTGCTTAACCCCTGCCGTAGCTGCTCAGCAATTCATTGCAAATGCTTGGCCATTTTATATATGTTAGATGCCTGGCTGAAAATGGATTTTCTAAGTAGTCAGCTAGTGTGTGCTGCAGCGGTTCAAGTGTCTGATCAAGAGCAAAGAAATCCAGGTTCAAATCCCTGCTCTACCTGGCAGCTCACTGGTGACCTTGAGCCACTCACTCTCTCTCAGCCCGACTTTTCTCACTGGGTTGTTGCGAGGATAAAACGGGCAGGGGGTGAGGGCTTGTCCTTGTGTTTGAACTTTTGTTAGCCCCTTTGAACTCACGAATAAATGCGCCCTTTCAGCGCCTTACCTGCTGCGTGGTGAGGGATGTGCACAAGGAACATATGGCCTCGGCGTCTTCAGAGGTTTTCTTTTTCAGCTGCAGGAGTTGTGCAGCCTGAATGAGAGGCTCCATGGTTGTGGCAGCCCCACTCTGGTGCAGGTTCTTTCCTCGCAACCATTCCTCCAGCTGGCTGATGTTAAACCTGGACCCACACAAGAAAGCCATGAATTACAAGAAGCCCAGTATTTCAGACATGGCAGTTTGGCTCTGAAAGCTGCTGGGAGGGATTTGAGTTTAGAAAACTCAACAGTGATTTCTTCTCCAAGAGGATCCTTAGAAAAGATATATAGAATTTAGAGAGCCAGTGTGGTCCAATGGTCCAAGAATTAGACTAGGTTGTGTTAAAATCCTAGTTCAGCCATGAATCCATAAGATGTGTCTTGGGCAAAACACCCCAGGCTGATTCATAACTGCATGTTCACTGGGGAGAGCTCAGGGGTCATGAGAAGGGCCATAGCTCAGTGGTAGAGCACATGGTTTGTATGCAGAACGTTCCAGATTTGATCCCTGGCTTCTTCAGGTAGGGCTAGGAGAGACTCTTGCCTGGAACACTGGAGAGCTGCTGCCAGTCAGTGTTAACAATATTGGGCTAGATGGAGCAATGGTCGTGACTCAGTATAAGGCAGCTTCCTGTGTTACTAGGTGTAGAGCACAGGCTTTGCATGCAAAAGTCCCAGTTCTGATCCAGCCAAAAGTATCAGGTGATGGGGAAGGGTCTCTGCCTGAGACCCAGGAGAACTACTGCCAGTCAGAGTAAACAATACTAGGCTAGATGGACAAGTACTCTGGCATAAAGCAGCTTCCCCTCTTCCTATCATCTGATGCCTGCAGCTGCAAGTGAGGGCTTGCACACGTGAATGAGCCATCATGGATCAAACCCCACAGACTGAATTGTTTTAATATTACCTCACGTTACCTCAAACACAATGTAGTCGGTTCACACATTCAACTCTTTAAGTGTTGAATCACTTGAGTGATGAAAAACTAAGTGACATATGTGCATGTGTGAAGCATTCCAGTGGATGAGCACCATATTTAAGCCCGTTTCCATCCCATTAGATTTGGCTAGTGGGCATTTTCTCTCTCGTTCCTGTATGTTCCTCTATAACATGTGACTCTTGAACATTAGAGACTCGGGCTGAAGCCGAGAGAAGTCAACTGGTGTGACCGTGTCGCTGCTGTGCTCCTCCTGCATTGCACTGGCCCTCCTTTTTAATGGTATGCAGTAAGCACTGCTTCCCCTCCTCCTGCAAAGCTGTGGTTTGGGAGATGTACACGTGGCCTGGGGTGGCTAGGCATAAGCAAGAGCTTTGGCTTGAAGCCTACCTGAGCTGCATGCCCGTGCTCCAAGAACACATGTCCTTCCTCAGCAGTAGGTTGTTCAGGGCCACCGCATTCATCATGTAGAAGAGCTGCTTAATGGCCTGCTGGATGATCTCGGGGTCAAGGCCCTGGTCGTACATGACGCTGTGAAATGTGTTCAGTTGACGGATGAGCGCCTCCAAGCTGTAGGAATTGTCACTGTTGCCCATGCTGGAGCTTCGCTTCCGGTAGCCCATCGGCTTCACGCCTGACAGGCCCTGGATGCTTTCGTTTTCCAACACCGCACTCACTGGGAAGACAATAAATGATATAAATTATTTGTATTCTTTTAGCTTTTATGGTTTGATATCGTATTGTTCTTGTAGCTTTCATGGTTTTATATTGAAAAACCATGAATCCGCTCAGAGAATGTCTGTTATCAGAAGATTAAAAATATAATTAAAATAAATAAATGAAATAATACATTCTCAAAAGGCAAACTAGGCATGCCATGAAACTGCCGATGTCAGTGTTCCAGCGCTGAGTTTTTCTTAATACTTCCAACTAGCTGCAAGAGTCAGCCTAGCCCTAAATTACCAAATGTCACACCTTTACATTATAGCTAAGTTTGCATTTCAGTCTCATGAGTGGATAGTAACGGGATGTAGCAGTCTTGGTAGCAAATAATTGCAGCGCTTGGGTGGCCTAGAGGGAACAACGATGTGAGGAGCTCTTGGGTTTTCACCCAGCAGTCAGAAAGACTTCTGTTATCAGATTAACCTCCATGCCGTTGGCACAGGCAGGTGAATTTTACTCTGTATTCCTCTTGCATCAGTGTGTTAGGAAGGATTAATTAGCTAATGGTTATAAAGCACTAAAATGCTGTGGGTAATAGGATGGGTTAGAACTCAATTAACATACTGTAAAAATTATGAACACCTCTGCATGGAGGTATAATAAATTCATACTACAGCTCTAACATGCTGTTCAAATGAATTCCATATTTCAAGCAATTAAACAACAGAAGGGGGAAAGGGAGGTGGGAAAAGATTAGAAACAGTTACATTCCCAGAACCTAAAAAAAGGGTGACTAGTGGTGGAAGAGAGCCACAGCTCAGAGCAGGGGTGGGGAACCATTTCAGCCCAAGGGCCATATTGCCTTGGTAGCAACAGGTTGGGGATGGCATGCCACCAGGTGGGGCCACCCCACACATTGTCTTGCGCGCGCGCACACACACACACACACACACCATTCGTGCACTTGCACACACACAGATCCCCCCTGGGTTGCAATTAGATGGCTTACAACAGGCACAAACCACCAATAACTGCTTCTCTGCAAGCCACATTTAAATGAATGGAATGTGCAAGAGTGGTGTTTGGGGCATTATGGGTGCTGCGCAACTTGGTGGATTGCATTCTTCACCCAGAACATGATGGACCTGGATCTGTTTCTGCTGGATGTAATTTTACAGTTTCATTCAGAGAGCAGAGAGCATGTGGACAGTCCCTCAAAGGCACCATTGTGCTATGTTAAATTGGGTGTTGGCATTTTACCTATCATGGGCTGCAAAATGCCTTCTGCAATTTTAATGAGCTGCTGGTAGATCTGAATAGAGAGATCACTTAGGACCTGGCGGTACTCGGTGAGGTCGAAGTTCTTCAGACAATGTTCATTCTGCTTCGTGGTGTTTTGGGTCATAAAACCCTAAAAAGGAAGAGCAACAGAATGGAGCAATTTTGCTGGGATTAGTTTGAGTTTATCTTGGTAAAAATGCCACGTACCTTAATGTGGGCACATCAAACAAAACGTTCTTCTGCAAAGCTAATCCTGGGAACACCTCATGCTTTTTGGCTGGATCCCAGGTGAGGTTACAAATCAGTACTCACTTCGAGGCAGGCTGCAGGGAAACTAAGTTCCTCATGATGTCTACACAGACATCATAGGGTGGCTGGGTGGGTTCCAGTCTCCTGCTTGATATGGAGCCCTCTAATTAGTAGATCTGCTGCATCAGGCTCCATCTGAGGAGGAATTTCTCTCCCTGGGGAGTTTCCAGTGAGAGACAAGAGCCCACCAGGCCAACTCTCGAGTGTTCTATTGCTACCACAAGATGTTGTGACGGCCACCAACGTAAATGGAGATCAGACAAATTCATGGAAGATAAGGCTATCAATGGGTACTAGTCCTAATGGCTATATGTTGCCTCCAGTATCAGAGGCAGTACGCCTATGGACACCAGTTGCTGGGGAACATGGGTGGGAGGGTGCTGTTGCACTCATGCCCTGCTTGTGGGTTCCTGGTCGACAGCTGGTTGGCCACTGTGGGAACACAATGCTGGACTAGATGGACCCTTGGTCTGATCCAGCATGGCTCTTACGTTCTTACGCTGCTCTGTGCAGGTGTGACCTCTACACTCACAAAGGGCAGCATGTTCTGGGATGTAAAGAGACAAGGAAGAATAGCAGGATCCTCCTCCTGGATAGGATATCTGATGCACATCCCACCCGCCCTCCTCCATCCTGATTTCTATTTTGATATCCTCTCATGACAACAGACAAAAAGGGATATGTGATTTTTGCTAAGACTAACAGCACAATTCCGTGCATGCCTACTCAGAAGGGAGTCACACTGTGTTCAGTGGGATTTCCTTCCAGGAAAGCATGTATAGGATTGCAGCCTTAGTCTTTTTCCCCCCTGATGACTATCTAAAGGCATTTATGTTGTTGTTGTTCTAAATCAACTGAAGTCCAAACTTGGAACAAGGCTAGCTCCACAAAAGGCTGAAAAACAATCCTATATACTAATTGTTATGTTTTACCTGCTGCTATCTCTCTGTGCATGAATTGTGCCATTTTGGCTATGTAAGGATCCACACGCAGAGAATGAAGTTTGCTGTGTGTGGATCCTTACATAGCCAAAATGACACAATTCATGCATGGAGAGATAGCAGCAGGCAAACCCCCAAATTTGCAGAAGTACAAAATACTTTTGGAAGAAAAACTCTAAGGGAGAAACCCACTGAAAGAGCTCAATGAGGACTTGAGCCCACTCAGTGGGCACGGATAGCTGACTGTGGGGAGGGAAAATGGGAAACCAGGCTGGGGACAGGGAGAATGGAACAGAGTATCCTGGAAAACAGCATGGCCTGCCTGGAATCCTGAACAGGGCACTCCACACTGCAACATTTTGTTGCAGATCCCTCTTATCTTGCTAAGATACTAAAAACAATTCAGCAGCAACCTCCCCAGGGCAAGTCCCACTGAAATGAATGGGAGCCATGTGCCTTTCAGTATGGCCGTTCCAGATGGACTGAGTGCTCATCCGTGATGGAGAGTCCTGGCAACGTTTTCAGCCATCGGACAACCATCCTCGCTACTATGCTTCTCTCACCGT
The DNA here is from genome assembly GCF_057233095.1 of Heloderma suspectum. NCBI lineage: Eukaryota > Metazoa > Chordata > Lepidosauria > Squamata > Helodermatidae > Heloderma > Heloderma suspectum. Next base: position 16,884,981 of record NC_139459.1, read on the forward strand.
ATCTCCACTGTATTGCTTTAGGCAGTGTAGAAGGCGACAGGTGTTAGCCAGCCAAAAAGATGTCATCTCAAAGTCCTCATGTTTCTGTGAAGAACCCAAAATAAATAAGATGAAAATCCTCTTTGAAATATAGGCTACAGTTAGATTAAATTCTTGGGATCACAGCTTCCTTGCAATCTCCTGTCTGTTGCTCAGTTCTGCTTAGTAATTGTGAGGCCTAGAAGTAGAAGTTCTGAGATCTGAGGTAAAGGCCATGAGTTCAGGCAGCCTAACACAAGCCAGCTTACATAAAAAGAGCATAGGGTGCAACTCAAGGCCTTAGTCTAAAGTAGGGGTGGGCAACTCACGGCCCTCCAGATGTTTTGGCTTGCAACTCCCATCATCCCTCACCATTGGTTATGGTGGCTAGGGCTGATGGGAGTTGGAGATCCATACGCTGCCCACATCTGGAGAGCCATACGCTGCCCATTCCTGGTCTAAAAAAAACAAAATTAAAACAACATGGAATGCCTGCCATAGTTACAGAAGCCCTTGCATGTGCCTAAGCGATTTCTGGATCCAGTTTTTGTCTTTTCTCTTTAAAGGGAACCAGTATTGTTGGGGGGAGAGGGAAGAGGGAGTTACTGTGTCCTGTGGGGCCATCAGACATGTGATCTCCCCAGATAACCTCAACTCCCCACCATGCAGACCTATCTTTAAAACTGTGATGCTAGTTGCTAAAATTATCAGAACAAAGCTTACCCATTAAAAAAAGGCCTGCTTTTTTACCTTTAATACTTTTTTAATGCCATTGATTGTAGAGGTAAGCAAGGAGTGGACTTTATGATCATCGTTAATGTAATCTGCATGCCTGATGCACATGTAGAGGATGTAGGCAGGAAGGCAGGGTACCGTGGCAGAGACAGTTTGGGGATTCAGTTCTGTGAGCAGGAGAGAAAACCTTTTAATGACCTGACTTCTTGGCAGCATAATGATATATTATATACACATGAACACACATGACCAAATCACAGAATTACTTGCATTATTTGATCTCACTCCTCCAATATAAAATCTATACAAAGAACTGTCCCATTTTTTTTAAATCCCAGTTATGTATACATTATGGATATCTTTGAAGTTATTAGGTAAATGAAGCTATTGAGAAGAAATGCAGCCAAATTCCTTATGTATTTATGAACATTCAGAGCTTGCTTCTGTAGTTTAAGGCAACCTCTGGGACTTACCCAAGTTTCTTGAACAATATTATTGTGTACCATAGTCAGAAAAGTGGCTATTTACAAGCCTGTATTGCCAGCTGTATTTTTGTCAAATTTTCCACAATATATTTTTTATAGCATACCTAAAATGCGATATTGTATACCATTCTTTGTACTGCTTCACATTGTCCGTGTCTTTGAACAGATTTTTCCTACTTCTTCATAAACGTTAGGGCCATATACCATACCAATATAACAGTTGTGTGCAGCGTTCCTTAAAATCCCAACACATTTCAAATCAAAGGCTCCTTTTCAAGATGCTAATGAGCATTGCACACTAGATTCTCTCCCTAATCTGCCATAGTTGGAAGTAAGTCCCATTGAGTTCAGCAGAGTTTGCTCCCAAAATAAGGCTGCAGTGCAGTCTAAGCATTAAACTGTTTTTAAAAATTGAACGGGAATTACGCTTGTTGATTTAAATGTTTTATAAACTATGACAGATTATTTTTTTCTTTTAAAAGAAATACTGGTATCCCATTTCTACATGGCGCTTCCAGTGGTTTCCCATCCAAATTTCTGATCAAGCCTGCACCTGCTTAGCTTTGGCAGTGCTGCAGCATATGATGCCCCCAGTGCTGCTTTCCAGGGAACTCTCTCTCTCAAAATGTGCTTGCTGGTTTGCGTTTCTGCTGTGAAAACCCTGCATGCTACAGAGGTGTGTGTGTGTGTGTGTGTGTGTGTGTGTGTGTATAAGGGTTCTCAGGTGCAAACTATGTAAAACATGTCTGCTGGATCAGACTGAAGATGTGTCTAGTCCAGCCTTCTCCCACCTGGCGCCATGCTGGCTGGGAATGATGGGAATTGCAGTCCAGCTGACAGACCTGCATCCTGTCACACCCTCTTTTGATTAGGGGTGTACGAATTACTTATCCTGTTCCAGTCTGGGGCATCCGCGGTGGGGGAGGTGATCCATCCCTCCCCCCGGAATCCTCCCCGGCTGGCTCCGCTCCACGGCAAGTCCGCGGAGCCGCCACCTGGGCCTGCCCACAGCTGGACTTTCGTCGGCTGCTGGACTGCAGCCACCATTTGCATCCCTGCGTTAGCCATGATAGGCTACGTATATATTTACGAAGCCTATCACGGCAAAGAGCAGGGATGCAAATGGCAGCCGCTATGCCATTTGCGTCCCTGCTCTTTTCGTGATAGGCTATATAAATATATACATAGCCTATCACGGCTAACGCAGGGACGCAAATGGCATAGTGGCCGCCATTTGCGTCCCTGTTCTTTGCCTTGATAGGCTACGTAAATACTTACGTAGCCTATCACACCTAACACAGGGACGCAACTGGCAGCTGCAGACCGGGGCAGCCATTCACGGCCACAGACCAGGGGCAGCAGACAGACCGGACGGCCGACACCAGGTAGGGTCCATCCCGGGACAATTTCGCGGGGTGGTGGGGGAGATTGCTCCGTTCCGCCACGGACTCCGGAACGGATTCTAAAGAATCCGGCCTCACTGGAGTCCGTGGCGGAATTCTCTAACATCCCTACTTTTGATGGCCACTGACTTAGGTGGTTTTTACACAACTTGTGTCAGAGGGTTCTATCAATTAATTACATGCTTTGTGAAGAAAGACTTCCGTTGTTCCACATGTACTTGGAATGCTGGTCAGAGCTCATGGATTATCAGCGTCACACCATATAAAACTGAAAAGTATTCCCTGTCACGTTCCTGCGTCCTCCTCCTTCGCAATCAGCACACTCCAGGAAACAAGGCTTCAAGCTCACCACTGTATTAGTTAAGATTACCTTCTTTACAAATGCAGATTTTAGGAAACTCTCAGACTGTAATGAAACAGCTAATCCACACATCGACGAATATCAATAGAGGAGCCAAAATGGAAGTTAGAGAAGTTGCCAGCAGTCTGGGCAAGACATTTTCAGCCAGACTAGCTTCACAGGGATGCCCCTCCCTTAGGGATGCTTCACAGGGATGCTCCCCCCTACGTTGGCTTTCGTGACTGCCCAACCTGATGGTGCATCTGGGCCCCGCCTCTAACTTTTCCCACTTTGCTCTGCGACAGACCCTAGCATCTTTCAAGTCACGCCCTCCTCTCTCTCCCTCCTTCTCTTCTGAATCCTGGGTTCTCATGGTGGAGGAAAGGCAGGGGAGCATTTAGGATGAGCTATCTGTGTGTCAACGTCTTGGGAAGACAGCCTTGCCGTATCTGAGCTCACTAGGGAGGGTGCCTCCCCTTGCTCTGGCTGTTCCCAATCTGAGTCTGAATCTGAGCTGCCAGACATCTCCACATGCTCAGATTCATTCCTGACATTCCCTATGAACAGTGCTTGAAGTGCAGGGAGACGGAGGACCCCCGCCTCCTGCTACTGGATTTAGAAGACCTGGAGGTATGATTGGGCTAAATATGGAGAGGAAGGCTGTGGATTTCATTAACACCCCCACCCCCTCCAATGTCAGTACTGCCCTAGAACAGGGTTGGGCAGAAAGTAGATCGCCAGATGTTTTGGACTTAAATTCCCAACATTCCCGACCATTGGCCATTCTGGCAGGAGCTTCTGGGAGTTTAAATCCAAAACATCTGGAGATCTTTCCTCTGTTCACCCATGCCCTACAACCGCCCATTGCAAGGAAAGGTCAATAAAGTTAGCAAGCTGTTTTTCAAGGAAGTGCATCTGCTATGACTGGTCTTCGCATTGCAGCAGCTGAGAAGCTGGGAAACCCCAGAACGGAGCTTGAAAACCACTCGGCCACAATATAAATAATCAGGCCTGACAAGCAACACATGGGCATTTACCTGTAATAAGGTTTCTTACGAGTAGCGGCTCATCTTCTTTGCAATATTCCAACATGCCCTGGAAGTCTTTCTCCTTCCTTTGGACAGTGACCTGCCTGTTGAGCTCAGGCCGTGGCTTTTCCATTTGTACGATGGCTTGACCAGCTGGGAAAAGCAAATGGATAAACTGGTGCTGAATGAGAGAAATTGCGGAATGCCATGCCACCGAGACACTTTAGAAATGGGCTAAAGCAGCACTCTAGTAGCTTGGCCCCTTTGGAGCTTACGATTTCTGGAAGTGGGCTTTTGCAGATGTAAGATGAGAGGTCTCTTAAGAGCCTGGGAGCGGGCCATGGAATTGCATACTTCCCTCTCATCCTTGTCGGTGTGAATGTCACTGCACACCTGTGCATTCAGTGCAGCCTTCCGCAACCCAGTGCCCCCCAAATGAGTGGCCTTCAACTCCCAGCATCTGGAGGGCCACAGGTTGGGAAAGGCTGGTTTAGAGATGTGGTGTTACATTGAAACCGCACTGATACTCTGGTGTCTGCGGTCAAGTTCTCATAAGAAGGAGGTGGAGTGGTAAGGCTGTGACTGGGCTACACCTCTTCAGAAGATCTGGCCACAGCCACTGGGTCCTCCTTTCCCAACCTGGTGCTCTCCAGGTGTGTTGGGACTGCAACACGTGCTGGCCGGGAATGATGGGAGTTGCAGTCCAACACATCTGGAGGGCACCAGATTGGGGAAGGATGACACAGTGCTTGTGGCCAGATCTTCTCTTCACACTGCATGACATAACTAGACCATGCAAAGCCCTAACCAAGTTGGGGAGGGCTGTGCTATGTCATAGCAACCCCCCCCGCCCCCCGCCAGGCCTGGTCCTAGATACTCCACATTAAACTCTGGATCTCTGGATTCGTCCATAAGGAACAAATACCAGCTGTAACCATTATACCAACCTGCTGTATTCAAAGAAAAAGGAAGCCCAACTCTAACTGCACAAGAGGATGTTGATCATACCGGTGCTTTTTAAAGCACTATTACTATCACCTTGGCAAGTGGCTTACGGTAGAGGATAACTACTGCGGTACCCACTGGTGAGTAACCCAGACATGGCATGTATTAAGAAAACGGGTATTAAGACACAATTCCAACTATGTGGAAAGTGTCCGTTTGATGCATGTAAATTACAGTGACAAGGACCATCTGCGCCAGCTGTTGCATTACCAAATCCCATTGTCATTCCGCTTAATTTCAGTTAATGACCAGCTTTCCAAAACCAGTCCTTGGGATCAAAGCCCGCCGTAGCTAATCATTCTGTCAAGCCACCTAGATAAAAAGAACGAAAGGGCTGCACAGATGTCTTATGTCTGTATTCCTTTCTTGTTGCACCGTTTCAACCACTGCTGCAAAGATACTTAACAGTCACACTTTATGCAGTGAGTACCAGCAGGTGGAGTGTTTCTCCCTCCATATGGGCAGGTCCAATACCAAAGAGGACAGTACTGAAAAAAAGAGGCCACCAGGAGGCACCAACAGAAAGACTTTTAGTGTAAAGCATTCCGGACGCTGGCTTTTCTTATGGGTAAGAGGGCACAATCGAACACCCAACTCTTCAGACTGCTGGGTGTGGGGGCAGGGCAGGCAGGGAGATAATTAACTGAAGTCATGTACCCCATATCCTTGGGACATCTACCCTGAGCTACTAAACCAGTAATGATGACTTTGACTCGAATGGCTCCTGACACTGCCCTGTCCTCCTCTACACAGCCCTCCTCATTCTTTCAGCCAAGATCCTGATCTATATCCCAAAGTTATATGAACTGCTGCAACCTCTTTTGTTTGCTTTTGTTGATTTAAAGATATGCCAGCTTTTCAGTTATACTGAATTCTTAGTCATACAGAATGGAATGGAGATTCATTAAATCCTCAGCTGCAGAGGGTACATCTGAAACCAGACCTACCTTCATAATCTTGCACTTTTTTCATGTAAATCCTGAGCTGTTTTTTCAGCTTCCTTTCATTCTTTTCTAGTTTTTCTAGAAGCTCTTTGAGATCCTGAAAGATTGAAATGGCATCTGTATCCAGGTAAACTGCTTCACTTGGGTAATAGAACAAAGCACGCATTGCACTTTGCTAAGACCCCAGAAATACAAAATCAGCTGTACATGCCAAGGAAGCACTTTGCCAAGCTTTACTGAGTTGCATTAGTCAGTTCTGCTCTCCAACAAAGGTGCTCCTACTTTCAATAGGAAACCCAAAAACGTACATGTAAAAAGGTTCTATAGTACCTAGAAAAAGGTCACTGTGGCCCATTGACTCAAAGTGACCTGCATCACCTTCTAATTCTGGGAAGTTCCAGGGCCTTATGCCCTTCTCAGGGCTTGCAGTTTTAATTTATGGGAGGCATGAAAATCACTAGAAATCAAAAACACTGGAAAGAACCATAACTGTTCTATTCAAAGAACCCTGGTCACAGTTGGGCACACTCATGTCAGGATGGTGACTCACCTTTTCATTTTTCATTTCATTTATCACATGTCTATACCACCCAATAGCCAAAGCTCTCTGTGGCATGTGTCAAAGTCCCTGCCTCCCACATTATGGAGTCTCCTGCATGCCCATGACAAAAAGTTGGAACAAGCTGTAACAAAAGCTAGTGCAGAGGATTGGACCATTGGATCAGAAGGGCTTTGAGTTCAAAGTCCTGCTCAGTCACCAAGTTCACTGGGTGGCAAGTCACTAGCTCTCAGCAAAACCTACCACACCAGGCTGTTGTGATGATAAAGTGGGGGAAAAAGTTTAATCTGCCCTGAGTGTAATGGAGGAAGGACAAGATGCAAATAGGATAAAATGAACAAAATGTCAGGAGAGTCTAAGGAATGTATTTCTCCTTTCAGCTGAATGAAGTTGTATTCTTTCCCCTTTGAAGTACTAACATTTGTATGTTTTTTTAGATCCATGGCACATAACCAGCTTTTTAAAGCTGGACATTGATTTCTCTTTCAGGGTCTATTTCAGTCTGCACCAGTCCAATCAATCATGCATTGTGAGCTTTTCATATAGCAGTAATATGAGTAATTTGTCAAGTTGCTCAGGGTGAGGCTGAATTATTTTAAAGAGCCCCTGTCATGTTCTCTTTTTCCTCCCTGCTACAGTCGACTACCTGATCTAGCTGTAACGTCATCAAGAACATGATTCTATGAAGAAGATGTAGACAGTGTGGTTCAGGTTGTTCGAGAGAAGAGTTCAGACCACCCTTCTCCTTGGCATGCTATTCCATATGTGCTGGATTGGGGAATGCAACCCCCTCACCTCCAGCTTACAGAAGTACTGTTCAGGAAAAGCTTTAGCGCTTGATTCTGCCGAATTATTTATTTATTTAATTTCATTTCTATACCGTCCAATAGCCGAAGTTCTCTGCCCGATAGCCGAAGCTGAATGAACACACTGAGCCTCAGGATCAGAACACAAACAAAGATGATAACACATCTTAATAAAAATGCGCTGTAGAAAACGATAAACACTTCTTAAACAATAAATGATAAACACTCATTAAACTATAAACATTCCAAACTCAGAGGCGACCAACTATCCAAGGCAGGGCAGGTGGAGCTATTGAACCTGGGACCTCCTGCATGCGAAACACGTGGTCTAACACTGAACTATAGCCCTTCGATCCTTTGTTGTACCATATAAACATAAAAAGAGCCATGCTGGTTCAAGCCAAGGTCCATCTAGTCCAGCGTTCTATTCACACAATGGCCAATTAGCTGCCCACAAGAACTCCACAAGTAGAATATGAGTGAAATAGCATCCTCCCTGTTGTGTTCCCCAGCATGTACACCTCTAGTGTACATACTAGAGGTAGCATATAACCATCATGACCAGTAGTCATTGATAGCCTTATTGCCCATTAATTTGTCCAATCCCCTTTTAAAGCCATTCAAATTGGTGACCATCACTACATCTTGTGATAGCAAATTCCATAGTTTAAGTATGCACTATGCAAAGAAGTACTGCCCTTTATCTGTCCTGTATCTTCCACCAATCGGATTCATGGGATGACCCCATTGGGTTCTAGTATAATGAGGGAGAAAAATATCTCCCTATCCACTTCCTCCATGTCATGGATAATTTTGCACACCTCTACCATGGAGGGATCTTCACGACAACGGCATGAGAAATGCATTGGCGTATTACCTGGATTTTCATGGAATCGCCTTTGGTCCATCAGGGACACATGAAGCAGCCAAGTGTACTGTGCCTTTAATATTCTGTTTTCAGGGGTTACACAGCGCTTGAAAGGAACATACTTCCAGGTGGGGTGTGGGGAGTAGAACTGAATGTCATAAATCTGGCAGGGGCTGCTCAACCAGTAAGAGAGGCTTGTTTCCTGCCCCTTTCCAGGCTCCCCTCTGCTGCTACATCATCATGAATGGAGAGCAGCTAATTTTCCCCATGTGTGCAGATTTCCCTGAAGAAGTCAAAATCCCCAGTTCTCCAGTGCAGCATCTGAAGGCTCCCCCTGAGAGCTTCCCTCCGCCCCAATCTGCCAGAGTTATTGCTCCTACCCCATTTGTCCCCATGTGTGCACTTTTGCCTATTGCTTCCAACCCCCCGCCATCCCTTCTCCCTTTCTTCTTCTCCCTGCTCGCAATGAGAAGCTCCCGTAAACATGAAAGATTGTTACTGTGACAAAGTGGAGAAGGGACTTTACATAACGGAGAAACATCAGAGAAACTACAGGACATCAAAGAAGCACAACATCACAATAGTGTTTAAGAGAGCAATGGAGAAGCAAAAGAGCGCTTTAGGGCAAGTTACTAAAGTTAGCCTTTAACCCTTTCACTGCAGGGCAGCGAGATTTATTTCTTACGTCTGAGTAAACATGCATGGGGGGGGATTCGTTAAAGATTAAAAACAGGCTAGCTAAGGTGAATGAGTGTCCCCACTACAGTGGTAATGTGAGGGTCGCTGCTGCGCTGCTGAGGATTTTCTCAATGGGAAAAACTACTTCCATTGGGGAAGCAAGAAGGAATGGGGAGTCCCACCCCCTTGACAACATCACTGCCAGGTCACAGAGGCATGCCCAGGATTTCATGTGGGGGTGGGGGACATGGCACACTCCAGGGAGCCGCTTTCAGTAAAAAAAATGTTGGAGTAAAAGGAGTTTCAGAAAATGCGGCTTTTCAAGAGAGAAGCGGCTGGTTGGCAGCAGATTGGTGACGACGTCATCCCTCACAAGGGAACTCAGACTGCTCTAACTTTGCACCAAATCACTCATGAAAACAGCCCCCATGTCTCCACTTACTCACCTTTTTTCTAAGCTAAGCAGTCCCAGCTGTTGCAACCTTTCCTCATAGGGGAGTTGCTCCAGCCCCTTGATCATTTTAGCTGCCATTTTCCCAACTCTACAATATCTTTTTTTTAGGTGCAGTGATCAGAACTATACATAGTATTCCAAGTGTGGTCACACCATAGATTTGTATAAGGGGAATATGATCTTGGCAGCTCTATTTTCAATTCCTTTCCAAATTATGCCTAACATGGAATTTATTTTTTTCACAGTAGGTGCACACTGGGTCGACATTTTCATCAAGCTCTCCACCACAACCACCAAGATCTCTTTCTAGGTCAGTCACTGCTAGCTTAGATCCCACCAGTGTATATGTGATGTTGAGATTTTTTGCCCCAAAGTGCAGGGATGCATACCTGATCAACATTTTAAAAAACAAAACCTTGGTGAAGGCTTGGGAAGCGCAAGAATTTAGTTCAATCCCCATCTGTCAGCAAACTGACCTGATTTGCACTCTCTGTACTAATATGCAGATCGGAATGCAGTTATCCTTTGGTCTGCACACTTCTCTGAATTTTAAAGTACAGTTCTTGACTCAAAAATGTACTAAACTGAGTAACATAAATTCATATTTTAGGATAATATGCATACAAAAATGTGTACTTTGTGAAAAATACATTAAAAGTAAGAATGTGTGTGTGTGTGTTTAAAAAAATTCACAGGACTGATGTGGAAATGGAACAGAAGAGGGTTATGAATGAACCCATGCGAAACTAACATGCACTGGAAATAGACTGATGCGCCCATCCTTAGTGTAGGCAAATACTAGGAGTGGAGACTTGACATGGCCCTTCAATTTAGGATTGGTTTTCAAGATGGCCTTTGATGCTGAAGATCATGCTCACTCTTTAGCAGGTCCTCATACTGTGTAATTTGATTTGTGTGCTTTATGTGATTTATGTTCTGAAGAATGCATGTGAAGGAAACTTTCAATAACTTCTTAGTGATTCAGAGAATTCATGCACAGAATTCATGTCTGCTGAATTCTAGAATGTGGAAGTACTTTATAAGTAATAAAAATATTACGCATGTAAAGAACACCCATCCTGGCATAAAAATGTATGCTTCCGTTTGATGGATCTAGACTGTTGGAGCTACTTGCCAACAGGTTCAACAAGGAGCAAGGTTCTGCACAGCGTGCCACAAGCCATTTCTCCTAACACAAATAATTATGTTAAAATCAATAAGGGAATTAGTGGTTTGCCTGACAGGGCTTCCTTTTTCCAATTATCACTTCTTGTCTGTCAGAGAGGAGAAATCTATCTCTGAAGCCCTCCACCTATCCAGGGAAACAACCTAAGGTCACTGACTCCTGACTTCCAACAGAAGTAATACACTGCACTAATAATTTACAATTTGCCACCTCAGTGCTTTTGCTGCAGTTTTTGACGTTCATATTTAAATGATTCTGACACATCTGTTTGAATGTGATAAAGTTCTCCTAATAAGATGCCACAGCAGAGTAAAAGTGGAAGCAGCAGGCAACCCATCCTTAGTCCGCTCTCTACATTTCTGCACTCTTCAGGGGGCCGATTCTACCAAATGTAATCTTCCCCGGTGCATCACTGGGGAGAGCCCAGACCTCAGTGGTAAGAGCACATGCTTTGCATTCAGAAATCCCAGGTCCAATCCCCTGCATCTTCAGTTAAAAGATGCACTTGAGAACCTGGAGAGCCCCTGACTATATGGACCAGTCGTTTGTCTCAGTAAGGGCACAATCCTATGCATGCTTAGACAGAAAAAAAGTCCTGCAGCTCCCAGCATTTCCCAGTCAGTTATGCTGGCTGAGGAATGCTGGGAGTTGTAGGACCTTTTTCTGTCTAAACATGCATAGGATTGTGCCTTAACTCTCCCTCTCTATAAACACTACCTACCTACACTATCTATCTCTCCATCTCTCCCTGTAAACACACACTCTCTTTCTGTTTGTATAACTGCCACAGGGTCTCTGGTTAGCTAAAATGATAAAAACTGGTTAAAAGGTTTGGGTGAACAAAAAGGTACTCAAAACCAAAAGGTGCTGAGAAGACCACAAAGACCTCCGAGAAGGCTGTTCCATAACTGTAGTGCCATTACTGAAAAAGCCCCCCGCCCCTCTCTCTGATGGTTACCTGTCATGCTCCATTTGCCAAACCTTAAGATCCTCTGAAGATCTTGAGGTCCAAGTAGGGACGTATGGAAGAAAGCATAAAGAAATAAGGAAGATGTGGGGAATATGTCCTCCACCCAACACAGACTGTGTGGGATGGCGACCACGGAATTTAGTAAATCCCACCACCTGCCCAAAACGTCTGCAAGGGGTTTGTAAAATATAAGGAGCTAACTTAAATCAATGATTCATATTGCCCAGTGCTGAGCATGGGTCACTAGAATCTCATAAGAACATAAGAGGAGCCCTGCTGGATCAGACCAAGGGTCCATCTAGTCCAGCATTCTGCTCACACCATGGCCAACCAGCTGTCGACCAGGAACCCACAAGCAGGGCATGAGTGCAACAGCACATCTCGAGTGAAGACCTTTTGTAGCCCTACTGTCTGAGCAACTGCACAGCGGCTGCTTTGAATCCAACAGGGTTTGTAGCCTGCTGCACACGGGGAAGCTAGAAACACGTAGCTGGTTATCACTGGAAGCTGGCCAATCTTCACAGCACATCACAAAATGGCTTGTGAAAATTGGAGGCCACATGTGCTGAACTGCTGCACACTGTCAACTCAAGTGGCAACTCATTTAAACCTAACCCAAAATCAAGAAAAGACTGCAACCCACAGCATGAAGAGGTAGGCATTTTGCTAGCTATCCATACCAGGTTTTCATTGGTCAGCCGTGTGATTTCTTGCTGTATGCCAAACTCCACTTGGGCTTCCGGTGACAGCTGGAGGGTCTGGAAGAAGACATCCTGCTGTTTCTCCATCCCTTCTCTCAAAGCCTCCATTTGGTCCTTTAGTATTTCTACTTCCTCTTCATGCTCTCTTCTCTGATCCTGGAGCTGAGCCTCAAGAAGCCTGATGGGAAGAAAAGTGGGGAAGGCAGAAAGAAAACAAAATAATGTGGTCACTCAAACCAAAGGGCCCGAGATACACAAAAGCTGCACAATGGTTGGATGTGACTTATCCAATCATTACGGGTAGACCTTGTAATACCGTATCTTGGATACCCAGAGCAGGAGATGGGTTCCTTCAAGCGGTATGAACAGTTTACAGGTAATGAACAGGTTCCCTCCCAAAGCTCCTTTGTGCCAGGTGCACTGTGAAACTTCAGACCACCTGGCTTCATATTCACAATTATCCTATATGCTAATAGCAAACTCATCCTCCATGTGTGGTTCCTTTTGTAGCCAGAACAACACCATCCATGCATGAGAGGGAGGTATCAGCAGTGTTGTGGGAAGCCCATGGTTTGTAGAAATACAGAAAATCTTTAGGAAAAAAAATTACAGGGAGGAAAAATCCCCCAAACAGTCCCCAGTGAGGACTAATGCATGCACAGTGCCCATGGAATGCTGACAAATTTGTGGGTGAGTGGGTGTGGGGAGAATGGAAAAATGGGACAGGTAATGGAATGAAGGCATGGCTGGCTGGAACCCTGAACAGGATCACTCAACACTGCAACGTTTTGTTGCAGATCTTATTTGTTTGTAGCCCTCTTCAGGTGTTTGGTAGCAAAGACATGAAGAGGACTATGTCTGATGAGAAACCCCCACTTTGCCCATGAGCATATATTGAAAAAGGTTGGGGGTAATACATTGGTTAGTCATGCAAATTATCAGTGTAACCAAGTACTTAGGGGGAATTTTAGTGTGTGTGTGTGTGTGTGTGTGTGTGTGTGAGAGAGAGAGAGAGAGAGAGAGAGAGAGAGAGAGGTAAATAGTTTTGTACTTTGTATAATCTATTTTTAATGGGTTTTTAAAAAAAATTTTGTGAACTGCCCAAAGAGCTTTGGCTATGGGGCAGTATAGAAATATAATAAATTAATGAATTAAAATGACTGAATCCAAGCCAAATAACCTCACAGTGTGCCTTGGAGCACCCACACAAAATCATGTCATTGTTCCACATCCTTTTCAAATATGAAAATATTCATATATTGATATATATGCAAAAGGCCATTGGTCCATCTAGGCCAGTATAGCTTACTCTACCTGCAGCGATCTCTCCCAGCTCTGGCTCCTCAGGATCCTTTCCACTGGAGATGCCAAGGGCTGGGCCTGGGACTTTCTGTGTACAAAGCATGTGCTGCTCTATCTTCAAACTATAGTCCTTTGTTAAACCGCTATGTGTCATACTCGCAACCAGGATAGTTGTGAGCCCCATTCTGATAAAATGCCACCCCCCCCCCAGATGTCCACTGATGCTGGAGACGGCCAACAGTATTTTTTGATTAATTGAAAGAGGGTTAACTCCTTCTGGTGTGTGTATACACCTCTCTTCTGCCTCTGGTTCTAGAGATTTTTGTATTGCTGGAGCAGAAGGGACAGTGGAGCCAAAGGAATACACACCTAGTCTACTGCAGCCTGGGAAGTGAAGCCTCTCTCAAACCAACTCTCTAATAAATTTATTTGTCTCCTTCCTGAGGCTGCTCAGTTGTCTTGTTTTAGCCCACCAAACAGACAACATGCTCTGTTGTATGCTCTGGGCCACAGTCAATGCCAAAAATATAACATAAATACCAGTCCACTTGTTTATTTATTGGATTTCTAGTATGCTAAATCCCAGCAGCTTAGAATGAACCAGACATTCACGTATTAAGAGTTAACAGCTACATTTATACCGGTCTCACTAATAAAAAACAATCATTTTCACATAGGCCATCCTTATTCCCCTTGCCTTGTAGCCAAAGTGCTGAGACCGTCAATGTGTTCTGAGGTGTCCTTTTCTTCCCCTCTCAGCTTTAATCTAGTCACCCTTTGTGGACAAAGAGCAAGCCTCTCACAGGTCCCAGGAACAGTTACAAGTAGAGATTCTTTAATGAAAAAACAACAACCCCGCCCCAAAGAGCAATGCGCCCGTATAAATTGCACTACTGGATCAAGACCAGTATTCTGTTTTCAGTTGCAGTCAGTACATGCCCTTGAGAAGATAGTCTTTCCTTGATGCTTGCCTACCACTTCTAGTCCTCAGAGGTATCCTGCCCTCTGAACATGCAGGTTGTATTTAGACGTTGTCAAGGGCTTCTTGGAGGCCTCTCTCAGTCTAATCCAGTAGCCAAGTCCAGACACAGACAAAGGGATTCTTTTCAAAGCTTTATTCCTCTTTTACAACTTAATAACTCTACTGTTAGCAACTAGATATGAGCAGCAGAGTACCTATGCCCTACGTTGGAACAGTTGGTCCCCGTTTGAAAGGGAATTACTGGCAGACCCCTGAACTTAAGGACTAGGGAGAGTCCCTTCCCTTTTCCCTTGGATCCTCTGGGCGCAGCCGTTGTTTGCACGCCAACCGGGCACTACGCCTCCTTTCTGCGCCCTCCATTTGGCACCGCGCGTCCATCAAGTCTGCTTCCCGCGCTCTGTCACTCCCAGGACTGCTATCTAAGCTAGGAATGCTGGTGGGAGGAATCTCCGTCAGCTGTTGGCCCTGGGAAAGAGGAGCGCGCTCCTCTCCCAGGAGCGACTCCTCTTCCTCAGAATCAGAACTACTCTGGGATTCTATGGGCTCAGTGTCCACCCTGACAGATGTCATAGCTGATAGCAGTGGAGGCTGTTTGCACGCCAACCGGGCACTACGCCTCCTTTCAATATCAGTGGGCCGGTGAATCCACTCCAGGTTTCAGTCAGAACCAGTCCTTCACACCTTAGATAGCTCCTTTAGAGTTCTGACTGGTCCTGAGTGAAATCTGGAGCAGATTCACCACTTCCCTGACATCGGAGCCACTAGCCTCCACTGGTTTCTAGCCATCAATGAGAGACTTATCCTCCATGAATCTGTTGAGCCCTTTTCTGAAACTACCTAATCTAGTTCCCTCATCACAGCTTGAGATGATTAATTCTATGAGTTAGTTTTGTGTTACCTCAATAAATACTTCCTTTGGCTTGTCCCAAGACTATCGGCAATGGATTTGAATTGAGTGATCTAGAACTGGGGTGGGCAGAAGGTAGATTGGGTGACTTGCAGTAGATTGGGAAGGAGTTCTGACTCCCAACAGTTTAACAACAGAAACACCAAAACAAATCTTCCTTCCCTAAATTATACTGCTGAAATGAAGAAAGCTTGGGGTAACCTGAATTTTTGTGTGGAAGGACTGCGAGCCCTGTTGAATTCTGGAACACATTTCTGGGCTTAGAATTCTTTTATCCTAAATCTTTTGCACCTATCTCTGGTTGGTTTCAGTAGAAAGCAAAGTAGGTCCTACAAGACTGAAGTCTGCTCACCCTGATCTAGCATTCTAGTACTGTGTGTATAAGAGAAACGTTACTCTCTGTTCAACTTTCTCCACATCATTCATAATTTTATGTCTTTAAATGTTTCCTTCATTTTGTAAAGAATGGTAGCTCTCACTCATTCTTGTAGATATAGATGATTGTACCCTCATTAGCAACTAGGTTCTGTAACCTTAATCTACCCTGCCTGCAAGTTCTGTTGACTTTCTCCACATTTCTTTTGGCTGTTGCAGTAATCAGGCACCAGTGCTCAATGGGCATGATTTGGCCCAAAGGTTTCCGGTCATATACTCCTGCCATATTGATTCTAGAAAACAAATAATGCATTCTGAACTTGAATACACTTTAACTCAACTGAAACTGGTCCCCTGCCCCACAAAGGCATTCACTTTGTTGAGCAATTGCCTGCTTATTTAGAAGATGAGACACAAGTTATTTCTCAGGTCCTTTACGGTGTTTCCAGCTAAGGGTCAAAACCTCACTAGTCATTTTGAAAATCTAAGTCTAGCTTTATTAACTTTTTGTATCATGCTGGGGCACACCCGTATGGGAGAAAGCTTGAAAGTCCTGTATTAATTTTTTTTAAAAGATTTTATTTTAAAATGAGGCATACTGTAGGGTGGAAGTTCAAATGGCAAAAAAAAACCCTACAGAGATCAAACAAATGGGAAATTAAAGCCACGGTTTTCTATGGCAAAGTGAAGGGGAGGTTTTAAATAACAAAAAGAACCCTGCTCTAAACGGATGCACACTGTGTAGTTCTGCACAAACGATAAATTAAGGAACACGCTGCACTTTCCATAAGAAAGGCTGCATAGAACAATTCTTTGCGTTACTGACTCCTTCCCCACCCACTCCCATGAAGGGAGTGATTCATCACTGAAAAGGTTACAGCCCTCCTGTGTGTGCCTGCGCTGCTGGGTGTGCTGATAAGCTTAACGTTTGGTAAACTACATTGATTCTTTAAAAGGTACCAATTAGAGTCCGCTAAAATGAAATCTCTCCCCACTAATCCTTTTTCAGAGCTTTCCCAAGAGACTCTAAAACTAAGGCTGCAAAGATCCATGAACACATTCTCATGGAGCTTCAGGCCTGGGCTACACAGGCATCCCAATAAGGTGGTAGAATCCAGCGGTGCTAGAATAGATGGAACCATTTTACACTGCAGGTGGGGCCTGGGGTGCATTAACCCAGGTTGCAAAGGCATCCTTGTAGATGGGCCTCTTCACATGACCATCCCACTCCATGGTGTTCCTGGGAAAAAGTAAGCCTAGGTACCAGCACCTTCAGCCTGCCTCTAGCCAGTTCTGAGCCACTACAGCCTCTGCGATGGCTTCCAAGTATTGGAATGCCCTCCCAATGAAGTTACGCTTCTCCCCTCTATTGGATTATTTAAATGAGCCTTTAAAACCTCTTTTTAAGGCTTTTGATTAACCTGCAAATCTTGTATGCTAAAGAACAAATGTCTATATCAGCTTTCTTCCTTTGGTATGGGCTACATATTGCTGTCTAGTTTCTTCTTCTTCTAAAGCAAGAAGGCAAGGCCCCAAAAGCCAATTATAAATTCCTTAAAAATAAAAACTAAGCCTTTGATTTAAATATAAGAGCAAGTTTCTAGACCTTGTGGATTTGAGCATAAAGGCTTAGAAGCACTTTTATATGCTCTCTTCCTCCCCAGTAATGCCCTTTCTTGCATAAATAAATGAATAAATAAATAAGTGCCCATCCTGCAAATCATGGCATTAGAATCCACTCAAAAATACGATCCTTTAAAAATTGATCTCCTCCACACCTACAACTCAGTAGCATATGAAATAACATTTGTATTACTGGAACAAATGACAACTTGTCTCAGTAAAGATGGAGACTTGTGAAGATAAATGGCTGAAATCATACTTTTATTTCACTACCATATCAAATTGAAGATGACTGAGTGCTGTGTAGAAATTGTACCCATTTGTATTAGTTACACAGGATGATATATTGTAACATCCATGCATGCTGAAGAATACCAAGAAAAGCCATTTTAAAAGTGTAATTAAAAATCCTACAAACTAGACAACTGTATGCAAACACCCTCAGTTATTATTTCTAGTGGAAGAATCTGCTTGTTTGTGACATTTGGATTTATTTGTCTAACACACACAAGTCTGACCATGTCTTTCTTGACTGCATAGCTATTTAGACCTCGGATAAATGACTTGCATCCTAAGTCAGCAAAAGTGAACTCGGGGAGACATTTAGGGCCTTTTCACACATTACCTCATTTAGGGGCAAGTCCTATGGGATTGCTGCCTGTTAGACAGAAGTCTCCATTAGATATGTACCTAAAGTATTTCAAATCTGCATTTAAAAATGTGAGCTGTGAGAGTATGTCAGTTTCCTAGATAGGTGTGCTTCCTGGGAACCCAAGGTACACCACCTTGAGTTCCATGGAAGAAAGATGGCAGATAAATAAACAAACAAAATCAGGATGCAGGCCAGGTACTCTCTTCAATGAGCTGGGATTTGTTGCAGCTCCTTGGTGAGTGTAGGTCTGGGGGCAAGCCTGATTTTGTGGGTGTGTAATGTGTGAAACTGTCCCTGTGGCTTTCACAGAAGTCACGGGATCTTGGAGTCTGTATATTCATTCTGAGACGTTTGTAAAGATCTGTTCTAATGAGGAGCAGTACTAGCACTGAGCACCTTTGGGAAGCTGCCAGGGCTCCAGAGACCCAGCAAGGTCCAATGATGTATTGAAGCCTGCTCTGAGGCACCCCATGGTAGGTAGCTTGGAGCCACCATTTTAATTCCCCACAATGCATCAATCAGGGCATTGTGGGGAATTTAAACGACAGCTCCAAGCCACCCAGGTGGTGGCGGCAGCATCGTTTCCTGCTGCCGCCAGATAATTTATTCAAAATTACTTTTAGGTGGAACATTATCATTCCACCACAACCCAGAAACATAAGAGGGTGCTTTGCTAAGAGCCTCTTCAGATAAGGAGCTAGCCCTGGCAGGCAACCAACTTCACTCTAGATAACCCAGGATTTAATTCAGCCGGCCAACCACCCTCCCTCATCCAACCATACCAGCTACACGCTTCTTGTTGCTGGGTCACAACTGAAGTTATCATTAATCAGCCCAGCCTCATGTATACAGCTGATGTTACCCAAGCAGCAAGCTTGGATTTGGGATCAGAAATCCCATTTTGGGTATTTGTGGGTTGTACTCATTTCCAGCTCCAAGAGAAATTGAGGGGAAGGAGAAAGAAACAGAGGAAAGAAGGCCCAAAGGAGAAGAAATAGAAGTAAAGGTATTTGACCTGGCAACTTGCTTTAGACCCTGATAGGCCAAGCCGAGTTCTCCATCTTCATTCAGGTACCCCCAGTCCTCAGTCTTGCTAGAAAGAAAGGACAGAGGAAAGGGAAACAGAAGTGGACAGAAAGGAAAGATAAAAGAAGAGTCAGATACAAGAGGTATGAAGAATAAGGAAGCCTCCATTGCATTCAGACACAGAAGCCCAGTGCTAACATTATAATCCACAGATGGTGACTGAGGGTTGTGAGGTGACATCATGATAATACCTCTGGGCCTTGCACTCTTAGTTGTGCAAGGTTGTGCAAGCCTGCCATCTGCACAATAATTACAATTTTTGCAGAGGGATCTATAAAAATAGGCCTCTGTGCCAGCCTTTCCCGACCTGGTGCCCTCCAGATGTGTTGGACTCCCAGAATTCCTTGCCACTGGCTAGACTTGATGGGAGGTGCAGCCCAACAACATCTGGAGAGTCACACATTCCCCACCACTGTTTTAGGGGAAAGGGCCCCACTGCACTGAAGTGATAATACTATGAACTGTCATGTCCCAGAGTTAGGCCGTTGATGGTCTTGCTAAGGACGTTCTTGTGGCTTTTTCTTATGCCCCCCCCCCATATTCTTACACACATGCATGCACACACACACACACACTTGCCTCCAACAGTCCATATTAATATGAGGGGACAGACATTTGAGAACCCATCACCTGCCATGAAGGCAAACCTGAGACTCTTTTTACAGGAAGAGGTTATGGAGAAGCACTTTACAGTTGCTAAGCAACCACCAGATGCTTCTTCATCAACTTCATAGCATCATAGAATAGTAGGGTTGGAAGGGGCCTACAAGGCCATCGAGTCCAACCCCCTGCTCAGTGCAGGAATCCAAGTCAGAGCATCCCTGACAGATGGCTGTCCAGCCTCGTCCTGAATGCCTCCAGTGTGGGAGAGCCCACCACCTCCCTAGGTCATGGGTTCCATTGTCGTGTTGCTCTAACAGTCAGGAAGTTTTTCCTTGATTACAGTGACAATGGCAAAAGATCAGCTTGGGGAGGGGTTCATAGTGGGGGGCCCTTTTTATATCTAGGGCCCTTGACAACTGCCTAAATTGCAGTCAGTTTTTCTTGTTCCAGCTGTTACCTAGAGAGGCAGTTCAAAGCAAGGCATCCACATCAACCATGATCCTTTGCCTCAGTGTGATCAACACATGCCTGATTAGTAACAGAGCACTGTTATCAACTACTGCAACATCCAGATGCTGCAAAAGCAAGAAGGGCAACCGAAGAGCAGAGTCTTAGAGCCGTACTATGGACACCACTAGAAGTGCACTTCCTTCACTTCAGTAGTTCCCCACTGCCCTGAAATACAGCACGCGAGATGGCTAAAAATGATCCCATTTTCTTGATACCAGCATTATCTTCATAGTCTTTTATACTGTTACCACCCATTCCTCTGAGAGACAAACTACACGTGATGTTAATAATGTATTTGCCTTTGAGTTAACCCTTTGCCCCCTGCTGTGGTCCTGATTTGGATCAGGGCCCCCTTGCCTGCAATTTTAATTGGGGAGCTGTTTTTCCCCAATGCAAATTGCAGGAGTGAGGGGTCCAATCCAGGCTAGGACCACAATAGGGGGCAAAGAGTTAAGGCTCCCTTACCCCAGGGTCCGGATCCAGATCAGGGAGCCTGCACTGGACATTTCTGAAAGAAAACGCTTGCACTTCAGGGCAAACTGCATGATTAACATCAAGCATAGTCTGGCCCACAGCGTTAGTGCTGTAACTCAAATCAAGAGCAGAATTAAAAGGACACCTCCTGCAAGCAATGGTAGCCCCAAAAGGGAAATTGTGTGTGAGTTGGGGGGGGGGGCAGGGAGGAAATACCTTATGGAAGGAAGTACAAGCTACTGAAGAGCTGGGTACTAATTTCAACAATTTTGTTACACAACTGCTGTGCCAGCCACCGGTGATTCATTTGGGCGTTCAGCACAGGAATCGGCACACTCCTTTTCTAGACTACAGGTATCAGATGTGCTGACTTGGCACACCTGTCATTTGCAAAAGCTTCTCCGAAAATTCCTGGATTATTCTGGATGGAAACAAACTCAAGGGGCTGCCATTAGCTTTGAATAAAAAAATCTTGTAAATGACAAACCTTGAACATATATAACTCTTTGGCCTGCATTTGCAAATGGAAAGCAATTAAAACTTTCATCCATCAATCTAGGAAACCCCTCTGGATGCATCTATCTTATGTTTAGGCTTTTAAATTGATATTGCCCAGCCATTTACAGGCTGACCTGACACAGAGATGCATTCACACACACAGATTTATGAAGAAGGGGGAAACACTCACCTCTCGTGAGACTGCAGGACAGGAAACGCTACCATGGGGCAATATGCAAAATTAGTTTAAGGGACCAAGGACTGTTCTATGTCAGGCTGTAAGCTGTTCAGATGCATCAATAACGAGGATGCAAGACAGAAGACTAGCCCAGCAGTTCTCAAATGGACCCACATCCAAGCAAGCTAGGCAACTGTCAAGGGCCCTAGGATTGAAATGGGCCTAGAATATGCTCCCCCTTCTCAGTTACACCTTCCAAGAAAGTGGTTTGCTACCCTCTCATTATAATCAGGAGTTGGCAAAGAAGCACTGGTGGATGCCTAGCAATAGCCAAGTACTTCTCTGTATGCCTCTTTCTGCAAAATAGGATACCAGTACCCGTGACAGCAGGTGGTAATGTGAAACACCCTCTTATGAATGTATCTCATTGGAGGAGTGGATTTTTATGTGCTGTGAGTGGATATAGGAATGGTGGGTCATGAGTGCCTTTTTGGTTTGGTCAACAGGAACAAATTCAGCTAACCCAAATTTTCCACTGTAACTTAAGAATCATCGTGTAGCTGGATCCATGGGGGAACATGGTCAATTTGAAAGGGCCAGACACAACTGGCTTTGAAGTAATCACATTATTAATTATGTTCAAACACTTTACTTGCCCAGAAGTATGATCACTTTATAAACCAGTTGCATATTCCTCCATCTCAGATTACCTGTCTCCCCATATTATTATCAAAATAATAAATCAAATCTGTGTGGCTGAAAACCTGGCCATTTGAATTGTGATAGAGAAGGTTGGCAGCACTGTAGCAAATGGATAAATTAGGGGACTTCTGGATTAGCAAAACAGAAATCAGCATGCAGGGGATTCCATTGGAATTATTTTAATTGTGATCAATGGGAACTACTTTATGGAGTTAGGAGGCAAAATAAAAATGTGGCTGGGGTCATTTCCCCTGCATGCTGATTTAAAACCAAATCTCACTGGTAAACCATGCACGTTTCGCATGTAAATGGTTCCAGGTTCAATCCTTGCATCTCCAGCAGCAGGATCAGATAAGATCTCAGCCTGAGAAACAGCGGAGTTGCTGACAATGTGTGCAGTCAACCAGTACTGGGTTAGATGACCACTGGTTTGTCTCCCTACAACGTGTTAACCTTCTTGCCAATCCCTTTGGTAAGCGATTTCATAACTACCCAGGGCCAAAAAATGTACAGACCCAAACAATAGCGTAGTTGACTGGAAGCTGAAAAGGTGATGAGGACTGTGGAGTACTAACTACATTCAAATAAATGAGTATCTGGTTTGCTTGCAGTAATTATTAATATTCCGTTTTCTCTATGTAGTCTTTCCCCTCCCCCTCCATTCTCTTTATTTGGTGTTTTACTGGATAAATGGATGGGAGGATATTCATGAGAGCGATGTAAACCCCTTTCTCTTTTGTTATCCTAAGAGGAAGGCACAAATTCTAGGTATTAACTTTCACTGTGGGAAACCTGTAATCAAAGAGGAATCATGGCTGAGAGCTAAGATACGAATTTAGCAGCCAATGTGGGTGATGGGATGCCAAGAAAACAATATGTTTATATATTAGCACATTTCACCAATATAAAATTGGTGGTTTAAAAAAAGAAGCAGCAGCTTTTTCAGCCTCCTGGGAAACAGGCTGGCAGAACTCCAATTAAATTCCTTTCCCCTGCATGGTATATGAATGATTTCTTTGATGTAAGTAACTCTTATAACTTCCCTCCACTGCTACGGAAGCCATATTTTGGAACCGCTCTGATGGCTTTAACATCAGGGCTGTTCCCAAAACTCTATAACATTGTGAACTGAGCTAGTGAGTCTAAATCTTATCCTAAGAAACTCCAAACACTGATATAGGATTAAATTTGACCTTGTATATATAAACAGATGCCGTGCCAGTGTCCTTTAGTGGATAACACAGTAGGATGTGGAATGGGGGTCCTGAATTCAGCTCCCTCACAGCCATGACACCCCTGCTGGGAGACCTTGGGCAAGTTCCGACATCTCAGCATCACCTATCTCACAGGGTTAATCCCATCTATTCCACATGCTGGTGTCCTTGGAAAAAGGGTGGAACACACAAATGTGACTAGTCACAGACAGATCTTTCATCATGTCTTCCACGTTTTCAATACAATTTGTATCGTTGTGGGGAGAGACTGTACTGGAAGAGAGCAAGAGCTCACAATTCTAGCGTTTAAAGAATATAAAGATGGGGAGTAGGGCTAGAGGTAAAAGATAAGTAGCTAGAGGGAGAGCAGAGGAGGCTGGTCGTTCCAATGTCAATGGGGCTATGAATCCACTCCAGGTTTCAGACATAACCAGACAACACTCTAAAGGAACTTTCCAAGGTGCTTCGCACTGCCCCATTGACATCGGAGCCACCAGCCTCCACTGTGGGAGTTAATCAAAAAGTTAAAAGCTCTGTTCCAGTCTGCAGCAAACTCCCCCTTGTAGCTAAGCCTGGTGCTTTAGGGCGAATTCATATAACCTATCTGATATGTAAGGTGCTTCCAGGCAAAGCTTTTATCGTGGCATCACCCTGCCTCGTTCATGGAATTTTATGCGTGGTCCAGATCTCCCATGTTTCCCCACTGCATCTTCCGTCTTTTTTTTTTTTCACCAAAGAAAATCCACGAAGGGGAAAAAATACAAAATAGCTGCACAGTACCTTCTCATTGGTAGCACTAGGAATCCTCTGTTTGGAAGCGCCCATAGAAGAAGCAGGTTGAGTAGTTCTGTGTGACACAACCTGACATGTGATGTACCTAATGTGCAAATTCAACTATCATCATCCCAAAGCTAGTGAAAGGGGGCTAAAAGGTAAAACCATTTTGCCAGTCTGAAGTTGCAAGCTGCATGCGCATTAAAGGAGTCACATAACTGGTTCACCATATGCCTAACTCTGTACCAATCCATTCAGTCTAATTCTCAACACACTCTGGCCATGCAAATTGGCCCCAAATCTGAAAAGATACAGTTTATAAACCTTTATCCATGATCTTTTGAGGACTCATATTAAAAAAAAGTTCCTTTCCTCTCCATTTTTAGAACATTTATCAGACACCGTAGAAATGTTTTCGAGATATTCTCCACAACTCTTGAGGTGTAGAAACGTGTTGTGTTTTTTTTTTAAAAGAAACTCAAGTTTCTTGGGATACTAACTTTTTAAAGAAATATCACATTTTGCAGTTGTGTGATAAGCCTACAAAGAAGGAAACACATATAATACTTTATGGTGTGATGCTTTTGTAAGAGGAAGTAACAGAAATTTCTGTACAATCACTCTCACTGTTGGCTACCCGCATCTGGTACTGCTCCCTTAAATTACTCAGAAATGAGCACAAAGCAGAAGTTCTGATTCCTACTCATCTGACCGTTCCTAATGGATAAACACAGACAGGCTTACCGGTTTGTCTGACACACTCCATGATATGCCTCTATTGCGTCTTCTGGATCCACATGCTTGTCACTGTTTGGCCAGCTGGTTTGTATGTTGATGTTTGACTCCTTAAAAAAAAGTTAACCATGAAATGTTTTGTCCCATAACTTATTTCTATGTCCCCACCCCCACCCCACTGCCAGTGCTCTAGTAATTCTACATTGATCACTCATGCAATTGTTTTGATTTGTAAACGGATTTACAATCACGGTTACATTTGACTCAAAGCAAATTCAGCGCTTCAAAACAGGCAGAAAGGGAACAGGAAGGGCGCAGTGGAATACAGCGTAAAGAAAAGTTAAGCGGAGATACTGAGTGTGCAAATACAGCACAAACCTGTTTCAGTTTTATGCTGGTTGAACTCTTATAGCTCCCCCCCCCCGAATCCTGAGGATTGTAGTTTAGAGAAATCACTGAGAACTCCCCATTAGAGATCTCCCTGATCCAGCTGAACAACTGCTCCCACAGTTCTGTGGAGAGCGGGAATGAATATAGACCAGTTTAAAGTCTATGAGTGTAGTTATATTCCGAAAGAACAAAATGTAAAGGAAGGCTTGCTGTCAGTATCTTTGAGGAGCGAAGCTGGTGGAAGAGCCATGCTAGAACCAAGAAGAGCCAAGTTCTGAAACGGAAACTGAAATGCGGAACTTCATATATCACAAAATTAACCAGAGCAGGAGGAAAAGTGTATCAGCCCAAGCTGCTCTTCTCAGCAACTTGTCTTTGTATCAGTTCAGCCAATGCAGACAGACAGAACTCTAACTTGGAACAATCCGGCTCAAATAGTTTGCATTCTTCCTCTCTGTTGCTCTAGTTCCGAAAGCATCTCAGAAAGTCAAACCCAGAGTTCACCACAGAACTCTAACCCTATAAAGTAATCCATCCCTGGGTCCACTTTATACTTTTATCTTGAGTGGCAAGGTAGGCCCCACATCGCAATAGTAACGTATCCATTTTCTATCAGAGTGGATAGGACCCTTGTGTGTGGTCAAGGCGGTGGCAACCAAATTGCTCCAGGTCACATGTAATCTAGGTTTTACTTGTACCCTGACTTGTGCCTAACCTCTCGGTCAAAATCAGCTGGGACTTAACTTGCCATCTGCCACTCTTGTCCCTTGGGGTAAGCCACTCAAGGCTGCATCGTGGAGCAAGAGGGAGCAGTATGGAACCATGTCTCTACCCCCAAGTCAACCCATTGCTCTTCCTTACTTCAATACATGCTTCCAGGTCAGGCCTGAATCTCACTGAGACAACAGCAAGAATCTAGCATGGTCCCTAGATATCTCTGTCTATCACCTAGTCTTCCTGCCTGCGTCATCCAAGCCTGCCAGCCTCCTACTCTCCCTGCAAATCTGCTCTTTCCCCACATGCTTCCTCCAGCCCCCTTTAGTTGGGTACTACAGTTTAGACCATGGCTTGCCAAGGCCTTTGCAGTTGGTTTCCTGTGTTACCTTGATGTGAACTTGCATCAGCCAAGATCAGTCGACATCCAGAACACGAAAACACCTCTTCAATGAAGGAGGGCCTTACTGCAGGCCCTATCAAGGCATGGGGCATCAGGGCAAGCTAAGAGAAACCCCAAATTGACAATGCAGGAAAGCATCCCCACTTAGGTAACCTGCAGGATTAGGGGGCCTTAAGTGGACTCATCCCCTGGCTCTGGAGTCACTCCAAGACTTCAAGAGAAGAGATGGCAATGAGTCCAAGCTGAAGACCAGGACATACAAGACTTGCCTGGCAGCATGAGACATTCCAATTCAGAGCCCTACTCAGGAGGAATAACCATAGGTATGGTCAGGATCAGGGCACCAGAAAGGGTGGAGCCAACCAGGACGACTACAAAAACGCTCACTTGTTGCCTGGAAAGCTGCTAGTGCAACAACTCCATGGACCAGCTCCTGCTTTCTAGTTCTAGCAATCTCATGGATGCCTTGTTGCTCAGTACTTGGTCCTCTAACCCTTGATAACCCTGCTAGTAACACTGGCTGGCTGCCAACCCTCTGATTCTTCTCAATAAACTTCCCTGGCTGAGCTGCTCCCCTGTGTAGCCTGGAGGGCAGCATTCTTAGGCTGTGCCTGGAACCTCCAACGCAGCACTCAATCCCAACCTCAGTCCAATTCTACTGGACCTCCCAGCTTCTGCCCTCTATAACGCTCTGCATACTGCACAATGTTGACAGCCTTCATTACTGCATGTTTACAGTTCAAGATACTGAAACCAGCCTAGAAGCTGCAACCAGCCTAGTAGTCTTCAAATATGCTGCCATTACGTCTTCTGAAGCTGAACTGATTTTGAATTTGCAAGACAATATATCCCACCGGACTGCTTTTTTGGGCCAAACAACCTAACGACTGCATAATTTATGAGGATTATTCTGCATGCACTTCCTTTATTGTTCTTTTTAAAAAGAATTTTGATCCAAAATACTCGTCTTGCCAATTTTGATTTTGGACTTGCCGTAAACCAATGTGCCCAACCATGGAGAAATAGCAACAGTTGGCAACATGGTGGAAAGAGACACACACACACACACACGGAAGGATTTCTCTCTGATCCATTACCATATTTCTGCCTGTATCTTTTTGCTGGGCTGCCTTTATAATCTGCGTCCTTAGAATAAGCACCTCTTCCTTCCGCACTTCCAGCTCTTCATTAGCCGACTTGAGCTGATTCAAGAGGAGGCTGTAACTGTCATGGATGTCATTGGAGCAGTTGTTCTGGGCCACCCGATCCACTATAGCCTTCCTCAGTTCGTTAAGGTCATTTTTCAGTTTCTTGTTCTCTGATTCTAACTCTTGCCTCTATTAAAATATTTGAAAAGTGATCCCTGCTCAGTACATTTCTATAACTGCTGGATTTTTGCTTTTTAATTCCTTCACAGCAACTCAAGTTACCAAAGTTACCATGTTCCTGGTGGTTCCACATGGACCCATGGCCCAACTGGAGTTCATCAGGAAAAGAGCCTTTAGTGTGGTAGCCCTCTTCCTATGGTATTCCCTGCCTTTGGAGGCCAAGCAGGCACCAATGTTGTGTTGCTTTCAGTGCCTCCTGAAAACATTGCTATTTCAAGAAGTCTTCAAGTGACCGGACACAATTTATGAAACTTGGTTTTATCAGAACTCTGTTTCTTTAATTTTTTTTTTTAACATGGTGTTTTTACTCTTTATCCTGTTTGCTGTTCACTGCTATGAGGTCTTTGGATGTGGAGTGGTATATAAATACAGAAAATAAAACATAAATAAATAAAAAACACACGATTGAACACACTGTGGAACAGTGAGATGCGGAGGGCCATCAACTTGATTGCACTTGAGTGCCCTCTGTGGCACTGTGGAGCCCGTTCTGCTCCCTGGTATACTGGGGAGCTGCGGTCAGTGGAACAAGCTGGACATTGGCTAGAGCACAAATGGCGCAAGACTCAAAGTGAAGACGACCAAGCACGCTCTAGAGTGCATAATCGTGCCTATTGTGTGGCAGTGTGGGCAGCAAAGAAGGTTTATTGTGCTGCCTCCATTGTGTCCTCAAGTAGCCGTCCAGCAGAACTCTTCCAGGTGGTCTGGCAGTTGTTAACATCTTCCTCAGTAAATGGGGCCCTGGCCCTGTTGAGGACCCGCTGTGACCTTTTTGCATTGCACTTTGAGGACAAAATCGCTTGTCTCCACAGCAACCTTGATGCTGTTGTTAGTGCAGTGCCAGTCAAGGTGTCTGATGCCACCATCTGCCCGATTTTGTGGAATCAGTTTCAGTTGTTACAGCCTGATGATGTGGACAAGATGCTTGAAATAATGCAACCGACCACATGCCCTCTTGATCCCTGTCCCTCCTGGCTAATAAAAGCTAGCCGAGGGGGTATGACTGGGTGGGTCCAGGGAATGATAAATGCTTCCCTACAGGAAGGGGTGGTCCCTGCTGTCCTTAAGGAGGCAGTAGTGCGGCCACTCCTGAAGAAGCCCACTCTGAACCCAATGGTATTGGACAACTACCACCCAGTCGCAAATACCCCTTTTCTAGGGAAGGTATTTGAGAGGTCATGGTGGACCAACTGCAGGCACCCTTGGAGGATACTGATTATCTAGACCCATTTCAGTCTGGGTTTCATCCTGGTTACGGGACTGAATCAGCCTTGGTCGCCCTGATGGATGACCTTTATCGAGAGAGGGACAGGGGGAGTGCAACCCTGTTAATTCTGCTCGATCTCTCATCGGCTTTTGATACCGTTGACCATGATATCCTCCATGGATCGACTCCATGGGATGGGTATTGGAGGCACTGTGCTACAGTGGTTCCGGTCCTACCTACGGGGCTGATTTCAGAGAGTAACATTGGGTGACTATTCCTCGGCCCCTTGGCAATTGAGCTACGGGGTGCCGCAGGGTATCATCTTGTCCCCAATGTTGTTTAACATCTATATGAAGCCGCTGGGAGCAGTCATTAGGGGATTTGTAGCTAAATGCCATCAGTATGCTGATGACACGCAGTTCTATCTCCCTGTGACATTTGAATGAGGAGAGGCTGTGCAAGTCCTGAATCAGTGCCTAGACTCAGTAATGGGCTGGATGAGGGCCAATAAACTGAAGCTGAATCCTGGCAAGATGGAAGCCCTGTGGGTGAGTAGTTCCCGGGTCCAGGAGATAGGCTCATTGCTTGTTCTGGATGGGGTTGCACTCCCTCTGAAAGATCAGGTCTGTAGTCTGGGGGTACTCCTAGATCCATCATTGTCGCTGGAGGCCCAAGTGGTCACGGCGGCTCGGAG
This sequence comes from Heloderma suspectum, assembly GCF_057233095.1. Taxonomy (NCBI): domain Eukaryota; kingdom Metazoa; phylum Chordata; class Lepidosauria; order Squamata; family Helodermatidae; genus Heloderma; species Heloderma suspectum. Next base: position 16,914,572 of record NC_139459.1, read on the forward strand.
TACCTTTTACCAGCTTTGGCTGGTTCGCCAGCTACGGCCTCTCCTGGACAGGGATAGCTTGACCACGGTAGTACAGGCATTAGCAACCTCAAGACTGGATTACTGCAATGCACTCTATGTGGGGCTGCCCTTAAGGCTGGTCCGGAAGCTGGAGCTAGTGCAGAATGCAACAGTTCAGCTGTTGTTGGGAGCTGCCCCTTTTCAGCGTGTAACTCCTTTGCTGAGGGAACTGCACTGGCTGCCTATTCGCTACCGGGCCAGGTTTAAGGTATTAGTACAAGTGTACAAAGCCCTAAACAACTTGGGACCAGGATACCTGAAAGAGCGCCTCCTTCCTTACCAACCTGCCCAGTCACTGAGGTCATCAGAGGGCATGTTCCTGGTGGTTCCAGATGGACCCATGGCCTGGTTGGAGTCCACCAGGAAAAGAGCCTTCAGTGTGGCGGCCCCCTTCCTGTGGAATTCCCTGCCTTTAGAGGTCAGGCAGGTGCCAGCATTGTGTTCCTTCTGGCGCCTCCTGAAGACATTGTTCTTTCAAGAGGCCTTCCTTGCATGACCAGCCGTGGTTTGTTAAACTCCACTTTGTTGAGGTTTGTCTTTTTTAAAAAAAGTTTTAACGCTTTTAACCATTGCTTTATTCCTTTATCATGTGGTTCACCACTCCAAAATCTTCTGATGAAGACTGGTATATAAATAGTGTAACTAAAATAAATAAATAAAACTATCAGCTAGATTCAGAGAGCTGGACTATGAAGCCATGCAGCTGTATGCATTTTTAAACTAGCTTTTTAGCTTCCCGCCAGCTCTCAGATTGTCCCAGCCTGTAAAACAGGTACTGGGAACCTGCAGACCATCTCAAATGCAAGAGACGAGAATTCATCTCTCTTGGAATAGATAAGCAGGATTCTGTCTTGCCATATAGAATGGATAGACAAGACAGTCTGCCCTCTTGCTGAACACTACAGGAGATTATGTTCAGGAGTATAACATACCTTTAGTTATTATGCAGGTATAAAAACTGAATCTTGAATACAGTCAAGGGGAGGCCTTTGAATGTTGCTCTGAATCTTGTGCCCTATCCATCTCCTGAGAAACTGCAGTCTGAAAGTGTGGTTAAGTGCCTCTCCTGCACTCCCCTCAATGGGACCCTAGCTGCATGTTTCTTGAGAATAAAGGAGGACTGGGTACAAATATGAGATTGGTACAAATTCAACTTTTGCTCTCTCCAGTATCAAGACCACTCATTTGCACCTACAATGCCCTGTGTTAGGGGTGCAGGAGTTCATATCTCCCTCTACTTCCTCACTTCTAATAAGATTTTTTTTTAAAGGAGGATTATTTAATATTAAAGTCTTAAGGATAAATTAAACACAGCACTAAGTGAAAAGGGGGAAGGCAGCTTCCAGTGCTCTTATGTCTATCCCACTTAAAGGATTAAAAAAAGAAAAAAAGAAATCCAGAGGGAAGAACTTTTTGTTGGTCATCATAACTTGGGCAAGTGAGATTCAAGAGTGCCAAAATCAAAAGGAAAGCTTATCATATGTTATGATTTGTCTGAATTTTGGGAACACTGGAAGCTGACTTACAAGCCAAATCATTGGTCCATCTAGCTAAGTATTGTTGATACTGACTGGCAGCAGCTCTCCAGGGATCCAGGCAGGGATTTTTCCAGCCTTACCTGGAGATGCTGGGGACTGAACCTGGGGCCTTATCACTGAGCCACATCAAACTTTGTTAGGGACATTGCAGCAGGGGGACAGATGGGACTGCAGGGTCACTCCACTGGCTCTGCTGAGAGACCAGCTTCTTTTGGCTCTTCCTCTCCCTGAACAGTTTCCATCCCAGCTGATCATCATAAGAACTTTGGAACTTAAGAGATGGTGCCTGAGTTTGCTTATTTTCCTCTTCCCTCCCCATCCCTATTCCTTGCATAATATGTCTTTTTCGTAAGCCAATGGCAGAGACAATCTTCTTCATTATTGATCCGTGAGCTGTTCTGGGAGTCTTTTGGGCGGAAGACTGTGGTAAAATGCTTTAAATAAATAAATAAATAAATAAATGAAAGCTCTTGCTTCAAGATCACTGTAAACATGCTTCGCTGACAAGTCTTGTTTTCTGTGGCTTGCAGAATTCTATGCAATGTTTAGTATCTTTCACAGAATTTGGCTTCCTGATAACTTCATTTTTCAATTAAAAAAAAGGATTTTAGTTATCATAGTTATAGTTACTTGAATATGGGTGGGCTACACAGTTTCTGTAGGAGTCAAATATTCAGAAGCGGAGGGTCTGCTTCTGTTAGCTCTGTCTGAGTCTGCTCCCTGTACGGATCTCCTCCTTTCAGCTCTACAGCTTTTCTTTCCCCCAACTCCTCTCTCTGCTGCATTAGGAATATGGGAAGCACAGTCCTATTGGTTAATTGATTTGATTTGTAACCTGCCTTTCTACCAAAAATGGCACTCAAAGCAGCAGTCATCTGCAAGATGGACCCTTCCCATGTATATTTTGCATGCAAGGAAAGAGACAGAGGAGGGGGACAGTGAATGAAACATGTATTGCCTCAGAAGAGAATTTACCTCCAATGTATTTACTGTTTCTAAAGGAAGATGCTCAACAATGATCAAATAATGTTAAGAATCTTCCTTTTCTCTACCCACTCCTCTGGGTCACTGAAAGAGAAATTCTTTGGTTGACTCACATTAAAAATTTATCTTCAAGTTCCAAACACCTCACACATTAATTATGAGGCTAACATTTTTTTTTAAAAAAGGAACTCCAAAACACATCAATTTCTTTTAAAGGAAAGAACAAATTCTATTTATGTCACTGTCCATGGAGGATTTTGCACACAGAATGGAAAACCTAATTGAAGGCAACTTAGGAAATTCACTACATTGCAGAGTGAGGTGTTGGAAGGGGGAAAAAAGAGATAGGCTACTATGCATCTTGCCTTGATGCTCAACATCAGCCTTGTTGGGTCTACAGCACAGCTGGAGCTCATCCTGCCCCCTACTCCATACTTGGGCTAAGACAGGAAAGTGCCAAACTCCACCCCATCAGGATCTGGACACCCCAGCAGGATTTGGACTCTTGGACAGGGTTGGCCCAAAGTTTTGCTGCCTGAGGCAAAGTACAAGTTGGCACCCTCTCTCCCATTCCAGATACAGAAGCTGACTGGACTGCCCGTTTAATCTTAGTTCAATACTGCTCTTAGAATAGCATCTTCCACCACACCTGAGAGAAGCAGGCCAGTTATGGGATCAGGACAGGCACACACAGCTCTGTTCTCCAAAACAGGGGAACAGCTGGAGGGATCAGGAGGAACACCCAGGCCCTCCACAGCATCTGCCGCCTCAGGAGGTAGCCTCACTCTGCCTAATGGTAGGGCCAGCACTGCCCTTGAGTTCTCAGTCATTCACGTCAAGTGTATCCAACTATGGATTACACAAATGACAGCCAGAAGATAGTTAAGTGTGCAGACAATGGAGAGCTGACCTTACACAGACAAAGGCAGAAATGTGTTGTTTCACACAAACAGAAGGTGGGGGTGATAACACTGTTCCTGAGTCATTCCACTTCAATTAATTCGTGGGGAAACAACATGGTTGAAAGCTCGTCCATATTAAAAACAAAAACAAAATAAAAGCACCAAACTCTAAAACCACCAAACTCCATGCAGATCTACTCATCAGGGAGAAGAGTTCTAGTCTAGCTTTTTCCCTGATGTGTTAGTATTGTATGAAGAAGGAATCTTTTTTAAGGAAAAACATTCAGGCATGCAAGTTCCAACTACAATCTACAGCAGTACAGTCCAGGAACAGTTTATTATTTATTTCTTATTTACAAATGTAAGAAAGATCCTGTTACATCAGACCAAAGGTCCAGACTCCTTGAGAGCTATTTTTAATGGAAAGGCAGGATATATATTTAAGGCGCAATCCTATGCATGTTTAGATAGAGGAAAAGGCTGAGGAATGCTGGGAGTTTTCCTCTGTCTAAACATGTATAGGATTGTACCCTTAATCAATCAATCAGTCTAGTCCAGTTTCCTGCTTCCAGTAACTGGTATTCAGTGGCATACTAAATAAATAACTGCAACTCCCATCATTCTCAGCCAGCACATTTCCCAGTCAATGGCCATGTGAGTTGGGAATAATGAGAGCTGTAGCTCATCACATCTGGAGAGCACTAGGTTGCAGGAAGGCTGAAATAAGCTACCATAGCTCATTGCCACTATTAGCCTGTGAACATGTCTAATCTCTTTTTTAAAAGCCATCTAACCCAATGAAATGTAGCACATTCCTTAAATTATGTGTCTGAGTGGCTTACAACATTTGTGAAATACCTCAAATAAGATACCATAAAGATTAACATAAATTAACTAAAACAATAGCATGAAAATAAAGAAAGATATTGGCACTAGCAAAATGAATTAAAACAGAAGCCTTTCTAAAAATGAAGTTCTTAGGGCGCAACCCTATGCATGTTTAGACATGCTGGCTGGGGAATGTTGGGAGTGGTAGGACTTCTTTCAGTCTAAACATGCATAGGATTGTGCCCTTAGTTTCCTAAGCATTGGGGAGGCAGGTAGCTAGCCTACCTGGCCTTTCTCAGCAAGGTGCTCCTTAGAGAGGGTGGTACTACTGCGGAGAAAGCTCTCAATCTGTGATACTTCACAAAACAGAGCCACCCATAACAGGGCCTCTCTGACAAATCTCAAGACATGGGAAGAAACATGCAGGAAGATCTGGTCCTTCACACTGTCGGCTCCAGGTTTTGGGATGCCCTTGGGCAAGATGCCCTATTGGGACCCCACCCTGAATTAGTCCAACTCTGACCCTTCTGCCTTTTCACTTACCCTCCCCCCTCTGAATGTGATCTGTGCCACTGCTCAGAGGAAGAGTGCAAGACAAGTGAAGGATGCTGCTCTATCTCTTCATTCTTGTCATTGTTTGCATAGTCAGAGAAGGTAAGTGAACAGGCAGTGACTGCAAGGAGCAGCATCAGCAGGGCCAGAAGGATCTCGGCACTGGCACTGGGCCCCTGCAGGGGTGTGGGCCTTGGCAGATGCCCAATGATGCCTATCAATGATGCAGGCACCGGTCATTCAGATATCCAGGACCCAGATCATTCAGATTAAAACCAACATATTGAATGGAGCCTGGGAAACTCACTCATAGCCAGAGCAGTTGTTTGAGAGCCAGGTTTTACCATCGTATCTCCTGTATGTCTGAACCAGGCCTGAGAAACAGGGAAGGCTTTGCAGTCCCCACAATGCTCACCTGAATCCAAGAACATCAGGATTATAATTGACAGGGCACAAAGCACATTCTGCAACAAGATGGCAAAGTTAGTCAGCGGAGCCAAGCTGTGAAATAAATGCCTTGTTTTGTCGTAACTAAACTAAATTAAGCTCAGGGGAACAGAAAGCTCAAGAGTTGCCCACAGTTTATAAAAAGGAAGACAACAGGATTGTAAAGAGTTAACAGGTATTTTGGTATCGCCCTGTCATGTAGATTTATAGAGAGACTGATATCAGGAAAGCTCTTGTAGGTTATTAGCACCTGACACTTGCGGTGGAAAAAAATGTATCTGTATCTCTAGCCTGGAAATTTCTTTTACCTTCAGACTGTTGTATGCTAGATCCATATCACGGTCCAAATCCATTTCGTTCTTCATTTCAATTACCTGGATGGATTAAGAAGACAGAAAGAGAGAGATTTGGCTTGACAACAGGCTATAGCAGTTGGGTTTCTGATTGCAGCTCTGGGTCACCTTACACAATCTGTTTGCTAGCAGAGCAATTTGGCCATGAAAGGAAGGGCTGGAAGAATGAAGGGTGTTCAGTTAATATAGAATGGATGTTGAGGAAGATGCTCTGACTTGGATTCCTGCATTGAGCAGGGGGTTGGACTTGATGGCCTTGTAGGCCCCTTCCAACCCTACTATTCTATGATTCTATAAACAATGGAATGGTACAACAGGGGCACAAGCAGTGGGGAATTCCTTTTCTTTTCTTTTCTTTTTTTTCATAGAATTTGTATGATTTCTCTACATCCTATTTGCTACTCTGTTCTTCCATGCATGGATGGTGAAGGAGGCAAATGATGATTTTGACGAAGGAATGAAAGATCTCCATTCATAACAGAGATTCCTGAGCTTGCAGAAAAATAGTAGAGGGTCAAAGTGACCCCTTCACTTATCCCCAAAATCATGTCAAAGGGTAGTGCGCATGCACATTCCTCAAGCTACCATGGAATGACTCCAGCAGCAAAGGTCAACTATCAAATTCCCACCATGTTTCTTTAGGGCAGTGTTTGCATATGGATGGAATTTTCCCCAGTGTGGGAAAATTTCAATACCAAGCAGGAAAGAGAATCTTATTTAAAAGCAGGGAATTTCTCTGAAAAGGGCAAGTAGGAAGTAGCATCGTTTATTTTGAACATGCCAGCCCTTGTCCTGCAAAACTGAGAGATGGGCAAGGCAAAGACAAATAGCTAGCAAGAGCGGTCTCTTAGGGCACAATCCTATGTATATTTAGACAGAAAAGAAGTCTTACAACTCCCAGCATGCTGGCTGGGGAATGCTGGGAATTGTAGGGCTTTTTTCTGTCTAAACATGCATAGGATTGTGCCCTTAGTTGCTTAGGCCAGCGACTCAGGAGAACATTATTTGTTCTATCTTATTGGCATAAAATAAGCTGGGTTATTTTATAACCCCTTAGTGGGCTGGGTTCTCTGAAGAGAACCTCCCTTGGCCAGAGTTAGGTGGTGGTACAGAGAATGAATCACTGCCTATCATCTCTCAATCCTGACAGAATGGCAACTCAACCCTAGCCCAGGGATCCCTGGCCAGAAACAATGGGGGTGTTTAAATGACAAACCCTCATACGTTTACAAAACGCACGAGGGGACAGTTTGGATCATGCCTGCAGCTATGCCATGCATTCAGCCAAAGCATGAAGGGACCCTAAGTGTGTGCAAATGGAAACCCTGAGTAGCCATGGCTCCTGTTCACAGCGAGGAGGCCTACACAAGCACAACTGTATATGCGAAAGGCCTCTTCATGTTTCTGCCAAATGTGTGGCCATTACATTCCTTATACGTGTGAAAAGCACTGTTTAAAATACCCCAAATATCACACAGTCTGTAAATCTCTAAATGGCCTTGGATGTAGGTATCTAAAGGACTGCTTTCTCTACATAAACTTGCCCATCCATCAAGATCTCATTCACAGGCTCTTCCCACTGTTTGAGATTAGGCTAGTACATAACATAAGAACATAAGAAGAGTCTTGCTGGATCAGACCAAGGGTCCATCTAGTCCAGCATTCTGTTCACACAGTGGCCAACCAGTTGCCCATGGGAAACCCACAAGTAGGACATGAGTGCAAGAGCACCCTCCCGCCCATGTTCCTCAGCAACTGGTGTACATAGGCATACTGCCTCTGGTACTGGTGTATACCAGAAAAGGGGCTTTTTCAGTGGTGGTGTCTAGTTCATGGAACTGCCTTCTTTACTATAATTTAGGCACCAGACAAAGCCTGCCTTGCTCTCTCAGAACTTGAATGGCCTTTTATGATGTCTGCCCCTTTAATTGTCTGATCTACAGTTTTTATTGGGGTGGTTGTCTTTTAGCTGCCTTATTGTAGCTTTTAAAAAATCTGCTATTTTATTCTGCTGCCTTTCTATTGTTTGCTTGAGTTTTTATATTTTTAGTTGTTTTTATTTTAAACTGCCTTCAGAATGTAGTAAAAGGCAGGGTGAAAACACTGCAAATAGAGATTCCTCGCACCCCTTACTCCTGAACTGTTTGCTCATGTGAATATTAGCACAGTAGAGTCCTCGCTACACCTTTTCCAGGTGCCTCTGTGCATTGCAGAAGAACCCTCAGATGCCTAAGGGCTCACACACATAGAAATACTATGTGACTATAGCTTAAAATTAGGGCAGATGCCAAAGTACTTGCCTTGTTCTGTATTGTTTTCATGAGTGTGAAAAAGCATGTGCCATTTTGGAATTTTAACAGCCCTTATGGACATATTTGCATAATTTAGATGCGTTTCTCTCAGTACAAACTTCATCCTCCTTCTTGTGCTTTCACTGTCATCTGCCTCATCAGCCCTGACTTCTGTTTCATCGGATTTGCTATGGCAAATCATGTGATTTTGTTTGTGATTGTCCATGGCATCATCAGGGTCAGAAGTAGCATCCGTGACCAAATCATTGACAAAATCATGCAGGTCGGTACAGCTAACTGGATTACACGGCCAGTGTTGGCAAATGAGTCCGAGAAGAGTGAGGGCAGAGAACAGGAAGAAGAGCCAGAGCAACAAGGGCCCTGAACAACCCTGGAGCTATGTGAATGTTTAGAGAGGTGAGTATTTTTGTTGTTGAAAGTTTGCTGCATTGAATACAGGGATGTGCAGACTGTGTAAAATCTATTCTGCCTGCATTTCATGGTTTGTCAGGTGCCTTTCGTTCCATTGTCTGCTCAGTAATGGAATCAGATTTTTATTTTTATTTTAGTTTCTGAATTTGTGCAAATTGGTACTTGGCCAAATTTTCAAATCCCCACAAAATGAGCATTCCCTCCTCTTTAGGCTATGGGGGAAATGCACATGTTGGCTGTTTTTTTTTTTCAGTGTACTTTTGCATTACTAAATTTTCGCAAAATTCTGGAAAGGTGGAAGACCGGTCTGCAAGTCTGCAGAATCCGCCTGACTGGGGAAAAGCCAGCCCGCTGCGGAATCTGTGGGTTGGATTCATAAAAACCCTATTTTTTTTAAATCTCACTGCAGATTTCTCCGACATCCCTAACTGAATATACCAATTTCAGGGCAAACATTGCAGTTAGGGAATATGACAGGTAGTGTGGCATAGTGAGCATGAAGGACCAGGATAAGGGAGACCCCGGTTCAAATTCCCCTGAGCCATAAAGCCAATTGCTGCAGCCTCTCAGCCTACCTTTCCTTATAGACTTGTTGGGAGGATAAAATGTATGGTGGTGCTGGGGGGGAGGGGGGTTAGAATTATGCACACCAGGCCCTACTTGAAATGGAAATGCCGGAGCAGTTCAGCAATCTGCATTTTTATGCATCCTCAGTTTACAGCAGAGCTGGGCAGAAGGTAGATCTCCAGATGTTTTGAACGTCAACTCCCACAAGTCCCTGTCGGCATGGCCAACAGTCAGAAATGCTGAGAGTTGAAGTCCAAAACATTTGGAGGACCGTAAGATGCCCAACCCTGCTCTAGAGTCACCAGAGAGTAGTGTTTCCATGGGGTTTGTCATAATGGAGGATGTATAAATGCTGTGCATGGGGAAATCATGTTCCATGTCATTGTATGGACTAGTTCAGGGATAAAGAACCTATGCCCCTGCCCCCCAAAGTTGTTAAGACTTCAACTGCCAACAGCACCAGCCAGCATAGCCAACGGTCAGGGATGATGGGAGTTCGAGTCCAACATCATCCAGAGAGTCACAGGTTCTCCACCCCTGGTCTAGTTGATACCCTGCATTCAAGCACATGGAAGACGCAGGCTATTTTTTCTTCCTGGCTTAGCTTGCTGCTTTTGTTTTTATTTTAAAAATGAATAAAAAATGAATCACAAAAAGAAGTGGAAGTGTTATCCTACAAGGACTCTGGTTGTGATGAGCATTCTTTTAAATAAATGATTCTCCTTTCTGTCCCAGAAAAACCCATAACAGAACTTGCTCACTCTCAGGGCAAGCAGAACCCATAAAAAGAACCTACCCTATCACACCCCCACAAAAGGTATTATCAGCCACTGTAGAAGAAACTGACAAACTGGTGGCTGGAGGTAGAATGGAATTGCCAACATCCATAATACATACCTAAAAGGCAGCTGTCTCTCCATGGCCAGATAAGTAATCTAAAAGCAAGCGGTGTCCCTTTTTTCAACTTGTTTGTGCTGGTTCAGAGGCAAACATTTTGAGTGGGGGGAAGCCTTCTTCTTTCAGGTCTGAGATAGAAGACATAACCCTTTTTGGGCCCTCTGGAGAAACTAACTTTTCTTCACTAAGAACAATCCATATCAATTTACTATTTTATAGGCCACCATTCCAAAGAGAGATGAGGTCTGAGCTGGGCCAACTGGCCTTGGATATGTAAAGCTGCCTTAGACCACAGCAGACCCTTACTCCATCTAGCCCAATGCAATCTCTCTTCTCACTGGATTTCAGTAGGAAGATCTCAGCTGGGAAGCTGCCATTGGATCTCAGCTCGGAGGCCTTTTCCAGTTCACTGATATCCTTTAACTGGAGATGCCAGGGATTGAACCTGTGTCAAAATAATTTGCTTCACCACTAAGCTATGGCCCATTCCTCCTCCTGCCTCAGCTGTCACCACAGCAGAGGGGGGCAGGCAAAATGAAACCTGGTGCTGTTGCAAATACCCACTATGCCCTTCTGTGGGAAGCCTGCCTGGAGCAGAACAGCCCATCCTACCCATCCCTAATTCCATGCTGGACTGCCTGGATAGTTTCAAGCCAATTGGTGAAATTTGCTTCCACCCTCTGCCTCCTGCCCTTGCTCCCTCTTAGGCTGTCCAGGACCAAACTGTGACAGAGTCTCTGAATGTTGAAATCTGTTTGTGGATTTAGACTGCCACTTACAGTTCTTCTCTCTATGCACCTGGGCAACTTCCAGCCATTCCGTGTGCATATATAACACTGCATAACACACACCAACAACATGCCACTGAGAGCCTCTATACCCAGTAACAGCGGAGGCTGTCTTCACATACACTGAAAGAACTTTGGCTGCGGACACAATAAGTGCATATCCAAATCTATCCCAAGAGGACAGCAACTAAAGAGAAGGAAGAAGCTCTTAAGCTACGCAAACGGCAGGTTGCTATTCCTGGTCAAAACCCAGTTTTGAGTGTTGGTCTTGTTCCAAAACAAGGTCTTAACTAGAGAAAGTGGAGAGGAGAAAGGATAGGCCAAAGAAAGACAAAAATGGGACCGAATACTAGTCTGACAGAGATAAAGCAATGGGTAACAAGGCAGGGCAGAAGCAAAGCCCACAGGAGCATACTGTGGTCCAGAACTGGTGGGAAAACTATAGGGAACGGGTACGCAGTGACAGATTTTACTTTCTTGGGCTCCAAGATCACCGCAGACGGTGACTGTAGCCATGAAATTAAAAGATGCTTGCTCCTTGGGAGGAAAGCTATGGCAAACCTAGACAGCATAGTAAGAAGCAGAGACATCACCTTGCCGACAAAGGTCCGTCTAATCAAAGCTATGGTTTTCCCAGTAGTAATGTATGGCTGTGAGAGCTGGACTATAAGGAAGGCTGAGCGCCGAAGAATTGATGCTTTCAAACTGTGGTGCTGGAGAAGACTCTTACGAGTCCCCTGGACTGCAAGGAGGTCAAATCAGTCCATCCTAAAGGAAATCAACCCTGAGTGCTCATTGGAAGGATAGATACTGAAGCTGAAGCTCCAATATTTTGGCCACCTAATGCGAAGAGAAAACTCTCTGGAAAAGACCCTGATGCTGGGAAAGACTGAAGGCAAAAGGAGAAGGGGATGGCAGAGGATGAGATGGCTAGATAGCATCACCGATGCAATGAATATGAACCTGAGCACACTCGGGAGAGTGCGCAGGACAGGGAGGCCTGGCGTGCTATGGTCCATGAGGTCACGAAGAGTCGGACACGACTGAACGACTGAACAACAACAACATTAAAAGCAGCAGGAAGTATCAACTGGTTATTGTTAATCTGGGGAGAAAAAGGTTGTAGACCAGTTTATTTATTGGTTAGTCCCATTAGACTAAGGCAGACAGGCATGGTGCAGAGTAAGAAGCCAAATAAAGCTGGGGCAAACCATTGCAACTGCAATCAGGGGACAGGAAGACCAGTATGGGGTGTGTGTGAAGGGGCAGAGGAGCCGTTTATCACAGCTGCCTAGATAGAGAGGGATGTTTAGTGGCATGGAGCCATGTCCAAGATAAAATATCCTTACAGCAATTCAGAGTCTTTCCCTTGTTTGGCCTCAATAATTCAGTAAGGTTTTATGAGCTGTTGTGGACTAGTGTCTACCTTATCAGATGCTAATCAATGAAAGCTTTTGCCATAATAAACGGGTTAGTCTTTAAGGTGCCACAAGACTCTTTGTAGGTTTTGCTGCAACAGAGTAACATGATTATCCCTGTGGAAATTACTACTTATATGTTATAAATGGGGACCTAAAGCCGACATCCCCTTCATGAATCACTGCCTTGTTGTGGCAAAGGGGCTTGCGTAACTCAGTGAAGCCATAAGCCATGCCGTGCAGGGCCACCCAAGACGGACAGGTCATGGCAGAGAGTTCTGACAAAATGTGGTCCACTGGAGAAGGAAATGGCAACCCACTCCAGTATTCTTGCCAAGAAAACCTCATGGAAAGTATCACAAGGCTAAAAGAGATGACGCCGGAAGATGAGCCCCTCAGGTCGGAAGGTGTCCAATATGCTACTGGGGAAGAGCAGAGGGTATTTCCAAGTAGCGCCAGAAAGAGTGAAGAGGCTGGGCCAAAGCCGAAAGGACACTCAGCTGTGGATGTGTCTGGTGGTGAAAAGAAAATCCGATGCTGTAAAGAACAATATTGTTTAGGAACCTGGAATGTCAGATCAATGAATCAAGGTAAGCTGGAGGTGGTCAAACATGAGATGGCAAGATTGAACATCGACATCTTGGGAATCAGTGAACTAAAATGGACAGGCATGGGCGAATTTAATTCAGGTGACCATCATATCTACTATTGTGGGCAAGAATCCCTTAGAAGAAATGGAGTAGCACTCATAGTCAACAAAAGGGTGGGAAAAGCAGTATTGGGGTACAATCTTAAAAACGATAGAATGATCTCAGTACGAATCCAAGGCAAACCATTCAACATCACAGTAATTCAAGTCTATGCCCCAACCACTGATGCCGAAGAAGCTGAGGTTGATCGGTTCTATGAAGACCTACAACACCTTCTAGAACTAACACCAAAAAAAGATGTCCTCTTCATCATAGGGGATTGGAATGCTAAAGTAGGAAGTCAAGAAATCACCGGGATAACAGACAGGCATGGCCTTGGTGTACAAAATGAAGCAGGACAAAAGCTAATAGAGTTTTGCCAAGAGAACATGCTGATCATAGCAAACACTCTTTTCCAACAGCACAAGAGGCGACTCTACACATGGACGTCACCAGATGGTCAATATCGAAATCAGATTGATTATGTCCTTTGCAGCCAAAGATGGAGAAGCTCCATACAGTCAGTAAAAACAAGACCTGGAGCTGACTGTGGCTCAGATCATGAGCTGCTTCTTGCAAAATTTCGGCTTAAATTGAAGAACGTCGGGAAAACCACTAAACCGTTCAGGTATGACCTAAATCATATCCCTGATGAATATACAGTGGAGGTGAGGAATAGATTTCAGGGATTAGACCTGATAGACAGAGTGCCTGAGGAACTATGGACGGAGGTCCGTAACATTGTTCAGGAGGCAGCAACGAAATCCATCCCAAAGAAAAAGAAATGCAAGAAAGCCAAGTGGCTGTCTGATGAGGCTTTACAAGTAGCTCACGAAAGAAGGGAAGCGAAAAGCAAGGGAGAAAGGGGAAGATATAGCCAACTGAATGCAGAGTTCCAGAGAATAGCAAGGAGAGACAAGAAGGCCTTCTTAAATGAACAATGCAAAGAAATCGAGGAAAACAACAGAATGGGAAAGACTAGAGATCTCTTCAAGAAAATTGGAGATCTCAAGGGAACGTTTTGTGCAAAGACGGGCATGATCAAGGACAAAGAAGGCAGGGACCTAACAGAAGCAGATGAGATTAAGAAGAGGTGGAAAGAATACAAAGAAGAACTATATAGGAAAGATCTGAATGTCCCTGATAGCCATGAGAGTGCGGTCACTGAACTTGAGCCGGACATCCTCGAGAGTGAAGTCAAGTGGGCCTTAGGAAGCATTAGTAACAACAAAGCTAGCGGAGATGACAGTATTCCAGCTGAGCTATTTAAAATCCTAAAAGATGATGCTGTTAAAGTGCTGCATTCAATATGCCAACAAATCTGGAACACTCAACAGTGGCCGCAAGATTGGAAAAGGTCAGTTGACATTCCAATTCCAAAGAAGGGCAACGCCAAAGAGTGTTCAAACTACCGCACAATTGCGCTCATTTCACATGCCAGCAAGGTGATGCTCAAAATCCTACAAGCTAGGCTTCAGCAGTATGTGAACCGAGAACTACCGGAAGTGCAAGCTGGGTTTAGAAGAGGCAGAGGAACTAGAGATCAAATCGCCAACATTCGCTGCATCATGGAGAAAGCAAGAGAATCTCAGAAAAACGTCTATTTCTGCTTCATTGACTACGCTAAAGCCTTTGATTGTGTGAATCACAACAAACTGTGGCAAATTCTGAAAGTGATGGGAGTACCAGACCACCTTACCTGTCTCCTGAGAAACCTGTACGAGGGTCAAGAAGCAACAGTCAGAACCAGACATGGAACAACCGATTGGTTCAAAATTGGGAAAGGAGTACGACAAGGCTGCATATTGTCACCCTGCTTATTTAACTTATATGCAGAGTACATCATGAGAAATGCCGGGTTGGATGAATCAGAGGTCGGAATTAAGATTGCCGGGAGAATTATCAACAACCTCCGATATGCAGACGATACCACCCTAATGGCAGAAAGCGAAGAGGATCTAAAGAGCTTCTTGTTGAGGGTGAAAGAGGAGAGTGCAAAAGCTGGTTTGAAACTCAACATTAAAAAAACGAAGATCATGGCATCTGGCCCCATCACTTGCTGGCATATAGAAGGGGAAGAAATGGAAGCAGTGACAGATTTTACTTTCTTGGGCTCCAAGATCACCGCAGACGGTGACTGTAGCCATGAAATTAAAAGACGCTTGCTCCTTGGGAGGAAAGCTATGGCAAACCTAGACAGCATAGTAAGAAGCAGAGACATCACCTTGCCGACAAAGGTCCGTCTAATCAAAGCTATGGTTTTCCCAGTAGTAATGTATGGCTGTGAGAGCTGGACTATAAGGAAGGCTGAGCGCCGAAGAATTGATGCTTTCGAACTGTGGTGCTGGAGAAGACTCTTACGAGTCCCCTGGACTGCAAGGAGGTCAAATCAGTCCATCCTAAAGGAAATCAACCCTGACCGCTCATTGGAAGGACAGATAATGAAGCTGAAGCTCAAATATTTTGGCCACCTAATGCGAAGAGAAAACTCCCTGGAAAAGACCCTGATGCTGGGAAAGACTGAAGGCAAAAGGAGAAGGGGACGGCAGAGGATGAGATGGCTAGATAGCATCACGGATGCAATGAATATGAACTTGAGCACACTCCGGGAGAGAGCGCAGGACAGGAAGGCCTGGCGTGCTATGGTCCATGGGGTCACGAAGAGTCGGACACGACTGAACGACTGAACAACAACAAAAAGCCGACATACTTAGGGACATAGGAAGCTGTGTTATACCAGGGTCCATCTCTCCCTTTATTGTCTACACTGACTGTCTGTCTGTCACTCTTCAGAATTTCAGGCACACAGAGGCCTTTCACATTACTTGCAACCTGATACTTTTTAAACTGGAGATGCCAGTTATTGAACCTGGGGCCTTCTCCATGCAAAGCATACGCTTTACCACTGAGCTATAGACACTCCATAAGACTTGCTCAGAGTCAACCAGTGAGCATTTGTGTCTTAAGTAGGGATCTCGGTTCAGAGTCCTCTGGGTTTCCACGTCCAACACTTCAGCTGGACGAGAATGCCTCTTACCATCAGCTGGACTTGCTGAAGCATTGCTCTCTGTATCGCACACTGGGTTCACACAACATGCTAACCCACACTCAGTGGTTGAGTGTGGGTTGTTTTAAACCACGGGTTATTTGTTGAACCGTGGGTTAGCATGTTGTCCAAACCCAGGCCATTTTCCGCAGGGTGGCTTGTTAACCATTCAGTATGGCTTATTTTTCTCAAACAAGCCACCTTGAGGACCCATGGTTTGTTGGGTTCTTCAGGGTGGTTAACAAGCCATCGTGAGGAAAATGTCCTGGGTTTGGACAACACGCTAACCCACAGTTCAACAAACCCATGGTTCAAAACTGCCCATGCTCAGCCACCGAGTATGGGTTTGCATGTTGTGTGAACCTAGCCATTATCTGCCTAGTAGGAAAAGGTGCTTATCTCCTTTCGTTAACAAGGTGCCTTTTAGAAACAGGCTAGCAGAAAACGCAGACTAGCAGACGACATCCAAGTTCATGCTGCCTTTTCACCATCTGGCCTCAAACTATCATGACTAAGTTCAGGACACAAATTTCCCACAGGCCTGGGAAACAGAATCAATTGGATTCATGACAGCTCAGAAACAGAGTCATTGCCAGGCCAATTAAACCTACAGTGAGATAAATCATTCCAACATTGATTGTGCATTCCAATGATTGCAAAGCCTGTCCTCTGGCAGAAGGCGGCAGCAACAGAATAAAGCATCATACTTATGCATGGATTCCCAATGAAGCATGGCATGGCCAGGGTGTGTAGGTCTCAGGACGCAGGACACAAAGATATTAGTGAGATGATTTGCAAAGTATTTATGAACAAGAGCAAAATCCTAACGGCCTACCAGAAGGCAACATTTTTGCATACCTGCTTTAATAGTACTCTTAGAGATGATGTACAGATTCAGATCAATCACATGAAATAGAATTCCTAGTATTGAACCATTTCAGACTACAGGGAGGGTGGATTTAGATTTGTTTTTCCAAACTTTTTTTTTATTTCTGCAAACCTTGACATTATCCTGAGCATGTTGATGATACTTTCCTCTTGCTTCTCAGTGGCCTCTATTGGCACTCACCAGCTGAATTTGCTAAGCATTTTATGCTCAGTATCCCCCTCTGCAACACCTAGTAATGGTCATCTGTGTTCTCATGTCACAACGTTAGACATCCCTCCCCCACCCCACCACTGGAAGCAGCCAATAGTAGAATGGGAAGGGCGACTGGAAGAAACATGTCACAATGTAAGGACATGGATAATGTTCACTAGCTGTTACACTCGCATGGGGATATTAAACTCACAGCAGGGATGCCTTTAATGCAGCATTAGTTCCATTCTTAATGTATGTTTCAATTTTTTCACAGAAATGCCTATTATAGATTTGAAACCAATACTGATAGCAGCAACATGCCATTTTCTACCTGGGCTTTTTTGCTTTCGTTCTCTTTCTTCTCCAGTTGGTTTTGCAGTTTCTTTCTCTCTTGTTCAAGTTCCCGCACTCTCTTCTGAAGCTTTAGGAAGAGGGTCATGTCCATGGCTGCCTTCTCCAAGCCAACCTCCTGTGGTAGAAAAGCAGAAAAAGTGATGAGCATCCAAAGTAATCTGGAGGAGGCTACAACTGCCCCCGAAACATACAGAATGAGCACATTGCTGAGAGCCATTCAGCAGCACCTACAATGGCTCAGCTTGTTTGAAAAGGGACTTCCCGTGTGGCTGGTTCAACACTCTTTCACCAAAGAGAAAATCAATCAAGAAAGCATTTCCCACCCCAAAGAAGGAAATGGATTGCACAGGCCTTTGTGCACAAAATTCCCACCATGGACTGAGTCACCAGTACTGGCCCCCACAATTCCTCTGGCCTACCCTATACAGACTCCTTCATGGATCACTGCCTTGTTGTGGCAAAGGGGCTTGCGTAACTCAGTGAAGCCATAAGCTATGCCACGCAGGGCCACCCAAGACGGACAGGTCATGGCAGAGAGTTCTGACAAAATGTGGTCCACTGGAGAAGGAAATGGCAACCCATTCCAGTATTCTTGCCAAGAAAACCCCATGGAACGTATCACAAGGCTAAAAGAGATGACGCCGGAAGATGAGCCCCTCAGGTCGGAAGGTGTCCAATATACCACTGGGGAAGAGCAGAGGGTATTTCCAAGTAGCGCCAGAGTGAAGCGGCTGGGCCAAAGCCGAAAGGACACTCAGCTGTGGATGTGTCTGGTGGTGAAAAGAAAATCCGATGTTGTAAAGAACAATATTGTTTAGGAACCTGGAATGTCAGATCAATGAATCAAGGTAAGCTGGAGGTGGTCAAACATGAGATGGCAAGATTGAACATCGACATCTTGGGAATCAGCGAACTAAAATGGACAGGCAGGGGCAAATTTAATTCAGGTGACCATCATATCTACTACTGTGGGCAAGAATCCTGTCGAAGAAATGGAGTAGCACTCATAGTCAACAAAAGGGTGGGAAAAGCAGTACTGGGGTACAATCTCAAAAACGATAGAATGATCTCAGTACGAATCCAAGGCAAACCATTCAACATCACAGTAATTCAAGTCTATGCCCCAACCACTGAGGCCGAAGAAGCTGAGGTTGATCGGTTCTATGAAGACCTACAACACCTTCTAGAACTAACACCAAAAAAAGATGTCCTCTTCATCATAGGGGATTGGAATGCTAAAGTAGGAAGTCAAGAAATCACCGGGATAACAGGCAGGCATGGCCTTGGTGTACAAAATGAAGCAGGACAAAAGCTAATAGAGTTTTGCCAAGAGAACGCGCTGATCATAGCAAACACTCTTTTCCAACAGCACAAGAGGCGACTCTACACATGGACATCACCAGATGGTCAATATCGAAATCAGAGTGATTATGTCCTTTGCAGCCAAAGATGGAGAAGCTCTATACAGTCAGTCAAAACAAGACCTGGAGCTGACTGTGGCTCAGATCATGAGCTTCTTATTGCAAAATTTCGGCTTAAATTGAAGAACATAGGGAAAACCACTAAACCATTCAGGTATGACCTAAATCATATCCCTGATGAATATACAGTGGAGGTGAGGAATAGATTTCAGGGATTAGACCTGATAGACAGAGTGCCTGAGGAACTATGGACGGAGGTCCGTAACATTGTTCAGGAGGCAGCAACTCAATCCATCCCAAAGAAAAAGAAATGCAAGAAAGCCAAGTGGCTGTCTGATGAGGCTTTACAAGTAGCTCACGAAAGAAGAGAAGCGAAAAGCAAGGGAGAAAGGGGAAGATATATCCAACTGAATGCAGAGTTCCAGAGAATAGCAAGGAGAGACAAGAAGGCCTTCTTAAATGAACAATGCAAAGAAATCGAGGAAAACAACAGAATGGGGAAGACTAGAGATCTCTTCAAGAAAATTGGAGATCTCAAGGGAACGTTTTGTGCAAAGACGGGCATGATCAAGGACAAAGAAGGCAGGGACCTAACAGAAGCAGATGAGATTAAGAAGAGGTGGAAAGAATACACAGAGGAACTATACAGGAAAGATCTGAATGTCCCTAATGGCCATGAGAGTGCGGTCACTGAACTTGAGCCGGACATCCTAGAGAGTGAAGTCAAGTGGGCCTTAGGAAGCATTAGTAACAACAAAGCTAGCGGAGATGACAGTATTCCAGCCGAGCTATTTAAAATCCTAAAAGATGATGCTGTTAAAGTGCTGCACTCAATATGCCAACAAATTTGGAACACTCAACAATGGCCGCAAGACTGGAAAAGGTCAGTTGACATTCCAATTCCAAAGAAGGGCAATGCCAAAGAGTGTTCAAACTACCGCACAATTGCGCTCATTTCACATGCCAGCAAGGTGATGCTCAAAATCCTACAAGCTAGGCTTCAGCAGTATGCGAACCGAGAACTACCAGAAGTACAAGCGGGGTTTCGAAGAGGCAGAGGAACTAGAGATCAAATCACCAACTTTCGCTGGATCTTGGAGAAAGCAAGAGAATTCCAGAAAAACGTCTATTTCTGCTTCATTGACTACGCTAAAGCCTTTGATTGTGTGGATCACAACAAACTGTGGCAAATTCTTAAAGTGATGGGAATACCAGACCACCTTACCTGTCTCCTGAGAAACCTGTACGAGGGTCAACAAGCAACAGTAAGAACCAGACATGGAACAACCGAGTGGTTCAAAATTGGGAAAGGAGTACGACAAGGCTGCATATTGTCACCCTGCTTATTTAACTTATATGCAGAGTACATCATGAGAAATGCCGGGTTGGATGAATCAGAGGTTGGAATTAAGATTGCTGGGAGAATTATCAACAACCTCCGATATGCAGACGATACCACCCTAATGGCAGAAAGCGAAGAGGATCTCAAGAGCCTCTTGTTGAGGGTAAAAGAGGAGAGTGCAAAAGCTGGTTTGAAACTCAACATTAAAAAAACTAAGATCATGGCATCTGGCCCCATCGCTTCCTGGCATATAGAAGGGGAAGAAATGGAAGCAGTGACAGATTTTACTTTCTTGGGCTCCAAGATCACCGCAGATGGTGACTGTAGCCATGAAATTAAAAGACGCTTGCTCCTTGGGAGGAAAGCTATGGCAAACCTAGACAGCATAGTAAGAAGCAGAGACATCACCTTGCCGACAAAGGTCCGTCTAATCAAAGCTATGGTTTTCCCAGTAGTAATGTATGGCTGTGAGAGCTGGACTATAAGGAAGGCTGAGCACCGAAGAATTGATGCTTTCGAACTGTGGTGCTGGAGAAGACTCTTATGAGTCCCCTGGACTGCAAGGAGGTCAAATCAGTCAATCCTAAAGGAAATCAAGCCTGAGCGCTCATTGGAAGGACAGATACTGAAGCTGAAGCTCAAATATTTTGGCCACCTAATGTGAAGAGAAAACTCTCTGGAAAAGACCCTGATGCTGGGAAAGACTGAAGGCAAAAGGAGAAGGGGACAGCAGAGGATGAGATGGCTAGATAGTATCACCAATTCCATGAATATGAACTTGAGCACACTCTGGGAGAGAGCGCAGGACAGGAAGGCCTGGTGTGCTATGGTCCATGGGATCACGAAGAGTCGGACACGACTGAACGACTGAACAACAACAACCGTATACAGAAGGTGGTTGTGGGAATTCAGTGTATCCAAGCCACGAGGAAAAACAACAACAACAACAAGGGAATGCATGCACAAGCTCTTTAATGAGCTTCTGCCACACATTAAAAACATGGTTGTTCAGGCAGGCATTTGGGGTGGGTTAGGGTATTTTTAGAAAAATGATGTTTTAATGTAAAATTTTATTGTTTTAAAACTGTTTGTATTGATGTACATTGCCCAGAGCGGCCGGGTGACTGGCCAGATGGGCAATTGAGAAATTGAATGAATGAATGAATGAATGTGCAGGCTTTGGCAGTGCGAGAGGCCTTAACACTTTGTACTTGGGAGGAACAGATTCCATTCAAAGCAAGTCACAATTTCACAAATCCATCTTCATCTTTCTAGCTCTCAAGGTCAGGTAAGTAGCAATCCTAATACCAGATTTAATGGAAGGGGAAACGGCTGCACTGAGAATTGAAGTGATTAAAGACCACAAGAAAATCCATAACAGATGAAGGAATGTCAAAGCAGGGCTTTAGACCCCATTTAATTTTGCTTTTCACTCTTAATAACTCAAACATTTCTTTTGCTAAGCCCATCAATCATGACTAAACTACCACAGTGAGATCCTCCCACACTGGACATGTTGGCTCAACTCATTTTGTTTTAAAAAGTTGAGAATGTCAGCCTTAAGTTCATAACTTAAATTTAACAATACTCTAAACCTCTTCCAGAGAGCACAGAGAAGAGTCTGGAATATTCTTTGTATTCTTAACCAACATGCTACATGGATAAATATGTTAATGCCTTCTGCTTTAATGTACTTTAAAAGGTTGGCTATACTAAAAGTGCACCAAGCCTGGAAAACTCTCTTTCTGAAAACACAATTGAATGAAAATCAGTCTTCAGGAGGGCTGGGAAGGCAGTTATAACCCGTTTGAAAGGAAAGTATGCTATATAAATGTATTATTAACCACTGGGTTTACTTTTAATCATCATTACTTAATGCACTGTGTTTACAGCCTAAGTGTTTACTAAAAGCGTGCCTTTAAAAATTAATCCTCTCTAATTGGCTAATTTAAAGATATAAAACAGTATAACTTTTCAATGCAAGGATAAGGTTTTCACATTTGCTGCTCCAGACATAATTAGCACTGGCTTTCTAGCAGCGTAAGAAAACTTAATAGTCACATTTCTGAATCACATCTCTACTCCATCTACTTCATTTAGACTACTTAGAGAGCAAACCATGGCATAACTGGCACTCTGTTGACAATGCAGGAACCCGCCTGGGCCTTTCCCAAGCTCTGTTTGAACTGCATTTCCATACCTCCACTTGCTGTATTGCATCCTCTGTATCTCCAACCTCGGATGTCGAAACTGACGGGTAACTGGAGTCTGATTCCAGGCTGCTTTGGGTAGATGGGTTTCTTCTATGTCCTGGGGTTTGCTATCCAAAGAAAGATCAACTGTATTAAAGTAACTTGGTACTCAGAGAGATCAAGGGCCAGTTGTGATGGAATGTGGGGTGGTTTTTAAGAACAATTTCTGGAGGTGCAGATACAGGAAAAACAAGTGTTTTGTTTGAGTGGGTCAATCATGTGCCAGGGCTGTACATTTAACTGCAGGGGGCGGGGAACCTCAGGTCCAGGGGCCAAATCTGCCCCCCCAGTTCCAATCCAGCCATCTGGAGGTCACGCCCCATTCCGCTGACCCCGCCCCCTTTCCCCCAACCACGTATAGCTTGGTGGTTCCCCAGCTTTTGTATAGTTCTCCTGGCGCTCCAAAAGGTTGAAATGACTCTCCCAAGGCTTAGCTACTGATGGTAAGAACTTAAAGCTACAACATGCAGGTATTTTTCACCCCACCCCTTTTGCCCTCTGCCCTGCCTCCACAAAAGGGACACACAAAAGGGAAGTGTCAGCAGTCTTGGGGGGAAATGTTTTGACAAAAAATCTTTTAAAAGAACCTGCAAAAACAAATACAAGAGGACTGAGCATGCTCAGTGGCAATGGAATGCTGACTGTTGGTGGGAGGAGAGAATGGAAAAGGGTGGCTGGAATCCTGAACACTGCGACATTTTCTTGCAGGTCCCACTAATAGGTTTTAGTGTCTTTACAGAACCTCAGACCTGTGGTCCAAATAGGACCCTCTGGGGTTCCCCAGATGGCCAACACTCCCTCCCCTAGGCCACACCCCCTTCCCTGGGCACCACCTCCTTCCCACCATCTGCCAATCATTTGGTGGTTTCCTGTGTCCCCCCTCCCCTTCTAACAGGTTTAAATGCCTCTCCTAAAGCTTAGTTGCTGGAAATAAGAGCTTTAAGCTACAATAGGCTGGTATTCTTGGTATCTTGGCCCTGCCCTTTGCCTTTAGCCCCACCTCATTCTGCCTTTGCCAGGTGGCTCCCAAGAGCTTATCCATAAATTGAATTCAGCCTCCATAATTGAACACTTTTGCCTTACAGCAATCCTATACAGGTAAGTCATTGTCATTGTTCTCTATACTAATATCTCAGCATGGTATCAAGCAAAAAGTACTTTCCCATTACCTTTGTGATTGTCATCTCGTCCCTCAAGTTGTCGTAGCTCTGCTCTAGCCTCGAATACTCCTTCACAAGGTTCTGATAACGAGCTCTTTCCTCGTCTAGCTCCTTCTTCATCAGGAGGTTTTCCTCAACAGCATTTCGTGCAAATTCATCTTGTGAGGAAAAAAATGAAGGGGGAAAATGACACATTGAACTCTTGGATCATTAGTCAAGTGCACTCCCCGACGTGGAAAGCACGTGTATGCTGGTAACACTCATTGTGAGGCCAGGTGAAAAACTGCGCTGTTAGCGCTCTTAAAATACTCCATCGGCCTTTGCTCTTATGCACACTCGCCTATGTTGCCGGCTTTAGAAATAAACTAGATGCATAAGCTGCACATATCTGTTCTATAATGAATCTGTTCAGGCTGCAACCCTGATTCACTTAAGTGTTCAGACCAATTAAAATATTTTAATTCCACTAAAAGGCATCTTCCAAATAATCAGACAATACATTTTAAAAGTTAACTATTGTTAATATAAATATTTATGAAAACTGCAAATGGCAGGAGCCATCTTAGAAGTATTCTGTCTTTACTCTCACACAGGGGGAAATGCCTCTTCTACATATATGCATCATTTAAAAACAGCCCAGCACAACTGGAAGGTACCAAGTTGGGGAAAGCTGTTTTGGACAACCTTCAACTGATCAATCAAATCACATCTGGTCAATCAAGTAATATTTTTTAGTCAGGTGACAGCCCCAATAATGAAAGGTAATTCTTTTAACCCGTGGGCTTCTGTGATCAGATAATCGAGGTATTCACCAAGTGCTTCTGTTCTTTAAACCCACTATAGTTTTCCCAGCTGTTTTCTCTCTCTCTTTACAAAAAAAAAGTGGGCAATTGATATGCAATCAATAAAATGCAAAATCCATGCAATAAAAGCTGGGAAATAGGAAGTTCATTTTTAGCAAGCTTTCTAACGATGAGTTTATAAAAGTTCAAGAATTTTTCAGTATTTATTGACTCTATAGTCCTTAAAAACACTGCAAAATATTTTCATGCTCCAACTTTGTGGATTTGCCATTTGCCAGTCAATGACTAACTCAGCTTTTAAAATTAGTTGCCCACTGTACCCAGTTAAACAGATCCTTGGTTGCAATGCAAACGCTGCTGCTTGAATATCTCTCTTCTTAAATTGCCTTTCTGTTTGTAGTTTTCCCTTGCAGTTGCTCTGATTAAACCCAGAAATGTAACTGAAGCGGGGAGGGGGAAATCTTTTAGATGGTTTATCCCATGCTTAATTCCTCCTGCCCCTCTAGTGATTAAATCACTTTCCCCTGTTGCCATTCTACCTCTGGGAAAGATATTTCAAGAAATGTTTTTGGAAGGGGGAGAAGGGAGCCTATTTGAACATTAACATGTTTCTGCTTATCATTCACAGCTGAGAGTAAGAGAGAAGGACTCATAACAATATAAAGAAAGAGCAACAACACTAAGAATCCTTCTGTTCATTATTAGTGTTAACGAAGCCATATGAGGCTCCTCCTTACCTTCAGACTGATGCAAGATTTTGTTGTTAAGCTCCTCTTTTTCCTTCTTCAGAAGCACATTCTCTTCTTCTAAGTCCGATATCCGCTAAGGAAAAACAAGAGAGAAATATTGCCATCCACAATATAGGCCAGCGCAAGATCAGCCAACTCAGTACAGCGATTGAGTTTCACCTGGCTGGCTTTTATAGCTGAACCGGTTTTCGATCCTCCTTCAGTCGTTGGAATAACAACATGCAATAGTGAAACAGTTACCTTAACAGCCTTATAGAATTGCTTTGGATCATATGTTATAGGGAATGTAACTTATTTTTAAAAAATTAACAAACTTTGGTTATAAATAGCATTTGCTCCATGAGTCTAAGATAGAAAGGTGTTTTTCAGATTGCATTTTCCAGGGAATTCTGGGGCTTGCTGGACACTTATCAGAGGAGACCAATAAGGAGAGCTAGTCCTTCACCTCCAATTTTCCCCTGCTTCATGCAGTTACAGGAAAGCAGTGTGGTAGTTTTAGAGGAGAGGGGCCGTGGTGGCTTAGTGGCTAAGACGCTGAACTGTAGACCGGAAGGTCGGCAGGACAGCAGTTCGAGACCCGAGTGCTGCGTGACGGAGTGAGCTCCTGTCTTCAGTCCCAGCTTCTGCCAACCTAGCAGTTCGAAAGCAAGAAATTGCAAGTAGATAAATAGGCACCGCTTTGGCGGGAAAGGTAACAGTGTTCTGTGCACCTTGGTGTTCAGTCATGCCAGCCACATGACCACGGAAGCGTCTTCGGACAGCACTGGCTCTTCAGCTTAGAAATGGAGATGAGCACCACACCCTAGAGTCAGACACGACTGGCTGGGGACACCTTTACCTTTTAGTTTTAGAGGAAGCTCTGTTCACTGACCATGACATTGATCATGTACAATAAGCCGGGCGAGCGCCCTGTATGAATAGAGTGTGCTACAGCCTAGAAGATGCCCAAGAATCCTCTGTAATGTGTTGGGATTTCATAGTAGACATTTCAAGGGTTCCCTTGGCAGTGAGTGCAATGTAGAAAAAAATCATCTATGGCAAAAAACATAAAAAATATTGATTTTTAAAGCACTGTGGACATTAATGGCATCATCATCATAATTTTCTTAAAGGAATAGGCTGGTTATATCTTAGCCGAAGTACTTTTTATTGATTAAGAAATAAGCAACATTTTGAATCACCAGGGGTATGCTTAAATGAAGACTTCTGCGGAATGCAGATGCCTGCACACCCCTACACCAACAAAATGTTCTCTCATCTCCCTTCTCAAAACACCTTACCTATGTTTCTTCCCTCAAAATGCACTTTTCTAGAAAGGTTTTATATCCCAGCCTCTCTTTGGCTACACCTCTAGAGCAGCTTACATTTCCCAGAGTCCCCTTGCCTTATAGAAATTGCAAGCCCTCTGAGCAATAGCCACTCCACACCTATGTTTCATAGAGGGCCTAGCACACCTGATGCTAAACAAGTATTATATAGTAGCAGCATCTCCTCAAGTATTGTAATTTTCCACACAATTATTCCAGGTTTTTCTTTTACAAAAAAAAGTGGGCAAATGATCTGCAGTCAATTTTTAAAAATCCATACAATAAAAGCTGAGAATGTAGAAGTTCATTTGTATAAAGCTTTCTGACCATAAGCTTTTAGAAGTTCACAAATTGCAATCCAGTACATCTGGAGGACACCAGGTTGGGGAAGGCAACACTAGATTGTGCCTCCTGTTAATTAGCGGAGGTGCGTCTTTGAATGTGTCCACACCACTTGGATTTTTCGCCACAAGCAGGAAAAACCTTGCACTGGCTCAGTGCATCATGAAACACTAAGGATAGTTTTCTAACCTTGAGTTAAAAGGAGTGTGTGTGTGTGTGTGTGTGAGAGAGAGAGAGAGAGGGAGGGAGAGAGAGAGAGAGAGACGGTATAGACAAGAGTCGCTGCAAACATTTTGCCCAAACCTGAAGTGAATTTGGGATTCCTCCTCAGACCAAACTTCTGAGGAATTTTGAGGGAAGCCAAGAATCCATACTGCCAGGCTCCAGTGACATTCAAGCTTACAGAGTCCAAGGATGGGTCTTGTTTTGTTACTGTTGGATTTCTGCCACAACATGGAGGATTGAGTCTTTCATAAAACATAAAATAAAAGTACCTAATGGGGCAATCCTATGCATGTTTCGACAGAAAAAGTCCTTCAACTCCCAGCATGCCCCAGCCAGCATGGGAGTTGTAGGACTTTTTTTTCTGTCAAAACATGCATAGGAGTGCAACCTAACTTCATTTTGTCTGAGGGTAAAAAAGAAAAGAAAAGCTCAGAGTAACTTGAAAGTTTCTTGTATCCCAAAGCCAAAATTGGCCAAATAAGAGAAACTGACATATCCACCCAAGGTCCTAGTCCTACTATCTTCTCATAGCAGTGTTACTTCATTGAATTGCTTTGGACAAGCCATTTTAGTGCATGCAATATTGCTCTACTGTGTTGCATTTGGACAAAGCTTTAGGCAGGCAACCCAAATTTCACTGTGTTGTTCCTCTCAGTCTATGCAGTTGCAGTTCTGAGCAGAACAACTATAATTTGGAAAATTGCTACAGCAAGTGTATATGGATTCTAAGATGTTGGAGGAAGTAAGCTTTATATGTTAGTATAATAAAGATTTTTTGCTGTCCTGGTAGGACTAACAAGACATGCATCCTAAGCCTCATACAACTATACAGCACTCTAATTTTTATCTGTGTTCATACATCATTCTTCAGTTTTCTTGGCAGCCAGAATCTACAGAGGTATTTTATCAATTGAATTTTTAAAAAAAACTTAAATGGAAGGCAGGGGTCTGTAGGGTGTAAACTGTCTATTACAAAAGAATTCCAAACTGCTTTCTAAGGAGCTACTCTGTGTGCCCTAAAACAAAAAACCCCAAAGCAGCAAAATTAGAGCAGCTCTTTTACAGAACCGTCTCCTGAAAGATCTTGGTGCATTAATTTTCCCTAAGGTCTGAACGCAGCTGTTAGGTTAGCTGTATGCATGTTGTTGCAAAATGAGCAGTTGCCTAGAAAAATAGCAAAAGAAGCTGCATGTATGGTGCAATTACAAGCTGGCTCGGATCACCATATTAGCACAATTGGGGGAGGGAGAAAGGACTTCAGTACAGGCCGCACATGAAGTGTCTGTGGCATCATGTAAAACTGCTGTATGACACAAAATCAGGTGCCCCAAAGGAACAGAGAATAACTCTGTGATCCTGGTCCCCAAGCAACTGTCTCTTTTGGAGCAAACCAATCCATTTGATAATGTGAGAGTCAGGGCTGGTCTGCAGATCATATGCAGCACAGCAGAATGAGGTGACAGAAATCTGAGACGGCATTTACAGCTTTAGGTAGGGAATGTCATTTTTGAACAGTTCCCCCAGTAAAAATGCAAAAACAAAATCAACAAAACAAAACAAAAAAATGCTCTCCTGCAAGTAGGGAGAAAGGTTCTAACCTAGAGTTTCCTCTGGCTAGGGATGGTGCGGGCACCCGATTCAGTCTAGGAATTTGGTGGAACCCCCCATGCCCGCACCCCCAAGCCCGGCTTGCTGAGCCCCTGCTCGCCCCTTGCCTGCGCTCAGAAAATGGCCTGCACTCACCCCGGTGGCCTCAGCAAGCTTTGCGGTCGCCATTTTCTGAGAAATAAAATGGTGACTGCAAAAATGCGCATATTTGTGCACATGCGAAAATGCGCATTTGCAAAATATTCAGGTTGTCAGGAGGCGCCCTAGCGGCCTCTTTCAGTAGACTCCAATAGCCAACTCAAGACACAGACGAAAGGATTCTTTTCAAGGCTTTAATCCTTTTCCAACTTAATGACTCTTTCAGATGCTAATCACCAGCGACTAAGCAAGGAACAGCGAGTGGCCTATGTGCCGAGTAGGCAGTTGATCCCCATTTGAAGGAGAGTCACTTGAAGACCCTGAACTTATGGGCTAGGGAGAGATCCTCCCTCTTTCCCTTGGGTCCACAGGAGGTGGCCGTTGCTTGCGCACCAAACGGGCGCTACACCTCCTTTCCTCGCCCTCCATCGCTCGTCGCTCTTTGCGTCTGCGTTGAGCATCTAGCAAGCCCTGTTCCCGCACTTTCTCACTGCTAGGATCACTATCTATCTCAGGAATGCCGGCAGGAGGAATCTCTGCCAGCTGCTGCGCCTGTGAGGGATGAGCTGGCTCCTCTCCCACGGATTGCTGATCCTCCTCAGAATCAGAACTGCTCTGGAGTTCTATCAGCTCAGTTTCCACCCTGACACAGGTATGTGAAAGTGCATATTCGCGTGTGTGCAAAAATGTGCATTTTTCACACACAAAATCACATTTTTGCACACACACAAATATGCATCTTCACGAAAATGCGCATTTCACAATGAGAAAATGCGCATTCGCAAAATACGTGCATACAAATACATGTGCATTTTTGCGATTGCCAAAAGATACTAAGATACTTAGAGATACTAAGTAACCTGGGTGGTGTCTTTAGATGAGGCCTTGTAGACAGATACTGCAAGCGTGTAATAGCAAGAAATGCAAAATGGGAGCCAAATCAAACAACATCATTACTTTCTGAGGGACTCCAAACACTAGAAGAGGGTGTATCAAAGGTTTTGACACTATGAGACAGAAAGGTTTTGGTACTGCAGAGAATTACCTTTCGGAGCACATCTTTCTCCTTCATGTAAGTATCTTCTACTATCTTTCTTTCCCCATAAGCTTTCTCCAGCGCCAACCGGAGGGAGTCCATCTCTTCTTGCAAGCTGGTAATCTGGTTGCTGTCACGCTGCTTCTGCTCATATCGCTCCAGTTCCTTCTTCAATTTCTGTATCTCAGTGGAATGAGCAGAGGTGGCTGTGGACAGCTGTTCGTTTAAGAGCCTGTATTCTTTATTCTGCAATGGGGAGAAATAAGGAATATACGGAGACAACCCAGGGCATTCACAGATGTAATAACCCATCAGAAAAAGCCAAAGCACCACAGGCTGCCTTAAAATAATTAATTAACATTATTTCTTGATAGGTTTTCTAGTGTTATGCACCACTTTCTCAAGGACCAAAGTGCAGAGAAATTCTAATTCAGGTAATAATTTCCAGCAATGTAACTGTGTTGGTCTTTTGCAGCAAAAACACCAGAGAGTTTTGTGGCACCTTAAAGACTAACACATTATTTAAGATATACATTTTGGTGGACTAGAGTCCACTTCATTAGAAGAATGTACTACAGTCCAGGAATGCTTATGCTGTAATATGTTTGTCCAAAATCAATCATCAGGCAATACTTTTATTAGGACCAACCATAGCCAGAAAATGTGCAAACTTTTGAGTTCTCCAGAACTCTTCATCACACTAGGTGGTACAAAAAGCAGGGGATTGGGGAAGAAACAGAAAAGTAAAAAAAATTAGGCTAGATGCATTCTGGCCGTTATGTTTTCAGAAAGAGAGATCAGCCATTGCTTCTCTTTCCCAGAATGCATTGCTAAGTATAATCTGATACCTGCAACATCTACCAGCGACTAATTCATTCACTTTGCAAATTGCCATTTTGAGACTTGGTCTAATGTGCTGACCTCATGGCCACAACATCTGGCCTAATTTAAACAAGTATATTGCTACAGTTATGTTGTATATACATATTTTTAAAATGCAGGGACATGTTTCAAGTCTATAACATATACATTTTGTACAATGTTCTATAGATTTCCCTGAAGAAGTACTTACGTGCACGTGGTCCAAAACATATTGGAACTGTTTATTTTTATGGAAAAAATAAACTGGGGCCCACTGTCTTGAACTTCATATCCTGTCCACGTGACCCCCCAGGAGATGGCACTGCCCCGCTGACTCTGAGGAATGGACCTCAGACTCCTCTAGTGAAGAGGGAGACCCTGAGGAGCAGTCCTCAATTGGCTTCTCACTCCTCCAACCTTCACTCTGCAAAAAAAGCCAACACCTGCAGGAAAAAGCTGCTGGCCCTTTAACTGCCAGTTACAGCATCTGAGGGGGCGGAGCTTCCAGAAAGACTCTCCTGCCATTTGCTCCCAGCAAGTGCTTGAGTAACTTGCCAGTACTCTAGCACTGCTGCTGTCTCACTCGCTGGATTGTCACCTTGCTGTGGTGAGTGGGCTTGTGTGTTCCAATGAACCCTGTGAGCGAAGCTGTCAGGAGTCATGTACTCCCAGCAGGGCCACCCACGGCGGTAAGGTCAAGGGGGAGGAACCAGACAAAGAACGATCCAAGAAAGTCCTGAATGGCAGAACAGGCGGAAGATAACAAGGTGTATGTTACAACGGCTGTGAGGGCGGATGAAGGCTGCAGCAGATAAAGGACTACTAATCGTCATGTTATTCATGCCATTGGATTAGAGCCTTTTTCTGTGTAGACTGTGTGTTGATCATTGTGCACTGATCTCCACACATAAAACAAATTCACGCACAGGCGTCTTCCAATCCAAACCCCAAACAATCAAAAGTCCCATGGTAACAGGGGCAGGACTGTGAAACCTGGAAGCCCCTAGTCATGGACCGGCACATGAGCAGTGGATACAGATTCAGTTGTCCCAACTCAAGGACCGAGGCAGTTGAGTAGTTCGGCAGCTGTATCCACGACTGAGCAGTCCTATTTAAGATCCACTCTGCTCACTCCGTATGGGGAAGGGGCTAGAAAAGGTGCCCTAAACATAGTCTGCCTCACCTCTTCCCTGACTGGATTACCGCATCCAGTGGGGTCACCATTTAGCAGTTGCAAACAAATGAATTTTGGAACATGGAATATACGGACACTGCTGGACAATACAGATAGTGAATGCCCTGAACGTAGGACTGCCATCATTGCAAGGGAGCTGAGACGTTTTAACACTGATTTAGCAGCACTCCAGGAAACTCGAAGAGCAGGAGAGGGACAACTGAAGGAAGAAAAAGGAGGTTATACCTTCTTCTGGAAAGGACTGCCTGAACAAGAACGATGAATACATGGAGTAGGCTTTGCTATTAAAAATGATCTTATGAAGCTCTTGTCAGAAGTTCCTACTGGCATTAATGAACAACTCTCAACCCTTCGAATAAAACTCACCAAAAACCAGCAGGCAACTATTTTAAGTGCTTATGCACCAACATTAGATGCTGATGAAGACATCAAAGAAAATTTTTACTCCCAGCTGGATACCATCTTATCAGAGATACCTAAGGAGGACAAAATTATCTTCCTGGGTGATTTCAATGCAAGAGTTGGGCGTGATTTCGATTTGTGGTTGGGGACCATTGGAAAAGAAGGAGTCGGCAATAGCAACCACATGGAATTCTACTTCTGACTAAATGTGCAGAGCATAATCTTGTTATTACCAACACACTCTTTCGCCAGAAAAATAAATTTAAAACATCATGGAATCACCCTTGGTTGAAGCAGTGGCATCTCCTAGATTATGTAATTGTCCGCGCCAGAGATCGCTGCGATGTACTCCTCACCAGAGCTATGACGAGTGCTGACTGCTGCTGGACAGACCACCGATTAATTCGTTCCACGATGGCCATTAAGATTGTCCCTCAACATAGCCTCCAAGGAAGAAAACTAAGACGTAAAATCAACACCCAAGCCCTTCAAGATCCTATTAAGCAAGCCTGCTTTCAAACAACTCTTAAGGAACGCCTACCTATGGAAACCCCTGAAAATGTCGAGGAACACTGGAATAAATTGAAGACCTCCATTATCGCAACCTGTGAACAAACTATCGGATACCAAACTAAGAAACATCAGGATTGGCTTGATAAGAATGATAGGGAGATTGAACATATTATTGATAAGAAAAGGAAAGCCTTCCAAATATGGCAAAAAGCCATCAACTGTGCTGCTAAGGAAAAAATCCACGCCAGTGCAAAGGCTGAGGTCCAAAGAAGAACTAGAGAATTTAAGAACACCTGGTGGATAAAGAAGGCTCAAGAAATCCAGCATTTTGCAGATGCCCATGATGCACGGGGCTTTTTTAATGCCACAAAGGCCATCTACGGACCAACAAATCATGGTACAAACCCCCTACGCTTAATAGATGGTGCCGAATTCCTAAAGAGTCTATTGCACTGCGTTGGAAAGAGCATTACCACAATCTCCTTAACAGTAACTCTATTGTGGCTGATAAGGTCTTCTTGCAAATCCCACAAAAACAAACCAGAGATGAGCTTGCAGTATCCCCTAGTTTGGAGGAAGTCAGTAAAGCCATCAACCAAATGAAAAATAACAAAGCTAGCGGACCCGATGGGATCCCTGTTGAAGTCTTTAAAGAAGGTGGGCCTGAAGCTACATGACAGCTTCACAAGCTCATCGAAAAAATCTGGATGAGGGAGGAGATCCCAGCAGACTTTAGGGATGCCATAATTATCACTCTCTTCAAAAAGGGTGATAGAACAGATTGTGGAAACTATCGAGGCATCTCCCTTCTAGCTACGGCAGGCAAAATCCTGGCAAGGATCCTCGCAAACTGCCTTTTACCTATCTCAGAAGACATCCTCCCTGAATCCCAAAATGGCTTCTGCCCCTCCAGGGGGACAGTGGATATGATCTTCACCGCACGACAGCTCCAAGAAAAATGCAGGGAGCAAAACCAATCTCTATACATGGCGTTTATTGATCTGACTAAGGCCTTCAACACTGTAAACCGAACTGCTCTCTGGACCATCCTTTTGAAAACCGGATGCCCTAATAAATTTGTGAACATCTTGCGGCTCCTCCATGATGACATGATGGCAACAATCTTGGATAGCAATGGCTGTCAAAGTGATCCATTTAAAGTGGGATCAGGCATTAAACAGGGATGCGTTATTGCTCCAACTTTATTTGCTATCTTCATCGCTATGATTCTACACCTTGTTGAAGGGAAACTTCCCACTGGTGTAGAAATCATATATCGAACAGATGGACAACTTTTTAATCTCAGTAGGCTGAAAGCAAAAAGTAAAGTAATTACAACCTCTGTCATAGAACTTCAATATGCTGACGATAATGTAATCTGTGCACATTCAGAGGAAGATCTCCAAACTATCCTAGACATCTTCGCAGAAGCATATGAAAAGCTCGGCCTCTCGCTTAACATCAAAAAACCCGAAGTGCTTTACCAGCAAGCACAAACCAACCCCTCTGTAGTGCCATCAACCCAGCTTAATGGTGTGATGCTGTAAAATGTTGATAACTTTTCTTATCTTGGCAGCCATCTCTCCACAAAAGCCGACATAGATGCTGAAATTCAGCATCGCCTGAGCTCTGTGAGTGTAGCATTCTCCCGAATGAAGCGCAGAGTGTTCAAGGATCGGGACATTCGCAGGGAGATCAAAATGCTTGTTTACAAAGTCAATGTACTACCGACCTTACTGTACGCCTGTGAAACATGGACCACCTATAAACGCCACCTCCAACTTCTTGAAAGATTTCATCAACGCTGCCTCCGAAAAATTCTGCAGATTACTTGGGAACACAGACGGACTAATGTCAGCGTATTGGAAGAAGCAAAAACCACCAGTGTTGAAACAATGATTCTCCAACATCAACTTCGCTGGACCAGCCATGTTGTTCAAATGCCTGATCATCGTCTTCCAAAGCAGCTACTTTATTCCCAACTTATGAATGGAAAACGGAATATTGGTGGACAGCAAAAGAGATTTAAAGATATTCTCAAAGCTAATTAAAAAAAAAAGTAACATAAGCATTGAGAACTGGGAAGCTCTAACCCATGAGTGTTCCAACTGGAGGTCAGCCTATATTAAAGGCGCTATGGACTTTGAAGAAGCACGAGTATGTATGTATGTATGTATTTATTTCATTTCTATACCGCCCAATAGCCGAAGCTCTCTGGGCGGTTCACAACTCTCTGGGCAGTTCACAATGGGGGGAGTATGGGGGGAAAGGGAGAAACGAGCTCAGCAGAAGGCACGTCAAGCAAATCCTCATCGTGATTGCCTTCCACCTGGAAACCTATGTCCTCACCGTGAGAGGCTGTGTGGATCCAGAATTGGCCTTCACAGCCACCTACAGACCCACTGCTAAGACTCTACCCCTGGAAGACAATCTTACTCGGTCACGAGTGATCGCCATGATGATGATGACTGCTGCTATCCATGGTGCTGAAGTCAAGTCCTGGATTTAGTTCAGCCGCCTCCACCACGTTGTGCCTCTTGCCTGAGCGGTTGCCCAGAGCAGATGATGGAATCCCAGATGGAGCAGGACAGTCTAACCTGAGGATGTTTAAATGCCCTTCCCCTCAGGGCCTGCTGGGTGAGGTAGGATCGTGATCACACCAGTACTGGTAGCACCCAAGGACCCACTTCAGTTTTCAGGCTACGACCCTTCATCACAAGCAGTTCCCTTGCAGTTCCAATTTTAAGTGCTGGGAAGGGAGTACTTAGGAGAATCCTATATAACAGGACTGCTATCAAAATGAACAAGAGCCAATTACTATCTGACAGGCTTTGAAATGAAATTAGACTGAGAGGAGGTTTGGGAGTCTCATTAAGGATCTTTAAGACAGCAATAAGTGACCAATTCAAAGAAACCTAAATGAATGTGGGGGATAAAGAGCTGGATTAAAGGAAAGAAGCCGTAATTCTCTTGTTCAAAATCTGTAGGTGGTACATCAATATTTAAGTTCTTAAAATGTTCAGAAGATTTTGAAAGCCCAGGATATTAAGAGCATTAAGTCAAATGGGCAGGAAAGGTGGCCCAATATTCTCAGCAAATCCATGTTGAGCACTAGTAACAGTCAGTACTGATTTGTCTGGAAAAAATAGTCTCAGATCAGCTTTGTTTCTTCCTTTAAGAGGAGGCATGCATTAACAGGCAAACAGAATGGTATTGATGTCTATCACTCGACTATATCAACACTTTTGATAGATCCCTACGACAAGAGTTTATAAGTAAGCTAGATGAGAACTAGAAGCAACTGTAAATGAATACACAGAAAAATTGCAAACATCCTCAGAGACAAAGGGTGCTTCCAGATGAGGTTTTTATCGTGCATGTTATGGGGGGTCCAAATGATGCCATCTTCTATTTGTAATCCTCCTGTGTTTTCCCACTTCTTCCCTTTTTTTTCTTATCATAAAAAAACTGTTGAGGAGGGAAAGATGGAATAGCTGCACAATGCCTTTTGGTTGCAGCTCTAGGAACCCCCATCTGAAAGCACCCAGGGATAATTAACATTAAACTGTAAAAGATGCATCATGAGGTGTAGGGTGGGAGCAAATGTCTCTCCTACTGTCTTTGCCATTTTAGTAAATAAGTGTAAGAAATACCCTATGTAGAATGTCCTGATACAACCAAAATGGTGTGGCAGCGAACAATTTAGAAGACAAGATTATATCAGCATTGATTAGAGGTTTTGAGAAGGTTTTGAGATTTGCTCATAATGAACCTCCATAAGGAATATATATATATTGGACACCCTTAAAGAATAATGAAGAAAAAGACCAAAACGAAGTCTTATTCCATTGACAAGGTTCCTAATTATCTGCTGAGCTACTAGAAACAGAGAAGAGAAATCCACAGTGGTTCTTGACAACTACGATCAAGTCCTAGGCAGGTTTTCTAGCATTGCAAGTCTTAATCTGAACCACCTGGTTCCAATATCAACTCCTCTTTGGAACGCTTGCAAGTGGATGAAGCTTCACTTCCTCTAAAGTCACAGGACAATATTCTTTTTTAAAGACCTGACAAAGAGAAAATATTGTTCTCCATATTGTTCTTTGCTGTCATTGAAGGAAGGCCACTTAATGTTAAGTTTTTAGCAACATAGATTTTCTTTGGTTCAGGAAGGAGATAAGCTATAGAATAAATAATGTAAAGGGGACTGGATATGTTTTTAAGTGGTTAGACAGATGTCCATCAGGAATTATTTAGCTATAAAATGCCCCAGTCAAGGGCACTGGATCAAACCACTGAGTCCTCTTCCAAATCTGTATATTTGTCTACAGAAAAACTCCTCCAATATCCGCATCTCTCCTGCAAATAAGAACTCAATGCTTCCCTTTGTAGTCCATGAACAGAAAAGGCACCACAAGCCAAAGATTGTTATCTCCTTTATTGTTATCTTAGCATGTTTTTTTCTGGCAGTCAATAGCAATAAGCAGTGGATGAATAGCACAATGGAGACTTAGTAGGAAAGCTTGGCTTGGCAGCGGTTTCCTTTTAACATCATGACAAATCTGCACACAGAAGGGATTTCTCTTCAAGACTTACAATTGTCTTACTTAATTCAGTCTGAGCCAAGGTTAAGCAAGGCTACACTTCCAGCTTTTTTTTTAAATGCACACATGGAACAACAAGTTGCCATTTAAAAAAAAACCAATTTTTTTTTGTGGGGTGAGTGGGAATCATTGACCTTCAGGAAGTTTATCTATGGTCACTCCAAGAGTTCTTCACTCAATTTTGTTTTTCCAATGGTGATGGTCAAGTTGCAGGCCCAGTACAGGACAAGAACTGAGTGAAGTACATGGGCTTGCTAATCTGGAAGATCCCACCACTGGTTGAACATTCCCCAAATGACCCATCTAGTCTTTTGATTGGCTGGGAGTCCTATATAACCCTTTCTGAGTCAGGGCAACTCCAGTCCTGGATTTTCAATTGGTGACTCAACAGCCAGCAGTAAAAAGTCCTTGCTTCAACCTACCTTATTTGCCTTTCCCAGCATTATTTTTCTGCTCTCTTTGGCCTGTTCCTTTAACTGTTACAGAACTGCTTCCTTGGAAGCTAACTTCTGCTTCTACATGCCTGATAACAGGACATGTCTCATTCTAAATAGAATTGGTATGATTCAGTAAGACTCCCACTAGTAAGATTCAGGAATAGGGTTGGAACAAACATCTCTAATTCTCTCTTTCCAAGTAAATTTGAAGCTACAGATAGATATGTCCCGAACAAAGAAATAATTACAGCATATCATTATCATTATTGATCCACAAGGACAGAGAAAGTTGCGATGTTGCAATTTTTAGGCGCAAAGGGAAGAATGCACAACAGCCTGGCACAAGAGCAAACCAGTCAGCATCTGAATGTGAACAAGGATAAGTAACAGCAGGTTTAAAGGGAATGATACACGCATGCTAGGGCATAACTAACAGGGGAATGTTGTTTGGAAAATCCTGCTTTTGCAACAATTATGAAGTATCCTGAACATGCAAAATAATTCTTCAGTGAGATGGAAATCAATTTGGAAATTATATAGAAGGTATCATACATTCCTAATTAGCTGTCAGACTCCCAAAATTGCCAAGTGGATCCCTGCCCATCATCCTAGCTACCGACAGGTATTTACTTCAGGGTAAATAGTTTTTATCCCTTCTGTTTCCTTCCTTCTCAGAGCCAAATTATAACTGGAATTTCCAGGTAGTAATATTTTTAGCTTTCTCCCCTCCCTAACAGGTACATAAGATCATAAGAAGACCATATGCTGGATCAGACCAAGGGTCCATCTAGTCCCGCATTCTGTTCACACAACGGCCAACCAGCTGCCTACAGGAAACCCACAAGCAGGACTTGAGTGCAGCAAAACCCTCCTGCCCATGTTCCCCAGCAACTGGTGTACATAGGCTCACTGCCTCTGAAACTGCAAGTAGCATATAGCCATCAGGCCTACTAGCTTTTTATAGCCCTCTCCTCCATGAATTTGTCCAACCCCCTTTTAAAGCCATCCAAGTTGGTGACCACCACTACGTCTTGTGGTAGTGAATTCCATAGTTTAGCTATGTGCTGTGTGAAGAAGTGCTTCCTTTTATCTGTCCTGAATCTCCCACCAATCAGCTTCATGGGATGACCCCATTGGGTTCTTCTATTATGAGAGACAGAAAAAAATGTCTCCCTCTCCACTATCTCCACACCATGCATAATTCTGTACACCTCTATCATGTCTCCCCTCACTCGCCTTTTCTCCTAGCTAAACCATCCCAGCTGTTTTAACCTTCCCTCACAGGGGAGATGCTCCAGCCCCTTGACCATTTTAGTTGCCCTTTTCTGCACTTTTCCCAACTCTACAATATCCTTTTTCAGGTACAGTGAATCCTTTCATTACTGATACATTCAACCCTATGTAAAGGACCACTTGTTCCCATATTAAGTAGTCTGCTGGTCGACATCATCGTCAAGAGGCCTTCCTCCAGGTGCCTCCACCATGAGAGATAAGGCGGGCGGCACTAGGAGATAGGGCCTTTTCAGCAGTGCCATCCTGGCTATGGAACACTCTATGGAAACACAGCTGTTCGCCTGTCACAGTCCTTATTGAGTTTTCTATTTAACCAGGTGAGTTTTAGCTAAAATATAAAATAATAATAAACAAATAAAAATAAACAAATGGCTCAGTCTTTAAATCCTTTTTTCTCTATTGGTATGTCTGTCAAGCATACCAGGAAGGCCTGAAATATTACTGAAAATACTGATCTGGGATGAAGGGAATCACATGATTATTAGGGGCAGGCATACAAGGATTACCCAAGTATTCATTGTACCCAGTTTATGCATTTCCATGTTTTGTCCACACCTATGAGGGCTAGAGGCTTTTAAAAAGGAAAGCTCACTGCAGATTAAAGCTTTCTAACGTTGTTGGGGGAAGTTGAAGCAGGAGGGGAGGAGGATTGTTCACGATTGTGGAAACCCGGTATGATCCTTGGTTATTCTGCAGCCCCTGGTCATGGAATATTCTGTGGATATGGAAAAAAAATCCAGAGCAGCTGAGAGGTCCAGGTATACACAACAGAGCAAGATGCAAGAGGATTTACCTGTTCATCTATCTTCCTCTGCAGCTGAACCACCTTGTTCTCCATGCCAACATTCAGTCTCTTCAAGTGCTTTGCTGACCGTGCTTCTATCTTCAGGTCCTTCAGCTGTTGCCTGGCCTTCATGCGCCTGAAGTAACACTGGATGACCACAGCAGCACTTCGGAACCTGGCAAAGTGCTTCCGAGCCAGCCAAGCCCGGGTGTGCTTCTGGATGATTGTGGTTTTGTGCTCCATAAGCACCTGCAAAACACAGGGATGAAGTAACCCTCAGGTGAAGGTGGGGGGCAGGGGAGAAGAGCCCCAAGTGTAGCACAGCACCATTTATGTTGCCACCGCTGCTGCTGAAGTAGCTCTTGAAATGTATCTCTTTCCTGATATGAATATGGTGATGAGCTATTTAACAGCAGTTGTATCATGAAGTTGGTGTATAAGCTTCACTCCACGGGAATCTCAGGTAACTGCAGGCTCATATCTGCAGCATTTTTAAATCACAGTTAACACAGGAACATGGTAACTGCCTTGTTGGATCAGACCAAGGGTCCCTCTGGGTCAGCACTCTATCATCTGACACTTGCCATCCCAGATAGCTTCTAAGCAGTTCATGGGGCAACAGATGCATCCACCTATGGCGTTACAACACTGAATGGTGTTTACTTCTGGTCAGGATATATCCATCACCCAACACTACATTAGTTACTGGCAACACGGTTTCTCCTTAATTACACTGTGAGACATGTTCTATGGTGGTAAGGGATCAACACCGTACCCAAATGATTGCCTGCCCCCTCCTCCTTAATGTTCCATCCTATCTCCTAGAGAGGTCAATATAGCCTCTTAATACTGCCATCCATGAACCAAAGTGAATACTTATTTACACAAGGCATAGTTAATTTATAGAATTCACTGCCACAACATGGAATGATGACGACTGGTTTAGATTGTTTTTTTAAACAAAAAGATTAGTCAAATTCATGGAGAATGGGTCTATGAATGGGTCTTAGCCATAACAGCTAAACAGAACCACTGCATACATATTTATGTGAAGGAAGGAGGGAGAGACCAGGCAAGCCTCTCCCATCCAAGAAGGAGCCACCATGCCACTGCTTACTTGGCCTTGCGAGCCTTTCCCCCTTGGGGACCAGGCCAGGATGGTGGGCTGCGCTGTTTACCCTGATTCACCTTGCAGAAAGAGGAACATAGGAAGCTGCCTTATTCTGAATCAGACCATTGATTCTGGCAGAAGCCCTCTAAGGTTTCAGGCAGGGTTCTTTCCTAGCCCTACCTGAAGATGTCCAGGATTGAACACGGGACCTTCCACATGTAAAGCATGCGCTCTCCCACTGAGCCACAACAGCAGAGGCATTTGCCTACATGAGCTCCTGTATGGGATTTCTCATGACACCCCTATCTGTGAGAGCCAGATACTGGGGACAAGACAATGAATTAGATACCAGGGTAGAGCGTTGCTTCGTGCCCAACTTGAGAACACTCAGAGGGCATTGGCTGGCGAATGCTGGAAACAGAATGGCAGACTAGATCAGGTACTGGCAGACCTCAAGCTTGTAAGACTGACTTTGTTTTTACTAGAACCTTGAGATCCACCAAATGGAGCCACATCCAAAATGGTGGCTTAAGAAGCAGACCAATTACCTACTACACCTCATAAGCCTTATACTGGGATGGCCCACATATAATAATCTACATTTGATATACTACAGATCAGAGATTCTAATAGCCTAATTTAGAAGTGGGGGAAAGCATTCTTGATGTTGCTACTGATAAAAAATAGGGAATCAAAAACCCTTGTTTATCTGCTGCAAATCATCCACTGATCTACCAGCAGATCCCGATCTATCCTCTGCCCACCCCTAGAATAGATGAATCCAGGCCTGATCCAACAAAGCAATTGTGTTAAAATTGAGTGCATGCAGTATCATTCGCAGGATAGTTTCTCATTTGACATTTGTATTCACGAGGCTCTTGAACTCATGAACCAGTTTCTGGAGGCTGTTTTGGGGTAGATGAAGATAAACCAGCTGAAACTCAATCCAGACAAGACGGAGGGACTGTGGGTTGAGAAACCAACTACTCTGGATGGAGGTTTACAGCTGGTCTTAATGGGGTTGCACTCCCCCGAAAGACCAAGTGCGCAGTCTGGGAGTCCTCCTGGACTCTGTGCTAATTGGGGAAGCCCAGGTGGCTGCAGTGTCCAGGAGTGCACTTGACCAGCTTATGCTAGTACGTCAGCTGTGTCCCTATCTGGAGAGGAAGGACCTCGCCTCAGTTATCCATGCACTAGTGATGTCAAGGCTGGGATACTGTAATGAGCTGTACATGGAGCTGCCTTTGAAGACGGTTCAGAAACTTCAGCTGGTACAGAATGTGACCGCCCAAGTGTTGGTGGGGCCAAGATGATTCGATCATATAATGCCTATACTGTACCAGGTACACTGGCTACTGGTGTGTTTCTGAGTGCAATTTAAAGTGCTGGTTTTGATCTTTAAAGCCTTAAATGGTTTGGGACCAAATTACTTCAATTACCACCTTCACTCATATCGGCCTGCCCACACTTTAAGATCATAAAGAGAGGCCCTTTTTAGTTGCCCATTCGTGAGATCAGTTAGGTCAGTGACCACATGTGAGACGGGCTTCTCTGCAGTGGCCCCACACCTCTGGAATAAGGTGGCATCAGGGGTCCATCACTCCTGGGTTTTAGGAAGGCCTTGAAAGACTATTACTGTCAGGGTGGAAACTGAGCAAATAGAGCCCCAGAGCAGTTCTGATTCTGAGGAGGAACAGCAATCCGTGGGAGAGGAGCTCGCTCATCTCTCACAAGCACAGCAGCTGGCAGAGATTCCTCCTGCCAGCATTCCTGGGATAGATAGTGACCCTGGCAGTGAGAGAGTGCTGGAGGGGGGCTTGCTGGACACTCAGCGCAGACGCAGGGAGCAACAACAGATGGAGGAAGCAGAAAGGAGGCGTAGCGCTCGTTTGGCGCGCAAACAACGGTCGCATCCCGAAGACCCAAGGGAAAGAGGGAGGATCTCTCCCTAGCCCATAAGTTCAAGGTCTTCCCGTGATTCTCCTTCAAATGGGGACCAAATGCCTTACATGGAGCTTAGGCTACTCTGCTATCTTTCCCCAGTGCTGTTCCTTGCTTTGTCACTAGTGATTAGTATTCTGAAAGAGTCATAAAGCAATAAAGGAATAAAGTCTTGGAAAGAATTCCTCGTTGTCTGTGTCCTGGGTTGGTTATTGGTGGGGACTGCAAGAGGCAGCTAGGGTGCTCCTGACAGCTGTTTTACTCCAGCCTTCTCCTGATCGGATTGCTGTTATTGCTGTTCTTATTCCTGGTTTTGTTCTCTGTTTTATTGTGCTCTTACTGTTTTATTGTGTCTTCCTTGCTTTTACTATTGTATTGTTTTTTTGTGGTTTATTGTTGCACACCACCTTGGGAGGGCTTCTGCCCTGAAAGGTAGCCAAGAGATTCTCTCTCTCTCTCTCCCTCTCTCTCTCCCCAAGAGATTAATATAAAACTCAGATATGAATACTGAAGTACAAAATGCATGAGTCTTGTGGTAGTTGTAAATGGTGTATGCACATTTAAATTTCATGTATTCTTTGACTCAACAAATGCCAGAGATTGCCACTACATTGCAATGAACTGAGAATTCTCAAAAGTCGATCTACAAATGACTATATTCAGGTCACGATGGCTGCTTTTTCCTTTTGTGGAACCATGGCAAGTGTTCTCAGCAAAGGGACAGTCTGACTTGTCCACAATGAGCAGAACCTGCCAATTTGCATACCGAAAAATCCAAGTTGAAGGGGAGGGCAGATGTAGGGTTACAGATTTTTGCTCTCAGTGAATGAGTCTCATAGAATCATAGGGTTGGAAG
This sequence comes from Heloderma suspectum, assembly GCF_057233095.1. NCBI lineage: Eukaryota > Metazoa > Chordata > Lepidosauria > Squamata > Helodermatidae > Heloderma > Heloderma suspectum. The sequence continues at coordinate 16,958,179 of NC_139459.1, forward strand.
GGGCCTACAAGACCATCGAGTCCAACCCCCTGCTCAATGTAGGAAGCCTGATTCCCAGGCAGTCTCCCATCCAAGTACTAACCAGGGCTGACCCTGCTTAGCTTCCGAGATCAGACGAGATCGGGCACATCCAGCCAATTTGCCACAAGTAGACAGCAGCCACCATGAAAGAAACACAAGCCATCACAACCAGAGAGACCGTGAGAACCATCTGTAAGAGTGACTTCACCAGGCAGATGTGTTTCCAAGTATGACTCTAATAAACACTGTTCCATCAGGTAAGTTCTTCACCAAGTGGCTGATATCAGATGACATTTCCAGATTTCCACTTTGCTTTTGGGGCACCTGTCTGTTTGAACAGCTTCATTAAGCCAGCTCTTTCAGGGCCTGCAGAACAATTGCTTCTGCCTGTATGGCTTGAACGTTGAAATAACTGCAGTTAACATTTTTGGATTCTGAAAATGCACACACTTCCAGGTCAGGAAAAAGACTAAAATGGGTGGTGGGGAGGGAGCAACCTGAAAAGAAAGAGCTGGCAATGAATTTCAGAATTAGCTGGAAGATTAACCCTAACTGACAGTGTACACAAAAAACACCCATCATACACTGCCCCAAGCAAAACTGTGAGTGCATTTAGATTGGCTGGAGTGAAATATTATATAGTCTCAGAGTTTCTTCTTGAATAGATAGGAAATGATTGAATATGCAAAAGTCATAGGGAAGAAAGACACTAAAAACTGTTGGCTAACCGTGTTTGGACAAGGTTAGGAATGTCGAAGGAATCCAGTTGGGGGGTGGAGCTCAACAGGGTTTCATCAGCTTGCCCCCCTGGACTTCGGCTCGTCTTCAGCTAGCTGGCCCAACTTGGTCTGCAGTGAATCGGTCCAGCTGATGGATTTTCCATATTATTGTTTTTTATTTACACAAATAGAGATTTGCGCAAATTTCAGCTGCAATTTGTGCAAATCTCTATGGGGGGGGCAGGAAAAGTTCCCCCAAACCTGCAGCTCAGCCCACAAATGAAAGCCAAGTTGGGCACACTGGGGAACTCTGTTAAGCTGAAAATCAAAAGAATTTCCCATTGACGGACATCCCTAGATAAAGTACATTTTGGGCTTTCCACACATTGTAGGTTTCCCAGATAGAATACACAGCCATTTGTAATCCACTCAGAACATATAACTCCAGCAAGGGCTTCCCTGGTGAGGTAACTGCTTTCCCAGAATTCAAAATGCAGCTGAAGGAAAGCAGTGATTATCACCCAAGCATGTCCAGCTATCATGCCTATTTTGCTATGGAGATAACATTTTCACTAGTATCATGGCTGCCTATCTGACAGTACCCATAACATCACCACGAGGTGTGTCACAAGTCCACTCATTCAATGCTGTTTTGAATGCCTTTTAAAAAGCAAAACAAAAACTTTTCTCCTGTTTGACTGGACATGATGCAGTCTAGTGCAAAGCGTTTCAAAGTTGATCCTCAAAAGTCATGGGCGCACCATCAAGCTTGGGACCAAGTCTTATTTCTTAAAGAGAATGACGCACTCTCCAGACTAAACACCAATGAAATAAAAAGAGCTATAATATTCACAAATCTATCTCAGGCCAGTTTTCATAGTATCTGCAATTTCTCTCCATTATATACAGCCACCTCAGCTGTGGGAGGGGGGCAAAACTCAGTAGCAGAGGTCATATTTGCATGCAGAAGGTCTAAGGTCCAATCCATGGAATCTCCAGTTGGAAGGATTAGACAACATGTAATGAGGAAGACCTCTTCCTGAGACCCTGGAGAACAGCTGCCAATCACAGTAGACTATACTGGGTTAGACGGACCAACAGCCTGACCTAAATAAGGCAGCTTCATATATAATTTCCTTTGTGCAGTTTGTTCCCACAGCACTTGGGCTGTTCCAGATGGAGGGTTCCTGGCAGTACCAATTGTTAGGCATTGTGCAGCTCTTCCATCTTTTTCTACTTAACAGATTTTCTGCAGTCAGAAAAAAGTAGTGGTGGGGAAAACATGGGAGGGCTATGTGTGGGAGATGTCATCGTCTGAACTCTCCCTAACATTCCGTGAATGGGGCAGGGCGACAGCACTATAAAAGCCTTGTCTGGAAGCACCCTTGGTGTGTTCTCACACTATTTTGTGACTTGCTTCCTATTACCAATATTTTACAGATGGAAAACTGAGACTAAGAAATAATCTGTGGCTTTGGCAAAATTGCTAAGACCACAACTAAGCCAGTAGATTCTTACTGGCCTTCAGTAAAGTTAAGGCTGCAGTTCTGCCCACACATAAACTACTTTAATAAGACTGAAGTCAGTGGGAGTTCAGCAGCTGAACTGTGAACCAGGGCTGGAGACAAGGGGATAAGACAGATATAATGTTTTAAAAGTGGTGTTGGTGGTTTGATAGCACTGTTGATGTCACTCAAGCCATGCATATTGTCTTCTACCTTAGGAAATTCTGCATGTTTTCAGCGTGGTTCAGTTTGAATTTAGATGTTTAGACTATTACAATGTACTCTACATGGACTACCCCCAAAGAGTATCTAGAAGCTTCAACTGATGTAACATGCAGCAGCTAGGCCGCTAACTGGTGCACAGTATCAGGACTATATTACACTGGCCTTGAAAGAACTGCACTGGTTGCCAGTTACTTTCCATGCTCAATTTAAGGTGTTGGTCTTAAACTTTAAAGCCCTAAATGGCTTAGGACCTGGCTATTTAATGGGCTGCCTGTCTTGCTATGAACCTGCCCAAGTACTGATATTTGCAGGAGAGGCTCTTTTGAGGGCACCATTACCTATGGAGACCCATTTGTTGGGCACATGGGAAAGGGCTTTCTCCTGTGTTGCCCCGAACTATGGAATGTGCTCCCTCAAGAGCTACAATTGGCCCCCACTGCCTTGGCATTTAGAACACATCTTTTCAATTTAGCCTTTTAAAATGTGTAGTTTTTACTGTTTTACTGTTCTTGTTTTTAACGTTGCGAGGTTTTATTGTTTTAAATTGTTGTACACCACCTTGATGGCTTTTTAGCAGATATGGCAGTCTATAAATGTAAGTAAGTAAGTAAGTAAGTAAGTAAATAGACAAGTAAGGCAAAATATTACTCTAATGGATCCATACTGGCCAATGACCATACCATCACCTATCTCCCCAGAACCTAAGGCAGTTTTGCAACTGTTTTTAAAATATCTGTGACTGCCCGTGTGCAGAGGGAGATAAGGAGACAAAATAATATATATCATTTTATATAACCTGATGCATATGGGGTACAGCAAGGCTGAATTCTCATATCTTCATGAGGATGAACTGGCCAATCCACCATTTGGTATGCATGTCTGAAATACTCATTAGAAGCTGGGTTCACACCCCGGGTGGGAAATGTACTGAGACCATTCTCAGAGAATGAGAATGGCTATGCCTGACTCCAGTGAATGTCAAAGCACAAGGACCAGCTGCAGTCAGGATGTTAATCTGCAAGGTTGGAAGTTACCTGCATTTTGAAGGCAAAAAGTTATTATCAAAAGAATAAACACACCTTTTGATAGGTCTTTCTGATGAACATTCCTCGGGTGAAGGCTTGGATCGTGATGGCGGCTCTACGGATTGTTTGGTACGCACGGCGGATCTTCAACATACGATATTGTTTCTGGAAAATAATGGTTGCTCTCGTTTTCCTCAGATGATCAGCCAGTCTGTGAGAGAACAAGGATAACAAAGATTAACAACAACAAATGGGACCTGCAACAACGACAAAAATGTATCTACAATCCCTAACAGGAGTGCTCCTCTTCAGGGTTCCAGCTAGCTAGCCATGCCCTGTTCCAGGATACTCCATTCCAACCCCTTTCTCATTTTCCTTTTCCAAATGACACTCAGCATTTGGAAAATGCTGAGCTACTGAGTATGCTCAGTCCTCACTGGGCTGTTTTTTTTTGGGGGGGTAGGTTGCCCCCTCATGATTCCCTGGAGCACACTGTTGCCACCCTCTAGTTTCTTGGTGGCCCTGTTTGGCTTTGTTTCTGTTAGCACTCACCGCCTGAGTTCTCTTAGAGAGAGTGATCCCCACTGAGATCAAGAACACCAGCAATACCACTTTGGGATATAAAAACCCCTTTCCAAACACTGCTTCCTCATTCTTCTTTAAAACTTAATGATCTATCAATCATCCTGAACTTCGAAGATGTTTTACAGTTCGCAGGCTCCACTGGTGAAGCTTGTTACTAGTTCTCCTGTTTCACAGAAGGGGAACCAAGGCTGAGAATGGATGGCCTTATGTCAGCTGATCAAGGAATCCTGCTGCTGTCCACAAGGTCAGAAGTAGGATCCCCAAAGGTGAAGACAGACATACTCACCAAGGCAGCTGGAAGTGGTTTGAACACACATTCTCTCTCTTGAAAACAAGTGCCTCAGAATGCAGCAAATGTGTGTTGAAACCACGTTCACCATACTGTCTGTTTGTCTCTCTCCACAGTCTTTAATCTACATGTACCGTATGAGATGTAACATTACTAAACTGGAGTGCTGGTGGAGCAGGTGCTATGGAACTGATGCTGCACCCTTTCCCCCATTAACTTAACAGTAACGTGCAAATATCTCCACGTTTCCTCTCTCCTTTGCCCTTGTTCTTCCATCTCCCATCCATTCCCCACATCTCCTGAAAGCTGTCCTAGCATGATCATAACATGTTATCATTCTTAGCACTTATATGGTGCTTTCCCCAAGTATTCATATGCATTAACTCAGTAGTCCTTACCACCATTATAAGACAAGCCAAAATGACTGCTCCTATATTACAGAGGGAAATACTGGGAGTGCTAGGTGGGCACCTTCGGTTCATGCTGGACTGGCTCAGAAATAAGCAGAGCCATTTCCCAGAAAGTCAGGAAATGGCTCAATTCATTTCTGAGCCAATCCAAATTCTGCCTGGCTTCACTCTGCTGCAAGACCCCAAACCCCCTCCCTTCCTTGCATCCTGCTCTGATCCCCCCAATCTTTGCCCCTTCCCCTTTAAGCTCTCCTTACTGACTGAGCCAATGGCAGTAGTGGAACTCTGGCTGGAGTGAGAGGGAAAGAGGGAGTTCTCTCTGGCTGGTACCTGGCCTTCTGCATAAGCCCTGAAACCCTTAAGAAATGTGGTTTTCTCAAAGAAACTGCCAGGCCTATGTAGCACACCAGTGCCAAGGGCCAGCTGGAAAGGGGAGGGGGAGAGAGCCCTCTCATGATGGCTGGAACATCACTGAATGGCTGCTGCTGGCTGGGCCAGTAAGTGTGGTTGAAAGAGAAGGGGACAAGGATATTGCAAGATCAGGAGGCTGCATGGGACGATGGGAGTAGGTAAACTCAGTAGAGGCCAGTGGCTCCCATTTTGGTGGGGCTGTTCATCCGTTTTGGGTTTAAGTCAGAACCAACCAGCACTCTAAAGTAGTCATCCAAAGTGCTGACCCCTACTCCCCAAATGGGTTTAGCACCATGGATAGCTTCTTTAGAGTTCTGGCTGGTTCTGGCTAAAACCCAGAATGGATACACAGCCCCACCGAAATTGGAGCCACCAGCCTCCACTGGGTAAACTGAGCATTCTTCCCCAATTCAGATTTTTATCTACCCTGCTAGAGGTGGGCATTGCAAGCCTCTGATCCTCTTATCTGGGCTTGGGCCCAGTGAGCTTCGGTGGCGTCTCTAGAAAATGGTGGTTGGCCAAAGGCTGACAGGCGTGTTCTTTGCCAAAATGACATTTGAACCATGGAGTTCCTGGCTCACAGTTCAGTTTTAAACAGCTGGCACCCACTCCCTGCACCCAATTCTCACTGTAACCTCCCAGCATATTCTGCATTCTTCACTGGTGCAAATTCCACTGAAGGCATCAGTGGCATGTTGTCGTATGTAGGTGGCCTTTTAGGTTCATCTACCAGACAAATGTCTTGTCTTGTCCATGCAACAGATAATCCAGTCTCTATCTGGGAATTTCCAAAAACTTGGCTATAGTATTGGAAAAGTTCTTAATGCTCTTTCAGGATTAAAAAAAAGTGGGACATGTATTTATACAATTTCTCTTAAGCGTTCATGCACTGGTCTTAAATGTTACAACCCTAAAGATGTCCTCATCAAGGTTAGCTGTTCCAGTCCTCCAACACCAAAAGCAAGTGTAGTGCAGCATAACTACTGGTTACAAGGAATCCAGCACAACGGCAGCAAATTGATTTGACATTTAGAGCAATGTGCAATCATTTGGTAACATCTCGGAGCAGGGCTCCAAGCAATCCCAACATGGTGCTTAATTTGGAATGCAGTTAGTATCCCTGTGCACCACTACAGTTCAGAGCCTTTACTTAGGGAATTTACAATCAGCTCATTATTACATCTTCCTCAATAAATATTTATAAAACCAGAAGTTTTTAAAGACAGTTAAGTGTGCTTCATTGGATTTTATGATTTGTTGTATGCTTCGAGCGATTAAAAAAAAAAAAACTGTGAAAGCGGAGATAGCTGATCCAATTTCCTATGGAGTTTTGATTCATGCAGGGCTCCCCATTCTTGTCATATTATAGGAGATATGTCTATTTCACAATGTCTATTACACAATGTTACACAATGAGGATGGAGATGCCAGTATGAACGAAAAAGACTTTCACACACTCTCAGACACACATAACCCACGAGGAATAGGCATCAAAGTTACTGTAAAAGGAAAGAAACCAAATTAAGAGCAGATTATTTAAAACAAATGTATAAAATACTGGCTTAACAAGCAGATAGAAAGTCAATGATAACTCTTCATGAAATGTCCTGATGACAGGTTAAATGCATCAGTTCTGAGAAGCAATGTCAGTTAATTGTGGTCTCTAGTGGAGGCCACCATTTCCACCACAGAATGTCCCTTGGAACGACACTACATTGAGATGTAGCACCTTTCTAGGGCATTACGGGGATTTAAGCATGGCAGCAGCAACATGGAGGAACCAGGAAGGGCACGAGGGAGCTTCATGTCCTGCCCTCATGCTCTCCCCACCCAAAAATAAGGTGGGGAGAAGAGTTTGCTAAGCTCTAGGTTACATATATGGCGGCTTTATATGTTCATATGAACTGGATGACAGCCTACAGTATAAAAAGCCTCATTTTCAAAGTTATCAAGTGTCAGGAAAGAATGCTTCTCTATGCCATTCCAGAGGTGGCAGCCAGTTCTCTTGAGAAAGTGCTTCTTATGCTCACCTGCGTGCAAGGTGCCCTCGGGTGTACCTCTGGATTCTTAATGCTGCCTCTCTCATCTTCCTGTACTTCACTCTCTGAAACCAGCCACGCATTGTCTTCTGTATCATGATGGTGGCAGCACGGAACTTATCTGCCCGCAGTTTCTCCAAGTATGCCACCTGGCCAGCACGGAAAAAGATCTTTGTATATCCAAACTGGAACTTGTCAGGATCCTTTTCAAAAGTATAAAAGGAAACTGGGTTAAGAACAGCAAACATTTAACTTCCTTCCATCAGCCCATAAGAGTCTGTATGACTTTTTACAAGTGGTTGACATTTTACACAGACGTTTCACAACTGTGCAGATCAAGGGTGTCCCAAAATGGTATATTTGATCCCTTTCCCTCCTACCAGGTTAAGGCATGAGGAATAAAAAGCATACAAAGATCAAGGGGCAAATCAGTACATCAAATATAGCTTCAAATCTCCCCTTTTCAGGCTACCTATGGAACTTCAAAAATTAAAACATGTGCAACTTCCAGTTTATTTTCTGTTGCCTTTGGCACTGGTGGAGCAAGTCCACCAACAATGCTGCATTAGAATAATCAAGACGGGCCATAGCACAACAGCAGAGATCATCCTTTGAATTCAGAAAGTCCCAGGTACAATTCCTGACATCTTCAGTAGCAAGGGCTTGGAAAGGTTCTTCTGTCTGATGCCTGGGATAGTTGCTGCCACTCAGAGTACACAATAGTGGGCTTTAATGCACTTATATTAACATTCCTATACTCAGATTCATGAGTTACATCATAAAGACAATTTTTATTTATTTTATTTATTATTAAATATATTAATCGCCCATCTGGCTGGTCACCCAGCCACTCTGGGCGATGTACAACATACAATAAAACAGTTTAAAACAATAAAATTCTACAATCAAAACATACCCTAACCCACCCCAAATGCCTGCCAGAACAACCACGTTTTTAATGCACGACGGAAGCTCATTAAAGAGGGGGCATGACGGAGTTCCCTAGGGAGGGAGTTCCACAGAGTGGGGGCCACCACAGAAAAGGCCCTCTCTCTCGTCCCCACCAGTTTAGCTGTCCTGGCTGATGGGACAGAGAGAAGGCCATCCGAGGCTGATCTTGTTAAGCGGCGTGTCTGGTGCTGCTGGAGGCGCTCCTTAAGATAGGCTGGGCCGGAACCATATAGGGTTTTAAAGGTCAAAACCAACACCTTGAATTTGGCCCAGAAAACAACTGGTAACCAGTGCAACTCCTTCAGCACTGGAGTGATGTGATCTCGCCGGCGGCTGCCTTTAATCAGGCGAGCCGCCGCGTTCTGTACCAGCTGCAGTTTCCGAACCGTCTTCAAGGGTAACCCCACATAGAGTGCATTACAGTAGTCTAAACGAGAGGAGACCAGGGCATGTACTACCGATGGGAGCAGATGGTCGGGAAGGAAGGGGCGCAGCTGCCATATCAGATGGAGTTGATACAGCGCTGTCCGGCTCACAGCTGACACCTGAGCCTCCATGAACAGCTGGGAGTCCAAAATGACCCCCAGGCTGCGGACCTGGTCTTTCAAGGGTAGCCGTACCCCATTCATCACCAGGTCAACGTCCCCTAGCCTCCTCTTGTCTCCCACCAAAAGTACCTCGGTCTTGTTAGGGTTCAGCTTCAGCTTATTCCTCCCCATCCAGCCACTCACTGTCTCCAGACATTTGGACAGGGATTCTACGGCCAACCTTGGTGAAGATTTGAATGAGAGGTAGAGCTGCGTGTCATCCGCATATTGATGACACTGCACCCCAAACCTCCTGATGATAGCCCCCAGCGGCTTCACATAGATGTTAAATAGCATTGGGGAGAGGATGGAACCCTGTGGCACCCCACAAGTGAGCGGTCATGGGTCCGAAACCTCCTCTCCCGGTGCTACCCTCTGGTACCTGCCGGAGAGGAAGGACCGGAACCACCGCAATAGGGTGTCTCCAATGCCCAACCCCTCCAGGCGGTCCAGGAGGATACCGTGGTCAACGGTATCAAAAGCCGCTGAGAGGTCGAGGAGAACAAGGAAGGAGCATTCACCCCTATCCAGAGCCCTCCTCATATCATCTACCAAGGCGACCAAGGCCGTTTCTGTCCCATGCCCAAGCCTGATGCCCGACTGAAATGGGTCTAGATAATCAGTTTCTTCCAAGTGCACCTTCAACTGCACCGCCACCACCCGCTCAATCACCTTACCCAAAAATGGCAGATTTGAGACTGGGCGAAAGTTGTTCAGAACTTGAGGATCCAAGGAGGGCTTCTTTAAGAGCGGACTTATCACTGCCTCCTTGAGGGCCGATGGCATCACTCCCTCCTCAAGGGAGGCGTTCACCACCGTTCTGATCCCCTCACCCCGTCTCTCTCTGCAGCCCATAATGAGCCAAGATGGGCAAGGATCAAGTAAGCAGGTGGTTGGCCTTACAGATGAAAGCACCTTGTCCACTTCATCAGGAGGAAGAAGCTGGAACCAATCCCACAAAACCGGTTTGCCACAAGCCGCCTCTTGCTCACTAACTGTATCCACAGTGTGCAGAGTAACACACCTAATCTGATCAATTTTATCTGCAAAGTGCCTTGCCAAGGCCTCATAGGAGGCCTTAGAATGCTCCAGTGGTTCCGGAGCCACAGGACCAACCAGGCTCCGGACCACTTGGAACAGCCTCCTGGGACAGCACTCTGCAGACGCGATGGAGGCAGCATAATATTCCTTTTTTGCTGCCTTCACCGCCACGTGATAGGCTGAAGATACAGCTCTAGCCCGTGTCTGATCGTCTTTGGAGCGAGACTTCCGCCACCGGCGCTCTAGCCATCTCACCTCCTGTTTCAGAGCTCGTAACCGCGGATTGAACCATGGTGCAGTCCGAGCCCTGTTCAGGGGGAGAGGGCGTTTCAGAGCCACCTGATTCCAGCCACCCACCAGGGTCTCGACCGAGTGGCCGTTGGCGTGCCCCAGAGAATTCCCAAGCGCGTTCAAGAATCCATTTGGATCCATAAGACGCCTGGGGCGGACCATTTTCATGGGTCCTCCACCCCTGCGGAGGGGTTGTGGAACCGAGAAGTCCAATGTCACCAGATAGTGATCTGACCATGACAAGGGGGTGGTGGATATACCTCCGACTTCCAGATCACTCCCCGCTTCTCCACAAACAAACACAAGGTCTAGTGCATGACTGGCTACATGGGTGGGCCCAGTTAGAATATGGTGCAGCTCCCAGGAGGCCATGGTCTCCATGAAGTCCCGAGGTGCTCCTGTGAGGATGGCCTCTGAATGTATGTTGAAGTCCCCCAACACCAATAAGTTAGGGGACTGCACACGCACATCAGAGACCACCTCAAGCACCTCGGCCAGGGAGTCAGTCGTGCAGCGGGGTGGACAGTACACAAGCAGAATCCCCAGACTGCCCTTCGGGCCCAACCTCCAATACATGCACTCAGCAACCTTGGTCTCTTGGAGAGGGGGTCTGGGCAGGGGTGAACAACCCGTGGCCCTCCAGATGTTTTGGCCTACAACTCCCATGATCCCTCACCATTGGCAATGCTGGCTAGGGCTGATGAGAGTTGTAGGCCAAAGCATCTGGACGGCTACAAATTGCTCAACCCTACCCTAGGGTGCTGCTGGCAGATGCTTCCCTCAAACAGAGGGAAACATCTACCATGAAGGGATTGCCATTTTATGCATTATTATTATTATTATTCATGGAAAAAACAAAGACAAAAATGTTACACATGCATTTAAATACATCTGCGTGCAACAGACACATTTACCAGCATGAGCATTGTGCAGATACATGTACCAGGAAGGTGGGACTGATATGTCTGAAGGGAGGAACTTACGAAGACACATTGCACAGTGTCAGGGTGGAAACTGACCCGATAGAACCCCAGAGCAGTTCTGATTCTGAGGAGGAACAGCAATACGTGGGAGAGGAGCTCGCTCATCTCTCACAAGCACAGCAGCTGGCAGAGATTCCTCCTGCCAGCATTCCTGAGATAGATAGTGACCCTGGCAGTGAGAGAGCGCTGGAAGGGGGCTTGCTGGACGCTCGACACCGACAGCTAGAGGGCGCGGAAAGGAGGCGTAGCGCTCGTTTGGCACGCAAGCAACAGTCACGTCCCAAGGACCCAAGGGAAACAGGGAGGATTTCTCCCTAGCCCATAAGTTCAGGGTCTTCCCGTGATTCTCCTTGAAATGGGGACCAACTGCCTAACCTGGAGCATAGGCTACTCTGCTGTTCCTTGCTTAGTCGCTGGTGATTAGCATCTGAAAGAGTCATTAAGTTGTAGAAGGATTAAAGCCTTGAAAAGAATCCTTTTGTTTGCGTCTTGAGTTAGCTATTGGAGTAGACTGAAAGAGGCCGCCAGGGCGCTCCTGACACACAGGTGATAGCTATACATACAGCTTATACTATTTTCCTGCATGACTTCCCTGTTTGGATGTGGCAATGTTATGCTACCAACCATATGTAGGAGATAAACCATTAGTTGGGAACTAATGCCTGGAGGCACTCTGTGTCCAGAAGTTGAAAGGTATAGTGGAGAACATTCCACTGTGTCAATGGAAGCACCAATTGAAGAGTGCAACTGATGCAGGTGCAGTAATTATTTTTGCATCTCTGAGCAACAACATATGAACAACAACAACAAAAAATGAGATCACTCTCCTATCGGCAGAAAGCATCAGGGACTCAGGAAAATCTTCCTGACTGTTAGAGCAATACAACAATGGAACCAATGACCTAGGGAGGTAGTGGACTCTCCCACACTGGAGGCATTCAAGATGAGGCTGGACAGCCATCTGTCAGGGATGCTCTGACTTGGATTCCTGCACTGAGCAGAGGGTTGGACTTGATGGTCTTGTAGGTCCCTTCCAACCCTACTATTCTATTCTATGATAGCGCTCTTCAAGTACTTGAAAGGTTGTCACAGGGAGGAAGGCCAGGATCTCTTCTCAATCATCCCAGAGTGCAGGACACAGAACAATGGGCCCAAGTTTGTTGTTCAGTCGTTCAGTCGTGTCCGACTCTTCGTGACCCCATGGACCATAGCATGCCAGGCCTTCCTGTCCTGCACTCTCTCCCGGAGCATGCTCAAGTTCATATTCATTGCATCGGTGATGCTATCTAGCCATCTCATCCTCTGCCGTCCCCTTCTCCTTTTGCCTTCAGTCTTTCCCAGCATCAGGGTCTTTTCCAGAGTTTTCTCTTCACATTAGGTGGCCAAAATATTTCAGCTTCAGCTTCAGTATCTGTCCTTCCAATGAGCACTCAGGGTTGATTTCCTTTAGGATGGACTGATTTGACCTCCTTGCAGTCCAGGGGACTCGTAAGAGTCTTCTCCAGCACCACAGTTCGAAAGCATCAATTCTTCGGCGCTCAGCCTTCCTTATAGTCCAGCTCTCACAGCCATACATTACTACTGGGAAAACCATAGCTTTGATTAGACGGACCTTTGTTGACAAGGTGATGTCTCTGCTTCTTACTATGCTATCTAGGTTTGCCATAGCTTTCCTCCCAAGGAGCAAGCGTCTTTTAATTTCATGGCTACAGTCACCGCCTGCGGTGATCTTGGAGCCCAAGAAAGTAAAATCTGTCACTGCTTCCATTTCTTCCCCTTCTATATGCCAGGAAGTGATAGGGCCAGATGACATGATCTTAGTTTTTTTAATGTTGAGTTTCAAACCAGCTTTTGCACTCTCCTCTTTCACCCTCAACAAGAGGCTCTTGAGATCCTCTTCGCTTTCTGCCATTAGGGTGGTATCGTCTGCATATCGGAGGTTGTTGATAATTCTCCCAGCAATCTTAATTCCGACCTCTGATTCATCCAACCCGGCATTTCTCATGATGTACTCTGCATATAAGTTAAATAAGCAGGGCGACAATATGCAGCCTTGTCGTACTCCTTTCCCAATTTTGAACCACTCGGTTGTTCCATGTCTGGTTCTTACTGTTGCTTCTTGACCCTCGTACAGGTTTCTCAGGAGACAGGTAAGGTGGTCTGGTACTCCCATCTCTTGAAGAATTTGCCACAGTTTGTTGTGATCCACACAATCAAAGGCTTTAGCATAGTCAATGAAGCAGAAATACACGTTTTTCTGGAATTCTCTTGCTTTCTCCATGATGCAGCGAATGTTGGCGATTTGATCTCTAGTTCCTCTGCCTCTTCGAAACCCAGCTTGTACTTCCGGTAGTTCTTCGTTCGCATACTGCTGAAGCCTAGCTTGTAGGATTTTGAGCATCACCTTGCTGGCATGTGAAATGAGCGCAATTGTGCGGTAGTTTGAACACTCTTTGGCGTTGCCCTTCTTTGGAATTGGAATGTAAACTGACCTTTTCCAGTCTTGCGGCCATTTTTGAGTGCTGGCATATTGAATGCAGTACTTTAACAGCATCATCTTTTAGGATTTAAAATAGCTCAGCTGGAATACTGTCATCTCCGCTAGCTTTGTTGTTAGTAATGCTTCCTAAGGCCCACTTGACTTCACTCTCTAGGATGTCCGGCTCAAGTTCAGTGACTGCACTATCATGGCTATCAGGGACATTCAGATCTTTCCTGTATAAGTCTTCTGTGTATTCTTTCCACCTCTTCTTAATCTCATCTGCATCTGTTAGGTCCCTGCCTTCTTTGTCCTTTATCATGCCCGTCTTTGCACAAAACGTTCCCTTGAGATCTCCGATTTTCTTGAAGAGATCTCTAGTCTTTCCCATTCTGTTGTTTTCCTCGATTTCTTTGCATTGTTCATTTAAGAAGGCCTTCTTGTCTCTCCTTGCTATTCTCTGGAACTCTGCATTCAGTTGGATATATCTTCCCCTTTCTCCCTTACTTTTCATTTCCCTTCTTTCCTCAGCTACTTGTAAAGCCTCATCAGACAGCCACTTGGCTTTCTTGCATTTCTTTTTCTTTGGGCCCAAGTTACAGGAAGCCAGATTCCGGCTGAACATCAGGAAAAACTTCCTGACTGTCAGAGCAGTACGACAATGGAACCAATGACTTAGGGAGGTGGTGGGTTCTCCCACACTGGAGGCATTCAAGATGAGGCTGGACAGCCATCTGTCGGAGATGCTCTGACTTGGATTCCTGCGTTGAGCAGGGGGTTGGACTCGATGGTCTTGTAGGCCCCTTCCAACCCTACTATTCTATGATTCTAACTCTTTCTACAACACACATTTACACTGGTTTTATACCACTTCTATTGTCATGGCTTCCCCAAAGATTCCTGGGAGCTTGGTGAGTTGCTGAGAATTATTTGTTGAAGATCCTGCAGCCCTCTCCCTGCAACAGAATTACAATTCCCAGAATTCTGTGGCAAGAAGGAATGACGGTTAAACCAGCTTAAATGTGCAGCACAGCTACAATGTCCAATTTGGCTTTAATAAGGCGAGGTTAAAAGTGAACAAAGGAATGTGCAAGCAGCTGTTAAAGGGAGTTGCAGAATTCAGCTATACAAAAAGGGGGGGGGGGTTCTAGATTAAAGGCAAATCAACAATTCCCATGGCCGTGTCTCATTTACTTGTTTTAATCCTTCTGACAGCTCACAGGTCCCTCAGGTTACATCAATACCTGGATAACTGGAAAATATATAAGGAGAAACTTAGGAATGCGATGGCGATGGTGATGGCTTTCGAGTGCCAAAGCTACATGCAGGTGGGATGGGTAAGGGAGAAGGCTCTTAATTGTGCTCACCTTAATGAGGCTTTCCAGCAGTGCTTTACAAGTCAATTTCCTATCTTCCTTTTTTGAGATATCCCTTTTTTTCATAAGAATTCGATACCTATTCAAGAAGTCATGGTAGGTCCACCTGAGAAGGAAGCACAAAGGCTTTTAAATAACTCATTTAACCCGAAAGCTAGATGAAAACCATTGCAGGGTATGGGACCCATACTTGCTCCTTGAACTATACACATACGGCAGAATTGGGGCAGCCACCCAAAGAGAGGTTAGTAAAGCTATAAAGGACTCACAGAAGGAAGCCCAGAACACCTTCCCACCAGCAACTGATGAGAATTATATTATGGCTCTTCCTTTGACTTGCACTGGTAAAGCAATGGGCATCCTGCACTGGAAATGTCAAATTCAATTTCCAACCTTTGCAAAAAAGATAGCAAATTTTGCAAACCCCAGAATTTGCCTGAGGCGGATAAGCTTTGAGCGCTAAGCTTCAGTTGCCAAACTCGGGTTTCCAGATGCTAAGCCTACCATACCAAGCAACAATCGCCAGACAATCTGAATGTAATGAGCACAACAATCTGGGAACCTATTCTTATAAACTTATCTGTAGGGACATTTCATACTGGATGATTTCCTGACATGGATATTGAGCATCTCTACATCAGCCTAAAATCCCGCATTTAAAACGGGGCTTTCTGCTTCCGTTTTAAACACAGGATCATAACGGACTCCCTTTTCAGAAGCTTTCTTCCCCCCTCCTTTCCCCCCTTATCTGAGTCTTCGATCTGTTTCATTATATAGCTGATAGATGGTGCTGTGGTCTAGCTCCTCTTATTGTGGAGCTTTCACTTTTCACAAGGGAATGCAAGCAGAACTCAAGTGTAGTAATTTGATAGCTCATTATCTCTGATCTTTAAAAAATGGAATAAAGGTCATTTAGTGTGGGAGACTCCTTAGAGGTTGACGACATCATCTAAAGGACCCACAAACGTCCGTGAATAACCATTCTCAATAGCAGGATAAAAGCTCCATGTGAAGAAGCCCACTGCTTATATAAAAGGCAAGTCCTCCAGAACACCTCAGGTGCACTGACGACACATAGTGAACACACACAGGTCTGTGCTGTTGTGCTGAATGTATGCATAACACAGGTGTTCATTTTTAATCTACTGCTATTCATCCTAAGCAAGGAGGAAAGCTAGACAGAGACAAGCCAAAAGCTGTGCAGCTGATCAATGAAACTTTGTAGAGATGGCAGTCTAGTCTGTTACCCAGAAAGACAAGTTAGACGGCAAAGATGGGGAACTACGAAGGGGTGTTTGGAGGCATAGTGTATCCTTATGGATAGGCTTCTAAGACAAAGCTACACAGAAAGGAAGAAGTGAGGGAATGGGAACTTCCATGGCTTACTCCAAACCCCTTAATGCAAATCATTAATGACTGGAGCTCATTACGTCTGTATAGGTCTACAGCACCGTAAGCAACCTCAATGCATCAGGGGTTACCAACAGAATAAGGTCTAGAACAGCCTTTCCCAACCTAGTGCACTCTAGATGTTTTGGAGATGTTCCTGATTGGCTGGGTAGGACTGATGGGAGCTGAAATCCAAAACATCTGGAGGGCCTAATGTTGGGGAAGCCTGTTCTAGACAAAGCTTCCAACTTCAAGGCAAACTCAAGTTTAGGAATGCTGACCAAACAGTGTGAGGCTGTTCTAACTTCCCACCAGTAAAACCATGTTCTGTAAGGCAGCCAGTATTGGGGGCTGAAAAGAAAGGTCTCCCAGGCTCCTCCTATTAGTGCCAGATTTTTCCACCCCCACCCCCCACTAGATTACACCCTGTCTTCAAAACATGGCTCACCAGATTCTGCTAGGTTCCATTTACAACTTGCCAAGTTAAAGTCCTGACAAGTTGCTCTTTCAAGTTACACATCCAGTGTCAAGGGAGAAGTGGATTGCCAATTTATTCAGCCATTAAACACAAAATGCAAACAAATGGTGTGGAATGCACTGAACTTAATTCAACTGCTTTGAATTTCCAAGCTTCCATACCCATAAATCAGGATTATCCTGCTTCCTAATCATCTCCCTGAAGAGCAAACCTAGGCCTTTTGCAACCACTGCTTCTGCACGGGAAATTTGGCTGCTCCACTGGTCTTTGTTAAACCTTTGGTTTCCAATTAAATAATTAAATTAAATCTTTGGGTTAAAGATTTGGGGGTAGTGCTGAGGCACAAGCAGTCTGTGGCAAAGCTCTACTTCAAGGAGCCAGAGCACTATATTTTCCTACTCAGAAGAGGCATCTCCTGCCATCATATTTAGATTTAGGGCCCATAGAGTGGATTCTGAAATTGGCTCACTGTCTGCCAAGTTTCAGCCCGCTGCAAATTAAAACTGCTGAGTTATGGACCTCTCAAAATGAGCCTTTTAAATAGAATCACTAGGAGATTCTGGGGCTGCCAACTGCTGCCATAATTAAATGCATGCAAGTGTCAAAAAGAAAGAGAATAGCGAACCTTAAAACCATGCAGGACTGCTCAAAGTTGGATGAGGCAATGCTTCTGCCTCTAGCCTTTCACAACAGCTGGAACTCATATTCCGGCAAAAGCCAAAAAATTAATCATATTTTGCCTTCTTTAATAGGTACACCTCCCACCTCCTCCCGCAACATGAATTCTCCACTTCTTAAAATGCCAAAAGCACAAAAGGAACTCTGCAAAAACAAGAGCTTGTGTCCAGCACCTTCTGCAACCAAGTTGGGCTTATGGCCCAACTAATGTTCCAATGCCTTTCCTTTCTTCCTTCACAATGTGGCTACATTTATGGAGGTCCTTGTAGAACAAAGGCTCACAAACTGCATGGCAGAAGTGTGGTCAGTTGCTCATGAGAGGTTCAAGCTCACTCTTCCCCATCACACTTTTCAAGGTTCTGATTGGGGAAGAGTGTCCATCTCTCCCAGTCTGTCCAACTGCAGCAGCTTTACAGGTGAGCTCCCATTTTCCAAGCTAAGTAATGATGTTAAGGAAGGCTCTGAGGGCAGACTATAATTTTTGCCCCCAAAACCTAAATATCTGCAATCAAAATAATATATTGTAAACCAACTTGCATATTTTGCATAATTTAAAGATTCAGCTTTTCAAAAAATGTTTTAAAACAAAAAACAGAAACAAGAAACTACAGGAATAAAAAGACAAAGAACACTGGGAACAGGACTGGGTGTTGGGGATAGTTAGAGACATGATATATCATGTCTTCGAGCAGGGCAAGCTGGAAGACTGCAACTCAACAATTCCATTATGCTTCCAAGGGACCTGCCACCTATAACTTTCATTGGTCGTAACTATACTGGAGGAACAGACCCAAGCTGAAAACCAGAGGCGAACTTAGTAACAGTGCTAAAGTTGAAAAATAAATTCCTTCTGTAAATGTATTCAACCCACATGAAGGCAGGGTGGGGGATTGAAAAGGTGCCAGGGAACAGTCTTCCTACCATAGTACTTGGGAATCTTAACTCCTGTGACAGACAGAACAATAATAGTGTCACAATGTATGAATGTAATGTGTGTTTTTGATAAGAATTTGTTGCATTTCATAGAAATGCTATTCATAGCAATGTGTGTATGCTAACAGTAAGTGATTAGTAATGTGTGTTATCAGCTGGCTTTAAGTACAACAATATATTCTTGGAACTAGGGCAAAAAAGTTTGCCACTGGTAGGTTGGTTAATTCTTGGAAGTAAAAAGCTCATTACCTCATGAGGAGAAAGACCTTTGCAAGGGTGCTTCTAAAGTCACCAGTAAACCTGACTGTATTGAGAGGCAGTCCTCTTAGGGTTGGATGCGAAGGTACAGGAATAAGACCAGGTCTGAAGCTTTGGTTGAGGTTATCAACATAAAAGTTATAAAAAATAAGATTTTGACATGGTTGTCCAGAGAGATCCTGGGAGAATGAGAAGCCTATTGAACATGATTACCTAAGCTCTGCCAACCATGCCTGCCAGAAAGGTAACTGTAAGATCTTAATGACGACTGCTTTCTTGGTTGAGAAGAAGAGAACTTTAATTTTAATAAGAAATATGCTAGCCACTATTTCTATTATACTTCTAATCATCCTAATTGCATTGTATGTAATACTGTGTTTTGCTTGTTTCATCATTGCACAGTTTTGTTATTCTTTAATACTGTTTGAGCAATAAGTACCTATTTTGTAGTACCGCTTTGTGATAGGCCCCTTTCAACCCTACTATTCTATGACTATTCTATGATTCAAGGACCCATATAAATTACTTCTTGAAGCCAAGAACACTTAGCTGGGATTTACACATCTGTTGCTGAGTGGGGTCTGTCCAT
This sequence comes from Heloderma suspectum, assembly GCF_057233095.1. Lineage (NCBI taxonomy): Eukaryota > Metazoa > Chordata > Lepidosauria > Squamata > Helodermatidae > Heloderma > Heloderma suspectum. The sequence goes on from NC_139459.1 coordinate 16,977,441, forward strand.
AGAGCCACTGTTTTCTCTCTTGGTCAGGTGAGTCACAGACACACCTGTTCAGGTAAGAGAAGCAAGCTAGTCAGATGGAGTGGGAATGGGTCTCTCATCTCAATAGGTTTTGCCATCTGTAAACATGTTTAGCTTAACATAGGTGTAGAACAGAACCCAGTAGATGACCATATGTGTTTTATTTGGTTGAGTCCGACTAAGACCAATTACTTCTGCATTCAATCAATGATTACTTTATGACATTTGCAGCCAGAGGAGGTTGTGATGGTCAAGACACAGGGCCAGTACAGGACAAGAACTGTACAGGAAGACAAGAACTGCAGTCCGTCCAGGTGAGGACTTGTCTGCTTGACTAACTTGGAAGATCCCACCAGTTGCTGAACACTCCCCATATCCCAAAAAACTCATCTGGGCTTTTGATTGGCTGGGACTCCTTCCAAGTCAGGTCAGCCCCAATCCTAGATGTTCAGTTGGCAATTCAGCAGCCAGCAAGCTAAGACATCCTTGACTCCACCTACCTCACATGCCTTTCTCAGCCTTGATTTTCAGCCCTTTCTGGCTTATCACAAACAATTAGTCATGAAACTTAAAATGAAATGCCCCAGGTCCAAAGACAGTATATCATGGAACACTGGTTGGGGGCAACCACGGCAGAAGGTTATTGCCTTCCAGCCCTGCTGGTAGGGTTCCTGGACGCACAGGGCTAGCCACTGGGTGAAACAGGATGCTGTACTAGATGGACCCTTGGTGTGATCCACCAGGGCTGCTGTTACGTTCTCCTGAAGTAAGGCTGCAGTCTCAAGCATACTAGGAAGAAGGTACTGCTGAACTCAGTGGGACTCACTTCAGAGAAAACACATATGGGATGAACAGTACAGTGGCCCTTCACTTACATGGGAAAAAGTAAAAGGGTGCACTTGGGGACACTGCTGAGATAGAGACTATATCATCTCTTTTCCATAGTGGCCCCAGCTATTGAGAATTAAGCCAGCTCTTATCTGCACAGCTCCATCGCTTACCCTCATTGCCTCATCCTGGGCTATTTTTCTTGGTCACGCTAATGCGTGACAGAATGCTGTCATCTGACTATTACAATCAGCTGCAAGTACAATGCTCAAAAATATTTCTGTAGTAAAGCTGGCACAGAACACAGCAAACTATTTACAAAACCCAAGGCTCCTAAATAAAATCCTTTTAAAAAGAGAGATTTAAAACGCTTGATTGATTGTTGTTGTTGTTCAGTCGTTAAGTCGTGTCCGACTCTATGTGACCCCATGGACCATAGCACGCCAGGCCTTCCTGTCATCCGCTCTCTCCCGGAGTGTGCTCAAATTCATATTTATTGCATCTGTGATGCTATCTAGCCATCTCATCCTCTGCTGTCCCCTTCTCCTTTTGCCTTCAATCTTTCCCAGCATCAGGGTCATTTCTTTGCATTAGGTGGCCAAAATATTGGAGCTTCAGCTTCAGTATCTGTCCTTCCAATGAGCACTCAGGGTTGATTTCCTTTAGGATGGACTGATTTGACCTCCTTGCAGTCCAGGGGACTTGTAAGAGTCTTCTCCAGCACCACAGTTCGAAGGCATCGATTCTTCGGCACTCAGCCTTCCTTATAGTCCAGCCCTCACAGCCATACGTTGCTACTGGGAAAACCATAGCTTTGATTATACGAATCTTTGTCGGCAAGGTGATGTCTCTGCTTCTTACTATGCTGTCTAGGTTTGCCATAACTTTCCTCCCAAGGAGCAAGCGTTTTTTAATTTCATGGCTACAGTCACCGTCTACGGTGATCTCGGAGCCCAAGAGAATAAAATCTGTCACTGCTTCCATTTCTTCCCCTTCTATATGCCAGGAAGTGATGGGGCCAGATGCCATGAACTTAGTTTTGTTAATGTTGAGTTTCAAACCAGCTTTTGCACTCTCCACTTTCACCTTCAACAAGAGGCTCTTCAGATCCTCTTTGCTTTCTGCCATTAGGGTGATATTGTCTGCATATCAGAGGTTGTTGATAATTCTCCCGGCAATCTTAATTCCAACCTGTGATTCATCCAACCTGGCATTTCTCATGTTGTACTCTGCATATAAATTAAAAAAGCAGGGCGACAATATACAGCCTTGTCGTATTCCTTTCCCAATTTTGAACCACTCGGTTATTCCATGTCCGGTTCTTACTGTTGCTTCTTGTCCCTTTTACAGGTTTCTCAGGAGACAGGTAAGATGGTCTGGTACTCCCATCTCTTGAAGAATTTGCCACAGTTTGTTGTGATCCACACAATCAAAGGCTTTAGCATAGTCAATGAAGCAGAAATAGACATTTTTCTGGAATTCTCTTGCTTTCTCCATGATCCAGCGAATATTGGTGATTTGATCTCTAGTTCCTCTGCCTCTTCGAAACCCTGCTTGTACTTCCGGTAGTTCTCAGTTCACATACTGCTGAAGCCTAGCTTGTAGGATTTTGAGCATCACCTTGCTGGCATGTGAAATGAGCGCAATTGTGTGGTAGTTTGAACACTCTTTGGCGTTGCCCTTCTTTGGAATTGGAATGTAAACTGACCTTTTCCAGTCTTGTGGCCACTGTTGAGTGTTCCAAATTTGTTGGCATATTGAGTGCGGCACTTTAACAGCATCATCTTTTAGGATTTTAAATAGCTCAGCTGGAATACTGTCATCTCCGCTAGCTTTGTTGTTACTAATGCTTCCTAAGGCCCATTTGATCTCACCCTCAAGGATGTCCGGCTCAAGTTCAGTGACCGCACTATCATGGCTATCAGGGACATTCAGATCTTTCCTGTATAAGTCTTCTGTGTATTCTTTCCACCTCTTCTTAATCTCATCTGCATCTGTTAGGTCCCTGCCTTCTTTGTCCTTTATCATGCCCGTCTTTGCACAAAACGTTCCCTTGAGATCTCCAATTTTCTTGAAGAGATCTCTAGTCTTTCCCATTCTATTGTTTTCCTCCATTTCTTTACATTGTTCATTTAAGAAGGCCTTCTTGTCTCTCCTTGCTATTCTCTGGAACTCTGCATTCAGTTGAATATATCTTCCCTTTTCTCCCTTGCTTTTCGCTTCCCTTCTTTCCTCAGCTACTTGTCAAGCCTCATCAGACAGCCACTTGGCTTTCTTGCATTTCTTTTTCTTTGGGATGGATTGAGTTGCTGCCTCCTGAACAATGTTATGGACCTCCGTCCATAGTTCCTCAGGGACTCTGTCTATCAGGTCTAATCCCTGAAATCTATTCCTCACCTCCACTGTATATTCATAAGGGATATGATTTAGGTCATTCCTGAATAGTTTAGTGGTTTTCCCTACGTTCTTCAATTTAAGCCGAAATTTTGCAAGCAGCAGCTCATGATCTGAGCCACAGTCAGCTCCAGGTCTTGTTTTTACTGACTGTATAGAGCTTCTCCATCTTTGGCTGCAAAGGACATAATCAATCTGATTTCGATATTGACCATCTAGTGATGTCCATGTATAGACTCACCTCTTGGGCTGTTGGAAAAGAGTGTTTGCTATGATCAGCGTGTTCTCTTGGCAAAACTCTATTAGCCTTTGTCCTGCTTCATTTTGTACAACAAGGCCATGCTTGCCTGTTATCCCGGTGATTTCTTGACTTCCTACTTTAGCATTCCAATCCCCTATGATGAAGAGGATGTCTTTTTTTGGTGTTAGTTCTAGAAGGTGTTGTAGGTCTTTGTAGAACCGATCAACCTCAGCTTCTTCGGCATCAGTGGTTGGGCACAGGCTTGAATTACTGTGATGTTGAATGGTTTGCCTTGGATTCGTACTGAGATCATTCTGTCGTTTTTGAGATTGTACCCCAGTACTGCTTTTCCCACCCTTTTGTTGACTATGAGTGCTACTCCATTTCTTCTAAGTGATTCTTGCCCACAGTAGTAGATATGATGGTCACATGAATTAAATTTGCCCATTCTTGTCCATTTTAGTTCGCTGATTCCTAAGATGTCATAGAATAGTAGGGTTGAAAGGGGCCTACAAGGCCATCGAGTCCAACCCCACTCAATCTAGCCATCTCATGTCTGACCACCTACAGCTTACCTTGAATCATTGATCTGACATTCCAGGTTCCTAAACAATATTGTTCTTTACAGCATTGGACTTTCTTTTCACCACCAGGCGCATCCACAGCTGAGTGTCCTTTTGGCTTTGGCCCAGCTGCTTCACTCTTTCTGGCGCTACTTGGAAATTCCCTCTGCTCTTCCTCAGTAGTATATTGGACACCTTCCGATCTGAGGGACTCATCTTCCGGTGTCATATCTTTTAGCCTGTGATACGTTCCATGGGGTTTTCTTGGCTAGAATACTGGAGTGGGTTGCCATTTCCTTCTCCAGTGGACCACATTTTGTCAGAACTCCCCGCCATGACCTGTCCATCTTGGGTGGCCCTGCATGGCATAGCTTATGGCTTCACTGAGTTAAGCAAGCCCCTTCGCCACAACAAAGCAGTGATCCATGAAGGGGCTTGATTGATAGCTACATTAATTTACAGACCCTGTTTTTCTAGAATGGACCACAAGGCAGCTTAAGGCACATTATGAAAAATCATTCTGCAGAGAGGAGTGCTGGTGGAAAACATTTCAATTATGTATGTGCAATATCTGTAAAAGTTTAGCAGCTGTGATTTTTACGCCAAACTGGTACAAGGCTGCAGTATCCACCAGACAGCTCAGATGAATGAAGGAGGCATGAGTGAGAAGCCTGGAACATTCAAGTGACAACCCAAACCGCTCCTGGCTAGATGAGGTTATATATATGGTTGAGGTGAGCTTGGAACTGGTAAGGACAAATGAGCCATCACAGATATTTGTGATATATGTTTTAAAAAGGACAGAGAAATATTTTGATATATTTTCACAGGCCATGAAATGCTATTTTATCATAATCATCAGTTGCTATTTGCACAGAAACTGATGCAACTTAAAAATAATTTTGAAGAATAGATAGATGGATGGATGGATGGATGATTTTGGTGGGTGTTATTTTTCAACTCCATGTCTCTGGGTGCTGGATCTATTAAGGAAGCTAGTCACTTTATGGAAGTAAGGTGGAGGTTGATGTAAAGTGGCACAACAGCAAAGCAACAAGGAGGCCCTGGATACACTGTGGATGGAGTCAGTCTTAATGTAAAATATATAAGAAAGATAGAAAGACTAACAACAGAGTATTCAAAAATATATTTAAGCTAAATGTTTCCGCTTCTGCCCTCAGTAGTAGCTGTGCTGTTTTTAACGTAGATATATTTTGCTTGCTGTTTTGCTGTTGTGCTGCTTTATACCCCCCCCCCCCACACACACACTATGGTTGCAACAGGGATGTCACACTTTTTAAATCCATCTGTACCATGGCACTCCAAATTCTGCACCAAGAAAAGCTGAATTCTGTAACCTACATAATTATGCAAATCATCAATATGTGTATATGTTTGTATAATTTATTTGGCAATTTTTACTATTCTGCATCAGTTATTCTTCTTTGGATAGCTGAGGGAAGGGCAAGAGATTATTGTAGGGTGCCCTAATGTCTAACAAACATTAGACATCTAATTCATCCACCTCTCTGGCTGTTGAGATTTCAGCAGCCATTGTCCACACATTTTCAAGCATGTCTTCAGACCCGTAAGAGCTAGAAACTTGCTTTTAAAAACAAAAAGGAAGCCCAAATTACTCATGAAAGCGAATTCTGCATCCAATATCACATTCTACATTTTTATTGCACTCCTGTGAAATTGCAAATTGCCAGTCTGGAAAGATGGAAGAGGAAAACCCAGTAAGATGCAACTGTAATTTAATAAGTGATTCCCAGCATGTTTTGGCTGTCTTTATCGAGGGAATTTATTCAGCAGTTAGCTAGACACAAACGTGATCTCTTTGGAATGTATTGTATATAAAGGACCTCATGTTTGGAGGTATAGCTCCTCTGCATAGGATGGACTTGAAGGGACTAGAACTTTGTGTCTAGCTAGCAGCTGAATAAATTCCCTTGGTGAAGACAGCCAAAACACGTCGGGAATGAGTTATCAGATTATAACTGCACCTTACGGGCTTTGCTTCTTGCCACTTTTCTTTTATTGGTTCTCCCTCTCTCTCTTTTTGTTATGCATGTAGCCGTGCAGGCCATGCTCAAATTGTTCCTATATATGATCTAGTTCAGACTGCTTCCTCAATTGGCTGCACATATATGGATTGACAACAGTCAAGCCATGGCTGTTCTCATGTAGAGGAAAGTGACTGTGTGAACCGGCCCAACGAGGGGGGAGGGAACATAGCTCAGTCAGTGGTGCAGAGAACATGCTTTGTGTGTAGGGTCCAGAGAAGACCTTTCTCAGTCGGATACCCTAGAGTCCAAGCTGCTGCCAGTCCAAGCAGATATTACTGGACTAGACGGCTACATATTTGGACCTGGTAACAAACCTGTTCCTGCATTTCATTTTGTGGGCTGAAAGCAGGGCTGGCCCTACCATTAGGCAGAGTGAAGCAGTCGCCTCAGGTGGCAGATGTTTGGAGGCAATAGCAAGGTGTTGGAGATTGCTGTGTGAGATTGCTGCCTCCCCTGCACCCCCTAAGCTAACCTGCTGCCTACAGGTGTGGTGGAGGATGCTCTCCCATTGCCAGTATTGAAGAATGGATAAAGTAGCAGTTACAGGAACTCTGAGGGAAAGCAACCATGTTATACTTGAGTTCTTGGTTCTAAGGGAAGCAAAAGCCGAGTGTAGTCGAACGTGTACCCTGGATTTTAGGAAAGCTTATTTTAATAAACTCAGAACAGTGATAAGTAAGTTCCCATGGCAAGCGACTCTAATGAGAAAATGATCAGTAAGAACATTGATCAGTAAGAACAATGATCAGTAAGGTCCCATGGCAAGCGACGCTAACGAGAAAAGGAGTCCAAGATGGGTGGGAGCTTTTAAAAAAGGAAATTCTCAAGGCACTATTACAAACAATTCCAACAAGAAGAAAAGGTGGAAGACAACAGAAGAAGCCAATGTGGCTTCACAAAAAGCTTAGGGATGACCTGAAAACAAAAAAGGACACATATAGGAAGTGGAAAGAAGGCCAAGTAACAAAGGAAGAGTACAGGAAGGTAGCACAGAATTGCAGGGATGGTGTCAGGAAGGCTAAAGCTGAGAACGAGCTGAGGTTAGTGAGGGTTGCTAAAAACAACAAAAAGGCTTTCTTCAGCTACGTGCATAGTAAAAGGCAGAGGAAAGCAATGGTTGTTCAGCTATGAAATAAGGATGGCAAAACGATAACAGAGGACAAAGAAAAGGCAGAGGTGCTCAATTCCTACTTTGGCTCAGTCTTCTCCCCAAAGAGGATCTATGACTCCCCTGGCAAAGGCCAAGTGCAGGCTGAAGGGGCAGGATTGCAGCTTGAGATCCATAGGCATATGGTCAAGGAACACCTCATTACTTTGAATGAGTTCAAATCTCCAGGGCCAGATGAACTGCATCCTAGAGTAATAAAGGAACTGGCAGAAGAACTCTCAGAACCGCTGTCTATTCTCTTTGAGAAATCATGGAGGACGGGGGAAGTGCCAGATGACTGGAGGAGGGCTAATGTTGTCCCTATCTTCAAAAAGGGCAAAAAGGAGGAACCTGGGAACTACAGACCAGTCAGTCTGACATCAATCCCTGGGAAAATTCTGGAGCAGATCATAAAGCAATCCATCTGGAAGCACCTTGACAACAATGCCGTGATTACTCGAAGCCAACATGGATTTGTCAAAAACAAGGCCTGCCAGACAAATCTGATCTCATTTTTTGATCAAGTCACCTCCCTTGTAGACCGTGGGAATGCTGTAGACATCATATACCTCGACTTCAGCAAAGCTTTCGACAAAGTGCCCCATGATATCCTGATGAGCAAACTTGCTCGAAGTGGGTTAGATGAAACAACGATCAGGTGGATCCACAGTTGGCTACAGAATCGGACTCAAAGAGTGCTTATCAATGGGACCTTCTCAAACTGGGGAGAGGTAACGAGTGGGGTACCGCAAGGCTCAGTCCTGGGCCCAGTGCTCTTCAACATTTTTATGAATGACTTGGAGGAGGAGGAGGTGCAGGGAATGCTGATCAAATTTGCAGATGACACAAAATTGGGCATGATAGCTAATACTTTGGAAGACAGAAACAAAATTCAAAGTGATCTGGATAGACTGGACACTGGGCAGAAAACAACAGAATGACATTGAAGAGGGATAAAGGCCAAGTTCTGCACCTAGGAAAAAGAAACCAAATGCACAGTTACAAGATGGGGGATACGTGGCTCAACCACACTACAAGCGAGAAGGATCTTGGAATTGTTGTCGATCACAAGCTGAATATGAGCCAACAATGTGATGTGGCTGCAACAAAGGCCAATGCACTTTTGGGCTGCATTCATACAAGCATAGCTGCCAAATCCCGGGAAGTACTAGTTCCTCTCTACTCAGCACTGGTTAGGCCTCATCTGGAGTACTGCGTCCAGTTCTGGGCGCTACATTTTAAGAAGGATGCAGACAAACTGGAGAGGGTTCAGAGGAGGGCAACAAAGATGATCAGAGGACTGGAAACAAAGCCCTATGAAGAGAGACTGAAAGAACTGGGCATGTTTAGCCTTGAGAAGAGAAGACCGAGGGGAGACAGGATAGCGCTCTTCACGTACTTGAAAGGTTGTCACAGAGAGGAAGGCCAGGATCTCTTCTCGATCATCCCAGAGTGCAGGACACGGAATAATGGGCTCAAGTTACTGGAAGCCAGATTCTAGCTGAACATCAAGAAAAAATTCCTGACTGTTAGAGCAAGATGACAATGGAACCCATGACCTAGGGAAGTGGTGGGCTCTCCCACACTGGAGGCATTCAAGACGAGGCTGGACAGCCATCTGTCCAGGATGCTCTGACTTGGATTCCTGCATTGAGCAGGGGGTTGGTCTCGATGGCCTTGTGGGCCCCTTCCAGCCCTACTATTCTATGATTCTATGATTCTATGAATGATTCAACTGCTGGTCCAGTTGGCTTTTGTACATGGAATGGAAGGAGGCGCCATTTTGTCCTTCACCTCCGGCAGCAAAATGTCTTGGGCCAGCCTTGACTGAAAGAACCCAGCTCCTCAGACAGATAGTACCAGGTGTAACAGAAATATATCAGGCTTGAGGCAAGATGCCCCCCCCCCCCACACACACACATACATTTGCAAAGTTCCACAGTAGATAGGTAGATTTGGGCAATGGAGGGGAGTAATACAAATAGGGGCAAAGTGTTTACCCCACTAATTGATGGCAGCATTTACTCTCTACCTGCTGCTGTGTGCTGGATTTTTAAAAGAAGTTCTTTCTACTCCTTCCTATCCAGAAAGGAAGTGTTGCTTCCTCCTGCTGCCTGTAACTCTGGTGTGTTCTGTCTGTATAGGAAGAAACAGAAGGAAATTAGGAGGAGGAGGAGGCAGCCCCCACCTGTAACAGGAAAAGTGATGGCAACTATTGCCAGGATCATATCAACAGGCAGCAAAGAAAAAGGTGTATGGAGGCAGTCTGGGGAAACATTTCTATGTCAAATTCAAGCTGAGAAAGCTTTTTTTATGAACGCTGAGCTCAGCTGTAAAGATAATACACGAGGTGTTAAGTTCTAAAGTGGTGAATTCAAACCAAGGGGGGACAGACACGAGGACACACTACTTATTCAGATTTTCCAGTTTGACCCAAATTAATCCATTCACTCTTTTGTTATGCTTCCTCAAGACCCCACAGTGCAATCCCCGCCCCTCACAAAACAGACAGGAGTTAATCCAGCTTAAGCCACTTGCCATTAAAATGTCTCAGGCCTTCCTTGTCAAAAGGAGGAAGATCAAGAAAAGCTCGTGTTGATGGGGGAGCAGGGAGAGGAGAAAACAAACTCTGATATGTTTGCCACAGGGACTGTCAGTTGCTTCCATGCAGGTGGAAATAAATTTGATTGAGGCAATGGTGCTAAAAAGTTCCTTCCAAGAAATGGTTTCAACCCATGTGAAGAAGACGGAACAAAAAGGTGTCAAGGGAAGATCTTGCTACTGCAGTGTTGTGGAAAGTTAACTCCTGTGACAGAGAGTGATCCCAAGTCAAAGGATACAATCAGGATGGGAAGGGGAGCGCAAAACACATGTGGCCAGAGGAAAGGGAGGGGAGAAAAATGGGCTGAGAAAATTGCCTGTACTCAGCTCTATTAAGACTACACTGTAAGCAGATGTTTTGGGCTCAAGGCAACAAAATCTGTAAGGACAGGTGATATGTGATCAAGCAAACTGTGGGGCATTCCTCCAATGTCTCTGGGTTCTTTTTTGAATACCTAAAATCTCAGTTTCTTTTCTAAATGTGTATAACAATATAGATCTCATTACATCAATAAACTCTGCATATGATTTACAGATTGACCAGTTGACATGAAATGGATTAGCAGCTGACTCAGGACTGACAAGAGGAAGTACCTCACATAACATGTAAATTAATTTATGGATTTCACTGCAACAAGCTGTGGTGATGGTCACTAGTTTACATGTATTTTTTAAAGGATTAGGTAAATTCTTGAAGGGCAGATCTAACAACAGCTGCCCTATATATCAATGGTGAACTCATTCTTCAAGTGTGGGTCCTTATGTAGCCAAAATGGCACCATCCATGTAGGAAGGATCAGCAAGCTTGGAGGAACCACAAGGTTTATAGCAGTAATGGAATATCCTGAGAAAGGGCAAGGGTGGCTGGAATCCTGAAGAGGATCACTCTATATTGCAACAGTTTGTTGCAGATTTCTCTTGTTATCCATGATAGCCAAATAGAACTTCCAGGTACAGAGGCAGTATAATTCTAAATTCCACATACTGGGGCAAGCAACAGGGAAGGCCATCACGTTTATCACTATGCTCCACCACTTGAATTAGAAGAAGGTTCTTAGATTCTTACAACTGGCCATTCTGAACTTCGTGAGCATTAGCTCACTCACCTGAAAGCTGGAACATTCACACACAGGGGTAATTTGTGGGTGATAGTTGAGGAGCCCAACTATTCAATTTCATGTTTTCTATAGATTCGCTTTCAGTGTAGCCAGCTTCTAGAAAGAAGACAAATTGATTCAAGAGGAAAGAGATAGGGTTCCATGCTTTGAACAAAAAAGGCTGTGGTTGATACATTATCCACTTCTCAGGGATGGGGCATTCATCATTGTATTTTCAAATAATGAACTTCTCTGCTCCTGTGCAATGCTTCAAACTGAATGATGCCTTTTCAGTTTACTTCACATAAAACATAGAAATCCAGTATTTGTGATGCAATAAAACCACAAACAAACATATTTCTGTACCCTAGAACTGAAGACTTTTGTCAACTGTAGCATTTAAGGTCTCTGTGTGTTATGTGAAGAATTGACAGCATATTCCCACTTCAGGCTTTGAAAGCCTCTCTATAATGCCTCATGATATCCATGACAAGGAGCCATGAGGGAGAGACATATCACCAGAACTGGTGAACATGTCTGGCTATTTTGTTGCGCTCCCCCACTTCATTCTGAAAAGGCAGCAACTTAACGAAGGGATGTGCAAAACTTCCCTGTCATTTCTGCCTCACTGAAAAGTGACATTCCAGTTTGGGACATTTATTTGCAGAAGTAGATATGTAATTTTCACAAGGGTAGGATTTTCCACATGGTTAGTACATGCTTAAGGGCATTCAGAGTGTTGACCAGCTTGCTATTATACTGAACTCTTCTTTTTAGCTGTCGCTTTTCCTTGCTCTTTGTTAAAATGGTGAATGGCTTGCTGTTGCTTATCATGTTTCCCTGTGATGGTGTTACTGGTTTTTATTGCACTTACGATGCTGGACTATTGCTCAAAAGCATGGACAACAGTGCAACTTTCTCCATTCTGTGCAATTGGCTTAACTGTGAAACACACTTGTCAGAAAACAGTTGCTTTTTTCAGGACATTTTATCTGAAGCTGAAAATCCAGTATTGCTTGTTCCCAAAAATGAAAATCACAAATGTTAGTTGTTGATCCATACTTTAGAGAATTTTGACAAACTGCCCAATAATGAAAAGAAATGGACACATTCACTAGTGTCAATAATCCTTTGGCAAGAATGAAATAGTCTGAAAAAAGCAAGCCCTATTTTAACAGTTTCCAAACAGAGTATAAAACATGCACATCTGAAGAGTTTCAAGCTCTACATGAATATTTCACAGAGACTTCAAATTCCCATATATTACTAGACAAATATGTGCATGTTGTTGTTTATTCGTTCAGTCGCTTCCGACTCTTCGTGACTTCATGGACCAGCCCATGCCAGAGCTTCCTGTCGGCCATCGCCACCCCCAGCTCCCCCAAGCTCGAGTCCGTCACCTCCAGAATATCATCCATCCACCTTGCCCTTGGTCGGCCCCTCTTCCTTTGGCCTTCCACTTTCCCTAGCATCAGCAGCTTCTCCAGGGTATCCTGTCTTCTCATTATGTGGCCAAAGTACTTCAGTTTTGCCTTTAATATCCTTCCCTCAAGTGAGCAGTCTGGCTTTATTTTCTGGAGTATGGACTGGTTTGATCTTCTTGCAGTCCAAAGCACTCTCAGAATTTTTCTCCAGCGCCACAGTTCAAAAGCATCGAACTTCCTTCGCTCAGCCTTCCTTATGGTCCAGCTCTCGCAGCCATAGGTTACTACGGGGAATACCATTGCTTTCACTATGCGGACCTTTGTTGTCAGTGTGATGTCTCTGCTCTTCATTATTTTATCAAGATTTGTCATTGCTCTTCTCCCAAGTAGTAAACGTCTTCTGATTTCCTGGCTGCAGTCAGCGTCTGCAGTAATCTTTGTGCCTAGAAAGACAAAGTCTGTCACTGCCTCCACGTTTTCTCCCTCTATTTGCCAGTTATCAATCAAGCTGGTTGCCATAATCTTGGGTTTTTTGAGGTTTAACTGCAACCCAGCTTTTGCACTTTCTTCTTTCACCTTCATCATGAGGTTCCTCAACTCCTCCTCGCTTTCAGCCATCAAAGTGGTATCATCTCCATATCGGAGATTGTTAATGTTTCTTCCAGCGTTTTTAACTCCAGCCTTGGCTTCATGTGCATACCCTCAAATATTTGCTCATTGTCTTTTTCTGTATCCATTCAACTTGGCCAACAATGTTTTTTCATGTGAAACAAGTTCCACCTGATATGGTGCTCTCAGCATGACTTCTCAAGAGTTTCACAGAAGTGAATAAATCCATCTATTTCTTTGCTTTCACTGTGGAATCAAATTCTGACTTTAAATACTATCTACCAAATTAGCTTATACAGGGCAATTCTATTCTAATGTGATGATTAGTCACTATCTCAGTGTTTTTGGTATGAAATAAACCTGTAGCCTTGCAGTTCTGCTATCAGCAATCAGGAATGATTAAAAAGCTGGCAAACCTAAAGCCACTAACTCCTACAAAGACAGTAGAAAATACCTGAGGAAAAGAAATAGCGCAGTGACATCATGGAATATTATAAGAGCGATCCTGAACTCTCAAACCAAAGACATCACTTTTGCCAAGGAGCAACAACTGAAACAGCAACTTTTTTTTCTCTCTCTCTCCCATGCTGTGCAGTTCAATGGGGGCCAGACAAAGTGAAACAACTCCAGCTGAAGCACATGGTTTTCTACACACAGAGACATGTATGGACAGCTGTGGATGGAAACTGCAGCCACAACAGTTAGCTCAGCCTTCTGTCCAGGTGGGACTGAAAGTTTCCTGACCTTCTGTTAAAAACAAAATCTTGACTTATACAGAGCTGTTTTGCATGTAACACTACGTGACAGTTCAGTGCAGGGGTCGGCAACAAGTTGTCCATGGATTGCATGAGCCCCCCTGGCCTTTTTTGCAGCCCCCACCATCTCCCCTGCTGCACTGCCAAAATTTGGTGGTGTGACGGCAACAAAAAAAAAGCCGTGATGTCTCTTTAAAACAAGGTATGGGGAGCGTGTGCCATGTTTTAAAGCCAAATCGCACACACTCCCAGGAACCTCCTGGGAGCCTTCTGGGAACGTGATCTTGCTTTTAAATGATTTTGCTTTAAAGAGAAGTCATCAGTTTTTTGCTGCCGCTGCACTGCTAAATTTAAGCAGCAATATCAGTGGCGCAGGAGTGGGGTGCAGCATCTGGTGGGTTCTGGGGGGAAAATTGGCCCCCATACTCCCAGAAGTTGCCCATGCCTGATTTAGCATTATGAGGACAAGCTGCACCAAGACATGGGCTTGCATGCTCCCGCCTCCTGGTGGATTATTGCTTGTTGCAGCTTATCTTCATAACGTGAAACCATGATTTGGCATTACATGGTAATTCTCCCACAGTGTACTGGGAATCTCAGGTGCCTGGAAATTGAGAAGTCTTTTTCTGCATTAGGGCAGTGATAATCTTACAGGTTTTTACTGGCCACCTGAACCTGTGCACAAGTTCTTAATCAACAGTCAAGTGAGCTCAGAAATGCATATACTTGCAGGTCACGCACACCTCTGCATCATCTTTGCTAGCAACCTTTACAAGCCATCTCTGTATCATCTTTGTTAGCAAGCTTTAACTTTGGCTTGTAGCTTGCTATTTTACTGAATTTTAAAAAAAACTGTCTTTGGCATTTGAATACTTGTTATTATTGCTGTATATTTTGTTATTTCCTGCTGCTGCTTTAGTGTTAAATTGTAAAGCATGCTTTCACAAAGTTAATTTATGGTTTTATTTTTGCTGTTAGCCACCTTGAGCTCTTTGGAGGAAAGGTAAGATATAAATGTTTAAAATAAATAAATAGCAATAAACAGGATAGATTTATGGGTTTAGAAGTTAACAAATTAAAAGCAAGTCAACAATATGATGAATGGCTGTGTTCAACATGAGCAAAACCTCGTCTGGAATGAAATGAGAACTCTGAGAACAGAAGTAAAACAACAGCAAAGTTGCCCAAATACAAAGCAATCTGGGGAGAACAAAGAGGTAGCAAAGGTCCAATTTCATGTGTTACTTAGGCAGTGCAGTTGCTGCTAAGTGCTAAGCCAAAAAGGGTCCTGATTTACTTGTATGACATGCAATTCCTATGTACAGGGAGGCTTCTTTCATGGTGGAGCCTTCAAATAGGCAATCCTTCACTGCGGCCTGAAATGGTACAGTCCAGAAAGCGCTTTCATCACTAGATTCTCTTGATGGTATAAACTGGCCCAGGGTTACAGGTCAGTCTTGCATTAAAGGAAACTGGCACAGAACATGCCCATAGGAAAACTGCTCTGGCGATTAAACTGGAGCTTTCGTTCTTACAGGCCCGTCAAGTTTAAAGTAGCACATTTCTCCTGATATTTTGACAGATTACCATAAATATTATATACAGGTCTTTCATTGCTTTTGGGATGGCTTTAAATAGTAATGGCAAGGCTTTAAAAAATCCACATTATAGGAAAAAGTATAATTTCTTATTAAGGTCTGCTGAACTTTATCATAGTGTTTTATCTGTGTGGATGATGAGAAGAAATGTACGATTAATAGCCTTCCATTTTGTTAGCCCAGTGGTATGGCTGGAATTCCTTATGAACGTTGATTGTCCTATGCACAGAAAGAAATCACATGATGCAGCCTTCACACGCCCTCCCTCCTGCAGCTCCAAGCAATTCTATGCTGGGTGTGGAGGATGGGAAGCCCCTTTATCCATTCCCTGTAAATAAACCAAGCCTGGATTTTTTTTTTTTAATACCCTGCTTTTTACTCAAAGAACTCTCTTCTCAGCTAGCCTTTCTTATGAGTAAAAAGCAGGCTAGTAAAGATTTTTGCAGGCTAGTAACTTTTGTGGGATTATTTACAAGGCTGCTGTGGATGGCCAAGGTATACAAAGCACCTGACAAGCAGCACTGTCCTTAGCTCCTGTAGTTTTGTTTCCACCTAGCAGCCCCTCTCTTCCTGATTTCCCCTAAACCCCATTACAACAACTCCTATCATCCCCAGCCAGCAAGTCCGTGTTGGCTGGGAATGATGGGACTTGTATTCCAACACATCTGGAGGGCACCAGATTGGGCAAAAGCTGCAGTAAGCTGTCCTAGCTAATAGCCATTAATAGCCTACAAACTTGTCTAATCCCTTTTTAAACACCTTCTACAG
Organism: Heloderma suspectum; assembly: GCF_057233095.1. Taxonomy (NCBI): domain Eukaryota; kingdom Metazoa; phylum Chordata; class Lepidosauria; order Squamata; family Helodermatidae; genus Heloderma; species Heloderma suspectum. The sequence continues at coordinate 16,993,553 of NC_139459.1, forward strand.
GCTGCCCTGTTACTCCCCCCTGCCTCCCCCTCCCCCAGCCCCCAACCATCCCGCCCTTCTTCCCCTTGATTCCTCCTACCTGAGTTCATTATCATTAGGGGGGCCTCAGATCATGCTGCTGCCCCCCTTTCCAGATCCATCACTTTATTCTTCAGAGTTTAGCTGAGTTGGGGAAAGCCCTGAACTCACTATGAGCTGTAGCTGAACAGCTAAAGTGTGTGCAACTCTGAGAGCTCTTCTACACAAGGCATTTGTTATGCGCTCATCACTCCCTACTCACGGTTGTTTACGGGTTCTTTAGACGACCCTCCAGTTTCACCTCTGTTTATAAATGCACTTTCCGTGAGTTTTTTTAGAACAGTGAAAATGGGATATTATCTCTGATGGTAGAAAGAAACTTGTGTATTTTGCTATTCCATTATACTACAGTGCCACCTAGAGATTATGTAGCAGAAAAGCAGGAAAGGAAAACACTCTCCATGTAGTGCTCAGGTCTCAATTCTGTGATGAAACCGAAAGAAGATGCAGTGGATTAGTAGCCTCAAGCTCCAAACCTCATTTTGGCCTATTATAATCCCTCCTTTACCCCTTGCAGTAGCCTTTAAAAAGAAAAATAAATGATACATTTGGTGTCCTCTCCATTCTTCATCCATTCCTTTGGTGGGCCTCCGCCACCAAAATTCTCTCTCTCGCTCTCCCCCCACACCTCACCTCAACCCCTACCTCCATAGGAAGGATGTTTGTAGGCAAGATTCCTAAAGCCAAGCAAGATATGGCATCTTTATAGATCTTTAGACAGACTTGCTGGATTTGGGGAACCTTTCAGCAAGATGCTTTTAAGTGGGACCCCCCTCCTCCTTACTACATTCACTTGGCCTTTCCTCACTTGGCCTGATCCATACAACTACCCAGAAAGAGAGAGCAAGGAAAGTGGAAAATTCTGTTCCATCTTCTCACTCATCACTGCTTGCTTCATCAGAGGGTGGTGAACAGGCAGCAACAGCAAAGAAGATGAGTAGCAAACTCAGGAGACTTCAGCAGTGCAGAAAAGGAACTCTGTGCCAAACACCAAGGTTGCTCAGCAGGCTAGTCAATGTGAGATGTTTGGGAACCACTGGGGCTGTTCGCATGACACAAGAGCCCACTGTGGGTTATTTAAGCCATGGTGAGGCTGTGGTCTGTGCAGGGCACATGGGGCCACCATTTTGAACATGCAACCATCACCTGGGGGTTATTGTGTCATGCGAACCTGGCAAGCATGGATTGTTTAACCCTTGCATAAGCCATGGTCCGTTTTAGGGTTATAAGCGTGGGTTGTTTAACCCTCACATAATGCATGCTCGCAGGTTTGGGGTGACACGACGACCACCGAGCAGCGGTTGGATATGCAACCTGGCGCCCATGGGTGCTGCAGCTCATCATGGATTAAATAACCCAGTTCACTGATTTAAGTCAAGCCCACTTTTTAACCATTATCTTGCAAAGCACTGGTTCTTTCCAACAACCTTCTTCCTTAGCAGCCACATCTACAATTACCCTTGGAGGAAAAAGATCAGTTTCAAGGGGAAGTCCCATGAGTACTACTACAATATAGAGGTGTCCTCTTTTAACAACCCATTCTTTCTTAACATTTCAGGTATAAGTCTGATAGTATCTGAATTAAGGATTGACCAATAAACAGATTTGGCTCTCTGCCCCACAATATGTTCTGTGTCAACTTCTTTATACCACTTGTCCAAAACTCTCTTGTGTTTTAACGTATTTTGCAGCACTGGCCTCCAGACCAAGCAAAGATGGAGAGTTTGGGTTTGGAATGTGTATCATACTATTTTGGTTTTCAAATTACAAAAGAAGCATTTTAGAGCATGGCAAAATTTGCACATCCCAAGTATATCTCAGGATACAGATGACAAGGGCCACTAATCTTTGGGGAAATGTATCTGGCTTTATTGCTGAGCAGTTTTGTGTTTTGCTGTCAGCGTAACAACCAGCTTTATCATCTGCAGCAAGGGGATTATAAATGTAAGGCTCCTCTAATGACAAGTGTCCTTACTGATCTCCTTGTTGCTTTCCTTTACGTTCTGCCCCTGAATGTTAATACGCATTAGCAACAGAAAGGGACTACTGTAGAGTGGTCTGTACGGCTCCTGGGAGATGCATATGGATCGGCCGATCTCCCCTCCTCTCATTGTTTCTCAAATGTCACCCTTGCTAGCAACATTTCATGTGTTGCCAGACTGGCTCCATAAGGAGACATTTGCATATTACTTTTGAAAGGTGCTGCTGGCAAGAGTACCTCTGTTTTGGGCCACTGCCAGGGGCTGGCATTGTCAGACACCTGCCAAGGCCCAAGCTCTCTGTCCCCCCTGCTGACACTGGACATAAGAACATGAGAAGAGCCATGCCGGATCAGACTAAGGGTCCATCTAGACAGCATTCCGTTCACACAGCAGCCAACTAGCTGCCCATGGGAAACCCCCAAGCAGGACATGACTGCAAAAGCGTACTGTAGGGCGTACTGTAGGGCAGGGATGGGCAGAAGGTAGGTCTCCAGATGTTTTGGATTTCAATTCCCAGAAGCCCCCGGGGTCATCCCATGAAGCTGATTGGTGGGAGATTCAGGACAGATAAAAGGAAGTACTTCTTCACACAGCGCATAATTAAACTATGGAAATTGCTATCACAGGATGTAGCAATGGCCACCAATTTGGATGGCTTTAAAAGGGGGTTGGACAAATTCCTGGAGGAAAAGGCTACCAATGACTACTAGTCTTGATGGCTATGTGCTACCTCCAGTATCAGAGGCAGTGAGACTATGTACACCAGCTGCTGGGGAACATGGGTGGAAGGGTGCTGTTGTGCTCATGCCCTGCTTGTAGGTTTCTGGTCAACAGCTGGTTGGCCACTGTGTGAACAGAATGCTGGACTGGAAGTACCCTTGGTCTGATCCGGCATGGCTCTTCTTATGTTGATGTCAAAAACATGTGGAGATCTACTTTCTGCCCACCCATTCCAGGGTGCAAATTTAGTCCTGAGATCATGCCCTAGTACACATCCAACTCCAGTGGTTTTCCTAGCAGAGGAAGCAGCCTTTATGGCAGGCTTCCCCAAACTGGTACCCAGACATTTCGGACTTCAGTTCCCATCAGTACCAGCCAGAATGGACAATGGCTGTGAATGCTGGGAGTTGTAGTCCAAAGCATCGGGGGGGGGACCAGGTTGGGGAAGGCTGCTTGAAGGGAAGCTTGTCTGCCATTATTGATCTTCTCACTGAGAAGCACCTGATATGTAGCTAAGGAATTCCAGGGCTCTCCAGAATAGCTTGAAATCCATGGATGAAAGTGAACGCTCTGTATGGCTATTTTGAAGTTACTTCTGCTGTGCACTACTAAACATTTCCTTAATTTCCTACAGTGTGTGGTTTTGGTCCTTGTCCCTCTACCAACATTATGGTACAAATATGATTAGAGGACTGATGTTCTCTATGTGCCCTAGCAGCTGTATGTTTGCTTTTGTGCTTGTTAGCTTCAATAAAATAGAATAAAATATATACATTGAAAAACACCACCACCAGAGAATTTTTGAGGTACGGTACCTGGACGGGTAGCCTGCTGCACTGATACGGATGGTCTCCAACACACCACAGGCTCTCAGCTGTTGCACTGCTCTCTTTGGATCAAAGCTGCAAAGGCACAATTTATGGCATATATGAACATGGCAGTACAATTCATCTAAACATCCTAACAGCCATTTTCTAAAAGTACACAGCATAATTGTTCACAATGCTAACCGCCATAGGGTCAATTTGTATTAGTGCTTTACTGGTGGTTTCCTTTTGGAATTGCCACAGCAATTTGCATTACCAGAGAAGGCTTCAAATTCCCCTAAGGAAAGTTTGATGTTCGATACAATTTAAATTGCAGTCAAAAGAAACAAAACAGGTCAAGCATTATGAGGACTGCATGAAAAGTAGCACTATGAAGATCTTGTAAAACACAGCTCCTGGGTTGGGAGGTACTGCTTCTGTGGTTTCACAGAAATATCTGGCTAAAGCATTCTTAAATCATGTACAGCAGCCTTCTCAAACCTGATACCCTCCAGATGTTTTGGACTACAGTTCCCATCAGCCCTATACCACGGGGTACATGGTCAGGGCTGATGGGAGTTGCAGTCCATGACATCTGGCGGGCATCAGGATGGGGAAGGCAGACATACAGCATAATGAGTTTTCACAGAGATGGGGTGTAGATGTTTCCTGCTTAAAGTGTATGGACAAGAAGTTGCTGTGTGGATGGCAGATTCCTCCACTTCACTCTGTGGCAGCTCGCTAATCATGGCAAATTCACTATCTGCCAGAACCGAATTAGCAACATTGGGTTTGGTGACCAATTCCCTTGCTGTGGCACCACAGCCCTATGAGAAGAGACTGAAAGAACTGGGCATGTTTAGCCTTGAGAAGAGAGGACTGAGGGGAGATAGGATAGCGCTCTTCAAGTACTTGAAAGGTTGTCACAGAGAGGAAGGCCAGGATCAATTCTCCATCATCCCACAGTGCAGGACACTGAATAATTTAACAGATGACAAAGAAAAGGCAGAGGTGCTCAATTCCTACTTTGGCTCAGTCTTCTCCCAAAAGAGGGTCTATGACCCCCCTGGCAAAGGCGAAGTACAGGCTGAAGGGGCAGGATTGCAGCTTGAGATCGACAGGCATATGGTCAAGGAACACCTCATTACTTTGAATGAGTTCAAATCTCCAGGGCCAGATGAACTGCATCCTAGAGTAATAAAGGAACTGGCAGAAGAACTCTCAGAACCGCTGTCTATTCTCTTTGAGAAATCATGGAGGACCGGGGAAGTGCCAGATGACTGGAGGAGGGCTAACGTTGTCCCTATCTTCAAAAAGGGTAAAAAGGAGGAACCTGGGAACTACAGACCAGTCAGTCTGACATCAATCCCTGGGAAAATTCTGGAGCAGATCATAAAGCAATCCATCTGGAAGCACCTTGACAACAATGCCGTGATTACTCGAAGCCAACATGGATTTGTCAAAAACAAGTCCTGCCAGACAAATCTGATCTCATTTTTTGATCAAGTCACCTCCCTTGTAGACCGTGGGAATGCTGTAGACATCATATACCTCGACTTCAGCAAAGCTTTCGACAAAGTGCCCCATGATATCCTGATGAGCAAACTTGCTCGAAGTGGGCTAGATGAAACAACGATCATGTGGATCCACAGTTGGCTACAGAATCGGACTCAAAGAGTGCTTATCAATGGGACCTTCTCAAGCTGGGGAGAGGTAACGAGCGGGGTACCGCAGGGCTCAGTCCTGGGCCCAGTGCTCTTCAACATTTTTATTAATGACTTGGAGGAGGAGGTGCAGGGAATGCTGATCAAATTTGCAGATGACACAAAATTGGGAGGGATAGCTAATACTTTGGAAGACAGAAACAAAATTCAAAGTGATCTGGATAGACTGGAGTGCTGGGCAGAAAACAACAGAATGGCATTTAATAGGGACAAATGCCAAGTTCTGCACCTAGGAAAAAGAAACCAAATGCACAGTTACAAGATGGGGGATACGTGGCTCAACCACACTACGAGCGAGAAGGATCTTGGAATTGTCGTCGATCACAAGCTGAATATGAGCCAACAATGTGATGTGGCTGCAAAAAAGGCAAATGCTATTTTGGGCTGCATTCATAGAAGCATCGCTTCCAAATCCCGGGAAGTACTAGTTCCCCTCTACTCAGCACTGGTTAGGCCTCATCTGGAGTACTGTGTCCAGTTCTGGGCACCACACTTTAAGAAGGATGCAGACAAGCTGGAGAGGGTTCAAAGGAGGGCAACAAAGATGATCAGGGGACTGAAAACAAAGCCCTATGAAGAGAGACTGAAAGAACTGGGCATGTTTAGCCTTGAGAAGAGAAGACTGAGGGGAGATATGATAGCACTCTTCAAGTACTTGAAAGGTTGTCACAGAGAAGAAGGCCAGGATCTCTTCTTGATCATCCCAGAGTGCAGGACACGGAATAATGGGCTCAAGTTACAGGAAGCCAGATTCCGGCTGAACATCAGGAAAAACTTCCTGAGTGTCAGAGCAATACGGCAATGGAACCAATTACCTGGGGAGGTGGTGGGCTCTCCCACACTGGAGGCCTTTAAGACGAGGCTGGACAGCCATTTGTCAGGGATGCTCTGACTTGGATTCCTGCATTGAGCAGGGGGTTGGACTCGATGGCCTTGTAGGCCCCTTCCAACCCTACTATTCTATGATTCTATGATTCTATGATAATGGGCTCAAGTGACAGGAAGCCAGATTCCAGCTAAACATCAGGAAAAACATCCTGACTGTTAGAGCAATATGACAGTGGAACCAATTACCTAGGGAGGTGGTGGGCTCTCCCACACTGGAGGCATTCAAGACGAGGCTGGACAGCCATCTGTCAGGGATGCCCTGACTTGGATTCCCGTATTGAGCAGGGGGTTGGACTCGATGGCCTTGTAGGCCCCTTCCAACCCGACGATTCTATGATTCTTCCGCTTGGAAAAGGTCCTGTTCAGTACCTGTAATCTCCACCCTGCACCCCTCTCTACACATTGAGACCTAAAAGCCGGTGGGGGTGGGGGGGATTGATCAAAGGATACAGACAATATTTGGGCTGAGGCAAAACCGTGGAGGGCTGATAGGCAATACACCCAAAGCACCTAACCGTTTGGTGATTTGGGGGCATGGGCTCAATGAGTCATGAACGTAAAGCACTGACATAGGGAGGGAATGTGTCTGCTCACTGTCAGGGCAACTAGGCAGGCGCTCCTAATTTTGTTGCCTTGCACTGTGACAATGAAACCATTGCTGCAGCGTGACAACAGTAAGCATTGGCTCAGTTGCCTCATCAGAGACCATATGTGTTCACCCTTCAGAGGTGAAGCAGAGAGGGGAATACAGTGGCTGCAGACAAAGTATGTTGGGCTGTCATTCTGAAGACATTTTGTCCTCCTGCACCCTCCTCAGTGTGTTACTTTCATACCTGCAAACATCCATTACAGGCCAGGACAGTACAGCTGAAAGCAAAGAGTTCTGACATCATAGCCATGGTGAAAAGCTTTAGGACATCTTGCACACTGCTTATTTTAAGATGAGATGTGCTGATCAAATACACCCAATGCTTACTCAGGCCACACACACTGGGATTTCATTCCATGCCAGTCACCTGCATTTCCAGCACAACTGACAGAGCTAACGATAGGATCAGTTTGGATGGTGAGGACATGACAGATTCTTCCATTATCAATTAGTATGAATTGTCATGGTACATCACAGCTGCCTTTCCAGGAACACTTGCCTGCATAATGCAAACTGTGCATAACGGTGTCAAGTCAGAAAGACAGTTAGCCTGTTTCTGTTACAGACACGTAACAGAATGCAAGTTGATAGTAGAAAGCTAATAACACAGTAACTGTCTTGTTGGTCCAAGGTCTAGCTAGTCCAGCATTCTTTTCCCAGCCAAGTGTATAGTTTTAGGCCATGAGTCTTTCTGAGTATTGGAGAGAGTTCAGAAGCACGGACAGAAAAAGACAAGGTCAGATATCAGTTAGAGCAGGGGTCCCCAACCTCTTTGAACCTGCGGGCACATTTGGGAATTTGAGAAACTGCTGTGAGCACCACCACAAAATGGCTCTCACAGAGGATGAGGCTAGTCACATAATGGCTGTCATGGGGGCCTGGCTAGTCAAAAGACAAATAATTCACCCAAGAAACTGAGTACAAGCAGAGGAAGGGTCTGAACTCCAAAGCCAATTCACATATTCGACTCCACAGAAGCACAACAAATTTAAGGTTGCAATCCTATGTATGCTTACATGGAACTCAGAGGAAATTACTTCTGAGCAGGCCTATGTATGATTGTTCTGCACATCCTACACACACGCACACCTTTCCCCAGCCCCAAAGGAAAGGAAAATACCCTCAGCTCCTAAAGGAAAGCTACCTCAATGATTCTGTTCCCACCAGGCACTTCTACCTCCTCCTCTGCCATCAGAGCCCCAGCCTGGGAAGATGCTCTCTCTCTCTCTCTCTCTCTCTCTCTCTCTGTGTGTGTGTATGTGTGTGTGTGTGTGTGAGAGAGAGAGAGAGAGAGAAGAGAAGAGAAGAGAAGAGAAGAGAAGAGAAGAGAAGAGAAGAGACGAGACGAGACGAGACGAGACGAGAAGAAGCGGGGCTGGAACAAGGCTAAAGACTAGGAGTGGGGGAGAAATAGTGAGGTAAAAAGGTGACAGGGAGAGAAATAGCAAGACAAGAGGTGGGGAAGGAGGGTGAAACAGCAAGGCAAAGGGGTAGAGAGTAGAGAAAGAACAAGGCTAGGGACTAAGAGGGGGAGAAACAGCAAGGCAAAGGGGTAGAGAGTAGAGAAAGAACAAGGCTAGGGACTAAGAGGGGGAGAAACAGCAAGGTAAAGAGATGGGGGAGAAATAGTGAGGCTGGAGGCTAGGAGTGAAGAGAAACAACAAGATAAAGGGGTGAGTGGGAGAGAGAGCAAGGCTAGGGACTAGAAAGGGAGAGGGAGAGAAGGCTTGGGAAGGGGAAGGGAGAGAAATAGGGAGGACAGGTGTTGGAGAGAAAAATAGCAAATTTAGAAGCTGGGAGTGGGAAGTGAGAGGTTAAAGGGGAAAGGTCTATGTGAGTGGAAGCAGATTGGGCACAGCCACAAAGCAACTCTTTCCTTCTCTTTCTGCCCACCAAACAGCTTATCAGTAGCAGGCTGAGGAACAGGAAGGAGAACCTGGTGCCCTAACATTTTTCAAGGAGGTCGCAGGGAGTGGAGAACTTCATGGGTGCCACTGGAGGGCCCAAGAGTTAGAGAAATCAAGGAACGGATAGCACTAAGGAAAGCTCTGAGTGAGTCTGGGCTAGAAGCCAGACATGCTCAGCTTGTATGTTGCTCCAACATGGAGGCTTAAATAGGACTTGGGCTTCCTAGGGGCTCCTCCCCACACCACATGAGGCCTTTTCCCTCATAGAGGCTATGCTTGCTTTTGAAGCCTTTGGCTGCAGTGGGATGTGGTTCAGAGCTGGAATCTGAGGATGGCACTGCGGCCTCCTCCAAAAGCAAGGGGGTGGTCCCAGGGGCTCTTCTGGGGTTGAGGGCCCTGAGGCGAGAGTGACGTCAATGCGTGCTTCCATGGCCACATCCTCTTCTGGGCCTGAGAGATCTATATCAGAGGCTTCTCCTCCTGAGGAGGGGGGATCACAAGCCTGGGTCATGACACCAAGAGGCTCTGAAAGAAGCTGCCTTATTCTAAGTCAGTCAGAGCAACGGTTCATCTAGCTGTACTATCTACAGCGATGGACAGTCATTCTCCAGGATCTCAGGCAGAGGGGCTTTGAAATCCCTATTTTTTTAATCATGAAATTTTATTTCATTTTGAAATAAGGTTAACAAAATAAAGAAGAAGAAGCAGAAGAACAACAACAGCAACAGCAACAGCAAACATGATAATAAATCAAAATCACTAAAGAAACAAAATTCACTAATTATAAATCTTAGTCTGTAACTGATATGCTTATGGAACATCTACAGTAAAGTGGCCTAAGTTCTTTAACCTGAAGATATCAGTTGAACCTCAATATTTATTCATGCAAAGAATATGCTCTGCCCCCGCCAAAATGCAAGTCAACATGAGGGAAAGAAGAAACCATGGACGCAGATGCACCAATTGTTCCTAGCATTTAAAATGTGTAGATCCAGAATCAATGAGCAATTTTGACTGGGCCTGGATGCATGAAAATAGCAGAAGAAATACGCCTCCTCCTGGTGTTTGCCGCATTATAAAATTCATCACAGCTGTCAAGCCTGCAGCAAGTGATCCATTAAATTATGAAGTTAAATACATAAGAGCAGACATTTAGTGCGTTACTCCAGGAAGGAGGAGATCTGTGCATGTGTATGTGCCATTTTAATAATAAATAACATTAGTAATTTTACTTTGGCTGAACACCCTTCATCCTGCAAATCCCCAAAACAATTCTTTATGTTGGCTATAACAAAGAGACCTCTCTGAAACGCTGCTGTCACGATCAAACTACAGCCGCCTTGGGGAACAGAACACAGCAATTATTCAACAATATGTTCAGCAAGAAGCAAAGACTACCACAAATTTCCTGATAGTAACCATGGCAAAACTTAGGTGGGTGGTAGATCTTCATGAACTATCATGACATGCAAGAAAACTAAGAGAGGACATGACAGCACTCTTCAAAACACCTGAAAGGTTGTCACACAGAAGAGGGCAAAGACTTGTCCCCTGCTGACCCAGAGTGCAAGATTAAGTCTACTGGGCTTAAATTACAGGAGAGCAGATTTTGGTTGCACATTAGGAGAAATTTACTGATGGTAAGAGCAGTATGACAATGGAACCAATTACTTAGGGAAGGGGGTGGGCTCTCCCTTGCTGGAGGCAGTGGAGACTGGTGGCTCCGATGTCAATGGGGTGGTGAATCCACTCTGGGTTTCCGTCAGAACTCTAAAGGAGCTATCCGCACCTTGGATAGCTCCTTTAGAGTTCTGACTGGTTCTGACTGAAACCCGGAGCGGATTCACCATCCCACTGACATTGGCACCACCAGCCTCCACTGGCTGGAGGTCTTCAAGCAAAGGCTGGGTAGCCAACTGTTGAGGATATTCTAGTTCTGGATTTCCTGCATTAGCCAGGAGATAAGACTCAATGGCCTACAACTCTTCCTCCGACTCTATGATTTAATACCTTGCTTATTATTTACACTGAGAGCAGGAGGCAATGCATGGTCATGGTCCAGAAACTGACTCTAATCTCTTCATCCAAAGTGGAGTGGTGGGAGACGCAGGGGCACGAGACTTGTCGAGACTCATTCTGTGGAGGAGCCTAGTCTGACTGTGGCTTCCTCTTTGTTATAAATTAGATTGAAATCTATCTTCAGGGAAAGATAGATTTCAATCTTTGTTGCACTGTATGTGAAAAATACATATCTCTGCACAGAAATACAGGAGGAGGAGCTTGGTAGCCCCATCGAGAGCATCTGGGTTGAAATAAATGGAGCAAAGAATAAAAGGAACCTGGTGGTCGGAGTCTACTACCGGCCACCCAATCAAGGAGAAGCCAAGGATGAAACTTTTGAAAAGCAAATAGCCAATGTTTTAAGGAAGCATGATGTAGTAGTAATGGGGGACTTCAATTTCCCCGATATTTGTTGGGAGACAAATTCTGCAAAACATGGCCCCTCCAAAAAAATTCCTGACTTGTGTGGCGGATAACTTCCTCCTACAGAAAGTAGAGGAAGGAACTAGAGGATCGGCTATCCTTGACTTGATCCTAACCAACAGAGATGACTTAGTGGATAAAGTAGCAGTTACAGGAACTCTAGGGGAAAGCGACCATGTTGTACTTGAGTTCTTGGTTCTAAGGGAAACAAAAGCCGAGTGTACTCAAACGCGTACCCTGGATTTTAGGAAAGCTGATTTTAATAAACTCAGAACAATGATCAGTAAGGTCCCATGGCAAACAATGCTAGCGAGAAAAGGAGTCCAAGATGGGTGGGAACTTTTAAAAAAGGAAATTCTCAAGGCACAATCACAAACAATTCCAACAAGAAGAAAAGGTGGAAGACAATAGAAGAAGCCAATGTGGCTTCACAAAAAGCTTAGGGATGACCTGAAAACAAAAAAGGACACATATAGGAAGTGGAAAGAAGGCCAAGTAACAAAGGAAGAGTACAGGCAGGTAGCACAGAATTGCAGGGATGGCGTCAGGAAGACTAAAGCGGAGAATGAGGTGAGGTTAGCGAGGGATGCTAAAAACAACAAAAAGGCTTTCTTCAGCTACGTGCATAGTAAAAGGCAGAGGAAAGAAATGGTTGTTCAGCTATTAAATAAGGATGGCAAAATGATAACAGATGACAAAGAAAAGGCAGAGGTGCTCAATTCCTACTTTGGCTCAGTCTTCTCCCAAAAGAGGGTCTATGACCCCCCTGGCAAAGGCGAAGTACAGGCTGAAGGGGCAGGATTGCAGCTTGAGATAGACAGGCATATGGTCAAGGAACACCTCATTACTTTGAATGAGTTCAAATCTCCAGGGCCAGATGAACTGCATCCTAGAGTAATAAAGGAACTGGCAGAAGAACTCTCAGAACCGCTGTCTATTCTCTTTGAGAAATCATGGAGGACCGGGGAAGTGCCAGATGACTGGAGGAGGGCTAACGTTGTCCCTATCTTCAAAAAGGGTAAAAAGGAGGAACCTGGGAACTACAGACCAGTCAGTCTGACATCAATCCCTGGGAAAATTCTGGAGCAGATCATAAAGCAATCCATCTGGAAGCACCTTGACAACAATGCCGTGATTACTCGAAGCCAACATGGATTTGTCAAAAACAAGTCCTGCCAGACAAATCTGATCTCATTTTTTGATCAAGTCACCTCCCTTGTAGACCGTGGGAATGCTGTAGACATCATATACCTCAACTTCAGCAAAGCTTTCGACAAAGTGCCCCATGATATCCTGATGAGCAAACTAGCTCAAAGTGGGCTAGATGAAACAACGATCATGTGGATCCACAGTTGGCTACAGAATCGGACTCAACGAGTGCTTATCAATGGGACCTTCTCAAGCTGGGGAGAGGTAACGAGTGGGGTACCGCAGGGCTCAGTCCTGGGCCCAGTGCTCTTCAACATTTGTATTAATGACTTGGAGGAGGAGGTGCAGGGAATGCTGATCAAATTTGCAGATGACACAAAATTGGGAGGGATAGCTAATACTTTGGAAGACAGAAACAAAATTCAAAGTGATCTGGATAGACTGGAGTGCTGGGCAGAAAACAACAGAATGGCATTTAATAGGGACAAATGCCAAGTTCTGCACCTAGGAAAAAGAAACCAAATGCACAGTTACAAGATGGGGGATACGTGGCTCAACCACACTACGAGTGAGAAGGATCTTGGAATTGTCGTCGATCACAAGCTGAATATGAGCCAACAATGTGATGTGGCTGCAAAAAAGGCAAATGCTATTTTGGGCTGCATTCATAGAAGCATCGCTTCCAAATCCCGGGAAGTACTAGTTCCCCTCTACTCAGCACTGGTTAGGCCTCATCTGGAGTACTGTGTCCAGTTCTGGGCACCACACTTTAAGAAGGATGCAGACAAGCTGGAGAGGGTTCAAAGGAGGGCAACAAAGATGATCAGGGGACTGGAAACAAAGCCCTATGAAGAGAGACTGAAAGAACTGGGCATGTTTAGCCTTGAGAAGAGAAGACTGAGGGGAGATATGATAGCACTCTTCAAGTACTTGAAAGGTTGTCACAGAGAAGAAGGCCAGGATCTCTTCTTGATCATCCCAGAGTGCAGGACACGGAATAATGGGCTCAAGTTACAGGAAGCCAGATTCCGGCTGAACATCAGGAAAAACTTCCTGAGTGTCAGAGCAATACGGCAATGGAACCAATTACCTGGGGAGGTGGTGGGCTCTCCCACACTGGAGGCCTTCAAGACGAGGCTGGACAGCCATTTGTCAGGGATGCTCTGACTTGGATTCCTGCATTGAGCAGGGAGTTGGACTCGATGGCCTTGTAGGCCCCTTCCAACCCTACTATTCTATGATTCTATGATTCTATGAAAGCAATGGCCTGAAGTGCCATTTAATGGCACTTTTCAAGCCCTGGTCCTGAACCTAAAAAGAATTCAGGAACCACAGCATTCATTCTTTTAAAGCATAAAGTACACTGTATGGCTGATTTGGAAGTGGTTTTTAACTTATTGACAGCGGTTATATGTGGAAATGATTGATTAACCACTCATTAAGTTATTTCCCCCTTTTGCTTTCCTTTGAATATTATTTTGTCTGTCTGGGTTTTTTTGTTTGTTGGTTGGTTTTCCTGAGTTGATCCTGAGGTGGGATAACTCAGGTGGTGGGTGTTATTGGACGGGGGTGAGAGTTGGTAGGGAAAAAGGACTGTAAGAAAAAGCAATGGAAATTCATGCAACAATGTCCAGGATTTGAGAACGTGTATTCATATTCCATCAGTACAAAGACATGGACTAGCGGACATTGTTGATTTCTTGATATGAAACTAAAAACTTTTAGTTCTTTTGTGATATGAAACTAAAAACTAATATACAATTATTTTAAAAACTTATTGACAGTGGTTAAAATATCTGTTGCAACTTATTAGTAGAAACAAACTATTCTGCCTCTGTCACATTGGTTTTACAGGATTTGGGACATTGAAATGTTGTCCAAATTAATGTATAACCTGCAGACGTTGGAAAGTAGGAAAACGTAGAATAAATGTATACAAAGGTGGCTATTATTTGCAACCTTTTGTGATGATAAATTCCAGGACGCTACTTGACCACATACCCTATTTTCCCTAATCTGGATCTGAATTAATCAAGGGACTAAATATAGAATGAGTGCTCGTAGCTACAGGATTATAATTGAGTATATATTTTGTTTCAGTGATTTTAGATCACTGTAATGGAATGAATGTTCCATGTAAAATGCTGTTTAGTACTTTAATGGAACATTCATTCCATTACAGCAGCTACTGATTGTAAAGGAACACAAAATTAGTCCCAAGGATGTACCAATGGGAGGTTCATTAAATATATACATATAATACAGATTTGGATCGCTTCATGTAATCACTTCATGGATCACTGCTTTGTTGTGGCGAAGGGGCTTGCGTAACTCAGTGAAGCCATAAGCTATGCCATGCAGCGCCACCCAAGACGGACAGATCATGGCAGAGAGTTCTGACAAAATGTGGTCCACTGGAGAAGGAAATGGCAACCCACTCCAGTATTCTTGCCAAGAAAACCCCATGGAACGTATCACAAGGCTAAAAGAGATGACATCGGAAGATGAGCCCCTCAGGTCGGAAGGTGTCCAATATACTACTGGGGAAGTGCAGAGGGAATTTCCAAGTAGTGCCAGAAAGAGTGAAGCAGCTGGGCCAAAGCCGAAAGGACACTCAGCTGTGGATGTGTCTGGTGGTGAAAAGAAAGTCCGATGCTGTAAAGAACAATATTGTTTAGGAACCTGGAATGTCAGATCAATGAATCAAGCTAAGCTGGAGGTGGTCAAACATGAGATGGCAAGATTGAACATAGACATCTTCGGAATCAGCAAACTAAAATGGACAGGCATAGGCAAATTTAATTCAGGTGACCATTATATCTACTACTGTGGGCAAGAATCCCTTAGAAGAAATGGAGTAGCACTCATAGTCAACAAAAGGGTGGGAAAAGCAGTACTGGGCTACAATCTCAAAAACAATAGAATGATCTCAGTACGAATCCAAGGCAAACCATTCAACAGCACAGTAATTCAAGTCTGTGCCCCAACCACTGATGCCGAAGAAGCTGAGGTCTATGAAGACCTACAACACCTTCTAGAACTAACACCAAAAAAAGACATCCTCTACATCATAGGGGATTGAAATGCTAAAGTTGGAAGTCAAGAAATCACCGGGATAACAGGCAAGCATGGCCTTGGTGTACAAAATGAAGCAGGACAAAGGCCAATAGAGTTTTGCCAAGAGAACACGCTGATCATAACAAACACTCTTTTCCAACAGCACAAGAGGCGACTCTACACATGGACATCACCAGATGGTCAATATCGAAATCAGAGTGATTATGTCCTTTGCAGCCAAAGATGGAGAAGCTCTGTACAGTCAGTAACAACAAGACCTGGAGCTGACTGTGGCTCAGATCATGAGCTGCTTCTTATTGCAAAATTTCGGCTTAAATTGAAGAACGTAGGGAAAACCACTAAACCATTCAGGTATGACCTAAATCATATCCCTGATGAATATACAGTGGAGGTAAGGAATAGATTTCAGGGATTAGACCTGATAGACAGAGTGCCTGACGAACTATGGACGGAGGTCCGTAACATTGTTCAGGAGGCAGCAACTCAATCTATCCCAAAGAAAAAGAAATGCAAGAAAGCCAAGTGGCTGTCTGATGAGGCTTTACAAGTAGCTGAGGAAAGAAGGAAAGCGAAAAGCAAGGGAGAAAGGAGAAGATATATCCAACTGAATGCAGAGTTCCAGAGAATAGCAAGGAGAGACAAGAAGGCCTTCTTAAATGAACAATGCAAAGAAATGGAGGAAAACAATAGAATGGGAAAGACTAGAGATCTCTTCAAGAAAATCAGAGATCTCAAGGGAACGTTTTGTGCAAAGACGGGCACGATAAAGGACGAAGAAGGCAGGAACCTAACAGAAGAAGATGAGATTAAGAAGAGGTGGAAAGAATACACAGAAGAACTATACAGGAAAGATCTTAATGTCCCTGATAGCCATGATAGTGCGGTCACTGAACTTGAGCCGGACATCCTCGAGAGTGAGATCAAGTGGGCCTTAGGAAGCATTACTAAAAACAAAGCTAGCAGAGATGACATTATTCCAGCTGAGCTATTTAAAATCCTAAAAGATGATGCTGTTAAAGTGCTGCACTCAATATGCCAACAAATTTGGAACACTCAACAGTGGCCACAAGACTGGAAAAGGCCAGTTTACATTCCAAGTCCAAAGAAGGGCAATGCCAAAGAGTGTTCAAACTACCGTACAATTGCACTCATTTCACATACCAGCAAGGTGATGCTCAAAATCCTACAAGCTAGGCTTCAGCAGTATGTGAACCGAGAACTACCGGAAGTACAAGCAGGGTTTCGAAGAGGCAGAGGAACTAGAGATCAAATCACCAATATTCGCTGGATCATGGAGAAAGCAAGAGAATTCCAGAAAAATGTCTATTTCTGCTTCATTGACTATGCTAAAGCCTTTGATTGTGTGGATCACAACAAACTGTGGCAAATTTTTAAAGAGATGGAAGTACCAGACCACCTTACCTGTCTCCTGAGAAACCTGTATGAGGGTCAAGAAACAGTAAGAACCGGACATGGAACAATTGATTGGTTCAAAATTAGGAAAGGAAAACGACAAGGCTGTATATTGTCACCCTGCTTATTTAATTTACAAGCAGAGTACAACATGAGAAATGCCAGGTTGGATGAATCATAGGTCGGAATTAAGACTGCCGGGAGAATTATCAACAACCTCTGATATGCAGACAATATCACCCTAATGGCAGAAAGCGAAGAGGATCTCAAGAGCCTCTTGTTGAGGGTGAAAGAGGAGAGTGCAAAAGCTGGTTTGAAACTCAACATTAACAAAACTAAGATCATGGCATCTGGCCCCATCACTTCCTGGCATATAGAAGGGGAAGAAATGGAAGCAGGGACAGATTTTACTTTCTTGGGCTCCAAGATCACCGCAGACGGTGACTGTAGCCATGAAATTAAAAGACGCTTGCTCCTTGGGAGGAAAGCTATGGCAAACCTAGACAGCATAGTAAGAAGCAGAGACATCACCTTGCCGACAAAGGTTCGTATAATCCAAGCTATGGTGTTCCCAGTAGTAATGTATGGCTGTGAGAGTTGGACTATAAGGAAGGCTGAGTGCCGAAGAATCGATGCCTTCGAACTGTGGTGCTGGAGAAGACTCTTACGGGTCCCCTGGACTGCAAGGAGGTCAAATCAGTCAATCCTAAAGGAAATCAACCCTGAGTGCTCATTGGAAGGACAGATACTGAAGCTGAAGCTCAAATATTTTGGCCACCTAATGCGAAGAGAAAACTCCCTGGAAAAGACCCTGATGCTGGGAAAGATTGAAGGCAAAAGGAGAAGGGGACGGCAGAGGATGAGATGGCTAGATAGCATCACTGATGCAATGAATATGGACTTGTGCACACTCCGGGAGAGAGCGGATGACAGGAAGGCCTGGCGTGCTATGGTCCATGGGGTCACGAAGAGTCGGACACGACTTAACGACTGAACAACAACAACAATACAGATTAATGTGTTATTAAATGTCAGTGAGTGAGATGATCCACATAGCCATTAAAATTCTGTTGCTGCATCAGCTGATATGAATAATGCTCTCATTTCTGTAATGTTTCCATTGAATGTCTCTTTCACAGCATATATAATAGTCCTGCTTCTTTATATTATATTCCACACAATGGTTGTTTTATTGGTTTCTGATAAAGATTTGGTTTTGCTTCCATAAATTGTCACTGAAACGATAAGAAGCTTGAAAACTTAACATAAACTCTTTCCTCATTATGCTCTTGATAACAGGTGGTGGCATGCTGCGTTGCAATATACTGCACTGCTAAGGGGGCAGCCAACCGGCAAAAGAATGCCAGCCCTAGAAGGATGCATTTTTAATTATCTCATTGTGCGTTACTAGAAGGGAACGTTGCTGCCTGCCACAGCAGCATTATTCAGGTGCTGTCCCCTGCATGAGATTACCACAGTGCGAGGGTGAGAGTGGGAACGAGGTTGTTGGCCCTGTCACTGTTCCTGCAGGCCCCCCCAGTGGAGGCTGGTGTCTCTGATTTTGGTGGGGCTATGCATCTATTCTGGGTTTTAGCCAGAACCAGATGGAACTCTAAAGGAGCTAGCCAAGGTGCTGAACTCTATCCCTCAAATGGGTTCAGCACTCTGGATAGCTCCATTGCCCCCCTCTGTTAGGGGCTGAACTTCTGACCATTTCTGCTTAAGTAGGCTTACCACATAATTTAGAACCTTGATTTTCCAGGGTTCTTCTAAATCATGCAGGGAGTCTACTCAAGTAGAAAAGGCTTCCTGCTGCATAAGTCAGCCCCCCCCCCCACACAAACACACACACACACACACACACACACACACGGGGAGCTCAATGGATGGCGACTGAGTCATGGAGAAAGGAGGGCAAGAAGCTCATCCTCTGCCTCAGTCAAGTCCTTAGCCCTTCTGGCATGTTTGTACTCCAACAAAGAAGTTGATCTCCAAGTAAATACCCTTTATTATGCGAATCAATCAGTCCAGCAGCAGTTCAGGATACAGACTTTATCATTCTAGGCAACCTAGCACTAACATCCCTGATTAAGCTGACACAATACTAAATAGAACACCTGATGATCCCTTTGAGGGATGCACTACTGTTAGGAGAGAATTTGCTGCAAATCTGGGCCCAGTCTGCAGTACAGAACCTGAGAGGCTTTTCCAGTCCTGCCCTCAGGGAGGTTCTTCCCCTAGAGACCTCTTGTGATGACCCAACCTTGTAGGACGCCTTACTTCCCACAGCTGCTCCTCCCTTTTGATCTGACATCTGATCCTTGCATCTCATGCTCACCTCATCTCCCCCTGTGAGTTGCTGTGTTCCCACAGAGGGAGAGGTTATGGCTGGGTTTTGATCCATCTCATTAGCCTGCACTTGGACTCTTCTCTATCTCTGCCTCCCTGAAGTTCTGGTCCCTCCCCCACCACTCTGCACTCTTCCTCATCTGATTCTGAGTCCATTCCCACAGCCCCTCGAGAGGCTTCTGCAGAGATGCTGGGCCCAATCCTGACACCCCTCTCACAACAGTAGTTGCATGGGGGCAGGGTGAGGTGGGGGGGAACACCTGAACAGAGCTAGTGAGACACACGTATGCCGCAAGTGGAACAGTGGAAGGCACCCCTGACTGAAATAACCACATACAACACTGTCAAAAATACGATCGCATGTAGCTGCCTTATACTGCGTCATACGACTGCTCCATCTAACCCAGCGTTGTCTACACTGCTATTCCAAATCCTTTAAAAAAAATTGGAGATGCCAGCTACTGCACTTCACTGGCAGGCACGTCTGCATGTAGAAGATCTCGGGATCAGTCCCTGGTATCTCCAGTTAAAAGGACTATCTGCTAGCAGGCCTGGAAATGACCTCCACCTGAGAGCAGCTGACAGTCGGAGTAGATGGTACTGGGCCAGATGGATCAATGGTGTGTCTTGGGATAGGGAAATTCCATATGTTCACATAGCAAGGATTGCATTGAGAAGGTCCCAGATTCAAAAGAAATGCTCTGCCACTGACCTATAGCCCCTCCTTAAACTATGCCAATGTGGTGTAGTGGATAAAATGCCGGATGGACTAGGAACAGGCAGACTTGGGGTTCAACACCCAACTCCAAGAAGCTCACAGGGTGAGCCATGTTTTTTGAAATGATCATTGCAACTACCAAGTGATAGGAGGTTGTGTGAAATGGTTGTCTCGGGGCAGCTTTTATGCGCAGAGGTTTAAGGCCGTACTACCAAGAGAAGCAATGAAGTTCAACTCAACTGACTGGGTAAAACGGCCCTTGGATCCTCACCAAGCTGTCGTCAGACTCCTCTCGGAATTTGCGCCTCTCTATCCGCTTCCAGCATCAAGGCAAAACCTTTGTATGGTTAGTATAAATATCATGTTGCTTTGATGTTGCAATGGAAGTGGCTCATGGCCTCAGCCTGGAGTCTTCAAGCGTTGGGAAAACAATCGATTGAGTGCACAAGTGGAAAACACAAATATGTGAACAGACATCAGATGCCTGGGGAAGCTGGTTTGTTTAGCTCGATCTCAGCACTTCATACGGCAGGCCAACTAGTGGACCTGTTGGGTGCTAGCCAATACCACTAATCTGCAGTCCACATGAAGCCTCAAACTCAGAGAGTTCATCAAAAGCTAGTAGGTCACATAACTCCACTGCTTTTCCCTCATTTACCAATAGTTCATCATAGGGGGTTGCTTAGGATCTGACGAGATCAGCCCATACATGGTTATGGCTATTTTTAGGAGAACACGGAGAAGTAGTCACCACACAACAGTGCCAGCTGAACGGCAAATGATTCCTGGTATGTTTTGCCACAGATCTTCCAACTGCCTATTGATGCTCTTGTCTCATCAGAAAGCAGTACTTACCTGAAGGGAAGTTTCTCATCATTTGGCTTGATGCAGCGTACATAATGCGGAGTGGTGGCATTCAATGTCTCCATAAGCAAATGCAAGGAGTTACGGAACTGGAAGAGACAATCAAAAAGACAATCCATCCCCGAAATCAGAGACCAAACAAGTGAGGCTTGCAACAAAAATGTTGCGGTTTGGAAAGGTGCTGTTCTAGATTTCAGCTACTCCACTCCATTCACCCTCCCATCCCATTTTATCTCCCCCCCCCCCCCCGCCCCATAAAGTAGCCACTGAACACACTGAGACCTCATTGGGCTGTTTTTGAGGTCCATCCCTCAAATATTTTTTTTGTAGTTTTGCAAACTTGGAGGCCCAGAACCATTGGGGATAATGAAGATGGACTGCTTGCCCCAGCACTTCTCTTTACAGTACCTGGCCATAGGTATGATTTAAATAAGTAAGTAAATGGGAGACCATAATCAGTCACAGTGGGTCCTCCAGCCACTGCCATGCATTCTCTGCTGCCACTACCTGTCCACAGGTAAGCTTGGGGGGGGGGAACGCACCAGGGTGACATTAGGGGACCTACCAGGGAGGCATCTTGTGCAGGGCCCTATCACACCTGGCGCCAGCCATGACAGAATTTCTCCCTTAGGATGAGCATTGAGGTGATTTTACATCCAATTTTTTCCCCTCTCTCCTGATGTAGCAGTCCCCAAGATTTCAATACCCTCACACCCCAAAACTAAGTAGGAGAAATGCCTATAATCAGTCATTTACTTTGGCACCAGAATTTTATTTTATTTTAAATACAGTACTTTTGAATGTTATTTCCTCCAGAGACATGACACTTATCCATTGAATTAACGTTATATTTTGCGTGGGAGTGCATAAGCATGTTGTATCATGTTGTGATACAAGCATGGAAGTTCGGTTGGAAGAAATTGCTTTCTACCTGATGTCCCACTGTTTTCTTATGTTCTTTATTGGACGCTTTCACAGTTGGACGGGCAGAGCGGATATTGATTTTCGAGGAAGCTCCCTTTCCAGCCGGAGCAGCCGGTGCGGGATCTTTTTCATCACAAAACAGGTCAGCAACCATCGGGTACTGGAAGAGAGAAAGTGAAAGGCTGCATGTGTTCCATGTTCTCACTCTGGCAGTCAGACAACAGAAACATTCTTACTTCTGGTTAGCAAGGGCACACTCATCGCTCTCACTGAGAGGTATTTAAAACAGTCTGCACTAAGTGTAGACAGTAGCACAGTAAATTCAACAAAACTTTCTTGATATCTCTGGGAGCCAAAGTAGATGTGATGCTAAACACATTGCCAGTATGGTGTAGTGGTTAGAGTGTTGGACTGGGACTCAGGAGACCCGGACTCTAGTCTTGACTTGGCCATGAAGCTCACTGGGTGACTTTGGGCCAGTCACTGGCTCTTAGCCTAACCTACTTCACAGGGTTGTTGTGAGGACAGGATGGAGAGGAGGGGGATCATGTATACCACCTTGGGCTCCTTGGAGGAAAGCGGAGATATAAGTGCAACAAATAATCATTGTTTTGTTTTTTAACTGTTAATAGCAGGCGTGCGGAAGAATTTCTTCAGGACCGCAGATTATAGAGAGGATATTTTAACCCTTTCAGTGTCGTAAAATTATAAATCTAGTGTGCATTACTAACTGTTGCAGTTTTTATTTACATTCTCATTCTGCATTGCACCATGGTCTGGTTTCACGTTTATTAGGCTTCCCACATCTATTGGCAGATTTGATGGAAAAGCCTTTATTATACCTGCACTCTCTAAACAGCTAAATTATTGCCAAGGAAAAAGAAGAGTGTATATAGCATTTTCACGGAGAAAACCCCAAGTGCTGAACTTGAGCCTGAGAGACCTGCAGTCAAATGACAGTTTTGGCCATGAACTCAAAGGTCATGGAAAGATTTCCTTCAGACTCAGTTGCAATCTGTATCATAGGAATATTAAGGGTGCAATCCTATCAGGATGCCCATCAGCCTCCCAATTTGGAGGCTGACAGACATCCTATGCAGAATGGGAGGAGCACGGAGGCGATCTTCACCTCTGTGCTTCTCCTGCTCTGCATTTCAGGTAGACAGGCTTTTTCAGGACAGAAGGAAAGTTACGAGGATTCCTTGTAAGATGGCCTCCCCAGTTCCCTCCCCTCTCCGCCCATGGGAACACCTCCTTTACCTTCCTTCTGAAGTCACTTTTGAGACCATGGAGAGGTAGCCAGTGCAGTTCTCTCCGCACTGGCTGTGAGGGGAAGGGGAGCTCGGACTCCTTGGTCTGAGCACTGTCTCTAGCCTCAGAGCCAGGAATCCTACCTATCCTATGGCCCCCCAGATGAAGTCCATGGGCCACAAGATTGCTCTCTAAATAGCCTGCCTCACATTCCTACTGTGGGGATGAATGCAGTAAGGATCGTATAGCCATTTTACAACTGAAAATGCTATAGAAAAGAAGTGAAATCTGCAACTAAATGTTGCAGTGTAGAGTCCTCCTGTCCTGTGTAGAGTCCTCCACAGCCATATGTTCTTCCAGGGCACTGTATTACCTGCTCCTGTGGTTTTCCTCCCCAATCCACTCCTGAGTCCATCAGCATTCTATGCTCACTGAGTATGCTCAGTTCTCATTTAATTGTATTTGAGAGATTTACTCCAAGGGATTTTTTCCTAACGATTTTTTTGTACTTCTGCAAAACTTGGGGTTCCCCAAGTCCACTGATATTTCCCTCTTATGCATGGATGGTACCATTTTGGCTATATATGGACTGGCATGCCAAGAGTTCAGATTGCTATTAGCATACATGGTAATAACAGTTGATTTACCGTTGCGCTTTCAGGAATGTGTATTACAACAGAGTTTTGACCAAAGGCTACAGAAGGGTTCTGACTGTTATGGAAATACTTGAAAAACTACCTGAGGCTCAACCCATTCAGGGTAACTTAGTAGCTTGGACTGTGCAGAAGAACTTCTTTGGCTATCCCAGCAAGACCCTCACATATTCTCTACTTCACAGCACTTCTGTCATGAAAGACACTGCTGTTTCCCCCATTTTTAAATGGTGTCCCTAGATACATGCCAGAACTACAAGAAACTAAAGCAATAATTCTGCAATATTGCCTTTATTGAGGAGAGATTGCAAATTTCTCATCAGCAGCTCCTGGGGATTAATTGGCGTAACCTTGTTTGCATAGCTGCCAAAATCCCACTGAGGAAAGAGTCTGTTTGCATTGCCTTATCATCCGGTCTGACACAGGGCTGTGTATTTGTTTTATGCTTGCTGGGTTTAGTTTGATCTCAGCCGCCTCCAGGATATTTTTTTTCCTGCCTCCAGCCAGCGTCTCTTTTGCTAGCTCCTTCAGAGAAGCCATCTCCTGGCTCCAAAGAGAACATAGGAAGCTGCCTTATACTGAGTCAGCCCTATGTTGCCAACACTAACTGGCAGCGGCTCACCAGTGTTTCAGGCAGGATTCTTTCCTAGCTCTACTTGGAGATGCTGGGGATTGAACCGGGGAACTTCTGCATGCAAAGCATGTGCTCTGCTTCTGAACTATGGCCCCTTGAAGTAAGAGAGATCTAATTTTATATTTGCTTAGGGTCATGTAGTGGAGACTCCATATATTGCTTCAGAATTGGGTCTACGCCTCTACTCAGATGCAAGGGCGTATTGGGAAGGCTAGTGGTAGCCCGTGGTTTGATCCATGGCACGGAGTGTGTAGCAAATGGTCAGAGACAGGCAAACAGCCCAAAGGAAAGTAGTTGCGACAGGTACAAGAAAAGTCTCCAAGGCAGAGGCTGGACAGGCTACATGAATGAAGAGCAGAGGGGTCAGGTATTTAGCAGATGTATTCCTGGTCAAGTCTTTGCAATAGGATGCAACAGAGCTCTGCTGGACCATGCCAAAGGTCTGTCTAATCCAGTATCCCAGAAGTGGATAGTCAGATGTTTTCTAGAAGTTCACAATCAAGGCAATACAAGCCACAGCCTCCACAGCCTCCCAATCATGGTTTGGCCCTCAGCATACCAATTGGGCATAGGATTCAAGACTGCCAGTCATATGATTTTCAGCTCAGCAGGCCCCTATCTCAGCTGTAAAGATGCCTTCTTCTAACTAGACTTTGACCTGGTCCACACAGGCAACAGAATGAGATGATAGAATAAAGTGTTCTTCAGACTGCAGGTAGAGGATACCATTTTTGAATGCTCTCTTTCTTTAACACACACACACACACAGACTGCAAGTTAAAAAAAAATATCTAGCCCAATCTTCTCTCTGACATACTAGTTTTCTACTTACAGGGATTCCCATATGGAAGCATTCAAAAGAACTGCAGTCTGAAACAGTACAGTCAATTCTGAGCCATCCCAAATATGTGGTATTTGGATTTGGACTGGTAGGGTTAAGAAATTGGGAGCAGGTTGAGGAATTGCATGCTCCCTTCTCACAACTCTTCCTGGCCTTTGTCTCTCCTGCACAAATTCCACCTTCCCCTCTCATACTAAGCTGGTTATAAACCCTTGTTAAAGGGGAACCCTGATACTGGAGGTAATATATTGCCATTATGCCTAGTAGCCATATGAAAATGTGCCAACTGGTATACAAGACCAGATGAAGCCAGAACAATGTTTGCAAAAGAGTTTCAAAGTAATTTCAGACACAGGGGTTGCACTTGTACATAACATAACAATTGTCCAGCACTTCAAACATTAACTGAATTATAGCTTGTTTCACTTAACTGTGGCTTGTTCATACAACAGAACCTGCCACAGACAACAAACTGGTTTGATTGTGGCCAACAACCCACAATCTGAAACCATGGTTTGAAGTTGGCATGTAAAACTCTGCTTATGGCTTGTTGTTACATCTGAACCCACCAAGAGGCTTACATCAAGATTTTATGTCTTTTCCAGTTGCCATGTGTAGGAAACCCACCATGCACTGGTTGAACAAATTGCACTCCATTCCCAACACATAGCGACTCTCAGTGTTAATGCACATTGGGGAAATAACTGTTCATCTGAACATGAAAGGTCATCAGGAAGCAGGAACATGAAATAATAGGAAGAAGTGGCTTGATTAACAGAGAATAGAAAGTTGATCCTAGCACAAGTCATACAAGGCAACCATGCTCCAAAGCTGCTCATTGGATTTAAGTAAAGTTGGAATAAAGCAATCACAGTAAATTAACGATGATTGGTTAAGAAATCCCATTAAATGCCCTGCTTATAGGAGAAGTAAGAAATTTTCTATGCCCCCACTGGCCAAGGCGAAGTACAGGCTGAAGGGGCAGGATTGCAGCTTGAGATCGACAGGCATATGGTCAAGGAACACCTCATTACTTTGAATGAGTTCAAATCTCCAGGGCCAGATGAACTGCATCCTAGAGTCATAAAGGAACTGGCAGAAGAACTCTCAGAACCGCTGTCTATTCTCTTTGAGAAATCATGGAGGACGGGGGAAGTGCAGATGACTGGAGGAGGGCTAACGTTGTCCCTATCTTCAAAAAGGGTAAAAAGGAGGAACCTGGAAACTACAGACCAGTCAGTCTGACATCAATCCCAGGGAAAATTCTGGAGCAGATGATAAAGCAATCCATCTGGAAGCACCTTGACAACAATGCTGTGATTACTCGAAGCCAACATGGATTTGTCAAAAACAAGTCCTGCCAGACAAATCTGATCTCATTTTTTGATCAAGTCACCTCCCTTGTAGACCGTGGGAATGCTGTAGACATCATATACCTCGACTTCAGCAAAGCTTTCGACAAAGTGCCCCATGATATCCTGATGAGCAAACTAGCTCAAAGTGGGCTAGATGAAACAATGATCCGGTGGATCCACAGTTGCCAAAGAATCGGACTCAAAAAGTGCTTATCAATGGGACCTTCTCAAACTGGGGAGAGGTAACGAGTGGGGTACCGCAGGGCTCAGTCCTGGGCCCAGTGCTCTTCAACATTTGTATTAATGACTTGGAGGAGGAGGTGCAGGGAATGCTGATCAAATTTGCAGATGACACAAAATTGGGAGGGATAGCTAATACTTTGGAAGACAGAAACAAAATTCAAAGTGATCTGGATAGACTGGAGCACTGGGCAGAAAACAACAGAATGACATTGAAGAGGGATAAATGCCAAGTTCTGCACCTAGGAAAAAGAAACCAAATGCACAGTTACAAGATGGGGGATACGTGGCTCAACAACACTACAAGCGAGAAGGATCTTGGAATTGTTGTCGATCACAAGCTGAATATGAGCCAACAATGTCATGTGGCTGCAAAAAAGGCAAATGCTATTTTGGGCTGCATTCATACAAGCATCGCTTCCAAATCCCAGGAAGTACTAGTTCCCCTCTACTCAGCACTGGTTAGGCCTCATCTGGAGTACTGTGTCCAGTTCTGGGCACCACACTTTAAGAAGGATGCAGACAAA
The DNA here is from genome assembly GCF_057233095.1 of Heloderma suspectum. Classification (NCBI taxonomy): domain Eukaryota; kingdom Metazoa; phylum Chordata; class Lepidosauria; order Squamata; family Helodermatidae; genus Heloderma; species Heloderma suspectum. The sequence goes on from NC_139459.1 coordinate 17,020,787, forward strand.
CTGGAGAGGGTTCAGAGGAGGGCAACAAAGATGATCAGGGGACTGGAAACAAAGCCCTATGAAGAGAGACTGAAAGAACTGGGCATGTTTAGCCTTGAGAAGAGAAGACTGAGGGGAGATATGATAGCACTCTTCAAGTATTTGAAAGGCTGTCACAGAGAAGAAGGCCAGGATCTCTTCTTGATCATCCCAGAGTGCAGGACACGGAATAATGGGCTCAAGTTACAGGAAGCCAGATTCCGGCTGAACATCAGGAAAAACTTCCTGACTGTAAGAGCAATACGACAATGCAACCGATTACCTGGGGAGGTGGTGGGCTCTCCCACACTGGAGGCGTTCAAGACGAGGCTGGACAGCCATTTGTCAGGGATGCTCTGACTTGGATTCCTGCACTGAGCAGGGGGTTGGACTCGATGGCCTTGTAGGCCCCTTCCAACCCTACTATTCTATGATTCTATGATTCTAAGAGAGGACAGGGAACTGGTTACTAACAGTTCATTGGCCAGAGAACCAAGGGCAACTGGGAGGCTGCACCTCCTGCCTCCTGGGAAGCACATCGTCACAAGGAGGAAACCAACCTGGTCCTATACATCAGACAGAGAGGGAAGAGCTGCTGGGAGCTTGCTCCACCCCTCCATCTTAGAAAGAACATGCAGCTCCAACTGACAGTTCCCTGGCACTGCGGACTCTGGCCTCATCCATCGGCCAGAGAACCAAGGGCCACTGGGACCCTGCATCTCCTGCCTCCCAGGAAGAGCATCATGGCAAAGGGGAGACCAACCTTGCCCAATTCATCAGTCAGTGATGGATTTCTTCCTTTCCGCTGCTCCCTCCCAATCCCTTTTCCTTTTGTGTCATGTCTTTTAGGTTGTAAGCCTGAGGGCAGGGACTGTCTTAATATTAACCTTTGTAAGCCACTCCAGGAGCTTTTTCAGCTGAAGAGTGGGGTAAAAATGCTCTAATTAAATAAATAAACCAATCATTATGTCAGGTACGGAGGCAGCATCCAGTCCATAGAAGATTGGCTTAAATGAATTAAAAGCATTATTTTGTTTTATTTTTAAGTAAAGAAAAATGCTTATTCACCTTAATGTTTATGTGACTTGCAAAAATAGCACAAGGCTGCCTGTTTCCTCGCAGTTGTCCAGCACTTGACAACACTGACTAGATTCAGACGTAATGCTAAATTATGGTTTAGCCTTCTGCACATGAGCTTATGTGCTCCTTCCTTCCCTCTCCTCCTCCAGCCCAGCCACAAGGAAGGGATCAGAAGCTTTTGCTTTCATTTTCAGCTAACTGTGGTTTGTTATGTGTGAACCTGGAACTGTGGTTAGTCTTAACCAACCTTCCCCAGCTGGTGCCCTTCATATGTTTTGGACTGAAATTCCACCAGCACCTGCCAGCATGGCCAATGGTCAGAAATCCGAAGAGCTGCCATTCGAAACATCTAGGGGCACCAGTTTGAGGAAGGCTGGCCTTAACTATGGCTTAGGAAAACAAACCAGGATCAGAAACCATGGGCGGGGTGGGCAATTTGTGGCCCTCTAGATATTGTTGGCCTGCAGCTCCCATTATCCCTTGCCATTGGCTATGCTGGCCAGAGCTGATGGGAGTTGCAGTCCAACATCATCTGGAGGGCCATAAGTTGCTGACCCCTGGTTTAGGGAAAGAAGCCAACTTCAAACTGTAGTTAAGACTAACCACAGTTTGTCAAGATTTGCACATAACACAAACTGTGGTTAGTAAAATGGTATCAAAAGCTTCCTACCTTCTCTTCATGGCCAGGCTGGAGAAGGAAGGGGAGAGCTCATAAATCCAAGGCTCATTCACCTAGCGCTAAACCATACATTACATTACATCTGAATGCAGCCATTGTCACAACAGTGATTTATAGCACAATCCTATGTATTTTAATTAGACGTAAGTGTCACTGGGTCCAATGAGACTTACTTTCTAATAAGCGTGTTTAGGATTATAGCCCTTTAAAACAAGTGTGACCCTCCTCCTTTCCTCTCCAGCAACAGAGCAAATATCTCCCACTTTGTTATTTGATTCTTTAAAGGAGCAAAGAGACTTCTTTACCTGCAGGCAGGGCTATCCCCCTTCAGGACAGCTTCCCCTCTTCTTTATTTGTACGGTTATGTAGCTACAGAAGCAGGATGTGGCCTAGAGCCACAGTAGCATTAAGGAGGAAGCTACTCACTATGGTCCACAGTAATAATAATCTGTCCAACTAGGGATGTCTCACACTGAATCCCCCAGATTGCAGAAAGCTTTTGTTGAACTCATATGCCACAACCAAAATAGAAGCTCGCTCAGAATATCACGAACACATTTTTGTGTTCCTTGTTGAGCCATGGCCTCTTTTTATCCGCTTGCTTCTTCTCCCTGCTCCTCCTTTCCACCACACCTGAATCCCAACAATGTAGAGAAAATAACCTGCCATTTAAACTGTGTTATCTGCTCCTTGCAGTCTGGTCTGTGTCCCAATCTCTTTGGAGAAAGCCTCTTGCTGTTCCTGCTGCTGCCACCTCCTCCCACCCTGGTTGATTTCCCAGGAGTTCTCATAGGACTTATACCCTCGAGTTTCTCCTGGTAAAACAACCACCGAGAGATAAACAAGTTCCTGACAAGAGGGAAAGAGGTGAACACACACCTCTGGGGAATAAGCATTAGGGACTTAAACTGGGCTACTCTGTAAAAATAAAATCTATTTACAACAGGAAAGGAGCTCAGCGTTGTCTGTGGCTCACTCTAGTGTTCAGTGGCAAGCTTGTATGGAACTGCTGAGCTTCACAGTTTTGTGTGTGCGTGCACAAGACTGCTTAATTCTAATTATAGCCAAGAAGGCTTTACGCACTGCTCAGAAACAAAATTAAAAAGTGCAATGCCAACACAAAGGTTGCAGGAAGACTGCAGTTTTTATCCTTATTAGAAATGGCAAGTAACTAATAGGAAATTGACAAGGGCCAATGAAACATTCTACCCGGCTTTTGCACTGTCAGAGGTCTGCCCTGCTGTGCTGCCAGGATGCCTGATTAAAAAAAATTAAAGACTTCTAGGTGTTTTTTCTACAAATGTGTATGGTAGGTTTGGGGGGGATGGGGGGGAGGTAATCCTTCACTAATTTGGGGGAACAGATGGGAACAGGCGGAAGGGAACTATGCAGTAGCAGCTGTAGTCATGTGGAAAGGCAGATAGATATACCTTCTAGCTACCCAAAACACCTAGAGTAGTATCCAACAAGGTATTTCCGCAAACTCAAACAGGGCTAGCGGAGCTCCGCTGAATCTTTCTGTTGTGCAAGCAGTTGCCCATTATACTTGCACAATTGGTTGTGCAAGCACTTGCACAATGGATTGCAGAAGAGTTTCGCACAAACGCGTTGCACAAGACTTACGGGCAAGGGGTTGTACAACGGCTTGCAAAGGCATAATGCAGAACTGCTTCCGCAATCATGCTTGTGCAAACATCACTTCAGCTGGGTTCTCCTCTTGCATGTAGTCTAGAACCTAGTTTCTGCTAGCACAATGTCATTTGCACTAACGGAATGACACCGTTGGATACTGCCGCTAGTCTCACCAGTGCTGCTACTCCACTGCAAATAATTAGTAACGCTGGGCTAACCACTTAGCAATGGCCGCATATGTGCAGTATGTATGCTTCGTGCAGTATGTTTGTTTAGCAGCTATCACGTGGTTCATCAGCTTGCAACTGATCATCAGTTCATCAGCTTGCAACTGAGAAGGGTTCCATAGGGGAAAGGGCATGCTGAAATCTTTTGGAGAAGACTGGCTTTCTTTGCCTTCTTCCACTCTAAATTCTGTATTTGTATCTTCTGCTCATCTTCCCCTATCCCCTTTTTCAAAATATAATATTTGAATGTTTCCAAACACAGGAAGCTCTTCTTACCCATCCGTACAACCAAATCATAGTTATATTAATATCTATCTGGTCTTAATAATGCGAAACATCTCCAGAAACCTAAAAGCTGAACCTCCCAAGAAATGTTTATGTTCTCCCCAATTAAAATCAAATTAAGTGTGTTACCTTCTGTACTCATCTAATATATAAATGAAAACTGTGTATTAATTCAGTCATCTCAGTTGGTTATATATTCAGACAAATACTTTGTTTATCTGGAATAGTCATTTACAAGTTGAAGATAAAGAGGTTTTAAAAAAAATCAGATGAAGACAACTGGAAGGATGAGGAAAGGAAAAGGAAGTGTTACTTGGCTCCTGTAATGCGATGGGTCATTAGCTATGAGGCCCTTGTAACACTGCATATACACCTATGTAATTGACCTTTGTTACCTTCTGGCAATTGGAATAGATTTGTTGAGGTACAGCAGGAAACACAATTAGAACCTGCAAACCACTTTGTTCACCGACGGCACAGGTGCAGGAAGATGAATGTGTGTATAGCAGGCAACCAAGGTATACTACAATACCATTCTATCCATCTTGGGTGGGGAACCTATAGCCCACTCAAACTCCCATCAGTCCCAGCCAGCATGGCCAATAGTCAGGGATGATGGGAGTCTTAGTCCTAACAACATCTGGAGGGCTGCAATTCCCCACCCCTGCTATACATGATTGTACAAGGCCTCAGAGAGCTTGAGTTGAAGCAATATATCACTGGCTCTGTTGGGGTTAAGAATGCTTGAGGAATCTCATTGTTGCAAATTCCGAGATGAATGGACTTGTACTTCCCAGACTAACCTGTAAATTGGAACTTAGGTATCCACCAGCTTTCATGTGTCCTGAACGTTACAATATTTTTGACTCAAAAATACATACATCATAACAGGTTTAAAATGTATATTCTGAGAGGAAATATTCGGTCTATTGTTTCTTAAAATTATTCCACTATTCAAATGTTCATGAGATTTTAAAAAATGAACAGATTAACACAGAAACAGGACAGAGCTGGCCCAAAACGTTTCTTGCCTGAGGCGGAAGGCAAGATAGTGCCCTCCTCACTCCTGCAATTCCACCTAAAGAAGCTGACTGGACTGGCAGCTGAACCTGACTTCAACACTGGTGACGGGGCATCCTCCTACACCTCCCCAGAAGGCAGCAGGTTACCTGCAACACACAGCTCTGTCCTCCAACAGAGAGAGACAGTCAGGGGGCTGCCATGACTGCCTCTCCCTCCCACCACCAGCATCTGCTGCCTGAGGCCACCACCTCATTCTGCCTAATGGTAGGGTGGCCCTGCTTATGGGTGGATGTATGTGTATTAAGAAAGGGTGCAATTATATAAATTCAGCATGTGTGGTGTAGTGGTTAGAGTGTTGGGTCAGGACGCAGGAGTTCTGGGTTCTAGTCCCCATTCAGCCATGAAGCTCACTGGGCGACTCTGAGCCAGTCGCTGATTCTCAGGCTAACATACCTCACAGGGTTGTTGTGAGGCTAAAATGGAGAGGAGGACTATGTAAGCCTACTTGGGTTCCTTGCAAGAGGAAAAAAGGCAGGATGTAAATGTAATAATTATATTACATCAATTGTTGTTGTTGTTATTTCTTCTTCAGAAACACTGCAAAAACTAGAGTCTATAGATCCAGGAAGACATGGAATTATATGGGAAATATGCAAAGATTTATACCAGGATCATTACAGGAAAAACTGAAACACAAAAGAGTACTGTCACAGAGTACTGGCATCAAGTAGTGAATGCTCATATGTGTGCATAAGCCATATCAGTTGAAGCACAGTGCTTTTCAATTGAATCAATTCAGCCACACGTCATCAAGTGATGCAGAAGATGATGGCATTAAGAGTCTAGCAGTCTATTGTTTTTATTTGTTTGCTGTTAGCCAGCTTGGGTGCTCTCAGCAGAAAAGTGGGATAAAAAACAAACCGACACATGTGAAAGTGACACAGATCAGAAACAGGCTGATTCGCCCATGGCTGCTTTGGATGTCGTACAGGTGCACATCATTCATGTACATGTTTAGGGCCAATTCTCATATTACTTATTCCTGAAACCAGGGGAGTCTAGTGAGTCAGTCTCCCACCTGTGTCTACATAAGAAAAGTTTTGCGAGAAAGATTAACAACAAATGAGGGCTCAACACATTTGTTGAGCAAATGCAAAAGCAACCACCAGGAGATTAATTAATTTCCTTTGGTTCTCTTTTGCTAAGACCAGCCACTGTAACTTCTCCCAGACGTCCCCACTGCCATGAGGACTCTTCTTCCAAATGTTATCAAAAGATTGTGTTACGGAGATGGAACTTCGCACTGTGTTAGACAAACCAAGATGAAGTGTTCTTTTCCATAGTTCAACCTTAAGTGAACCATTAAGGATGAGAAGGAAGAGGGGGAAGTTAAGCAGTGGTAATGCGTAATATGCTAGAAAACCAGTTTTTAGTCTATTCCTGCCCTCCCCCATCCCCACCCGGATATCTCAGATTTTACCTTGCTGGCCTTCAGTATATTGATCTGTTCTTCATGCACAGTATCTTGGTTTTTCTCCAGAAATCCGTAACACTCATACTCCACCTAGGACAGATTACAGAGCAAAGTGGGGAGGGAGTTAAAACCCTGAACACAAATTATCCTAAGAAATATATCCAAGACCCATCATTACAGGCCTTCAAGCAAGCCCTGAAGACTTTCCTCTTTACCTTGTTCTATAATTGAGTTAGGGCTCTACTGGGACTATTGTATACATGGTGCTACTTGGCTTTAATGTCTGTTTTTATCATTGTTTTATTATGTTTTGTGGTTTTTACATTCTGTTGTACACCATCTTGGGAGGGTTAACCCTAAAAGGTAGCTTATCAATCAAATAAATAAAATGAGACATTCTTCACACACAGGGACAATATATATAGCTGCTATAATTACTCTTCTTACACACACACACACACACACACACACACGTATGTATGTATTATTTTTGTTGGCACCCTAAATTAGGATCTATGCCCACGTTTAAATTACTAGTCCTTGACTTCCAACAAACTGAGTTGCTGGGGGGAAAAAACTATGGAATTGGAGCATCTTTTTACTTGCCTCTTTTTCCAGTATCTTAGTGATTATGAAAACTAGAAACTTCTAAATAAAAGCTGAGATTTTAATATGAACCTACAGAATGCATGAATGTGTCCTGAGAGCTGCATAGAGCCAAAGGTTTTTGAATTAAGCTATACATGCTCCTGAAACCTCTGAAGTTCTTATGACAAGTAAACTTTGAGGGCAAACATCCGCATTCCCCAAATAGCTAAGCACTTTAGTTTAAGGTAAAAGGATGGGAATAGCTTATCTAGAAATTTTTTTTTACAGTGGATTTGTTATTCCTTGTTTCACAAATAATTCTGGCTATTCCTATGCCTCACCCCTGCAAAGCATATAGAAGAAATTGCATTTGAAGTGAGGAAAGTACACAATTCTTTCTCAGGTTGGCAGCAACAAAGCAAGACCTGAGCAAGAAAACATTCAGGATAACCACGAGTTGATTAGAAGAAGCGACAACATTTGGTAAAGAAGAAGCATAACAGGATTCCTGGAGGCTTCTCTGGAAATTGCTTTTGATTGCCTTTTTAAACAACACACATAAATACCTATGTTAAATGCAGGTACATAAAATATACTTATTTGCTCTGAGCATTATCTGTTAGAACTAGGTTTTAAGAAGCAAGGCTTAAGATCATGAAATAGATTGCAAACCTTCATCCTCTAAAACTCTCAGGGTAGAAACATCTCCCAGAATTGACACACAATGTATTACTTTACTCTCATTGTCTAAGCAATAATAAGGAGAGCTTGTAAAAGACTTGTCAGCGGGACCTGAGCCTTTTGCTCAAGGATCTTTCCTGACAAAACACACACAGATTTTCATTGTCATTCCACGTTACATTTTTCACATTCACTCCTTCCCAGCAATAATTCCAGAGCCCTTCTCCAATGACTTAAAAGGTTCAAGCTTGCAACAACAGCAGACCCATTTCCTCAAACCTGGGTGTGCCCTGATAATGTAGAAAAAGGGCAGTGGAAGTCCATGTTTTGGGAGCAAAATGGGCACACAGATGAAGGGAGATGAACTCCACATACCTGCTACTGACTCCCCTTCCCCATGAACTTTTCTCTTCCAGCCATTCTCACTTCCAATATCAGAGCTTGGAAGAGTAAAGAAAAACACAGGGAGGAAGGCAGGGTATGGGAGGTAAGCCATAGGTGTGAGAAGGTTGAGACCACCCCCAAACACACACACACACACACACACACACACACACACACACACACCTGTACACCTCTGTTACTCAGTTCTCCGAGCTGGAATTAAACAGATCCACTGCCATCATGTGCGGTCTGAGCCATAGAAGATAAAGCTCAAAAGGACCTTAAAAAGGCCACGTTGGCTGACCCCCCAAAATGAGAGTCATTTTAAACAACAAGTTTTTGAACACAGCTGCTAAGAAAAGCTATCATCCTTGTTTCCGATTTGTACCCATTGATCCAATCAGTCAATCAACCAACACAAATATGGCATTGCCAGGAATCTGTCTCAGAGAACCAGAGTGGCTGGCCTCACCCAATGAATAACTACACTTTTGCCTGTCTCTCTTTCCTTATCCATCAAGCCACTGCTCATTTAACTGAGGGTGACTTGGCACTATTTTGGAAGAGAGACCATGTGTGCAGTTTCCTCCATCCAACCTCACAGATCGTTCCTGGAGAGCTGGTTCTTATAATTTGCAGTGGTCACAAGAGAGTCAGAGGAAGATGACAAGATACACAAGGCTGAGACCTTCAGTGCTTAGTGGAAATTTAGAGCCAAGATGTCTTGGTAGGGTTGCCAGTACTCTTCCAGTCCTACTCCTGTGTCTCTTTAACAGAAGTCTGGCACGAATTAAGCATCACTTCTAAGAAAGATAGGCCGCTGAAGCCTATGTGTCAAGCTGCTATTAAAAACACAGGAGCAGGGCCAGAGAAGTAAGGTGCCAATCCGATTTCTTGGTTTAAGTCAATCACTATCTATCCAGTATACCACTGTGGCTATCACCATGTTACAATGAAAGGAAGGAAGCTAAAGTTCTCCTCCCATCCCATCCTAAATGCAGGTTTTCAACTCACTCCTAACTAGCCTGAACTTTCACCTGTCCTGAGCTTTCAGAGACAAAAGGAAGATAAATGAATTCAACAGCTGTTACACAGGGCCTTGTCAGGCCACTGGCAGGCGCTATCCATCATTCAAGAAGTCGCATGGGATGCCACCTACTACACAGCCCTCTCTTCAGCCAGCTCCCATTACCTTATCTGCAAAATGCACAACAATGAAGGATGTGTTTGACATGCGAGGCTTTTGGAAGTGTTGGCTGCTGCCATGGCGATCATACAGTTTCTGAGCCCAATTCTCGTCTGCTCCCTTTGGGACCTTTTTGAAAAGGATGAAAAAGGAGAGGTGTTAACACAGAAACATGTGGATACTTCATAAAAACTCACAAACTTTACCTGACTTTACTAAGTGTTAAAGCAGTTCTGAATGAGGATTTGCATTGTCAATGCATTATGTGGCAGTGATAAGATGATCTAATATAGGTTTCTCTCAAATTTATCCATGGACAAAATACATGCACACCGGATGAAATGTGAAGGGAATATGTATGTGTAAGCCACTACACCCTCACCTCCCGCCCAGGTCACCAGTGTTGTGAACTTTAATGGGAAAAGCAGAAGTTTATGTACATGTGCACCTTTCACAACTCATGAGGTATGTAAGTATTTTGTACATAACACAAAATACAGCACATGAAGCCACCTTTAGTGTGACCAGCAGTCCATGTACCTCACCACTAATTGGCAGCGTACTTTCAGTTCTATGCAGAAGCAGGTTTATTTATTTATTTAAAACATTTCTATCCCGCCCTATATCATTAAGATCTCAGGCCAGCATACAAATAAAATCAATGTAAACAGTATAAAACAATAAATAATTTAAACACCTAAAAACATATTAAACTATTAAACAAGCTAAAACCAGTTAAAATCTAAAACAGTTGAAACAATGTGCTAGGGAATGCATTTAGCCCTCAAAGGCTTTGCTAAAAAGCCACGTTTTTACTTGGCACTGAAACGAGACCAATGTCTGCGCCACTCAGGCCTCCAATGGGGGGGCATTCCACAACCGGGGTGCCACAGCAGAGAAGGCCCTCTCCCACATCCCACCATAGTGTATGTCTCGTACTGTTGGGACACAGAGTAGGGCCCCTCCAACAGATCTCAGTTCTCCGACAGGCATATATAGGGAGAGGCACTCCCTCAAATATCGAGGGTTTAACAGGATAGATCCTATGAATGATGGTGGGTGTGGTGTGAGAGAGAATTGTGTGAACCCAGCCTACCACCAGGCCTGTCTGATATCCACATGTTGAAACCAGGTGCTATGCACAGAGACCAGCTCAATCATGGGACAATCAGTTGCGATCTCTATCCTCCCGGTTTTCAGGAGTAAGGATCATGTGGTTCGAATGTGATGCGAAAATGTGAACCTCAGGCAGGCTGGCAGGAGCACACAATTCTGCTGCCCCACAGCACAAAGGCTCTACACAGCGAGAGTCATACCCATGTAGGGATTTCACCTCAGTCAGATGTCTGTCCCAGCCATGATGCTGGAGGCAGCCAGGACTTGAACCTGAGACCTCATCAAAACATTCCACCTACTATTGAGCTACAGTCTCCACCAACATGCCGAATATGTAAGCACGTCCGATGGCAAACTGGGACATTTTTATTGGTCAGGCTTTTAGTGGCTTAAGGATAAACACTTTGGGCCTTTTTAGTTTTATATTTACCCATTAGATCATTTGTATTTTACAACTTTTTTTAGGCATTGTAACTTTTTACACTGAGGTCACTGGTGCATAATAAAATGGTAAATAAACATTTATGCAGAAATTAAGTGCAAAATTGATCTATCTTGGTTGAATCTTCTCTTCTACTGAATTAAGTAAGCTCAGCTTATGCAGTAAACAACAATAGCCTTTCCAGGTTTAAACGCATAAAATGTCCAAACTACCTAAAGCAGAAATACACAGGTGTGGAAAACACATCTTTCAGCAACAACCATTTGCTCTTAGTTTCATAACCTCACACACCTCAAAACAACATTCAAAGGCCTCTCGTTTTCTATTTAAATGTTGTATTCAATAAAAGCAAATGTTAAAAGTTTATTTCCATATAATTTCACTGCATCATCAAGATATGCTATCTTTGGTTAATCAGATATTGTTACATTGCAAAGATCTGAAAAGAATATAGCAGTAACATTTTTTCCAGAATTTATTACAATGCATTACAAGTTAATTTATTCAGCCTTGCTGAAACAAAGGCTGTTCTCCCCCCACCCCCCACGTCTACTGCCAAAACACAAAGGGTGTTTCTCTGCTTCTATCATAGTCAATGGTAAAATAATCATTGATTTTAAAGGAGCAGCAGTATAGCCAAAAGCTGTTTCAAAACATTTTTTGTTTGAATCACAAAAAAAAGTGGTATCTCCACTTGAGACAATTTGCTGGGAAATATGATTCTGACGATATTATCAGAAATTTCTACTATATCTGAAGGACTATCAAAATGCCTTTGGGGCTGAATCAGAGTAGAGTTACCAGAACATTTCAGCAGCAAGGGGGCACAGCAAGGATGTGGCAGACGTTCTCTTGGGAATTATTGATCAAAACTCTTCTTCCCTGGAATTCCAGACCCATAGATTCAAGTTGAGAAGGGGTGCCACTCCCTGCACCCTCTTGCTTCTCCCCAGAGGTAGTTCTTAAGCCCCTCCCCCCAGTGGGCATAGATATTTTAAACAAATAAATAATATAAATGTGGGTCATTAATCCAAATGGAGGGAAGTAGTAAGACAGTAACAAGACCCTGCTACAGGGTTAAATCCAATATTGCTTCCGCTTGCTATACTCCCGGCCCCCTCCTTACCCAAAGTCCCCTGCGTGCCCCCCAAATCTGCTCCAGAGGAGAAAGGAAATCCAATTTGCCAGTAGTTTCCATCCCACTGGTGGACGGCCAATGCTGGATCCACAGCTCTACTCAGCTAACAGAGAATTACATCAACTAGAAACGCAGAATTTTTAAAAAGCATTTAAAGTTTATCACGTAGGGTTGCACTGCTGTACTTAGACAGCTACGGCCACCTGCTTTCACCGCTGATCATCAATCAGATGTTTTGCTCTGTTTACCTTACATTCTTCATCCAGCAAGTCCAAAATACCCAGCTTAGCTTCTATAAGGTCTATGCATGGCTGGTTGTCATAAAAATCTATGAGCGTCCAAGGGATTTGCTCCTTCATGTATTCCTCTTGCTCCAATTTAAATACATGCTGCAACAGAAAGAGACAGTAAAGATCCGCCTGCATTTAGGAAAGACTAATTTGATGATAAACCAAGAACATTCTCAGGGGTCTAGCAGACTTCATTTTAAAAACCTAGACAGTACTGTAAGTAGCTACTTAGTCACTTCCTAGATTTAATAAATGTTTTATTTCAATTCTTATTCCACCCTTGCTGGCTTCATTTATAGTCTTAAAAACATTGCAGTCTATCTAGCACATGCGATGATTACTAACTAAACAACATTTAGCTGAGAAAGAAAATGAAACTCACAAACTACATTACTCTGAATTTAATTTACAGAACTATGAAATCTGGTATAGCACTAATATTTCCTAAGGGTGCAGCCGCATTTCCCCATTGAACTCTGGTGTTTTTATGAGGAAGTAACAAGTTGTACATCTGTAGGTACACTGGGATCATCATAGGAAAACATAACAACAGATTTTAAAAACCTTCCTGTCCTACGGACACTGTCAGTTCCCACTTCCTTTACCTCAGATAATTTTTCCTGAGGGGGTCTCTGCATTCATCACAGAAACTTGTGGGGGAAGACACACTGAATAGGCAGATTTCAGCTTAATTTCTGTTCCTAATTCTGTACTTCTCAAGCCCTGAGAATCAGCTGTAGGTTAAGGCACTAATGGTGTACCATCTCAAGCACCAGGTCATGTCGGTTCTTTTCTCAGAGAAACAGATGATATAGATTTGCAAACTACCTTACTACTTCAATGGGGGCCATATCGATGGGTGGATTTTGGAAAATCCATCTCAGAATCACTATCCTCTTCATCTAACAATTCAGGGGACAGTCCCCAGATGCAAATGTAGGCCTCAGGTTCAGGCACCACACACCCTGGGGGCTGCTCTCTGAGGGCAGAAGGTGGCTGCTACTCTCTTCTCCATGACCTTCTCTGGATGGCTTATTCCAACCTTCCCCAGCCTGGTGCCCCTTCAGATGTGGACCACAACTCCTATCATGCCCAGCCAGCAATAACAAAAGCAAAAATATAGTGCCATATATGTACATGGCACTTTACAAAGAACAGGTATGACAGGTCCTTTCCCCAAGGGGCTTATAATCTAAAATAGACACAGGAAAACAAGGGGGGGGGGTGCTTCTGAGGAACCATCTTGCCCTGAGGAGATGGGAGAAGGAGCAGGTTGACCTTGAACTCATGAACAAAAAGCAAAAGGGCCACTGCTTATGATCATAAACTATCCTGAGGGCAGATTATAATCCTGGTTACCTGACAGAAGATAGTTTTGCTACTTAGACCAGTATGATATTGGAAGGCTGGCAACTCCAACAGCTACATGTTATGTATTCTCTGAATCTGTGTTGGCTGCAGATGTTTCCAGCTGCACTTTGAATTTAGTCTGCACATGTTCAGCCCCACTGAAATCAATTGAATATATTTCTGACTTGAAGTACGTATAATATGGTAGCCCCGTTACAATACTGAGTCCTTCTGTGTACTTTTAAATATACTTAATAGTATACACAGTTATCAGTGAAAATAAAACAGTCTTGATTAAAAAAATGTTGTGTGTTCAAATGTGTAATATGTTTGGGGACCCCCTTGCCATCTTTTACGTGTACTGAATCTTGAAAAGCCCGGCTCAGATGCTTTTCTACCTCTGCCCCTCCAGCCACCTCCAGACAAAGTTACTGAGAAAAAATTAAAAACAAAAATTACCGAGTTGAACTGCTGCTGTAATTTTTCATTGGCATAGTTGATACAGAATTGTTCAAAGCTGTTCATTTCAAAGGTTTCAAACCTGCAGAGCAAAACAATATTCTTAGGTAAAGGGTACACAGAATGGTTTCTCAAAGCAACTTCATTTTTACATTTTAATTGTTTTATTCTTTTTGTAAACTGCCCTGGGCCTACCATTGAAGAGCACTATAAAATATCAATAGCGAAGTACGTAAATATTCACGGCCCTTCAGACGGGTTGGACTACAAATCCCACTTCTGGCTGGGGGATGATAGGACTTGTACTCAAACACATCTGAGGAGCACCTGGTTGGGGAAAGCTGCATTATGGTGTCTTCTTCTTACTGGAAAACAACAGTGATAAGATATTCAGCTCCACTGCCCTATGCCTCCTGGAGATATGTTGCTCCCTTAAACAGTCTTGCTTGTTCTCCCCTGCTGTCACAAATCCAGTTGCCAATATATTAATCCCCAAACATCCACCAGTCCAGCCTTACACATATTAGGTTCTGTTCACAAGACCTGCATTCTCACCTCTCAATCCTCACAAAAAGGCCTCGAGTCAGCACCTGGCACCCTCAGGCAACAGGACCCACCAGCACTCAAGGGCCATAGCTCAGTGGTAGAGCACATGGCTTGTAGGCAGAAGGTCCGAGGTTCAATCCCCAGCATCTCCAGGTAGGGGGAGGAAAGGATCCTGCCAGGTGCTGCCGACAATACCAGGCTAGATGGAGCAAGGGTCTGACTCAGCATGAGACAGCTTCCTATGTTCCTATGAAGGCCCCAGTGTTGCATGACTGGCTCTTGGGAGCCACCATTTAAAAATGTCCCACAATGACCAAGAGCAACACTACATCAGGCACTCCACAGCATTTTGAGAAATCTAAAGTGGTGGCTTCTCAGCTGTTTGCTGCCGCGGCCAGTGAAGTCCATGGGCAGGGGCGGCCACCAACACAGGAGGTCACCAATACCACTTTGGCGAGGCCCCACCCCCCTGAACCCTGGAGCTGGCCCTACTCAGAAACAATGGATAGTCTCTCTCATTAGGAAGCAATTAAATGCATTAATTTTTTGCAGATGCAAAGATTAGAATGTTTCAAATCGGCTGTACCTCCCAATCAAAAATGTCCATGAGCCAAGTTGTTAGCGGTTTGAACAAATTCCTTTTTTTTTTTAGACAACCACAGCGTGAGAAAAATCTTGACTACTGACCTAAACCCCTACAGATAAACAATGACACCACCTGTGGGTTTAAAAAACGATGTGAGAAGGAAGTAGGAAGAAATATGAGCTTCTCTCTATTCAATTAATACAGGTTTGGGGAAGATAAAGACACAGCTAGGCAGAATGTTTTCACTGGACCATAAAGATAAAGGGCTTAAAATATCTTTTCATTGTCATTTTAGGGGCTATGTTTGTAACTCTCCATGCTTGACAATCTTGTTATTTAATACAGGCTCATTCAGTTAAAAACATTCCCCAATTTTTTTGATGGTATCAGATTAAGAGGTCCTTTATTGTCAAATGTAACAGCTTAACTCTAACAGACCAGGAGGACTGAAGGCTTAAGATAATACCATTAACTTTTACAGTTTGTAAGCGTGTTGCTCTGATGGAAATCCAATCCCCCGTTTTGAGGTCGATTAAGGGAATGTCTTCCTTGAGAGACAGTTTAATACACATGACTTCCATTCTTCTCATCAAAGACTTGGATTTGAGGGGGGTGGGGTATGGATCTGCAATGCTATGATTCTTGTTCGGAATCTAAAAAGTTGAAAATTAACTGCTTCCACATTTCCACGAAAACCAGGCACTTGAATACAGAATACAAATAATTTTCCTATGACTTAGGATCAACTAAAGATTATGTTTTATGGCCTCAGGGAAGACAAAACAGCATTTTCAGCAATGATCATCCCAGATCCGATGGTGTTTGGGGCTGCCAAATTCCCAGGGTGTAACAAGCCATGTAAAAAGCACTGTAGAGTGGACGTTTTAGCTTTTATTATTTCTTAGGCGTTGCCAGGACTGACCCTACCATTAGGCAATGCGAGGCAGCCAACTCAGGCAGTAGATTTTGGGTGTCACAAAAGGGCAGCAAATGGTTAGATATTTAATTTGGTTATTATTTTTTTTTTTTACTGCCAGGGATGGGGAGAGGTGCTTGTGGGATTTTCTGTTAAAATGTGTAAAAATAACTTGGTTGGCTTTGGGGGCAATACCAAATTTGGTGGGGGGGGGGGCAAATTGCTGCTCTACCTCAGGCAGCAAAATATCTTGGGCAGCCTTGGCATGTGGTGTATCAAAGAGCTTAAGGATGTAAACTGTAAAGCTGGGAATCCTCCGGTACAAATTTCACCTTAGACAAGCCACTGTCTGTCAGCCTCAGTTCCCCATCTGCAATATAGGAATAATAGTACTGGCGTACCTCGCAGGATTATAATAAAGGTTAATGCACATGAAGTGTTTTAATAGTCTAAAGCACTACAGATATGCCAACTATTTTTATTATTGCTATGTGAAGAGCAAGCCTTTTAAACTGCACCCTTTAATTAAGAGGTGCTAGTTCTTTTGGTTGGTTTGCTCAAATTAATTGATTTCATTTTTTAAAAAAACAATTCTTATGCAGCAGCTGCCCTGGTGCTTTTGGGTCATCCACCCATTTGCGTGATCCAATGTCCGCTGCACATCCACACATGGCAGGATCTACAAGCTGCAACCTGACACACTCATGGGTGGAATTACACCCTGGGGTCTACGGGTTTTCCAGCACACTGCTAGCACCGGGCTGGCCCCATATCGCTCCCTGGCTTTTGAAGTGCACAGTGTCTTATAACTGGCCTACCTTAAAGGATTATCTGAACCAGCCTTCCCCAACCTGGTGCCCTCCAGATGTTTTGGACTTCAACTCCCACAATCCCCAGTCAGCATGGCCAATGGGTAGGAACAGTGGGAGTTGTAGTCCAAAATTTCTGGAGGGCACCAGGCTGGGGAAGGCGGAACTGAAGGGTAGCTGAATTAATGTATGTGAAGGGCTTTAGCATTCTATGCCCTTGGACCACTCATCTGGTTTTGATCTTTCTGATTTCTCATAGGCTATGAAAACCTTCACCCCAATCTATCAGAGTCACCTGAAGCCTTTAGTACTCCTGGAACCTCTGGGGAACAGCCCTTGACTGTTCTGGTTTGCCTCCTTGGAGACGTGTGACTTCAGTAGGTCCTACGTCTCCTGATCTAATGCTGCAGCCATCAGCTTTCCCCCGCTCCTTCCACAGGTACAGTGTTGCAGAATCTTGCACACTTCAGATGAGTGGGTGTTTTTTTTCCTCTGGTACAGTGAATGAGTGAAAATTACCAGTCATCATTTAATTGCAAAAAGAATAGTTCCATTGGAGTACCTCCAATTTAGGAATTAAAGTATTCCTTCTTCTTTTTGTACTGCTACTACTAATCATAGTTACATCGTGCTTTTCTTCTACGTAACACAGGGCAATGAACATAAGGGTTATCCAATTTTATCCTCACAACAACCTTGTGAGGTAGGTTAGGCTGATAGCCCAAGGTCTGAGCCCACATCTCCCCAGCTCGACATTATAACCATTAAATCACACCACCTCTCTACAAAACAAGATTTCTCTTTTTTGCTTAAAAGTGTGAAGCTGCAATTATATCCTCCCAAGGGAACCGTAATATTTTGCCAGGCGAGTAACAGTGCTAGTCTGAAGGAAGGATTTCTTTTCATGAAAAATGTAAAGCCACAGAGGTTTTAAAATGAAGAGGAAAACAAAATCTAACCAGTAAAATGTGCCCACCCACTTTTTTTTTTTTGCATTTTGCAAACACCGAGTCACCTAAATCTCATCTCAATGTCTCTTTTACCAATGCTTCTTAAAAAAAAAGAAGAGTGACAATGCAAGTACATTCTGTGCGTTTTAGATGCATGTACCCACGTCACATAGAAGAGATAACTTCATTTCAGTACCAATGGCAGGCAAATCCCCCACATGGCTAAAATCCAGAAGCCATCTAGATATACTGGACACATTCTAACCCCCTGTGGTATATTTTGCGGACAATGCATTCTCTTGCACTAATATTGCATGGCCATGAAGAAGGAGAGACCATGCAATACCCTTCAATGAGACATTCTGCTGTTGGCACAGAGTTGTGGCAATGTTGACTAAGGATGACCAATGTTTCTTTGTCAGGATGATCCGTGCTCCTCCCTAAGCTACACTAAAGTTCCAGGACCAGGAAATCTTGGTTGTAAGACTGCCTGGGAAAATACACATAAGCCACTGTGATTCCTAAGGAAGACTGGGGTGATTATGATGATGCTGTTGACAGTATCATCATGTAAATGTTAACAAGTGGGACTTGCAACAAAGTTTTGCAGATGGAGTACTCTTGTTCACTATTCCAGCCACTACATTCCATTCCCCTGCCTAGTTATCGCCACCCACCCAAAGTCAGGATTCTATAGCCACTGAACAAGTTCAATCCTCATTTTGGAGGATTTCTACCCATTTTTTTCCTAAAGCTTCCCTGTACTTGTAAACCTTGGGATTCCCTCAACCTACATACTTCACCTACATAAGCAACAGCACTCATAGCCTGAGCATTGGAAATAGAGAGAACAGCACCTTCCAACTCCCCCATTTGGCCCAGAAGTGCCAGGTTTTCAAAGCTCTGTACCAGGGAAAAGCCTACCTCCAACTGTTGGGATTTACAGGAAATGGGGGGGGTGGGGTTGTTTTTTAAACAGCTGCTAATTTAATTGGTTTTTCTTTTGTTTTGTTTTATGTAGGTTACTTTGGTATTTTATAGAGAAGTACCTATTAAGCTTAGTAAAATTAGGATGAATGTGCTGGTATAGCCATTAGCTCCCCTTCATGGATCACTGCCTTGTTGTGGCGAAGGGGCTTGCGTAACTCAGTGAAGCCATAAGCTATGCCGTGCAGGGCCACCCAAGACGGACAGGTCATGGCAGAGAGTTCTGACAAAATGTGGTCCACTGGAGAAGGAAATGGCAACCCACTCCAGTATTCTTGCCAAGAAAACCCCATGGAACGTATCACAAGGCTAAAAGAGATGACGTCGGAAGATGAGCCCCTCAGGTCGGAAGGTGTCCAATATGCTACTGGGGAAGAGCAGAGGGTATTTCCAAGTAGCGCCAGAAAGAGTGAAGCGGCTGGGCCAAAGCCAAAAGGACACTCAGCTGTGGATGTGTCTGGTGGTGAAAAGAAAATCCGATGCTGTAAAGAACAATATTGTTTAGGAACCTGGAATGTCAGATCAATGAATCAAGGTAAGCTGGAGGTGGTCAAACATGAGATGGCAAGATTGAACATCGACATCTTGGGAATCAGCAAACTAAAATGGACAGGCATGGGCGAATTTAATTCAGGTGACCATCATATCTACTATTGTGGGCAAGAATCCCTTAGAAGAAATGGAGTAGCACTCATAGTCAACAAAAGGGTGGGAAAAGCAGTACTGGGGTACAATCTTAAAAATGATAGAATGATCTCAGTACGAATCCAAGGCAAACCATTCAACATCACAGTAATTCAAGTCTATGCCCCAACCACTGAGGCCGAAGAAGCTGAGGTTGATCGGTTCTATGAAGACCTACAACACCTTCTAGAACTAACACCCAAAAAAGATGTCCTCTTCATCATAGGGGATTGGAATGCTAAAGTAGGAAGTCAAGAAATCACCGGGATAACAGGCAAGCATGGCCTTGGTGTACAAAATGAAGCAGGACAAAAGCTAATAGAGTTTTGCCAAGAGAACACGCTGATCATAGCAAACACTCTTTTCCAACAGCACAAGAGGTGACTCTACACATGGACGTCACCAGATGGTCAATATCGAAATCAGATTGATTATGTCCTTTGCAGCCAAAGATGGAGAAGCTCCATACAGTCAGTAAAAACAAGTCCTGGAGCTGACTGTGGCTCAGATCATGAGCTGCTTCTTGCAAAATTTCGGCTTAAATTGAAGAACGTCGGGAAAACCACTAAACCGTTCAGGTATGACCGAAATCATATCCCTGATGAATATACAGTGGAGGTGAGGAATAGATTTCAGGGATTAGACCTGATAGACAGAGTGCCTGAGGAACTATGGACGGAGGTCCGTAACATTGTTCAGGAGGCAGCAACGAAATCCATCCCAAAGAAAAAGAAATGCAAGAAAGCCAAGTGGCTGTCTGATGAGGCTTTACAAGTAGCTCACGAAAGAAGGGAAGCGAAAAGCAAGGGAGAAAGGGGAAGATATAGCCAACTGAATGCAGAGTTCCAGAGAATAGCAAGGAGAGACAAGAAGGCCTTCTTAAATGAACAATGCAAAGAAATCGAGGAAAACAACAGAATGGGGAAGACTAGAGATCTCTTCAAGAAAATTGGAGATCTCAAGGGAACGTTTTGTGCAAAGACGGGCATGATAAAGGACAAAGAAGGCAGGGACCTAACAGAAGCAGATGAGATTAAGAAGAGGTGGCAAGAATACACAGAAGAACTATATAGGAAAGATCTGAATGTCCCTGATAGCCATGATAGTGCGGTCACTGAACTTGAGCCGGACATCCTAGAGAGTGAAGTCAAGTGGGCCTTAGGAAGCATTAGTAACAACAAAGCTAGCGGAGATGACAGTATTCCAGCCGAGCTATTTAAAATCCTAAAAGATGATGCTGTTAAAGTGCTGCATTCAATATGCCAACAAATCTGGAACACTCAACAGTGGCCACAAGACTGGAAAAGGTCAGTTTACATTCCAATTCCAAAGAAGGGCAACGCCAAAGAGTGTTCAAACTACCGCACAATTGCGCTCATTTCACATGCATGCCAGCAAGGTGATGTTCAAAATCCTACAAGCTAGGCTTCAGCAGTATGCGAACCGAGAACTACCGGAAGTACAAGCTGGGTTTAGAAGAGGCAGAGGAACTAGAGATCAAATCGCCAACATTCGCTGGATCATGGAGAAAGCAAGAGAATTCCAGAAAAACGTCTATTTCTGCTTCATTGACTACGCTAAAGCCTTTGATTGTGTGGATCACAACAAACTGTGGCAAATTCTGAAAGTGATGGGAGTACCAGACCACCTTACCTGTCTCCTGAGAAACCTGTACGAGGGTCAAGAAGCAACAGTAACAACCAGACATGGAACAACCGATTGGTTCAAAATTGGGAAAGGAGTACGACAAGGCTGCATATTGTCACCCTGCTTATTTAACTTATATGCAGAGTACATCATGAGAAATGCCGGGTTGGATGAATCACAGGTCGAAATTAAGATTGCTGGGAGAATTATCAACAACCTCCGATATGCAGACGATACCACCCTAATGGCAGAAAATGAAGAGGATCTCAAGAGCCTCTTGTTGAGGGTGAAAGAGGAGAGTGCAAAAGCTGGTTTGAAACTCAACATTAAAAAAACGAAGATCATGGCATCTGGCCCCATCACTTCCTAGCATATAGAAGGGGAAGAAATGGAAGCAGTGACAGATTTTACTTTCTTGGGCTCCAAGATTATCGCAGACGGTGACTGTAGCCATGAAATTAAAAGACGCTTGCTCCTTGGGAGGAAAGCTATGGCCAACCTAGACAGCATAGTAAGAAGGAGAGACATCACCTTGCCGACAAAGGTCCGTCTAATCAAAGCTATGGTTTTCCCAGTAGTAATGTATGGCTGTGAGAGCTGGACTATAAGGAAGGCTGAGCGCCGAAGAATTGATGCTTTCGAACTGTGGTGCTGGAGAAGACTCTTACGAGTCGCCTGGACTGCAAGGAGGTCAAATCAGTCCATCCTAAAGGAAATCAACCCTGAGTGCTCATTGGAAGGACAGATACTGAAGCTGAAGCTCCAATATTTTGGCCACCTAATGCGAAGAGAAAACTCCCTGGAAAAGACCCTGATGCTGGGAAAGACTGAAGGCCAAAGGAGAAGGGGACGGCAGAGGATGAGATGGCTAGATAGCATCACGGATGCAATGAATATGAACTTGAGCACGCTCCGGGAGAGAGCGCAGGACAGGAAGGCCTGGCATGCTATGATCCATGGGGTCCCGAAGAGTCGGACACGACTGAACGACTGAACAACAACAACAAGCCATTAGCTGGGGATCAGCCTACCTGCAATTCTAAAAAGTTTCAACTGTCCAGTGTATGTTTCTACATACAGAAGATTTCTCTTAACTTTCAGCTCCCAAATCAATTAGAAGCATTAAGAACATTAATAATTTACCCATCTGGGTTTTGTGTGTTATGATTTCAAAGCCAGAAGAACTGCTATAGAAAACATGAGCAATTTAGTTCAAGGCCCATTCCTAATCCACCAGGCTGCTTGGCTTCTCAGACATGTCGTTATCTTACGAGAACTATAAACAAGGTTGGGGCAACTTGGCTCGATACATTGCCTGATGCCTTCAAGGACCTTTTGTATGGCAGATTGGCTAGTGTACTTCTGTGTGCTTTATAAATAATAATCTGCCCCCGCCCCCATTTTCCTTGAAACAAGACCCAGAACTCTGGCAAGAAGAAGCACAAATCACTCAGGCGTCTTCTCTTGCTGCTTTCTCTGCAATGTCAGAAGGTGTTCACAGCAAACCTTTCTGCAGTGCATCGGTTTTTAAGCTCGAGGCAGTAATCTGTATGGATAGTGACCTGGGGGATGGCAGTCCAACCTTTGGGGAGGTAGGGGCACTAGGTGGGTTCTACTGCCTTGATTTTGTGACTTGTGCCTTTGTGGACACATCCTAAGAAAGGGAGGTGCAAGAACAGAAGACAGCAGCAGCTAATTTCATCCCTATTCCTAACAGATAATGCTCTTTTGCTAAAGAGATCATATTCCTGACATCTCTGCTGGCAAAGCTCCTTGCACTGAAGCATCCTTTTGATCACTTAAACAATGCCACTTTAGCCCAGTTTTTAAATTTTATTTTTAGGGCAGTGATTGCTCCCCCCCTCCCCCCACAACCACTTCTTTGACAAATAAGCATAAGTGCCATTCAGTGGGTGAAAGAAGAGAAAGTTTCACACTAACAGACATCCTCATGTCTAACTTAATCTTTCTAAAGATAATTCTAAAGGTATTATCCTCAAATTCACATTCCCATTCTCAACTCAGAGTCCTCTGACCAGGATATACTTTTTTCCATTGGTTGTATACCTCTCTTTTTTCTTCTTCTTCGCCACTAATAGCTTTTGGCTTGTCAAACCTTTGCCCTTGGAAGGGGAAATTCCCTCTCTCTCTCTCTGAAATCAAGGGAAATTTAAAAGGTTGTCTGTCTGTCTATCTATCTCTCCTGCAATTTGTTTACCTCTTTTGTACCATAAGGCTAAAGCAGCCTTTTCCTTAAGAAAGATGACAAAGTTGGGGTGGTGACATGTGATGATAAAGGTGGACATGGTTATGAATGGTGTGGAGAGAGTGGACTGAGAGATATTTGCTTCCCATTTCATAATACTCTCATTAAAAAAAATGAAAAGATGCACCTGAACCCAGAATATATTTAAAAACTCTGTGGGCCTGTTCAGACATCACTCTAAACCATGGTGGTTGGGGAAATTCCTGAAACCATGGTGGCTTAGCGTGTCATGTGTGTGTGTGAGGGGAGAAAACCATGTTCCACATGGTTACTAAGCCACCCCAGGTAACCACCCCCTGCAAAAGGGTTAAGGGAACCCGTGGTGGCTTCCTGTTACAAGTGGTGGGCTCCCCGGTGACTTAAACAGGCTCCAGAGGACCTCCAGGCTGGGGCCATTGAGTCCACTGGCTAGATCGTCTACCAATGCAGGTGACACTCTAGCCTCCAGGGACTTTCTTGATGGTCGCGCAGCCATTCCAGATGATGGAGCAGCCACTGGGAGCCCGTTCACACCATGGAGGATGTCAGGATGTGCCCTAACTACTCAGGTAAGTTCGCCTTGTAACTACGGGGGGGGGGGGGCGTAGTGGAACCATGCAGCACCGTGTGATTCTCAGCTGTCTGACAGGCCCATATGTGGTGGTTCCACTACACCCCCCCAGATTTCCCCTAGCCACCCTCCCTCTGTGCACATGTGATTAGGCCCTGTATGCCAATACCAGGAATTTTGTAAACTTACACTTTTCTTGGTGGCACTTTGTTCCTGGAATATGGCATGGGATATGTTACCTGCTGATCCATGATCCAGCGAAATACAAAAATCCCATATCATACCTTCCCTAGGCAAGGAGGAATTTGTCACAAGCCTAACCTACCTCACAGGGTTGTTGTGAGGATAAATCGGAAAGGAGGAGGAAGATCATGTACACCACCTCGGGCTCCTTGGAGAAAAGGTGGAATATAATTGTATCAGATAAGTTTTTAAAAACTTATGGAACTAGTTACCACGAGAGGTGGTGTTGGCCACTAGCTTAGATGTCTTTTTAAAAACAACAACACAGTGTACAAATTCTTGGAATTCAGGTCTATAAGTGGACATTAGCCAAACGGAGCCTCCATGATGGGAGGCAGTGACTGATGAATGCTGGGACAATCAGCAAGGCATGAATAGTATAATGTGCTCTGCCTATAAGCTTTCTGGCGGCACAATGGGTGGCTACTGTTGGAAGAAAGCAGGGAATCCAAATGGACTCCTGAACTGGATCCAGCAATGCAATTCTTATGTTTTAGGGTATCTGAAAAAATGGCACAATACATTGCAAGATATTGTTTTTAAGAGAATGCTGTAGTTCCTACACATTCTCTTTATTTTATGTAGAACTGTGAAGAGATCTAAGGACAGGCTTAACTTGTGCTGACAGTTCCACATCTGTTTTAACCTATTAGGTTCTGACCTGAAATACTGGGATTACAACACTGGCCTACCTGACAGGGCTGTTGTTAAGTAATACTGCAGGAATACATGTGAAGTGTTCTGAACATTGCAAAGCAGTGACTCTCAAACTGGGATTTAACTATAGCCAGAGCTGAGGCCACAGGACATGTGCGGTGGTTGCACTTGCGGCTATAGCAAATCAGCAAATCATTGCCCTAGTAATCTCAGAAAAAGTCCCCCATGCCTGCGTTTGAGAAACCTTCCTTGCAAGTGCTATGTGAATGCAAAGCGTCAGTGTTATATTCCTGCAAATACAAGCAACCAGACACACTATTAGCACACAAAACTCCAACACCCACAGTGCACTGCAAAAGAAGTAGTCCCTAACAATCAACTGTAGAATTGTCCCAGCATGCAAATGCAGCGGCTTAGAAAATGTCGACGCAACAGAAACCAAAGAAGGCTTTCTGCCTACCCGTAAATGTCCAGCACCCCAATAAAGGAATGTTGCTTGACGGTTGTGTGCAGAGCTTTGTTGATATGTTGCACAATCCAGTTGAATAGCTGGGCATAAATATGCTTGGCCAGAGCATTCCTGGCATTCACAACCTGCGAGCGGGACATGGTCTTGATGAAGGTCTCCGAAGTGGTGACCAGTTTCCGGTGGGAAAGCCAGTGTTCCATCTGGCTGCGCTCCACTCCCAGCAATCTGCAAAAATTATGCAGGTGTTCATCCTCTTTCTAGGATATAAAGAAAGACATCCAGTTCAGCAAAGCATGCAATGGTGGCCGCAACCAGATGACAAGAACCCACCCGCCCTTCTGATTAACTTGGAGGGCGAGGGAAGGAGGCTTTCAATTTTATAGATGAAGCTTGTTTCCAGATATACTGCTTCCAGCGTCATCTAGTAATTTTGGTGCTGCTCAAATTCAACTCATAATATGTTGCATCATTAATATGGCTCATCAAGATCCTTAAGAACTACATTACTATTCTAACCAGGGGGCAGAAGATAGATAAAGATCACCTGCTAGGACTCTGGGTCATTTGCTACATGAGTTTGTGACATCCTATTGTTTAACAAGATGAAAACAAAAAGACCTCCGCTTCACCTAAATTAGACTGCTGGAACAGAGAATGCTTAGGGGGGAAGCAAGGTATGTGTGTGTGTGGGGGGGGGGGAGGAATGACTGAAAGTCCAGTTCTGGGACTGTATACCTCATTCCTGGGCTGAGCATGTGCTCAGAGGCACTTTTTTCTTTCATTCCTAGTGTAGGTCCCAAGCCACTATTTTGCACTGACTTCAATTGTTGGACCGGGGTTCAAAGGAGCTCACGCAAAACCTGAAATCTGTCCACCTCTGTTGTAGGTTACAACTATTGTAAATAAAGCATTTTTTCAGGTCTCCCCAAGTTAAATGTCCTACTCCTTATACCAAATAGTATAAATCACCACATGAGTTGGGATCATCAGGTAGTGGGTTTCTCTGTCTCATGGCAGCTCGATATGGCCAAGGGGTGGGAAAATGCACCATGGGAATATTGATATGGAATTTCCCACCCGCTTTGAGTATTTACCATGAATGCTTGCAAAACCCAGATGTTTTCATAACAACTGTCTGCTCCTGCCCTCCGTGAGCCCCTGTCCACATGCACACACCCCTTTACCCTTATAAAAGAGGGATATTAACTGGTGGCTGGACCAATCACCTCCACAGTTTGTAATTTTCTACATATGCCATGATCCCTGAAGGAAATTATGGCTCTGAGGATGGTCAAATCCATCAGTTTAAGATGTGAGATTGGTCGGAGAGGCTGGCCAATTGGCCTGTCTGCGAGTGACTGGGTGAGCTTTCAGAGGGAACTGCCTTATAAAGACTCTGACCATTGGTCCATCTCACTTAGTACTGTCTGGCAGTGGCTCTCCAGAGTCTGAGACAGGGGTCTTTCCCAGCCCTACCTGGAGATTCCAGGGGTTGAACCTGTGACCTTCTCCATGCAAAGCACATTCGCTACCACTGAGCTATGGTCTTCTCCCACCACCTGTAAGCCACCTTACAAAAGTAGGGGTATTTTGCTTGCATTGGAAGGGGATTGGCAGGGAAGGGCCAGTGTGGTATAGTGGTTAGAGTGTTGGACTGGGACTCGGGAGACCGTGGTTCTAGTCCCCACTCGGCCATGAAGCCCATTGGGTAACTTTGGGCCAGTCACTGACTCTCAGCCTAACCTAACTCACAGGGTTGTTGTGAGGATGAAATGGAGAAGAGGGGGACTACGTAAACTGCCCTGGGTTCCTTGCAAGAGGAAGAAAGGCGGGATAAAAATGTAATAAATAAATAAAGGGGGGAGGGGGAGGGGGAGGGGAGGGAAAGCAAGCCCCATTTCAAGGCTGATCCAAATGCAAATGGGTCTAGGATAGGCATGAGACAGGTTGCCCATTTTTTAAAGAGGGGTGGAGGCTAACATTTGGAGCCCTCCTCTTTGTAAACTGGCCTCACCTTAAATTTAACGTCTAGAAAACTGGGAGGAGGAAGTGGCTGTAAGTGACTTACTATCCCCTGCTTATTTCTAGGGCAAAACATAACTTTGATCTCACACTGCTTTGCAATGACAAAACAATATGCCATTGGTCAGCTCACTTTGAGCCTCACACCTGCAGGCCTCCCCTTGTCAAATCTTGAGAAATTACATGCTATTAAAAGACTACGCAGAAAGGAATGTTTCAACAAGGACCAGATTTTGGACTGAGCAAGGGTGGAAGGGCTAGCAATATGGCTCCATCCTCACTGACTCTGTCCCATAAGACCCAAGCAAAGGATCTTTCCAGTCCTGAGCATGAAAAATGACTGAGATTACAAAGTTCTCTCCCCTTATGCGCCTTGGCTACTGATCTCCAAGCACAAGCCAAGACAGAGGCAAACAGGAGCAAACAGCTGAGGTGCTTATGGGGAGACCTCAAAGAGCTTCTGCTGTTTTTCAGACTGGAAAATATGGGGTTAAAGAGCCCTTTGCCTGTATCTTCAAGACACAGAAAACGTGTTTGAGTTGTTTAATAATGGGTAGGGCCCTCTGTAAATGGTGGCTAAATTCGGGGCATGGGGCATCCAGTCCTCCAGATCTTATCTTTACTTTATAGCTCAGCCTTCCCCAGCCTGGCACCCTCCAGATGTTTTGGACTACAACTCCCAGCATTCCTGACCATTGGCCATGCTGGCAGGGGCTGATGGGAGTTGAAGTCCAAAACATCTGGAAGGCACCTGGTTGGGGAGGACTGCTTCAGATAATCCTGTAAGGTAGGCCAGTTATAAGACACTGTGCACCTCAAAAGCTGGAGAAAGCGTGATATGGGATCAGCCCAGTGCTAGCAGCATGGGTCCATTAGAGGTTCATCTAGTTGAGCAATCTGCTTTCCAGAGTGGCCAGTCAGATGCCTCTAGGAAGCCTACGAGCCTTCTCCTGCTGTTGCTCCCCAGCAACTGATATTCGGAGGTATACTGCCCCAAAACATGAAGTTTCCATGTATAGCTACCATGCGTGCAACTCAAGGAGAAAGCAAATGAGAAAAATGACATCCAGTTGAGTTGTGAGTGAGGGCCACACAAGGCTCTTGTCTTCTCTGCACCATCGTGTTTTGCTACATTGAGTTGCCTCGTCACTAATTAAACGAGTTAACAGACGAATCTAGCATCACAGAGCTACACTTACATTTTAATTAAATAACAGCAATATCATTAAGGGGAGACAACACCATAAGAGAAGATTTCCTTATGTGCCCAATTTGTCAAAGCCCTGAAATTAAACAGTCCATTGCACCATCTCTTGGGTAACAGCAGCAGCACTGCAAAGCACATTTTTATATTTTAATTAAAAAAAAGAAAGCTTCTCTGAAATGGGACATGACAATTGCCCATAATCAGAAGTAATACTATTGTGTTTATATTATTGCATTTGCACTGTTGGAATAATAAACATACACAAAGAGGAAAGGGGCATTGCTAATGCACCTTTAGAGACACTTTCTTT
Organism: Heloderma suspectum; assembly: GCF_057233095.1. Lineage (NCBI taxonomy): Eukaryota > Metazoa > Chordata > Lepidosauria > Squamata > Helodermatidae > Heloderma > Heloderma suspectum. The sequence goes on from NC_139459.1 coordinate 17,049,688, forward strand.
TTTTAGCTGTGTAGCTCATAAACTTGTGGTTTGTTCAGGTGTCCATGTTGTTGTTTTTCTGAACTGCCACAATCCAACCTACCATGGAAGAAGGCAAATCACCCACCTCTGAGGGTCATTATTAAAGCTGACATGCTGGAAATCAGACAGGTCTGACCCTTGAAGCACAATCCAGTGGAAAATTCTCTTGCATAAGCCTTGTTGAAATGAATGGGAGCTGTGCCCAAAGGTCTCCTGATCCCTTAAAGGGCTCTGCCACTTCTCCTTCTCTGTCCCTTATGTCTGGAACTCCTTTCCAGAACACCTACATGGTGCCAGCTCTCTCCTTCTTCTTTCATAACCAGCTCAAAACTCACCCCTGAAGCATTTGGCCAGAAGATGTTTGCTTCTGTTTTTCCCAACTTTGGGTGTCCAGGTGTTTGGATGAAACTCCCATCATCCTCAGCAAGAATGGCCAATAGTTAGGGATGATGAGAGTAGTAGTCCAGCAACATCTAGGGACCCAAGGTTGAGAAAGGCTACCTGAATTGAGAGTTGCTGGCTAGGATCAGGATACTTTACAGGGCCATCTCCTCCCATGCTATTCCACGCATCTGCCTAGGTCAGCCTTCTCCAACCTGGTGCCCTCCAGATAAGTTGAACTACAACTCCCATCATTTCCAGGGACACTGGGAGTTGCTGTCCAACACACCTGGAGGGCACCAGATTGTGGAATGCTGTCCTAGAACTTCCCACAACCTAGACACACAGGAGAGATGCTATACAAAACTGAAAAAGCCCTAAGCTATTAACTGGGATTTAAGGGCAAAGTAAATTGTACAAATGGAGTTCTCCACGTCTGCTACAAACATACCGATATACTGCAAGTCTCTCCATCGCGTTCCGATTCAAGGTCCATGTTTCCAAGGTGCAGGATGGCAGCAAGTATCTTAAAAATCATAATCTGATGGGACTCCTTTACTCCTGAAAGGAACAATTGATATCCAATTTTCACAGAGGGAATATAAAGTGAGAATTGCTTTCATGTGGCTAAAGGACATCCACATTAATTAAACAATTAATGAGGCAACCATAAGTATGTTGATGAATGCATAAAAACCTGTCATCTCAAATTAAATACTTAGAAAATCAGGGTAAAGACAACTAGGTTCTAACACACACACATGCACGCACACGAACGCACACACCCCTCCAAGAGTTACACTATCACGTTATTCCCAGTCCTTGCAAAGGACAGCGGTGTCATCCATACGTTCTGTTGGGAAACTGTCCAAGTCATCTTTAAAATAATCCCTTACCAAGCAGGGTGAAAGCACGCCTGGTTTTCTCAAAATCATCTGCGTCATCCACTCCTTCGATGGATGGCTCCCCTCCCAGAGTTGTATACAAGAAGTCTTTGGCACACACTAGTAGAGAAGAAATGGAGAATGCAGGTTAGTAAAAGCAAGCATCTAGTTACCTGCTAACTCATATTTAGTTTAGCACAATTTTAATGGATTTTCTTGGTGACCACGCTATCATAGGTAATTGTTTTTCATAGGACACATCCCAGAACATACCATGAACAGCTGGAGCAGCTGGCATCTTGGCCCAGGCATTGTATGATGAGAGCTCTATTTCTGGGTTTATTCCGGGGAAAGTTACTATCTCATTAAAGTGGTTCTAACTTCCCCTGAGTGTTCTCAGGATTTAAGGCAGGTAGTCTTTTAGCACTGCAAACCATGCGTTGCTGTGCCTCCTGTTGAGGCGTTTTACTTGAGGCAGCACAGACATGAGCTGCCTGAAGGTTTACAAAATGACCTCTTGTCACACTTCCCCTTAAGTAAATTTACTCAAAAGAGTGCGTGACAATTTGTCATTTCAAGTGACATGCTGATGTGCCTATTGAGAGGCTGCTGTCTCTCCTAAGGCTTCAAAATGAGTTAGGCTGCAAAAATGAAAGTTAACACCATTATTATTATTTATTACCTTTCTATACTGCTCCATAGCTGAAGCTATGCATTGGAGGAAGAAAATCTTTTCCTTTTGAAGTTGGCCATAAAAACAGAAGAGAATACAACTTATGTTCCACCGCTGGCTTATGGAAGAGACTCTCTGCTTAAAATTTATATTTTCTACTCCATAATATGTATAACAAACACTTAAAACTTCCTTTTCATGATTAGTTCAGTGATTCTGCCTGATTAACTGGGCAACCAGCGAACTCTTCCTGAGGACAGCGAGCAAAGTCCTTTTCTTCATAACTTTCCGTTTTATCTACCTTTAATCAAAACGGCATGGTTCTCTTTGAAACGTTCATAGGGATTTTAACAACCACTGCAAGATACATTTCATGATGATTCTTAGGCCACATGGAAAACCCTCAGGGATAGACAGAGCACTGCCAGAAAAAGTCAAGTTACACTTTCAGGATAGCAAGGAAGTTCACCTTTGTGTAAGTATATAGACTCCCAGTGCCAGCAAAACCTATGGACTGGTTAACAAATGCGTGTGCACCACTTGATTTCTCAAGACTTGTAGCTGAATGCATGAAAGGATTCAATGCAAAAAGGATTGTGTGTGCTGTGATGCAAGACTATATGAACATCTATCTGGTGTTTCAATATGGGATGGGTTGTTCACACATGCAAGCCACCCCTCAACATTCCAGCCATCCAGTGAGTAGCACACACATGTAAACTAGCTCCAAGTACTACATATACCAAGGATGGGGAACCTCCAGCCCATGGGCCTAATTTGGCCCACTGAGATTCTGCATCCAGGCTGTGGAACATCCAAGCCTGGCCCCCTGGAGGAATCCCCACTGACATCTTCATTCTCAGATCGGAGGTAACAGTGGAGATGCAGCTGGCAGGGGGACTCGGCCAGCACCAGGGTGAGCAGCTGCTCCCCTCCGTGCTAGCCAAGTAGATTTGTATGGCATGTGTGACATGCAGAGCCAGGGACTCAACCAGTGCCAGGAGGAGCAGCCACTCTTCCTGGCACTGGCTGAGTGGTTTCATGTAGCACTGGCTGAGTCCCTTTCTCTGTGCTCAAGGAGGCACAGTACTCCCAGCACGGAGAAGGACAAAATGCCCAGAGGGTGGGGCAATGATGACACTGAGTGTGGCCACACCCACTGACATCATAAGGCCCACAAAAGGCCTGGTGGGGCAGATTTGGTCCCCCAGCCTAAAACAGTTCTGCATCCTTGACACACAGAGTACATCGACTATATAACAAATGGGGACCCCTATGAACATTCACAGATGTGGATGGCTTAAAAGATTGCAGTACATTCTCTAGGGCTGTTCACTCTGTGAAGGTTTGAGGCCTACAGAGGCAAAAGGAAAAAAGGTCAGGCTTAAGAGGCCTGGTGTTTTTTGTAGGAAGGGGTTATCCCTGAGAGGAGTAGTTTCATTTCCCCAGTCAAGTTCCAGTTTCAGTTCCCCAGTTAAGTTTCATTTCTTCAGGTTTGAAGCAGTACTTTTGGTCTTGGGGAAGGAGGGTATAAAAAGAGAGAGTCAGAAAAAAGAGAGCAGTGAGATCACAGTCAGGGAGACCAGAGCCTAAAGGGGGAGGAACCTGGAGAAGTCTAAGTACAGCTAGGGTAAAGGAACTTGCATTTTGCAACTTTATTTTCTCTTAATGCCTTTTATATCACTCATCTCTAATATGTAAATACCTTTAGTTGTGATTTGCTTGCTTTAATTTGCCAGTAAACTGTTGTGGTTAACCCCTGTGTCTAGAGTGTCAATCGCTCCATGTCTACAGCCTAAACCCTGCATTATTGGAAAGTGAAACGTAAATGGAAGGTGGGGCTCTTAAGGAGGCAAGACATCCTTAAGGCGTTGCTCAGGGGGTCCAGGTCATAAGAGGAACCCCTGACACACTCCCAAGCACAAAAACCCATTCACCCACCCCATTCATATGTCCCCTCCCTCATGCACACACTCGCTATTTCCACTCCTCATCTACTCCGTTCACATAGCATTCTCCATGCCACGGAGACATCCCAGCTTTCTTCGTTCTTCCTGTCCCCACCTCTGTCAGCCCCTGTGACTCTCAGTTCCCTCCCTCATTGCTGCTGCAGCCGCCACCATAGTTTGATCTGAAAGGAAGTTCCATCAAGAGGGCACCTTCCTTCCTTGCACAAACAGCTGCTTCAGGGCAAGGTGGCAAAAGCAACTATTCTAGGAAGGGAGAAGCCCTCTGGAAGGCACTTCCTTCCTCCCAGTTCAAATCTCAGCAGCATCCACAGAAGAGGTGCAAGGGATGTGTGTGTATGGGTGTGTAACAGAGAGAGAGAGAGAGAGAGAGAGAGAGAAGGCAGGCAGGCAGGCAGGCAGACAGTGGCATAGGAGTGTGCTGGCAGGTAAGAACTGGATGTTTCCACAGTTCCTGAAGCACTCCATGCATGCGATGCTCAGGATATGAACATTAAGACAGTACATGTGCGCTAGCCTGAGGAATCTTGGGAGAGGGAATTTTACAGTTTACTCCTGTTTCTTTTGCAAGTCTCAGAGGTCTCTACCATCCTTATTGCAAGTCTGAATTGAGCTCCTTGGAGGAAAGATGAAAATGTGCAGACATCAACATTAAAATAGTTATAACAAATAAATATATATTCATGTGCACTCTGATTCTCACCAATTTGCATAAAGATTCTGGCAAAGTTTCACTAGTTTCCTTCCATTTGTGTATGGTGTATTAACACACGCGCGCACTTGCACAAACGCACACAAGATAAGAACAAATTAAGTCAGGGTTTGATTTCAACAAACTCTCTCCCTGCATTTCAAACAAAGCCTCTGAATGTTTGGTCAAAGACTGTTTGCTGGCTGCTGGAACAGAGAACATGCCACACTGAAACAAACACTCACCCACCCACCAAGAGACAAGCCCAGATGGAGGCTGTAGATGCTTTCGCTTCTCAAAAGCTTTCGAGCTGAAAGAGAAAACGCAATTCCCAGTGTTTTCCCTCCAGACACTGGAGTTGAAAGCAGCTACCTTAATAAACGAGGGTTTCCCTCTTGTGCCAGGGGGTAGTCTCTCTCTCTCTCTCCCTCCCTTTCCTTCCTCCTGCCCCCAGCCTTACCCAGCCCCCTTACATTGTGAATAGGATCTGCACTGTTCTAGATCCTAGTCGTTTTTAAAAAGAGGCTTTTATGGGGAGTTTAATCTTGCTTCTTCAAAACACACACAAAGGGAACCCTAAAATCTACAGTGTCGAAATCCCTCCTCACCTATAAAGCTGACTCAAGGACGGCCATGAACAAGTCACTATCACTCAGCCTAATGCACCACACGTCACGGAACACAGGAAGCTGCCTGATACCAAATCAGAGAACTGGTCTGTCGAGCTCAGCATTGGCTACACCAGGAGCAATCTGGCCTTCCGAGGTACCCCAGAGGGCCAGGCCTCGTCCCGTTGTCCCCGCTACTGTTCCCCTACTGCCAACAGTTTGGTGCTTTCCTGGCTTTTGTGCCGTTTTCCCTTCCATTCGGAAAGGTGGAAATGCCTCTCTTAAGACTTAGTTACTGACAGTAAGAGCTTTAAGCTTAAATATGCTGGTGCTTGGGGTACTTTGGGGCCTGCCCCTTTTGCCTTTGGCCCCGCCCACCCCTGGAATGCGGTCCCCAAGAGCTTCTCTGAAAATAAATGAGGCTCTTGGACTGAAAGAGGTTCTGCATCCCTGGCCGACAGTGACTGGCAGCAGCTCTCCAAGGTTTTAGGCAGGGGTTTCTCCCAGCTCTGCATGGAGATGCCAGGGATCGAATCTGGGATTTTCTGCATGCACTCTACCTCTGAGAAGACCAAGCAACCAGGTCCAAGGGAACACCATCAAAGGGAAGCACAGCCAAGGTGCTCCTGATAGGAGCTGCTGACTAGTCTGCCAGTAGTGTCTTCCTGCTTCCTTTTACACAAGCTGCTAGGAGACTCAAGCCAAAGGGAGGAAGGAACTTGGCCATCTCTCAGACCGGCTTATTGTCAGGGTGGAAACTGAGCCAATAGAGCCCCAGAGCAGTCCTGATTCTGAGGAGGAACAGCAACCCGTGGGAGAGGAGCTCGCTCATCTCTCACAAGCACAGCAGCTAGCAGAGATTCCTCCTGCCAGCATTCCTGGGATAGATAGTGACCCTGGCAGTGAGAGAGTGCTGGAGGGGGGCTTGCTGGACGCTCAGCGCAGACACAGGGAGCGACGACAGATGGAGGGCACAGAAAGGAGGCATAGCGCTCGTTTGGCGCGCAAACAACGCTCACGTCCCGAGGGCCCAAGGGAAAGAGGGAGGATCTCTCCCTAGCCCATAAGTTCAGGGTCTTCCCATGGTTCTCCTTCAAACGGGGACCAACTGCCTAACCTGGAGCATAGGCTACTCTGCTATCTTTCCCCAGTGCTGTTCCTTGCTTTGTCGCTAGTGATTAGTATCTGAAAGAGTCATAAAGGAATAAAGTCTCGGAAAGAATCCTCGTCGTCTGTGTCCTGAGTTGGCTATTGGTGGGGACTGCAAGAGGCAGCTAGGGCACTCCTAACACTTATATTCCAAGCACAGTGGGGCAGAAGAGTGATGCCATACAAAGTAGCATACTATGGCTGCAGCCCAAAGGAGGAAACCAAAGCTGCAGGTGCTGTCTGTTGCTTATTAGGGAACTGAGTACCCTAAGCTGCTCCTCAGAGGCAGAATGAAATCTAGGAAAGGCTTTAAGCCACACATCTTTATCAGCCTTCCCCCACATGGTGCCCTCCAGACGTGTTGGATTACGTCTGCCATCACACCCAGCCAGTGCAGCTGCTGGGGGTCTGGGCTGGCTGGAGATGATGGGAACTGTAGTCCAAACATATGGAGGGTGCCAGGCTGGGGAAAAATGATCTATATGGTTTTCCATATTCCAGGCAAAGAAGCATCTTCTCAAGAAGAGCACCCAGCTCAAAATATTTTTGACCACTCTGATCCCTGACGGAACCTTTTGTTTTTCCCTGTGATTTCCTGAGGCTGCAGGGACATCCTTTCCATTTTTAAAAAAACAGGTTTTTGTGTCTTATCCTTCAGCTCCTTCACATATCGCACTGAAGGTTTTTGGAGCTCCCCCTCAGCGTTTTGGGAGTGACTCGGCTGTCAGTTGCTGTTGAGAGAACACATGGGGGCCCCCAAAGCCCCTCCGGGTACCTGGCACTCAAGCTTTGGTTTGTGCCAAAGCACCATTGCCTTGGAGTGGGAATCGATGGTTAACAGAAGCCATTTCAGTCGACTCAGGGTGGAACCAGGAATTGCAAGGAAAACAGGGTTCTCTTACAAGTGTATGGAGCCAGTCTGGGGGCACTCACAGGTGATAACCAATATTTGGGATTGGGTGTTTAACCCCTTCTGACTTGCTAGTTCCCCCACAAATTCCCCACCCAGCTAAATTTAATTGATTTTTCCCACAGCTCAAATCTAAAACCAGAAGTAAGCCTGACTTGAGGGGAAAACGTCCCTGAAAAGAGATTTGCAGGGCAGAATCAGAAGGTACATGAGGGATTAAGCACCTGCTCTCTCACCAGTCCTCCCTTCTAAATCCTGCTCCCACAATTCCATTATCTCAGCAATATTGGGGTTAGGAATACGCATTTGCCAAGTTGACATGTTGTTCTACCCTGTATTGGGGGTCAAACCATGCTAGCATCCAGCCAAAGAGAAAAAGGATTTTACGAGGCCTTTCAAACTCGTTGCTCTATTTGTACACACTGACACACTAATTATGCATAAGTAGCAAAGCAAACATTTTCCATTGTAGTTATACCAGTGTAAGCCACATCATGATGGTAGGGCAGAGACAGGCTTGGTGTCAAGAGCAGGCATGGTTGGGCACCTGCTGAGGACCCACACCCCAGCAGGGGCCCGCTGACAAGAGCTTCCTGGAGTTGCTCCTCATTTTCACCATTGCAACCTACTTGTTCACCTGCCTCTTGCTCTGGCCCAGGCAACGGTGGCAGTGACGAGGAGGAGGAATAGATATCACTGCCTACTTGCTCACTGTCTGCCAAGCAAACAAGTGGTAGCTATAATGAGGAGGAGGAGCAGTAATAATAGCTGGTAACAATGGTGGTGAGAGGGTAAGACTCGCAGATGAAGGGGGCCCATGGAACTCCCTCAAAAACCTGGAACTGGCACTGGGCAGAGAGAGGGAGGATGTATTGTAGAACCCCTTGCAACAGTGTCTGGGTGTAGGGGGCAGCTTTTATACCTCAAGTATGCATGCCATAGTGCAGCCCATTTACTTTGTCCCAGAGAACTGAATGGGAGCCACTGAGGCCAACTCCGCCAGTATTTGCATAACCTCGCTCATTTCTGCACATAGCCCCACCCTGGATTCCATATCCTGAACATAGTCGCATCCAGGAACTGGCTGTATGGAATCTCAGGTCCGGGATCTTACAATTTTGGTAGTGCACGGTAGAATGTGGTAGATCTCTTTCAGTGGAGAGGCTGAATATACAAGGGTAGTATACTCACCTAGCGAGAGTTCTTTCAATTCTGGAAGATGGGCGGAGGCACATAGCTGGTAGAATATGTGATAGTTTCGCTCATCTCCTGCCTGAAGAGTAAAACAGACTTGGTTTCAGACATAAGGGATGCAAAGATTGGATAACCGAGAGAACCTCCTTTCCCCTCCTGCAGGTCTATCCAAACTTCAGATTCCACACACACCCCTCCCCAAGATGCCAGCTAAGGATGAGTTTTATTTTATTTATGCTAGCTCAAGTTAGCTGTAAACCATGTGTAATTACTTTTAAATGAGCAGTGAGGAAACAAGAGGCACAGTTCTGATCTTCATTAATAAAAGAACAGGAATGTCCAAACCATGGTCCTTAAAAACCTGTGAAGGGACACAATTATTACTCCCATTTTATAGTAGAACAACAGGGTTGAGACAATGAGACTTTCCCAAGCCACATACAAATCCGTGGTTCAGCTGGGATTTAACCAAGGGGTCTCTGGATTCAAGCCTCACAGGCCATCCAGTCAGTGGAGGCTGGTGACTCCAATGTTAGTAGGCAGTGTATCTGCTGTGGGTTTCAGTCAGAACCAGTCAGAACTCTAAAGGAGTTCTGATTGCTTCTGACTGAAACCCAGAGTGGATGCACCACCCCACTGTCATTGGAGCCACCAGCTTCCACTGATTGGGAAACTGTAGTTTGTTTGGGGAAAATGTGAAACCGCAGTTAAGAATGAACCAGGAATGGAGGATTTAAATCTCCTCCTCTCTCATGTGAAGGTAGTGCATACAAACGAGACCTGTGCCCACTTGTTTTCCTAGCAATGAACCATACTTATGTTTGAATCACGTCTGAAAGATGGGCATTAGCAGCTGCTGACTGCCATTTTACCCTCATCCTTTTCTCCTGGAAGTGTGTCACTTCCAGTTGCACAGCCTTCCCCCAGTCTGGGGTCCTCCAAATGAGTTGGACTACAACTCTCAGGAAACAGCAAGAGGGGAAGGCACATACGTGTCCTGAAACAGAAAATATTCTCAGTTGCCTGAAAAAACTTTTATTATGCCCAGTGTGCTTCAGAAAGGACTTCCCTTCCTCAGGGACCGCTTATCTTTCTCCAAAAGTATTGCAAACAAAATGCTTAAAAAACCATTTTAAGACAGAAGAAGCATTTGAAGGTTTCTTTGCAACACACTGGAGAAAGAGAAGTGGTGCCTGAGGGAGGAAAGTCCTTTCCGAAATGCATGGGCATACTAAATGTTTTTTCAAGCACCTGAGAATATTTTCTGTTCTTTTTTGGACTACAACTCCCATCATACCTCAGCCAATATGGCGGAGGTTGGGGGTTGGAGGAAGGCTGCAATAGCATGAAAAAGTGAATATTTTAATGCCATACATACTAGAGAATACTACACTGACAGAGGCTGGGTGCACACAACATGCTAACCCACACTTAGCGGTTGAGTGTGGGTTGTTGTTGAACTGTGGGTTAGAGTGTTATCTGAACCCAGGACATTTTCCCCAGGGTGGCTTGTTAACCATACAATGTGGCTTATTTTTCTCAAACAAGCCACCTTGAGAATCCATGGTTTGTTGGGCGGGTTTGGGCAACATGCTAACCCACGGTTAAAACAACAACTCATAGTCAACCAATGAAGGTTAGTGTGTTGTGTGAACCCAGCCAGAGAAATACAACATAAAATGATACAAGCATATCTTCTGAAAGTGGTCTTTTGGTTATAACGAGTGGGATCTGCAACAAAAAGTTGTACTCTAGACTGCTCCTGATCAGGATTCTAGCCAGTCAGACATGCTCTCTTCCAGGAGATTCCATTGCATTCCTCCTACCCTCAACAGTTCCCCCACTTTCACCACCACCAGTCAGTTAGCGTTCTGTTCCTAGTCATATTTTTTGTTTTTCTGCAACTCTTGCTCCAAGCCTGCTGGTAACTCCCTCTTGTGCATGGATGGTGTTGTTCTGGCTACACAAGGATCCACACTCAATGAATTAGTTCTCTCTCAGTAAAAAGGATGGTTCTTGATCTTTGTTACCAGTTACCTGAAAATCCACAATTTAAAAACAACAACAACAACACACACGTTGCTGGAGTTTGGTGTCTGAGGAGGGTAAGTTAAGGTAATGTTAAGGCAGAACTTTCCATCCTACCATCTACAAAGGCAGGCATCAAAGGCATTTATAAGCACCCAGGATCCCAAGTGGTTTTGGACCAAAACCTTTGCAGCTTTAAGCCTGAGCTGAGAAACTGCTACTGCAAAACTTCTGCTGAACAAGAACAGAGGGCACCAGCCAACATCAGTTCAGTAGAACACAATATGAAAACAATTTGGAAACAAATCAGGATGGTAAACAATAGATGGGTGGGCAACTATTTTTCTATCAAGGGATGCATTTCTGGGGTGGGGTGAATCTGCTGAGCACTGCATACCAGTGACTGGTGGGGCTGAAGCCAGTTGGAAGGATCAGACCAGTGGTGAGCAGAGCCATCCCCTTCCTCTCTCTTTCTGGCATTTTTCACACGGAGCTTTTATCCTGCTGTTGAGATAGCGCTCTCACGGAAGTCTGTGGGTTCTTTAGATGATGCCGTGAACCTCCAGGGCATCTCCTGAACTAAATGCTCTCTGTTCCATTTTTAAATAGATTGCAGATAATGAGCTATCAAATTACCCCGTTGTGTTCCGCTTGAGTTCCCTCCGTGAAAAGAGGAAAAGCGGCAAGAAGAGGCGCAAGATCAATGAAACACATGGAAGGCTCAGATACGGGGAGAAGGAGGGGGAAAGGGGAGGAGGGAAAGGAAGTGTGTGAAAAAGGGAGTCGTTGTGATCCTGCATTTAAAATGGAAGCAGAAAGACCCATTTTAAATGCGGGATTTTAAGCTGGTATAGAGATACTCTCTGTCACCCCCTTTTCTCCCTCTTTCTCCCCAGAGGGTCAAATTACACATTATGTCAGCTGAGACTATTGTTTAAAAAAAAAAATAGAGGAAATGTGTGAGGTCCTGATTCAGATCGGGACATGCCCCAGGAGGGGAGGATTAAACCTCTCTTCCCCATATTTGCTTCCTGAAATCCCCCCCTCTCCCAGCATAGGGATTTTAAAAAGAGGAAAAAAAACCACTCTCCCTAGATTCTAAGGGAGACTTTCTTTGTTTTTAATCCTTCTGTGTGTGGTGGGGGGGGGGGGGGATTTCAGGAAGCAAAGAGGCGGGGAAGGTTTAATTCTCTCCTCCCAGTGTGTGGTGGACCTGATCTGAATTAGGGCCATACACATTTACTCTAAAGTAAAACAACAACAAAAAAGAATTGCCTTCGCTACATGCTGCACAATTAACTTAACATGTAGTTTGACCCCCAATGGGCTGCCATGGAAGGGATGATCGCTCTGGCCAGAGGTCTGAACTATTTGCTTGCAGAGGTCTTTTGTTATTAGGCCAAGGGTCAAAAGATATTAGCTTGACAGCCACATGCTGCCCACCAGATTCTAACAGAATCTGTGATAAATGGATGAAGATAAGCAGCGACCTTGTAAATACTAAGGGCAAGCAACACTCCTGATGACTCTCGACACTGGTTTGGGCAGGGAGCATGACCTGCCCACAGAGGTCAGAGAAAGAGACGGAAAGGAAGCAAAAAGCATATGATAAGTATGGAATTCATAGTGATAATTTAGAACTTGCTCCCTCTTGTACTGTTTAAAATGAATCCTCACTAAAAACCTTAGCTATGCTATTTTATTTTTATGGTTAAATGTTATTGGTTTTGTAAAAAAATTGTGAAAATTGAATAAAAAACAAGTTTTTAGAAAAATAAGGACTCTTCTCCCCACCTGTCCTGCAGCAAATCTCATCATTTAGTACAAGTGGAAGGCTGTCCACCCCACAGAAGTTTGAAGTGGACAAGGTGTACGGCAGAATTACACATGACACAAGGATACTGCCACAAACAGCAGTCTGGTGCCAAGTCCCCCATCACCACCCCAAATCAGGGGCAAGGAAATGTAGAACGTCATGATACAATGACACAGAGTAAGTAATAAGTAGGGATGGAGAAGGGTCAAAATAGGAGCCCTGTTTTAGGCAGGAGCCCTGTGTCAAGTGTAACATGTAGGTCAGCCGCTGAAGCAGGGGGGAAGAAAGCTGATAAACTAACCTGGAATACAACTCTTGATTTCTCGAGCAGATATGTCCTCATGTTGGCACCGATGATACGGTATCGTTTATCAAAACCAATCTGAATGTATTTCCCAAAGCGACTGCTGTTGTCATTTCGGGTTGTTTTCGCATTGCCGATTGCCTTTATGAAACAGAATAAAATATTAGAAACAAAGGCCCTTTTCGCAAGAAAGTGTATTATCTCTCAAGTACATTTTATAAACTTGCAGTTGCCTATAAATAAATAAAAATACATACATATATATAGAGGGGGGGAGAGAGAGAGAGAGAGAGAGAAGGACAGACAGAGAATGAAAAGTATCTTAAATAAGTAAGCTGTGTACTCTTTAAAATGACTATAATGCACTCCTTCAGTTTCTGGTTCCCCTATCTGTAAAACGGGAACAACAGTGATTTATTTTACAGGACTGCTTTTGAGGACAAACAATTAAGACTGCAAAACACTTTAAAATGACAAGATGCTACATATTGCAATGTATTTTGCTATCACATAACTGTGAATATGATTATCACCGTGGGCTGCCTTACCTGGCCATGGTCTCGGCCTTGACAAAGCAGTATTAATACATAGAGATATTCCATGTCATGTGTCCCCACGTGAATGAATTATTAGACAATCTTCCTCGAGGCTCCTGAATGGCTAGGAGGGACCTGAAACGGGGCATGCCTTTCTCCCCATACTCCTGACTAAGGATGATGTTTCTTTTCACACAGAGACATGTTTTACAATAGACCACACTAGTCAAGTCAGACGGAGTGTGCTGAGTTTGGGGGTTCAATAAGCTAACGGCATTTGGGAGGGGGGCTGGATGTCTCTCTCTGGGGATCTGGTGTAGGTCAGTGGACTTTATTCCTCCACCTACGATCAGCCTGTACATTTGTAAATGAACTCAAATGCTACAAAATACCAATAAGGCCCCAGTGACCTCCTTCTAAACTTAGGTAAATACTGTGCCCCTGGGTCTTCTCCTTCCTTGGAGGAGTGTAAATGAGTATTGCAATATGTTCCTGATACAAGCTTTATGGATTTGCTGCAAAAGCTGTTATCATTTCTTTAATATGTGCAGCTTGGATGGAACTGGCAAAACACTACTTCTCAAACACTGCATTTGTGATATTTTAGAATTTGGGATGGAGTGACAATGGAAAAACCTATGAAGTCAAATTAAACTTCCTGAAAGGTTGAAAAGTAGCAACTGTTATTGCTTATGCAAACACTGCATAAATATGAATTTTTGATCTACCTAAACATCTATTCCTTTGTATAAATGCACTGTGCTAACCATACAAATAAAGGATCCAGTATTTTAAATGGAAATATTTCTTCTTCCCTTTTGTGTTGTCTACTTGCTTTCCATGTATAGTGTGTGTCTGTGTGTGTGGAGTAGTAGTATTTATTTTAATTACTTAGGTTTTTATGCCACCTTTCCTTCAAAGAGTCAAGGGTGAAACAAATGGCATCCTTCCCTATCTCTCCATTTTATCCTCCCAGCAACCCTGTGAGGTAGGTTAGGCTGACAGTTGCACCCAATGCACCCATGTTACCAGTGAGTTTCACGGCTGAGTAGGGATTTGAACCCAGATCTTCCCTGTTCAGCATTCTAGCTTGTTACGCTGCAACCAAAATCTGGGCTGCAGAGTTGGAAGAGATGCAAGACTATATGCTATCTGACAGTAGGAGAATTCAGATTGCACAGGCATAGGAGTATGCTGTGTTTACAAATTGGGCAAAAAGCCTCAAGCACCTACAAGGGAAAGAGATGCTAATTCTTTTTTCTTTGCCTCTCCATGCAAGGAAAAGAAACTTTACAACTGAAAGTGAGCAGAACAGGGACACAGCGGCTACCCCAGCTCAACTTTATGTTGAAACTGCATTTCCTTTTAAAGGTGAACCGCTTGCATTTAGACAACAGGAATGGCCAACAACCTGCCCCAAAGACACCAATTCTAGGCCACCAAGAATCCAATCTACCCAAACTTCCAGAAGCAGAGAGTAAGCATCTATCAAGAAGCACATTTAACCATTTTAAATCCCACCTTTTCACCATTTAGGCCAGACTTGGATCCAGTCAGGAGTGGGCAATTTTGGTGGGGTTGGAGGATACACTGACCCCTGTGGAACCTTTGGGGGCTGCATGAGTGGGTGGGACTGGTGGTGGGGTCACGACATACATGCACACAAATTCGCCCCCCCCCCCGCCGCAATCCTAATCACTGGGGATGATGAAGTTAAAGCCTCCCCCTCAGCAACCCCTCTCAAGATCACTAATAGCAGTAAGGGAACAGCAATCTTGATAAGGAATGCTGGAGGGTGGGAGAAGAGGCTTTGACTTTTTCCCCTCCCCCAGTAATCCTGATGAAGGGTTTCCCCCTAACAGCAGTGGGGAAACAATGATCTGTTTCCTGCCACCCAACCGATGGCTAGTCAGTTTGGCGGCAGGGTACCCTGGAGCTCTGCAGGCCACACACAGAGCTGCCAAGAGCCACATGTGGCCTGCAGGCCATGGGTTGCTCACACGGTATTTAACGACATGTCTGGTCGCCACAGGTGACCAGGAATTGCATGCAAGCAAATCGATGGAACTCCGTGCAGGCAAGTGAGCACTCTGGTGGAGAGGGAATGGATTACACCATCCTTCCTCCATCGGCACGCTTGGTTTCTATGCAGCCATGGAGGAAGTAAAGTCTCTTCCTCTACTGATGGGCTGGTGGAGAGGGAATGCATCACCCTGTCCTTTCTCCACTGTCCACTTAGTAGAAATCAGTCAGTCAGTCAGTCAGTCAGTCTGTCTTTCTTAGTAGCCTGCATTTCCATGATGGCCAGAGAAAAGTCTAGTAACTTTTGTGAGCTTATTTGCAAGGGTGCTTTAGGTCTTCAAGGCATTTTACAAACATATTTGAATAAAACGTCTCTGCCTCAGCAGATGTGGGATTCTACATATAGACCTTCCACCCTTGAACAATCCAAAAGACTCCCTTTAACTCTATGCCTGAGGTCTACTCTGGAGGGCTACTCCAGCGGGCTAATAGCCCCTGGTGTCTCCCTCCAATGATGCCCCAGCAATGCCCCAATAGTTGCAGCCTTCCCTGAAGCACACCCTCCCTGAAGCATACCCTCTGGCCAGTCCAGGAGCAGAGCAGATAACTATGTCTGGATTAGGTTGGGGCCATACAGTTCTTGCCATATGGATCTTCCAAAGGCAGTTGACTTTATGTACAGAGCAAACACTGCAGCTGGGTCATAGGCGAGCCAAGCTACATGGTCCTCAAACTTTGCCTGAGTGAGGGTGGGTTCACATAGGTGAAAACTTAGCTTGTTGCTCCCCCATAATCCTGGTTTGAAGAACTGCATGAATAAAAGCCATGTGCACTGGTAACACACATCTTAATCCCCCAGTGATTTCTGCAGTTCTGAGAGAGCATTTTTGGCACTAGTTGCCGTAATAAGGCTTGATCTCCACATGCAGCAGAAAGAAATTAAGTAGAGTCCTGAAGTAGCGGATGGTACCATTTCAGACTACAAGGTTGTGAGTGTGTGTGTGTGTGTAGAGCATTTTTAATGTTATCCTTCAAACACAAACCCCGTCTCTAAACAGAACAATTCTGCATCCAATCTCAAATGTTCATCTATTGCAGGGGTGCCCTCCAAATGTTTTGGATCACATCTCCCACAAGCCCCAGCCAGCATGGCCAATGGTCAGCAATTATGGGAGTTGTCATCCAAAACATCTGGAGGACACCAGGTTGCCTACCCCAGAGTCATTTGCATAAAAAACAACAAAGAGACTTGTGGCACCTTGGAGACTAATAAACACACTGTGGAAAAAGCTTTTGTGGACTAGAGTCTGCTTCATCAGACTGAAAGGTTCTAGCACAGCAATCTCCCTGCTGTACTAGTTTTCAGTTTTCAGGGAATATTAGCAGGGTGGTACATATGGGAGCATGCAAAAATGTGACCCTCTACCTGCAGCCCAGGCAGCCTATCACCACATTTCTCTGTATGAGTAAATAGCCTCTTTCCTGCAGTGACAAAACAAAGGGGTACAAAATTTCACTTAAGCTCAGTAGTGAAGTGGCAAATTCAGAAGTGCAGGGGCACTTTGTGACAGTCACAGCCACAGCCCCTCACAGCCACGCCCCCTTCTAAGTTTATAAATCCTGTAAGATATACAGCCTTCAACTGGGATTCAAAAACAGTGCAGCTGAGAGTAAGGCAGTGGTATTTCAATTGGACGTCTGAGAAAAATGCAGGGGTGTTAAAATCTTTTTTCACTCACCCACCCACTCACCCACCCACCCACTCAAACACAAACATTTTAGGTTTTCAAAATATGATACTCTATGGAAGCTTCACCCTCTCAACTCAGCTCTCATGGACAGAAACAGCCCCCTTGCACACTCCCTTAGTGCCCCAACATTACCCATTAGCCTTCCCTAAGCTCCTTCATTATATCTCCTCCCTCCCCTCCAACAGAAATGTCCACACACCCAGCTGGATTGAAACACACACACACACACACCACAGAGAGAGAGAGAGAGAGAGAGAGAGAGGGAGGGAGGGAGGGAGGGAGGGAGGGAGGTGTAGTGGTAAATTTGGAAATACGGGAGCTCATTGTGACAGTCTCCAAGGGCAGTCTAAAAATTTCAGGCAGCTGTGTCAATTCCTATTAACAAACCAGTTCTAGGAGTTTTTATCTCCACCAGGAGCACATCTTTGGTAAAGCAAATAGGTCTTAATTGCCCATTCCAGACCAAGCCACCCCTAAATACCTTAGTTTACAACAAGGAACAATATATTGTTGCTTGGAAAATTCATTCTCCCCACAGCTACAGTGAGGATCGCAGCTGAGCTCAGAGGGAACAGGGAATTCTGAGTGGGGTGGCATATGACATCAGAGTCCTTGCTAATGAAAAGGTGCTGGGGCTGCATCGCTGCAAGTCCTGCCTCCACTACACCACTGCTTAAGCTTCCACTCATTGCAAGTTCCACCTGACCCAAACCATCTTCTCATTGACATTTCATCCCAACCCAGAAGTCAGCTCTGAAAACTCCCCATTTTGCCTAATGATAGGACCGGCACTAACTATTGAGCACACTGTTCCCAGGGCTGTGTGAGTTCTACAATTCTATGGAAGTGCAATGTGGGAGTGGCCACACACTCGAGCTTCCTGAAAATATTAGCTCTTTTAAATCAAGTTTTTAGCCCTTATAGTTGAGCAGCTTTGCCACACCCAAGCCATCTTCTTGTCACTGTTCCGACTCCCCTTCATCTGAAACCCAGTTTTGAAAAGTCACCATATTGAGCCAATCACAGAATTAACTGGCACAGGATGGGTTGAGGAAATCCTTGAGTGCTTTAGAAAAAAAAAGATTTACAAGTCCCAATCATAATTTAAGCTAAACAGGGTATATATTTTGTGTCTACAAGGAAGAAAATGATAATGATATGAAATTTATGAAAGTAACCTCTGTGTCTCTCTCTCTCTCTGTAGCTCATAAAATATGAACAAGCTTCTTATTAAACATCTAAATGCACACAGCAACCTTGAAGGGGTGGTGATAAAACTACTTCAAATGACACCAAAGAGAGGAGCAAGGCTGTCATGTTAGGACAGGAGGAACGTACCAGGTGATCTCCAAAGATAAAATGGCTTCAGTGCAACATGCCCGAGCAATTGTCATTTAGAGGCAAGCAGGCACTTTGAGAACCCATGGTTTGTTCTTGGGTTGTTCAAGGTGGTTAACAAGCCATACTGCATGGTTAACAAGCCATCCTGCGAAAAATGACCTGGGTTCAGACAACAGGCTAACTCATGGTTCAGCAAACAACCCACGGTTCAACAACAACCCACAATCAACCACTGATTGTGGGTTAGCATTTAGCCCCATTGGCTACAAAGAGACACAAGCATGCAGGGCAAAATGTAAAATATGGTGGTTGTAGATTCGCATCTGAGCACATCGGGTTTGGACATCTGAATTTGTGCTGGTAGCCACATCCCCATTACTTCTTACCCTACATTACCCATGACAACTTATCTGATAGGAGCCTATTATCCCACTCAAACCTCTCAGCATCTGCGGATGAGAGTTATAGGAAACATTCTACAATTTCAACATTCACCTCAAAATGCACACATCTGAGGTAGACTAATTACAGGGGGGGGAAAACAACCAATTATTCATCACTGGCATGGTTTTGATCAACACCACTTTGTTCCCTGGTGGTGGCTGCTTCCTGACACCATCTTCCTCCCTCTTCCCTACCCTGACGGCCTCATTTGCCCACAGTGCCATTGGAATTGGTTAGCTAAAGTGATGCATGCAATTTGTTCATGTACGTCTGTGACATCTTCCACAAAATTACATGGATCAGCACAGCCAAACGGTGTTGAGAACAAAGAATAAGAAAATTGGTGCCAAGAGGAACAGCACTGAAACAACCTGAAAATGTTTGCGAAGAGTGTTGAAAGCTACATGGAAGCCATTTCTCAGCTCTCACAAACGCAAAGGTAAGAAACTTCAGAACAGCCCCAATTAAAACACTGTTTGAAGCTATCGTACAAGCAACAGAATGTGCGGTGTATGCTCCTCCAATTAGGACCACCTAAGCTCCTTGTGAGATTTACTCATCACAGGATTTACTTCCACATGCCTAATTCCATCCTCTCATCAACACTCTTTCAAATTAACAATTCTGTCATCAGAAAACAATCCCGCAGGGATCACAGGGTAGAATCTCAATTACTGTCATTGGGACCGGGTTGGCTGTGTTAATAGAACAGGGAGGAAGGAAGCAATCATGTGGCTGCTGCAGACAGCTGGATCTTCTGCAAATACCATCCTAAGACGTATGACAGTGGCAGGGAAGGAACCACCACCAGATATTAAAAAGTGAAAAGGCCAAAGGGCAGATTAACAGTTCCACTGAACTTCCCTGAACTCTCAATATTATAAGAAGGCAAGCAGACGCAACATAATCCCATTACGGAATGAGAGGCAAAAATCCAAAGCTCCAGAAGAAATGCAATAGGAATGCTGCTGTTTTTCAATTGTGTTTCTAGAAGATCTTATGCACAGCTTGGAAACTACAAGTACCAGCACTGGCAAGGCCTTGTTTGAAGCACCATGTCCAGTACTGGGTTGCACCTATCAAGAAATCTATTATTAGCATTGCTTGCAAAATAGTAATCATTAAAACAGATGGTGTATACAAGGAAGGGCTGTATATTGCAAGGAATAGAAGTAGACACCATTCACAATGAATCTCTCCATTAGTACACACACAGAGACACACTGCACTCCCCACCCCCACCCCCCATGGCATCCCAGCTGATGGAGATGGAGTCACCAGGGTGCCTGGGATATGTTTTTGTATTGGGGTCTGAGCAGTCTGAAAGCAAAGCAAGGGTGTAGCATTGCAGAAGCTGGAACTGCAGCATGGTGCGCCAATGTGACAGCAATCACAGAACTGGGGTAGGTCCAGTCAGGATCAGGTGTAAGAGCTGGAACTGCACACATAGAATCATAGAATCATAGAATAGTGGCGTTGGAAGGGGCCTATAAGAACATCGAGTCCAACCTCCTGCTCAGTGCAGGAATCTAAGTCAAAGCACCTGACAGATGGCTGTCCAGCTTCATCTTGAATGCCTCCGGTGTGAGAGAGCCTATTACCTCCCTAGGTAGTTGGTTCCATCATCATATTGCTCTAACAGTCAGGAAGTTTTTCCTGATGTTCAGCCGGAATCTGGCTTCCTGTAACGTGAGCCTGTTATTCTGTGTCCAGCACTCTGGGATGGTTGAGAAGAGATCCTGGCCTTCTTCTCTGGGACAACCTTTAAAGTACTTGAAAAGTGCTATCATATCTCCCCCTCAGTCTTCTCTTCTCAAGGCTAAACATGCCCAGTTCTTTCAGTCTCTCCTCAGAGGGCTTTGTTTCCAGTCCCCTGATCATCTTCACTGCCCTCCTCTGAACCCTTCTCCAGTTTGTCTGCATCCTTCTTAAAGTGTGGTGCCCAGAACTGGACACAGTACTCCAGATGAGACCTAACCAGTGCTGAGTAGAGGGAGACTAGTATGGGATTTGGAAGCTATACTTCTATTAATGCAGCCCAAAATAGCATTGGCCTTTTTTGCAGCCACATATCACATTGTTGGCTCATATTCAGCTTGTGATCTACAACAAACAGGAGCCATGGCAAGCCTGGCGGGAGCTGGAAGTAAGGCTGCCCAAGAGCCTGCTAGGAGATGTTGTACCAGCAAAGGTCAAGCAGATATTGAGATGTTCTGTGCTAGTGCAGCCAAACTCTCCCCTTCCTGGCCATGAGCTGTGATGGAAGATGCAACTGGTGCCTCCTCCTCCTCCTCCTCTTGAGCAGACCTCTCTTTCCAAGTAGTCTCTTTGCATCTAGGTGAACACCCCTCCGCTAATTCTGTATCTCCTACTGGCCTCTTAGCTCCTGGGAGAGGGCGTGAAGGGGAAGAGTTTGGACCCGTAGTGTTGTGTAGGGGCCCAGCTGAGTTGGACTGCTTGATCGGTTCTTCAAAAAGCAAAGCAAAAGCTTTCGACAAAGTGCCTCATGATATCCTGATGAGCAAACTAGCTCAAAGTGGGCTAGATGAAACAACGATCCGGTGGATCCACAGTTGGCTACAGAATCGGACTCAAAGACTGCTTATCAATGGGAGCTTCTCAAACTGGGGAGAGGTAACGAGTGGGGTACTGCAGGGCTCAGTCCTGGGCCCAGTGCTCTTCAACATTTTTATGAATGACTTGGAGGAGGAGGTGCAGGGAATACTGATCAAATTTGCAGATGACACAAAATTGGGCATGATAGCTAATACTTTGGAAGACAGAAACAAAATTCAAAGTGATCTGGATAGACTGGAGCACTGGGCAGAAAACAACAGAATGACATTGAAGAGGGATAAAGGCCAAGTTCTGCACCTAGGAAAAAGAAACCAAATGCACAGTTACAAGATGGGGGATACGTGGCTCAACAACACTACAAGCGAGAAGGATCTTGGAATTGTTGTCGATCACAAGCTGAATATGAGCCAACAATGTGATGTGGCTGCAAAAAAGGCAAATGCTATTTTGGGCTGCATTCACAGACGCATCGCTTCCAAATCCCAGGAAGTACTAGTTCCCCTCTACTCAGCACTGGTTAGGCCTCATCTGGAGTACTGTGTCCAGTTCTGGGAACCACACTTTAAGAAGGATGCAGACAAACTGGAGAGGGTTCAGAGGAGGGCAACAAAGATGATCAGGGGACTGGAAACAAAGCCCTATGAAGAGAGACTGAAAGAACTGGGCATGTTTAGCCTTGAGAAGAGAAGACTGAGGGGAGATATGATAGCACTCTTCAAGTACTTGAAAGGTTGTCACAGAGAAGAAGGCCAGGATCTCTTCTTGATCATCCCAGAGTGCAGGACACGGAATAATGGGCTCAAGTTACATGAAGCCAGATTCCGGCTGAACATCAGGAAAAACTTCCTGACTGTAAGAGCAATACGACAATGGAACCAATTACTTGGGGAGGTGGTGGGCTCTCCCACACTGGAGGCCTTCAAGACGAGGCTGGACAGCCATTTGTCAGGGATGCTCTGACTTGGATTCCTGCATTGAGCAGGGGGTTGGACTCGATGGCCTTGTAGGCCCCTTCCAACCCTACTATTCAATGATTCTATGATTCAGGTGTGCTGGTGTCAGGGGCTCCTTGGAGGCCTCTCTCAGTCTAATCCAGTAGCCAAGTCCAGACACAGACAAAGGGATTCTTTTCAAAGCTTTATTCCTCTTTTACAACTTAACAACTCTACCGTTAGCAACTAGATATGAGCAGCAGAATACCTATGCCCTAAGTTGGAACAGTTGGTCCCTGTTTGAAAGGGAATTACTGGCAGACCCCTGAACTTAAGGACTAGGGAGAGTCCCTCCCCTTTTCCCTTGGATCCTCTGGGCGCAGCCGTTGTTTGCGCGCCAACCAGGCACTACACCTCCTTTCTGCGCCCTCCATTTGGCGCCGCGCGTCCATCAAGTCTGCTTCCCGCGCTCTGTCACTCCCAGGACTGCTATCTAAGCTAGGAATGCTGGTGGGAGGAATCTCCATCAGTTGTTGGCCCTGGGAAAAAGGAGCGTGCTCCTCTCCCAGGAGCGACTGCTCTTCCTCAGAATCAGAACTATTCTGGGATTCTATGGGCTCAGTGTCCACCCTGACAGCTGGATTTTCTTGCCCATGCCTCTTCCTTGGGCGAGGTTCCCTAAGGGCCAAAGTCACACTTGTTTCCAATACCAGGTCAGGCACAGTGACAGCAGGATTTGTCCCACAGTAGTGTCTCCTTGTGCAGCACTTTTAACTTTTCCCCATAGGAGTGGACAGCATCCATTTACTTATTCGGCAAGACTGGAAGGATACGGGGACACCGTTCGGTTGAGGGGTACACCTGTGCCTGGTGACCCCAGTGTCAGGAGTGACCATTGTCTGGGCAAGTTTTTGCCTCTTCCCAACTGTGCTGCACATTGTACTCCATTTATTTTGCCCCACAGTAAATGGAAACCATTGAGATCCTTGTACATAACCCTACCCTTCATCTGTGTATCTGCCTGCTGAGTTATATATTTTTTTTGGTGCAATACTAGAGTGATGTAGGTTTGGGAATATATGATTACTACTTAGAGTGGGATAAAAAAAAAAATCTAGAATGATCAGGGCCAGTGACAATGTATTTTAAAAAACAGCATCAATAATCATACAAAGTGGTTAAAAAAATTAACCACCACAAACCAGCCAAAACACCAAGAACGTCCTCTCCACAAGCAGCCTATGTGTCTGGTGCCCTTAGGCAACCATCCAGAAAGCATCTTGGAGAGGAAAGTATGTGAGATCAGAATAGATAATGCCTTTGTGCTAAGGAGCCCTTGCTGGGACATAATTTTGAGGGGACATCCCAATGTAGACTGAATATGTCCACTCCTGGAACTCAACATCAGTTGGAACATGAACCTGAGAATTGTGCCTTGCTGAATCGAATTCAACATTGGTTGGAACATGAACCTAAGAACTGTGCCTTGCTGAATCAAACTCAACATCGGTTGGAATATGAACCTAAGAACTGTGCCTTGCTGAACTGAACCCAAAGTCTACCGAGCCCACCGAATGCAGTTTCCAACAATAGACACTCTCCAGAACTTACAAGCAAGGCATGAAAATGATGGCCAGCCCTTGCTGTTATCAGCATTTGATAATTTGTATACTATTTATGAACATGGTTACTAATCAAAAGAGCCCCCTCAAGTATGTATAAAGGCTTGCATGCACGCACCAGAGATATAAGCTCCGGTAGCTAAATGGAACAGTATACCTCTGGATACCAGATGCAAGAGAGGATCATTGCTGCCTTCATGCCCTGAGGACACGCTTCATCTAGGCATCTGGCTACTTGTTGTTGGAAAGAGAATGCTGGATTAGGTAGACCCTTAGCCTGATCACCAGAGTTTTTACATTACCTAACAGCAGTTCCCACTGGTGTATTTGAAGCTGCATCTAAAACACTCTCCAAATTTTAAAAGGCTTGCCTAATGGCAAGAGTAATTGTAGCATCAAGTTTCTCTCCTATAGCTATCAATTGCTTAAAGGTGCATGATGCCCATTAAAGGTTAGGCCTGAATACAGGCATCAGAGCAAAAAATTTAAGGCAGTCTTGCACTGGCTTCCAGCCATGGCTTGTAACAGAAAAACTGCAGCATCTCTTTTTAATAAGAGGGGAAAGGAGCTGGGGCACACCAGCCAAGCTGGCAGGTGACACCGAACACATTCTGTCACAGACACGAAAATTAATTATCTTATCATTATAAATCTGAAATTAGAATTGGCAGAAAAAGCATGAAATTTATTTTGCGGGGCAAAAAGAAGAACCCAAGCTGCAGAACAGCACACTCAGAAACTGGAGCAGATGATAAAGAGATCTCTAGTGGCATATGAGAAAGTGAAATTGGACCTGTATATCAGATGCAGCTCTAATCCACCTCCCAAATGATACATACAGCAAGAGAATTTTGGAGGGCCAGCACACAGGAAAACCCAAATAGAGTGATCCTCAGAGTCCTCTGTGCATCCTTGGATCACATCCAGCCTGCCTCTCTTCACACTCTGCTCTTCTCCCAACCCTGCTTTAAGCTCCTAGTGCAATATGACAGGTAGTTGGCCTGAGGCTGGGTTTTGCCCAAAGCTGGTGAACGTTCTCTAGCTGCAGATTGTAGAAGCAAGGACGGAGCTTGCTAAAAACAAAACTGATGACATATGAAAACTGAAACAAAGGAGGACAAAAGAGCATCTTCGGAAAGGAGTATTGATTCTGCTCAGGAACAGCGTGAATGCAGGCTTCACTTCCTACTATTGGAGTAAGGACCTGAACGTTTTGTGACAATAAAATGGAACAATGTTGACACAAAGTCAGATTTGCAAGGATGAACTTACAAAACCAAAGACCGCATGAAGGCAGCACCAACTTGCATTCAATCTTCCAAAGACCTTAAGAACAGATTGCCTTGAACCAAGTGAACTTGATAATTCTAAAGCAGATGCTGCCTGGGGGCAGAATCTGTGCCACCAGACATAAGTCAGTAGTGCCGTAAACACAAGAGAAGATTCCTGAACTTTGAGCTTATTGACTCAGAATAATTATCACCATCAGTCCTTGTTGTAAGCCAACTTGGGAGGGCTTCTGCCCTGAAAGGCGGCCAAGAAATATTTTAAATAAATAAATAAAATAAATTGCCATGTGGGAAGAGGCAATGAGCTGGCAAGGTATTTTTTACCACAGGAAATACTACTGAATCCTTCACCCCTCAACTCTATGGCTTTAGAGACTTCATTATGCTTTGCTCACACATTTTAATTTTTTTTTTCAGCCATAAGGACTAGAAACTTACTTGTATTCTTTAAAAAAAGCAAAGTCTCTTTAGACAATTCATTCTGTACCCATACTAAATTTAGTGTATTTTCAACACATGCAACAGAATACACATACAATTCTCTGTTAATTGGTTTTTGAAGTTCCTAGCAGGAAATATATCTATGTTATAAATAAAATCAGGTTAGCAGTGAAAGAAGCATATTTTAACAGTACACCATCACAGGAACGTTCAGGTCTACTCAAGTGGCAGTTGCTTCCCAAAATATCAAGTAGGCATTTGCAGCCTTCACTGGGGAAGGGCCTTTGGCCCCAGGTAAATAATTATGCAATTTTGGCAGCTCCCCCAGACAGATGTGGGCCTCACGTGTGGTGCTGATAGTAGTTGCAATACATTCAGTCATTAATCAATATTTCCTTTAAGTCACTTAGTGGGAAATGTGGAGGCTCCACGTGCACTGGAAAGCAATAAAGCCATGACCTGGGCACTCAGAAAGGCAACAGCTAAGGCAATGTCCTGCCTGGAGCTCTCAAACGAACACTATGTCTGGACAAATCTCACAACTCCAAAAGCAATAAGGCTATTGGCGTGGAACTGGGGAATGTCCAAATGATAAATTCCTGGGCTAGACAAAAAGACGTGGGCGGGGGAGTCACTCTGGTGGAGAAAAGTGCACTGTGAGGATTGCATGGCCAGTGACAGTGGTGCTGGGGCTGACGCACTTTGGTGCTACAAATGGCTGCCAACAAGCAGGCGATTGGCACAGAACCGGCATCTCCAAGATGGGATTCTAGCTCCTGGGCTGCTCACAGAACACCTGTCACTTTCATACAGCAAAGGTGAACCTCCAAGCCCCCTCCTCCCAGGGGAGTGCCCACTGTTATCTCTAATCTCAGATCGGAGATAACAGCGGAGATGTGAGTGGGCAGGCAGTGTGGGACCCAGCTGGCACTGGATGGCCCTTCTTCCCAGCGCCAGCTATGTGGCTTCGAGCAGTGCACGCTGCCCCCGTGGAGACAACATGTGCTGTGCGAAGCCAGAGGCTCCTCCCAGTGCTGAGTGCCTTTCTCCATGCTGGGACAGGCATGGGCTTTGTGTGTCTCGCAGCACAGAGAAAAGCAAAATGCCTGGGGGTGGAGCATGTAGCCACTGACATCCTCCATCCTGCGGAGGGCCTGCTAGGGGGCAGTTAGGGGGGCCCACCCAAATATAGCTCCGCACCACTGCTCTAATAGTTCTGGGGCAGAGGGTGCTTGGAGCACTGGGCTGGAGAGGTAGCCACTAATCCTGCATGTCATCTTATTTTCCCAAAGTAGTTAAACGACAGATGCTGCTCAAGGGAGAGGCTGCTGAATTCTGACCTCAAGTAAAATTCAAGAGGAATTCCAGGAGGAACATCCAAAAAAGTTTTGACAGAAGCCAAAAGGCTTTCACTAAGACTAGTGAAATCTCTGGAATGCTCCAGGCATCCCTGGTTGCTTTTCCAGTGTTATACATGTTTCACAGCTCTTACCTCGTTTATCCTCATATGCGCAGTCTGAAGCTCAGAGGCAATTATTTGCCCACCTGATCTGAACCCAAGCATACCAGAATTCCCACGCATAAATCCAACAAACGATATTATATTCCCCTTAACCCACACAGCCCGCCTGCTCCACATCATCCCATGGACTAGTATTCTGCCCGTCAGCTCCCCTGAAGCATCTTGCACACCACTGCTAGGAGACAGAGTGCAAAGCACTAGATGCACAGTCTGAATTTAGCTTTCAGGGACTGAGGATGTCTCTTTCATCTCTTTTTATTTGCTGGAACTACCAGAGGGATGTACAAGATGATCTCACATGACAAATTTCTGGGCTTTCTGCTTTGTGGGGAGAGGTACAAGGCAACCAAGGAGAGACATAATAGAAGATTATAAAATTACGGTGTGGAGAAAGTGGATACAACTATGCTTTCCTGCCTCTCATATAAAACAGAGCACCTCTCCTGATATGAACCTACCTGTACGCTACAATCAACATCTGAGCGCCTCCTCCAAGTGCATCCTCTGAGCGAGGTTCAGAGGATGGCAACAAGGGAGAGGGCCGTCTTGGTAGTGCCCACCCCTCAACTGTGCAATGCACTGTACAATGAGGTCTGTCTGGTGCCAACATTGTCATCTTTTCAGCCCAGGTTAAAATTTTCCTCTACTCCCAGGCATTTGATGGCATCTGATGGGCTTCATCTCGTTGTTTTATCATGTTGTGGCATTTTAGTGTTATTTTTTTTAGCTGCTTTAAATTGTTGTCCATTTTTATTTGTTTTCCTCTTTGTTGTGAAGCACCTTGAATCTTTTCTGAGAGAAGCATCCAAGAAATAGAAATAATAATAACAATAACAACAACAACAACAACAACAACAACAATAGGAGGAGGAGGAGCAGTTGTGTCATCCAATGAAACAGGCAGTGGATCCAGGACCGATAAAATAAAGTAACTCTTCACTCAAGGCACCCTCAATTTATGGAGTTCATTGCCACAAGATGTGTTGAGAGCCACTAGCTTAGATGGCTTTAGTAAAATTAGTCAAATTCATGGAGGATAAGGCTACCAGTGCTATGAGCCCTGATGGCTATGTGGAAGATGATCAGGGGACTGGAAACAAAGCCCTTTGAGGGGAGACTGAAAGAACTGGGCATGTTTAGCCTTGAGAAGAGAAGACTGAGGGGAGACAGGATAGCGCTCTTCACGTACTTGAAAGGTTGTCACAGAGAGGAAGGCCAGGATCTCTTCTCGATCATCCCAGAGTGCAGGACACGGAATAACAGGCTCATGTTACAGGAGGCCAGATTCCGGCAGAACATCAGGAAAAACTTCCTGACTGTCAGAGCAATATGACAATGGAACCAATGACCTAGGGAGGTGGTGGGCTCTCCCACACTGGAGGCATTCAAGATGAGGCTGGACAGCAACCTGTCAGGGATGCTCTGACTTGGATTCCTGCACTGAGCAGGGGGTTGGACTCGATGTTCTTATAGGCCCCTTCCAACCCCATTATTCTATGATTCTATGAACCTCCATGGTGCAGAGGCAATATGTCACTGAATACCAGTTACGGAGGAACCAGAGATGGTTATTGCCTTCAAACCCTGCTTATGCGCTTCCTGAAGCATCTGGTTGGCCACTGTGGCATGCAAGGCGCTGGACTAGATGGTCTTCAGGTCTGATGCAGGAGGAACACTGCTTGGATGTAGCTGTGGCAGGAGACCTGTTTAAAAAACTGCATTAACATCTAAAGAACCAACCCTGTATTAATGAACTCAGCAGATTGATTTGCTCCAGCTCTGCCCACAATTAAGAACTTAGGAAATGGCTCGGCCCACAAAGAACAGTGGAGCAGTGCGGATGCCTTCTTGTAACTACAGTGATTTCCTGCAGCTCCTGATCATTCACACAATATTGATCTGGATGTCACACCTTCATATTATTTCTGTTATATGCATCCTGATTATTTCCCATCTCTCTCTTTTCATTTGAAATATTTTTAGGGACTATCTCTTCTTGTTTTTGTATCTCTGATGTGGTATGGTAACTCTTCTTCTACAGCCACCTACCCACCCCAAAGCTTAAGTATTTGTCAGTATATGACATAAATTCTCTCTGTCTCGCAGGTTAAACAAAAGTAAAAGAATCTATGCCATGTTCAAGTTAGTCCTTACCTCCATGATAGGACTGGAAGCCAAAACCTTCTCTTCAATATTGGCTTCACTGGAGGAGCCTCCAACGGATGCAAAGAAGCGCATGGCGTATTTGGCAGAGACTGTTTTGCCAGCACCAGACTCCCCACTAACAATAATGGACTGGTTCTTCTCATCCCTATATAATAAAGAATGAGGCAGATGTTACAATTAATCTCTCAACATTCCTTTCTTCCCTTGCCAACTTTTAGCAGCTCATTTGCCTTTACCACTTCGTATTGCCTGCCACTCATCTCCATTCCATTTTCCTGGAATAGGCCAGTGGCTATTCAATGCTGAGCAAATGCAGAATTGTTATCTAGCACCCCAAAAATCTCAGCTTCCAGTGAAAGTTCAAAGTTCAAATTATTGTTGTTTGGGTGTCAGTCATAATCAACCTAGCTTCTTAAACCCGTTTTTAAAAATGATCATAAAAATAAAATTCCTCATTTACAACCATGTTGCAATGCTATTTTCACAATGGATAGCATGGTTGGTTGGTTTTTAAAATTGCTCTGATCTTCGTCGCCAAAATGCACAAGCGCCACAACTTTATGGTGTGGTATCTGCCACTCATAGGGAATTCAATCTTCCTTATTACAGGCCAGTACCGAGTTTTCTCCATGAGGGATGGAAAGCCAATTATTCCTAATGTCCTGATATAGTGGGCAGCTTAGAAAGTAGCAATCTAAAGTCTCTGCTATCTTTTCACTACAGACACATAAGGGTGTGCTTGCATGTAACGACAACGCAAAAACTTTGGCTTATTAAACCACAATGTGGATGGGCAAGCATCTTAGCACACACAGCCTCTTCATTCTTACTTCACTCCTCCCTTTGCATGAGCAGGCAGGCAAACCAGGAATTACATTTGAACCTAGGATTGTGGTCTATTGCAGCCAAGAAAGCCATGATTTGTAAGCCAGATTTATACTAGGGTTTGTACTTGTCTTACGAATTTTGGCTTGTTTAAGTGCAATGAACCATATTTCAGGGCTTATCACACTAATTTATCCCTGTCTGATTTGTTTACTCTCTTGCACAAAGGGAGGGGTGAAGAGGGAGTGAATAGCCTGCATGCATGAGCATGCCACTCATTCACAGTATGGTTTAATAAGCCAGAGTGTTTGGCTAATTATTACATGTGAGTGCAGTCTCTGTCAGCATGGTAATTGCCTATACCGATCTTCCAGCACCTCCATTTTCATGGTTTGGAAGCACAAAGCAATGAAAGCCCTTCTGAATTGGCAGAACATCTTATCCAACAGACAGTTTGCCAGAGGATGATTGAGTTCACAGTACTTTAACCACGGAAGAAAACTGGTATCAAATACTTCTGCTATGTTCTGTTGCACATGTATTCAGCTGCCCTACATTTAATTTGCGATTTAACTGCTTCATACCCCTGCTGGGTTAAATAAATGTTGGAGAACACATAGTGCTTAACAGAAGCACTAACCACATTTTCACAAAGTTAAAATTCAGGGCATCAAAATGTCCAGAAACAGTCCTCACTTCCACTTTTTGCACTTTTTTTTTCATGCCAACTGGTAGACACTGTTTTTGCCTGAATCTCACACACACACACACACACACGAACATCTTTAGTGCATGATCCCAGCCAATCAGTGATCACGTAGTGAACATGATCACAGCACAGCACAACACAGCACATTAGATCCGACTGCATGAGGACATAACTGAGGTCAAATGAAGCTCTCCTCCTGCCCATACTCTGAAGGGGAGGGAAAAGGGGATTCATCCCCTTTGTCCAGATAACTTGGCTGACATTTCCAATCTTGCCACACTGTGCTGGCGGCCTCCTGGAAAAAAAGTATCTGTGAAATATAGCTCCTGTGGAACTCCCCCAATTTTAATAGTACCAATGGTGCAAAATTCCAAATAATCTTCTATCATAAGTGAGCCCTACCAATTGTCCTCCAGAAGAAACTACTTCTTTTTTTCTTTTTTTACAACCAAGAATCTTCCAACAGTCTTATCCATAACAACTTATTCAATAGCCCTAGTACAGGCCTGTGTGCTCAATGCCACTCTCTGCCCTGAGATGTGATTCTCAGGTTCATGGAAGAAACTCCAAGGATTGGATCCAACAGTGCCCTACTGCTGGTAGCCAGCACTGCTGGTTCCCGGTACACTCGCAGCTGGCTGTGCCACAGCTGGTGTGTGCGCAGCCCCAACCACCGCCAGCGGAGATGTAGCGCTTCTGGGTCCAAGCCCCCGAACAGCCAGAAACACAAGTTTCCAAAAGGGGCAGGTTGTGCCTTCTAGAAACAGGCGTTTCTGGTTGTTTGGGGGCTTGCACGCACCAGGAACCTGTGGTGCTGGCCACCAGTGGTAGGGCACTGTTGGATCCTACCCTTAAAGAGCTCTGAGGAATTTATCTTGGATTGTCTTCAGTGCCTCAAACTCTCCATTTCTACATGTTTTAAAATGTGCGACTAATTAGCCCATTAATTTTAAAGTGCAACTAATCCATTAGTTGTTTATTGCGCTTTATTGCATTTAATTGTTTAATGCTGTTAGCTACCTTGAACACTGATATGAAACAATGGGACAGAAATGCCTCAAATAAATAAAATTGTAGGCAGTAAATTTCTAGCCCTCACAGTTTGAAAGTACATTAGTAATGCCTGGCAAAAGCTCAGGATCTGGTGCGTGTGTGTGTGTGTGTGTGTGTGTATAGAATTTGAAGGGACAGGGCTTGGAGTTTCACTGTACTTAATAGCTCTTTGTCCCTCCCCATGATTAGCAAACCTAGAAAAATGCAAAATAATCAAACATGCAAATATGTTTACTTAGCAGGATTTATACAGCTAACCGAGTTCTGATGACTGATCAGAATTTGTGGTACCTTATTTATACAGATTTATAGGCCACCTCATACCACATTGAATGCAACTATTTAATCATCATATTAACATATCATCAGAAGTCTCCTCCTTTCTGCCATCTTAATCCTGATCCTGAATCAACAGTCCAAACAGATAGTATAGAGTTATGACTATTTTATAGTGCAGCATATATACACGTTTCTTGCTTTAAATCAGAGCCAGTGTTTTTGAGCCTCTTCAAATAGTATTAGCCCCCAACCAGAGAACGTTCTGAAGGAATCCAACATTAGAAATGAGCTGAAATGACTTGCAAATGTTTTCAGTGATGCCTCAAAATGCATCCCAAGTGTTTTCACACTGCTCCTTATCAAAATGTTCACTTATTTATATTTTTCTCACTTTCCCACAGAGAAAAGGATTTACTATGTTGCTTTGTGATGGCATCCCATTAATTGTATGATCCCTGATTGGGTGAGATCATCCATATTATCATTTATATGCTGCTTTTCAAATAAAAATTCCCTGACTAATCCAAGGAGGTGTAGCTACTGGGAACTGACAAAAATGGAGAGACGAGACAAAGAATAGGAGCAAACAGTGCTGGGAAATGGTGAATATTTGCAAAATCTGTTATGAGAGAGGGAAAATTTCAGCTCCATCAAAACAGCTAGATCCTAGCTGACAGGAATGGATCGTCCTTCCCCTTCACAATTAACACCACAAGGAGACAAAGCTTCAGGCTAATACTGCTCTATTTTGCTAGAGACTAGCCTCTCTACAAATGCAGATTCCAGGAAGCTCTCAGACTGCCTCAGGCCCCTAAACAACTAATCTGCGATCTCTAATTAGACGAGACAAACCAGAAGGCAGTGAAGTTGCTGATAGTTTGCCCGTGAACCTCACAGCCAGACTTGCTTCGCAGTGACGCCCCTCCCTTAGGGTAGCTCCCTCCTACGTTGGCTTCCAAGAGTGGCTATCCTGGTGGAGCATCTTAGCCCTGCCCAACTTTTCCTACTTTGCTTTGTGATATACCCTAGTGCCTCTCAAGTCACGCCCCTCTTCCTCCTCCTCCTCCTCCTCCTCCTCAACATGAGTTCTAACAGTGAAGGGACAGGGCAGGGACTCAGCCTGGGCCATCTGTTTGTCTTTGGAAGAATCTCTCCCAGTGTCTTGGCTCACTAGGGTGGATCCCTCCTCCGAGCTCTGATCTAGCTGTTCCAACTCTGATTCAGAATCAGAGCTGTCAGACATCTCAAGGTGCTTTGACTCATTCCTGACATCACCCCGAAGTCAAGTCCGAAGGATACTTGGTGCAGCTGTACCTGCTATAATTCCATCACTGAAGTTATATCCATCCCCAATGTTTAGATGGAGGAAACACCTATCTACACTGTGCCCTGACTCTGAGGAAGAAGTGCAGAATACAAATATAAAAAGTAAACACCAATAAAATAAACATCACACAGCTCACAGGCAATACATATTCATGAGCAGGAAGATCAAAAAGAAGAAAGTTAAGGATCAGTGTGGGGAAGGAAGCTCAGCATTGGCTGCCAACACAAGGAACAGGGAATGTAATATTCTGCACGGAAATACCTCGTTTGAGTGAAGCATTAGTGCCCTACAGTCTACCTAATATATATACATGGGGGAGGTCACTTCTACACTAGTAATGATAGGATTGACTAGTTTTGGAAGCAGGAATCTCCTGACATGTACAACGGGCCTACAGGGGGGAGGAAGCCAAGTCTCAATATCGTTCTCCCAGGCAGCCCAGTGGGAATGAGAAAAAATTGGGGGGAAAGTTTTCCCACATATTTTCCCCTGAGGGCTTTTAATCCCCTCCCCCCAATGAATTTTAAATTTGGAGGAACACAGGGAAAATAGGAAATCTCTTCTCTTTGGGAATTAGTGGAAAGTTTCTTAAGGGCACAATCCTACCAGTTTGCAAGGCCTCTGATCTCAGAGGCTTCCAAAAATCCTAAGGCCGGTTGAGCTGCTGCCACCAGGGTGGGGAGAGTGATGGAGGCAATATTAATTATCCTCCTCCTCCTGCCTTTTTCCCAATACTGGGACTCAAGGCAGCTTTACAAAATTAAAACTTGTACAGTTAAAACCTATAAATTGAAGTATACAAAAGTTAAAAATATAATTAAATTGTTAATAATATTAAAATTGTATTATTATTATATTTGCCTCTCCATCCTCATTCACAGTGTTTTCACTGGATGGGCCTCTGAGCCCTCGTAGTGGAGGGGTGCTGCTGGGGGTGGGGCCACAGGCTGGGAGGTCAGCAGATCCATGGCCTCCCCTTCCACCAACACCCCATCCCTCCTCTTTCCTCCCTTCCGTAAGGTTGGTGTCATGACCCTGGGTAAGGTAGCTGCTGCAGAGGTGGTGGCTGGGCTTGGAGTGGGAGGAAATCTGTTCGTCGGATCTCCTCCTCCAGTTATAGCTCTGTCTCTGGCTGCAGAGGAGGGGATCCACAGCATACCATGGTGCCCCAGATGCTATCTGGGGGATATAGGATTGCTCTGTAAGACAAGGTCTGACTCAGTGAAAACATGTAGTATTTTTATGTAAGACAGTATACAGCACTAACGAATTAGAATTCCTGTGTATACTACAGAGCTCAATACTTTCAATGTTGTTACAAAGTTTGATATCTATATATGTTACTATTCCTCATTATTGTCTCTGCATGAAAGCGTTTCTGACTATATAAAACACTTTTTCTTTTCTGCAAAATTTATGTTTTCGATTTTCAACTTTTGTTGGTTCCAACTTCTCATATGGCAACAACTATGGTACGTGTGTTAAGGTACAACGCAGTGCAGCAGTTTGCAGCTCTCTCTCTAGTACTGGGTATATTTGCAATTTCACTTGTACAAAACGAAGACATTTCTACTCTTTAGACTGCAATCCTGTTTGGGCTTAGCTGGGAGTAAGCTCTACTAAACATTGGGTCTTACTTCTGAACAAACAAAAATAGGATTATTTCACGTACAATGCCTTGGGAGGCTTTTTACCCTAAAAGGCAGCCTCGAAAAATATTTAAATAAAGAAAATTGCTCTGTAGATTCATTTTATTTATTTTATACTAAGAACAAAAGAGCCATGCTGGATCAGACCAAGGGTCCATCTAGACAGCATTCTGTTCACACAGTAACCAACCAGCTGTCAACCAGAAAACCACAAACAGGACATGAGTGCAACAGTACCCTCCTGCCCATGTTCTCCAGCAACTGGTGTACATAGGCTCACTGCCTCTGGTACTGGAGGTAGCACATAGCCATCAGGACTAGTTGCTATTGATTGCCTTCTCCTCCAGGAATTTGTCTAATCCCCTTTTAAAGTCATCCAAATTGGTGGTCATCACTAGATGTTGTGGTAGCAAATTCCATAGTTTATATGCTGTGTGAAAAAGTGCCGCTTTTATCTGTCCTGAATCAGCTTCATGGATGACCCCAGGTTCTATTATTATGAGAGAGGGAGAAAAATGTCTCCCCATCCACATTCTCCACACCATGCATGATTTTGCCCTCCTTTTTTCCAAGCTAAACAATCCCAGCTGTTGCAATCTGCCCTCATAAGGGAGATGCTCCAGCCCCTTGATCACTTTAGCTGCCCTTTTTGTGCACTTTTTCCAGCTCATCCATCCATCCATCCATCCATCCATCTATCGCTTCTATACTTCTATATACTTCTATACTGCTTAATATCATAAAATCTAAGCGATTTATATAAAACTACATATACAATATAAAAGCCCAATATAAAAAAATATAAAATAATGAATACATTAAAACATTACAATAAAAACAGCAGAACAGAACAGTGTCAGTCATTTACAAGTCGGTAAACAGATATGTCTTCAAGAGGTATTTAAAGCTTGCCACAGTTTCTGCTTCTCAAACCATGAGTGGGAGAGCATTCCAGAGGGCAGGCGCCACTATCAAGAAGGCACACTAATGCGATGCCTGGGACACAGTGTTGGTTGTGGGATTTCAGCATGTAACTCCTTTGCTGAGAGAACTGCACTGGCTGCCTATTTGCTACTGGGCCAGTTTTAAGGTATTAGTACTAGTGTACAAAGCCCTAAACAACTTGGGATCAGGATACCTGAGAGAGTGCCTTCTCCCTTACCAACCTGCCTGGTCACTGAGGTCATCAGAGGGCATGTCACTGATGGTTCCATGTGGACCCATGGCCCGACTGGTCCACCAGGAAAAGAGCCTTCAGTGTGGTGGCCCCCTTCCTGTGGAACTCCCTGCCTTCGGAGGCCAGGCAGGTGCCAACGCTGTGTTGGTTTTGATGCCTCCTAAAGACATTGTTATTTTGAGAGGCCTTCCTTGAGCGACCAGCCATGGTTTATTAAGTTCAGAATTTGTTTCTTTTAAAATGTTTTCATTGCTTTAATATGGTATTTTATGTTTTTATCTTTGTTGCTCACTGCTCCGAAAACTTTTGATGTAGAGCGGTATATAAATATTGTAAATAAATAAATACATTTCATAAACATGCCAAGTAGTACATTTTTATATGCTAACTAAGATATAAATGCATTTTATGTTGTTAAGGCAGTAAAATAAGTTCAGGTTTGATAAGAATGTAAATATTTCAAATAATTTGTTTTCCCGAAAACATTCCATGTCTCTCCCCCCGCCCCCTGCCCCACATGTTTCCAGAAATTTTACTTCTCTACTAGGTATATACAGAACACGTAGTATGGGCTTCACTTGGACTCTGGTGCGGGTATTGTGGGCTCTGGCTCTACTTGCGTGGCTTCCCAGCCTTGCTCCAGGTATCTCTGCCTGGCAAGCTTGCCTGCTGACTCCAGTGTTTCCCTGCTCTCTTCTGAGTCTCCAGCCTCCAGTTTGCTTCTCTTCTGCCAGCCTCCCCATTTCAGCTCCTCAGTGCCAACCCCGGCTTGCAGGTGCCTCTGGCTCTCTATTGATCCTCCCATGGATCTGTCCCAGCACTCGACTGGCCTCAGTCCCAAACCTGGCAGGACTCACACTCCAGCTGCCTATGGTCTTGTGTATGTTACAGCAGTACACTTTAAAACAGTAAAATTATACATTAAAACATGATTTGAAAACACCTTAACCCACCCCAAATGCCTGCCTGAATAACCAAGTGCTCCTTTGAATCGTGGGGAATCCCAAGCTTCGCAGTCACTGTCTGCTGTCCACAGGAACCCAGCATCTACTGCTGTTTTGACATTCTACCCACTATTTCTGGCTGGGACTTTTCTGTGAATCAGCCATTAAAAATATCTTCAACTCCCAAGATGAACTCAACTGTCTTGCAGGATTCGCATTTCAATTTTAATCCAGACCACTGCCAAGGAAGGCTTGCCAAGGAGTTCCCCGCTCTGGCAGAAGAGAAAGCAAGGAATGGACCCTGGACGGCACAGAACCTACTGTTCTTCACACTTCGTTGGTTTGGCAAGGAAAGGAAAATCCAGGCCATAGCCAAATCCGGCGGGCAGAGCAAGTAAGGAGGGGTGGACAGGACAACCGTCAAATGTGCACGATGCTATAAAATCCGGGAGGGACTGCAAACACTCTCCTGTGTAGCAGAGAAACTAAAGGAAAAAAGATTCTCCGTATATTGACTCTTAGGGCTGCCAAATCAAATTCTTGTAAGTCACTTTGTGTCATGGCAATTGTTCGTGTCAGCTTGATAGCCTTTATTTATTTACATTTGTTTGTTGGCTTGTTACATTTATATCCCGCTTTTCCTCCCAGGAGCTCAAGGTAGTGTACATGATGCTCCTCCTCTCCATTTTCTCAACAACCCCATGAGATAGCTTAGCCTTGGAGTCAGTGACTGGCCCAAAGTCACCCGTGAACTTCATGACTGCGCAGGGGCTTGAACCCGGGTATCCCCAGTCCCGGTCCAACAGTCTGACTGCTTCACCACACTGGCTTCATGGACCTTCCAGTGCTAAGACTGAAGGGAATGTCAATTACTCGCTGTATGAACAGCCATCACACAGACCGAACCTTAGCAGAGAGGGAAGCAACTGGCAGCCTCATGCTCAGGGGCTTCCCATCCAGCTCCCAGCCCCATGCTCCCCCCATTATTAGCTACAGCAGCCCCCACCTCTCTCTTATGCTGGCCAGACCAGGGGCAAAAGGCTTGTTAACCCTCCTTCACTCCTTCCCAAATTAACAACATTAGGGTAGCAGCTGAGGCACATAAGGGGACCAGGCTACTGGAAGGGAAGCTTGTCCCCACATCTGCCTGCCTGTAGACTAAGATCTTCAATCAAGGCCCTTCCTCAGGCACCCTCACAATGGGGAAAAGCCCTTCACAGTGGTAGCACCCCAACTGTGAAATGCTCTCTCCAGGGAGACTTGATGTCATTTACATGCCAAGCAAAGACCTTTCTTAACACTTTACTGGGCTTTTAAATCCTCTGTACGTTGCTTTTTGATGGCTTGGTATTTGCTTTCAATTCCAGCAACGGTTTTTATACTGCTCTTTTGCACTGTGGTGT
Source organism: Heloderma suspectum (assembly GCF_057233095.1). Lineage (NCBI taxonomy): Eukaryota > Metazoa > Chordata > Lepidosauria > Squamata > Helodermatidae > Heloderma > Heloderma suspectum. Next base: position 17,088,323 of record NC_139459.1, read on the forward strand.
TTTAATGTTCTGGTTTTAATATGTTTTATTGTAACATGCACTTTTTGTAAACCACTCTGGAAATTCTGTTGAAGGGTGGGGTAAAACATAAATAAATACCTCTGCTACTATGCATTTTGGTGCTCACAGCTGACAGGAAAGAATTAAACCGCCTTCGGCTGCTGTCCTGGCTCGCATAGGAGTCAACGGGTGGAGCCACGTTGGCCCCTCTTAAATATTAGTTGCCACCTAGGGCCTAATAGTTCAGAATTTCCAGAAAACAATGAAGTTACAAAGGAATTTTATTTATTACTGGAACCCCAATAGATATTGCATGAGTTTGTTATGTGATCCAGAGCATGAATTCCAGAGATGCCATATAACACCACCCTTGACAACTACATCAGCAAGCTTAAAGAACATGGCAGACCCCCCCCTCATCCTTCCCTTAAATTATGTAGGAAGGAGAAGGCTTGGTAGGTTCCAAACCTTGTTATTTTGCCCCAAATGGCAAACACTAATCACAGCATGGGCATTCTACTATCTCCCCATGGTAGTAAAAGATTTCATCTTTAGATGATGCATTACCAGCACATACAAAGTGATCCATGTATAGCAGTAGAATAGCTATCAATAAAGCAGCTGTCCTATGCGGAGCATAGCTCAAGTGGGAATGTGGTGTTTTACAGGGCAGAATAGAAGAGTGCTTTCGAAGCAAGGGTATCTCACAGTAGGTCGGGTGGTAAGAGTATTAGGAGCAAGGGAGAAAGATTTCCCTTCACTCCAGTGCCTTTTGCAGCACCAGTTGCAAAAGGCGCTGGAGTGGAAGGAAATTTTTCTCCCTTGCTCCTAATATTAGAATGCAGGGTTACTCGTGGAGCTGAGGGGGAGTATGTTCAAGACCAACAAGAGCAAGTACTTCTTCACACAATGTGTAATTAATTTGTGGGATTGATTGCCACATGACAAGTGGCACAAAATGCTACAGAGTATTCTCACCAAAAAGGAGTTGTCCTGTTCGGGGTTCCAGCTGGCCATGTCCTCCTCCAGGTTACGTTATTCCATCCTACCACACGCATACCCTGCATGGTTTTTCATTCTGCCCTCCCGACTGACACTCAACATTCCATGGTTACTGAACATGCTCTATTCTCATTGGGTTAGGGATTTGGGGGGGGGGTGTTGTAACAATTCTTTTAATATTTCTGTAAACTTTGAGGTTCCCAAAAGTATTTCCCAGTAGCTCTGCTGTCTGCATTCACCCCCTGAGTTTGCTGTTAGAAAGAGTGATCACTAAATGGAAAACTCCATGTAGAAAAACACTATAGCTCTGAATACTGCATGCAGAGTACAAAGAGGGGATGGCCATCACTGTCTTGTCCTGCTTGTCCCAGAGTTGGAAAGCAGAATGCTAACTTAGATGCACCTGCAAGGCAGCTTTTAAGAGTGCAAGAATGTTACCTCCTATCAAGCTACCAGGAAAGAAATGAAAAATTGCAGCGAGGGATCTCAAATGAAAGTGACCCAAGAGAGAAATTCAACCCTCCTATAACCACCAAACAAGTATTTTCACTGAAATGGGGCTTCAAATTCTAGCACTACCCACTGGTCGACACCACTGTTCTGGGGCCTCTACACAGCACGTGGACTAAGCAATACCAAGAGGGACCGAAATCTGAATACAAGGCAGCCAGATCTGCAATATACTGGAACACAGCTGTCAATCTTCGCGGCACATTTCTTCTTCTAAGTGCACTCCTGCTAAGGCACACATACATAATACAAGGAATCCCTGTGGACAATAAAAGTGACAGAAAGACCCAGCAAACACCATTTGCTGCTAATGCAATCAGCCTGCCAACGCCAATCCCCTCCCCACTTCAAGTTTTACAAAAGATTTGCCTGAACAGCTGACCCTTTGTTTGTTCAGAAGCATTCAGCCCGGGCGCTTCAGACACAGCCAAGTTCCACAATTTGGATTTGAAATGCTGGCTTTAAGGCACCAGCCATGCTGAAATAAGTGGTTATAGTGCCAGCCATCCTGTCCTTCCCATCTCCCCATCATAGGCCCAGCTCCAGATGGGGGCTGCCCTCTTGGGTCCCCAGTAGCAGCACTGTTGCACCCCCAGCCTCCCCCTCCCACGTTTTTTCAACCATTTTCATTCAATTTGATAGAAATGTTTGAACAAATGTTCAAAGGAGGAGAAAATCTCAGAGAAATTATCTTGGGTGGGGTTCGGGGTTCTTACCTTACTTATGAGGTGGCCAAAAAGTGTGCTTGAGCATCCTGTCTTTTATTGTACAACCATCTCTCTGGCAGCCTCCCTGGCTTCCCACACTTTAATACAAGCCCAGGGGAAGACATCATGAAATAACCCCTTCCAGGCCTGGTAGCCAGGGGTAGGTGGGGGGGTTGCCCCCCAAAATTTTCTCTGCCCCCTAAATATTTTTACAAACAGATAATTAAAAAACCATTTACAATTTTGACTTTAAAAGGTCTGCAAACCGGATGAACTGCCTCCTACTTTTTTGGCTCCCCCCACCCAACTTTTAGGATGTCTATGGGCCTGACCCCTCCCTGACAAGGCTTCTTCAGATCAGGACATGCAAGCAGCCAGGGAGGCTGCAGAGTGTTGGAGAGATGCGTAATAGAAAGGAAGAACATGCAAACACCCTGAGCACAATGATAAGGTAAGTTCAAATACACCATCAAAACGGTAGCAGCACCAAAAACATAGGAAAAAAGAAAGAAGCTGTGCTACAACCACTGCTAATGGTGAGCCCCACCCTGAAAAACTGCTGGAGAATTTCTCCTCTCTCTGGAGAAATTCTGTGAAATGGTCCCCCTAATTCCTCTGCCCACAAATAGGATGGAGAATTTTGAGGGCCTGTTTGTGTGCAACTATAATGTGCATAGTTGTAGTTCACACATGCGTGTTCTCCACTTAGTCACTGCGGGCATTGCCTGGTGAAACCTCAGGAGGCAGCTGAATTCTCAGACAGAAATTCCAGCAAATATAAAATAGGGATTCAACGCCTGTATGGCTCCTTTCCCAACCACCCAAAGCGGGGGGGGGGGGGAGCTGCACAAAGCAAGAGAAATTAGGCAAAATTTCATCTTGCGCACAATGCACATGAGCTGTGGAAGTTGGCGTTCCTTGCTGTAGCATTTTTGTCTCTTTTTTTAAGCAACACCACTAAACCAACAAAGTCGCCAAGTTAAACCAGAATGCTGGCTCTCCATTTTGCTAGCAAGAATATTAACAGGAACGATTCTTCCTGTGCACAGCTAGGAGCTGCCCTGTAGAATCTTTTCATGACAGAAGAGATCAAATGTCTACTTACTGATAGTAACTTCAATTCCTGCTGCTGGCCAGGGGTGAATGTGCTTCCTTATTCCAACGCTAATCTCCAAGCTCAAAGAGAACCCTTCCAGATGTCTGCAGTTTAATTGATGCCACAAGCCCATGGATAGGCTAATTACAAAGGTTAATGATGCTTCTTTGCATTCCTACCTTGCACGCACATTATTTCTACCAAAAGCAAAGGCCTTGTCCCTTGAACCTGCAGCCCTTCATTCCCAATTTTGAAAAATGCATTTTGCAAAAATTTCTTACCCCGTAACATATCATATCCACCAACGTCTACTGAAGGTATGTACATATTATCCAGCTTAACCTTAGACTTAATTTAAATCAGGGTGGGCAACTTGTGGTCCATCTGGTATTTTAGCCTACAATTTCCATCAGCCCTCACCATTGGCTATGCTGTCTAGGGCTGATGGGAGTTATAGGCCAAAACATCAGGAGGGCTGCAAGTTGTGCACTCCCTGCTTCAAATAAATAGACTACTGAAATGGTAAAAACTTGCCTGGGTGCCTAAAGCGAGTAAAAATAGACTCCAGGTGACCAAGCAGTGTCTCTCTGGTCAACTAGAAGAGTGTCTGGTTTGTTTATTTTCCATTACTCAGAGATGCAAATGGCTAAAATGAGAACCATGCAGAAAACACCTGAAGATGTATATTCTTATCATCACTGATTCTGATGTTATGTAATTTTTTCTAACTGTTATGGCTTCAATAAGAAATGACATTTGATTACATGATATTATGCTCCACCGTAGGAATCACTTGGAAAGCAAAACAAAGCAAATGAACATATATCATGATGAGTCCCAGGACTTAGTGAGGACTTCGGTAACATAGTACACTCCAACCCGCAACTACAATAAGTATATAAGCACTGCCTCTATACCTGAAGATGTGATTTATCTATCATGGCTAACTGCCATTCATAGATCTATCCTCCATGTTGCTTTTTCTAATAAAAGAAACATCATATTCTCTCTGATCACAACTATAGCAGTACTTCCAAGATGTTCAAAGAGCCAACTCTGCATTTCAAACCAGTGGGAGCCCAGAGCCAGAATCAGGAATCAAAGCTGAGACACCAGAACAAGCCAAGAAACAGGAAAGCCTATTGTCGCCCAGGCAATGTCCCGACATGAACAGCAAGTCTTTATAGAACTTCAGAGCCAATGGTCTGCTTGGTGGGTGAAGTAATTCCAGTACTTGGGAACAGTGCCAGCTCCAGGTTTCTGACGGCCCTTGGGTAAGACACCCTCAATGGTCCCCTCCCTCAGTGAGTCTACCTCCTCTTCCTCCTCCTTCTCAACATTACTACCACTTGCTTGCTTGACAGGCAGAGGGCTATGGAGCAACTAGGAAATGGTATCTACTGCTCCTCCTTCTCACCACCACAGCTGTCCAGCTCAGAGCAAGAGGCAGATGAACACGCAGGTTGCAATGGTGAGGAGAAGGATCAACTCAAGGGGGCTCTTGTCTGTGGGGCCCTGCTCGGATGTGGGTTCTCAGCAGGTGCCTGACCACACCTACCCTTGATGCAGGCCCTGCCTGGGAATCCTTAACTGGCTAGGAAGACGGTCCGAGAAAACCGAAGGAGGTGAGCATCCAAAGTTAATCACAAAGAAGAGAAACAGGTTCTCGGATGCCTTTTCCAGTTGCCAGTAGATTGTCACAGGAGGCAATCTTTTGCTGAAAAAAATCTGCAGACCTTTTTCTGTAGCCCCTGAAGAAGGCCTAAAAATAAGAAAAAGGCCGAAATGCGTTGGGCTTCCAACAATATTTTTTTTCTTGCATCCTGAGAACCTGTTTTTCTTTGTGATTTAGGACGATGATCCAACATGTAAGTGGCTCACTACATAGGGCATTAATGAATGGGCAGCTCCTGACAATGCCTTCGGTCTGCGCACATCCAAGGTATCTGTCTGCCCTCATGCCTGACACCTCAGTTTCTTGCCCTCCAGTTATTGGGTTAAAATATTCAGGGCAAAGGAACCGACATTTGGAATATACCCAGGTTTAACAAATGAGGCTATGTTCAATGAACAGCCACCTCTACTGGTTCTAAATGGATCACAGTTAATTACTTTGCTCTACATTAAAGAACCGTGTGTTTCTCATTTGTCTATGTCAGTCCTTAATGCTTTGCACCATATAGAGCAAATACAGCTCATCAATTCTAAAGATCCCCCCTGCCCCACTCCAGCAAGGGCTTCCCTGAAGGCGACACAATAAGCTTAAGCTGTAAGTCCACATAAAATTTGTCATGATAAGGCTTACAATCAACTATATTACTGTTGTTCCATCGCATCTTCAGGGTAATGAAAAAGCAACTATAGCAGCTGTTTAGTTCTGTTGCCCAATTCATTAAGTTGGTGTCACCAAGGTAAGGAAACAAGAAGCAAACGGTGCAGGTTATCATTATGATAAACTATTGTGCTTTTTATTATTACGTTAAGTGCTTTTGAGTTCTTACCTCATTTATCCTAATCATAAACTTCTGAGACTAGTTTTAAGGATATCCAGCAAGCTCTAAGTGAGCAAAGATCCAAGAGTGGGTTGCACACATCCAAACCCATTACTACATTTGCTGTATCACAGGCTTGGGAGCTCTTTACCTGTGGCCTGAGACCACGTCCTTGCTAACTCATGTCCACTTTATGCTGGGGGCATCTCCCTTAAAACTTTGCGATTTCAACATGTCACATGAAATGGACACATATGACCACTCAATAGCATGAGGAGAATTAGTAGGTAAGGGATAGACCTTATCCATTGAAGACAAGGCTAACTGCTGTTTTGGGAGGGAAGAGAGAAGGTCTATGTGGTGAGGAGAAAAGTGCTGATAATCTTGTAATTCTCTCTAGCTTATGCAAAGAATGAATTGACACAAATCTGACATCAAGAATGGCAATCTTCAGAAAGCAGTAGAGGGAAATGTCAGCCTCCAAGCACACTGTCAATTACCTTAAGGTGACCATTCTTGAACAAATGAATTACATAGACAGACATCAAGGTGAAAATGCTGAAGTGCAATTTATCAAGAGATTCAACTCTACTTCCTGTGGTTTGAATAAGGACAATGGTTTTGTTTAGGTTTTTTCACACTACATATGTTATTTGGCTCACCACTATAATGATGTCTGTGTTATCACCTGTCATGGCTGTAATGGACATTTAGCTTTGGCCAAAGAGACTCCATTTTTAAGTTAGCAGCCATAATAAGATTAGGGCAAGAATGCAAGGCAGAATACTTATTGAAAGGCTTTTGTATGGAGAGAAGGTAGACAATAACAAGATGTAGTTTGTGGGTTTCTGCAGTTTCCTATAGAGCTTGTGGTCAAGCTAGCATTTTCCTGTCTGTCATCGTGACCTCTATAAATTTACATCTAGGCTTGAAGCAGAGAAGCATTACACAGTATTGCTTTCTATGAGAAACTTATGAGGATAAGTTCAACTAGCCCCAGATGTGATGACGCAGCTAGCTCAAAGCCGAAAGGACGGCTAGCGGCCGACGGTGATGGTGGTGAACGACAAATCGGATGTTCTATAGATCAACACACCATAGGAACCTGGAATGTAAGATCTATGAGCCAGGGCAAATTGGATGTAGTTATTGGGGAGATGTCAAGATTAAATATAAACATTTTGGGTGTCAGTGAACTAAAATGGACTGGAATGGGCCACTTCACATCAGATGACCACCAGATCTATTACTGTGGACAAGAGGACCACAGAAGAAATGGAGTAGCCTTCATAATTAATAATAAAGTGGCGAAAGCAGTGCTTGGATACAATCCAAAAAACAACAGAATGATCTCAATTCGAATTCAGGGTAAGCCATTTAACATCACAGTGATCCAAATATACGCCCCAACCACAGATGCTGAAGAAGCAGAAGTAGATCAGTTCTATGAGGAGCTGCAGCACCTATTTATTATTTTATTATTTATTTATTTATTGCATTTATACCCTGCCTTTTTTCCTCTTGCAAGGAACCCAAGGCGGCTTACATTATCCTCCTCTTCTCCATTTTATCCTCACAACAACAACCCTGTGAGGTGGGTTGGGCTGAGAGTCTGTGACTGGTCCAAAGTCACCCAGTGAGCTTCCATGACCGAGTGGGGACTAGAACCCGGATCTCCCAGCTCCTAGTCCAACACTCTTGCCACTACACCACACTGGCTCTCACCTACTGGATAATAGATAAAAAGATATTAATAAATAAAAAGAGATGTTATTTTCATTACAGGAGACTGGAATGCTAAGGTGGGTAGTCAAACGACACCTGGAATTACAGGCAAGCATGGTCTGGGAGAACAAAATGAAGCGGGACATAGGCTGATAGAATGTTGCCAAGACAACTCACTGTGCATAACAAACACTCTCTTCCAACAACCTAAGAGATGACTTTATACATGAACTTCACCAGATGGTCGACAGCGACATCAGATTGACTACATCTTTTGTAGCCAAAGGTGGCGGACATCTATGCAGTCGGTAAAAACAAAACCTGGAGCTGACTGCAGTTCAGATCACGAACTTCTTATTGCACAATTTAGAATCAGACTAAAGAGAATAGGGAAGACCCACAGATCAGTTAGATATGAGCTCACCAATATTCCTCATGAATATGCAGTGGAGGTGAAGAATAGATTTAAGGGACTAGATTTAGTAGATAGGGTCCTGGAAGAACAATGGACAGAAGTTCGCAACGTTGTTCAGGAGGCGGCAACAAAAAACGTCCCAAAAGAAAAGAAAACCAAGAAGGCAAGATGGCTGTCTGCTGAGACACTGGAAGTAGCCCAAGAAAGAAGGAAAGCAAAAGGCAACAGTGAAAGGGGGAGATACACACAATTCAATGCAAAATTCCAGAGGTTAGCCAGAAGAGATAAGGGATTATTTTGAAACAAGCAATGCGTGGAAGTGGAAGAAGATAATAGAATAGGAAGGACAAGAGACCTCTTCCAGAAAATTAGAAACATCGGAGGTAAATTCCAGGCAAAAATGGGTATGATCAAAAACAAAGATGGCAAGGACCTAAACAGAAGCAGAAGAGATCAAGAAAAGGTGGCAAGAATATACGGAAGATCTGTATAGGAAGGATAATAATATCGGGGATAGATTTGACGGTGTGGTCAGTGAGTTAGAGCCAGACATCCTGAAGAGTGAGGTTGAATGGGCCTTAAGAAGCATTGCTAATAATAAGGCAGCAGGAGATGACGGTATCCCAGCTGAACTGTTTAAAACCTTGCAAGATGATGCTGTCAAGGGGATGCATGCCATATGCCAGCAAATTTGGAAAACACAAGAATGGCCGTCAGATTGGAAAAAATTAACTTATATCCCCATACCAAAAAAGGGAAACACTAAAGAATGTTCAAACTATCGAACAGTGGCACTTATTCTACATGCCAGTAAGGTAATGCTCAAGATCTTGAAAGGTAGACTCCAGCAATTCATGGAACGAGAATTGCCAGATGTACAAACTGGGTTTCGAAAAGGCAGAGGAACTAGAGACCAAATTGCCAATATCCGCTGGATAATGGAGAAAGCCAGAGAGTTTCAGAAAAACATCTATTTCTGTTTTATTGACTATTCTAAAGCCTTTGACTGTGTGGATCATAACAAATGTGGCAAGTTTTTGGTGGTATGGGGATACCAAATCATCTTGTCTGCCTCCTGAGGAATCTGTATAACGACCAAGTAGCAATGGTAAGAACACACCACAAAACACTGGACTGGTTTAAGATTGGGAAAGGAGTACGGCAGGGTTGTATACTCTCACCCTACCTATTCAACCTGTACGCAGAACACATCCAAGGCTGGAGTTAAAATCGCTGGAAGAAACTAACAATCTCAGATATGCAGATGATACCACTTTGATGGCTGAAAGTGAGGAGGACCTGAGGAACCTTATGATGAAGGTGAAAGAAGAAAGTGCAAAAGCCGGGTTGCAGTTAAACTTCAAAAAAACCCAAGATTATGGCAACCAGCTTGATTGATAACTGGCAAATAGAGGGAGAAAACATGGAGGCAGTGACAGACTTTGTCTTTCTAGGCACAGAGATTACTGCAGACGCTGACTGCAGCCAGGAAATCAGAAGACGTTTACTTCTTGGGAGGAGAGCAATGACAAATCTTGATAAAACAGTGAAGAGCAGAGACATCACACTGACAACAAAGGTCCGCATAGTGAAAGCAATGGTATTCCCCGTAGTAACCTATGGCTGCGAGAGCTGGACCCTAAGAAAGGCTGAGCGAAGGAAGATAGATGCTTTTGAACTGTGCTGTTGGAGGAAAATTCTGAGAGTGCCTTGGACTGCAAGAAGATCAAAGCAGTCCATACTCCAGGAAATAAAGCCAGACTGCTCATTTGAGGGAATGATATTAAAGGCAAAACTGAAGTACTTTGGCCACATAATGAGAAGACAGGATACCCTGGAGAAGATGCTGATGCTAGGGAAAGTGGAAGGCCAAAGGAGGAGGGGCCGACCAAGGGCAAGATGGATGGACGATATTCTGGAGGTGACGGACTCGACCATGGGGGAGCTGGGGGTGGCGATGGCCGACAGGAAGCTCTGGCATGGGCTGGTCCATGAAGTCACGAAGAGTCGGAAATGAATAAACAACAAGTGAGAAACCACAATGATGAATAGCAAATACAGGTGGGGGGGCATGGAAGAATGTAGTTTGGCATAAGTTATTTACCACTGCCTATATTAGGGAGCTGGAAGCTCCACTCGGGGTCACTCAATTGTAGAGGAGTGACCCATCACGATGTCAATACTCCGTCTTGAATAAAGCTTTTGTGAGTGCAGACCGTGTCAGTGTGGTCCTTGAAAGTCCAGCTGAACCGCTGCTGTGACACACCCAACATTTTGTGGATGGCAACTGTTAGGTAACCATCACTGCCAGTACCTTTTGCATGTCAGTTCCTTCTGCCAACACAGTTCACAACTCCCCCACCCTCCACCAGCAGGTGTATATATATCTGCAAATTTGAGGTTAACACTCCATGCATCTCATGAAGTGGACAGTACCCATGAAAGCTTATGCCAGAATAAATCTGTTAGTGTTCAAGATGCCACAAAACTCCTTGTTGTCTCTCATTTAGGTCACACAACAATTCCCCATGAGGGAGGGGGGATGGAGCTGGAACAAGGCCCAGAGACAAAGGGCTTGGAGCTCCTTATCATTCATGGGAGGGATCACAGAAAATCGTTTTCAGGTGCAGCTAGTTTGACGTAACAAAGAGTGACACAGAACACTCTGTTCTCCAATTCTCTGAATATCAAGTTGTAGCAGAACACTCTCCCGACCCTGCCCATGCCTGGGAACATGATCATCATTATGACAAAATATTTCATGAAACCTTTGACTCGAGACTTTGACCAGGCAAAGCAGCAAAGAAAACAGTACTTGGAATCCTAACACGGTAGCAGCAGTAGCAGTTCTCTTGCTTTATTGCTGAATTTTGCTTTGTCAAGACATCACTCTCCTTCAAAAACCAGCTAGAAGGAAAGAGACATCAGCAGCCAACTGAAAAACTCTGTTCTCCTTTTGTAGGCAACGAAGTTTCTGAGGGTTCAGTGCTTTGCCTCCAGCAGTTGAGACAAACTATCAGTGGGACTGTCTTCCTATTAATCTATGTAAGCTACTTTGGGACCCTTTTTGGCTAAAGAGTGAGCTACAAATGTTTAAATAAGATAAATATATGATGCCACTTATTATTTACATCTGTACCGTATTTAGAGTTTTGATATTGAAGAAGCAGGAATAATTTTGAAGGGGAAAAAAGCAGTGATCAATCATAGCAATGGATCTCTGATCTCATTTAAGTAGGACAGACAATACTTGTTTTCTCATTTTGTGAACCAGTTAAATACTGGACAATAATCAGCAACTGTACCTTTTTGCCCAGTAGAAAATCCCAAAACAGAAAGCACTTGCTTTAAAAAAAAATAAGTGCAAACTACATGGATATCATCACATACAATGATTGCACACACATTTATTTCTCTGTGTGTTCACATACCAGGAAGTCATGATTAGCCTGCAATATGTATCTGCCACAAAGTACTTGCATGAGCAATACCACACTCGGCAATATACACGAGGGATGCATGCTTTTTCTGCCACAGCCCAAGTGATATTCACTTAGCACAATAAAAGTGTAGCTATTGCCAGGACTGAGCCCAGGCCCTCTGTTTTGGTTTCGGACTCTGATTCAGATTCAGAGATGGAGTTAGAAGAAGCCCAGCAGAGACAGGGGGCAGGGGAGGAAATTCCCCAAGACACCTCAGGAGCCAGCAAAGAACCTTTCCAGGAGCTTATTGAAGTCGATGGCCAAGCTCAGAAACCCTCTTCCCCCCTCCCCGTGGGAATCCAGGCTCTGTTCGAAGGGGAGGGAGCTTCGGGATTGAAGGTGCCAGAACTCACCTCCAAGTTAAGCAGGCGGAGTTGAGAGGAGGAGGTGGAAGGCATCACACCAGATTGGCTGCCTGTCAGAATTTGGCTTGGAAGAATCCTCCCTGAAGGTAGGAGCTCAGAAACAGCCAGCTGAACATGATGGGGAAACCCGTCCAGAGTTGAAAGGCAACTAACTTGCTTTCAGTAGCAATCTTACCAAAAAGATTTACTTTGCAAATTAGGCCTAAACTCTAATCTTCTGTAGTCGCTTTAAAGGTGAACAGGTGCTATTAGCTGAATAATGAGTTTGTAGATTGCATAACAGAGTCTCTGCTGCCTCATTACTCAGTGGGAGGCTTTAGCGTCCATGACACCTATTATCCCCTGGGAGATGTTAAGTGTATTTATGTGCTATTCATCTGAACTGCTGCAACCCTCACAAAGTAATGAAATCATATGGTACACCCCATAATCTCCCATAATCCCTGACCACTGGCCATGCTGGCTGGGGCTGATCGAAGTTGTAGTCCAAAACATCTGGTGGGCACCAGGTTGACTACCCGTTCCCTAGAACAGTGGTCTCCAAACTTTTTTGACTGTGCACCCCTATCAGTAAAAATTTTTTGGCATGCACCCCCAATATATGTATATTTATTTATTTATAAATTATACACATGTACTACTGCATTAATATATTATGTATATTATAAAACATACAAAAAATTAGAAATTAAAAAAGGATGAGATAAAGATGAAATAAACAATATTTGTAAAATGTTTTATTTATTTTATTTATTAACAGTACAAAACCCCTTTTTTGCTCTCACTAAAGCAATTATTATTAATAATAATTGTTTTTAGTGAGAGCACTATGATTGAATATGCTTCATTACTTTTGAAAATCTTGGTTTAACACTTTGTGATACAGCAGTTCGAAGGCCTGGTTCAAAGATCCACTTATTTCAGTACTTGGTTTTAATGGCTGTCATAGCTGACATAGCCGTCATCGCACGTGCTTTCTTCTCTTTCTTCTCGTCATCATTCTGCCAAAGGAGAGCGGGAAGCGTTAACTGCCTGGACTGTTAACCCTTCCCGCGAAAGCACGCTCGGCTTCATTCTGCCAAAGGAGAGTGGGAAGGGTTAATCTCCTTCCCGCTCTCCTTCGGCAGGATGGCCGCTGCTCTGGTGCCGGGGCCAAGCAAGCAACTGCACCTTCCTCTGCTGTGCCTAGCAGAGTCTGGTGCAGTTGCTCTCGGTGGCCGAAGCAGAGGCAGGACAGGACTGGAGCCAAGAGAGAAATACCATGGAACTTCCCTCTCGGCTCCCATCCTATCCTGCCACCTCCGCCGCCACCATCATTGCACACAACGGCCACTCATCAGGGCAGCAGGAGGCTGCTCAATTATCAGGTGGCTTGTGCACCCCGATGGATTGTCTTGTGCACCCCCTGGGGTGCGCACACCCCACTTTGGAGACCACTGCCCTAGAACGAAACAGGCAAGATTGCCAGTCTTTAAATACACCTACTTGAGACACAAGTCTGGGAACCAAACCAGAATACACTATGAAAGATGGGGAGGAAAAGATGAGTGGGGAAATGTACAGGGCTCACGGCAGACATCTCACGCACACCTACATCTTGGTCCAAGCCACGCATGGTTTAGCCTTTGGGTATTCTGGAATAACGCTACCTTATCTCTTGGAGGCAAGAAACAAGTGGTAACCTAACAACAGTTCTGCTCTCTCATTAGTGCAGCTTCTGTTGTTTTCTTGCTAGCTGACATTCAAAACCTGGATGCCCGTGTTCATACTGCCGCCTTTCATAGGCAGTGGCTGTAATGAATGGGAGCAATGAGGGAAGAGTAAATAATTAGATAAAATAAAGGTTAATGTTGAAAAAGGGAGTGCTGCTCCAAGCCAAAGATATAGCAGCATGACAATGTGTGTACCTATGATTTATTTGTACATGTTCCCCTTTTAAACTAACAACCGGACCCTCTGCAACAATAAAACATCTCCCACATTCATCAAGATGAGTTAAAAAAAACAACACCCAAAGCTTCGTTATGAATCCAGTGCCTGCACTCAGTTATGATTAGTAGCATTACAATGAGACTCTGAAGCTATGAATCATTAATGGGTATGAGAGCGGAATAATTAAAAACTTGGAGCCATCAAAGGTGCACTTGTGTCCCCAGGCCCTCTTCTTTGGGTATCTGGCCAGGGTATTCTTGCTGTCACCTAATCAAAAAGATACCACATAACCTAGTGCTGGCATGGCAGAATTCAGGCTTATGAGATCTCTTTAGGAAAACCCCAAGACCCACAACAGGAGTCAGGCGCAAAACGGGGGCACAGCCAAATTACCTACTGCATCCCATGTGCCAGATGCACTGTGATGCTCTGCATACAGAAGCACAGCCCACACCTATGTCACTACAGGACAGAGATTCTGGCAACCTACATGTGGAAAGAAAAAATAAACGTATCATTGTTCTGGGCACTGTGGGGGAAAACAGCAGCTGCCGCACAAAAAATGTTGGAAAATATTCCGATAAAATCCTGCAAAGCGGTCTTCATATTTATTTATTCTCCCAGTCCATCACTCTCACCACTACACCACGCTGGCTCCCAGTCCAGCAATCTTGCCACTACACCACCCTGTTTTCTTTGCAAGGTGAGGATGGGAAGAGAAAAAGATATTTTTTTTCCTTTGGAAAAATATATTCTGAGAAATTTCAGCTCAGCCCTAAGATCCAGTAGGACCCTTATATTCTTAACCCTTGCTTACAGGCTAGAATTGACCTCAACAATTTGACACACCAAGCCGGGGAGTAGAAACTCTTTCAGCCTAAAGGCCAAATTCCATTTTGGAAAAACTCTCTGGGGTCACGTTCCAGTAACAGATGGAGCCAAAGGCAAAAAGGTCAGGGCCAAAATACAAAACATACCAGCTTATTTTAGCTTAATGCTTTTACTGCCAGTAGCAAAGCCTTACCAGAGGCATTTCCAACCTTTTCGAATGACAAAAAACTGTGCAGAAGCCACGAAACCACCAATCAATCAGTGGCAGGGAGAAAGGGGTGGGGCCATCTGGGGAACCTCAGAGGGCTGGACTGGAACCTCAGGAGGGTCAGATTTGGCCCTCAGTTCTGCACTCCTTCACTAAATGAAATGCAATCCACCAGCCATAGATGGGTCTGTCCAGGTCCTCAATCTCCTGGTTTCGCTGCCTGACTGAGGCTGTAAAAAAAAAATGGGGGGGGGTGATATTAAGCACCTAACAGGCCAGAATACAGGGCTGTGGGCTGAATTCGGCTTGGCCTATCACAACTTGTGCAGGCCTTTGCTAGGAACGGAACCTAAGCATGGTCATACAAGCAAGATTTTCAGTGGTTTCCATTAAGTTCTATGGGACAAGGCAAATGATGTGATGCTGGCAATACTGTTGAGGGGAAGGGCTAAACCTGCTAAGGAAAAGAAAGGCCCTACAATATACAAAGCCCACACTTCTCTTACAATTGTGGTCTTTTAGTATTATGTAAACAGGAGAAGACAGAAGCAATACACTGGAGGAGAAGACAGAAGCAATACACTAGAGGAGAAGACAGAAGCAATACACTAGAGGAGAAGACAGAAGCAAAACACTGGACCAAACAACAAAACAAACAATGGAAGCTGAAAGCAGCACAATGCTGCCACCAAGAAGAGCAACAGATCATACTATGCCCTCAGAAGAGAGTCTTTCCCACCAAGTGCCTTGCACATTCCAAATAAGAGGAGTCCCCTGCCAGTCATCTGTCAGAAAACAGTAGGCTCATAAAGGCTAGCTACAGCATTACCCAGAACATAAAAAACAAACAAAAATAAACCATGTTTTAAAAAATACATACATACATACATACATACATACATACATAAGAGAATGGTAGGGAAAATCTTACAGAACTTGCTTGCCCACTCAACTATCGAGAGAGCAGTGGTGATTCTAAATGCCATTAAGATAGTGGACTTTTGCGCAGAAGGGGATAACAGACCATTTCTCAGTTGGGAGACACCCTGCAGTATGATCATCCAGTTTGCCCTCTCCTTATCTATGGACGGAAGATTACGCTGAAGTAGCAATTCTCATTTGTGTGAAATGTGTACAGTGAAGTGTTACAAAGAACAGCAGCTGATACTCCAAGAAGCCGACTGCTTGCCGTCAGATGTTTACCTTGTGCTACCTCCTGGAGTTGATGTAAGGATTAACATTACTTTTTAAAGCATTGTGAAGACTGGACTTTTGAATCCTACACGGCAGCTGAGCGTATTCCACAACTAGAACAAAAATCTTGTAGAATTTGTTTTAAGTGAATGTATGGCTTATTACAATTAACTTGGCTTACTAGTGAGCTCTTGTTCAACAGGTGTGTGTGTGTGTGTGTGTCTGCCACAATTCTGTACAAATAAACATGGAATTTGATAATGAATGAAGGACTGGGCATCCTAATTGTCTCAGCTCACATAGTTGTTGTTTTTTTAAAGCAAGGTTCTAGCCCTCATGTCTACAAAGACAATGTTTATGAGCAATATCTACTGAATCTTTGAAGTCAAAGAAGGGATCTGTAGCGTGTACAACAGTCACGATGCAAGTTCCCTACACAGCTCCACAATTAAGGTTAAAACAAATTATGCAATATATACAACTATGAACAAATATATTTGATTTGCCTAAGTTAAACATGTCGCAGAATTCAGCTCTTCTTAGTACACAGCCTTAGTTACTTTGGCAAAGAACTCTACATTGCTTTTAGAGCAATGCATGAAGAAATGTGCTTCCACACTGATCGGAGTGGGAATTTGCCCAGCTAAGACACACATCTCCATGTACTTTTCTTGGGGGATCAGATCGATTTGCTCAGCACCACCTATTCCCAAAGCCCATTCTCCATTTAAAAAAGAGCTATGTTTAACTGGGAGAAGAGAAGATTAAGGGGAGACATGATAGTCGTTTTCAAGTATCTGAAGGGCTGCAACATAGAAGATGGAGCAAACTTGCTCTCTGTTGCTCCAGAGGGTAGAACTAGAATGGAAGGAAATTGCAAGGAAGCAGGTTTCAGCTAAATGTTAGAAGAAACTTCCTAACGGTAGGAACTGTTTGACTGTGGGACAGACTGACTTGGGAGGTGGTGGGCTCTCCTTTGCTGGAGGTATTCAAGCAGAGGCTGGATGGCCATATCTGTCAGGGATGCTACAATTGCATCCTGCATTGAGCAATGGGTTGGAATACATGACATCCAAAGTCCCTTCCCACGCTATGATTCTTTGAGAGCTAGCCTCAGCAGGAGGCATCCCCTACCCACGCACCCCTCTGGCCTAGATGTCTTTTACGTGAGTCCTCTTTAAACCTTAGTCCAAATGTAGGAACAAGGCAGGAGCACTACAGTGTCCTGAGGTCTACCTTTCTTGTTACAGCTCCGTCACTACTGCTGCTGAAAAACCCTTATGGCTGTAAACATCACGGATTA
Organism: Heloderma suspectum; assembly: GCF_057233095.1. NCBI lineage: Eukaryota > Metazoa > Chordata > Lepidosauria > Squamata > Helodermatidae > Heloderma > Heloderma suspectum. The sequence continues at coordinate 17,105,585 of NC_139459.1, forward strand.
CTTTTTGCAGCTACCTTTAAGCAGTTAATGAAAATGTTTTTTGGGGGGGTCCTTTTGTGTGATAAGATGCCATTCACAGTTCATAATTATATATGGAGCACTTTTGGAGAGCGTTACACTTTGGAGGACTGACATTTGGAGCCATCTGTGCTGGAAGATGGCAAGACGAGACCTATTTTATGTTGATCATCCATCTTGCACAAGAGCACTTCTGCTGATGATTGCAGGCGATTAAAAGTGACGGACACCACAAATGGAAAGCAAAATGGCAGGTAATATGAATTGCAGGGAATACCCTCTCTTTGATTAGAGCTCTCCAAGGAGAGGCTTCCAATTAGTCACAAATAGTCCTATTTCCACTTTATTCTGCACCAGTCCAAACACATCACAGTACTGTGTCTAGCTCTGGGCAACACACCCTAAGAAGGATACAGACAAATTGGAATGGGTTCTAAGGAGGGCAGCAAAGATGGCCAGTGGTATGGAAAACAAGCCCTATGAGGACAGGGTGAAAGGGTTTGCATAGGTTTAACCTGGAGCAGAGAAGACTGAAGTGGGGAGGAGGGCATGATGGCCTCCTTCAAATACCTGAAGGGCTGTCAAACAGAAGAGGGCAAAGATGTGTTCTCTGCTGTCCCAGAGGACAGAACGTTATCTAATGGGCTTAAATAACAAGATGTTAGATTTCGATTGCACAAGAGGAGAAATCTCTTGACCAGCCTTCCTGGCAGGGAATGCTGGGAGTTACAATCCAACACATCTGGAGGGCACCAGGTTGGGGAAGGCTGCTCTTGACGGTAAGAGCAGTTTGACAGTGGAACCAATTGCCAAGAGGGGCGGTGGGTTCTTCCTCCTGGACGTCTTCAAGCAAAGGCTGGACAGCCATCTGCTGGGAATATGCTAGCTCTGCATTTTCTTCACTGAGCAACGGGTTGGCCTAGGTCCCTCCCAACTCTATGGCTCTATTACCATGGCCAGTTCTAGAGGCCTCTGGCACGGTTAGAAACAGAATGCTTTAATATATGGACTCTTGGCGTAAACTAACATGGCACTGGGTTCCAGGCAGCCAGTGTCAGTGGAAAACCAAGCTGCCAGTGCAAAGTGTAGCTAGTTCCAGGTGTGTGCCAATTTAACATTATTTTTTCACATTACTTAAAGAGGAACCAGTTACATGAACCAATGCATGAAATGTCATGTTCACAATCATGCTACTTTATGTGTTTTGCAGTTTTACACATGGGCATTCTCTTTCAATTAAATACTGTGAGAGTAGAAGTTATCTGGCATGAGCAGTTTAAAACAACGTGAGAAAGCTGATATCACAAGACAGACTTATTCCTATAATCTGGCGTAGGCAACCTGGTGCATTCCAGCTGATATGGATTACAACTCCCATGAGCTCCAACCAGCATGTCAAATGGTCAGGGATGATGGGAGTTGTTGTCCAAAACATCTGAAGGGTACCACATTGCCTATCCCTGCAAACATCCTGGTCCAAGGTGAGTTTGTGCAACAGATTTGTCAACAGCATTTGTCAATCCAAACTGATTCCTTATTGCTGGACTAAACACAATTAGGCATGAACTCTGGGTTGGATTTTTTCTCCCAAGTTTCAGTAAGACATCTAATTCTAAGAAGAGACTTCCCAGTGCCTTAAAGGAACCTGGGATTGAGACCACCATGACCCACAAATAAAAAACACAGGCTTAACAAGAATGGACAGTGACAGTCGTATGTCCACAGTAGGATGGCTAGAGGGGAAGGGTAGACCACTTATTATGCAAAATGCATCTAGGCGGGGAGGAGTCTGTAGCATAGTGATAGAGAACACACTTTGCATAGCGAAAGCCCCTGGGTTCAGTCACTAGCATCTCCAGATAGGGCTGGGAAAAACTCCAGTCTGAATCCCTGAAGAACTGCTCTAAGTAAGAGTAGTCAATAAAGAGGGCTATAGAGAGAGAGATTTTTGTTTAATCTTTCTCTAACAGCAACATCTTTTTGTTTGCTTTTTGCTCTAGAGTAGGTGCAGGGGGGCTGATCCGGATTTTAAAAGCCCCTCCCCAATGCTAGCTCCCAATCTGAATCGGGGGCCTGCCTTTACCCTAGAGTAAAAATGAAAAAAGCCACAGCATTTAGGTACGGATTTAAAGTAATGTCTGTTTTGGCACTGAGCTAGACAGGCCAGTGGCATAAGGCAGCTTCCTCTGTTCTGTGCAGTTGCTCCCACTCTACATGGTTATGTGTCCAAGGGACACAAATGGGTCTGGTCTAAATGATACCTAGAAAATAATATTGTGAATAAACCCTAGAGGCAGGATTTGGGGGGTCCTTTCAGATCAAGTGCTCTCCTGGCATCAGTCCATCTACTCATGCAAATGGAGCCACTCCCTAGAGTCAATTTTCCCTGCACATACTATTGGCACTGCATTGGGTACCTGGGTATTAATACAGCCTGACAGTTCTCCAAGACATTCATAACCTGCTATGTGCAAGCGTGGCTCAGCACAGCCTCTGAAAAGTTACTGCAGGATGCGCTGTGTCCTTAGCTGCTCTTCATCAAGTGCGCAGAATGGAACTTTTGGAGTGTAGCAAAGCTTTCAGGAAAATTTCCCTTGGGGGCCTCCTTTACCATGTTTTGAGAGGGGCCTCAGCTTAGGATGCCCTGTGATTTGTGGTCCTTTGACTGAGAAGCTCCATCTTCTGAAAAGCCATCCAAGATACTAAAGGCTTATTCTCTCACTCTAGTAGAAGTAACTTTTCTAAAAACGTTTTGACAAAGGCGATTTTATTGGTGCGTGTTCCAAGAACTACAAAGAGAGGAAGGAAATCGATTTCATGAAATCTTTGAGTCATTAAAGTTAAAAGGGCGTATTTTCTTCAGCTACACAGATGGTGGTTTTTAAAGGACAGACACGGCAAAATGTTCCGAAAGATTGATGCTGGAGCAGAGTGCATCAAAAACCCTTAAGATCATTTGCTTCTCCCTGTTCGCTACTTCAGTGGTAGACTGGTACCTGCCAATACCTATATCTAAGCACTTTCAGGAATTCCAAAATGGAAAAAAGTTCCATGCTACTTTACGGAGTAATGGCACCTTGTGTTAGGATCTGAAAAAGTTCAAAAATTAATGATGCAATCTAATTATTTTCTTATTATCCATACCTTACCTGTTTGCAGAACATACAAAAGAGCTTACAAAAATGAAAATAAATCACAATTAGAAACAAAACCAATGCATAAGATAATAAAATAGCTACAATAAAACTTAAAAGCAACAGAACTTAAAAGCCGCAATCATGAAAACAAATTTGACAGTAAGGTCATGCACGAAGAACCCTTACCAGATTTCTCATGGTGCACTAGTACTCCTCTCCAGGCATACACTCTGAGCAATTAAAAATGTGATTCAACAGATAGCTTGCTACACATTAAAACAGCAATGACATGTATTCTTGGTTGCTTCTGGCATGAGTGCTCTCTGTATGCAAAATGGATGGCAAAGGGCAAGGGTCACCTTTGCTTGGCTCTGCCACCCTCTCATACTCAGGACTCCACTAATGTTCAAGCAAGTTGTCAACCCCCACCTGGTCACTGGAGAAAGGGCAAAAGATGACAGGATAGTGTGTGCAGGGAACTGGATCGTCCCATTTTGCCTATTCAATGGATTGCCACTTTAGTATCTGCACCTGCCTGGCCCTGGGTTTGAGAGTTCCTGGTGCAGTGTTTTCACAGCAGCTTTAAGAAAACCCATACCTACCTCATGCAGTACCGACAGGTTGAGTTTAAATGAGCATAACTAAGCCCAAGGCTGCTCCAAGACATTTTGCTGCCTGACTTCCGTGTACAGAACTTTATGTCAACATAGATGAGAAGACAGCGTCCTCTCCTGCACCCAAGGGCAATGGGGCACCTTAAGGGATGTAGAGCAGGAGGCCTGGCACACACAGCTGTGTCTTCAAACACCTTGCTGCCCCTCCCCAGTAACTGCTGCCTGAGGCAGTTGCCTCACTATACCTAAAAGTAGGGTCGGCCCTGACTAAGCATCAGGACGCATGAAGTAAATCTACAAGAACAGAAGCAATTTTGCTTAAGTTTTATTAGTCAAACAGCCTCCCCTTGTAAATCTCCTGTTATCCACATGGACCTTACTCAGCAATAAAAAAAAAACCCTCCCTCTGGTATTCAACTTCCTCGCTCTCTCTCTCTCTCTCTCTCTCTCTTTCTCTCAATATTTACAGCTCTACCATCAGCACATTTTTTTTAACCACTTTGCTAATTGGCTTTAAGATTCTAGGCCATGCTTTGTAACTTGACTCTTTTTTTTTTAAAAAAAAGGAGAGACAAGTTGTTTGGTGCTGAAGACCTCACAGCAACAATGAACTACCTTGATTAAGCCTAGTGATAATCCTAATAATAAGTTAAAATAAAGGCATTATTTTACCATCCCTATGAATTTTTATGATGTATCAACAAGGCCACCTTGTTTTTTGATGCTTCGCGACGTTTAGATCAGCTAAGTTTCTTTTAGCTGTGCTATAATATTAATCCAGTTTATACTACATCCTGTGGTGGCATAAGCAAATACATTCTTCTTCTTCCAACAGAATCCACGTAGACTTCTGGCAGCTACTTTTCAGGGAAAACAATGGTGATGAGCCAGACAACCATCTATTTCCAGCAGTAATTATGAAAAAGACAGGGATGGGGGATACGGAGGGGGAGGGGAAGAGAACTAGAAAAGAATTCTCCTTCCTTCCACTGATCTCCTGAGAAGGAAAACAGGGAAACTGCTTCTAGGGATGGGCAAATGAGCAATGTATCAGAGCACCAGGATTCTCCAAATGTCGTCTTGCTGCTTGTCTCGTGCCCAGCTGCCGTTTGCGATCACTACTCGTTCTGCACCCAAGGGAAATTTGCATAAATCAAGCAGCGATCAAACAGGAGCTTTGAGAAATCTCCCCAAATGTGCACAAATTTCCCAATTTTGCGCAAATCAGTAAATTTGCACCAGTTGAAGTGGGAATCAGGAACAGGACAAATACGAACACGTGTTTGACAATTTACGAATATTTTCAGTGGATGTGTGTGCATGCTCGCGCTTGCATTCGCACTTGCTTCCAATGGGGCATGCTTGCATGTTTTGCAAGCAAAACCAAAATTCTCATACATCCCTAACTGCTTCTCCCACTCGCAGGAATCTAGTCTCTGAAACGCAGGCTCAGGTGAGACATCCGTTACTGATTGTAACACTGCAGAGTGCAGGTTGGGCCCTGCATGTTCAGATTCTTCTCTCTAGAAAGGAATCCTTGCATCTGCTGGTTGTATTTAGTTAAGGTTTTGGTTCACTTTTCTTTTGGCTTCACATGCACAGAGTCCTATAATCCAATCCTGGCATCTCTGGCTAACAGGACTCGGGGAAGGAGGGCTAGGAATGGGCTCAGAGAGCCTTTGCCGCTCACTAGTAGTAGCCAATACTTGGTTACATGCACCAGTAATAACTCGGTACAAGGCAGCTTCATATGTACTTTGGCTAGCATATACATTCAGTTTGGGAGGGTCCATAGTTGCTGTGGGACAAGTATTTTGCTTATAAAACTTTGGGGGTTCAATACATGGCTTCATCAGTCAGAAGAAGCTCAGGTAACAGGGCTAGGAAAGGCCATTGCCTCAGAGATCTGTTTCCATTCAGAATAAACATTATTGGGCTAGATGAGCCTTCCCAATCTTGGGCCCCCAGTTGTTGATTGATTGCAACTACCATAATCCCCAGCCAGTATGGCCAATAGCCAGGGATGATGGGAGTTTCACTGCAACATCATCTAGGGAAGGTTGGGGAAGGCTGGGTTAAATAGACAAATTAACATCCATGGGTTTTGGTTGGTTTTTAATAGGGAAGAAGCATTTGGACATTGGATCCCACCTCATCTGCAGTCTGAAGGAACAGAAGCATCACATGAGCTTTGTGGAATGCTCTCCCCAGTGAGGTCTGCCTGCCGCCAATACCGCCATCTTTTCGGCACCAGGTTCAGACTTTCCTCTACTCCCAGGCATCTGATGACATAGGATAGGGCTTTTTAATGTTAGTTGTTTTTTATCGGGTCCTTGTAGTTTTATTGTTAATTGCTTTTCACTGTTTCAAACCATGTAAAACATTTGTATGTTAAAGGTTTTAAATGATGTTTTATCATGTTGTGAAACACCTAGAGAGGTTTGGCTATTTAGGTAGTACAGAATTACAATGAGTGAGTGAGTGAGTGAGTGAGTGAGGCTGCTGGTTGTGCGTTTCAACTCTGAGAGACGAGTAAAGTAAGCAGATTGGCAAAATTCCCATTACTCTGTGTAAGCCTAAATAAGGGCAGCATCAACCTTACTCTGCTGTTCATGGGAGCATTAGGAAGCCTTTATTTACCCATGTGCCATGTCCCTGAGGAGTGTACATTTAGTGAAATACCCTACAATTAAGACACAATCCTATGCATGTTTAGACAGAAAAAGGTCTTACAGTTTCCAGCAATCCCTATCCAGCATGGCTGGCTGGGGAATGCTGGGAACTGTAGGACATTTTTCTGTCTAAACATGCATAGGATTGCACCTTTAGCTACAAAAGCTTGGAATGGAGCCTCCATATTCAGGAATAGTATACCACTTATTACCAAATGCTGATGGGGAAGTAATGGGGAGTGCTTGAAGGCTTCTCACTTGCCACAACTGGAGACTGAGTGCTGGACTAGGCAGATGGTTCAGGAAGGTAATTCTCACATTACAAGAGGACAGGGAACATATCATGGCTCAGCTTTTAAAATTTAAAAGCTTTTAAATTTGTTTTTAAAAGAGGTCAAAGTCCACACAGAGTGTCTTTGCTGCCTCAGTTACATGTGGCGAGTGATTCTTGAGAAACAACCCAGAAGTGTGAAGGGAAAAAAGACTTCACAGCTTATTTCAGAAAAAAGAAACCACGAAGTGATTAATTGTAGAGTTTTTCCCCACAGAGAGAAGAGTGGATGTCTATTTTGCCAGTCCACAGGAAGATGGAAGCAGTAAATGCACTGTATCGTCCTCCCCACACCCCAGGCCCCCAATAGTGTGTCAATCAGGTTTTCCTTGAAATGACAGAAGGAGACGTGACATCTATTATTCATGGAAATTTAATACTGATTGTCTTATGTTGTGCATATAATAATGTATAATTCCAGATCATGCTACATTCTCTGCTCAAGTGTCCAATTTTAACACCATTTCTGCAAAACAGTTTCCGATACAGCCAGATAAATATCTGACATATTTCATCCACACATTAGGAATGTGTAAATGCCTTAAATCTTTACCATAGAGGCTGAAATGTCAGCAACTCTTAACCGATGACACTTCAACATCCAAGATTACAAGCCCTTTGGTTAAATGCCAGATCAGTCTCAGGTTGTTAGTCATGCCTTTCTTCTCTGCAGCAAACTCCCAGCACTATACTTTTAAACGCATATTCCTTGAGATTAACACAGCTATCTGTCAGAAAGAGAACACCCTTTGGGACATTAAGAAGGCACGCAGATACACAAACTGCAATCCTATTGTTAAGCAACTCAAGCAGAGGAATCCAAACAACTTCTAGTAGTAACCACTAAGCGTGCCTTCACTTAATACAGTCAGGGCCAGAAATACCGGAACAAGGATAACTGTTTTGGCAGTTGGCCTCTGTACACCACCACATTGAAGTTGAAAGGAAACACACCCAGATGGTAGCAAAGTCAGGACTTTCAGCTGTAATTCAAGGGGTTTGACAAAAGTGGAGCACTAACCATTCAGGAAGGACAGCCAATGGCATACACACACACCCATCGTTGGTGGCGCATAAGTAATGGAACGAATGGCTGACAAGCAGCTGCATGGCCAGGTGTGGCCTGTTTCCTGGGTGCCCCATGACCAATCAAGCAGATGAAAGGCCTGGAGGTGGTTCTGAGTGTTACATTTGCATTTGGAAGCTGTTCACTGGGACTCCCAACATGAGGTCCAAAGAGGTGTCCATGCGAGTGAAGGAGGCCATCATTAGGCTGAGGAAACAAAATAAACCCATCAGAGAGATAGCAGAAACAGTGGGAGTAGCCAACACAACAGTATGGAACATCCTGAAAAAGAAGGAATTAACTGGCAAGCTCAGCAACAGCAAAAGGCCTGGCAGACCATGGAAGACAACTAAAGTGGATGTCCGCAGAATGCTGCTCAAGGTAAAGAGTAACCCTTTCACAACATCTAGCCTGGTCAAGAATGCTCTTGAGGAGGTAGGCATGTCATTGTCAACATCTACAGTCAAGAGACAGCTTTATTAATACAGGGGCTTCACATCAAGGTGCAAACCACTGGTAACGCTCAAGAACAGACAGGCCAGATTAGCCTTTGCCAGCAAACACCTAAAAAAGCCTGCCCAGTTCTGGAATAAGAGTCTTTGGACTGATGAAACCAAGATTCACTTGTACCAGAATGATGGGAAGAGAAAAGTATGGAGAAGGAAAGGAACAGCTCATGATCCAAAGCATACCACATCATCTGTCAAACATGGTGGAGGCAGTGTTATGGCATGGGCATGTATGGCTGCCAATGGAGCCGGGTCACTGGTGTTTATTGATGACCTGACTGCTGACAAAAGCAGCAGGATGAATTCTGAAGTGTATAGGGCTATACTTTCTGCTCAGATTCAGCCGAATGATGCCAAACTGATAGGATGCCACTTCATACTGCAGATGGATAATGACCCAAAACATACAGCAAAAGCTACCCAAGAGTCTCTGAAGGCAAAGAAGTGGGATGTTCTTCAATGGCCAAGTCAGTCAAGTGATCTCCACCCAACAGAGCATGTGTTTCACTTACTGAAGACAAGACTGAAGGCAGAAAGACCCACAAACAAGCAGCAGCTGAAGGCAGCTGCAGTAAAGGCCTGGCAAAGCATCTCGAGGGAGGAAACTCCACATTTGGTCATGTCCATGGGTTCCAGACTTCAGGCAGTCATTGAATGCGAAGGATTTTCATCCAGTTATTAAAGGCGATAATTAAGTTTGAAATGATATTAGTTTGTTCCATTACTTATGAGCCACCAACGATGGGTGTGTGTGAATGCCACTGGCTGTCCTTCCTGAATGGTTAGTGCTCCACTTTTCTCAAACCCCTTGAATTACAGCTGAAAGTCCTGACTTCGCTCCCATCTGGGTGTGTTTCCTTTCAACTTCAATGTGGTGGTGTACAGAGGCCAACTGCCAAAACAGTTATCCTTGTTCCAATATTTTTGGCCCTGACTGTATGTAGATATTCTCTCTTCAAAAACAGAGATTGTACCACTGTACATAGGACACGGACCTATGTCAACCTAACTTCATTTCGTAAAGAGAGGATGGATAGAAGACTAAACAAAAGAACAGTTGAGATGAGGGGCCAACCGTTCTCTGAAGCAGAAGAGTGCAATGGAAGGCTTCTGTTTTGTTAGAGAGATGCATTACAAGGCTGAGTGCACCCTTATTAGGTGTTCCCTTATGTGGCAATTGCCACTTACTATTGATGACTATTGTATTAATCCTACAAGCTAGGCTTCAGCAGTATGCGAACCGAGAACTACCGGAAGTACAAGTGGGGTTTCGAAGAGGCAGAGGAACTAGAGATCAAATCGCCAACATTCGCTGCATCATGGAGAAAGCAAGAGAATTCCAGAAAAACGTCTATTTCTGCTTCATTGACTACGCTAAAGCCTTTGATTCTGTGGATCACAACAAACTGTGGCAAATTCTTAAAGTGATGGGAGTACCAGACCACCTTACCTGTCTCCTGAGAAACCTGTACGAGGGTCAACAAGCAACAGTAAGAACCAGACATGGAACAACCGAGTGGTTCAAAATTGGGAAAGGAGTACGACAAGGCTGCATATTGTCACCCTGCTTATTTAACTTATATGCAGAGTACATCATGAGAAACGCCGGGTTGGATGAATCAGAGGTCGGAATTAAGATTGCTGGGAGAATTATCAACAACCTCCGAAATGCAGACGATACCACCCTAATGGCAGAAAGTGAAGAGGATCTCAAGAGCCTCTTGTTGAGGGTGAAAGAGGAGAGTGCAAAAGCTGGTTTGAAACTCAACATTAACAAAACTAAGATCATGGCATCTGGCCCTAGCACTTCCTGGCATATAGAAGGGGAAGAAATGGAAGCAGGGACAGATTTTACTTTCTTGGGCTCCAAGATCACCGCAGACGGTGACTGTAGCCATGCAATTAAAGGACACTTGCTCCTTGGGAGGAAAGCTATGGCAAACCTAGACAGCATAGTAAGAAGCAGAGACATCACCTTGGCAACAAAGGTCCGTCTAATCAAAGCTATGGTTTTCCCAGTAGTAACGTATGGCTGTGAGAGCTGGACTATAAGGAAGGCTGAGCGCCGAAGAATCAATGCTTTCGAACTGTGGTGCTGGAGAAGACTCTTACGTGTCCCCTGGACTGCAAGGAGGTCAAATCAGTCCATCCTAAAGGAAATCAACCCTGAGTGCTCATTGGAAGGACAGATACTGAAGCTGAAGCTCAAATATTTTGGCCACCTAATGCGAAGAGAAAACTCTCTGGAAAAGACCCTAATGCTGGGAAAGACTGAAGGCAAAAGGAGAAGGGGATGGCAGAGGATGAGATGGCTAGATAGCATCACCGATGCAATGAATATGAACTTGAGCACGCTCCAGGAGAGAGCGCAGGACAGGAAGGCCTGGCGTGCTATGGTCCATGGGGTCACAAAGAATCGGACATGACTGAACGACTGAACAACAACAACAACATTGATGACTAGCCAAAAACCAATTAAAGGGCTTGCAATGATTCCACAAACACTAGTAGAACAGGTATTGAGGATTTCAATAAAGCCATGAACTAGGCTTCTTCCTGCTGGGGAATAACTAACAACTACTAACAAACAGAATGGAAAGTGAAACTAAACGAAAGCAGCAGCTTTGTCCCAAAGGTACCCTATTAAAACTGCTAAACCATGTAGCTCAGGAACATCCCCAAATTCCAACAAGAGATATTCTTCAAACAGGGCTGATATTGTACTTTTGCAAAAGCTTATTTTAGAGGGCAGCTCACACAAGCAATTCAGTGTGTTGAGGAGGTGGGTGGCATGAAACTCCACAGAGCTCATGTGATTGCATCAAACACTTGCTGACCATGTAACTCAGCCCACACGGATTAGGGCCACTTCTCCAGCGGTGCAGCTCGATCATTTCAGACCCTGGACTTAATGGTCTGTACTGGAGGGAGAGGGCTTTAGGCAACTACATGCATTATTTCATTGGTGAAGCACATACCTAACAATACTATTCTCTCTCCACACCACCATTTCATGCTTTACAACTGCTTCTACATTCCTGACATGTTGGAGCAAAACAAAAAACACCCCTCCCTGTATGCTAACCCTGAGTTTTAAAAAAGAAAGAAATACTCTGCACATGTGCAGTTTCACATTTTAAATTCACTTATATGATGGCACCATCATGACTACAGGAATAAAATAGAGTCTGCATCTGCTTCCCAAGAGCATTTCCAGTAACAATGGCAATGTTATTTAATGGCCTTGAACTGGGACCTATATTAATTGCTAACCTGGGAAAAATAAATCACACACCCTATCAAGTGATTTGGGGCATGTACACAATCTCACTCCCTTTTATTCCACATTTAGGTTGCAATCCTATCCCCACTTACCTGGGAGCAGGTCCCATTGATGTAAGAGGGGCTTACTTTTGAGTAGACATGTATAGGATTGTGTTGTCCTAAAATAACTCACAGGTAATGTTACCATGTTCTGATGCTAGTCATTGTGGCCACCTTATTTTTAAAAGCAGGTGGATAGCCATGCCTGTACATCATTATAGATGCTCATTTTGTTATTTTTGCTTTTAAAAATAAAAGTAATTGTTTTCCGCAGCCTGCTAAATTATCCCTTTCTCCAACAAAGCAGTGCTTATTCTCAAGGAAATGTGTGATGCTCGTTCGACAACCTTGGGCCAGTCATTATCCCTCAATCTAACCTACCTCACAAGGTTGTTGTGAGGATGACATGGGAGGGGGAGGCAATGGACAACACTCTGAACTTCTTAAAGAACAAAATAACAAACAAAACAGTTAACATGGTAGCATTGTCTGCGAGTGTGTATAGGACTGCAGCCTAAAATGTGAAATAAAAGGGAGTGGGCTTATGTATGTGCTCCAAATTACTTCATAGGATATGTGATTTATTTTTCCCAGGATAGCAATTCATGTAGGTCCCAGTATAAGGATAATATTAATCTAAGTCCCAGTTTAAGGCCCTATGTATTATGATCACCATCAATACTGTACATAGTGTCTTGCAGAGTTATATGAGCAACGCATTCTCTGCTGCCAAGGAGATTACAATCTAAACTAGATAGAGAAGAAACAACAGTAGGAAGATAGAGGGAAGCATGTAGGCAAATCCTGTTGCACCAGGGATGGGGAACTGGTGCCCCTCCAAATGGACTGCAAATCTCATCATCCTGAACCAATGGCCATGCTGGCTAGGGCTCATGGGAGATGGAGTCCAACAGCATCTGTAGGACTACATGTTCCCCACATCAACATGTACATATATTGCTCATCTGTTCCTGCTAAACTGGCTATAGAATAATTGGTACATGAATTTTATGTTCAAAGAGCTCAGTGCAATGACCTGGGTCACACCATCAGCGCAGCCCACTGTGGCTTACAGTAGGCTGCAGTGCCCACAGGCGCCAAGTTGTGAATTCATGCCCTCCACCGCAGCTTCTTGTGTCGTCCGAATCCAGCAAGGGTGGCTTGTTGAGGTGGTTAATGAATCACCCTGCAACAGGCCATGGGCTCTTAGTGGTATGTTCACCACCCCAACAAGCCATCTTCACCAGATTCAGATGACATGACAACCTGCGCCCAGCAACGGTAATTAGGGAAATGAGCCGGCATGCACAGGAGTGGTTAACAAGCCACCATGGCTTATTAACCACCCCTGTGTCATGCAAACTGGGCCAATCTTGACATTATTTAATGCAGGCAAAATCCAGCCAAAAGGTAAACACTTGGGTTCCTCTAATTTCAATCGGCTGCGCTCTACTCTCTCCTCCTGAAATCAATGAGTTGGATGTAACCGTGTCCTTCTGCCAGTGAAATGTACATCATTGGTGACTGCATCCTCCCGCTCTCCCCCAGTCCCTGAAATCTGCCCTGGAAGGCGAAGGGACCCTCCAGAGCAGATCGGGGGGGGGGCATGGGGGTAGAAGGGAAAGTCCCGTTCCTTGAGCATGCTTGCTTGCGCAACATTGGATTTTGCCCAAAACGTCTTAAAAGTGCTGAACTTTGGCAGCATTATGCCCTGTGTTATTAACTTTATATGTCAAATGGAACTGGCAATATTAAGAGTATATAAACAACTTGGCCACAAACCAGCATAAGATTTTGGCACACCTAACCCCATTGATTGATTTCAGTGGGTTCAGGCACACTTAAGTCTCTTTGGAAACACAGCTTCAGCACATAATATCTAAACAAGGGAATTTCCAGTGGAGAATCCACCATGAAACTGCTCAATTAACACTTACAAAGCAGTTCAATTCTATCACCTCCAGCCTGAATCAAGAATATGGGCTTTATCACACTACAGGCGTTAATTAGCTTACCAATGGCAGGAAAGTGATGCCAATATCAACATTGTTTTGTGGAAGGTCTCTGTAATTATTTTACACACCTCTTTGTTTTTACTAATTATCACTGTCTGTATTTCTTGTATTTCATTCCCCTCTGACCTCACTGCTAATGTGTTTTCCTTCTTTTCACAGTACCCCCGCGCGCGTGTGTGCGCGCGTGCCTGCGTGTGTATGCCATCACAGGATGGCATTCTATGCATCTGATGAAGTAGCCTCTGGTCAACGGAACGTTAGCCTCCCTCAACCTGGTGCCCCCAGCTGTGTTGGACTACAACTCCCATCATGCCATACTGGCTTGGGTTGATGGTGGTTGTAATCCAATACATCTGGAGGGCAGCAGGTTTTGTGAAGCCTGCCATACTAAATGTGTTAGTCTACAAGGTGCCATAAGACTCTTGTTTTCACAATAAACTGCCTTTTAACTTCAAGCTGATGGAACTATTATTTTCTCTTTCCCTGCTACTTCCTGGTACAAAAGAAGGACATGCTGACATTATATTCTAGGGCTGTGCACCGCTTTGGCCCAAAGCCTGAGCTCTGAGTCAAGGCAGGGAGCTTTGCGTCGCTTCCAAGGCAAGGTGCAGGGGGGACAAAGCGGGTCGGGTCGCTCTGAAGTGTCTCGGTGCGCTTTGCTGTACTCCAGAAGCCCAGCCCAGCCGCGCTGCCACTGCTGCCCAGCCCCCAGCTCCTTACCTGGGCCCTCTAGATGTGCACTCCCAGCTGTGCTGTTGTTCTGGGTGGGGGAGCTGCCACCGCTTGGGGAGCTGCTGCCGCCAGCTCCTAGGCCCTCTGGACACGTGTCAGCAGCCATGTTTGTTTGTTTATTACATTTGTATAGTGCCCAATAGCCAAAGCTCTCTGGGCGGTTTACAAAGATTTTTAAAATGCCTCCCCCCCGCCAGAACAGCAAGATGGCTGCCAGCACATGTCCAGAGGGCCCAGGAGCTGGCAGCAGCGGCTCCCCCCCCCCGAACAACAACACAGCTGAGCGTCCAGAGGGCTCAGGTAAGGAGCTGGGGGCGAAGTGGGATTCAGATGTCTGAATCCTTGTTTGGCTCTGGAGGCCAAAGTGGGTTGGGAGCCTCCTGAATCAGCCCGAAGCAAATTGGCCCCGCCTCAGAAGCCCTGAAGCGGCCTTCGAGGCGGATTGGGGGGTCCACTCACAGCCCTATTATATTTCCCCATGTATTGCTTTGCAGACAGAAACAATGAGATTTACAGTTCAGCTTTTACCTATTTTCAGCTGTTCATACAGGCCCTTCCTTTCATGCCAAGGCTTGCTTGCCTATATTCCAAAGTGATACTTGTAGAGGAAGCCATTCTGCATGGTAATTTTACTTACTTATTCTAAATCCCATGGCTCAATAGCACATTTATGGGAAGTAAAGAAAGCCTGTAGAGAGCAGTCAAATAAGACGCTCTTCTGATTGCCATTTCAACAATTCCGCTTTCAATACAGAGTCAGATACCGTGTCCTATTACAAATGCCAATTACATTTGCATCTTGTCTTGTGTATGATTTTTGCTCTCCATGAATAGCAGGAGCTGAAAGCATTTTGTTCTACAACCTATTGCCCTCAAAGGAAGAGGCAGGGCCACCCTCTGTTGCCACAAAACTCTTCCTAGGTCCCACCCAGCCCATTTTACAAGGACAATGATTGGACTTTGCCCTTCAGATTAGTTCCACGAAGGACATTCTGTGTGTTATGTGATGCGTTGATATAAACAGGTTGGGGTGGTGATGGTCATAATCAAATTTGTGCAGGCTGCTTGCTTCCATGGAGGTCTATCCTGTGGAAATCTTAAATCACAGGATGGTCTCCAAATCTGTTCTCTCTTTCTTTGAGGAGGATCTTCCTTCCCCAAGGATCATAAAGTCTAGCTGTCATTCTCTCTTTTACACCTGGCAGAAACTCAAGGAAGTCTACACACACACACACACACACACACACACACACACACTTGAAGTGTTGCTACTCGATTCTGCTTAAAGTAAAAAAGGTGGAAGTTCCTGCATTAATATTCTTTTTAAAATATTCACTATTCGCTCTTCTCCTCTGCAGACCTTCACCCCCCTTTAGAACATGCTAAGCAATTCTTAGGCCATCGTGTACAAGGGCCTTTACCCCCACGCAGGGACGGCTGTTGACCACTATGAGAAACCTTTGTTCAAGCACAAATTGGCTCAGTTACCACTGGGTGGGGCTACAGAGAAGGCAGCACTCATAGGAACATAGGAAGCTACTTTATATCAGATTAGACCATTGCTCCATATAGCCCAGTATTGTCGACACTGATTGGCAGCAGCTCTCCCAGGTTTCAGGCAGGAGATTTTGCAGCCCTGTCTGGAGATGCCAGGGATTGAACCTGGGATTTTCTGCATCCAAAGCACGTGCTCTACCACTGAGCTACAGCCCCTACATAGCTCAGTTCCCCTCCGCTGAGTGGTGGAAAGTGGCAACAACTGGGCCATGCTGGATCTGCACAGGAGCATCTAGCTCGGTTGTGAATGCATGTCAAAGGCTCACACTAAAATACTGATACCGATCAGGTCCTCCATTCATTGATGTGGGGCCCAGGCAGCACATTTGGCCCCAGAACATCCATTTTCCACATTTCTGGATTACATGGACCTATGTAATTCCTCCTGTGGATTTTGCGCATCTCTAGCCACCTCCCCACCCAACCTCGATTTAGGGCTTGAAACGCCTCTTGTATCTGGAGTGTGTCGTGCAGCTTTTCCCAACTGTGGGTCCCCCGGTGTTAGGAACACAGGAACATTTTCCATGTTGGATGGGGATTATGAGAGTTGTATTCCAACAACATATGGGACCCAAGGTTGGGAAAGGCTCCTACTTGCATTTGCAGCTGTGTTGTCCAGTGGAGATGTTTGTGCTGAATGAATATTTATGGGCTCTTCATTTGGCTCACCTGCAGGTTCATGGATATGCTCACCAGCAGCAGATTCTAGATCACCCGTGTCCCTTCTACCCTCTAGAAAGGACACACACACATGTGGGTTTCAATCGTTTGTAACTGTATCTGAACATCTGTCCATTCTCTGTACTATACACTACCTGGGCTGTTGTGTAGTCTGTTATTATAACCGGGTTTCCACTGATCATTAGAGCACTGCATGATCATTCTGGAATATCTTTCAGTGGTTTGCCTTTGAGTACTGTAACATGTCATATGTTGGGCTGCCTCTGAAGATGCTTCAGAAACTGCAATTAGTCCAAAATACAGCTGTGAGGCCGTTAACTAGGGCTGGGTGTTACTGATTATCATATTATGTCAGTGCTTCACCAACTGCACTGGATCCCAGGGCACATATTTTCACTGTGTCATGCCTTTACACATTGTTTCATTATTATTCTCTCTTTGGAAAATAAAACACCAGTAGTTAAAAAACAGAGCGTTGATAGCCCATCTAGTCCATCTGTCAAACACAAGTCACACACTTCTCTCCGCAACCATGAGGGCCAGAGACTTAGTTTTTAAAACAGAAGCTGAATTGGGAGTCCCTGAAAGTGCTGAAAACCTGGGGGCCTTCAGTAGTAGCTCTATGGTTTATCTGGTCTTGACAGCAGGTCTCCCCATGAGGAGGCAAAGGGCCATTTTGTTATACATGAGTTAGGTTCACCTGTCCCCTCTACTAAAAAGCCTGAGATTCATCTTGCCCCTGTGTTGAGTTCATCTTATTTTGACATACAGCCACTAGATCTTGTTATGTGTATACATCATTTAAAAATCCACTGAAAATGTCAATGGCTGCCAAACAGGACTTCTCTCATGTAACTGTTTAGATAGCATTGTTTTGTTTCTTTCCCCCATCCCCACCCCAATAAGATGGATGCACTAATTCTATGTGAGAATGAAGGAAATCAAACTATAAAACCAAATTATAGGGATTTTCCTTCCATGCATTTCTTCAATCCCTTTCTGAACACTGTCTTGCAAGTCACAGCACAATCAAGTCTCATGTGAGCCAGCAGTCCAAACAGAGCAATTCTGGTCTGCCCAGTGATTCTGAAACAGCACACAAAGGATATGTCATGCCATATTAAATTGCTAGTCCATCTAAACCTTCTTTAGAATTGAAGAAAGAGCCAGATGATGCAGCTAAAGGATAAAAAAAGCCAATGTCTAATTTACGCAGTGAGAACGACAATGATACATACTATAAATGGGTTGGAGACTTAAAATCCTTTTACTGAGCAGAACACTGAATTTGTTGCTTGAACTGTAAAGCAGTGAATGCAATATATTACACTGTGAGGGCAGCATTCACCAATCATTGTTATGAAAGCACAGAAGCTTCAACTTTTTCTAGTCACAAAGACTTCCCTGAAACTTGACGCCATGACTTCATCAAAACTACCCAAAAAGAGATCTACAGTGCAGTTTTACAATGTTATGCCGCCACAGACTTCCCCATATCACTGATTTGTTGTTGTTTATTCATTCAGTCGCTTCCGACTCTTCGGGGGTGACTTCGGGGCCAAAAACAGGCAGTGGTAAAGGTGTATTGGGGAGAACAGGGGCTTAGTCAACATCATAAACTCCCTCAGACCTTAGTTCCACCGCCATCAGTCTGTCTCATCCCAAACAGACATCGACATGCACAGGATCTTGCAGAGAACTGAATAGCTTCACCACCAATACCTGGTCACACAGGCTGCATTAGAAACAGGTAAGAGACAGGCTCTGGTTGAAGATCTGGCTGTACAGATGCAAATGCAAATTACCTCCCCAGGGGTAACTGAAAATATTTTAACAATTATCCCCTTTAATATTGTACTGGTAAAATCCTGTAACCTGCCAAACACCACCTTTCCAGAAAGGACTAAAGAACAACTGTCCTGACATACTGAAAATCAGGTAACTGCTGAGCTTCAAGCTTTGTGTGAGCTCACACACATTATTTTATCTTGGGCTAGTATAACGATAATTGTAGACCTAGGACCAAAGAGAAGTACTCAACTGTATAATTTTAAAGGTGGATTGCAGGAGCCGAACTGCTTATTGGATTGAAACGCACCCAACAGGTGGCCAAGTGCGTGCTCTAAATTGCAAGAAATTATATTTTACTATAAAAAGCTTTTAGATGTACTGTACTCCATGTTCTCGGAACTTCTGAACCTATTAACTCTTCCACAACCAATGCTAGTATTAAATATATACTAACTAAAGTGATCCGGTTGTACATCAGGTGTGACACTATGGTTTGTGTATGAGCAATGGGGAAGAGCCATAGCTCAGAGACAGAACGCCTGCTTTGCCTGCTGGGGGTCCCAGGTTCAATGCCTGGCATCTCTTGCTTAAACGATCAGGCTGCAGGGGATGGGAACAAAATCTGCTGGTGATCCTGGAAAGCCATTCTAGAATAGACAACAGAGGGCTAGACAAATACTCTAACCCTGGGATAAGGCAGCTTGCTGGATTCCTAGTCACTTTAACCATCCTTACATGGTTTGTGGGTCTCAGGTTACTGAATCAGCATATCCCAAACCAGAGTGGCCTGTGACTTGCGACCCACCAAGCCATACATGCCATTGTGGCCTGAGAGGTCTCTGAGATCTGCCACCCCATTTCTGTAGTCCCAAGTAGGTGACAAAACCGAGGAGCAGGCAAGGTGCCCCAATGGCAGCCATTTTGTGAGAGCACCTAGGAGCAGTAATTCCCCAACTGGGTGCCAAGGCACATCAGAACACCCAGAGACAACTGCAAGGTGTAAGAGTAATGAAATAATTAAAGCAGGGGTCCCCAAACCTTTTCAGGTCGGGGTACATGTTTGGAATTCTGATAAGTGTTCCAAACATCCCCCCACCCATTTTCTTTCTCTCCTGTTACCTGACCACAAAGCAATCACACACAAAAAGCATACCACAACATACATATTTTTCCTTAAGCATCACCTAAAGGAAGGATTACTATATGTGGTAAGCCCAAAATGCAATTGCTTTCACCCTGGAACATAGGAAGCTGTCTCAGTGTCTGATGGAGTGCCTCTCCTGGTATGAACCAACCTGAACGCTACATTCAGCACTCAATTTCCTCCTGCAAGCAGCTTTATCTGACAGAGGGATCATAATGTACGTTTGTGAAGACAAACTTGCATATCCTGTAAAAGGGTGAGGGGAGGGGGGGATTGTCCTATTCTAGGCAGAATCTGTAGGAAAAACAGGTAAAGCAGGACCACGGACAGCTCCAAGTAGAGCTGGGAGAAGTTCAGGTTGCATACAGGAGCAGCAGACTAAGTTGCTCCAGCATAGGTGTGAAGCCAACTAGGCCTGGCGTCTCCAGTGTGGTGCTCATGGGTACAACATGCCACAGACACCTATCGGTGCCCACCAAGCTCCCTGCCCCTCTTGATTTTTATTTTATTTCTTAAGAAGTTTTACTACAGGGAGGCTGGCATGCTGCAAACTGAAGTGCTGTCTTCCACTGCCATCTTTATTTGTGTTCAAAAGAGTGGGTTTTTGTTTGTTTTGGAGCTCAAACGCCGCCCCATCTTGTACTTAGGTTCTTGGGCAAGATACTTTTCTTTTAGTCTCACCAGTTTGCCTTCTGGCAAATGAGTGTTTTGTGCAGCTATTTTAGCAATGGGCAAGCCCTTTCCCAATGACAGCCATTTTGTGAGAGTGCCCACAACACTCTCAACATCCCAAATCTGTCTAGTGACCCCAAAAGGTTAGAGGCACCTGATACAGGCTGTAGGAAGCTCAGGATTTCTAGCTCTGTCTCCCACAATGAAGAAGCTGTCAGTGCTTAAAGGGGCCATGCTCAATTCTTTAGGTGGTTCCAATGGAGCTGGGGAGGGAGGCTTCATCCCTGCTAAAGGTGGAGTCTTTGGAGTCTGAGGAGGAGGGCAGAATGACTTCTTCAGGCCACATAAGAGGAAGAAGCACTGGCTACCAAGGTTCTCCTCTCACAGACGTGTCTGGCAGAGAGGTGTCCTCTGGGGATGATTCCTG
This sequence comes from Heloderma suspectum, assembly GCF_057233095.1. Classification (NCBI taxonomy): domain Eukaryota; kingdom Metazoa; phylum Chordata; class Lepidosauria; order Squamata; family Helodermatidae; genus Heloderma; species Heloderma suspectum. The sequence goes on from NC_139459.1 coordinate 17,126,275, forward strand.
CACCCAGCCTTCTTCCTCCTTAGTGTCCTCAGATCCTTCTCCTGATCATAGGGGCTTGACACTTGGGTCATGACAGTGCTGGGGGGGGGGGGCATAATTTGGAATGAAGAAGCTGCAGGCAAAGTTAAGCACTCTGTTGCTTCTCTCCTTCAAGTTCTCACCTCCAAAAGCTACTTTCCTTTCATCATCATCATCAATGGTAACAAGGTTCTCCTACATCTATTTGCACATAAAGTGTATGAGCAACACATTTTGCATTGTTTCGGAAGGTCAGTTGAAGAAGTTCCAAAATCATGAAATGGCGGAGACATGGCTGGACGTAAAAATGTGTGAGACTTCTGTTCCAGCCCCATGAACTGGAATCTTTAAACAAGTTTTGTTAATTGTTTATGTTTAGTCTGCACGATTCAGGTTAGGTAAAGGATAACTGATTATACATCATTCATTTGCTCTTTCATTCTTCTTTTTTATTTTTCTTTAAATTCTCATTACGATATGCTGTATTTAAATATATGATTGAGGGTGTATTGTGCACACTCATTTATATATCTAGTATAAAATATATTACTGACTGTTGTAAGGTTGCTTTCAAGCTTTATTATTATATAACATTATAATTTCATTTCTTTCTCTTTTTTGCTGTTGTTATTATGATTATTACTATTATTATCATTATTATAAGACTACTAAGTAAGCTTTCTGGTTGGTTAAACTGTTAAGCTTTAATATTACTATTATATTCTAACTTAAGGGCAATATATGGTTGCTGGGAATGAATTGTAGGCCTGCTTCCTTGCTATAAGACTGATGGTATGATATTGAAATGTAAGGTTGGTTATTAAATTGTAATATCGCTAATGTTATAGGTATAGTTTCTAAATTAGAATGGGATCTGAAGCCTGTATGTATTGGAATTTAAATTTAACCCTTTAAAAAAGAAGGGGGGGAATTCTTTTTTTTCTTTTTCCTTTCTTTTTTCCCCCTTTCTTCTAGTTTTCGGTAGTGTTGTGTCCTCCTAAGAATACTGTATTGTTAGAAAATGGTAGTTATTGATCAGGTTGTTGGTATTGTTTTTTTATTTATAAAGACAAAAATACATAAAAAGTATTCTAAAAAAAAAAAAGTGTATGAGCAACACTCCATCTCATGCTGAACACAGACAGTCATTTCAGAGTTGAAAGGCATCACTTCCAATGGCATACAGAGACACATTTCTTTCACCCCATGGCTACCTTTGGTCAAATAGCCTTTTAAAACAATGCACAACACTTGATTACAAGGCGAAATCACAGGATTAGGGTGTGCGCCTCAAGCAGCAACCCCTCTTGCAAACAGCCCCCAAACACCATTATTTATATCTAGCTTCAGCATATCCGTAGACGGGAAAGTGGTCAAGCGCTTTGCTGAGGTAGGCGCTACGCTTTTTCACCCTTCTCAGCTTTTTGTGCATCAAGGTCAGACATAAAGACGCTGTGCTTATTCTGCATTACTGGTTCCACCAAGAAGGGCAAAAGATCCCAACTATGTAGGCTCAATCCTATTCTAAAATTTGCTTGAAAGATAAAAACCGCTGTGGAGATTCCCATGTCTCAGGAGTCTCTGCTCACACCAACTCGTCAGCAACTTTCGCCTGCAGCCTGGACCAATTTAAGTACACGAGTGGGTGGATTAAACCCCAATTAAGCCAGGAGTGTTGCCCCTGCTCACAGCAGTTCTGAACTTGGCTCAAGCACTGTTGTCATGATGATAAAGTTGCACTGGAAGTAACAGCGGTAAAAAGTAATAAGATCAATAAGGGAGGTGCAGTAAATGCTTTTGCTTCCAGGAGAGAGAAATAAAGCACCTATTTAAGAGCTCCAGTGCAAAGTTCTTGGAATTTGCTGATGCACCATCATCTCCTGCCACTAACCAAGAATGCTTAAAAAGGAGGAGAGGACAAAATAAGCTTTTCTGAATACTGAAGTCGAGTATAAGTTCAGATATAGCCACAGCCTCTGGAATGCTGTACTCAAAGCTCAAAGCTTCTACATTTTGCAACCACAGAAAGTAGAGCCCCAAATTTTACAACTGGAATTGATGCATGGGAATCTAAAACTTTTGCAGAACGTTGCTCGGTTTGCATAGTTGCTCGTGTTTTTTTATGAAGACTAATAATATAAATATTGCATGTGGGTCGGTAGAAGGATCTGGCCAGGGACAGGCGAACTCAAATCTAGGTCTAGAAGAGTATGGAGATGCTAGAAGTAGCAGAAAGGAATGGATGAGGAACAAGTGGAAACTTGGCACCAGGAGTTTCAAGAGAACAGTGCCTGCTGACCAGGCAAGGGAAGACAACCAGGTTCCTAGTACTTACACTACATCTAGCTCGGTAGGCAATTGCAAGCCACCCTGACCGAAGGCTTGCAAGTGGCCTCCCCGTTCCTTTGGCTCTCTAGAGCAGCCTTCCAGGAGTTGTTCTGCAACTCCTATCAACCCCAGCCGGCATGCCCACTGACATCCTGGATGCGGTTCTCCTTGGTGAAGATCACACGCTGCCAAAGACTATGGGTGTCTGAAGCCACTGCCCCCACTGCCTTCCTCCTGCCCCAGGGTCAGCTGCCTTGGGGCAGAGGACAGGGGTGGCAGCCAAGGAGGATGCTTTGCGAGCATTCACTCTGAACGCCAGCAAAGCCTTCGGGCCTTTGAAAGTGTTGGCTTGCAACCCTCGCAAAGGCTCGACTCCTTTTGGGGCAGGCAGCAGGAGGTTTGTGCATCTCTAAATCTAGCCAAACCAGAGGCTTCAATCTGCCTGCCCATCACAGCGGGCAATTTTGATTTAATCTATCTGTATAATTTATATCCTGCCTTTCTATGAGAACATGCACTCAGAGCAACGGTGTGATGTCGCACATGCCTATTCCCTTTGGCACTTGGAGGTTTCACCGTTCCAAGTAGGTCAGCCAGGGTGGTTTCCATTCCCCAAAGTTCCCAATTTAAGCCCTGGAGCCCTAATGGTGTACGTGTCTTTCACTGGGTTTGATGGGTCAGCATTCATGGAGAGGTGGGAGGAGGACAAGGAGAAGACAACCACCTAGGAACCACAAAGCACAGGTGCAGAACTTCTGGCCAAATCCAGTCTGCCTGGGGTCCCAGTCTGGCTCTCCAGGGTTCCCCAGATAGCTACGCCCCCTCCCCTGACCCCACCCCCTTTCTTCCAACCAGCAATCATTTGCTGGTTTCCCAGGTTTTGTGCAGTTTTTTCCCCCCAGTCTAAAAAGCTGAAATGCTCCTAAGGCTTAGTTATTGGCAGTAAGAACTTCAAGCTAAAATATGCTGGCATTTTGACACCCCCCACCCCGCTTTGCCTGTGGTTCCACCCCATTTTGCCTTCAACCTCACCCGCCACCGGAATGTGGCCCCCAAGAGTTCTCCCAAAATAGAATTTGGCTCTCAGGCTGAGAGAGGTTCAACACCCCTACCATAAAGCACGGATCTGTGAAGACAAGCACATAGGAAGCTGCCTTATCTGGCGTCAGACCGTTGCTCCATCTAGCCCAGTACTGCCAACACTGACTGGCAGCAGCTCTCCAAGGTTTCAGGCAGGAGTCTTTCCCAGCCCTACCAGGAGAGGCTGGGCATTGAACCTGGGCCCTTCTGCATGTTCTTTGGGGGCAATACTACTGAGCTGTGGCTCTTCCTTTATTTAAACCATCTTCAAGACCACTAGCCTCTCTACAAAACTATCCTCATAACCAATTTTCATGGATAATTCAACGGATAGTAGAATTTTAGCACAACATGGCAAATGCACATTTATATTTTCCCCCCAATAGAACTATGTGGACTTGGAAACTGATCAGAAAGGGAGAAAGGAAGTTGTGCATCTCAGGACTCTTTGCAAGCTGCATTCAGTGATGAACAATGCATGACATAATGTCAGCCACGAACATTTCCAGAACGCTGGTCATAGTTGGCTAGCTTAGTTTGGATTTATTTTTACGCTAGTTTGCAGTAGCATCTGCCTTAGTTTTAGTGCATGATCTGCCTATAAAGGGGCGGGGTGGGGGAGTCTTCTACTCACCTGGCCATTTGCTTATATGCTTCTTCTGCAACTGCAAAGATATGAGGATCCATATCTCCCATGTTTTGGCCACTGTATGCATAGATGACATCTTGTCCATAGATTGGCAACTGTTCATAGGGATTAATGGCAACGAGCACAATACCTTAAAAACACATAAGAATGAAAACAGTTAAAGCCATGCACAAAAAGCAGAATTTTCAGCACATACTTAAATAAGAACCTCTGATCTGCTGTCTCAATTTGTAAATCTCTTTTCTACCCAAGTATTCAAAGCTAGCACATACACACACACAGAGAGAGAGAGAGAGAGAGAGAAAGAAAGAAAGAAATAAAGAAAGAAAGAAATAATTCTGCCTCATTAACAGCTGCTGTTCTAGCCTGATTCTATTTTGCTTCCTGCCTTATGGTCACCATATAAAAAGATGCTTGAAAGGTTTCCAAATTAAAACTCAGCTGTTACAGTTGCCCTCTATAACCACAATCCAACAAAGATTAATGTGCACATAAGGGAGAAATGTGCACTCAGAGTTCTTTGAAATTCCCGCTATAGCCATTTGAACTGCTGAAGAAGCAAGTTGTTTTTCAGTTTAAATGTTAAAATGTAAACTGAAGTGGACTGCCTCTTCAGCATGTGGTAGGTTTTGTTTTTAGACACTCAGTCTTTTGGGTCCTCCTCTATTATATTCAGTCTGGTCTCAGGAGCATACCAGGGACAACTGGTTGTCTCCAAACCAAAATTTAAGAACCAATGCAATAGATAAATGCATTCTGAAGTTTAAATTTTCCATACTTTCTTCTTGGAACATGGCAAGAAACAGGTCCTTCTGAGAATAAACAGCTCTCTATGCAGTAGGACTTTATTGTATTTAGACCATTTATATCCCATCTTTTAGAAAAAGTCCACAAGGTGATTTACAAAACAAAGTCCTGTCAAAATGATTTAAAAAATAAATAAAACACTGCATGATTAGCGGTACTGCTTTGATGCACTGAGAGACTTTATATCCTGCCAAAACAGATGTTCATTTCCTGCTCATCTGTCTGTCCTATCATGTATGTGAGTTTGGTTATGAAAGATGTCACCAATCCTTTAGCCCTGTACTGTTGGCCTTTAAATGGCAGGAGTTTTGAACTAGTTCTTCAACCTTCTGACTGGCTTTTCTGGACTGTCAACAAAGCATTATATCCAAACCTGGGATTATGTTTTATTGCACCCAAACAAGCCTGGATTTGAAAGCCAACAATAAACTCTTGTTTAAAGGTGGTTTATGAATCCTGGCTTCTTTGAATCCAATAAACCATAACCCTGGGCTCAGATGTAACATCAAATTCAAACAAGTGGGAAGAGCTGCATGGGCTGCATGAACCAGCATGCAGCTCATGCACATTGTGGTTTAATAAACCAGGATTCCCAGGATTTCTGGCTTATTATGTGCAAATATGGCCACTGTATCCTCTCTCACATTTCACACCCCTGCCACCCTCCAACCACCCAAACACTCATACTGCAAGAGATGGCAGACTGTAAAACTCACCACAGTAGGTATAGATGTTGTTTGATTCCAAGAATCGGACTTTTAAGTTGTGCAAGACTGCAGGTTCATGGAGGTAACTTAAAGCTGTCAGGTCATTTTCTCCAACCAAAATATCTGGATTACGCAAGAAGGGAAGCTTGTTGGCTTTAGGATCAATAGGATATTCCTGAATCTGAAATGATAAACAAAACCATGGTTACAAAGGAGCTACAGAACACTTCCCTGTTTTCAGAACCCAACAAAATTGTGTTTTTAAGTTACAAAATTGCAGTGGAACCAAAGGAGGGCATAGGCTCATTCACACAGCAGGACCATGAGGAGAAAATAATTGCATGAATTGGCTGCAAAAGACTTGCACTTTACTGAGAGGTCATTTTTAGGGTTGTTGCCCAAATAAAGAAATTTTACCGGATGATCACTCAATTAATTCATCAGCATATGAATAAAACAATAGATTTCAAAGGAAAATGTCTACTTTGTTTGTTTTTACAGGACTGCCTATAGATGCTGCTGTAGGCATCATCTTAGAAAAGGCATTCCCACCTATGAGCGGACTGAAACAAGACATTATTCCATAAAGCAAATGGATCACTATTCAGCAAGAGAAATTGCAGGTGTGGGAGACCCAAAACAGATCGGGCCCACAGCAGGGTGGGGAACAGTTAAAATCACCCATGCTAGGGTGCTGATTTGATTTGGGTCCTCTACACCTACTCTAAGGCAAAAATGAAAATAATGTCTCTTTTGGTCCAAGAATCCAGGAAACATGATACATACTCTTAACATGATACATACACGCTGCAGTTTAAAAACTAAATAACATTTCAAAATAGTTATTTATTTATATATGTATGTATGTATGTATGTATGTATGTTTCTTTTTCACCTTTTGGCTCAAAAAGGCCCAAGGCAGGATACAGATTAAATAATATAAAACCATATCATAACATACAAACATACTAAGTAAATTAATACAGGAGGAAAAAAAGGCTTACACTTTACTGATAAATAATAATCGATACTGTGTTGTAATGGTTATTTCTTATTGTGCACTCTGCCTAATGGTAGGGCAGGCCCTGATCTAACCAAGAGGTTTTTAGGGGTGGGGAGAGAAGTTAAACCTGTCTTCAATGATTTTTTCCAATTAACTGTGATTGACTATGATAAACAGATTAACTCCTTGTTGTGGTGCAGTATATCAGTATTATGTTCTGCTTGTGAGCTTCCCAAGGGCTGACCGATGTTGGTAAACACAATACTAGATTAGCTTGACTTGGTCTTGTCCAGCATAAGCAGCTTTTTATGTTCTTAGCACCAGCTGTCTTTGCTCATGTGAACTCTTCTGCTGCCAGCTTCCTACATCCATGACTCCCAGCCTAACACATTGGAGCTGTTTGTCAGCTCAGCTGAAAGCAAAATGAATGAAACATGCCTGATGTGGCTAGTGTGAGTACATAAGAGAACAGTGAGGGGTCCCACCTAGTCCAGCATTCCATTTCAAACAGTTGCCCCTTAGGGATGCATGAGGATTTTGTTCTTGCTTGCAAAACATGTGAGCATGCCCCGTTTGAAGCGCCAAACGTGAGCACAAGCACGCATCTGCCCCCAAAATCTGCAAATGGTCAAATACATGCTTGCATTCATCTCATTCCTGATTCCTAGTTCGACTCGTGCAAATTTCCTAATTTGCATAAATTTTCTCAGTAGACTCAATCATCCTTTTTTTTAGTCTATGGAGGAAATTTGTGCAGATTTGGGGAGATTTTCACAAAGCTCCTGCTCATTTGCTGCTTGATTTGCACAAGTTTCCCATTTGCACAGAGCAAGCAGCGAACGGGAACCGGGCATGAGACGCGTGGCGAGATGATGTTCAGAGAGTCCTGCCGATCATGAACATCGCTCATTTGCCCATCCCTATTGCCACTCCAGTCAGATTCTCTTGCCAGCAGGGCACAATGATCATAACCTTCTGTTTTTGGCACCCAGCATCTTGTATTTATAGGCCTAATGCCTCTGGATTTGGAGATTCCATTATCTAGTGTCTGAAAACTACTTAGCAACTAAACCGGTAGCTTTCGTGATGTCCCTGCCTGAACTCCATTATCTGTGGTCCTTCCCCAACCCGGTACCTCTCAGATATGCTGGACTACAACTCCACTTGCCAGTGCAGATGCTGGGCTTTGCAGTCCAGCACATCTGGAGGGTACCAGGTTGAGGTAGGATGGCCTAAACCAAACAGCTTATGGGATGAAGTGAGCATCCTGAGATGTTCTTTCCTACTCTATCTGACACGCAGCCTCTGTATTCACTTTTGCCAGAGGATCTTAGCTGTCGGAAGTTTCAAGGGATAAGTACAAAATTAATCTGAATTAATAATTCAATTAATTCATAAGCAGGTCATGAATGTGATATGAAGGCTCCTGGTTTAAACTAAGATGTCGCTTCCCTTCTCTCTCTACCTTAAAAAAACAAAAATAGCACCCTGTGGGAGATGACAAAGGTGTTTACAGATAAAAGGAGGAAATATCACACTGCTTTAGTCTAATTTGGAGGCACAGCTGTTCAGCTGAGATGGAGCCAAAAAGCTTTACCATATGGCCACCCATACGGTAGAAATGCCACAACTGTGTGACTCATAAAAATTCCCCACTGAGTTTGCTTCATATGTTTTAAAGAGGACTTCCCCTATTCTTGAGAGAGATGCTGAGGATGGGAGTTGGGTAAAGCAGATGTGATGTGAAGATGTATAAAGAAATAGCCCAAGAATAGTTTTAACAAGAAAAAGTCTTGCCATACATCTGTAATTAATCTAAATCTTTCCTATGAAGGATAAAAATTGATGCTTTTCCACTTTCTCCCCACCATTATTTATTACAGTGGGTAGTAAGGCTTACAGTTAGAACACCAATGCAGCAGATGTAATGTTGTCTGATTTATTAACCACAGCTAGCAGATCAGGAATGGCCCATGGGCTCATGACCTGTGCCCACTTTCTCATTTTCAAATTACCTCTATGTCCCATTTCCGGATCTATCCATGGTTCATTGTTACAGTCAGTGTTACCAAGGAACATGCTTAGCTGTAAACCAGTGTGCAAACCCACTTCCAAACCACAGCTGTAAAGCGCAGTTTGGCATTAACCATGCCTTGCATTAGCACCAGCACAGATGCAACAGGTCTCAGTCATGGAATGGTGCCCTTCTGGCAAGAAAGCAAGCCATCATTTTATCCTGCCTTCTCTGAAGGAAGAGTTAAATTGCTTAGCCCTATCATGGGAGAAAGATACACCAGATCTGACAGCGTGAAGCAAAAGATTAATGCAACTATTCAAAACTCACAAAATCAATGATTTGATAATAAAGGCATTCCTCACAAATATGTTCAGAAGTAGTTCAGGCACAAAAGCAGCTTAATGAGACTTCCTGCCTTGACTATTAAGTCCCCCTGCCCCAAATGCTTATATAGCCCTTTTACAAATGTGTTTTATTTATTTGGGACGAATAACGCATTTCATTGTCAAACTCCTGGTTAGCTGGTGGCACATGATGTCAGAGGACAGATTCCAATTTAATTTTTTGCATTTATTGGCTTTCTTCGGAAGTAGCACAGCGACTGCTCTTCACCACAATTAATTCATCTACCTCTGTTACACATCGTCATGTGCCAGAATTCTTAACAGAATTCCCAGAATAATTTACCCTTATCTCACAATCTTTAATATGAATCTTGCCTCTAGTATATGGTGATGGGGAATCTCTGACCCACAGAGGTTCCACAACCAGCCCATGGAGCCTCTTTGGATTCCTCAGTGGGGCAGGACTTGGCCTCTAAGCCCCACTCCCAGGGAAATCCCAACCATTATCTCCTATCTGTGATTGGAGATAACAGCAGGGATTCCCCTGCACATTGCTCTCCCTCCCAATTGGAAGGGCAAGCAGTACACAGGGGAATCCCAGCTCTTATCTCTGATAAAAGATTGGAGAAAATTGTGGGGATGCAGGAGACAGGGGATTCAGCCAGCATCGGGGGGAGCATCTCCTGTTCCAGTGCCAGCTGAGTCCATTTGCACTTGGTGGGCCACCAACATGGATATGATGCGTGACGTGCACAGCAGCCGGCACTGAGAGGAGCGGCTGCTGCTTCCATCACCAGCCGAGTCCCTTTCTCTGTGCTGAGAGGCTCAGCACTCTGGGGCTCTCTCAGCATGGAGAAAAGCAAAAGGGGTGGGGGCAAGGCAATGATGTCAGTCAGCGTGGCTGTCAGAAATGGATCATCCTTACCCTTCACAACCAACACCACAATAGACAAAGCTTCAGGCTAATATGACTTTATTTGCTAGAGACTACCCTCTCTACAAATGAATATTCAAGGAAACTCTCAGACTGCCTCAGGCTCCTAAACAACTAATCTGCGATCCCCAATTAGAGGAGATAAACCGGAGGGTAGTGAAGCTGCTGACCATTTGGGCATGAACCTCATGGCGAAGCTTGCTTCACAGCGATGCCCCTCCCTTAGGGTGACTCCCTCCTACTTTGGTTTCCAAGGGTGGCTATCCGGGCAGAGTATGTGAGCCCTGCTTTTCCTGCTTAACTTTGCGACGTACCCCTCTTCCTCCTCCTTCTCAGAAACTTGAGTTTCCACAGTGGAGGGAGGGGGCAGGGAGTGAGCCTGGGCCATCTATTCATCAAGGGCTTTGGAAGAATCTCTCCCAGCATCTAGGCACTCTAGAGGGGGTCCCTCCCCTATGCTTTGATCTAGCAGCTCTGACTCTGACTCAGAATTGGAGCTGTCAGACATCTGCAAAGGCTGGGACTCATCCCTGACAGTGGCCACACCTACTGACATCAACTGGCCCACGGAGGGGAATATGCCCTCCCCTTTACAAAACGTTCTCCTGGTCTAATATATCTGTATACTCAAACCCTTTTAGAGAGGGTGGTCTCTAGAATCTCTCCAACTTCTTACAAGTGTCACCTTAGCTGTTAATAAATGCCATATTTGAAATGTATGTGTGTAAAGCCGGGAGTGGGGGGGCCGACAAAACACCACCATGACCTCCATAAAGATCTCCTCTATAAACCTTTTTAATGTTTTGCTGCCCGCCCTAAAAATCCCCCCACTCCCGGTTTTCACTGCCTGTGAATGGAGCTGGAAAATGGGAAGGGGGGACTTTGCAACAGGCCCTTAATAAAAAGTATTTGACAAAATCCCCCTCTTGTCACATCGTTCTTGGTTTGTGTGTGTGCCATAGGGAAACCTGTAGCATCCGATCTAATGTTAAAAGCAATACATCTCTCTCCCAGCAGTTTGCTGGTCAGGGAGGATGGGGCAGAGAGAGACAGAGAGAAAGAAAAGAGGGTGGTAATCTATCACTGACAGATTGTCCCTGATGAAATGCAGCCCTGCACAGAAAAAGGGTTCTCCACTCCTGCTGTAAGCTCTGAGAAGCAAGTGTTCTTATCAATCTCTTTAAAGAAGTAGTGGACAACTTTTTTATGTTGAGGGCAGGGCCAGCCCACCCATGAAGAAGGGTAAGACACCCACATCAGGTGTCAGGAATGAGTCTGAGCATGTGGAGGTGTATGGCAGCTCAGATTCAGATTCAGAATGGGAACAGCAAGAACAGAGGGAGGCACCCTCCCTAGTGAGCCCAGATATGGTGAGACTTTCTTCCCAAAGTCCTTGATACACAGATGGCCCAGGCTGAACTGCTCTCCCATTCCTCCACTGTGAGAACTCAAGCTTCGGAGGAGGAGGGCAAGGGGCATGACTTGAGGGATGCTAGGGTCCGTCGCAGAGTGAAGCAGGAAAAGTTAGGAGCAGGGATCAGACGCTCCGCCAGGTTGGCCATTTGTGGAAGCCAATGTAGGAGGGAGCCACCTTAGGGGAGGGGCATCCTTGCAAAGCAAGTCTATCCTTGAAGTTCATGCCCAGACTGCTGGCAACTTCTCTAACTTCCACTTCATATCCTCTACTGATATTCCTAGATGTGTCGATCTGCTGGTTCGCAGTCTGGGAGTTTCCTAGAATCTGCATTTGTAAAGAAGCTAGTTGTTTACTAATAAAGTAGTGTTGGCCTGAAGCTTTGTTTCCTGGAGAGTGTTGATTGCAAAGAAGGGAGAGGGCAAATGAACGCGACATCAGGCAGCAGAGCAGGAGGACCAGTAAATTACGCCTCCCCTCTCCCTCCGTCCCTGCCAGGAAAGCCCACCTCTGGAGGCTTCAGTGGCAGAGCATGAGGAACAGTGAATTGTGCCATTCCATTCCATTCTGCTCCGCTCCGCGCACCAGAAGGGCCTACCACTGCAGACAGAGCATTTCCTCATCATGTGCAGCTTCTTCCAGTTGTAGGGCTCCCCACAGAGCCGATGCAGCAAAGGTGAAGGTAAGGGGGCACAGGACAGAGGAAGGAGGAGACCCTGGCGCACCTTCTCTTTTGCCTCAGGCAGTGAGAGACTTTGCGCCAGACCTGGCTGAGGGCTGCATTCCTTCATGGGTAATCTGTTGGGGGCTAGTGGGCCATATGTCAGCATTGGGTGGGGCAAAAGCCAGTATTATTATTATTATTATTATTATTATTATATTTATATCCCGACTTTTCCCAATACTGGGACTCAAGGCAGCTTTACAACATTAAAAACTTGTACAGTTTTTAAGGGCTGCTTGTGGCCCTAGGACAAAGTGACGGAGAAATTATCTGGAAGGGACAAGACAGTTGGTATACATGGTTATGCTTTTCTTGCCAAGTAGTAGCATTTATATTCTTCGTTTAAAACGTCTATAGCAGTATAGCTTATCTCTCTAGGCGGCTTACCTCACTTAAAATCACGGAATGCCACCAAAAAGATCTCAGCACAATAAAAACATTTCAATTTCAGCAGCAGAAATCCTAAATCCTTTTCTACTCGCCCACAAGGCCTAGAAATTCAGGTGTGTGTTGTTTTTATTTAACAGTGTCTGATTCTGTACCTGAACTGCAACATCACAGAAGCACTGAATATGCACATCTCAGAGAAAGGTTTTCTAAAAACAAACAAAATTGGGGCCAATTTGCTATAAAAACTGGCAAAACACAACAAAAAGAGAAAAAGGTGCCAGCACAAATGTCTACAAAATTGTTCCCTCTCCCACTTAATTTTTTGTGCTATAATCTTCAGAACCAAGAAATTAAACGGTGAAAGCATCCAGATCAGTTCTGTTTTATCTGCTTTCAGAGTAGCAGCAGCTGTATCCCCTTCTTCCACTCAGCCAAATCCATCCCAAACCCCTTGGGAATGGCCCAAGTCAGCATCCCAGCATCTTCCCTCCCAGCCGTTGATGTGAGCTGCTGAAGCCAGCGAGCCACTAGGGATGCAATTAGAACCACCTGAGACCTTCCCAACAGGACCCAAGTAGAAACATCCACCAGCTTATTTCAAAAAAGATCACAGGTTTCTTTGCCAAAGCCTGAACCCAAGGTGCTTTGATCATCTGGGAAACATTAGAATGATTCTTCCAAAGCAAGGTAACATTCAAGGTTGGCTTCGCCCCAAACAGCTTGGATACTGAAGGGGCAGGATGTGTGCCTGAATTCCAGGAGCTGGCTGCAATTCTTCCCACTAGCTGGCAGGGTTGATAAAAAGCAGTGATTTTTAAACAAACAAACAAGATTTTTAAAAATTTAAATCAGATTTTTTAATTTAAATCAGATTTTTTAATATAAATCAGATTTTTTAAATTTAAATCTGATTTTGAAATTTTCTTAAAACAATTAGTAAAAAAAGAGCCTAGGTCAAAGATGTCATCATGCATACTAATTATACAACTTATTATATTCTATGAATATGTTCACAACAGTTTATGGAGATGGGAGATAACCTGATCACTTCTATTCTGCACTACAGATGGTGAATAGACATGAGTGCGCTCGCTCTCTCTCTCTCTCTCTCTCTCTCTCCCTTGCCTCTCTCTAAGTGCAAAAGATAGCAAAGGCCAATGGATAGAGAATTTGGGGAGATGGGAGTAGATCTGCATGGGGAGGAGGAGGAGTCTGGATATAAATGCAAGCGACAGGGGAGGGGAATAGTAAGTGAAACCAAAAGTGAACAGAACATCTTCATGCAGTCCTGACTCCTGAGGAAACGTCTGCTGCATGTATCCTCTACTGTTTAACCACCTTCTAATGAAACCCATGTCTCTGAATATGTATTAAGGTTATATTAAGCAATAATGTACTTCTACTAAAAATTATGATTAAATAGAATCTTTCTCACAAGTGATTTAAACTGTGATTTAAATAATTAAAATTGAGTCCTTCAGAGAACTGATTTAAATAATTATTTAAATCAATTTGATTTAAATCAAATCAACCCTGCTAGTTAGCCAGGGGAAGGCTGCACACAAAACAGCTGGGCTCCCACCCAAATATGATTGAAAATGAGACCAAACTGCACCCAACATGCCATAGGACAGAGGTTACAAGGTAGGAGGCTACAATTTGTAGATAGAGGTCCTCCAGAAGATAGGTCAGATCAGTGACATACACTTTTCCTTTGATTCGAGCAACCCATTCCTGAAGCTGAAGACTGGGGCATGTTGAAACTCCTAAGGTCTCAGAAAGGAACAAGTTGTCGTTGTTCAGTCGTTAAGTCGTGTCCGACTCTTCGTGACCACATGGACCATAGCACACCAGGCCTTCCTGTCCTGCGCTCTCTCCCGGAGCGTGCTCAAGTTCATATTCATTGCATCGGTGATGCTATCTAGCCATCTCATCCTCTGCCGTCCCCTTCTCCTTTTGCCTTCAATCTTTCCCAGCATCAGAGTCTTTTCCACGGAGTTTTCTCTTCACATTAGGTGGCCAAAATATTGGAGCTTCAGCTTCAGTATCTGTCCTTCCAATGAGCACTCAGGGCAATGATTTCCTTTAGAATGGACTGATTTGACCTCCTTGCAGTCCAGGGGACTCGTAAGAGTCTTCTCCAGCACCACAGTTCGAAAGCATCGATTCTTCGGCGCTCAGCCTTCCTTATAGTCCAGCTCTCAAAGCCATACATTACTACTGGGAAAACCATAGCTTGGATTATACGAACCTTTGTCGGCAAGGTGATGTCTCTGCTTCTTACTATGCTGTCTAGGTTTGCCATAGCTTTCCTCCCAAGGAGCAAGCGTCTTTTAATTGCATGGCTACAGTCACCGTCTGCGGTGATCTTGGAGCCCAAGAAAGTAAAATCTGTCACTGCTTCCATTTCTTCCCCTTCTATATGCCAGGAAGTGATGGGGCCAGATGCCATGATCTTAGTTTTTTTAATGTTGAGTTTCAAACCAGCTTTTGCACTCTCCTCTTTCACCCTCAACAAGAGGCTCTTGAGATCCTCTTCGCTTTCTGCCATTAGGGTGGTATCGTCTGCATATTGGAGGTTGTTGATAATTCTCCCGGCAATCTTAATTCCGACCTCTGATTCATCCAACCCGGCATTTCTCATGATGTACTCTGCATATAAGTTAAATAAGCAGGGCGACAATATGCAGCCTTGTCGTACTCCTTTCCCAATTTTGAACCAATCAGTTGTTCCATGTCTGGTTCTGACTGTTGCTTCTTGACCCTCGTACAGGTTTCTCAGGAGACAGGTAAGGTGGTCTGGTACTCCCATCACTTTCAGAATTTGCCACAGTTTGTTGTGATCCACACAATCAAAGGCTTTAGCGTAGTCAATGAAGCAGAAATAGACGTTTTTCTGGAATTCTCTTGCTTTCTCCATGATGCAGCGAATGTTGGCGATTTGATCTCTAGTTCCTCTGCCTCTTCGAAACCCAGCTTGTACTTCCGGTAGTTCTCGGTTCGCATACTGCTGAAGCCTAGCTTGTAGGATTTTGAGCATCACCTTGCTGGCATGTGAAATGAGCGCAATGGTGCGGTAGTTTGAACACTCTTTGGCGTTGCCCTTCTTTGGAATTGGAATGTAAACTGACCTTTTCCAGTCTTGTGGCCACTGTTGAGTGTTCCAAATTTGTTGGCATATTGAGTGTAGCACTTTAACAGCATCATCTTTTAGGATTTTAAATAGCTCAGCTGGAAGACTGTCATCTCCACTAGCTTTGTTGTTAGTAATGCTTCCGAAGGCTCACTTGATCTCACTCTCTAGGATGTCCGGCTCAAGTTCAGTGACCGCACTATCATGGCTATCAGGGACATTCAGATCTTTCCTGTATAGTTCTTCTGTGTATTCTTTACACCTCTTCTTAATCTCATCTGCTTCTGTGAGGTCCCTGCCTTCTTTGTCCTTTATCATGCCCGTCTTTGCACAAAACGTTCCCTTGAGATCTCCAATTTTCTTGAAGAGATCTCTAGTCTTCCCCATTCTGTTGTTTTCCTCGATTTCTTTGCATTGTTCATTTAAGAAGGCCTTCTTGTCTCTCCTTGCTATTCTCTGGAACGCTGCATTCAGTTGGATATATCTTCCCCTTTCTCCCTTGCTTTTCGCTTCCCTTCTTTCCTCAGCTACTTGTAAAGCCTCATCAGACAGCCACTTCACTTTCTTGCGTTTCTTTTTCTTTGGGATGGATTGAGTTGCTGCCTCCTGAACAATGTTACGGACCTCCGTCCATAGTTCGTCAGGCACTCTGTCTATCTGGTCTAATCCCTTAAATCTATTCCTCACCTCCACTGTATATTCATCAGGGATATGATTTAGGTCATACCTGAATGGTTTAGTGGTTTTCCCTACGTTCTTCAATTTAAGCCGAAATTTTGCAATAAGAAGCTCATGATCTGAGCCACCTATATATAAATGCATGCAGATTTAGGGTGCAATCCTGTACACATTTATACAGGAAAAAGTCCTACAATCCACAAGATGCCCCGGGCAACCTGGGTGGATGGAGGACTGCTGGGAGTTGTAGGCCTTTTTCTGTCTAAACATGCATAGGATTGCACCCTTAATCAAGTAAAATGGATTGATTCACAGAATTTATTGACTTAAGATTTCTTGTAATTTTGTAACAGTCCTGGCCCAATTCCACTGTTATCCTGGCCCTTTTGATGGGGCTGCTCTTTTGATGTCACAAGTACTGAGCCACACTGGGTCATGCAAGAGAAGCTGGTGAGCAAAAACGGTTGAAATTCATCATTTATTCACAAATATTGCAGAGTTGGGCAGTGAATAACGCTCCCATTTAAATCACCACAATTCCTGTATCCAGTTGCAGGTTCAGGGCTTCATCACATACTGGACTTTTCCCTATACAGAAGAGCTGTCTGCATAGAAATGACATAACTTCTTAAGTATCCCTTCCAGGATACTTTAGCAACATCTAAAAGTTTTATGCTGGCTGCTTGGACTTCAAAATGATTTGTCAGCATTCCTTCAAACAATAAAAACAGAGGCAGACCAGAAACAGAGAACTTTTAAGGAAGACGAAGGGAAAGGGGAGGGGGAATAATCGGAGTGGCATACCGTTTCATCTTCAAGTTTCAGGAGTAGAGTTTTATCCCCCTCTTTGTAATCTTTGATGATTTCTGCTGATTTCCAGACTTCCTCTGGGTCAGGAATCCAAACTCTCGTATACTGCATAAGAAAAAGAGAAAGGAAAGGTAATTGTTAAGATAAACATAAAGAAAGCCAAAGCTGGTGTCAGGGGTAGGCATGCCTGGGCACCTGCAAAGGGCCCACACCCCAGCGGGGCCCACTGGCAAGAGCCCCCCGGACTTGCTCCACCTCTTCAACCTTGCAGCCTGCTTGTTCACCTGCCTCTCACTCTGACCCAGACATTGGTGGTGGTGGTGAGAAGGAGCAGCAAGCAAGTCAGTGGTAGCAATGATAGGAAAGAGGATGGGGAACAATGGCAGCTGGAGGCAATGGTGGTGAGAAGGCAAAGTTACTGAGGGAGGGGAGCCATTGAGCGTGTCTTGGCCACAGGCCCTCAGAACCTGAAGCCAGCACAGAAGAAAGCCACGCTCAATCAGACCAAGAGTTCATCTAGTCCAGCAACCTGCTTCCAGTGGTGGCCAACAAGATGCCAATGGGTAATGGCTTGGGGCCAGGTTACCTGAAGGATCGCCTCCTCCCATATGTGCCTGCCCGGACCTTAAGATCATCATCAGCGGCCCTTCTCCATGAGCCCCTGCCAAAGGAAGTGAGGCAGGTGGCTACTAGGAGGAGGGCTTTTTCTGCTGTGGCACCCCGGCTCTGGAATGAGCTCCCTAGTGAGGTTCGCCTGGTGCCTACATTGTATTCCTTTCGGCATCAGGTGAAGACCTTTTTATTTTCCCAGGCATTTTAGCATTTTAGCTTTCTAAATTTTATCTTTTCTGTTTTAAATCTGTATTTTAAACTCTTGCACTGCTGCTAGGTTTTATTGTGGTTGTATTGTTATATTGTGGTTTTAATGTTCTATATATTTTAAATTGTTTTATTGTATGTTGTTTGGTTTTAATTTTTGTGAACCACCCAGAGAGCTTCGGCTATCGGGCGGTATAGAAATAAATAAATAAATAAATAAATAACCCACATGCATGAAATAAAGACAACAGCCCTCCAGTGGAGGCTGGTGGCTCCGATGTTAGTGGGGTGGTGAATCCGCTCCGGGTTTCAGTCAGAACCAGAACTCTAAAGGAGCTATCCAAGGTTCTTCCACACATTGAATAGCTCTTTTACAGTTTTGACTGGTTCTGACTGAAACCCAGAGCAGATATACCGCCCCACTGACATTGGAGCCACCAGCCTTCATTTGTCCTCCCAGCCACTCCAGTATGTCACTCAGTAACTGTCATCCAAAAGTACATTGTCTCTGGACATGGTGGTTCTAGGAAGCGACGCTGTGCCAAGTCAGACCACCATCTAGCTTAGTGTTGTCTAATCCAGCCTGCCCCAACCTGGTATCCTCCAGATGTGATGGACTACAACTGGATGACAGTACTGTTGTCATTGAGGCACGCGTTGAAGACCAGTTCATTTGTTCAGGCCTTTGGGATTTTGGTAAGGGTTCTATTTGTTTTTTTTAATTGATTATGTTGATAGGTTTCTTTTATTATATATTTGTGAGTGCAAAATCATGACTTTAATGTTGATTATGTGGTGTATGGTGTTTAATATAGGTTGCCAGCTGCCCTGGGCTCAGTGTGAGGAAGGGTGGGAGATAAATAAAACTCCCATCATCCCAAGCTAGCATGGCCAATGTGAGGCTGGGGGAGGTCCACACTGACTGGCAGCATCTCTCTAGGGTTTCAAACACGGGTCTTTCCCATCCCTACTTATTGACGCCAGGAATGAAATCCTGGGACCTTTTGCACGCACAGTACTGGCGAGCTATGACCTATGGTGGCTAAATGTAAATGAAGGCAGGGCCTCTTAATCATTGTGTAGAAGAGGGAATTTCAGCAGGTACAGCTTGCACGAGAATCCAAACCTGCAGCAATTTCCTCTTCTACACAACTATTAAAGGTGCAGCTATTAGAGATTAGGTGTTCCATTTAGTCATCATGCCCAATAACTATTGGTAGACCTTGAATGGACGACTCTACAGGATATGTTGGTCCACATTCTTCCTCTAGGGCAGGGGTGGAGAACATCTGGCCCTCTATCCATTACTGGACCCTAACTCCCATCAGCCCCAGCCAGCATGGCCAATGAGGGAGGATGGGAGTTGTAGTCTAGCAACATCTGGAGGGTTGCAGGTTCCCCATCCCTGATCTACAGCTAGAGGCTCCTCCCAACCCAAGCTTCTTTTAGCTCAAACATAACAGAAACAGACATACAGAGACAAAAAGATTCCATGGAAAGAACCCACAAAGGCACTGGGTTCACAGGAATGAGGCTTTATTGACTCTAGAAGAAGCCATTCTGAACAAGTCTACGTGGCGAACTTCAGCTATTGAAATCCCCTCAAGAGTTAGTGAAATGGCAGCTGTGAAATATAAATAAAAATACGTTGCCGCTCAATGGCGATGGATTCTTTAAATGTATCATGTGTAATTATTTTTAGGGTTGCACAATAGCTGGAACAGCAGGAACCCTTTGACGTTAATGAAGCTATCCAAATGCGCTGTAAGAGCAGCAGCTTTGCTAATGGAAAGGCAGGAAGGGGAAGAAAAGGGAGTGCAGGAAGGACATGAATGCACCTCCATAGCGCTACACCTCATTCTGTACTTCTCAGTACCCCCAAGCTCTGCAGATGCTGTCAGGTCTCCTACTTTTAATTGCCATCGAAAAAATTGCCTTTAAGAATCTTGACATTTATTGCTCACAGCAGGTTCATTTAATCACAGCACTCAGCTGTTTACCTTCTGTGACTCCTGAGCCAGAATCTGATGCTGGCCATCAATTTCTGAAAAAGTCGGGTCTATTATAAAAACACCACCCAATAACACAAGTTTCTGGCCCTAGTGGTTGAGGAGAGATGCTTGACCATATGTGGGCAATGGCTGCAATCTATAGAAGCTTAAAATATTGTCTGGGATTACAAGCAGTGTCTGAACATTACAAACCATTAGGAAAATCAATTAAATGAGGTCTTAAATACTTTCTGGATCAACACAAGCAAGGATTTGATAATTAGTACTAGGCCTGATCCAGGCTAGTAGTATTGTATCTTATCGACATGTAATGGATCAATAGCAAGCTTGCTTTGGAGGAGGAGGAGGAGAAGGAGAAGGAGGAATTCTTAAGGAGAATTAGAACCAGTTCAGTTGTTATGTTTGCCAATCTCCTCACCACACTTGAGAGATTGGGAAATTTTATTTTCACATTGGGCCTCAGATAAACTCTCTAGCATTGGTTCAGCACAGCGGAGAAGCACATAGTCAGCAAGGAAATTTAAAAACAAAACATCAAACAAACAAATCGCTATTGAACTGCACAGATTACCTCATGTGGAACTCATACAGGTCATGTATGAATTTCCCCTTTGCACATAGGAAGTATGACCGCAGAGCCTGCAGAATGTTTGGATGTCCTGTCAGCATTTGTTTATACTGAATTTTAGACCAGGCCCCAAATGGTTCAACTGAACAACTTTGGCCCTGAAATGGGACTGTTTCAGCTGCTGAAACAGCTGTCGGAACTGGGGTGCAGTTTTCAGAGCGTGTCAAATTGTTGCTGGAGGATGGGGTATAGAATTATTGCTGGGTTATAGGTGCAGAGCAGAGCATCTTGCAGAGCAGAGCACCTTGGATAGCTCCTCTAGAGTTCTGATTGAAGCCTAGAGCAGATTTACTGCCCCACTGACATCAGAGCCACCAGGTTCCATGGAGTACTGCCTCTGCCTTCTGGTGGATAGCTGTAGTTGGCTTAGCTGCATGAGAGAAAGAGGGCTGTGCCTTAGGATTTTTTTAAAGAAGAAGCCTGGCCTCCATGATTCGACAATTCCCCCTTTCCACCAAAACATCATTAATATACCCCTCCCATTTCACCACTACCCTCTGCTGAAAAAGGCAGTGAAAGGAGAGGGGCATTTCAGCTCATGGCCCACCTGAGTGTGTGTATGTATGTATGTATGTATTTATTTAAATTTATTGTATTTATACCCCGCCTTTTTTCCTCTTGCAAGGAACCCAAGGCGGCTTACATTATCCTCCTCTTCTCCATTTTATCCTCACAACAACGACCCTGTGAGGTGGGTTGGGCTGAGAGTCTGTGACTGGCCCAAATTCACCCAGCGAGCTTCCATGGCCGAGTGGGGACTAGAACCCGGATCTCCCGGCTCCTAGTCCAACACTCTTGCCACTACACCACACTGGCTCTCTAGTAGAGAGAGTAGAGAATAGACCAAATGGCAAAGGAAAGAAGCCAAAGCACTGAAAATATTGCATCCCAATAGCTAATTTTAAATCCGTTTTTATACATTAAGCTATTTCGAAATATCTCTCTGTCACAAATCTGATTTTCCTGAGTGTATGAGCACAGTATTGACACTTTCCTCTGATTAATGAAAAATAAAAGAACCATATACATCTTTTGCAAGGCCCACACACCACTCTGCACAACCAGGGACTGCAAAACGTTACCTTTTTCTAGGTGTGATACAAAATCCCTGCATGGTCTAATACCGCAGGCAAGACTTAAAGGATTAGAGTCTAGATTAAGGGTAAATTCTTCAGATGCTGATGCCAGATGTTCAGTTCCACATGACGGTATTTTTTCATGTCTCTTTCAAATGCCTTGAGGAATTATTCCTAATTATTCCTATTATTATTATTCAATGAAGGGGAGTGTGGAAGGGTATTAGCTGAAGAGCAATGACACACGCTTAGTGTTAGTTGGTGCAATAGCTCAAGAGTCAGAAGGTGGCAGCCTGCATGCCAGACCTGGCCATCTGAGGCATACTGCCTGCTTTCACTCACTGGTTGCCAAGCAAGACAGAAAGGGTGTGTATTGTCTGTGGCAATGGAACTTTTGCCTGGAGATGGTTACTGAGGCAGGGGAAGAAGTGAGAAAACACCATGCCTTATCAACTCTTCCTTTCCCCTATTCCATTCCCCAAATGGTCCTATATAGGACAATTGTTGCTAACTAGGGGAATAGGTACATTTCTTTACTTTCCCCCCTCAGCAATCCCACATTTTCAGCAAACGTTTAATGTTTGTCAAGAAGTGGTAATCTCTTAAAACAGCACAAAATATGTTGTATATTAAAAGCATAAAAACCATGTGTTATACTGTAGTATATCCTCAAAGCAATATAAGAGCAGTCATGCTGGATGAGCCCAAAGGCCCAATCTAGTCCAGCATTCTGTTCCCACATTGGTCAACAAGCTGCTTATGGGAAACCCACAAGTAGGACATGAGTGCAATAGCATCCTCCCACTTGTTTTCCCCAGCAACCGGTGTACTGCCGTAGCATACTGTAGCATACTGCCGTAGCATACAGTAGCATACTGCCTCTGCTACTGGAGGCAGCATATAGCTATCAGGACTAATAGCCATTGGTAGCCTTATCCTCCATGAATTTGTCTAATACTTTAAAGCTACCCAAATTGGTGGCCATCACTACATTTTGTGATAGCAAATGTCATAGTTTAACTATGAGTTGCATGAAGAAATACTTCCTTTTATCTGTCCTGACTCTCCCACCACTCAGTTTTATGGGATGGCCCCACTGGGTTCTAGTATTATGAGAGACAAACAATCCTATTTCTAACAGCAACATTCATAAGAACATAAGAAGAACCATGCTGGATCAGAATAAGGTCCATCTAGTCCAGCATTCTGTTCCCACAGCTATCTGTGGGAAGCCCACAAGTACGACATGACTGCAATAGCAGCCTCCCTGCCATGTTCCCTAGCAACTGGAATTCAGAGACACACTGCCTCTGATACTGGAGGTAACTAAAGCCTTCATGACTAGTAGCCCCATTGGCCATGCTGGCTGGAAACAATGGGAGTTGCAGACAAACACATGTGGACAACACCACGTTGGAGAAGACTGGTGTACACCCTAACATCATCAACAGGGGGTGCTTCAGTCCACACCATTTTCTAGCTGCATCATCTCTCTAAAATAGGGGTGAGCAACTTGTGGTCCTCCAAATGTTTTGGCCTACAACTCCATTCAGCCCTAGCCAGTATAGCCATTGGTGAAGATTGATGGGAGTTGTAGGCCAAAACATCTGGAGCACTATAAGTTACCCACCCCATCTCCTGCTCTAAAAGAAAGAAAACTGCAATTTTTCTTGGATTTCCTGTTCCGTTACTTGTATTTACAGAACAGCAGACTGCCTCCACAGAGCATTGTCAGAGCAATTTGTTATGAATCCCTCTTTATAAAAGATGACCTAATGAGTATTTTGAAGTACACCCACATTAATAAATGTTCCCACTGGCTTCTGGATAACAGCCTGGAGTACCAGGACTTTGACACAAAAACAAAACACTTAAAGATGAGCACATAATCTATGTCTCTGATGTTAACCATTTTAAATAGGATAAATGAGAAGCTGTTAATGCATGGAAACCTTTTTCTTTCTTTCTTTTTAAAAGAGGTCCATTCCTCTGAGCACAACTCTCAAGAGGAATCTGAACAAGCAGGAGGTATCCAGCCACAGGTTTCTGACACTAAATCCCTCACTAATGAGGATTTAAATTCCTCTTTAAGAGCCAGCAAATAAAGGGCTTCATCTCACGGAGCTTTCATCCTGCGATTGAGACTGAAATTATTCTCCTCTGTGCAAAGAGTTAAAAAGTGGCAAGAAGAGGAGTGAGATCAATGAAAGATAATGGAAGACTCTGATATGGGGAGAAGCAAGGGCGGGGAGGGCATGTAAAGGGAGTCAGTGGTGATCCTGCATTTAAAACGGAAGCAGAAAGCCCCATTTTAAATGCAGGATTTGGGGCTGATGTAGAAATGCCCAAAGTTCAGGAACTGTTTGAGTGAATAGCAAGGCCTGTTGTATCACACTACAGCCCAGGATCTCAATTCTCATGTTGATTTGAGTTAATTCCTCACACTGTGCTAGAGCACAGCACCAGGAGAAATATATTAAGCAATTCATTACTGGTGTCTATGAACACAAAGCACCCAACCACAAAGGAGGTTTCTCGCTGCACCTCTGTATGATTTACTGCTCCAACCTTGTTATCTTCCCATCAGCCTCCACTGAATCTCCAAAACAGAAATGTAGCAGAATTGCCCACTTTTAGAGGTGGCTGCCTGCTCGCTCTCGCTCTCTCTCTGCATGAGTCAACAGGACAAGACTATTTGGGCCAGTATTTTCTGTTCTAACTGGCAGCACCTTTCCAGGGGCTCAGGCAGAAAGAATTCTTTTCTATCAGGTGCTCCCTGATCTTTCCAATTGCTCTGGATTTGCCTTCTCCCAGTCAGAAAACATGCCCAGGACAGTGACTCATGCTGATGGCAAAGGAAGATGGACTCCTCTGAGAGCTGGTAATTCTTACACACACTAATAGTAATACTCTAAGCAGGTTCTAGGCAGGGTCAACCCTGCTATTAGGCAGAGTGATTCAGCTGCCTCAGGCAGCAGAGGCTGGGGAACAGTTGGAGGACAGAGCTGTGTGTGCCTGCCCTTTTACCCCTTAAGCTAGCCTGTTGCTGCTTTAATATAAAGTGGTGTTGAGCTAAAAGTCAACTGCCAGTCCTGTACAATGAATGGGTGGGCACCAAGTTGTCACTCGCCAAAGGCAGCAAAATATCTCAGGCTGGCCCTAGTTTCAAGTGCCTCCAGTTTTAATTCAGAAAAAGAAAGGGGGGGGGAGAAAAAAAGAGAGAGAGAAAAAGAAAAAGATGAAAAAGAGAAAGGAGAGTGCCTCAGCTACGAGAGACATTTCTGAAACACTACATTAATACATTAAGGGAGCAATCCTACGGCCGCTAGACAGCAGCTAGACAGCCATAGGATATCCTGTTTTCCAGGAGCCCATCCTCCAAGGTTGGTTCCTGGAGAACCAACTTTCCTCCACTCCTTCGCTACTTCGGGGGCAGCGCGGAACAGCCCCATCCTCCACGCTTCCAAGAGGAGTGCAGAGCAGCCAAAAAGGGGCGTGTCTGGGGGCGTTCCAGGGCAGGGAGGGCGGAAATGCCAGAACAACACATCCTATGTGTCGTCCAGCAGCCTCCTCCCCCACTCAGCCCTCCCATGGCTAGGCAGCCACAATCGGCTGTCTAGCTGAAAATGCAGAGCAGGAGAAGCACGGAAGGAACAACCCCTCTGTGCTTCTCCTGCCCTGCTTTGGATAGGCGGTCGCTTCCGAGTTTGGAGGCAGCCACCTATCTGGATAGGATTGCACCCTAAATAAACTTTTTAGATAGATAGACAGACAGACAGACACCCAGGAATCATTTTGATGAAGGACAGTGTATAAATATTTTAAATGAACAAATGACATGGAGCTTCACAATGCATAAGAACAGAGGAGGAATGGATCTGAGGTTACATCCAGCTGCAGACCAGAATCCCATGGCCTGGAAATTGTAGAAGTTCACCCCGATCAAAATGAAACAGATGCCATAAAATGCTCACATAGCTCAACAGATTTGACTACTGTACGAGTCAGATTTGATTAGTCAGAAGGCTGCGGGCATCACTGCTAGAAGTGGAGAAGGAAGAATAGAACTTTGTGGTACTGGTAGTTGGTAGACAAGGCTAGAGGAGTTGGGACAGGAATCATCCATGTGGTGGCAGACTTCAGTGAAGAGTGAGAAACTCCATTCAAACCACTGGAAACCATGCCTGGTCCTCCTCCAAAGCATTGATATAGGTGAGACTTAAATAATTTGTGAACCTCTCTCCTGCTATTTATAAAACATCCAGGTGCTTAAATGTGGAACAATAAGTGTGTGTAGCGGGGGGGGGGGGAGGCATTTGTAATGCAAATGAGCATTCTGACCAATGTTGGTTTTTTACATTTATATTACAAACCAACTGAAGAAAAGACTGCTTTGTGTATGAAAACATAAGAGGGTAGAAGAGTGTCAGTTTCCAATGAAATGTTACATTCAAGTCAGCACAGGTTTTATACTCAAATTACACAGGCAGGAAATGTAAAGCAGCCTTGCACAAACCTTCAGCCTAGCCCCATCCTACCCTTAAGCCATCATGGCACAAACAGAGGCTCATCCCAAATCCCAAAAACATCTCCCTACATGAGACAATGGTCCAGTTCACACAAAACACGAAGCCATGGTGTGGTTTGTTGAAATCCGTCTTGTCGTTGTGTTTGAACCCATCCCCACAAACAAGCCGTGGCTTGTTAAACTGCTGTAAACCACAAACAGAACCCATGGTTTGTTGTTGGTTTACGAAGTCTGGCTTGTAATGTCTGAACCCAGACTGTGGCTTATCTTTTGGTTGTTGGCGCTGCTGTCTGCCCTGAAACAGAGACGCCCCACAAGGACAGCTTGAAAACGACTTTTCTGAAGGTTGGCAAAATGAGCAGAAGAGGAACAAACCAGAAATAGGGAAAACAAGCCACAATTTGTTTGCTTGCCTGCAAGACGATTCTTGGCTAAAGCAACAAACCATGACTAACATAAATGATAGCTTAGCATTAGCATTATGTGTGAATGCAGTCAATCAAGGCACAGCAGTTTTCTGCACCTCTAGGACAAATCTACACTACAAATGTACACTGATTTTATATTAGTTTTAATCCTGGGAATTACATAGGGAGTGGCTCAGGAGCTTTTAAGGACAACCCAAAGTACATCTTTCCACCTGCACAACCGTGCATAAATGTATAGGTTCACCCTAGCCACTCAGAAAATATGATCAAAGTTGTTACCAAAAACCTATTTAGGGAAGGGGGCACAGCTCAGTGGCAGAGCTCATGTTTTGCATGAAGTTGCACAGGGTTATTCTGGGTCAAAATCCGTGAGGGTTAGACAGCATCTAGACGGCCATAGGATTTTTCATTTTCTGGGAACCGAGCTTGGAGCCAGCGCTCCGAGGTCAGTTCCCAGAAAACTAACTCCCCGCCCCCTCCCCGACGCCTTGTAGGTGGTGCGGTTCATCCCTGGCTCCACGTTCACAAGAGTAGTGCGGAGCAGCTGAAAAGGGGGCATTCCTGGGGGCGGGGAGGGGATGGCAGAAGTGCTGTTACAATGCTTCCGATGTGCCGTCTGGCCTCCCCGCCCCCCTGCTCCGAGGCGCCATGGCTAGACAGCCAAAATCAACCATCTAGCGATGAATGCAAGGCGGCTGGAGCACGGCGGAGAAGATCCCCTCCTCGCTCCACCTGCCATCGTTGGACAGTCGGTTGCCTCTGAGTTTGGAGGCAGCTGACTATCCCCATAGGATTGGGGCCCCAATTCACTTAATAAATGTGACTACACTTAAAGGAACATAGAATATCAGGCACCTGTAGTTTCAATTTCTAATAATCATTAAGCTGGCTGGGACTGATGTAAGTTGTCAGCCAACCCTCATGAAGGGTGGTAGGTTTGGTACTGATGAGACCAATTGGTTGCGATTAATTTCTGCTCCTGCTTTTGTTCTATTAAGATCTTATTGCTGCTGTTAAAAGTTTGCTATATTTATATTTATATTTTTGTGTTGTATGCCACCTTGAGGGCCCTTTGCAGAGAAGAAAGAGGGCCTACGAATGGTAATATATTAAGGGCGCAATTCTATACACATTTAGACAGAACTCCCAGCATTCCCAGCCAGCAAGGGGAACGCTGGGAGTTGTAGGACTTTTTCCTGTCTCCACATCCATAGGACTGTGCCCTAAATGAACCAAATATCCAAGTGGTAGATTTACTGGTCACCACAAGCCAGTAGTTTTGTACAAAATCTGAAAATCCTCAAGAATTTGACTTTTATGAGTCCCAGCAAAAGCTGGATTAGTCTTCATTACAGCCAAGTACTTTTCCTTGACAGAAAAGGCAGAGTAAGTTATTTGGGTCAGCAGTTCATTGTACATGCCACAGATGACATCAGCTAATGAAATGCAATTCTCACTCTTCTCCTGCTTGTTTTGTTCATTATGTGGAAAGTCACGTGCCTAATCTTACAAGCAGAGGCATGTTGGCCGCCAGGCCCTGCATTAATAGGGGCAATTCTGTTCTCGGATGCTAAGCCTGAAATGCCTTGAGCATACAGAAGAACCAGGAAGTCACCAAGCGGTAAAGCCCCAATCAAGGAGCACAGAAATTAATCAAAACAAACCATAGAAGGTTTCACATTCCTGGACAGAACACTGGTAAATACCGACTTAAAGCTAGAAAAACAAGAAATGATTAATAGAGTGGTCAACAACAATATTGGCAAACAAAGCAATCCTAGATACGAAAAGTGAACTCATTGCCCAAGTATGGATCTGTATGTAGCCAAAACAACACCATCCACACACACAAGAAGGAGGTAACAGCAGGTAAGAAGCACAAAAGCTGTTTGGGGAGGGGAACCCTAAAGGGGAGAGGGGGAAGAACCTCCAGACAGGAGCACTCCACAGTACAACATTTTGTCCCACTTGTCGATGACTGAGTACTAAAGACACGCACACGCACGAACACACACACACACCAGCCACTTCCAAGTTACTGGGAAGGGGTATTAGGTCTCAGCGCTGGCATTTTAGGGGTTGTAGTGGGGGCTCTGAATGCCATATTTGTTACTCTTGTGCCTACACTTTGATGCTGCCCCATGCCCCCTTTTGTCAGAACAGGTGAAGGAAGCAGCAAGTCCCCAGCAAAAAAACAGGCCTCCTACTTGTTTTGATCAGTGAGAAGCCCAAGCTTATATAGGGCTAGGAACTGGCCTATTGGCTGATCTCCCTATAGCCCTTTGACTGGGTGGCAGCAGCAGCACACAGGCTAAATCCTTGGCCGAGGATCCACTATGTGGCCATCTTAAGGCCCACTGCAGGTTCCAGTTCTTATCTCGCCACAGCTGCTTGTTGGCACAAGATTCTGCCACACCACACACCAGATACGTGAAGACGAAGTATTAAATGGCTGCCATACATCATCCACAAATATGGTAGCTATGGCAGTAGCAAGAGTCCATATGAAGAAAGGATGGTAGGAGGATTACACCAGACAGACCTCACTGAGCAGTAGAGGGCCTTGGCAACTGCATGCAAGTCCAATTTCCGTGTGGCTCCAGCCATCTCCAGGTTTGCAGGACCCTTGGGAAGATGTCCTCCATGGCTTTTCCTCCTCCTCACGGTCTCTGCCCATTCCCTGCCATCTTCCTCTGGGCCCAGTCATCAAAGGTAAATGGAGGATGCTCATCCTTCTCCATGTTCATGTCACGGCTGACTCAATCAGGCAGGGAAAGCGAAAAAGCAACAGGAAGGAACAGGAGCAGCGGGGGAGCGGGGAGTTCCCCCATAGTTTGGCAGTGGACCTCTGCTGAGGTATGGCCCTCAGCACTTGCCCGGGGATGCCAACCCCAGTGCTAACCCTAAGCGTCTCTGAACATATTTTGAGAGCAGATTCAGAAGTTCAGGAAAGTGACCTGATGAATTCCTTCCCCAAAGTCTCCCCACTGACTTTCTCCTGCCCTCCAGATGCTGTTGTCATTTTTGCTATATGTCCATGTTAGGGTGAGGCCCATTCAGGGAACAAGGAAAGGAGTCTCCTTTTCTTTTAGCGTTTTTTTTTGCTCAGACTGACTGAAAACTGACTGGGGAATGGGGGGCGGGCAGTAAGTTATTTTTATGTTTTGTTATTTGTTTCTATGTCTATATTACTAGTATATTTTCACTACTACATTTTCACTAATATTGTTAGCTGCCATGTGGGGCCACATGCAGGAAGGCGGGATATACATTAAAAGAAAAAACATCTTCATTCAACATCTGTAACAAAGTTGATAGGTGCTCTGCTTGCATTAGAGCCATTTGCCATCAGTCAGTGCCAAAGCTGCGATATCGGCATGAATAGATAGGAGATGTGCAGGTTAAAAGACCCAAATGCCTGGGGCGTGAACTGTTTCTGTTGGCCTTCAGAAATTCACTTACTTCACAAAATGAAAGCCAACTGTTTCCAGAAGCACCCGTGTGGTGGCCTTCCCATGTCAAAAAGGAACCCGTCGTGCAAGCCCGACACAAACTTTTTCCAGGTCAGCATAAAGCCACCATAGTTGTGATTTCATCACCTTCAGGCTGACTTCAACAAAAAAGTAAGGCCTGCCCCAGCGCACACACCATGGAGGCCTGCTAACGTGAACAGAATTATCAGGAGGACGGGGTGCTGTCAAAAATAGCCACCAAACGTGGCCAATAAAATTTACCTCCTCCTGCCCCTGAGGGAAGGCAGAAAAGAAGAAAGAAGCCCAGGCTGGGGAGCTCATGCCATCAGTTCCTGAAGAGACAGTCAGTCGGCCTGAGAGAATTACATGCTGTTGTTTGGTTGAGGAAGGTGGGCTGTGTTCGTTTCCTTTTGTAAAATTTGTTTGTTTCAGTATTTTGAACTGTAAACCACTTTGACTGCCATAGCAGAAAGGTGGCATAGAAATGTATTAAATAAAATTAATTAAATAAATAAAATTTATTTGCTGAGTGGTGTATAAAAACATCCTTTCCATCTCATGATGATGTTGGGCTGCAATCCAAGTTGATTTCATTTAAACTATCTCATTTCTCCACCACCCCACAACCACTAAAGAGAGATTATTGCCTCTTGGGGTTAAGTTTCTTTCAGTCTAGCCAGCTTGTTCATAATTCACCAAGTAGCAAGAGACAACCCAATCTGTCAGCTGCATGTGGCAATGTTTGGAAAGCAAACAGAGAAATCATTTAGTCAGAAATGAGATGGCGGGTGTCGTGGGGTCTTGGGAGTTAGGATGTGCTGCCAGAGTTGAGAGGATTGACCTAAATATTGTTTGCATTTGTCTCTTGGATGAAACAGGAGAGGAAACCACTGTTGCAAGTAAAACATAATCTGGAAATACCGGGGGGGGGGGTGAGGAATGCCCAAAATAGGAGAGGAGAATAATTACAACCTCCTATTTATCCTTCCTTCAGAGGGCACAATCATTAAGTAAAGCTAAGCACACGTTGAAACAGAGGACCGTAGTAGACATCTGTAAGTTAAGGTAAGGTGTCCCCAACCAGTCATGTCCGACTCTAGGGTGCCGTGATCATCCCCGTTTCTAAGCCGAAGAGCCAGCGCTGTCCGAAGACACTTCCGTGGTCATGTGGCCGGCATGACTGAACACCAAGGTGCACGGAATGCTGTTACCTTTCCCGCCGAGGTGGTACCTATTTATCTACTTGCAATTTCTTGCTTTCGAACTGCTAGGTTGGCAGGAGCTGGGACTGAAGACGGGAGCTCACTCCGTCACGCGGCACTCGGGTCTTGAACTGCTGTCCTGCCGACCTTCCAGTCTGCAGTTCAGCGTCTTAACCACTAAGCCACCGCGGCCCCAGACATCTGTAGACATAGAC
The DNA here is from genome assembly GCF_057233095.1 of Heloderma suspectum. NCBI lineage: Eukaryota > Metazoa > Chordata > Lepidosauria > Squamata > Helodermatidae > Heloderma > Heloderma suspectum. The sequence continues at coordinate 17,157,692 of NC_139459.1, forward strand.
AATTTAAAATAGCCCCTGCCCACAATGAACACAGTCCAGCAAACAAAGCTTCAGGCTGACACTACTTTATTAGTTAACAACTAACTTCTTTAAAAATGCAGATTCTAGGAAACTCTCAGACTGCATAGAACCAGCAGATCAACACATCTAGGAATATCAACAGACGATACAAAGTGGAAGTTAGAGAACTTGCCAGCAGTCTCGGCATGAACTTCATAGCCAGACTTGCTTTGCAGGGATGCCCCTCCCTTAGGGTGGCTCCCTCCTACATTGGCTTCCACAAGTGGCCACCCTGGCAGAGCATCTGATCCCTGCCCCTAACTGTTTCTGCTTCACTCTGCGACAGACCCTAGCATCCCTCAAATCATGCCCCTTGCCCTCCTCCTCCAAAGCTTGAGTTCTCACAGTGGAGGAATGGGAGAGCAGTTCAGCCTGGGCCATCTGTGTATCAAGGACTTTGGGAGGAAAGTCTCACTGTATCTGGGCCCACTAGGGAGGGTGCCTCCCTCTGTTCTTGCTGTTCCCATTCTGATTCTGAATCTGAGCTGCCATACATCTCCACACGCTCAGATTCATTCCTGACACTGCCATAGCCCATCTTCAGGATTATCTTGCCTCAAGACAAGCATCTCTGAAGAAGCTTCTACAGTGTAGAAGCACTAGAGACATGCCCTCATTTCCACTGCACATAATGCATCAGGATTCACCAGTACAACTGTGACCACCTTAAACATGTGATTCACATACAATACACTATCCCAATAGTCCTTACAACAGCCCTGCAAGTTAGGCCAAAATGGCCAACCCCATACTGCAGATAATGTTCCTAGTAGTACTCATGTCCCTCCGCCTCCCAAAAAACTAGGTACAGATACCTCAATGGAAATGTTACATCATCAGTGGACAAATCCTTCGTGATTCTTTGCACTTTGAAACTCGATTAGGGCAGTGCTGGCCCAAGACATTTTGCTATCTCAAACAGGGCATCAAATGCCACCCCCACCCCCCGCTGTGTGAAGGTAAACATCTCACTGCACCGTTCAGACATCAACCTGCCATCAACTATCCCCCTAAATTAGGGGTGGGGAACCTCAGGCCCAGGGCCCCAATCTGGCTTTCTGGGGTTCCTCAAATGGCCATGCCCCTTCCCCTGGCCACACCCTCTTTCCCAGCTTTTGTGCATTCTCCCCCCCCCCCATTCTCCTAAGGCTACTGGCAGTAAGAGCTTTAAGTTAAAATCTGCTGGCACTTTGGCCCCACCCCGTTTGCTTTCAGCCCCGCCCACCACTGGAATGCAGCCGGAGAGCTTCTCCAAAATTGAATTCTGCCCTCTGGCTGAAAGAGGTTCCTCATTCCTGCCCTAAATCCCGACACCTGAAGCAGCCTGCTTCACCTTGCTGCAAGGTAGGGCCAGCCAGCCCTGGATTTGGATGCAAGTTATGGTGTACCATCCCCTTGCAATACCCATCCATTTCAGAGGACGTTTGCACAATGGAAGACACAAAATGTCATGCCCCGACTGTAGAAGTCCTCCTCAGAGGAGGAGCTAGAGGCCCCAGAAGCCCAGGATACCCCAGACCAGGGACTGCCACCAGACCCACAGGAGACTGCACCCTCGGGGGAAGTGGCTGCCGGGCCAATCTTGTCAGGGGAGAGGGACTCTGCCTCTGAGGCAGAGGTCAAGCCACCCCTTGATCCCTGGGAGCGTCGCCGCCGCAAGAGACAGGCTAGCAGGGCTCCTGTGCGAAGGAGTGCTGGCCTCCAGAAGAGGTCTCCTCAGGAGAAAAGGACTCCTCGGGAGTAGGCTCTGGGAAGGAAACTCCGATTGCTACCCCTGAGCTCTGGGTGGGGTCTGGCTGGCTTGGAGCTTAAAAGCCTGCACTGGAAACCCAGCCAGGGTTGGGACAACTTGGTCCTTCCAGCCTGCCGTGTGCCTTGCCTCCTGAATCGTGCCCTGTGTCTGATGCTCCTGACCTTTTGGACTGTTCAAGGCCCCTGCTTCTGGACTGCATAACATACCTGATTGCTTTACTGTGTTTGACCTCTTGCTTGTGATCTGGACTACTCCTGCTGCTGCCTGATCCTTGTTGCCTGCCTGACTGCCAGTGTTCTGACCTCTGCCTGCAATTTGACCACTCCTGCCTTAGCTTAAAACTCCTTGGACTGAAACCGGTGTGCCTGACCATTTGCTTGACTACTCAATTGCCTCGCTCCCTGTACAGGCTTGCAAACAGCCAAGACTTGCTCTAGAGTAGGACAAAAAACTCGGTAGATTGTATACTCACTGCAGCAGTGTTGCTTGGGAAGTTGCCAGAGCATCTTCCAGAAGTATTTTAAGATTTATTTGGCTGCTGTTTAGTAAAAGATTTTAAGCAGGTGGGGAGTGTGTTACGTCAATATTTGCTCTATTCTATTCTACTGTTTTTAATTAGCTCTTTTATATATGTGTCGTTGGGCACATTGTCTTTTGGAATCAGGCGTGCTAATAAGAAAGGGGGGAAAGCTCTGATTTTAAAAAGCAAGGGAGTATGCATTGTCTTCCCTTGCACTTTCTGTATAAATTCCAGAAGCTATTGGTGTATTTATCAAGGCTAAAACTACATCACCATCAGGCGTTTATAACAAACAGTTATGTGATCCTTAACATAAAGCCGTTAAATCAAGCTAATCTTCCCACCGTTATCATCCACACAGCTTATGGTTCAATAAATCTCAAGATGCTTACAACACTTGGTAATAACTACTGTTTTATTACTTTACTATAGATTACAATTTACTGGGTGGCAAAGAAAGTTATTCCTACAGGATTCACATTTTAAAAAAAAAATCCTTTTGTTTTATTATCATAATTCCACCTCTTTTCTTGTTTTGTATTTCCCTTTGGGAAATAGTCAAATATTTCTACCACTTTATTTTTTCTTATCGCATATCTTTGCACATTTCTATGGGCCAGTTCGCACAACCAAAATAAGCCACTGTAGTTTTTTTAGGCAACGGTGGTTTATTTAAATCACAGCACATGCCATGGGCTATTGTAGGGTTATTGGAGGGTTGTTTTGTTTCGCCCTCCAACAAGCCATGCAGCCCAGGTTCAGATGACATAACAAGCGGCACCCAGATGCTAATTATGGAAATCGCACCCTATGTGCCACGGTTTGAATAAGCCACTGTGGCATAAATAAATAAATTTTAAACCTTGACAAAAAAACAAATTTGATTTCATAGACTATATTTTGGCTATCTTTGAATACAGCAGACTGCTGACTTCCACCAGCAAATCTCAGAAGTCCTTCTATGTGACTGGCCACACTGCTGGCAACTGTTCAGTGTCTCAAGGGATACTGGGAAACATCACGTCCGAGTCTGGAGCAAGAACAGACAGATGAGCTTCTAGGCAAAACGCAAGATTCTGTTGGCATGCCCCTCTCAATAGAAGATTCAAGGGGTATTCTATTAAGTTCTTTCCAAGTGTATTTCCACAAGCAACTTGGGCCAAGTAATTAGGGCCGGTGCAGGTCAAATACACTTTAAATCAAAATGCACACATTTTTTGAGACATATTAAGGAGTCCCACAATGTTGGCCGACACACAGCAGACTTCACCTCTAGCAGTAAAAGTATAGCACAAGACTATTAGTCAAATGAAACAAGCCTCTTCCAATTAGCTCAGTTTGCTTAACAAGACCAACAACAGCATTAGACAGAGCTGCTTTTGGCCATGTCCAATCTTTCCTGGAAAAGTGGGTTTCCTGTGTCCATGACCTCCCATCAACCAATCTCAAAAAGGTGCCACTGGAGTATCTACAGAACGTCAGCTCCACAGCACTGGATTTTGTGCTTCTGACATGACATCTCTACTTGCATTTTCCAACCATGTCAGGAAATGGAGGAACAATGTTCGGACAGAAGAACAGCCAGATATTAAGTACGACATTTGCATGCATCTTCTGGAACCTTTCCCCATATTCACATCTCATACATACTTAAAAGAAACTGCTGCAGCTCACAAGTATTTCTCACACATCTTCCTAGTAATGTCTAGTAAAGAAACATGCATTTCCCTGCATACCTGCCAGCCAAGCAACTGGGAGAGGGCAACACTGAATGCAATGACTTCACATGGCGTGCTTCTTTTAGTGGGCATAACCAGAGAGAAGTTGACTGGTGGCAGCCAGTCCATTCCCACAACATCTTATTAGTAATGTCTAAAGAACCAGCATTTTAAGATGCAGGGCTGCAGCCATTCTTTCTTGACGTCCACATCATCAGGTTGCATAAGCTGAAACCTATTCCAGAACAGGGTGACTAGACTGGCTGCATCCACTGCCAAGACCAGGCTCCGATAAATCTGCCTGCCACTCTCATCATGGCAAGTGCCTTGGGGAGCATCATGCCACCCACGGCATTTCTACATGAGGCTTCTGCCTATGGATTCTTTGTGGCATTAAGGTCAGCTTCTTTCCATGTTCTTTTTTCCCGGGTTTTTCTTTCTCTGCCTTTCTATATGTTTCATTATAGAGCCACTAGATGGTGCTGTGGTATAGCAGAATTATGCAATTACATCATGAGACCCTCATTTCACCATTTCTAAATAATACCAGACCTTCCTTGTGAGGAAAAACCCCCTGCAATAATGGCATGATAATAATAAAGCATGGGAGAGGCCTTGAAGGATGACAACATCGTGCAAAGGCCCCGTGAACTACCATGAGTGAGCAATGAGCATACAGTAAAGGCCATGGGTAGAAAAGCCCCCAGTGGCCAGAATTCCTCCCAACCTTGAACCTGGAGAGATGGGCAGGGATTGTCTGGGCAGGGATCCCCACTCCTCTCCCTAGCTCCAAAGTTGGGATGAAGATTGGGGATTGTTTGGCACCTACATGGCAGGGCCTAACAGGAACCCCTGCTGGTCTTTCCTGCTCTGGAGCAAGAAAGGCAGGGGGACACACACGACTGCTTCCTCCCCCCACCCAGCCTTTCTGTTGGAAAAGACCATGTGTGGGGGGAGAGAGTGTTGAGCTCTGTTGCTTAAAGACTTGAGGAGTACATTTCAGGAGAAGAGCCCAAGGGGGCATCTCCCCTGCTGCAATCCTTTGCCAAGACAGCAGCAGAGAGGATGCCTGGCAACTACCATTTCTGGAATGGCCAGCAAGGCTGGCCAAAAATTGTGGGGCCCTCACCAGAATGATGGCATTTATAGTGGAATGAATACAAGCTATTTTGTCTGCAAAATATAATGCAAATTGATCACAATGAACCTTCAAGGGATCCAACTAGTGGCAGAGAAGTAAACTTTATTTGCAAACATCATTGCCGCTGAGTTAGCCCCAAAATGGTTTCTCACCTGTTTGAACATGCTCATCATGAGTTTGAGGCCACCTGCACTCTAATTATCAATCCACCTATTTCAATACCAAGGAACTGATACAGCTCTGCAATTGGGTTGAGAAAACTTGGGAGTGATTGCATTGATGCCCTGGGTTATCTCCCCATTCCAAGCAAACATTAGGGCCTCAGCAGAACTGTTGGCTAAGACTGCAGAAAACTTCCCCAGAGAGCTCAGGAAACCATCCAGATCCACTAGCCTCTGGGGGAGGGCCATTAAAATCGGTCCACCAGAACTACATGCGCTAAGAGTGACCAATAGATCAAACTTGATCAGATAATGATCATGACAACAGAGCTATTTCTAGCTCCCACACTCAGATCATTGTCCCCCACACCAGTACAGAAAGCCAAGTTAAATTTATGTCCTATTATCTGAGGCAGGCCCATGATTGGTCATGAAACCCCAAGTCTCCTCAGACAAGGTGTCCTCAGTGACCTTCAAGACTACATGCTTTGGACTTCTCAACATCAGCTCTGAAACTACCTCCGTCAATTCAGGCAGGCAGGCTGTTAGGCAGTGGGGCGGACAGGATGCCAACAGAGCTCTTGTCCTGTCTCCAGTTCCCAGTGCCAGGCAGGGGTGTAGTGGTAACTTCATAGCATCATAGGGTTGGAAGGGGCCTGCAAGACCATCGAGTCCAACCCCCTGCTCAGTGCAGGAAGCCTGATCCCCAGGCTGTCTCCCATCCAAGTACTAACCAGGGCTGACCCTGCTTAGCTTCCGAGATCAGACGAGATCGGGCGCATCCAGCCCTTTAGTTTGTCTAGTCAGAAGCAATTCATGTCAGTCCCCATAGCCACAATGCAAAGGAAAATCCATAGACATGCCATCAGGATCCCACTTTTCTGTTATTTACACTCAAAGGAGCTAACACTCTGATTAAAAACCTCATCATAAAACATTCAAAACAAAACAGACAAACCACTAATAAAATCTCACAATTAAATTTATGGGGTATAACTGCAATCCTATGTACATTTAGCTGGGAATAGGCTGCTCCACTGAACTGAAGTGGTCCTTATTTCTGACAGCGTAGGTTCAAATTTTAACACACTGAGCTTTACCAAAATATCTTCAGCCAGCTGAAATGCAACCCTAAGCTTTTAAGTAGAAATCCAAACAATTTTACAAAGAGTTGTTCCCATTTCAACTGCTATCATGAAGTAAGAAGCCCATCAAAGAAAAGGACACAAGTATGCAGTCTCTGCTTGAATACTTTTCTCATCCTCCGACTTCCTCTATGTTAAGCTGTCACAAACCACAGTCAGACTTGAAAGCCTTGTTATCACCAAGCCAAAGCAAGGAAAATCCATCAATTATCTTGACACTCTGGCAGATGACATCACTCATGTTCTGAGACCCAGAGCCACACTCCCCTGTATTCCCCCTTCACAGGCGCCAGGCTGTTGGACAGGGCATCTGATGGGGAGATGGAATTCTTATAGCCCTGCCCATTCTTCATCAAGCTGAGGTTAGCATGCCACCCAGTGGGCACCTCCCCCTTGTTCCAACCAGGTTTCAATGATACGCACCAGGTCGGCACATTCTTCCTGGGTTAAGTCGCAGATGGTCATCACCTTTCCATCAGCTGACATTCACCAGCAGCATCTTAAGGTCAGAGGGGATTGCAGTTAAGCCACTAGAGTTATGGTGGTGGCGTTTTTGACATAAATCCTATAATGGCCATGGAAGAACTGCTTTCATCTGTGCCAGAAAGTCACTCTTGGCTTTCCTTCAAGCCCAGCAGTGCTGGAGAGTAACATGGATAAAGAAGGCAGGAAATACTGAAAAGAAAACAAATTCTGTGTTGTATCTTAAGTGAAACAAGATAACCAAAGAGAGCCAGAAATAGCTTTTTAAACAAGAGCTATAGGACGTAGGGTCTTTAAGACAGTTGCCAAGACTGAAATTCAGGAAGGCTTGTCTTTCAGAAGCATTCATGTGTGATTCATGAAGCATTTTCAATACCCTTCCTGGATTCCTGAAAATGAAATCAATAACTTAATTTCTGTTCTTCAAGTGTTCCTTTTCCATCTTGGAAAGGTTTGTGGCAGCTAACACGTGACTGAAGTCTAGACTCCAGATTGCAGCTCCTCTTTCAGGTTTTGTTCTTGCTCAGGTGGTGGTTTTGTTTGCTTCTGGGAGGAGGAAAGCAAGACAGGTGCGTAACTTTCAGCTAACAGACTTTGTCAACACACCAGCAGCTGTGCAGCAAGAGGAGGCATTGCCTGTGAGCAATAACACTTAGCTGCCTTCACCAGACCTTGCATTGTCCATTTAAACTGTAGGTATATTCACCTCAATGTACTGCAGGCTTATGTTGAAATTATCTCTCTGATATATTGTTGTTGTTTATTCGGTCAGTCGCTTCTGACTCTTCGTGACTTCATGGACCAGCCCACGCCAGAGCTTCCTGTCGGCCGTCGCCACCCCCAGCTCCCCCAAGGTCGGGTCCGTCACCTCCAGAATATCATCCATCCATCTTTTCTGTGGTCGGCCCCTCTTCCTTTTGCCTTCCACTTTCCCTAGCATCAGCATCTTCTCCAGGGTATCCTGTCTTCTCATGATGTGGCCAAAGTACTTCAGCTTTGCCATTAAAATCATTCCCTCACGTGAGCAGTCTGGCTTTATTTCCTGGACTATGGACTGGTTTGATCTTCTTGCAGTCCAAGGCACTCTCAGAATTTTCCTCCAGCACCACAGTTCAAAAGCATCAATCTTCCTTCGCTCAGCCTTCCTTATGGTCCAGCTCTCGCAACTATAGGTTACTACGGGGAATACCATTGCTTTCACTATGCGGACCTTTGTTGTCAGTGTGATGTCTCTGCTCTTCACTATTTTATCAAGATTTGTCATTGCTCTCCTCCCAAGAAGTAAACATCTTCTGATTTCCTGGCTGCAGTCAGTATCTGCAGTAATCTTTGTGCCTAGAAAGACAAAGTCTGTCACTGCCTCCATGTTTTATCCCTCTATTTGCCAGTTATCAATCAAGCTGGTTGCCATAATCTTGGTTTTTTTGAGGTTTAACTGCAACCCAGCTTTTGCACTTTCTTCTTTCACCTTCGTCATGAGGTTCCTCAGCTCCTCCTTGCTTTCAGCCATCAAAGTGGTATCATCTGCATATCTGAGATTGCTAATGTTTCTTCCAGTGATTTTAACTCCAGCCTTGGCTTCATCAAGCCCAGCACGTTGCATGATGTGTTCTGCATACAGGTTGAATAGGTAGGGTGAGAGTATACAACCCTGCCGTACTCCTTTCCCAATCTTAAACCAGTCCGTTGTTCCGTGGTCTGTTCTTACCGTTGCTACTTGGTCATTATACAGATTCCTCAGATGGCAGACACGATGACTTGGTATCCCCATACCACCAAGAACTCGCCACAGTTTGTTATGATCCACACAGTCAAAGGCTTTAGAATAGTCAATAAAACAGAAATAGATGTTTTTCTGAAACTCCCTGGCTTTCTCCATTATCCAGCGGATATTGGCAATTTGGTCTCTAGTTCCTCTGCCTTTTCGAAACCCAGCTTGTACATCTGGCAATTCTCGTTCCATGAATTGCTGGAGTCTACCTTGCAAGATCTTGAGCATTACCTTACTGGCATGTGAAATAGGTGCCACTGTTCAATAGTTTGAACATTCTTTGGTGCTTCCCTTTTTTGGTATGGGGATATAGGTTGATCTTTTCCAATCTGTTGGCCATTCTTGTGTTTTCCAAATTTGCTGGCATATGGCATGCATCACCTTGACAGCATCATCTTGCAAGGTTTTAAACAGTTCAGCTGGGATACCATCATCTCCTGCTGCCTTGTTATTAGCAATGCTTCTTAAGGCCCATTCAACGGTTCCTTCACGGTTCCTTCACAGTTTAGCTCATGACGTCATTGAGGTGCTCAAGCTCCAGCACCACGACAAGGTAACGATCTCCTTTGCTGAACAACATCTGGAGTCTCTGATGTATAGTTCTCAGCATACCAGGGAGTTTGGTGTAAGTTGCCATTGGGAGATCCAACAGCAGTTCAAAATCTCCAGAGGTGGGATAAAGAACCACAGCTAAGTAGCAGTAGAGAGAGTAAGTAATTCTGACTTCCAAAGCAGAAGTACAAGAGAATATGGGCAGTGGGGCACTACTTTATCATCAGAATGGGACAAAGGAGAAAGGAAAGGCAAATGTACATTATTAACAAGGGATAAAAAGTAAAACTAGAGTCTGTCTGGTTGGTTATTATATCAAATCAACGTGAATTTCAGCATCTCTTACTTCTATGGCTTCTGACCCTCTTAATTTTCCTTCCTTGCCACCTTTTCCTCTTCTCCATGTTCTTCTGAACATTTCCTTTAAGAGGGCCCTCCTCTCTCTTGGCTAGATGCCTTCTCAGGCTGCGGCTTCTTCTATCTGCTCCTTCTAGGGTCTTCTACCCGCAGTGCCTTCTCTGAAATCAAAGCAGCTCAGCCAATGGTACCTTCCATTTGCCCCACTCCTCTGTGACATACCAGCAGCTCAGCGAATCACTGCCAAAGGCTTCATCACCACTATTATTGAATCCTTTGGAGAATTACAATATAAATCAAATCGATTGGACTGAGTTAACGGCTGGTGTACATCACAGCAACTCTACTGGGGATTTGCAGCTTGTGTCTCCTGTACATCATATTGGAGAGAGAGAGAAACATGTCACTCATGTACACCCAATTTATCAGGAAGATGCCTTGTGAAAGTTGCTCTTTTTATCAGTTGATAAATCTGCAAGTAATGTTTATACAAAAAGTCACAAGGATACATTTTGGGTTTCTCAGCTGAGATGCTATTTTACTTTCACCAATTGTAATGCGCTTTTCCAGGAAGTTAAATAATCAATACTATCACCTTATTAAGAACTGGCATGCTATTCCATAGCAGCTGTTGGGCAGCTTTGCAGTAATGCTTTCTATTAAATTAAGGAAGATTCACAAAATTTATCTGTTTTTTAAAATCAGAAGCACATGCATATGGGCAGTCATGTGCAGAAAACTAATTCAACGAGGATCACTTGGTACTTCCCAATTCAATTTGCCTGCAAAGAGTTTCCAGAATCACTGTCTTAAGACTGTCAATATTGCAAGAGGGGGTCCTACTATAACCTTTACATGCCTCTTTTCCCATACTTTTCATCCACCACCCTCACCACTTACTTTTCTGCTTAACATCCAGTATGAGAAAGAGTTCTCTAAAGCGCCACAATTTTGTGACTTTGGGTTGCACCAAATAAAAAGGTTTTCTGTAGCTATTGTTCTCTGGTTCTTTACTATACAATATACATTAATTGAGCCTCCCCCAACCTGGTGCCATCCAGGTGTTTAGGGCTAACAACTCACATCATCCCCAGCCAGTATAGCTACTGGCTAGGGATGATGGGAGTTGTTAGTCCACCAGGTTGGGGAAGGCTCAGTTACCCAATATGAAAAGCCACCTCCCTCACCACACTACCTGCAAAGTTTCACCATTTTTAGAAGTCACCTGTTAAATTGCTGATCACTTTCAAATTATGCTAAATTATGATGAAGAATCAGTATCTCATTCATTTATTATTGTGTGTGTTAACAGTGTAACATTATGATTAGCAGCAGTCAGGAGGGAGAGGGTGGGAAGCGATGCATTAATAGCGACCAAAACACTGTCCTCTTAGAGATCACTTAACGGCTTAACTGGTGTTGTGCAGCCATAGTTTTCATGATGGTGAGGTGTGTCTGTATGAAAGACAGACAGACAGGATATATGCTTTCACACATAGAATGCTGCTAGCCTACATTTAAACAAAGATGCGTGCCTACTAATAACAATACAAAAGACAGTTTCCTGTCTTTACATATACCGTTATCAAGTGCTATTTTTTCCACAAGGCCATTTTCACTTATTACACAGACACAAACTCAGCTTTCCCACCAAGGGCACACTCCACGAGAAACTACAGACAGGGAGCTTCCTAACACATATACCTGTCTGATATACACTTTGTTGCCGTCACATTTAAAAATGCCTTAAGGGTACACCTTAAAATGTAATGTAACTGGCCAAGTGGAGATTCCCAATGGAGATGCATGCATTTCCAAAACAGCTGCCAGAACCCCATAAATGTATACATCTTCTGGAAAAGAGAAGCATGTGAACATTCTGAGGAAAACTCCTGTGCAGTAAAGCAGTTAATAGTCAACGGGTTAATAAGGTAAATCTCTCTCAGCGTCAGCTGCAATTGAGAAAATATTAACACCGAATCAGCATCTTTTACCTCAGTCAACAGATGACTATACAAATCCAATAACTAGAAGATGGACTTGCAAAGCCTTTTAAGTCTTTCGGTGGGAGAGATAAGAAGTCAGCATAATTAAGAATCTATTTCCACCACCCAGCATTTGACTTATTTTCTAATCCTTGCTGGACTGTTGTCTCTCAGATTGTCACTCATCTATGATAAGGCTACTATAATAACTATATAAGAATTAAAAAAGAATCTTATACATGGTTTTCATTGCCTTTGGGAACAAAGAACACTCCCAATGTTGTTCAGCTGAAGCACTGAAGGAAAATTGCAAGTCTTTATTCTAATGCTCAGGTGTTATGTTAACTATAAAATGGGCTAGATATTGTAGCTCAGTAGCTTCAGTAAATCAGGCTCAAATACCATCTGAACATCTGAAGCCCACTGGATGGGCCATGGGTATCTCATACACCAGATGCGATGAACTTCTTTCAGCCCAAGGATCGAAATCTATTTCTGAGACGGTCTTGTGGGCTGCATTCCAGTGGTGGGCGGAACCAAAGGCAAAAGGGGGCAGGACCGAAAGCAAAAGGAGCAGGACCAACATACAAAAAATACCAACATATTGTAGTCTACTGCCAGTAACTAAGGAGAGGCATGCCAACCTTTTAGAATGCGAGAAAAAACATGGCAACAAGTGCCAGAAAGCCACCAAATGACCGGCAGTCAGTGGGAAGGGGGTGGGACCAGAGGAAGGTGCAGAGCCATTTGGGTAACCTTGGAGGGCTGGACTGGGATCCCAAATATTTAGAACACTTGCATTTCAGGTTTAAGGTTCTGCCACCAGTGTATAAAGCCCTAAACTACTTGGGACCAGGATACTTGAGAGAGCACCTTCTCAACATTTCAACCTCCTCCATCGCGGAGGTCATCAGTTGGGATGCTCCTGGTGGTTCCACATGGATGCAACACTGCCAACAGGGACCGGAAAAAACAGCAGTAAGTCTGGAAACCAAAGTCAAAAAAGAAACAGCTGCACCAATGGAATTCCCAACGCATTTCGACACTTGGTCTTTATCAAGGGAAAAACTCTTGGAGAAGTCTTTGGAAGAAGCAAGGGAGAGGGAATCCTCCAAAACAATCTCCAAGAGTTTTTCCCTTGACAAAGACCAAGTGTTGAAATGCATTGGGAATTTAAATGGTGCAGCTGTTTCTTTTTTGACTTTGGTTCCACATGGCCCAGTTGGAGTCTACCCTGAGTAGAGCCTTCAGTGTAGTGGCTCCCTTACTGAGGAACTCCCTGCTTCTGGAGGTCAGGGAGGCACTAATATTGTGTTGTTTTCGATGCTTGCTGAAAACATCTTTATTTCAGCAAGCCTTCCTCGATTGACCAGCCACGAATTGGTAATCTGTTTGGTAATCTGTTTTTAAAAACATTTAATATGGTCTTCTATTCCTTTTATTTTTTATCGTTCACTGTGCTGGAATCTGTTTAGATGTGAAGGGGTATATAAATATTGTAAATACGCACATATATACATACGTATATATGTATTTGCGTTAAGCATATCTGCTAAAACTTTCTAAGCCAAATTCAATGTTATGAGCTGGAAAGATACACAAGTAAATACAGTAGGACAGGGGTCCCCAATGCAGCACCCATAGGGACTTCCCATGGTACCCAAGAAAGTTTCATTCCCTGCTCCCTTAAAAAATATTGTTTTAAGAAAAACCTTGGAAAATGTTAGGGCAGTCTTCTTTCTCTCCCTTTCTTGCCTCTAGCCTTGCTCTTTCTCTCCCCTCTTCCCCTTTGCCTTGCTATTTCCCCCTCCCCACAGCCTCTAGCCTCGCTATTTCTCTCTCCCACCACCACCTCTTTAGCTCACTTTTGAGTAGCTAGGCCCCCACAGTAGCCAGTATGTGATTAGTCACATCCAATGTGAGAGCCATTTTGTGGTGGTACCCACAGCAATTTCTCAAATTCCCAAATGTGCCCATGGGTCCAAAAAGGTTGGGGACCCCAAGACATCTAGACAGACAGAAGCTGGAATTTCATCTTGGAGTTCTGCATTTTGCTCTCTCTCTTTACTGGCTAAAGCTCTTTGCCAGCTTTTATCAAGCATAAGAACAGAAGAAGAGCCATGCTGGATCAAGTCCATATAGTCCAGCATTCTATTCACATAGCGGCCAACCGGCTCTCAACAGGAAACCCACAAGCAGGACATGACTGCAACAGCACCCTCCCACCCATACAAATGAATGGGTACAACAGCAAGGAAAGAGTGATCTACACCAGGATCACTAGAAGGAGGAGGAGGTTAAATCCTCTTCTTCTCCCCGCACTCTTGACACTGATGGAGATTGCTGATGTCTGATCAGCTGGGCAGCAGGAAAAAGTGAGTGGGGCACCCTGAGGGGCTGGGGCTGAACAGAGAGCAGACAAGGGCCACATGCTACCCATATGTAGCCTTCTTATTGGCCACTCCCAGGCTCTGGAACTCCCTGCCAAGAGAGACTAGGTTGGTCCCCTCTCTGTTGTCTTTCTGCCGCCAAGCCAAGGCATTTTTATCTAGGCAGGCCTTTGACATATAACCTGATCTGTTGCTGAACGGGTTCTTTATTGGTTGGTGCTCTTTATTTTTATTGCTGTGTTTTTCATTGCATTTGTTTTTATGTTACGTTTTTAATTAAGACGTCGTTTTTAATCTGGATGTTATTGTTAGCTGCCTTTTGACATAAATAAAATAATAAATAGAAAATCAGAAATGCACCCACTGGCACTCCTCCCCCCCGCCCCCCCCGCCCCCCACAAAAGGACCACACTTGGAAGGTCCTTTTTTCATAGGGCCTATAGGCTTAGGTACTCTACCCTCGATCTGTATCCTCCATTTTTTCACGATATGGATTGTGCATAGAGTGTGTAAGTTCATAGGTCCCTTTGCAAATGGGACCTTGAATGCATGGAGGTAGGGATACAATCCCTTTCCATGTGTTCATTTGTACACTAAGGGTATCTCTACACCAGCCCCAAATCCTGCATTTAAAACGGGGCTTTCTGCTTCTGTTTTAAATGCAGGATCACAACAACTCCCTTTTTAACGTGCTTCCTTTTTCCCCACCCCCTTCCCCCTCCTTCTCCCCATATCCGAGTCTTCCATTATCTTTCATTGATCTCGCTCCTCTTCTTGCCGCTTTTACTCTTTTCACAGAGGAAACTGAAGCAGAACACAACGGGGTAATTTGATAGCTCATTATCTGTGAACTATTTATCTGACAGAGCCCACTATCCTACTAGTTTGAAGATTTGGAGATTAGTCTGCTAACAGGGTTTTCTGCAACCCCATCAAGGATCAACAAATGGATTCATCAACCCTACAGCCTATATCGTATTTGGTATCTAAATGATGACCAACCCGAACAAGGGTTTTGCCAATTTAAAACATTCCCATTGCATTTTGAGGCTCCTTCCAACAAAAAAGGTTATCATCGTAATGGCCACCCGGTCCCCTAAATTTCAGTGGAATTCAAACACTGGCTTAGATGGCACATTCCTCATTTTTAGGATTCAATGGTTTCAAAAGTATTTGGAGTACAGTTCCGATCATGTTCTCAATAACAACAACAACAACAACAACAACAACAACAGAAGCTAGAATTTGATGGAGGTAAAATCTGAAAGGAAACTATGTCAGAGCCCAGTCCAAAATGACACTTTCCATAATAGTGTGTGCATAATACACACACATACTGGAAATTACAGAGATCTCGAGTCTTACACAGTTTTTTAAAAACCCACTGAAATCTTCAGAAAACTGCCGTGAGGCAGGAGGAAAGAAGAGGGCTTGTAAGACGCCTGTTCAGTTTTATTACTTTCAAAATAGGCTAACAGCCATTTCAAACTATTCCTAATATTAATGCATGAGAGTTTAGGGATATCTATGTAAACATATAGCCTTTTAAGTGTATACGTTAAAACACTTGGCAGTCATTGCATGCCTTTAATCCAAGTTACTCACAGGTGTTTTTCTTTTTTTTTTTTTTACAAGCTTCAATTAAGGCTTACAACACCCCTGAGATACTGTTAAATGTTACTGTTCTTCAGGTGATATAGTACTGCTTTGTGTCTAGGCTGCCACAATATAATTTAACCATGATGCACAGGTTTGTAAATGCAATGGAATACAGCCTTATGCCCACCATTAAGTACTGTGTGAATTTACCCTGGAGTTACATTTTTGCAAATGTAATCATGGCCTCCTTGTTTACGCAGAAGTCCGCCTGTAATGGAAACCCAAAGCCCCACTCTCCTAAATTTCCCATTTCTGTCCAAAGCTCAACTGAAGAGGTTTCTCTTTTAGTCAATCCAGTCTCGCAGGAAACCAAGAGGAAATTGCTTCCACCTTGCTGGTAGGCAGGGTGGCCACTAATTCATCACCAAAAAAGAGGATATGCATGGCCAAAAAATACAGAAGAGGAATGTGTAGATGCACATGTTGAAATAATAATTGTAATTTAAATGGAAATACAGCATATTTATTATTACATTGATGTCCCGCCTTTTTTCCTCCTTGAGGAACCCAAGGCAGCATACATTATCCTCCTGCTCTCCATTTTATCCTCACAACAACAACAACCCTGTGAGGTAGGTTGGGCTGAGAGTCTGTGACTGGCCCACAGTCACCCAGTGAGCTTCCATGGCGGAGTGGGGACCAGAACCCAGATCTCCTGACAATGAGTCGAATACTCTAGCCACTACACCACGCTGCCTTTCCATAGTGTGGAAGACTTGGACCAGGTGACTCGTGTGCCTTGCTCAGTGTGCTCTCCTGGTGCTGTTGACAGGCAACTTCAAGGCCCAGCTCTTCCTTCTGATGGTTCTTTAAGTCGGAATTCAAACAGAGGGCACCTTCAAAATAGAAGAGAGTCCTCTGGCAGCCCTTTAAATAGAGGCCTGTGCCCTGTAAAAGAGGACCCAGGTCCACCCTGGCTAAGAGCAGGTGTTTCAAGGAAAGTTTATTCTCTGCCTGATTTGCTGGGTCCCCCCGACTTCCTTCCCTAGTCATGAACCCGCACAGATTAGAAGAGCAAGTTTCCGCAAAGATTTTGGTTAATCTCCAGAATGCCTTCCACAAATTGTCTGAGTTGATCCATGCTGTTTTGCATGTCAGCAGAAGACACTTTGTAAGTTACTAAGGGTGCAATCCTATGCATGTTTAGACAGAGAAAAGTCCTACGACTCCCAGCTTTCTCCAGCCAGCAAGGGGAATGCTGGGAGTTGAAGGACTTTTCTCTCTAAACATGCACAAGATTGTATCCTAAGTATGCCTTAGATATTATATAGTTTAATCAGTAAATTTTTTTAAAAAAAAATTATTGCAGCTTTGACTTTCATTTGTTCTCTTATACTACTTCAAATAAATCTTTATCATTTGAATGCTGAAGTTGATTAAGCCCTTGCCTGCCCACAGGATCTAAACCAGGGGTGTTGAACCTCTTTCAGCCCAAGGGCTGAATTCCATTTCCGAGAACCTCTAGTGGGAGGGGCGCATTCCAGTGGTGGGCGGGGCTGAAGGCAAAAGGAGCTGGGCCAGAACACCCACAATACCAGCATATTCTATTTTAAAGCTCTTTCTGCCAGCAGCTAAGCCTTAGGAGATGCATCTCAACCTTTTAGAATGGGGAAGGACCTCCACAAAGGCTAGGAAGCCACCGAACCATCAGTGGCCAGGGGAAAGGGCGTGAGGATTATTACTGAACCACGGAGGGCTGGATTGGGACCTGAGGTCGGGGGTTCTGCACCCCTGATCTAAATCTTATTTACTCTGCTGGACATTTGCCTGTGTTCCAAGCTAAAGAGAGGGAACTAGGAATAACAGGATTGGGTCCAGGCTGGCTAAAATTCCCATAGCTCAGAAGTTTCTCCAGCTTAGTTGGGCTACTTGGAGGTGCTGGCAGTATTACCCAGGAGTAATGCAATCCTGGAGTAAAACACGCATGGTGCCTCCCAGCTGGCCAGCATTGAAGGTAAGGGCAGGGGGTGCCTTTGAGTTTCTCACACATTTACAGAAAAGCCTTAACTTATCTCAAGATCAAAATTCTGAAAACTTTTTGAGGCCAAACATGCTGGAGAATGGCCCCATTTTCATCCCAAAATTCCCACACCCAGTGAAATTAAGATTAACAATGTGCCAAATCCATGACAATGCAGTAGAAGGCTTTAAAAAGAAAGGGTGTTGCTCTTATTTTTATTACATGTATATCCCATCTTTCCTCCAAGAGCTCAAGGTGGCATCCATAGTTCTATCTTCACAATAATCCTAACATGACAAAGAGTGTGTCTGGAATAAGGTTAGCCATCAACCTTCATAGCTGTACAGAGATTTGAACCCAGGTTTTCCCAGTACTAGTCTGACCCGCTAACCCAGCCTTGCCCAATCTGGCTGGGCATGCTGGCCATGGATGAAGGAGTTGTAGTCCAACACATCTGGAGGCCACCGGGTTGCACAAAGCTGCTCCAACCACTGCAACAATGCTTATAACTAGCGGGGGGGGGGGGGTCCTTTGCAAAGTAATCAGAAAAAAGTAAAGTACTTCTAGGCAGAAAGTTCCTTCATCCAGTGTTGTTGTTTTTGCTTGAACAGAACAGGTACAGAGATGAATTCATCATTTACACTCCTTTTTGAAAAAGGTATGAAAGCCACTATCAGATGGGCTTGAAACGTCAATCTTTACTAGCAAGGCCAGCATCAAAGGTAGACATGGTTGGGCACCTGCCCGCTGGCAAAAGCCTCCTGGAGTTGGTCCTCCTTTTCGCCCTTGCAACCTGTTTGTTCACCTGCCTCTCAGGCTGGTCCAGACAAGGGTGGTGGTGAGGAGGAGGAATAGATGCCACTGCCTGTGCTCACAGGCTCTCTGCCTCTCAAGCAAGCAAGTGGGAGCAATGACAAAAAGAAGGAGCAACAGCAGCTGGTGACAACAGTACTGAGAAGGCAGACTCATTGAGGGAGGGGGCCCATTGAGGGTGTCTTTCCCAAGGGCCCTCAAAAACCTGAAGCCAACACTGTCTATCAGCATCATGGAGAAGTAGACTATGATTGTTGTTGTTGTTCAGTCATTAAATCGTGTCCGACTCTTCGTGACCCCACGGACCATAGCTCGCCAGGCCTTCCTGTCCTCCGCTCTTTGAAAAGCCCGTCTCCTTCAAAAGTGAACACATCAAGCACCTTGGTTTTAAATAGTGAACATTATACCCCTGTGAAACTGGAACAGCTCCCAGCAGGTCTGTGTAGATCAGTTGTCACTCCTGAAGATGGGTCATAACGTTGTTGCAGAATGCACGCTTGGCACTTAAGATGCAGGTCCAAAGTCTCACAAGTCCAATTAAAACTATTTCAGATGGCAGGGCTAGGAAAGATCTCTGCCCAAGACTGGGAACAGTTATTGCTAATATGGGTTGGTAGTATTAGGGACAGATGCAATAACGGGCACAGAACAGCAACTCATATTCCTGCTCCAGGTATGTTTCACCTGGGGGAAGTACTTCGTGGTTTGAGGTCCAGCAACAGATCTTCTGAACTATTAAAACACTTAGGGTAATTTGATCAGCTGTTGGCAGTAACTGAAGTTTCTTCCACGGCTAGCCCCCCAGTGGGATGGTGAGCTGCAGGGATCAAAAGGCACCTAGGGCTGGACTGTGGGGCCACAGTCCAGGGCTGCGGGGGGCCCAAATGACTATCCAGCGACTAGTAGGTGATGGGGCAGTGGCAAACAGGCCCCACCTCAGCACCTGAGTGGCATAGGCATGCCAGGGCCCAAGAGGGCTGATGCTGTCATCACCACAGAATCCTTTCTTCTTATTTTAAAAGAAACATTTTAAAGTTAAGGAGAAGCTGACAGGTAAACTTGTAAATTACAAGTGCTCATTTTATTATTTTTTACTTATCCTTTTCAGCAATAAGATGGTGCTTATTTCCATCTAAATGTGTTTGGCATCAGGGAGGAAGACGCAGACTCCATTTTATTCCCATAGTCATGAAAGTGCTATGATTTAAATAAGTTTAAAATGCAAAATCGCACATGCTCAGAGTGTTTCTTTCTTTATCTTTTTAATCAGGGTTGGCAAACAGGTGTCCCCCCCCCCCAATGTATCAGGAACACAGAAGAAGTTGTGAAGCAAGGAATGGCGGGGAGGGGAGAAGAGAAATATTAGTTCTGTGCTTCACAACTAGAGTTATACACGTAACCTTCTTAAAGGGGGTACCCCATAGAACCATTATGTCCATGGTCTAAAACTACCTAGCTGTATTAGGTACAAGAATTTTGTTTCAGTTTGCAAATCACTAAAACAATTCCCCCTTCACAAACCCAAATGTGAACAAGAGTGCATGTTCTCTGAAAAGATTCGCAAATTCCTGAACTTGTGTTTGCATTTAAAAAATGTGCACTTCAAAAGAATGCACCTTTTAAAGTACGCATTTTTAAATGTACACTTTTCAAAATGCACACTTTAAAATGCACTCTGTTTAAAATTTGCATTTTCATGCTTTAATCAATGGAGAAACTTTTGAAAAATGCAGTTTTCCTGTTCGAAATGTGCACTTTACCTGTTCGAATGAACAAAAGGAAAAAAGGTCACAAACGAGAATGGAAACGAGCTCTGAAGTGAAGTTTGGATAATTTGGTAAACTAGAGCATCCCTAGTTCTCTCATACCTAGGTGCACCAAGGGAGGCACAATTCCAGCCTACTGATGGTCCCTCTTAATCAGTACAGCACAAGAAGGTTTGTACTCTCCCAGTTGCATTGCCAGTCTGCAAAGCAAAGTCCTCTGTATTTTAAGTTGCAAACATAGTCATGTGTGAAATAGTACCATGTGTTACGAGCTAATTAACTTGCAGACTTTGCTTGCAAAGCTGAAGTGGCCCAGTCTCCTTTCAACTGCTTGGATGTGCTGAGGGAAACAAGAAGCCATGCCATGAAAAGCAGTGTTTCTTTCTAGTATCCAGATAGAAGATTCTTGAGCCCCCCAATTACTGTTGTACACAGTCAGGAGCACAGGATTCATCACAATGGGAAAGGGAGTGCACCCATGCCAGTTGTCTTCCTGAATATCTTTCATTCTCTGTAGAAAGCTGGCTTGTAAACTCTGTTTGGTTCCCCCACCAGTCTGTCCCTGATATGCAAACAGCTAGAAGCTAAAATGGGCCAAATCACCCTCATTTCAGGATTCCCCCACAAAAAGAACGTTCCAGAATATTGAGCTAGACATGAATCTTAGCAGTTCCTGTTATTTGCAGGGAGATTTTCTAGAACACACAAACAACATGATAAAACATTAGCCAGCATGGTGTAGTGGTGATAGTGTTAGACTGGGAGCCAGGAGATCCGGGTTCTAGTCCCCACTCAGCCACGAAAGCTCACTGGGTGACTTTGGGCCAGTCACAGACTCTCAGCCCAACCTACCTCACAGGGTTGTTGTTGTGAGGATAAAATGGAGAGGAGGAGGATAATGTAAGAAGCCCTCCTTGGATCCTCAAGTTCTGAACAACTTTCGCCCAGTCTCAAATCTGCCATTTTTGGGCAAGGTGATTGAGCGGGTGGTGGAGGTGCAGTTGAAGGTGCACTTGGAAGAAACTGATTATCTAGACCCATTTCAGTCGGGCTTCAGGCCTGGGCATGGGACAGAAACGGCCTTGGTCGCCTTGGTGGATGATATGAGGAGGGCTCTGGATAGGGATGAATGCTCCTTCCTTGTTCTCCTCGACCTCTCAGCGGCTTTTGATACCGTTGACCACGGTATCCTCCTGGACCGCCTGGAGGGGTTGGGCATTGGAGACACTGTATTGCGGTGGTTCCAGTCCTTCCTCTCCGGCAGGTACCAGAGGGTAGCACTGGGAGAGGAGGTTTCGAACCCGTGGCCACTCACTTGTGGGGTGCCACAGGGTTCCATCCTCTCCCCGATGCTATTTAACATCTATGTGAAGCCACTAGGGGCTATCATCAGGAGGTTTGGGGTGCAGTGTCATCAATATGCGGATGACACGCAGCTCTACCTCTCATTCAAATCTTCACCAAGGTTGGCCGTAGAATCCCTGTCCAAATGTCTGGAGACGGTGAGTGGCTGGATGGGGAGGAATAAGCTGAAGCTTAACCCTGACAAGACCGAGGTACTTTTGGTGGGAGACAAGAGGAGGCTGGGGGATGTTGACCTGGTGTTGAATGGGGTACGGCTACCCTTGAAAGACCAGGTCCGCAGCCTGGGGGTCATTTTGGACTCCCAGCTGTCCATGGAGGCTCAGGTGTCAGCTGTGAGCCGGACAGCGCTGTATCAACTCCATCTGATACGGCGGCTGTGCCCCTTCCTTCCCGACCATCTGCTCCCATCGGTAGTACATGCCCTGGTCTCCTCTCGTTTAGACTACTGTAATGCGCTCTATGTGGGGTTACCCTTGAAGACGGTTCGGAAGCTGCAGCTGGTACAGAGCGCGGCAGCTCACCTGATTAAAGGCAGCCGCCGGCGAGATCACATCACTCCAGTGCTGAAGGAGTTGCACTGGTTACCAGTTGTTTTCCGGGCCAAATTCAAGGTGTTGGTTTTGACCTTTAAAACCCTATATGGTTCCGGCCCAGCCTATCTTAAGGAGCGCCTCCAGCAGCACCAGACAGGCCGCTTAACAAGATCAGCCTCGGATGGCCTTCTCTCTGTCCCATCAGCCAGGACAGCTAGACTGGTGGGGACGAGGGAGAGGGCCTTTTCTGTGGTGGCCCCCACTCTGTGGAACTCCCTCCCTAGGGAACTCCGTCATGCCCCCTCTTTAATGAGCTTCCGTCGTGCATTAAAAACGTGGTTGTTCAGGCAGGCATTTGGGGTGGGTTAGGGTATTTAAAAAAAAATGTTTATGGTAAAATTTTATTGTTTTAAATTGTTTTATGGTGGGTTGTACATCGCCCAGAGTGGCTGGGTGACCAGTCAGATGGGCGATTAATAAATTTAATAAATAAATAAATAAATAAGCAAGCCGCCTTGGGCTCCTTGCAAGAGGAAAAAAGGCAGGATATAAATGCAATATCAATCAATCAATTAATCAATCAAACATGATAAAACATTAGAACATGCAAGGGTTTAAGCCACAGCTTATGCATTTTTGACTACCTGAGGATGTGATTGTGAAGTCTTGAAATGCAAGGTGATGCTTTATTCAAGCCACTAAAACACAAATCAAAATGTGTAGCTCAAATATACAGAAATGCAACTTGGCTGGAGAGATCTACCAGCAAAAGCTTGCAAAAACTCAAGAGGAAAGGTTTGGGTTGGCCAGTTTAAAAGTCCACAAGGTTGATTTAAAAGTCACAAAAGTTACTAGCCCACAAAACAATTGCTAGCCATTATGTACATAAGTTTGTCATTTGAGGCCTAAAAAACAAAATTAAAACTCTCTTCCTACTAGCAAAACCTTCCCTGTCTCTCATAATACAAGAACCCGGGATCATCCCATGAAGCTGATTGGTGGGACATTCAGGACAGATAAAAGGAAGTACTTCTTTACACAGTGCATACTTAAACTATGGGATTTACTACTACAAGATATAGTATTGGCCACCAATTTGGATGTCTTTAAAAGGGGGTTAGACAAATTCCTGGAGGTGAAGTTTATCAAAGGCTACTAGACCTGATGGCTATGTGCTACCTCTAGTACCAAAGGCAGTATGCCTATGTACACCAGTTGCTGGGGAACATGGGCAGGAAGGTGCTTTTGCACTTGAGTTCTGCTTGTGGATTCCCAGTCAACAGCTGGTTGGCCACTGTGTGAACAGAATGCTGAACTAGATGGACCCTTGGTCTGATCCCGCATGGCTCTTCTTCTTATGAATTCTTACTTGCCATAATAGTGCAGGGAAGTGTCTATTTACAATCCCATTCTAAATCCAGACATCCTTGTTCTTTATTCTTTATTGATTTTTAATTTGGAAACGGTCTATACTGCGCTTATACTGAAGAGAATAAGCCAATCTATTCTGCATCAAGAATGTTTAGTTTGGCCCTCAGTCACTTCCATTGGCGACAGCAAAATCTGACCAGAAGCAAGTATGCGTGACTAAAAGAGACATAGGTCAAATGACAAAGGGTTCCTGCCAGAGACTTTGTAGTCCTATTATGGGGAAGATTTCAGACAACTGACAGCAGTCATCTTTCTAAATAAGTCTTCCCTAACCTAGTGGTCTAGATGTGTTGGACTACAGTTTTCATAATCTTCCAGCCAGCATCTAGAAGAACCCAGGTTGAGGAAGACTGTTCTAAGTACTTCCCCTTCCAGCTGACAGCTGAGTACAGATGCTTGAAAAACCACTGCCAGTACAACTAGGGTGCTGTAATTCATTTCTAGTTAATTCATTTTGCTTTAAAAGCATCTGGCAAGATTGGTGGAAGAGAAGGCCCTTTTTCATCAAATCAGACCAAGTGCTTTAAAAAAAACTAATTAGGGAGGAAATGAACAATATCTGATTGGGAGACGTGGATAGAGGCTGCCTGTTTAAGCAGTGTATGATTATGGTCCAGTTCTCCTTCCAAGGAGCTCACTCAAGTCATCACAATAACACTGTGAAATAGGTTGAGCTTATAGAGGAGTCTAGTGCAGATAGCATCCTGAAATCTCTTTCCTTTTGGGGCCTGATAAGAAATCAACCTCCCCTTCCCCGCTCCTCACTTGACATGGCCTTAATCATGACAAGTTAGCAGAGTTCCCTTTTGAAACTAGATTTGAAACAAAGGTATGACATGAGTTTGCATGTCCACCATGTGGACTATAAATAAGGTTGATGTGGGTGATGTAACACTTAACAATAGCTGGTTAATATGGCTGCCAGGAATGGGAAGGAGCTTGCGAGGGAAGACATGCAACCCACTTCAGGTGACTTAATCACAGTCAAGTAATCGGGGCACTAAGTCAGCCCAAGCTCACTAAGACTGGTCCCTAGCCATTCAGTCGGCTTCACAGGACTTTGATTTTAAGGGGAGGGGGATGGATGATTAAAGAACTGATGTGATGTTCCGAGTGCCTCACCTTAAGCAGGTTCATTTTAGCAGGACCTCTAACTGACATGGACACTGCTGGTGCACCAGCAGTAGTGGGGGAAAGACAAGATCAGTGTAAGACCAAGACCTGATCCTGACCTGTGGTTAGAACCCAGCAGCCAATAATATCCTAAAGGCAACGGACACATCCACTATGCAGTGTTCCAACTACAGTCCCAGTGAAATGAATGGAAATGGAACAGAAGCCTCATGGCCTATTCAGAGTAGCAAACACAACATTCCTACGTTACTTAAAAAGAACTGCCTTGAAACAGGCATTCTATTTCTGTAAGCCAAAAGAGAAATTCTGTGGGTAATACAAGAAAACCGCTCATGGTTTGAAACCTGTGGTCAAAGCTAAACGTTCAAAGAAGTTCTTTCAATTAAACAAGCATCGACTCAGATCGCTTATTTATGAATACAGCAGGATTAGGGTTCTTCAACTCCAATCAATAAGGATTAATAGCTATTTACACAGCTAGATGCAAATGATCATAAATACACCAGGCATTTCTCTCCCTTTTAAAATATACATGGAATTCATTGATAAGCCAGTATCAAATGATCAGACCTGGAAACAAGAAAATGAAAAAGTATGAGATGGACTATTACGAATGTAAATTACAACTAGTTAAATAGTTAGAAGCAAAACAAATCCCATACTCTCTGTTGACTTAAATCCCACTTCCCACAGCCAGCCCCTCCCCAATGATTTTTAACTAAGGCTGTAACCTTTTGTCAGTTTAATCAGTAAATAAATCAACAAGCTTTAGTTGATTCATCATTAAGGGGGCACGTGTGAGTCAGTATATGCCTGTTTAATTTTCGAAGTTATTTGCGTCTTGGTGTGTTACTATAATAAGGAAAAGGAAAAAAAAAATCAAAGTGGTCTTTCCCAACAGTGAGTGGTAGTTTTTGCTTCCCTTTTTATGCTGATAGGTTGATGCACTTTCTTCATTATATAAAAAGGGAACCTATACAGTGAGGGTTGTTAATACGTACATTTTATTTACATTAAAACAATTAGGGTGCAATCCTATGCACAGTTAGACAGAAAAAAGTACTACAAATCATAGCATTCCCCAGCCAGCCATGGTGGGAATTGTAGGACTTTTCTTTGTATAAACATGTATACTATTGCACCCTTAGTCATTTAAAAGGTAGATGACTAATTAACTGAACATTCTTTCTGTTTTCCAAAAATGTGGAGCTTTTGGGACACTCCAAGGAAAAGCTTTCATAATTTTGGGACTGCCAACACCTCTTTTCCTGTGCTCTTGCTGCCTGAATGTGGCACATGGATAGAAATGCTGACAGGAGGAGGGGGCTCAACTAATTCTACTGTCTGTTCAGAGTACTAATGTGCAAACAGACATAAAAAGCTTACCTCAAAACCATTTAGATTTTGCAAGCATTCCTGTTGAATACTTGAAAAATGTCAAAAATTTAAAAAATATATTCCTCTGTTTATATCCCACCTTTCCTTCAAAGAGCTCAAAGGAGCATACATATCCCTCCATTTTATCCTAACAACCACGTTGTGAGGTAGGTTAGGCTGAGAGACAGTGACTTGCCCAAGCTCTCTGTGAGCATGGCTCGCTAGAGATGTGAACCTGGGTCTGACACTCCACTTTTTCTTTGCTCAGAGAACACTACAAATGTTATGATGCCAGCAGGAAATTTTACCCCCAGGAGTATTGTTTCAGGTTCAGAACCCCTGCAGTGGGTTATCCCTCCCATTTGCAAAGGTTTTGTTTATGAGGGAGGGGGCTAGCAGTGACGACTAGCAGTAGGAATGATGGAGGAAATAAATCCCATTTTAATTTGGCCCCAGATGCAAAGCTATCTTTCAAGCAGTACTTAACACAACAGGGGGAATCTTAAGTACCTTGGGGTGGGAGTGGGAGATCTGACTGGGATCCTGAGGGCAGTATCCAATGGGGCTGCTCTGCCTCTACTGGTTTGATGCAATCATGAGACCCACCGCTTGTGCAATGCAGCTTTGGCAATAACCCTGGAAACAAGCAAAAACACTAGTTTCCAGATCAGGACAGGTCAGCGGAGCTCCCTTCTGCAAGCTCCGCTGACCTGACCTGTTCTGTAAACAAGTGCTTTTGCTCGTTCTGGGTTATTTTTAGAAGCACCAAAGCCCCATTGTGCAAGAGGTGGGTCCTGCGAGCACATGGGCACAATAGGATACCCACTGTCACCATTTTTCTAGCTTCCAGTCTCTGCCCACCCAGTTTTCCTAAGGGGTTATGACACATTTCTGCAGAGTAGCTTGGCTGAGAAGACCCAGGCAATAATGCGGGTGAAATATAACAGTTTAGTCTCTACCCAGATCAGAACATATTAGGTTATTTTAAAAGAAAAAAAGTATATTTCTTAATCAGAACACAGAACATAACATTGGAGTCAAAGAAACAAATACTGTTCCTAACACCAAATACTTCTAAACTGGTATGGTAAGCAGAGTACTACAGAAGACGCACTGAATCAGAAATTAAAGATCTTGATCTATCCTCCTGGGGGACGAACAGCATAGATAGACTTCATGGAGCATGGCTAGGTAACTTCAACGGAAGCCTGACAAGTAGAAATTAGAGATTACCAAACCAAAAGACTAGTGTCCTCTGCAATTAAGACCTTGGGAACAGGAGAACGGGGCCGTGGTTGTTGCCACCGCCCCCTCCATTGCACTACTGTCACTTGATGTCATCCTCCATGTACTGAAGGTGTAACTTCTCCAGCTGGGAAATCTGTTCTACTTATGTAAGCTCCCTGCATGATTTAGAACCTACACACGTAGACCTGGCTTCCCAGTGCAGATATTCGCCCTCCAACACATGGAGGATGATTGAGCCAAGAAACTCAGGGGGGAGAGCCAACAAGCGCAGTCCAACTCTCCCCCTAATGCAATTCTAATCACTTGGGGTGAGTGGGGTGGGGTGGGGTGTTTGGACAGATACCTGAATAGTGCTTTGGTTCTCTACTTATAGGTACTTGTCTGTGAAATGGGCACAAAAGCAAACCCAACTTCAGGTCAGGATATTGGCCAGGGTGAAACAAAGCCCAACCCTGGTTGCAAGATGTTGCATGAAGGAAGACAGGAAAGAACACTAAGGTCAGGATGTAAGAAAAGTTCATGACATTACCTTTATTACATTTCTATACTGCCCAATAGTCAAAGATCTCTGGGCGGGTTTACAAAGATTAAAATGCTAAAAAAAATACAATATGATCAAACATAACATAAAACCTTTAACATACATACATGTAAAAACAGTTTTAAACAACCAACAATAAAATCCCAGGACCAATGACTTATAGGTGCAATTCTATGCATGTTGAGAGAGAAAAATGGCTGGCTGGGGAATGCTGGGAGTTGTAGGACTTTCTGTCTAAACAAGCATAGGATTGTGCCTTAAAATGATCTAAAATTCCTAACAGTTAACCCCTTGCATCCCAACTCTCCCTGCCAGCACCACTCAAAGGGTGTGCTACACACATGGAGATAAAACACAGAGATTGTAATAATGTTCTACTGAGCCAACCTTCCCCAACGTGGCACCCTCCAGATGTGTGCCCAGGAGGTGTAGCCAGACACATCAGGGGGCATCAGGGCTGAAGAAGGTGGTACTCATCCCACCAACTCCACCGTTCATGTATATTCGAACCCTGAAATGCCTTTGCCTTTCTCAGTCCTAGCAGGAACATGTTCCTTTTTAATTGGTTTCTGGCAAACTAAAGTTAAAGACTGGATTATTCCTTGACTTCTTAGAAGCTTGGTTAACCATTTCACAAAGTTCTCAGCAAGTGAACTCTTTTCAACCGTTACTCATGCCGAGAAGCTTAGTTCTGGAGGAGAATTTGAGATCTGCCTTTTCCTGCACAAGGGCAAAGTATTAAAAGCAAAACAGGGAAGACGTCCACAAGAAAAATCTTTCTGAAACTTGGAAATAATCCCCAGCCTTCTGAGATGAATCTAAATGAAAGATCGATATGCAAGACAGACTCGATTAAGGCCATGCTTCTCCTCTGGGACAGTCCTAGGGTTGGGGGTGGGGAATATGGAAAGTTAAATCAAGGCCAAATAAG
This sequence comes from Heloderma suspectum, assembly GCF_057233095.1. Classification (NCBI taxonomy): domain Eukaryota; kingdom Metazoa; phylum Chordata; class Lepidosauria; order Squamata; family Helodermatidae; genus Heloderma; species Heloderma suspectum. The sequence goes on from NC_139459.1 coordinate 17,186,486, forward strand.
AATAGTGAATCCTTTGAAAAGCCACACTTGGAAACTACGGGTGGTACAAAACTCTGCTGTCCAGCTTTTAAGTAGGACAGCTTTCCCCAACCTGGTGCGCTCCAGACAAGGTGGCCCCTTATGCATTGCTCAAAAGAGAGGATATGCATCACCAAAAAAAGGGGACAATAGAGAGCACAGATTTGCAGAACATTTACATGTGCAAATTTATATGTATAGGTGCAAATTTAGACACCATTATTGTAATTTTAATGGAGATACAATACATCTCACCATAGTGGGAAAGACAGCGACGAGGTGACCTTTGTGCTTGCTCAGTCTGCTGCCCAGGTGCTAACTGTGGATGGGCAGCTTCAAGGCCCCTCTCCTTTCCTTTCTTAGTGTTCTTTTTCTTTAAACCAGACTTGGACTGAACAGCCCTTCAAATAGAAAATTCAAATGAGGACTGTCCTCTGTATCATAGGACACCTGGCCACCCTACCTCCAGATGTATTGGACTGCAACTCCCATCACCCCCAACACATCTGGAGAGCGGCAGGTTAGGGAAGGCTGAACTACGATACCCGCTCAAAATATATTACACGAGTGTTTGCTCATCTGCATTGGCTTCTGATTAGCTTCTGGCCCAATTCAAAGTGCTCATGATCACTGTTAAAGCCCTAAATAGAGTAGGGTTCTTGGATACCTTCCCCAACCTGATGCCCTCCCAATATGAGTAAACCTATCTGAATTTCTCTGCGGCCAGAAGAGCCAAATGCGGGTTGGAGAGATTCCTTGAAAGTGATTATTACTGGTAGACACCACACACACACACACACACCTGAAAAGATGAAGAGTACAGGGAAGGACAATCCTTCACAAAGAGTTTTTGTAGTCCCAACGAATTACCATAGCCAATTATTTTGTGTTCACTGGACCTGAATTCTGCCGCTAAAAAGAACTGCCAGTACCAATCGGGTTTTATCTAACATGCTGTGTATCTCCAAACACACACATGGGAAGTGTATACAAGCTTAAATAGGTCTGCCACAGCTTGCTGTTTGCGGTACAATCAGAGAGCTGGGAAGTTTCCAACAGATGATCTAGCCTCAAGCCCCAACGTTTCAACACAATGTCCTATATCAACCTTGCAAATAAGTCTACTAAAGTTAATTGCCCACCACTTTGTTGTGGTATCTGTGGTAGGGTTATTTACTAGTAAGCTTGACTCTTCACACAAAGCCAATGATCTGAAAGAAGAAGAGTCAAAGCAAGAAGAGAAAAGATAATCAAAATAAGCATAAAGAAGATATTATTTTCAAGCAAGTGCCCAATAAGATTTTTTTTTTAATGTTAACACTTGGTTAAAGGGCATTTATAGTCCCAGAATAATTTAACTGATGTGGAAAGACACATATTGGGTTGACTTGAATGCTCTGGAAGCACACGCGTGCGTGTGTGCGCACACGCACACACACACAGGGAGAGAGAGAGAGAAAAGTATAACTGTCAAAGATTTTATCAAAATATACTGGGCAACTTTAGGAAGCAATCCTATGTGTACTTAACTGGGAGAAAGTGGAATATTTCTGAATAAACACATATAGCAGAGTTAGGCAACCTTTTTGGGTCTGCAGGCACATTTTACATTTTGAAATGTGTACACAGGCACCACCCAAAATTACTGTCAGGGTAGGTGGGTGCACCTTCCTCCTCTTCCTCCCTTCCCACTCACTATTTCCTCCTCCTCTCCCCCTGCTCACGACCCACTTCTGCTTCCTTCCGCTCCTGCTACCCCTGGCCTACAGACTATTTTTTAATATTTGCAACAGGTGACCAGAGGAGTCATGATTGACACACCTCTCCTAAGTATCATACAGATCATGATGCCTGCCCAATACCAGTAAGTGAAAGCTTCCAAGGAAGAAGATTTTGGATGGAAGCCAACGTTGCACGAATGGAAATCTGCTCACATGGTGTGACTTTCTCCTTCTTTCTTTCCCTTGCACCCCTTGAAAATCTGCTTCGAAGGGTCCCCCAGCCCTCTGGAGCAGATTTTCAGGAGGCTGCAGGGCGGAACTGACCCATCCCCCAATTGCACTGATTACTGAATTTCATCCTTTATAAATACTGGCATGCATCAGGTTTTACTGAATGGAGTGTTGACTATTCCCTTGGCCAAAGATGCCATTCTTTACTCTCTCTCTCTCTCTCTATCACTCACTCAAACACCCCTCTTGCCTCTCTGTTGGAAACATATCTAGGGAAGGATGAGAATTTTGTTTGTTTTGTTTTGGTAAGAATATATCAAAATGTGTGAATTTCTCCACAAACAGGATAGAAAGAGCTTGAAATTTTAAAAATGCAAACATAGAAGAAAGCAAAATTGACAGATCCATTCATCCAGGCCCAGGGCTTTGAGTGCTTAGCTCTTAAACGTCTGGCGTTGAATCCTTGTGTATTCAACCACGTTTGGTGCTGAATTTTGCCTGCCACCTTTTCTGTCAGGCTTCTCATCTTTAACAGCTACATGACAGGCACATACAACATGTCCCTCTCCATGCTACGAATAGCTGTACCTACTGAATTTGGCTGATGAAGATGGATGAGAATTTTGTTCAGTAGTTATTTGGTAAGAACTTAACAAAATTCACGTCTTCATAAACAGGATGGAAAGAACTTGAGATTTAAGAAAAAAAAGAACAAATGTGGGAGAAAGCAAAACTGATATATTTGTCCACCCCTAGCAAAATCTAGGTAATTTCTCCTAATGTTAAGCTTCACTCTCACATAGTTTAAGCCCATTTGCTTCATGTCCTACCTTCAACGGACATGTTGAGATACCCCATTTTTGTTAACCAACACTTTGCTGTTTACAGTGGAGCGGTGCCACTAGGCATAATCAGACATAACAAAAATATCTAAATGTGTGTCAGCTACAGAACTGGAACAGTAGGGCAGCCCTTTAGATGAACATCAGAAAAAACAACCCTAACACTGTTTGTGGAGCACTAGTCGTTTCCTTTAATAATTAAATGCTTAGCATTTAATTATAGGTTCACTGAAAAGCTATACATGGTGTACACCAGGTCCCTAGACTCAAATTCAGCTACTTGCAAAGACAATTAGAAGAGTCAGGCCATGAATCTCCTCAGCTTGGAGGACCAACTGTATATTTCCAGGTGCCATCATTTTATAGGTAAAGCTTAGTTCTCAGCAATCTACACAAAGAGAAGTTACAGCACTAATAAGGCATTATGGGAATTGCAATCTGCATTGGTAGATTGTATATGGGAGTATACGATCTTGCATTTTTCACTGATTAACTGAATAAACCATTTGCAAAATAGACGCAAAGGGATGTTCTTTCCATAATCCTTATGAACAGGTCTATAAAAGCAGGACAGTATTATTATCCTTTTATCGCAGAGAGGGGAATCTGAATCTGAGGGAGTAGTGTCTTGCTAGGGCTCTATAATAAGTTTAGGGGTGAGGCAGGATATCAGTATGGGATGTCCCAGCTCACATTTTTGCCACTATATTTCACAAGCTCTATTGCACTGATGTAGCTTGCTCAGTGCTGACTCACCCTGGTGTAATGCCATGAAAAGCCATCCAAAGCATGGGTAGGGAACCTGGCCAATGGGCAGAATGTGGCCTGCGGAGGTTCACCATCTGGCCTGCAGAGTTTTCTCTCCAAAATTCCTCCCTCCCCAGGCCCCATCCACCCCTCCATAGGGAAGGAATCCCTCCTGTTATTTCCAATCACTGATTGGAGATAATGGGGATTCCCCTTTGTAGACTGCCCCCATCAGGGCAGCAAGTGAAGGAGCCACTTGTAAAATAGACAAGGTGGCCGGGTGCATGACATCAAGGGTGGGGTTTCACAGTGAGGCCCCACCCCAACATCATCCAGTCTGCCTGATTGGTCCGGGTGACCAAAATAGGTTCCCCACCACTGATCCAAAGCCAGTGATGTAGAAAACATTCAAGCACTGGATGTTTTGGTTTCTTGAAACTCAACTAAAGCCGACAAGTCCTTATAAGGCTGGGCTTTCTTCCAGAACAGTTAGAGCATATATTTTCAAGATATGGGCAGTAAATGCTTACACTAAGTATAACTGCTTTGCTAATTCACACTAATGACTGGAAAACCTACACAATTTAATATTGATACCTTTTGAATTACCAAGCAGCTGAATGAGCGTGACTCAAAACTACACATACACACACAGAGTGTCCTTCATTTGACTTGGGTCATCCAACAGAATGTTAATTCCTCTTCTCAGAAAACACACAGCCCTGAGGATATATTCAAACACTAACATACCCTTTATAACCAGGGACCTAAGCTTTCAGTTCTTCTCAGGGAGAAACTACCCAGGCCTGCTATGCTGTTTCTCAAGATCAGAGAACCAGAAATCATTTTGTTTCAAAGATACCTACAGGACTATACCACAGGGAGACCTTAGAAGTTCTTGCCCCCTCAGAAATATTCTTTATCCCTCCCTGCAGATTCAGATCCTATTTAAAACAACAACAACAACAACAATCTAGATCTCTAGCCCTTTTACTTGTGGAGTAAGTGTGCGGGCATGATTCCATCCAATTGCTTACATTATGTAATTAATGTAATTTAAGGCTAAGAACTCCCATCATATGGGAAACGATCATGTTTATTGATTTGCAACGTTTTATAAGCCTGCCTCTAATGACAGTTTCTCAGGATGGCATAATGTAAAATAAATGTGTTGTTTTGTTTTGTTTTAAAACAGTTACAAAACATAAAATGCAATGCAGCGTAAAACTTTATTAAAACCCAAGACTGAAGATTAAAAACACAACCAACACAGATTTAAAGACCTTGGGAAATAAAAGCGTCTCTGCCTGGTGCCAAAATGACAACAGAGAGGAGAGCCTCTCTGGACAAGGCGTTCCACAACAGGGTTCCACCACTGAAAAGGACCTGTCACCCGTAGGCACCAGCCACACTTCATCTGGCACAGGCAGTCTGAGAAGCTCCTCTGAAGATCTCACAGTCTGGGTAAATAAGTGAGGGGAGAAGCCATCCCTCAAGTACACTGGTCCCAAGCCACGAAGGGCCTTCAAAACCCGTCCTTTGAACTAGGCTCAGGAATGTTATGCGTGTGTGTACACACACACATAGACAAATGTACTATTGCCCTTAGTTCTAGGAACAGAGTATGCAATAATAAATTTAAAAATATGAATTATTTTGTAAAACATAATAGCTAGACCTTCTCTCACATTTGAGCTGGCCCTTGCCATTTCAGTACAAGGCCTGGCGTTGTTTTCTCCCTTTCTAATTCTGATGGCTGTTCCACACATTACATGGCAGCAAATCCAGGTTTGTCACTGGGCATACACTTGAGAGCCACAGCCACTCACAAATTCCTGTCGAGCGACCCCTGTGTCATGGATGTGTTTCCAAACACGTGTAAGTCTTGACACAGGGACAAAATGTCCCAGGTGTACGTTAGCCAGCATGGCTCTGTATGGCAGGGGTAGAGAATCTTCTTGGGCCATGGGCACATCTGCAATTTGAAAAACTGACCTCAGCACTACCACAAAATGGCTGCCATTGGAAGCATGGCAAAGAACAAATAACATGCCCCAAAGACTGAGAACAAAGCAGAATTTAAGTCTGAGCCCCAATACACAGAAACCTATTTCATAGAAATCCCAGATGCTGGTAAGAAAATTTTATTTTTTTTAAGCGGGACGGGTAGGGCAGTTTGGCTGGAACCGAAAAAGGAGTCCAGGGTATTATGTTGCCAGCCTCTGTTGAATGGTGTACCTGCCAAAGCAATTTGAAGCAGTAAGAGCTACATATGCATTCATTCTGTTGGCCTATTCCTCTACCCCACCCCTCCCTAACTGGTTGCCCTCAAGATGGTTTGGACTACAACCTCCATCAACCCCAGTCAGCATGGCCCATGGCTATGTTAGCTGGGAGTGATGTGAGTTGTAGTTCAACCAATCTGGAGGGCACCCTGTTAAGGTAGGTTGCTCTGCCTTAAACTTAAATGAAAATTGTCTTCCAATACCAACTCTGAGGGATCGTGGGAGTTGTAGTCCAACTCTGTGGAACTCCCTCCCTAGGGAACTCCACCATGCCCCTTCGATAATGAGCTTCCACCACGCATTAAAGACATGGTTGTTCAGGCAGGCATTTGGGGTGGATTAGGGTATTTTTAGAAATATGGTGTTTTTACTGTAGAATTTTATTGTTTTAAACTGTTCTATTATATACGTTGTACATCGCCCAGAGTGACTGGGTGACCGGCCAGATGGGCGATTAATAAATTTAATTAATTAATTAATTAATAAAACCCATCTGGGGGGCCACAAGTTGCCCACCCCTGCTCCAAAGAGAGCGTACGCCTACAAGAAAGAGAGATGAGGTCTTGGATTATGAATGTAATTACTTCCCACAAGAACCATGAGTGTAATCACACGTAGTTCTTTACCAGCTGCGTCATATTCAAATTCTGCCATGTGTACTATGAAGCCAGCAACATTTTTAAATGGTGAGAGGGGGAGTAATAGATCTACAATTGATAGTGGCAATCTGTTCAGCAGTGACTTAATGAAAATGGCTTTGTTATTACTTGGTTCCACTACCTACTCTCTCCAATCAGGGCAAATGTTTATCAGCCCCATCAAGACCAGTGGAATCCTGCAGCCTTATGTTCTTAGTGGAATCCTGTTCCACTAAGAATTTCAGTGGAATCCTGCAGCCTAAATACTACTTTGGTCTAGTTCACACAGACAGCAGATGACAAGGCAAACTTGTTCCTAGACCATATCATTTAAGACCACAGACAAGGTGATACATGGTTAACTACTTCCCTATTTAAAACAAAAGCAAAACACTCCTGGGATTGGATCCAGACTTAAGGCACAATCCTATGCACGTTTAGACAGAAAAAAGTCCTACAACTCCCAGCATTCCCCAGCCACCTGGCCAGGGAATGCTGGGAATTGTAGGACTTTTTCTGTCTAAACATGCATAGCATTGCACCCTCAGTCACACTTCAAGGAGACCCACTGAAATCAATGAGACTTCAGTCAGCCATGACTAACTTAAGTCCCATTCATTTCAATGGGTCTACTCGAAGTGTGACTACATCTAGCTCCAACTCCTGGTTTTCTTTGTGCAAGGAGTTCCCTCTACCCACCACCTTGGGGAAGCATTCAGCAATGAAATACTCCCCACCACAGTCTAAAGTGGTTCAGGTTAAAGCTAAATTTGGCCTTTTCAGCCTTCATTGTGTCGCACCCATGAAATGAGGTGACAAGCCACCAATTTTTTTCTGCCACTGCTACCGTGCCACCGAATTTTGGCAGCACAGTGGGAGAAGTGGGAGCCACACTACTGACCGGGGGGCACATGCAGCCCGCAGGTCACGAGTTGCCCACCATTGAGTTAGGGCTTTATAGGTAATAATCAGCTCCTTGAACTGGGCTTGGAAATTAATTGGAAGCCAGTGCCATTTAAACAAGACTGGTGTAATATGGTCAGAAAAGCAGACATCATACATTTTTCTGGCCACAGCATTTTGTGCCACTTATCGTTTCTGAACACCATTCAAAGGCAGTAATCCATTCTGGATGTGACTAAGGCATGTGTAACTGTGGCCAGATCTGCTTTCTCCAAGAAGGGATGCAGCTGGCACACAAACCAAAAGTGGGCAAAGGTGTTCCTAGCCAAAAGCCACAGAACAACAGCACGTCTCTCTTATCTGCATTAAGGCACTTGTAAGAAGACTAAATATTCAGATTTACTTGTTAAAAAGCAAACTAAAAATTGAAGGAAGAGCCAAAAAAAAATTGCGTGGGGGAGGGCAGACCCCTCAAAATCTGCTATAGCCATGACTCTAGTACTACATCATTCTGTCATTACAGGGTAGCAGCCTGCAGGCGATGCAAATTTAAGGAAGCAACTGTGCAGCAGCTGTCTGTGTAGCACTGTCCTTAGTTAACCCATTTACCTGTGCAAAGGTGCTAGAAAGTAAAACCACACTTAAAAACGGCTTTCTCCACTGTTTTTCATTTGACTGAGTTGTCAAAAGATTGCCAAATTGGTGGAAGGATAAAGGAAAAGATGCTACAATAAAAAGCAGCGAATGACAAATATTCGAGATTGCAATCTCCATGCATACACATACCAGCTAGAAATGCAACGTACTGTGGTTAACGAGAACAAACACTTATAGCAGCTTCAAGGTATTATTTGCCACTGTGATATTATCAAAACAAACTTCTGTCCTGATCGTTTTACAGCAAAATCTCAAGGAAAAGGAGAATTATGTGACAAAGAATTCTAACGCAAAATATGCACCAATTGGGACAGAACACATGGCAGGAAAGGAGGAGAGGAAATATCTGTAAAGAAAGCCTATGGTCTTCGTTTCTGATTCTTACACACAGGGATTCTCTAAGGAGCTTCAGCATATCTCCTGCTGAACATTTCAAAAGCATTACTTGCTTCAAATCCTTTTAGGTATAAAGAAAAACCAAAAACAAAGATAATTATATATTTCTGAGATCCCAGCCAGAACGTTTGGAATGCATGAACTTACTCAGATGGTCTCCATAACCATGCCTTAAAAATAAAACTTTTTCTGTACACTCAACTTACATGTGGTAAGAGAGGATGCTCAAGTATGACACCCAGACACCTGGAAGTTACAGAACGTTTGGTTCCGCCAAACCAACTATTCATGCTGAAAAGTTCAGAGCCAAAGCTATATTCCTCTCTCTTGTCTCCTGTTCCCCCATCCACATATTTTTGGTGGGACGTTTTGCTAAAATAATATGCAGGGGTCCCACATGCACTGTATAGTAAAGGCAGGCAAAATGTCCTGTGGCTCCATTTGAAATGAATGACCCATCTCTTCTTTAGCTTCCTGACCCAAAACATACATTACATGGCCAACGACCACCAATGCCTGCAGCAAAAGGCAGAGCCAGTGTCAAGCAGAACTGTCAGGCCTCGAGATTCCCAAATTCAACAACGAACATTAACATAATTCAGTGCAAGTCTTTATATTTATTTATTTAAAGTATTTTTATCCACCCCACCCCCCTTAGCCAAAAAGGTTCCTGCAGCGGCTTACAAATAATCAGTAAAACGTGACAGTCCGTGCCCTGGTTATAATCTAAATAGACACGACACACAAGGAAAAACAAATGAAGAGGGAAGAGGAATTTTTTTAAAAATTTTAATAAACCAGAGATCACCACAAAAAGGTAACCCACAGATACAGTCTCCAAGTCACAGAGGATCCCTTCCCTTAGGGAAAGGACGACAACCCAGCGGTAGAGCACATACTTCATATGCTGGCCCACTGGAGTCTTGTGGCTCCGATGTCAGTGGGGCAGGGAATCCACTCCAGGTTTCAGTCAGAACTCTGCAAAGCAAACCTTACATTGCTCCTTTAGAGTTCTGACTGGTTCTGACTGAAACCTGGAGTGGATTCACTGCCCCACTGACATGGGAGCCCGCAGCCCCCAGTGTGCAGTGGAGGACACTGTATTCATTCAACCCCTGCCATCTCCACACAGAGCTGGATAAGACTCCTGTATGAAACCTTGGAAAGCCACTGCCTGCTAGACAAAACAGTAGTCTGACTCAGTACAAGGCAGCTTCCCATCTTAATGCTCACAAATTAAAAGTGTGTGTCAGGACCACATCAACCCTTTGAATATTTTAATGCAGCACTAGATATACAATTAGCAAACATAACCTTAATTACATTAATACTATGCCTTCTATCAGATAGGGACTGGCTATTGACTGGACACATTGGCTTCTTATAGGAGAGGTGGCCACACCACACACGGATGTCTTGTAGGTAACATATTTGTCCTGGCCAAACAACGTACATATCTTTTTTAAAAATGGGACATATCAGGGAACAACTTGGTATAAAAACTCAGCTTTCTTTTCCTTAGGGAATTTTCTTTTACACATTTGCAAGTTCCACAATCTTTCATTGATATAACAGATTTAACCAACCTAAATTCCCCAAAGCATCTACTTTTCAGACAATCAATTACTTCCAATGAGTTAGCATGAATTAAAGGGGGCTTAAATTCTCAGACGATACATTCATAATACAATAAAATATCACCTCGATGTGCAAGAAAATCTTTCCTCTGCTTCAGCATACTGAGGCCTATTAAAATATCCATAACTTATTCTAGAAAATTGGGCACTCTGTTGGACACACTTGGACCCCATATTACATATTCTGCCCCATTGTATTTATTTGAATTGTTGCGTGGGTTTGCTTTTTTCCTCTCCCCCCCACCCATCTCTTGTTCCTGTTCTGTTGTGTATTTTAGATTGAAAGCCTGCGGTCAGGATTGTAAGCCTGCAGTTGGGGGCTGTCTTGTTTTTGTTTTTAACACACTCTTGGAGCCTTTTCAACTGAACAGCAAGGTAAAAATGCTTTAAATAAATAATTACACATGTATTTAAATTATTTTAATCACTCATAATCCACTTTTTAAAACACATTTTCCCAAGGGACTAACAAATAAAGAATATCCACAATAGAACAATCTATTACATGTCCAGAGGCGTCTTGATTTACTGGGGGAACATTTAAATAGTACCTGGAGATCAATCAACTGGTGAAAAGCTGGGACTGCAACTATGAACTCCTGGGTTAAAGCATGGAATAAAAGCAAAGTAAAAGTGACAATACATAAGGAGAAGGACATATGTACAGAGTGCAGCTGGCAGAGATTATTGCATGGCCCTGTAAATTACATTTATAACAAATGTTATTTTTCAAAGGAATTCCCCTGCTCACTGCAAAGTGAGCCCAAAAAGCCCCCTTCAACAAATACTGCATTTGTAACAGAGTGCTAATTGGTCATCGTTCGACACATCCACCTCCATAATAGGAAATGGCATGCCTTCCATCTGCCTGTTTTGGCCCAGGTTTTACAATTTCTTGTTGATCTGCAGCTAAACAGACTCCTAAATATTTCATCAACTCTCTCTGCCAAGGCAGCTCCCATATGGGTAAAGAGAAGATGAAACTGAGACACTGGCATCACTTCCAAAGCCTCCCACTTGATTCAAGAGGGGAGAAGTTGCTAGTTAGAACATTCCCCACCCCCCCAAATAATAAACTTCATAAGATTCGAAGTGCCATGGACCTGAAAGGGTAAGCACACGCAGCTTTTGATAAATCCCACCTTTGGGGGCTTGGGCCTTCAGAGGTTCTCCAGTTTCTGGTGCAAATTTGAGTAGATGTTCAATAAGAGTCCGCGGAAGAGGAGCGAATGTAGACCTGGAACTTCCCACCCCACCCCAATATCCAAATCCTTAGTCAGGTCGGCTACTTCTTGACAGATCAGATGCCACAAAAAGCAGATCTCTTTGGGATCACAGGGCATCTCTGAGCTCAGCACCAATCTTCCCATTTGTCATAGTGAAGCCATAACCAACACGTTGACATTTCTCAAGGCAGAAGAACACAAGCGAAAAAAACTAAAGAGGCTACTCTATGGTTGCTGCACATGATCCATGAATCACTACAGAATTATCCAACAGATCAGTAACCACAGTTTACAATCTACACATCCTTACTAATGAGGGAGAAGCTGTCACGTCCTGCTCTATTCAACCTGATGCTCCTCTTCTTTCAACATAGCCATTAGTACAGAACTGCACCACAGCAGTGGCTCAAAAACTGGTTTCAAATCAGGGGCAGCATCAGTACCTGGTATGGTCAGAAACATGCTGGCCCATTGCAGACCATAGTCCCCTGTTACTGCTTCTCATCCTTCCTCCCAGGAGGGGCATAAAAGGTAGGCATGCTTTGGCACCTGCCAAGAGCCCACATCCCAGCATGAGCCCACTGATGAGAACTCCCTGGAGTTGCTCCTCCTCTTAATCATTGCAACCTGCTTGTTCACCTGCCTCTTGCTCTGGCCTAGACAATGGTGGTGGTGAGAAGGAGGAGCAGTAGATGACGCTGCCTACTTGCTCGCTGGTTTCTCTGCCTGTCAAGCCAGCAAGGGGTAGCAATGATGAGAAAGAGGAGGAGGAGCAAAATGGCGGAGAGAAGGTAGACTCACTGAGGGAAGGGGTCCACTGAGGGCATCTTGCCAAAGGGCCCCCAAAACCCTGGAGCTGGAGCTGCATCCTCACTTTCTGGATCTAATCTCCATCACCACCCCCAGGGCGGGGGAGATTGACAAGCATGGAGGGTGGGCAGTGTCAAGGAGGCAGAGCAGCAACCGTTAAGGCTCAGGGGCTTGGCATGCTGGAGAGTATCCTGGGGCACATGTCAAGGAGACACATTAAGGCTCAGGGGCTTGGCATGCTGAAGAGTATCCTGGGGCAAATATACTAAGAAAAAGGCAGTGAACATGCATGCATGAGCAGGAACAAATAGCCACACCCCGCTAAAGGTTTCAAATGGTGCTCCAAAGCATGCAAGATATTCCATCACTGCCCGGTTGGAAAACGGGAAGGAAATAGAAAGAGCTGTGGTTATTTCAGAGGGGAGCATGCACTTGGCAAGGACGCACTACTTCCTTCCACCTGAAGTGCTGTAGGGTGACCACCTTGTGCAACAAGCTCCAGTTTCGTCAGGAAAGGTTCAAGTTAGTGAGGTTGTTAGCTTTGTTTTCCCAGCACCCTCCCGCCCATGTTCCCCAGCAACTGGTGTTCATAGGCATACTGCCTTTGATACCAAAGATATCATAGAGCCATCAGGAATAGTCGCATTGATGGCCTTATCCTCCATTAATTTGTCTAATCCCCCTTTAAAGCCATCCAAGTGATGGCCATCACTACAGCTTGTGGAAATGAATTCCGTAGTTTCACTTTGCCCTGTGTGAATAAGTTCTTCCTTTTATCTGTCCTGAATCTCCCACCAGTCATCTTCCTGTGATGACCCTGGTTCTAGTATTATGAGAGGGAGAAAAAGGTAGCTGGTTTTGCTTCTTTATAAGTGTGTTCTTACTTTTCCCCACGTTTTAGGCTTACAAGTTTGTTTTTTTAATGACTATGGGTTCTGATGCCATTTACTACATGACTGCAAATACATTCATGGTCCATAACTATCAGTTACAGAAGCTTTTGGCCAGATGCTTTTAAGGACATTATATGTAAAGCAGCTATCATGGCTTTAAACTTAAAAAAAGAAAAGAAAAAAAAAAAGACATTTTGTGAATCGTCCAGAGAGCGTCAGCTATTGGGCTGGGACTAGAAATGTAATCAAACAATATAAATAAAGGTGCTATATTATTGGGGTGTTATATGTCAGCCTGAAGGAAATAAACTGAAGAAAGAAGGGTGAGGGAAGCCCTTGGCAGAGATACAGTTAAAATCATCACCCAATTCATAATTGTGCAAAGTACAACATTTAGCCCGCTTCATGGATCACTGCCTTGTTGTGGCGAAGGGGCTTGCGTAACTCAGTGAAGCCATAAGCTATGCCGTGCAGGGCCACCCAAGACGGACAGGTCATGGCAGAGAGTTCTGACAAAATGTGGTCCACTGGAGAAGGAAATGGCAACCCACTCCAGTATTCTTGCCAAGAAAACCCCATGGAACATATCACAAGGCTAAAAGAGATGACGCAGGAAGATGAGCCCCTCAGGTCGGAAGGTGTCCAATATACTACTGGGGAAGAGCAGAGGGTATTTCCAAGTAGCGCCAGAAAGAGTGAAGCGGCTGGGCCAAAGCCGAAAGGACACTCAGCTGTGGATGTGTCTGGCGGTGAAAAGAAAATCCGATGCTGTAAAGAACAATATTGTTTAGGAACCTGGAATGTCAGATCAATGAATCAAGGTAAGCTGGAGGTGGTCAAACATGAGATGGCAAGATTGAACATCGACATCTTGGGAATCAGCGAACTAAAATGGACAGGCATGGGCGAATTTAATTCAGGTGACCATCATATCTACTACTGTGGGCAAAAATCCCTTAGAAGAAATGGAGTAGCACTCATAGTCAACAAAAGGGTGGGAAAAGCAGTACTGGGGTACAATCTTAAAAACGATAGAACGATCTCAGTACGAATCCAAGGCAAACCATTCAACATCACAGTAATTCAAGTCTATGCCCCAACCACTGATGCCGAAGAAGCTGAGTTGATGGGTTCTATGAAGACCTACAACACCTTCTAGACCTAACACCAAAAAAAGATGTCCTCTTTATCATAGGGGATTGGAATGCTGAAGTAGGAAATCAAGAAATCAGCAGGATAACAGGCAGGCATGGCCTGGGTGTACAAAATGAAGCAGGACAAAAGCTAATAGAGTTTTGCCAAGAGAACGTGCTGATCATAGCAAACACTCTTTTCGAACAGCACAAGAGACGACTCTACACATGGACATCACCAGATGGTCAATATCGAAATCAGATTGATTATGTCCTTTGCAGTCAAAGATGGAGAAGCTCTTTACAGTCAGTCAAAACAAGACCTGGAGCTGACTGTGGCTCAGATCATGAGCTTCTTGTTGCAAAATTTCGGCTTAAATTGAAGAACGTAGGGAAAACCACTAAACCATTCAGGTATGACCTAAATCATATCCCTGATGAATATACAGTGGAGGTGAGGAATAGATTTCAGGGATTAGACCTGACAGACAGAGTGCCTGACGAACTATGGACGGAGGTCCATTGTTCAGGAGGCAGCATCTCAATCCATCCCAAAGAAAAAGAAATGCAAGAAAGCAAAGTGGCTGTCTGATGAGGCTTTACAAGTAGCTGAAGAAAGAAGGGAAGCGAAAAGCAAGGGAGAAAGGGGAAGATATACCAAACTGAATGCAGAGTTCCAGAGAATAGCAAGGAGAGACAAGAAGACCTTCTTAAATGAACAATGTAAAGAAATGGAGGAAAACAACAGAATGGGAAAGACTAGAGATCTCTTCAAGAAAATTGGAGATCTCAAGGGAACATTTTGTGCAAAGACGGGCATGATAAAGGACAAAGAAGGCAGGGACCTAACAGAAGCGGATGAGATTAAGAAGAGGTGGAAAGAATACACAGAAGAACTATACAGGAAAGATCTGAATGTCCCTGATAGCCATGATAGTGCGGTCACTGAACTTGAGCCGGACATCCTCGAGAGTGAAGTCAAGTGGGCCTTAGGAAGCATTAGTAACAGCAAAGCTAGCGGAGATGACAGCATTCCAGCTGAGCTATTTAAAATCCTAAAAGATGATGCTGTTAAAGTGCTGCACTCAATATGCCAACAAATTTGGAACACTCAGCAGTGACCACAAGACTGGAAAAGGTCAGTTTACATTCCTATTCCAAAGAAGGGCAATGCCAAAGAGTGTTCAAACTACCGCACAACTGCGCTCATTTCACATGCATGCCAGCAAGGTGATGCTCAAAATCATACAAGCTAGGCTTCAGCAGTATGCGAACCGAGAACTACCGGAAGTACAAGCTGGGTTTCAAAGAGGCAGAGGAACTAGAGATCAAATCGCCAACGTTCGCTGGATCATGGAGAAAGCAAGAGAATTCCCGAAAAACGTCTATTTCTGCTTCATTGACTACGCTAAAGCCTTTGATTCTGTGGATCACAACAAACTGTGGCAAATTCTTAAAGTGATGGGAGTACCAGACCACCTTACCTGTCTCCTGAGAAACCTGTACGAGGGTCAACAAGCAACAGTAAGAACCAGACATGGAACAAACGAGTGGTTCAAAATTGGGAAAGGAGTACGACAAGGCTGCATATTGTCACTCTGCTTATTTAACTTATATGCAGAGTACATCATGAGAAATGCTGGGTTGGATGAATCACAGGTCGGAATTAAGATTGCCGGGAGAATTATCAACAACCTCCGATATGCAGACGATACCACCCTAATGGCAGAAAGCGAAGAGGATCTCAAGAGCCTCTTGTTGAGGGTGAAAGAGGAGAGTGCAAAAGCTGGTTTGAAACTCAACATTAAGAAAACGAAGATCATGGCATCTGGCCCCATCACTTGCTGGCATATCGAAGGGGAAGAAATGGAAGCAGTGACAGATTTTACTTTCTTGGGCTCCAAGATCACCGCAGACGGTGACTGTAGCCATGAAATTAAAAGACGCTTGCTCCTTGGGAGGAAAGCTATGGCAAACCTAGACAGCATAGTATAGAATCATAGAATCATAGAATCATAGAATAGTAGGGTTGGAAGGGGCCTACAAGGCCATCGAGTCCAACCCCCTGCTCAATGCAGGAATCCAAGTCAGAGCATCCCTGACAAATGGCTGTCCAGCCTCGTCTTGAAGGCCTCCAGTGTGGGAGAGCCCACCACCTCCCCAGGTAATTGGTTCCATTGCCGTATTGCTCTGACACTCAGGAAGTTTTTCCTGATGTTCAGCCGGAATCTGGCTTCCTGTAACTTGAGCCCATTATTCCGTGTCCTGCACTCTGGGATGATCAAGAAGAGATCCTGGCCTTCTTCTCTGTGACAACCTTTCAAGTACTTGAAGAGCGCTATCATATCTCCCCTCAGTCTTCTCTTCTCAAGGCTAAACATGCCCAGTTCTTTCAGTCTCTCTTCATAGGGCTTTGTTTCCAGTCCCCTGATCATCTTTGTTGCCCTCCTTTGAACCCTCTCCAGCTTGTCTGCATCCTTCTTAAAGTGTGGTGCCCAGAACTGGACACAGTACTCCAGATGAGGCCTAACCAGTGCTGAGTAGAGGGGAACTAGTACTTCCCGGGATTTGGAAGCGATGCTTCTATGAATGCAGCCCAAAATAGCATTTGCCTTTTTTGCAGCCACATCACATTGTTGGCTCATATTCAGCTTGTGATCGACGACAATTCCAAGATCCTTCTCGCTCGTAGTGTGGTTGAGCCACGTATCCCCCATCTTGTAACTGTGCATTTGGTTTCTTTTTCCTAGGTGCAGAACTTGGCATTTGTCCCTATTAAATGCCATTCTGTTGTTTTCTGCCCAGCACTCCAGTCTATCCAGATCACTTTGAATTTTGTTTCTGTCTTCCAAAGTATTAGCTATCCCTCCCAATTTTGTGTCATCTGCAAATTTGATCAGCATTCCCTGCACCTCCTCCTCCAAGTCATTAATAAAAATATTGAAGAGCACTGGGCCCAGGACTGAGCCCTGCGGTACCCCACTCGTTACCTCTCCCCAGCTTGAGAGGCAGAGTAAGAAGCAGAGACATCACCTTGCTGACAAAGGTCCGTCTAATCAAAGCTATGGTTTTCCCAGTAGTAATGTATGGCTGTGAGAGCTGGACTATAAGGAAGGCTGAGCACCGAAGAATTGATGCTTTCGAACTGTGGTACTGGAGAAGACTCTTACGAGTCCCCTGGACTGCAAGGAGGTCAAATCAGTCCATCCTAAAGGAAATCAACCCTGAGTGCTCATTGGAAGGACAGATAATGAAGCTGAAGCTCAAATATTTTGGCCACCTAATGTGAAGAGAAAACTCTCTGGAAAAGACCCTGATGCTGGGAAAGACTGAAGGCAAAAGGAGAAGGGGACGACAGATGAGATGGCTAGATAGCATCACCGATGCAATGAATATGAACTTGAGCACACTCCGGGAGAGAGCACAGGACAGGAAGGCCTGGCGTGCTATGGTCCATGGGGTCACGAAGAGTCGGACACGACTGAACGACTGAACAACAACAACAACAACATTTAGCAAACTATGAGCTCCATTAGAGGATCCAGTGTAAAAGGGTGTCAGAGCCTTACTGTGCTAACACACAGTGTAGGTATCCAGCTAAGTGTTCAAACCCTTTGAGTTGGGTTTCAATTAACATTACCCAACAGGGTGTTTGTAGTACAATGGAATCAAATTCACAGGAAACTGAAATCTGGGATTTAGGGAACCAGGCATCTCCTAAACTCATTCGCACCCAGCTAATCCCTTCTGCCCCCAGGTCTCTTCCTTCACCTGCCTGTCAAGCAACCACATTCCCACCCCTGCCCCATCATTCCAAGGTCCCTTCAACTCCCCTCCGCCCTCACTTGCCTTAACTTTCTATACTCCAGGTTATCTTTTCCCACTCCAAACACAAACCCCAAACATGGTTCATTACAAGGGGAATAAGCACTGGATCCTACCTGATGGTAACGGCTGGCAACAGAGGTTTTCATTACTGGTCTTTCAGCCACAGCCAAGTTCACTTTGGATTTCATTTTTCTCCCAGATCTGCTGAGGAACATTTGCAAAAGGCATCAAAGTCTCACAACTGAATTGGCCCAAATGGTTTGTTCAATGGAGGAGATTTGCCACCTTTCCTACCAACAGAAGCAAGCAGGCCCGCGCATGCCTGGAAAAGCTCTCAAAAGAATTGAAGCAGCTCTGAACGCGGTAGTTTCACCAGAGCACTGCCATGATTCATAAACAGCAATTAACATACCTCATTGCAAAAACACACGTGAGGGCAGCAAGCATTTTAAATCTACAGTTGTTTTCTCATTGTTGCTCTGTGTTTCTGTAATAGCTCTTTGTGTATACTTGACAGTTCCTATCAAAGAAACCTGGGCGGCAGAGTCTTTGGAGGTGGAACTATTTTGTATCGCAGTTATTTATTTGTTACATTTATATCCTGCCTTTCCTCCAAGGCGGCTTCCACAGTCCCCCTCCTCTCCATTTTATCCTCCCAACAACCCTGCGAGGTAGGTTAGGCTGAGAGTCAGTGACTTGTCTAAAGTCACCCAGTGAGCTTCATGGCAGAGTGGGGACTAGAGCCTGGAGCTCCTGAACACTGTAACCCCCGCACCACACCGGCTTTCATTTCTTCATATGCTAACCTATGTGACCATTATTTCCTATCTTGATCAATCGTCCATATACACACCTGGTATATAAACGCCTGGTATAGAAACAACTCGTATTACATATGGCCAAAGCAAATTAGCAGATACTTGTTGCATTCTCGATTTTGGGTAATCAAACTGTACAGAGCTAAAATTATAACATTTGTAATTTTGACATTTTTCCAGAAATGGGTAGATTTTGCCCTGTTGCCTCCAAATTCTTCAATCAACATAAACAAACATATTGACTACACTGGAGATTTCATTCCAACGCTCTCCATATTACACAGCATTGATTTTGGGGGGCCGTTATCCTAAGCACACTTTGCTAGAAGCAAGTCCCACTTCAACTGGGGGGCAATTAAGGGATGGCGCTTAGCCCAGTGATAGAGGACATGCTTCTAATGAAATAAACCCAGGCTCAATCCCCAGCAACTTCCCGTAAAAGGATTTCAGATAGGGGAGGGACTGTAGTCCTGTCCACAGGAGAACACCTGCTTTACATGCAGAAGGTCCCAGATTCAATCCCCGACATCTCTAGGCAAGGCAAGAACAAATCCTGCCTGAAACCCTGGAGAGCCGCTGCCAGTCAGTGTCAACAATCCTAGGCTAGATGATGGACCAAATTGTCTGATTCAATGTAAGGCAATTTCCTACGTTCCTAGGTAGCAAGACTGGGAAAAAGACTTTTCTGCCTGAGAGGTAACTAATCACAATAGACAATACTGGACTACATATATGAAGCTACCTTTTATATTTAAACAAGTGGTGCCTACAATAAAAAGTTGCAGTGCAGAGTGCTCCTAATCAGAATTCCAGCCAGCCATGCCCTTTTACAGGTAGAGTTGGACACGACTTAACGACTGAACAACAACAACCATTCCACAATCACCAGCCCAATTTTCCAATCTCACTCCCCTTCAGTCAGCATTCTATTGAGCATGCTCAGTTGTCCTTGAGTTGTTTTGGGGTGGGGGTAATTAGGGTTTTTACTCTAAGCATTGTTTGTATTTTTGCAAGCCTCAGAGTTCCCCCAAGCCTGCTGATACCTCCGTCTTGTACATGGATGGTGGTCATTTGGCTACATAAGGAGTCACACTTGGAGAATCAGTTCTCTCTCAGTATTTAGCAGCCTTCCCCAACCTGGTGCCCTCCAGATGGGCTGGACTTCAAGTGCCGTAATTCCCATTTCTGGAAAATGCAGTCCAACACATCTGCAGAGCACCGGGTTGCAATACAGAATGAGGACTTGCCTCCAAAGAAACACACTGGGGGGTAAACATTTAACATAGTCTCTAAAAGGGAGTCATATTTTGGACTCAGGATGTGTGCAACTAAGGAAGCAAAACCTTGAACTGATAAGGGATTATTACAGCCACAAAGAGGAGTGGTTACCATTTAGGAAGGCATTAACATTCACCTAGGAATGGTTCACTTAATATGAGCAACAGGTAAGGTGGATTCTGACACAACTGCTAATGGGATGTCACTTCCTTAATTTGGGGGCAAAGGCAATGCTTAATTGACAATGTGACCCTATTAACACTGCTTGGACAATCAGGTGATGCTTTCAGCTACACACTTAATCCAGTTCTCTCACATGGTAATAGGCTTGATCCATTTACCATTAAGCCAATTTTTACACCATGTCAACCTTTTTCTAACATTGCCTCAAAGGATATAACTGCACTTCAAACTTGAATTTATAAGAGTGGGCAAAACCTTGTGAACTCCTGAGGGAGCAGAACAGCAAAAGCTTCCTTTTGCCATCTGCAGCTGATGCTGGCAAATATAGTGTACCAAGCCTCTGCCTGGGTTCTAGTGCGAGGTGAAAACAGAATCTGTGCATAGGGTGTGTGGCTACGGAAAAAGCACAAATATCATGCATATGAAATGGCATGCTGGGGCTAAGATAATTAATTAGGCTCCTAGGTTAACATATGTGGACCACACCAGGGGAGGGCAGAAGGTAGATCTGGCTTTACTGGTAGATCTCTGGGTGAATTTGCAGTCATTCAGCAAGGATTTCTGACTCCCAGTTGTTTAACAAAGGCAGCAACATAATGACCCACCCCATCCTAAATTATACTGCTTGAAATGAAGAAAGCTTGGAGTAACTAGGAATGGACTATTGTGTGAAAGGACTGTGAGTTCCTCAAAACAAATTCCTGAGCTCAGAATCGTCCAATTCAAAGTGTACTGACATTTGCACCAGGCTCTGGTTGGTGAGTCTTGGGGTCCTAGTAGAAATTAAAGTAGATCCCACAAGTCTGAGGTCTGCCCGCCTTTGGGCTACACTGCCGGAGCATATGCATTAAGAAAATGACACTACTAACTTGTACTGAGAAAGTCCCAGATTTATTAAGAGATCATTATTACAATGACCAAGAATAAAAATAAATATTAAATAAAAACCAGACAACCATTGCAAAATTGTCTTTTATACACACCAAAAAAAATTGCGGTGATCACAGGTGTTAAAAACCTAGCAAGGACAGTTTTCTTCTGATTGCTTTTGTTGGCAATGCTATAACCCTCCACTCCCCAGCAGCACAAAAAACTGGTTCTGCGTGTAGAGTTTCTTTCACCATCTTGAGTGTACAGCCAGCTGTTACATGCAAAGTTCTGTGAACTGGGGCACTAATCCAACACCAGCATTAAAAGAGGATTAGAACCAGACATCCCCAAACACCTCTTAAAACCACAAACAAGGGGAAAAATAAAATAAAAAATAAAATAAAATAAAATAGCAGCAATTCCTGAACTTCTTCCTTCCCAAATCAAGATCGGGTGATGGGGCAGGAGGGTAGTAGCAGCCCCCATCCTCACCCCCGCACCCAACAAATGTGGCTCACTGTAAATAAATATAAAGAAATGCTCAGTGGGGCAAAACTCCTAACTTCACATCGATACCGAAGGTGTCTGAGCTGTTGGTGACTGACCAGAAAAGATCTTGGAGCTATGCTGGAGAGTTCAATAACAACATTGACCCAATGTGCAGCAGGTGTTAAAAAAAAAACATATTCCACATTAAGAGTGATAAGAAAAGGGATTGAAAATAGAACTGCCAATATCATAATGCCTTCAGATTTATTTATTTTATATACCACACTATGACAAAGGAATCTGGGGGCTTTGTTGCATCTATAGTGCAACAGTGGGAATACCTGTCTACAGTTCTGGTTACCACCATGTCTCAGAAAGGACAGGGCTGGAAGAGGACTAGTAAAGGGCAACCAAAATGGTCAGGGGGCTGAAGCAACTACCCTATGAGGAAAGGTTACAACGTCTGGGGCTACTAAGTTTAGAAAAGAGGCGAGTAAGGGAGGGGGAGCTGGAAGAGGCATAGAAAATTATGCATGGTGAGAAGAAAGAGGAGAGAGAGAAGCATTTCTCCTTCTGTCTTAAACCTTGAACTTGGGATCATCTAGTGGAGCTGAATTCAGGACACATAAGTGGCAGTAGTTCTTCACACACAACATAGTTAAACTGTAGAATTCACTATCACTAGATGAAATGATGGCCACCAACTTGGACAGCTTTAAAAGATTAGAGAAATTGATCTAATCAATTTAGATTAGAAATCTAAAAGATTAGAGAAATTGATGGGGAAGGCTATCAATGGGTCGTAGCAATTATGTCCCTCCATCAGCAGAACAGACACAGTTGGTGTACCTAATTCCCCCTCCCTAGCAGTCCCCTACACACACCCCAAATCTGCTCCTGATGGTTGTGGGACCATCCGGAGCAGATGGGGGTACTTGAAGAGGGATGCAGTGGGGAGTACAAGTCCACTTGTGTGACACTGGCTTTATCACAATAGCTACTCGTGATGGTGGCTATTTGCTACCTCCAGGGTCAGAGGCGACATACTCCTGAATTCAGATATTGGGGAATAACAGCAGGAGAGGGTTGCTGTCCTCCTCTCCTGTTCGTGGGCGTCCCAGAAGCATCTGCTTGGCCACTGTGGGAAACTTTGTTGTGATCCAGCAGGACTTTTCTTATGTTCTTAATCAAGAAGATCAGCTCTATATTTTAAGAGCCTTAATTACAATTTGAATCCAGAGCAATAAAAAATTAAAACAAAATAAAGAGAACTGCTCACCCACAAGAGATTTCTATAATGCAACATGTCACTGGGATAAAATACCAGCAAGCGGTTCATATATAATCCATGTTGCTTCAGGCAAAGATACTACTGGCCACATCACACCAACTAAACACTGCTTATTGCTAAAATATAAACAAGTGATTATTCAGGGGGGGCTGGGGGTGGGACAGATTTAGCATATCAGTGGAACGCTCCATTTTGGTTTAGCCTCCTAGCTCTGGAATAAAATTTTGCAAACAAGAAGAACCTGCATCCAGACCTCTCTCAGGGATTTGGTTTCTTTGCCCATATTACTGAAATTGCTATTACATTTTTCACCTTTGGTGAATTTTCCTTCAAACATTTCTCAGTGGCCACAAGCATGATGGGAACTGATTTTTTGTGGTACATATTAAAACACAAAGTGTGGAAAGGGAAGCTCAAGCAAACAGCTCCAAACTGCTTTTGACAGAGGTGCCAGAATTTTAAAATACTAGTTAAGAGTTCTGCTGAAAATGTCTAAAAATTAGGATAAAAATATGGATCAGGAAAAAGTTCAGTATAGCTCTAAATCAAGGAAGAAATGGATTTCAGTTGATTATTTATAGCACTAATGAGACCATAGCTGACAGCCTAGATAGGATTTGGATCACTTCCACAACAAAATGAAAGAAACTCTAGATGTGAACAGCAGCTTTTCATGCAAGCTGCTGCTGGTGACTACACAAAAAGCATGTGCGCTATTCACAAAACATTCCAGTAACTGCCAGGTTTTGCGCAATGGTTCCTGTGTCCTGCAAAAACTTGTTCCTCTCTAAAGAGGTGGGGAGAGCAATCCTATGGCCCCTAGACAGCATCTGGGGGGGCCATAGGATAGTTCAGATTCCTGGACCCGAGGTCGGAGAAAGCGCTCCAACCTTGGACCCAGGAATCCGAGCTCCCCATCCTTTCCTCCTCCTCCTCCTCACAACTGACACAGAGAGAACCCTGCCAGCTGCCACTGCAAGGTCACAAAGGCAACCTCGGAGAGGAGAGAAAGGGGCTGGTGCTGTGGGAGGGGAGGGGAGGGGACTGGGGAAGCGGGGATCCAAGCTGTCGCCAGCCTTTCCCAGCATCCTTCCTTCCCCTTGTGCAGAGCCCTAACTAGACAGGCAAAAACGCCCGTCTAGCAAAAATGCAGAGCGGGAGAAGGGGGGAGGCAACAATCACCTCTGCGCTTCTCCCACTCTGCATAGGATGCCCATCAGCCTGAGTTCAGAGGCTGATGGGCATCCAGATAGGAGTGCGCCCAAAGATGTTAAATTCTGTATCCTGGCTTTTCCTAGTCATTCTCCTGCCTCTTATCCTTTCTATCGGGTTACTTTCTGGTCAATTCACATGATTGTCTCTGTGCACCTAAGTGCACAGGAGTAATTGCACAAATTCAGCATTAATTAATATATATTACAAAACCTACTAGAGATGCACTGTTGGCTTGGTTGGGGACCTGGTGCAAAAAGGTATCAGGAAAGAACCAGGAGGAAGTGGGAATAAAATGTGAAATAAGACACTGGGGGCAGTATCCAATACTGCCGCTGCACCTCCGCTAGTCCCACTGCACCCATGGGATCCGACAGCAATGGAACAAGCGCTTCCTACAGCAATTCCAGAAATGACAGGAGAAGCTCGCTTCTGGAATGGGACCGGTCAACGGAACTCCCTTCTGTAAGCTCTGCTGACCTGCCCCGTTTCAGAAATGCGTGTTTCTGCTACTTCCAGCTGCTTCTGAACCTGCTAACTGCTCATGCTACAAGGATTCTGCTAGCATGGGGGAAGGATTGGATGCTGCCTATTACATTAAAAGGGTGATGAAGCATAATTTTATTTATTTAAAAGTATTTTAGAGAGCTTCGGTGGTATAGAAACGAAATAAATGAAATAGATAAATAAAATAAATTTTAGGCTGCCTTTAGGCAGAACCCTCCCTATGACATTTTGCTTACCTCTGATAACATATTCATAGTCTACACATAAAAACACATGCTGGGAAATTTTTGCTAGAATAACAATAACAATTTTTATTATTATTATTATTATTATTATTATTATTATATTTCTCAGATGCCTTTCTCCCCGCCCTCCCTGCAAAAGACTCAAGGTGTCTTAAGGTGTCTTACAACAAAAGAAAAACATACAAAAATCTAGAACAGCTAAAAACAATTATCACTAAAATACCACAACTAAAACGTCAGTGACATTCACCTGATGCATTAAGGAGCCTATATCATATGCTGTCAAATGCCTGGGAATAGAGGAAACTCTTAACCTGGCACAGAAAAGATGGCAAGGTTGTTGCCAGGCAGATTTCACTGGAGAGAGCATTCCATAATTGGGCGGCCAGCACCGACAAGGCCCTCACTCTTGTGGCCATCCTCCGAACCTCCCTCGGGGGAAGCACTCGAATGAATACTGGACACCCATATGTTTGTGCTTCTTTCTGACTTTGAGGTATTCTCTTGGAGTGGAATTTATATCCTGGCAGATTTGAATATGGAGTGAAAGAATTCGCTATGTGTAACATGGTGCCATAATGAATCTCAACTCACCCTATCTTTTTGTTAAAAAGATTTTATGTACCAAATATTTCTTTTTCACAAGATTTAAAAAAGAGGTAATGTTGAACAACCAGCTCAAAAAGATTAACCTACCACAACATCTTTTCCATCATTCAGATTAGTGCATCCAAACCCATCCAAGCAGAAGTGTCATTAAAATAATAATTGAGATGAAAGACTGAATAAATAGAAAGGAAAAGCTCAAAGTAATCATATGTATACACAGCTCCCCAGAGCTCATGATTCGCTTGATAAGGGACCAATTCATTATGATGCAAGCTCCAGCTTAGGAGAGAGCATCCAAAATATAAAGCACCCTGCCTTAAGAAGCTCATGCGCACACACTCCACAAAGAGCCAAGTACAAAGGCACATTTCCCTGAGAGGTAGGACCAAGGTGGAACGATAAGCTCTGTTGCCTGTTGCTGTGACATGCAATTTACTGAGCACATGCCCCTTCATGTTTTATTGGCCATCACTGCCAACGTGCTTGTTTTATAAAGGTCTGCCCACTGCAAAGGGAATTTTGCACACAATGAAATCTAAAGTATTCCAGAGAGGTGTTTCATCCCTGCCACTGGGTTTAGCATAAATATGCAGCAAAATAAATATGCAGCTTCTAAGCCAGGGATGGTGACCCTCTGGGCTGCAGGTCTGGTCTCCATACAGACCAACAACTTCTCTCCCAGGTCCTGGCCAATGCTGAGCAAGGCAACCTCTTTCTAGCACTGAGCAGTGAAAGGCAGTCCTTTTCTCCATGCAGAGGAGGAGGAGGCGTGGACGGATCACTCTGCGCCTCTCTCTGCACAGAGAAAGGAATCGAATGACATCGGGGTAGGAGGCTCCTGACGGAGTGGCCCAGTTCCTGACATCATCTGGTCTATCTTGTGTCCCAAGAGGCAATCCACCCCTCGAGCCAGAACAGTTCCCCATTGCTGCTCCAAGTAGCAGCTAGTTTTACCAGCAGTGTAACTTGAGTAGGGCTGTAGGGGCACTTGAGCTAGGGTGCAAACCAGATACCATATAATATATTATACTAATCATTATTAAAATAACATTTGCCAGATGGCTGATGAAAAGCTGGACATCAGCTCCAAGGCTTGGCGGGGGCAGCAGGCCAGACTGAAAGGCACTGTTGCAGCTTCACTCCTTAAAGCGCACCTGACAGTCCTATCAGTGCAGGAGAAGAGCATTAGAGACTTGGGGCTCTCGCCAGCCTCTATCAATTGGACAGAAGCATCCAGCAGGTCCTGGCAGGGGGTGGGGGACGGTATTGTGTGTGTGTTTTCCACAACAGCTAATGAGCATGGACAGAGGGAACTTGGGATTTTGGACAGTTCCCCCTAAAAATTCCAGAACAGCTTTTTAAATTTCCCATAGATTTATTTTCCCATCACTCCCCAATGGGATCAGTCCAGGGGTAACTTCTGTTAGATGTACCTTGAGAATTATAATTTGTTGATTTGTTTTTTGGAGGATGCATGGACATCTTTAATGGTTTTCTAAACCCCACCCCCAGAAGATGGAACTGCAATTCCCAGCAGTCCTTTGAGGAAGCAGTGATAACAGAAGGGGTGCAAGCTGGTTAAAGCACCCTGAGCCTTCCCTTATACAGAATTCTTGATCTTTAGATACTCAGGATAGACCCACACTAGGCCTCTGCCTTGGCCTCCTGAATGCTAGTGAGATGGGAAAACTCAGACTTCACAGTATTCTGCGAGCCCAAGCTCCACCAGGAAGAGCAGAGGGACACGTGAATGGAATACTTTGAGCAAGTTGCTTACTTTCAGCCAATAGAGGATAGGAAGTTTCCTTATACCAGGTCAGGCCATCTACGACACTGACTGAGGGCAGGGTTTCTCACAGGGGATTAAATCTCTTCCCCAACAACCCAGAATACCTGGTCCACATGCCACGATCAACAACCCAGGGACAGGGTGTCCTGGGTGGTTTAGCTCAACCCAGCTGCAGCGAGAGCTACCGGGCGGTGAGAACCAGTGTGCCTGCTCCCGCTGCGTTCACAACAACCTACAGTTTGATGAAAACCTGGGTTGTTCTGACGTGCAAACTGAGCGGCCGCTCCGGCGCTCTCCATGACAGCTGCTAGGGGGCAGGGGAACGACCCAGTGTCACATTCCCCCTCCTGAGGTCTTAGGAGTGTCTACAGCCTCAGGAGCCGGAATCTGACATACTCTATGGTCCCTGGGATGTTCTCCATATGATTGCTCTATAAGTACCTTGCAAAATGGATTCTCCTGGTTTATTTTATTATTGCATTTTTTAAAGGTATTCTTCTTTGTCTTTAACTCTGCCCTCGTCCTGCCAACAGCATTTGGGGTCACTTTACTGAAGGAAGGGAACGGATGAGAGCACAAAAATGGTCCTTCTGGGCCTTCTCAGAGCTTTATAAAAAAAGTAAATATTGCTTCGCAAACCCAAGATGCAGACTTTTTAATCACTTCTTAGGTAGGTGTTTGTTTTGCCATAAATACTGGCTGCTTTCCATTTCTGGAGCATTCCATTTGTTTTTGTGAATGTTTTTTCCTCAGATAAGACTTATCAGATAAAAAAAGGCATCCCAGATTTTAAAAAAACATCACGATGACATAATTTTCATTCTACAACATTCTATTTCCATCTAGTACACTATAGCAGCACATTCTAAATCTCTGCCTTGAACATCAACAGTACTCTTTATTAGGAAATGGAGAGGAGATAACAGTGATTCAGCCTGTGCCTCAGAAAGTACATACAAAACCTAACTTCTGTCATTCAGCTCAAAAGACAATTCAACGCTGGTCCAAAACTAATTTTGGAGTTTACAAGCAGCATTTTTTTAAAAACTTATTTTGAAAGGACATGACGTTTATAAATAAAA
Source organism: Heloderma suspectum (assembly GCF_057233095.1). Taxonomy (NCBI): domain Eukaryota; kingdom Metazoa; phylum Chordata; class Lepidosauria; order Squamata; family Helodermatidae; genus Heloderma; species Heloderma suspectum. The sequence continues at coordinate 17,214,824 of NC_139459.1, forward strand.
TGAAACAGGAAGCAATGAAACAGGAAGCAACCTGTTCTGACATTGAATACCATTAAAAAAAATACTCATAGATCTATTCATTGTTCTTTTGGAACAGATGAAGAATGAATAAGGTGCCTCAAGCAGATCAGAAAATTATCATTAATTTGCTAACGGCTGCTAGAATTGCAATCAGTTATAAAAGGAAGCAAAAAGATGTCACGTCAATAAAGTAAAAAATTATGCGGGTGTTGGGATTGATATTTATGTTGAAACTCAGAAACAGTATTAGAATTAGGGAAGCTAGATGGGGAATCAAAAATAATTATTGATAACTTATGTTTTTGTTATGTATTGGAATAATAAAGACCAGGGCAAGCTGCAACATTATGATTTATTGAGAACATTGTAAGGAGGAAGGGCTAAAGTTATAAGGCAATACAAGTAACTATTCACTGAATAGAATAATAATATGAATGACTGTACAATGTAAATATGGATAAAATCTGACATGAGACTGTATTATTTATAATTTAACAAGGTGGGGAAAGTAAATGCTACCGATAAATCAATAAATATATAAACAAGCAGCCAGTATGCAAAGAGCCAAATGCCACACAAGCAAGGAGATTTTCATTCCTGACTGCACCTCCTTCCACCACAGCAGATGCCACTCTGGAGGTTTCCCGGATCTTCAGGAGTGGCTTTTTAGGAAGTGCAATGAACTAGTGCAGAAAGGGCCATTGCTCAGTGGCAGATAGTTTGGACAACAACTTCCATCAGCCCCAGCCAGCATGGCCAACCGTCAAGGATTTTGAGAGCTGAAGTCATAAGAACATAAGAAGAGCCGTGCTGGATCAGATTTAATCCAGCATTCAGTTCACACAGTGGCCAACCAGCGGTTGACCAGGAACCCATAAGCAGGACATTACAACAGCATCCTCCCACTTGTTTTCCCCAGCAACTGGTGTACATAGGCATACTGCCTCTGATACTGGAAGTAGCACATAACCATCAAGACTAATAGCCATTGATAGCCTTTTCCTCCAAGAATTTGTCTAACCCCCTCTTAAAGCCATTCAAATTGGTGGCCATCACTATATCCTGTGATGTCCGAATCATCTGAAGGGCATCTTACCTATGCCTGGTATAGCCAACACTGAACTAGATGTATCACTGGGCCGACTCAAAGTAACAAACAGCTTCCTGTGTTCCTAAGGATGAGCCTAAAAGGCCAGGTGCATTGAGAGAGGAAGATGTTCGAGTGTTGGGGGACAGTGATGTGAGTGTTGGGGGACAGTGATGTGGTCAAGAAAAAAAGAGAGACTTGAGCCTGAGGGTATACGAGGCCTTTGGGGGCTAACTGGAAGAAAAGGGAGGTAGGATTCGTGGCTTTAAATGTCTGTACCCTTATGGGCTGCTACAGCTAAACCACTCCACTCCAAATAATGTGAAGAAGGAGAAGGAGACAACGACAGAGGAGGCTCTGCTTTGATTCTAAGTCGCACTGGAAACTTGCTTCCTGCACCAAAAGGGCTGCCAACACCAGTTGACCTAATTGTGCACGTTCAAAAGTTGTGACTAAGCAAAGCGGCGGGTGGCACTCTGAAAAGCTGAGTAGCAACAAGCGGGCTGCTAGACTGGTTTCCCATGAACTGTTTCATTGGGAGGAACCTGGTGGATTGAGTGCACCTTTTGTAGGTGAGTTCCCTGAAGTGTGTCTGTAGCCTTTTCTTTGCTTGGCTTTCCCTCCACCCCTGGATTAAACACCTTTTTGAGGTTCTCTATGCAAATCTTGCATGTCATTTCTTAAAACCATGCTCTATCCTGCCTCTCTGCACCGCGCTTTTTTAGAGAATTTCACAGCAGCATACAAATAATGGGATTGCGCATACAGAGCTATCAATAAAAGGTTTTCTCAGTGGTCCCCCCACCCCGTTTGTGGAAGTCCCTCCCAGGAGAGATGCAATTAGCCTCCACTATGCCTATTTTTAAACATAAGTGAAATACTTTTTTTATTTACACAAGTGTTTGGCTTCTAACTTGTTGGTCTTGGTGTTTTTGGATTATACGATTGTTGTATTTTAATTGTTTTAGTGTGGTAGTATGATTTTGTGGTTGTTTTATTGTTATTTGTTTTGTTCATATAGTAAGCTGTTCTGTGCTCCTTTTGGAGGAAGGGTGGGGTATAAGAATTCTAAAGAAAGGAATACTTTCTCTCCCTTTGGAAGTCCATAAACCCACTCTAGCTGGAGGAAAACAAAATGAGTGGGGTAGCAGAACTGTTTCAGGTAAATGTGCAAGGGGGGGGAGGTCCAACCCCCCTCCCCTGCATACTGCACTTTAAGTCACACCCCACATGTGTGAGCACACACACACACAAGTTTAAAGGTATGATGTCTATTGATCCTGGGCTGCTGACTTTAGACTCCTCACAGCTGTCTATAACTAAAGAGGTTTATGAATAGTATTATAGACAGCTGCCTGGAAGGCAAACCTTCCCCAACCTTGTCCCCTCCAGATGTTTCAGACTTCAACTCCCGTGAGCCCCAGCCAACATGGCCAATGATCAGGGATTATGGAAGTTGGGAGTCCAAAACATCTGGAGAGCACCAGGCTGAAGTCTGTCCTAGGCTAAAGAAAGAGAGGGAAGAAAGTCTGGGGGCTCAGTTGTACATAAGGTGACAGTAGATACAACGCAATGTGGGGGGGGAGAGGAGGAAGAAGAGGAGGAGGAGGAGAGGAAGAAAGAGAGACAGAAAGAGCGAGCGAGAGAGAGAGAGAGAGAGAAGAAAGAGAAGAGAGAGAGAGAGAGAGAGAGAGAGAGAAAGAAAGAAAGAAAGAAAGAAAGAAAGAAAAGAGAAGAGAGAAAGAAAGAGAGAGAGAGAGGAAAGAAAGTCTGAGAGCTCAGTTGTACCTAAGGTGACAGTGGTTACAACACAATAGGGAGTTTGACACTGTCCTGCCTAATTGCACACATTGACTCTATGCTCTTTGGAACAGCGTTCTGCCCTTTTTGTTTAGGATATTTGAAAGCACCACAGCGATGTATAAACAAACACCTAGCCAACTGCACCAACGGAAGGAAGATTTAATGACGCTCCATATGGAAATCATGTACAACAATGTGATAGTGAAGAGTTAGAAAATGTACTGCACATGTTGCTATTGTGTAATTTTTATAGTGATGAAAGAACCGGACTTATTTGTCATTTGATTGCTCCCTTCTCAGGGAGGCCTTTGGAGTAGGATACACGTGGATACACAGTCTTGTTATCTGTATCACTCACAAAGTTTGTATTCTAAGCTAGAAGGAAGCAACTTTTACAGATTTCTTAAGGGGTTTAAATTCCATCTCAAATTTGTTTACACTTTTAGCAATGAAAAATTGTTAGTGGCATCTATTGTATTTCTGAGTTTCTTCTACCCTCATTGTATGGAATCAAATATTTGTTTTTGGGGGTGTGAAGGTCTATGGGACTATTAATAAACTAGAACTTGAACAAACACCCAGCCAACCACACCAATGGCACTGTATAAACAGACACCCAGCCAACTAATTCCAGATAGTTATGGCCTCTCTTAAGACCCAAAATCCATTCAGCCTTGCCTCTTACAAGCAAGTCTCCAAACAGGGCTTCTACACCAAGCCTTAATGGGAGAGGTTGGCTGGTAGAGAGCGAGGGGGTGGGGGGGACACTCCCTGGATGGGTTTTCATGATCACGGAGGGAAAATAAGCCACGGTGGCTTATTTTCCCTCCGTGATCCTGCGAACCCGGTCAAGAAAGTATAGAAGCAAACTGTTCAGGCCTTTAAAGATCAGAATATACATCTAAGACTAGATATTAAAATGCAATCAGTACCATTTATGCGCAATCCTAAAATCTGCTACCTACTGCTTAATTTTGCATATCGACAAATTCAATTTATTTTAAAGGTCATCAAGATTCTAGACAACATGAGCCAATGAATGAATGAATGAATGAGGAGAAAATAATGAAATGAATTTCCAGTAAACAATTCAATACACCAAGGGATTTTTGGCAGTATTTCAACTGTCACAGGATGGGGCTTTATAGGAAGGCTTTAGGAACATGGCTAGGATTCTTAACCAATCCTGGATAACTAACCCCAATCTTTCATCCTTCCAAATTTAGCCTCTCTTCTATTCCTTTGCAAAATCTCTTCATTTTAAAAAATGTAAAGAACATGCAAAATATACACAACATTTAGATGTGTAACTCATTCTCTCAGCATAACATTGTGGGGAAATGGTAAAATGCTTGCAATTAGCCTCATCTGTAAAGGTCTGTGACTATTTCCTATGGCAACGACGGTTCACAAGGAAGTCCAGTGGAGCATCAAAGCCCCACAGTTTGTTTGTTTATTTATTTATTTTATTTGTATCCCACCTTTCTACCAAAAAATGGCACTGAATTTAAATTTAAATTTAGAAACAATTTAAATTGATTACAGCAGGAATCCCCAACTTTTTTGGACCCGTGGGTGATTTGGGAATTTGAGATAATGCTTTGGGCACCACCACAGAAAGCCCAATCAGTGGATTGCTGCTTTGGCATCTCCTTTTTGCATCTATGGATCTCAGGCTGCATCTTATTCAGCAAAAACTTTTGCTTTGTGCACCGCAGCATCTCCTTAATAAGGGATTGTCTAATTCAGCGAATTGCTGGCAGTGCAATACAGCTAATGCTTCTTTTACACATATGGTTTGGCAATGTCCAGTAGTTGCTTCTTTTTGCCGGGTGGTTATTACACAGAAAAACTTTGTACTGGAACAGTCTTTATTATTCACTGATGTACATGCTCTTTTAAACTATTTACCTGCTTCATGGAAATTAGCAAATGGTCAGCGTAAATGGCTTCTCTTTGCCCTTTTGACAGCTAAAAGACTGATATTACAACACTGGAAAGATAATCATTCACCTCCTATAATGCAATGGACAGAGACCCTTACAACTCATTCAATATTAGAAAGGGTGGCATATAGACATCACCTTCAAATGTATACTTTGGATATTTCGTCCACTTTTGTTGCAGGCCATGTATAATGGCTAGTAAGTTGTATGCATTTCATACAAATCCATGTATGTATATTAAAAAAGTGGAAAAAAAACAAATTAAAACAATTAAAACAATTGGCTGTCTGTGGGCGCCGTGTTGGGGACTCCTGGATTACAACAATAAAACAATACATTAAAATACAATAAAAACATAACGATTACAGAAAAAAAATGTTTAAAACAGCATCCAACCCAACAGACCCGCTTACATGCCAAAGGCCTGTTTGAATAACGGGGTCTTTGCCTGCCGCTGAAAGGATAGGGAGCAAACCCAGCCTCCCTTGGGAGGGAGTTCCACAGCCTGGGAATGGCCACCAAAAGGGTCCCCTTTCAGGTCGCCACCAAACGTGCCACTGAAGGCAGTGGTCTCTAGAGAAGGGCCTCTCCAGAAGATCATAAAAACCTGGCAGACTCGTATGAGAGAAGGTGGTCTTTCAGGTAGCCTAGTCCCAAGCCGTATTCTGCTTTTTTCAGAGCATGGCAAGCACTTTGAATTCTCCCCAGAAATAGACTGGTAGTCTGTGAAGCTGTTGTAACAAGGGCGTCACATGCTCCTTGTAACTGGCCCTGGTCAACAGCATTCTGGACTAGCTGAAGTTTCTGAACAGTTTTCAGAAAGATGTTACAGTACGTCCAAATGGAATGTAACTAAGGTATGTGTGACCGTGGCCAGGTCAGCCATCTCTAGGACTGGGCGGAGTTGGTGTACTAGCCTCAGCTGCGTTTGCTCCTGACCACTGCCAAGACTACACCCAAACTGCTAGCCTGAGTCTTCAGGGGGAGTGCAGCCCCATCCAGCACAGGTTGAATTTCTATTCCCTGATCTGCCTTTCGACTGACCAGGAGCACTTCTGTCTTGTCTGGTTAAGCTTAAATTTGCTTACCTTCATTCAGTCCATTACCAACATCAACCACTGATCAAGAAGCAGAACAACTTCCTTGGATTTAGATGGTAAGGAGAGATACAGTTGGGTGTCCCCAAACTCCGGACAATCTCTCCCAGCAGTTTAATGTATATGTTAAATAGTATGGGGGATAAGATGGACCCCTGAGGGACACCACAGGCCATGGTGTCAAACAGGAATCCCCCAGCATCATCTTCTGAGATCACCCCATCCCCCAGAAGGACCGAAGCTACCGTATGAACAGTGCCTCCCAACCCCACTTCAGACAGTCGCCTCAGGAGAATACCATGATCGATGGTATCAAAATCCACCAAAATGTCCCACAGAACTGACAGGGACACACTCCTCCTGTTCAGTTCCCAGCGTAGATTGTCCACCAAGGTGACCAAAGCAGTCTTTGTCCCATAACCAGGCCTGAAGCCAGATTGAAATGGATCTAGATAATCCATAACTACGGCTGTCCATGACTACAGCTCCTCCACTCCGTGATCACTGTTATCCCAAACTACACAGAAAACCAGACCCAGCATGTGCCCTGCTGAATGCGTGGGGCCAGATACTAATTGGGACAGACCCATAGTTGCCATGAAGTCCTCAGCCACTCCCAACAAGGTGGCCTCAGTGTACATTGAAGTCCCTCAGCACAACAAGCCAGGGAGACTCCAGCACCAAACCCCGAGACTACCTCAGCTTGCTCAGAATGGGAGAATGTCAAGCAGTAGGGTGGGCAGTACACCAACAGAATCCCTATTCTGTCCAAAACACCCACCTTCAGAAATGCATTCTTGAAAGTGGAAGACTGTGGGATGGGGTACCTGGACAGGGGGATAGAATCATGATAAATTACTGCAACCCCAGCTGCCCGCCTCCCAAATCTTGCCTGCTGAAACATGGATAACCCAGGTGGCAAACCTGGGCGAGATTTACTCCTCCAGTCTCATCCAACCAGGTCTCCGTGATACAGGCCAGGTCGGCACACTTATCCAAGATCAAATCCTGGATGGCTGTTGTTTTCCCACTCACCAACCTGGCATTTAGCGGCAGTACCTTCAACCCAGGGGGACTGTCACCAGGCGTATTCAAACTATCTGATATGGGAGACAGTTTGGGAGCAACCCTGTTGGGCTCCCCACCCCATAATGACCCAGCTGCCTCCTGCCACCATAGCTCCCTCTGCCTTCTACTGATGCAATGGCTGTTAGTGATGTCATCAGGCAGAGACCCTCCAGGAGACCTACCCTGATAGGGCAAGCAAAGGGACCAGGAAGCAGAAGAGCAAGGGAGTCAGTGAAAATTGGAGGAAGGAAGTCAGGTTGCTTACATGTAACTGTAGTTCTTCGAGTGGTCATCTGTGCATTCACATATATGGGCTCTGCGCCTGCGCGGAGACTCGTTCGGGAAACTTCCAAGCTGCATAGATTTGGGGTGGGAACCCCTCCCCCAACGTCTCTGGCATATACAGCGTGGGTTCCCACCTTCCCCTCAGTTCCTTGAGACTGCAAGTAGTCCCAGACCAAGGAGAAGAACACCTCGGTACCAACAGACCAGTTGACACCGAAGTGGGGATGGTGGGGGGGTTGTGTGAATGCACAGATGACCACTCGAAGAACTACAGTTACAGGTAAGCAAGCTGACTTTCTTCTTCGTGGTCTCTGTGCCACACATATGGGCGAGTAACAAGCTAACTTAGTGGGTTGGCGTCTCAGTGTAGTACCGATGAAAGCACAGCCCTGCCAAAGGCGCAGTCCACTCGAGCTCGGACGTCCGGTCTGTAGTGCTTAACGAAGGTAGAAGGCTTAGACCAGGTGGGCGCCTTACACAAGTCTACGATGGGAACCCCTCTTGCAAAGGCAGTGGAAGTTGACACTCCCCTTGTCGGTATTCAAGTCGGTAGTGGTTTTCCAGCAACCTTGTACGCCAGTCGAACAGTGTGTATGATCCAGGATGCCAGCCTCTGAGAGGAGACTGGGGAGCCCTTATTGGGTCCCCCATAGCGTAAGAAGAGCTGTTGTGAGTTGAGGAAAGGCTCGGTCCGTGACTTATAGAAGGCCAGTGCTCTCCAGACATCTAGAGTGTGTAGCCGTCATTCCAAATCAGAAGTTGGGGATGGAAAGAAGGCAGAGAGCACGATCGGTTAATTAAGATGGAAGTCTGCGACCACCTTCGGGAGGAATGCTAAATCCGGCCGGAGGACCACCTTTTCCTTGTGAAATACAGTGTAAGGTGAATCTATTCACAATGCGGAGAGTTCGCTTGCTCTCCTCGATGTCGTAATGGCTATGAGGAAGGCGACCTTCCAAGACAGCAGCTTCAAGTCCACTGTAGCAAGCAGTTTGAATGGTACCGACATGAGGGTGTTAAGCACCAGGGTTAGGTCCCACTGAGGAATGAAGTCTCTCACAGGAGGAGCCAAGCTTCTGAGTCCTCGCAGGAACTGCTTGTATACGGGGTGGCTGAATATGGAGCACCCGTCAATGTTGCCCCTCGTAGCAGAAATCACTGAAGCATACGCCCTGATGGAGGAGCGCTTCAGGCCTTTGCTGAAAAGATGTTGGAGGAAAAACAATATGTCCACTAGACAACAGTCATTAGGGTTACAGTTGTTGTCGGTCGTGAACTGAACAAATGAAGCCCATTTTGCTGAGTATGAGCGGTGCGTGGAAGGTTTCCTTGCCGCATCAAGTACAGCCTGCACTGTCGGTGGAATCAGTGGGGAAAAGTGGCGGGTGGCTGGACTCTCCACGCCGTGAGGTTCAGGGTGTGGAGATCGGGGTGAAGGATCCTGCCCCAGTCCCAGGAAATCAAGTTGTCTATCCACGGTGGCAGTAGGAGGCATCCATGCGCTAGGTTCAACAGCATCGTGAACCAGGGTTGTCTGGGCCACCAAGGGGCAATCGGGATGCAGTTCGTGGCATCCTGTCTGATTCTGGAGATCACCCTCGTGAGGAGCAGGAATGGAGGGAAAACGTAGAATAGGCGATCCTTCCATTCTAGGAAAAAGGCATCACCGAGTGATCCGTGGCCAACTCCGGCTCTGGAGCAGAACTGTCTGCAGGCCGTGTTCACTGGAGTCAAGAAGAGATCGATCTCTGGTCGGCCCCACTGGTTGAAAATTAGTTGCAAGACTGTCTTGGCCAGCTGCCATTTGTGGGCGCACCACAGGAAGCGGCTGAGGAGGTCTGCCAACAGGTTGTCTTGTCCTGCTATATGGAGAGCGATCAAGCAAATGTCCTTGGCAACGATCCAGTTGTAAAAGTGTAGAGTGAGAGAAAGGAGGTGGGAGGAGTGTGTTTTGCCTTGCTTGTTTAGGTACCAGAGAACTGTGGTGTTGTCCATGAGGATCTGGGTGTGTCGATGTTGGAGGTACAGTTCGAAGGCACGGAGAGCTTTCCAAACTGCCAACAGCTCCAAGAAATTTATATGGTATAGTGTTTCTTTGGAGGACCAGAGACCTTGCGCTTGAAGGGGGCCGCAATGCACTCCCCAACCTAGGAGAGGCATCTGTGGTGAGAACCATGGATGGAGGAGCGGGAAGGAATGGCATCCCTTGGGTCAGATGCCTGGAATCCATCCACCAGTCCAAGCTAAGAGCAACGATCTCCAGTACTGAGTGTCACAAAGAGAGGGTTGCGGGTTAAGTCGAAGTTCCAGATGAACCAGTGTTGAAGTGGTCTCATTCGTAGCTGAGCCCATTCCACGACCGATACTGTGGCTGCCACGTGGCCAAGGAAGCATTGGACGTTGTGTGCCCTGGCACGGCGGGCAGAGAATATCGACATGGCTTGTGCGACGAGGTTTGTGACACGAGTTGTCAGTAGGTACGCCCAGGCCGATTTGGAATCGAGGAAGGCCCCTATGATTTGAACTGTTCGAGTGGGGGTCAAGTGAGACTTCTCCTCATTGATTCAAAGACCCAATGCCTGAAGAAAATCCAAGATGATCACTATATCACGCAGTAGAGCTTCTCAGGAGGAGAGTACCAGTAGCCAATTGTCTAGATACAAGTAAATTTCTACTCCCTGAAGACGGAGGTAAGCACAGACCACAGCCATGCACTTGGTAAACACACGTGGAGCTGTTGAGAGGCCGAATGGCAAGACATTAGACTGGAACAGTTCCGCTCTGATCGCAAAGCAGAGGAACGTTCTGTGTGAGCGCTCTATGGCTACATGGAAGTACGCGTCTTTGAGATCGATCGTGGCGAACCAAGAGCCCTTCCATAGGAGTGGGAGAATTGTGGCTAGAGTTGTCATCCTGAACTTCTTGGGGGTGACAAACTTGTTCAGGTCGCAAGGTTGAGAATGGGCCGAAGGCCTCCATCCCATTTTGGTACCGTGAAGTACCTGGAGAAGAACCCCGCCATACCGACGCTTGGATGAACACGTTGAATAGCGCCCTTTCATAAGAGAGATTGAGTTTCTTTGTGGAGGACCTCCGAAGGTGGGGTGACCCGGACTGGACCCAAAGGCGAGGGTGTGTTGAATTCTATTCTGTACCAGCGATGGACAATAGCCAGCACCCAGTTGTCCAATGTAACTCTTGCCCACGCCAGGTAGAATTGGCTCAGGAGGTCTCTAAAAGGTAGACTGTAATTGTTGGTATGGAGTGGAACAGAGCTGAAGTCAAAGACGACGTTTAGAGAATCCCTCGCCCTTTGCCTTCTGTTGGAACCTGGGGAAGGAGTAGCCTTTTATCTGCTGGTGCTGCTGCTGTGGGAATCTGGGTGTCCGGTCCCCAGATTGCCGAGGTGGATAGGTCTGGTTTCGGTACCAGCAACGCTGATGGTATGGAGCATGCTGCTGCTGTTGTTGCTGGGCTTGACCGATGCCCATCTTACAAGCAGTCATTCCGGCTTTCTGCACGGAGTCCATCTGGTCATCTGTGTTGGCGTTGAATAAACCCTTGCCGTCGAAGGGTAGGTTTTCTATCCGTAAGCGGGCTTCAGGAGTTAGGCCCGCAAAGCGAAGCCAGTCATGGAGCCTTAGGGCAACGGATCCCATCATGCTCTTAGCATTGCAGTCCGCTTGATGACAGGCGGTGTTGATTTGTTGATGAGAGAGCTTGGATGCCTCAGTGTGAAACATTCTAGCTAAGTCGCGTTGATCCTCAGGGAGGTATGCGATGAGGGAGTCCATTTTCTCCCAGAGGAAGAGCTGATACCTGGCCATCATCGCCTGGTAGTTGGAAATTCTAAGCCCCAATGCCGCTGAGGAGTAGAGACAGCGTCCAACGATATCAAGTTTGCGACCCTCATTATCCACAGGTGAGGCATGTGCTTTCTGTGAGCGACCTTGGGCAGACTCCATAATTATGGAGTTTGGTTTCAGATGTGAGAAGAGTAAAGACACGTCCGCCCCTTGAACCCTGTACATCGATTCCAGCATCTTGGACGTCGGGGTCAAGGACGAAAGCGCTTTCCATGTCTGTTGGACTGCGCTCAGCAGGGTTGGAAGAAAGGGGACGGCCACTGGTGTGGACAGGTCCATTGCAACAGCATTGAATACCAGGTCGTGAATCCGCTGGGGAGGTTGTTGAACCTCGATGCCCAACAGTTGCGCCATCCTCAGCACCTGTTTGGAGAAGTGGCCCATGTCTTCAGAAGGCGAGGCTCTATCTCGTGTCCTGATGACATCATCCGGTGACGAGACAGGTGGAGGAACCGAGGAACATGAGGAGTCGGACTGGCAGTTCTCCCCAGATTCCTGTGACTGAGCAGGTCGTTGAACCACAGCATAAGCAGGAGGTGGAAAAGGAGGTGGCGGGGCTTGATGGTCCCGACTGGTTTGGTGTATCACTAGGGACATTGAGTGACTCAGTACCGGAGGAGGAGGGCAGAAAACATCCTGGGTGTCGAAGCCGGAGCATTGTCCAGACAGAAAAGGAGCATGCGATGGCAAAGTAGCTCCTACGTAGCGCAAGCGATCGAGGAACAGATCGCAGTCCCTACAGAGTCTCCAATCCACATCTGAATGCTGTCGGTGGGGGGGAGACAACGAGGCCAAAAAACGGTGCCAATCTCGGGATGGAGAACATGAACGATCACGGTCATATTGTGCCGTCCAATGATCCTGATGGTATCGAAATGGAGATCGGTATCGAGAAGGCTATCGAGGGGAAAGCGTGGGTCAATACCAAGGTGACTGGATGTCATAACGATGCGGTGTTGGAGAGCTGGATCTCCGTCCCATGGCCGTCTGAGTTGGACGGGGTGGTGGGGTTGGTGTATCCCCCAACTCACCCTCCGAGACTGTAGAGGCCGGTTCCAGAGTTGTCGTGTGTGTGGTGGGCACAACACGAATAGGAGAATCCAACAAAGGAGGAGATCCTGCTCCTTTTCCTGTTGTTTGGAGGATTTCTTTTTCCTCTTCTTTTCTGGTGCATCTGCCACTGGTTTAGGGCGTTTTGCCCATTTTGAGAGCTTTTTTGCCGCTGAAATGGCCAAGCTCCTTCCCAGAGTAGGTAGGACTACTTGCCCCAGCTCAGTGGTGGCCGGGCGGGAAGACTGGGTTGCAATGACCGCTTCTGTGCTTGCAGAAGGGGCTGCCGAGGGCTGGTCCCTGGGTGTTTGTGCCTTAGGCATGTCGACCGCCTGATGGGCCCGTTGCCACAGGATCACTTTTAGTCAACCAGACCTGTTCTTGCAAGCCTGTTTTGATAGCGAGTGGCAGTGGTGGCAAGTTTTAGCCTTGTGGGATTCTCCCAAACAAAGAAGACATAAGGAATGGCCGTCTGAAGAGGGCACCTTACTACCACAGGCTGTGCACCTTCTAAACGGAGGCTTTGGGGCCACAGGCCGAGGAAGAAAAAACACATCGCTGAGGCAAACGACGCTGCCCAACACCACTGATAATCTCCCCCCCCCTCTCTCTCCGCTTATTTGAAGATGATGAAAAAGAAGATGACGGAAGAAATGAGGTTTAGATAAGATAGAAATACAGCATGACAGAATGTCGAAAGAAGTTCCCCACAAAGTAACACTAAGGCAGTCGAAAAGGAACTGAGGGGAAGTTGGGAACCCATGAAGAAGAAAGGGTGTAACAGGGCGCACAGCAGAAAATGGCAGAAGGGCAGATCATCAATGGAGGAGGTTACCCCGGCTGGCACTGCTGCAGAAAGGAAAAAGGTGGGGAGGGAGTTCAAGAAGTAGGCATCCCCGTCCTCAGACGGAAGAAGATTTGACTAGATAGCAGACCCTGGAACAGCTTCTCCCAGGAAATTACTGGAACAAGGAAGCTATGCCTCCCATCACCTGGCTGTAGCCTACAGCTTCTGTGTAGATCAAAAAACTCCCTACTGATGGGAGCAGGACTGGGAAAAAGGAACAACAGCCCAAACAACAGACACACTAAGTGTCTTGGCTTTGCACAGGCCCAGGGCATGTTTCTGCACAGAACTCTGCCTTCTCTCCTTTGCTGCCCCTATACCTGTAACTAGGGGGTGGAGGGATCAGTCTATTTCTGGTCTGTGCCAATTTTTGCATGTGTTCATTCAAAAGTCAGTGACATCCTGTTTCCACATTAATGGGCACATTTTCAAAAAATATTCTCATGAATATTTGTATATAAATACATATTTCAATATGTATTTTTGAACGTATTTTCTCACAAAACATGCACTTCTAAACCTACTTTATCCTAAAACACACATTTTGGTACATTTCAGTGGATAATTATATTGCAAGAACAACTTGCAATATAACAATAATAGTTCTATTCTGATCCTCAGATTAGTCTCAGAGGTGTGAATTGGGTCAATTTGTATCAAATTCCTCAATCGTCTGTACCTATAACTGCCACCCTGAACACCCCTTTCATGATGTCACTGAGGGCCACAGTCAAGAGTAGACATGGTCAGGCACCTGCCAAGGGCCCACATCCCAGCATGGGCCCACTGACAAGAACACCCTGCACATGCTTCTCCTCTTCACCATTGCAACCTGCTTGTTCACCTGCCTCTCGCTCTGGCCCAGAGAACAAAGGTGGCGAAAAGCAGGAGCTGTAGATGTCACTGCCAGCTTGCTCACTGACTCTCTGCCTCCAAAACAAGCGAGTGGTAGCAATGATGAGAAAGAGGATGAGGAGCAACAGCAGCTGATGACAATGGCGGAGAGAAGGTAGACTCATTGAGGGAGGGGGCCCACTGAGGGTGTCTTGCCCAAGGGCTGTCAAAAACCTGATGCTACCTCCCTCTCTTCTTCCCTTCAACCCTGTCTTTAAAACTCATCACTCCTGCAAATCCTTTGGCACAACCCCGTGGGTCTTCAATTCCCTACTAAAATTAACCTAAGTATGTGTAACCACAGTGGATACATTTTCTTCCCTCCAACTTCCTTCCCCACCCACCCCCTTCCCACTTCTCTAGCCTTCTGAGTCATATTTACATTCTTAATACTTCAGGACAGGAGCTATCTTTTTCCTGTTCCTCCATTGTAGAGCTATGCACATGATAGTGCTATATAATAAATAACGCACTGGTGATTAACATACCACTGAATACAGCTTTCACTAAGAAAACAAACCAAGTTTCTATCTCTCATGGTGTCTGCTGTACCTTAAATATCTTCAAAAGTACACTAGAATTTTTTTTTTTAGAAGACACCTTCACCCCAAGGCAAATGAATAATCTTTCCCTCATTTAAATCCATCACGTGGTCTCAGGGTGCTGAATCATACCTTTGGACTTCTTAGTCTGCAGGAAACATCAACCAGCGAGACAGGATGTGGCCATACCCAACAGCCTGGCATGAGCTTTGTTAAAGCAAATTACATTAACAATGTGCGACACAGACGAATTAGAGCCAGTTTTCCAGCTTACGGATGGTTGCCAGCATAGCCCTCAGTGCTTAGAGATGAACAAAGAGCAATTCATTAAAGGCTTCAAGCCAGCTAAAGTCCTTAGATTACACTTCTGCAACCCCCACTTCAAAGAGAGAGAGAGAAAAATGAATTTTCCAAGATTAAAGTTCACTCCTGCTTTAGTTAACGTGCCTTTGAGGACATCTCTAGAAAATCTGAAGCCGGCCTTGGGACATTTTCCATCAATGATTATGAGCAAGTGTTCAATATATATTCAAAAATAATCATACCCTAGGAAGAGCCCAAGCAGAATAGGGATGGTGTGTCAGATCCTTCCCCACAAGGACTTTGCCCCATTACTCTCCCTCCCAGCACACTGGCACTCTCGGTCAGAGATGACAACAGAAACCTCTGGGCCCGGTATGTCATTTGTATCCAGCCCTCCCTCTTTGGGGAGAAGTGACCCTTGGCTAAGTGACAATGCCTCTGAAGTCTGTACCTTGCCCCAAATGCACACTAAGCTCATCTGTACGCCACTATCTACAGCCCCAATAAGGCACAGAAAACTCCAAAGAAGCAAAGACTGCATAATATTATTTATTAAAATGTTTATACCTCTTTTTTCTGTTACATTTTAAAATGCCCAAGGTGGCATGCTAACAAATTTAAATGACAAAACAGAAAAAGGTTTAGAGCAAAGAAAAAACACACCCACAAACGGAAAGAGGGGAAGGGGCAGCCCAAGACATTTTGCTGCCTCAGACAGAAGCGTAAAAATGGTGCATCGCCTTCCCAAGCCAAGGTGGTTAATACCCAGGGCTGGCCAAGTTATTTTGCCACCTGGAGTAGAAAATTGTACAAGGATCTCTTCCTAGAAGCTAACCCCCCACCGCCAACAAACAAACAAACAAACAAACCAGATTAAGGGTCCAATCCTATGCATGTTTAGACAGAAAAAAGGCCTACAATTCCCAGCATGCCCCGGCCTAAATAACTTAATAATTTGCTGCCTTTTCATGACACCTGTGCCTGAGGCGGTCGCCTCGTTCTGCCTAATGATAGGGCCGGCCCTGCAGGAAGCAGATAAATAACACGGGAGCCAGACATTTTTAAAGTTCAAATATGGTAACACCAAAGGCCTGCCAGAACAAAAACATATTTAGCTGGCAGAGAAACACTGTCAAGGGAGGAGCCACATGGATCTTCTAGGGAAGGGAGCCTGGGTACCGCACCACATAATGTCCTTTCACACGTTCACACTAGCAGTGCCTCTGATGGAGCCAGAGCGCACAGAAGCCCTCTCCAGCAGACCTAACTAGAGCAGCCAGAATCATGTCATGGGAGACAGCATGTTAAGTATCCTAGTCCCAGACTGTTTAGGCCAGGCTTCCCTAGTCTGGTGCCTTCCAGAAGGGTTGAAGTTGCAACCCAACACATCTGGGGGGCACCAGGCTGAGAAAGACTGGTTTAGGGCTTCAAATGGCAATAAGCAGCACTTTGAATTGTGTCCAGAAACAAACCAGAAGCCAATGAAGCTGTTGTAAGAGGGGTCACGTTCCCGCCCCTCCCCAAAAGTCACGGCCCCTGTTGACACTTTTACCCGCTGCATTTAGCACCAGCTGATGTTTCTGGATCCTTTTCAAAAAGTAGCATCTGGTAGAGCGTGCTGAAGTCATTCAATCTAGATGTAACCAAGGCATGTATGGCCACATCTAATCAGCCTTCTCCAGGGATGGGTACAGCTGGGGCTCCAGCCTAGAAGCACTCCTGGACACAGCTGCCATGGGAGAATCCAGGAGTCAAGCTGGGTCCAGGAGCACTCCAGAACTGTAACCCTGATTTTTCAAGGAGTGAGCAACCAGCTGCATCCCTACTGCTGGATCGCCGTCCTTTTGACCAGAAGCATTTCTGCTTTGCCTTTCAGAACCTACGAATGAGGGAGAGGCCATGGCTCAGTGGTAGAGTATTTGTAGGCAGAAGGTCCCAGGTTCGATCCAGGCATCTCCAGTAGGGCTGGAAAAATTCCTGCCTGAAACCCTGGAGAGCCTCTGCCAGTCAGTGTCGACAATACTGGGCTAGATGGACCAACAGTCTGACTCAGCATAAGGCAGCTTCCTATGTTCATAAGTCATCTCTGTAACAAGATGGAAAGGAGAGACAAGAGCTGAGCGCCTTCAGCATACTGATGATGTTGAACGCCAAGTCTGTGGACAATCTCTTCCAGTGGTGTTCATGCAGATGTTAAACAGCATCTCATTTAAGAATTCTATGGAGGGGGAGTCCCTGTCAGATGAGACCTGCCCCTCCTGCTGACTTTAGTCATTTCTCACACCTAAAATAAATTGTCACTCTTCCCAGCTCAACAAGATTGTCTGCTTGTAATGATATATACAGCAACAGAGGTGAGAGGAAGAGAAATTGCACCCCTTCTGGAATCTTTAGCCCCAAACATACTACTTCATATTACGGTTGGCCTTGCTAGAAAAGAATATATCAAACCCACCAGGGCGGCTCTTTACTATGCAACAGGAAGACCCATACTGGGACTGCTGTGGCTGTGTTTATGAGGATGCATAAACAGGCATTTTCCATTATCATTTTAGAAGTCAATTTTTCACACTCTTTTGTTTGGGTCAAATGTGAACTTTTAAAAAAAGTATTCACATAAATTGATTCAACACAATACTATCACCAGGGAAAATATGAACTCCATGGGGTAGAGCTGCATTTAAGGGTAGTCCTAGCAGGAAGCTTGCAGTAAATTGCTTGCAAGAATGGTCAAAACTAATGCAGCCAAAAAAAGCCCCCCCCCCCCCCGCTACTCTCCCTGGTACGCAAGACTGGCTGTAGGCAGGATCTGTTTATTTACAGATGTCACTTTCCTGACAGGAGGAAATCCTTTGCTGTAATTCAAGGCAGAAGCAATGCAGCTAATCCCCACAGTCCCATAATGTTTGCAATGCCTCCATCGCATGTCACAGTGTATTTCATTAATGCCAGCCAAGCTGGGAAACACATTCTAGGCATGTACTGGGAAGGCCTGTTGCATCTGATTTTCAATTCCCGTTTCAAGTGCTTTTTGCAACACAACACCAGGTTGGTCATTGTTTTTAAGTCGGCTGGGGTTTCTAAAGAAGTTAATATTTAATCGTTTAAATTCTATTTCTGCAAATGCATTTTGAAAAGGTTGCAATTATACATGTCCTACAGAGCCATTCTAAGAGTGCCTTGGACTGCAAGAAGATCAAACCAGTCCATACTCCAGGAAATCAAGCCAGACTGCTCACTTGAGGGAATGATTTTAAAGGCAAAACTGAAGTACCTTGGCCACATAATGAGAAGACAGGAGACCCTGGAGAAGATGCTGATGCTAGGGAAAGTGGAAGGCAAAAGGAAGAGGGGCCAACCAAGGGCAAGATGGTTGGATGATATTCTGGAGGTGATGGACTCGACCTTGGGGGACATGGGGGTGGCGACAGCTGACAGGAAGCTCTGGCGTGGGCTGGTCCATGAAGTCACGAAGAGTCGGAAGCGAATGAAAGAATAAACAACAACAACAACAGAGCCATTACGTTCTTCACCCCTGTTAGATCAATAAAGAATTAAGAAATGGTGCTTCCTTCCCACAACTGGTTTGGTGCGAACACAGAAGAGATATCAAGAAGTATCTGGCGAACATAAGAAGAGCCCTGCCAGATCAGACCAAGGGTCCGTCTATTCCAGCATTCCGCTCCCACAGTAGCCAACAAGCTGCCAGTGGGAAACCCATGAGTAGGACATGAGTACAACAGCACCCTCCTACCCATGTTCCTCAGCAACGGGCATACAAAGACGCAGGTAGTTCTTGAACACTCTTGGGAAGCCAACTGTACCGACTTGCCTTCCCCCACTAAGTGCCCTCCAGGTGTGTTGGACTATATAGTTCAACACACCTGGAGGCTGCCCAGCTGGGGAGGGCTAGTATAGACTCTCCAACACACAACAGTTATTGTTACAACGATACACCAACTGGCAGAGTGCCAGAAGGCACTGTGGAGCCCTGCAGATTTAAAACGCAGACAATGCAGCAGCTGAAATAGCACCTCTTATATCTCTAGGTAACTAGACCTGAATATTTCACAAGTGGGGGATAACAAAATTATTGTTAATTTTTTACAGTCCGTGACATTCGCCAGAAAAAGAAGTTGAAGCAACCTTCTTCCATGCAGGACTAGTTCTACCTCATATGCTCTTCTTTAACATGTATACCAAAACAAACCTCAAAGCTCAGGGTTGCTTGTCCTAGAATAACCATGTAAATGTCTCTCCCAAGGGGAGATGAGAGAGAAGATATTGTCAGGGAGTGAAGCCAAAAAGCGTTACGCCTAAAGGGACCATATACAACCTTCCCCAACCAGGCACCTGCCAGATGTGATGGACTACAACTCCCATAATTCCCAGCTGGAGGCCTTAAAGACACAAGCACTTCAGCAGAGACATTCTTTCTTAGTTACAGTTGGCCAAGACCAGAGAAAGAGGTCACATACGAGAGATACTTGCAGGATAAGTCTGTTTCGTCAAGAAAATGCAGATGGCTTTATGTACCTTGGTGTAACCTCATCATAAATACATGCCTCTTGTAATTATGGGTGTAGGAGAGCAAGTCCTGCACCATTCCAATGTGTCCTTTTAGCCACAGTGCTCCCAAACTCTGAAAAGGTGCATGGGTTTTTCTTCCTTGACTAGGTGTGGGAGGGAGTTGGAGTGTCAGGAATGTTCCAGTCTTTAAGGGTGCTTGCTTCTCCCAGCCTCCTCCAGTGGACACACTACACCAGGCCTCCCAAGCACCTCACTGTTGCAAGCATTCATTCACCTTCCTTCTGAATGCAAGACCGCTGCACAGGCGGCTCTCTGCTCCAGGCAATATGAACTCTTGCCTTCCAAAACTGGTCGCACTCCCCCCCCCGCCCCGCCTCAAGCTGTGCCACTGCTTACATCTCCCATCTCTAGGCACTGTGGCAGAAATGGGATGTGGGGACTCATAGGTATTGCCCTCCCCAAAAGGATTTAAAGCTGCGTTTGCTGCAGCCCTGGTTCCTATGGCAATTCGCAAGTGAAGGATTAAGCCACACCCTCTTAAGCAGGGGTGGGAAACTGCGGGAGGTCTGGGGGCCATTTTTGCTGCCTCAACCCCTCCCTGCAGAAAATATTCCCCAGGGTGTTGCACAGAGGAGCACACCCCCACCCACTGATGGCTTTTTGCCAAAAGTCGGCAACTTCATATCACTGTGGAGAACCAGAAGGGTTAAATTTAGCTTGTTGGCAAGCCAAATGTTACCCTTCTAGCGTTCTGTGGCGCTAAAAGCAAACAAGCTAAATTTGACCCTTTTAGTACTCTGCAGTGCTATAAGCGCCATTTTGTATTCCTAAAAAAATGTGCGCCAAGAAATTTGATGGTGCAGTGGGGGCAGGGGTGGAACCACATGTTGCCCACCCGTGCTTGTAAGGATAAGAACATAGGAAGAGCCCTGCTGGATCAGACCAAGGTCCATCTAGTCCAGCATTCTGTTCACAGTGGCCAGCCAGCTGCCAACAGGTAACCCACAAGAAGAACATGAGTTCAAGAGCACCCTTCTACCCATGTTCCCAAGCGACCGGTGTGCATAGGCTCACTGCCTCTAGTACTGGAGGCAGCACATAGCCACCAAGCCTAGTAGCCACTGATAGCCTTCTCCTCCAGGAATTTCTCCAACCCCCTTTTAAAGCCATCCAAATTGGTGGCCATCACTACATCCTGTGGTAGCGAATTCCATAGTTTAATCATAGGATGCTGCTCCTCACACCTCTTACAGATGGTGGGGATTCTTCCTCTGTTTGGCCTGCCCACCCACTCATTCCCAGCATCCCCCTCTTCCTCAGCCTCTAAACAGGGCAGCACAAGCTCTGTGCCTCTTCTGGCGTCCTTCCATGATGGCATTTTGGTATTTCCAAGCCAAATGTCTGCCCAGGAATCCCACAACAATATCAGGCTGCCTGCAGCTCCTTCCAGAAACCAGCTGCCCTTCGTGTTCAGTGCTCCTGCTCTTCCCAGCTTCACCCCACTGCAGTGGTCTTCCCCTTTACAAGCAGCATAAGCAGGCTCTTCTAACATTCACCTCGGTCCTTCATTCTAATTACTCAGACAGTGACGCTCCTGCCAGCACAACTGGGATACCAGCCATGACTTGGCTTGCCGTAAAGCAGGGGTAGGCTGGCAACTGGGAGCCCTCCAGATATTTTAATCTTCAGCTCCCATCAGCCCCAGCCAGCATAGCCAATGGTGACAGATTATGAGAGCTATAGTCCAAAACCTCTGGAGAGCCCCAGGTATTACTAAAGCACTAGTTGAGTGTGAAGAGTGGACCTGGTAGCAATGGAGACAGTGCAGTCAGGGGAATCTAACAGGGAGGGCCCAAAACATTTTGCTACCTGAGGCAAAGGACAAGATGGTGCCCTCTCCTTTTCCATGTATAAAAGCCATGGACTGGCTGATGAGTCTTTCTTCAACACTGGCAATGGGACAACCTCTTTCCCACACCTGAAGGCAGCAGGCTAGCTTAGGGGATGCAGAGCTGGCCATGTTGCTCACAGCTCTCTCCCCCAACACCTTGCTGCTGCCTCCCACCCTCTACAGCCTGAGGCAACTGCCTCACTCTGCCTCATGGTAGGGCCAGCCCTGAGGTGGCTATTTCCTTCAAACCTACTGTTTGGGGCATGTATCAGTATTGTACCATGAGAAGACTAGACCTTGGTAAGGAGCATCAAAGCTCTTGCAACTTCAGTGCAGTTCTGGGCAAACCCAAAGCAAACCTGAGCATGTGTATTTGCATGTCTTGCGCCAGACTTCCCCAACCTGGTGCCCTCCAGTTGTTTTGGGTTACAACTCTCACCAATCCTAGCCAGCATGGCCAGTGGTCAGGAATGGTGGGACTTCTAGTCCATAACACCCAGAGGGCACCAAGTTGGAGAGGCCTGCCTTACGCACTCAATTTATTTTGCATTAGAAGTGCTGCTTTCCTGGGATATGATTCCCTCGTGCATAAGTTCCTTTTATATGTTTTCAGAAGCTGTCTCAGAATGAACATTTCCTTGCCTGAGGGCTTAACCAAGAAAGCAATTAAAGATGCTAGTATATGAAACAGTGTTGAACATGTAAACAAACCAGAGATGCAAGCAGGCTGACAACGCCTTTGCTGACAGATAGAGCATTACTTTCTAATATCATGCCATCCAACGCTTGAAAGAAGATGACCAGATAATTTGTTTAAATGTTACATAAAGGAGAAGTTCATAGGATGGTTGTGAGCAACCTCAGATGACAAAGCAATAGCTGTGGGGATCTGTACAGCATCTTCTAACAAAAAAGGTTTCTGTCTCTGGTTGGAGCACACAGTGACATGCATAATATAGTTTTTATTTGATTATTATTACATGTATATGTCACCCTTTTTTATCTTGCAAGGAACCCAGGGCAGCTCGTATGGTCCTTCTGCTCTCCATTTTATCCAGCACTTAAAGGACCTCTCCTAAGCAGCCACCCGCCTCACAATCTGCAGGGACAGCTAGAAAAGGGCCTCTGAGGATGACCTCTGGGTTCAGGCAAGTATAGATGGAACCAGTTCTCCCTACCATGCTACAAACTTACAACATCTGGACTCCGGGACTGAATTTTTCCCCATTAACCTGTTTCACAGCCCTACATCAGCTGTCAGTCCAAGCCTCCAATACTTCTTCCTGATTATTTGAGCAAGAACTGTTTGGGAGGCTTCTCCACTACAATGGTGTGACTACAACGGTATTCACACGGACCTCTAGAACACTAACTAGCCTTCCATAAACACTTCACCTGTTTTTACTGTATCATCAACTGCACTTAATCACCTGCTCCAGGTGTTCAAATTAACATTAACCCCTACAAAATGACCAATAATACATGGAAACATGACTAAGTAGCAGCAGGATTTTATATTTCCAAATGGGGGATCCAACATTTATTTATTTTATTATTATTACATTTATATCATGCCTTTTTTCCTCTTACAAGGAACCCAAGGTGGCTTATATGGTCCTCCTCCTCTCCATTTTATCCCCACAACAACCCTGTGAGGCAGGATAGGCTGAGAGTTGGCAAGTGGCCCAAAATCACGGCCAAGTGGGGACTAGAACCCATAGCTCCTGAGTCTAAGCCCGGAACTCTAACCACTAACCCACATTGGCTCTCTCATGTTCCCCTTTCTAGTTCCAGCAATCCTAGTTGCAGCTGCAGGTCCAACCTGTAACCATCACATGACCTGCAGAGCCTGACTGAATGACTGTAGACCCCTCCTCCTCCACTACATCTCGGGACTCTGAACATGCAGACACTGGGTGGGTTTGCACAACAGAAGGTGGTTAATGAACTATGGTGGCTTCTTAACAACCCACACACATGCCGGTGGCATGCCAGCTGATTTCTATAGTTACCCTCACTGGATGCAGGTTGTCATGACAGCCAAACCTGGCATGGGTGAGATGGTTAGCAAACCACCCAGCAACCCTACAACAGACCGTGGCTCATTAACAACCTTTCTGTTGCACAAACCAGCTTACTGTGACTTCACCATCAGATTTTTCCGCCTCTCCTATCCCAGCCGTCTTCCCAAAACCTGTTTTGGAAGTTTGGGGAAGAGATCTGGAAATCTCAACAGCTTGCACATTTCTTTGCAATCTTTCGGTTGGCCTAATAAAAGCACTATAGAAAAAGGGACTCCTCTTGACAGTGACAGTGAAAAAGGGATGGGGAGGAATGAGTTGGCTGGCAGAAGGCTGGAGGAGAAAAAGAGTTTTGCCTTCAGGTTTCTGTTGGCACTGAAAAGTATAGGTTCAAAGGAGTTGTTTAGTGTGCTGGGATTCAGAGCCCCACCTCTGCCTTGTACTTGAGTTTTTAGGCAGGTTACTTGACTTTATTAGCCATATCTCCCACGGCTGCCACTTTGTGGTGGTGCCCACGTTTCTCAAATTGCCAAATGCGTCCATAGGACCAAAAAGGTTGCCTGCCCCTGTATTACAGTAATATGGATTCTGGAGTTATACTGAGCTGTTGAGCATAACACATGTCTATTTGTGATCTTGAACATCTTTGGGGGATGAACAGAGCGCTCCGCTTGCCAGAGCATTTTCAGAGCAGCTTCTGAGTGAGTTATGCGAAGCATTTGCTTGCTGATTCATTGCTCAGAGGCAGCATAGAATGACCTTCTGGGCAGGCCTTTGTTTCAGTTTGCTTGGATCTATCCCGAGCAGCTTAATAATCCAGCCAAGTCAACAGGAGAGAGGAACTTTCCATGGTGATTAATGTTTGATTTCCCCTGGTTCAGCACTCACCACTGCAATGATCAGATTAAAGATATTTGATGACAGTATTTGTGATGGGAGTGTTGTTCAAGCAAAGTGACTAGTTTGCTAAATACCCCTAAAGGAAAATAAAGCAAGTTTGTGAATATTTTCATTGAGGACTGCAATTCTCAGCACACTTAGTAGAGTGTGACAATTACTCCGAGTGTGATAGGGTTGGATCCAGTGGCGTTGTTCTGCCAGTGGAAGGGAAACTGCTGACAGGACGATTTCCCCCTGCCCCCTGAAGGCCCCCCCATGCACCTCCCAATATGATCTGGACGGCTGGTAGACCCTCTAGAACAGATTTGGGATGGGGGCATATGGGGGGGCTGCTGAGAGGAGGACAGTGAAGTCCCATTGTATGAGAGGACATCTGCCAGTATGACACTGGATCTAAGCCCATGTCTCCAGCCATTTTATGACAAGAAGCCATGGCTAAAACAAACAATCAGTCATGAATGAATAATTTCACAATTTTGCCAGGGTTTATTGCCTCATGGTATGCAGAATGGCCCTCAGAATCAGCACACAGTATCAACACTGGCTCCAGGTTTGAAAACGACCCTAGCAAAGTGTTCACGGATGGCCCCCTCTGTCAGCAAGTCCTGCCGGGCTTCTCTGGCTGTGGTGTCAGCAGTCCAAGCCATGCTGGGCAGCTGCAGCTAGCCACCCTTTTAATTTCCCACAGTGTTGATGCTAGGTCAGGGAATTCTGGGAAATTAAAAGAGTGGGTAGATCCAGATGCCCGGCACTGCGTGGAGTGCCAGGACATGAAAAAAAGGGCGGCCAGAGCAGGCACCAGCCGTGCGCCCTGCCAACATACTGAGGCCAGCCCCAGCCAACATCACACTCCATCAGTCATATCAACCTGCACAGCTGAGAGGATCAAAAGCCAGGTCACTGCTAAAGAGAAGCGGAAGGGGAGTTGCCAGAACACCCTTTCAAGCCAGACA
Source organism: Heloderma suspectum (assembly GCF_057233095.1). Classification (NCBI taxonomy): domain Eukaryota; kingdom Metazoa; phylum Chordata; class Lepidosauria; order Squamata; family Helodermatidae; genus Heloderma; species Heloderma suspectum. Next base: position 17,239,928 of record NC_139459.1, read on the forward strand.
TTGGCAAGACAGACTGAAAGAGGCCTACTGGGAATATCCCAATTGGACAAAGATTGAGAGTCACCTCCCTAATATCAAAGACATGTTAAAATGAAAGGAGATGCCTTTTAAAAAGTGCTAACAAAACACAGGGATCCCTGCACTTCTTGAGCCTTTCCTGCAAAAGTGCTTTTCATAGGAATGCAAGGACAAGGGGGGGGGGGTGCAACTTGGCACTTATGGGAATGGGGATGGTCAGTTTTCAAATAATCTCCACTCTTTGGTGATGGGGGCACTTTCTTTTGCCATCTAACATTATTCCTCAACAGCTGCATGCTGGTTTTATCACCCTGTGTCTGGCATTATTTACACTTTTTAATAAGAATGTTCCCCAGGTTCTTACAGAGAGAACTATTATTTATTTCTGCTCAGAGAGAGCGCACTGAGACAGGGCTATATGCCTAAAAGCAGACCATAAATCCACCTTCCCCAACCTCCAGGTGCTTTGGACTACAACTCCCAGCATTCCTGACTATTGGCCATGCTGGCTGGGGCTGATGGGAGTTGCACTCCAATGCATGTGGAGGGCACCAGATTGGGAAAGGCTGCCATAAATATTCATTCTGCATCATGGCCATCTGCAACACATCCCCTTTTTCTTCAACAGAATGTTTACACAGCTTTATTTTTCAGAGCACAACTAAGGGAACCACGTCTCCTCCTGGGAGGCACTCAGCACCCGTGGAGGCCAGATGAAGTAATGATCACCTTACAGAGAGTCTTGGAAAAAGCACACTCAGCAGGAAAGGAGAGGAAGAATCGAAGCTAGAAGGGACCCAACACAGCCGCTGTAGGTGTCACAGATTTTCTGCAAATCTGAAGGGAATTTCTAGGAGAGGACAGAAAAAAAGAAAAGAAATATCTCTGCATTTGCAGAAAAGGCTAAACGTTCTTCAGGGAGGAGATGATGATGCCATGTTTACTCAAGAAGGGTCCACGGTTGAGTGGTAAAGCACATCCTTCACATGTAGAAGGTTCCAGGTTCAATCCACAGTGCCTCCAAAAGGATCTCACTACCAGGGCTGGGAAGGACGCCTGACTGAGGCCCTGGGGAGCTGCTGCCAGTCAGATCACAGCAGCCTTCCTCAACCTGGTGCCCCCCAGATGTGTTGGACTGCTGGCTGGGAATGAGGGAAGTTGCTGTCCAACACATCTGGAGGACTCCAGGTTGGGCAAAGCTAGAGAAGACAATAATAGGCTGAGTAGAAGCAGCAATGGCAGCAGAGGAGTAGGGACTGCGCCAACCCCCCCCACACACACACACTCTGATTAGGGATGTGTGAATTCACCCCAGTCTGGGTTCTTCGGACTCCCACCCAGCCCCCGCTCGCTGGTCCCCAGGCTGCACTCGAACACCTCCCACACTAGGCGAGCAGCCCGCACTCACCCCAGTGGCCTCGTCAAGCTCTGCAGTCACCATTTTTTAAAAAAATAAAACGGCGATCACAAAAATGTGCATGTTTTTGTATGTGCAAAAATCCGCATTTTTGCAAATGTGCATATTCTCAAGTGCAAAATGCACATTTTCCCAAAGGCACACACTAGTGTGTGTGAAAATGTGCATTTTTTGGAAAATGCATGTTTTTGCGCATACGTGAATATGCGCACTTGAAAATATGCACATTTTTGCATACACGAACATGCGCATTTGCAAAATGCACATTTTCGCATGTGCGCAAATATGCTCATTTTTGTGATCACTATTTCATTTCTCAAAGAATTGTGACCGCAAAGCTCGACAAGGCCACCGGGGTGAGTGCAGGCCATTCGAGCACGGGCAGGGGGCGAGCAGGGGCAGGTGCTTGGAGAGTGGGGCTCGGGGGTGTGGGCAGGAGCATGTCCGCTGGATTCCCGGACTGAATCGGGCACCTGCACCATCCCTAACTCTGACTTTCTCTTTTCTCTTGAGACCAACTGAGTCTCAAGTAGCCCGCTTAGAACACCATGTCTGGTAAGTAGCTGAGACTACTGTGCCCACCCTCAACCTGGAAGAGGCATCATCAGGTCCAGGCTGGGCAATAAAAATTACTACTGCCTGGTTGAGGCCTGGTGGTTTGCCATCCTGGGCATGAGCGCAGGGCTGGCTGCCTTTCTCCCCTCTGCATTAGCTTGTCAAACCTGCCCTCTCATCACATGAAGGGGTTTCAAGGTATGGCCATTCTTTGTATTTTATACAATAAGGGTGCAATCCTTTGAATATTTAAACAGAAAAAAGTCCTACAATTCCTAGTATGCTCCAGCCAACATGGCTGGCTGGGGCATGCTGCGAGTTGTAGGCCTTTTTTCTGTCTAAACATTCAAAGGATTGTGCCCTTATTGTATTAATTGGTTGTGTCTAGTTTTTTTCCTGCTGGCTCCAGCTAGGAAGGATTTGTCTCTTTTAATGGTATGTCCAAATAGCTTACTATATTGGCTGCTGGAGCACGGGATAAGCGTTTATTTTTGGTTAAAATATGGGTTGTATTTTATTACATCTTTGTTCAATATATTTATGAAATTTGTATTGATTGATTAACTTGACGTTTAAGTTCTGAATTGAAAGTCTGTTTATAGGTATGTTTATTTATTTCTTCATTTATTTATTTCATTTCTATACCATCCAATAGCCAAAGCTGTCTGGGCAGTTTATTGTAGTTTTTCTATTGTTATTTAAGTTTTCATATTGTTTTCTTTTGATATTTTATTCGATACTATTGTATTCTGTAGGATGATACTGTTGGGATGCAATCCTATTCAGACAGGCGGCCACCTCCAAACATGGAGGCAACCACCTATCCAATGCAGGGCAGGAGAAGGGTGGAGGGGATCGTTCCCTCCATGCTTCTCCTGCCCTGCATTTTTGGCTCGACAAGCCGATATTGGCTGTCTAGCCACAGGAGGGCAGAGCGGGGGAGGAGGCTGCTGTACGGCACACTGGATGTGTCATACAGGCATTTCCACCCTCCCTGCCCTGGAACGCCCTCCAGGAACGCCCCTTTTCAGCCGTTCCGCACTCCTCTTGAAAGTGTGGGGCACGGGGCTGTTCTGCACTGCCTCAGAGGCAGCACGAAAGTGGGGGGAGGCCGGTTCCCAGAAAACCAGGTATCCTATGGCCATCTAGCCACTGTCTAGTGGCCATAGGATTGCCCCCTCTGCCACTTTGGGCTTCCTTTTGAAGGAAAAAGCAGGCTACAAATAAATGGCAATGATCTATCAGCTGACCAGAGAAGAAGGGTATACTTTACTAGGGCCTGGAGATACAGGAGGCTGGTATACCCATCCGTAGTAAGAGTTTCAAGGTGCAGAAGAAAAAAAATCAAAATATCAACAGGATAAAACCTTTATTAAGATCAACCAAAAAGTGACAAAAAGCAGCCAGCATGTTTTGCAGGGCTCCTTTTCAGGCTAGATATTAAACAAAAATAGCAACAACAAAAACGGGTGTTTGGGGGAATGGTAGAAAAGCCACAGTATGGACCATGGTATAGTTTCAGAAATCCAGAAAACATAATTCAAGAATTAAATAGGAACTTTTCTTTCATAACTCAAGAGATCACACAGATGGGATGAGAGTATGCTATGAGTGTGTGGTAGGGGGCCCATATTACAAGTTTGTACTTGTGCCCCCCCAGCCCCCCAAAAAGATGCTTGTGCTCTGTATCTGACTTGGTTTAAGAACATAAGAAGAGCCCTGCTTGATCAGACCAAAGGCCCAATTATTTATTCATTCAGTTTATGTGTTGCCCTATAGCCAAAGCTCTGAGGGCAACATACATGATAAACACAAACACAATAAAAGTAATAAGACACTTTAAAAGAATTTTTCAAACGTTTTAAAAGCAACAACAATAATTTAAAGTAATTTTAACAGAGATACAGCTAAAACATAGAAAACGACAATTTTAAAACACAGCATTAAAAATAAAACAAGCAGCAGTTAAACATTCTTTTTTTAAGGCCTGGGAGATTAAAATGGCCTTTGTCTGGTGCTGAAAAGACAACAATGCAGGCACCAAGCAGACCTGTTTAAGAAGGGGTCACCACAGAAAAGGCCCTCTCACACCTACTGGATGTCAGTCAGTATGCGGAGGCACTTGGAGCAGGGCCTCAGATGATGATCTCACCATCTACTCCACAATCTGTTCACACAGTGGCCAACCAGATGCCCCAATGGAAAGCCCACAAGCAGGATGTCTTCATATGCTCCACTCTCACTTCCCTTGAGAGCCTTTGCCCATTGGGAATATATAGCCCTGACTTTGATGGGCCAATATACTGAGACAGTATATAGGGGAGTTTCATTAAGAAGGGCCCAGAATTCAGTGACAGAGCTTTGCACAGACAAAGGTCCCACATTCAATCCCTGCATCTCAAGGATTAATAGGATCCCAGGGAGAAGGTGATAGGAAAAATCTCTGCCCAAGACAGTGGAGAACCACTGCAAGGCAGTGCAGCACCTCAGGCCCAGGGATCCCAATCCAGCCCATCAGGGATCCCAATCCAGCCCTCCAGTGTTCACCAGATAGCCATGCCCCTTCCCCTGGCTCTGCGCCCTTTCCCCGACCTCCGACCTCCAAGTGTTCGGTGGTTTCGCAGCTTTTGTGCATCTTCCTCCCATTCTAAAAGGTTGAAATGCCTCTTGTAAAGCATAGTTACTGGCAATAAGAGCTTTGAGCTAAAATATGCTGGCATTATGGGCCCTTTTGCCTTTGGCCCCACCCACCACTGGAATGCAGCCCCCAAGAGCTTCCCCAAAATGGAATTTGGCCTGAAAGAGGTTCAGCATCCCTAGAGAGGCCAATACTAGGCTAGATAGGCTAGCGGTGTGACTCAGTAGAAGACACATTCACATGCACACAGTGCCTGATTTAGTACGTCCTTGAGCTGAATTCCAGCAAGATCCCCTCAGGCACAAAAAGCACTGGTGAGGTGCAAGGGTGGAGGCTAGTCGCCAGGTGGATGTAGAGCCCCCCAGGTAACTTTTTTTAGGAGCTAGACAGAAGCGCAGGGATTGCTTTGGTACCAGAAGATGCCACCAAAGTTCATCCTCTCAATAAGCCATCAAGTGACTGGGGTTTTCCTGCGGCGTCACATCAAACCAAAGTCCATCGGCCCCACTGGAAGAGTCAACTTCAAACGATTTGCCAGGCTATTCTCAAGAGGCTTAACTTAACCCTAGAGCCAGTATACTGGAGTATCCTGCTGTCTTAAGAGGCAGGAGATCATGCTCAAAGCTATCACTCTCACTGCTACCTGCTTAAAATACTAATGAGCCTAGTTTATCTGCAGTCAGAAGAAGTAATAAAGCATTTCCTTGAGCCTAGAGATGTGAAAGTTGGAGGGAGGGTTTGAATATACCTCACACCACAAACCCCAAAAATATTTCTGCCCTTCCAAATTAGCATGCCAGGGGGAAGGGATCAGCCTTTTCTCTGGTGAGTTAAGTTCCTTCATATAGGAGACATCTTGCATGCACAGTCTAGTAAGGAAAAGAGAAAAAAAATCCATCTGTTTTTGCTGATTATAACTGGCCTTGCTAAAAACAGATCATGTTGCTGCTTCACATTTATACAAACAAGGTTTACTCTAGCGGGACACTTTTTTTCTAATGTTACACCCGATGCACAAATGCCTAGGGTTGTACTTGATTAGGATATACGTATATAATACCTTAGAAGAGACTGATAAGAGATTGGAATGTCTATAGAAACCTGCAGCAATTGCCATCTTTAACCCGTTAAAGATTCCACCCTAGAAGCTAATGCGGTGTTTAACAGACCTTGCTTTTAGAAAGAGGTTCTTAACACTCATGCTTAACATCAGAGAAGGGAAGATACAATGTATTTAAATGTAATAAATAAATAAAGATTAAAAATGTCAACAGATAATTCAACCCAGGGTAAATTGTTCTTAAGTGTCAGTTCTTTATCCAAACTTAAAGTAATCTAGAATAACTAGTTCCCTATCAAGTGTATTAACCTTGATAAAGTTTTTAAAAGAATAATTTTCATAGCATGATGTTATTCGCATTCAAAAAGGGTGAAGGGGAGCTATGAGGAACGCCAACTGCCCTCAGCCAAACTCAGATTAAAGAGCTGAATTGAACATTTGTTATGCAGGCAACTGGCAGGACAGGATAATGCATTTAGGAAAGAGCACCTTTTAACATACCAGGAGCTCAGTCCTTGTCTGATGGGTGATCCGGATGGTTACAGGGAAATTGCTGGACTGACTTGTGCTGCATGTTCTTTATTCTAAAAAAAAAAATTGCTATATTGCCTTCCTTAATTCAAAGCAGTTTGCAACATTTTAAAACACATTTTCACCAATACTTGAATCAAAACTATATAAGCAACTTAAGTCCCTATAAAAACGGGGCTAAAATAGACATGTACAGGATCTTCTACAGTTTCCAGCTTCCAGCTACAGTGACCCTTCCCCACTACCACCAGCACCCTGGACCATTTTTCCAATTAAACTCACAGACCATCCACAGCTGTCATTTGCCCTGCAGTGGTTTTGGACTCCAATTCCCTTCAGCCAACCAAGGCCAATGATCTGGAATGCTGGGGATTATCATCCAAAATAGGGGTCCCCAACATGACGCCGGCAGGGACCTCCAACAGCACCCATGAAGCTCAGCTTGCCCTGCCCCTTCAAACAATTATTTTTAATTAAAAACTTGAAAAACGTAAGAGCACCAGGTGCTCCTTCCTGTTCCTGAACTTGCTGTTGATCAGCTGTTCAGCGGGCAGAAAGAGATGGAAAGACTTGATTCCTGGCCTGGCCCTGCCCAATCTTCTTCTATCCACACAGGCGTTTCCCCTTTGCTCTCTGTCTCTCTCCACCCACAGCCTCTAGCCTCGCTATTTTTCTCCCCCAACTCCTTTCCTCACTATTTCTCTTCCTTCCCCATCCCTAGCCTTCTTCTTTCTCTCCCTTCCTAGCCTAGGGATGGGTGAACAACCAATGTTCAAGGTAGACAAGATTCTCCGAATATCAGCTCGCTGCTCGTCAGTCCTTGACTTGCACTCACATTTGCCATCGCTGTTGGTTTTGCGCGACTGGGAACATTGCGCAAAATGACCAGCTATTGAATGTGAAAGTTGTGTAAAGAATCCCCAAATTTGCGCTCATTTCCTCCATAAACTAAAGTATTGTATTGTGAGTAAGTTGTGCATTTTGAGAAAGTTGTACATTTTCAAGTACACATTTTGTGAATACGAAGGCAAATTCCTGAATTTGCAAACATTTTCAGATAAAATGTGCTCCTGTTCGGGATTGTGAACGGGGTATTTGAGTGATTTGCAAATTGCAAACAAAATTCTCACACATCTCTATCCTAGCTGGTAGCCTTGCTCTCTCTCCCACTCACCTCTTTATCCCTCTGTTTCTTTCCACTCCCAGCCTCTGGCCTTGCTATTTCTCTCCCACCACCACTTTACCTCGCTGTTTCTCCCGCTCCTAGCCTAGCTCTTTTTCTCACTATTTACCCCTCTTTCCCAGCCACTAGCCTCACTGTTTTTTCGCTTCCTTCCCAGCCCCTTCTCTCATTCTTCATACACACAGCACCTTCCTGGGTGGGCACTCTGATGGCTGAGGATGAGTTAAGAGTGCCAGGTGGGGAATGGAGTGGCTTAGCCTGGGATCAAAGTAAGGAAAACTTGCTATTTCTTTTAGGGGCTGGAGGCATTTTCCTTTCCTTTGGAGCTGGGGAAAGGGGTGGTGTGTGGATAGGAAGAGCACAGCAATCCTATGTAGGCCTACTCAGAAGTTAACTCCCACTGAGTTCCATGTAAGCCACACATAGCATTGCAACCTTAAGTGGGTATTTTGTTGTGCTTCTGTGGGGTCAAATATGTGGATTAGCTTTGCACTTCAGACCCTTTCTCTGCTTGTTGGGTGAATTATTTGTTGTCTTGGGTGAATTATTTGTCTTTTGACTAGCCAGGCCCCCATGGCAGCCCTTTTGTGATTGGCCACATCCTCTGTGGGGACCATTTTGTAGTGGTGCCCACAGCAGTTTTTCAAATCCCTAAATGTGCCCACAGGTCCAAAACATCTGGAGGGCATCAGGTTGGGGAAGGCTGCTGTAGGTGCCCATCGGTTACCTGTATCTAGGGATGGGAGAACACGTGGTGTTCAAGCATGTCGAGGTTCTCCATTTTCCACCCCGATGCTCATCTCGCCTCATTCTCACTCCCAAACGTTAAACATCTTTCCCCACCCCCAAACAGGAAAAGTGCACATTTTCAAACACAAAAATGGGAATTTTTCCAAGCACACATTCCAAATATGCATTTCTACCCCATAGGTTAAACTGTGAAAATGCATGGGGGTGGGGTAGGGCGATGCACTTTTTCAGAAGTGCACACATTCGAAAGTGCAATGATTTGCAAACAGGAATGAAATTCTTGTGCCTCCCTACTTGCATGTGTCCCCTCCTGCCATGGGGCAAATAGCAGACATTCGACACAATGACCCTTAGTCATTTGGCTGATGGATGGGGTCAAACTATGCTTCCCTTCAGTCCCACATTTCTAAAGCAGATGAAGGTAGGGGTGTGTGTGTGTCTGTGAAACAAGCTCCACATAGCTGCTCCTTCTCTGGCTGATCGGTGGTGCAAGGCTGGTCCTCCCTTTGCCATGACCTTTCTAGGACGCAGGGATCCCAGTGACCCTTAGTCACCTGGCCAATGGATGGGGACACCGTATGCTGGAACATAAAAGAAGGCCACACTACACCTCTCACTCCCATGCGCTTGTTTACTAGATGCCGAGAGTTTATTATGTGGGGCAGCATTCAAATATATGATCCTTTTGATCTGGATAGACTGGAGCACTGGGCAGAAAACAACAGAATGACATTTAATAGAGATAAATGCCAAGTTCTGCACCTAGGAAAAAGAAACCACATGCATAGTTACAAGATGGGGGATACGTGGCTCAACCACACTACAAGCGAGAGGGATCTTGGAATTGTTGTTGATCATAAGTTGAATATGAGCCAACAATGTGATGTGGCTGCAAAAAAGGCCAATGCTCTTTCGGGCTACATTCATAGAAGCATCGCTTCCAAATCCCCGGAAGTACTTGTTCCCCTCTACTCAGCACTGGTTAGGCCTCATCTGGAGTACTGTGTCCAGTTCTGGGCACCACACTTTAAGAAGGATGCAGACAAATTGGAGAGGGTTCAGAGGAGGGCAACAAAGATGATCAGGGGACTGGAAACAAAGCCCTATGAAGAGAGACTGAAAGAACTGGGCATGTTTAGCCTTGAGAAGAGAAGACTGAGGGGAGATATGATAGCACTCTTCAAGTACTTGAAAGGTTGTTACAGAGAGGAAGGCCAGGATCTCTTCTTGATCATCCCAGAGCGCAGGACATGGAATAATGGGCTCAAGTTACAGGAAGCCAGATTCCAGCTGAACATCAGGAAAAACGTCCTGACTGTAAGAGCAATACGACAATGGAACCAATTACCTGGGGAGGTGGTGGGCTCTCCCACACTGGAGGCCTTCAAGACGAAGCTGGACAGCCATTTGTCAGGGATGCTCTGACTTGGATTCCTGCATTGAGCAGGGGGTTGGACTCGATGGCCTTGTAGGCCCCTTCCAACCCTACTATTCTGTGATTCTATTCCACCGAGCAGCAACGTCTAAAACTGTCTCATCTCGTTCCGTGCAACACAGAGATTGGCTCTTAGAAAGGCCTATGTTCTAGATACCAGTGTTTTTGAGCTCTGCCAGATGACCCTCATGCAAGTTTGTTACCTAAAGCCACTACAGAAAAGGCCCTGCTCATAGCCAACACTGACCCTGCTTTGTGGAGAATAAGAGTTTGGAGCGGGGGCCCTCCCCAGAGAGTCTCTCAGTAAGATGGTCCTGTTGAAAGAGTGTCCAATACACACAACCAGACATGCACTTAATGTATCCACACATCACCGTTTTACAGGTACACATGCACACGTGCGCACATGCGCGCACGCACACACACACAGAGTGGGATCGCACACCATGCTAAGCCATCCTACGAGTAAGCCATCCTGAGTTGGTTGTTCGCTGACTAACCACGGTACTCCTGACAGATGATTTGGCTTCACATGACTTGTTCCTTCCCCCATTCCCCCTCAGTCCTCCCACCGGCATTGGCACATATCCCAGGTGCTTTTGTGGCAGAACTCCTCCTTGCCTCAGTCCCTACATCAGCACCCTTTCTGCACTGGGGTTGCCTGCTACTGAGGGAACCTCCCCACTCACCCACATCACATTGCCAAATTGAATTAATTTTCAGAACCTTTATGAACACAGGACCACATTCACCACCATTCCCCCCCCCCCCGCCCCGGGAATTTCACTGTTACGCAAGAGCGCAAGACCAAGGCTCCAATATTTAGCCCAGTGTACTGATATCCCTCTCGCCTCACTGTCCTAATCAATTTCATCCTCCATTTTGGCACTTGCCTTTTTAAAGGCTGCTTTACCTTACACTGAAATACGAGCACCCTCTCACAAAGCACCTTCTCTCCAGCCACTTTTGGCTCCCCACTCCCCATCCTGCTTGTAACCTCCCTCCGCTGCTAGCTGTCACATCTTGATATTCGAGATTTTTAGGGGCAAAGGGCAGAGGGTGCGGAGGAGGGAGGAGGATGGTGGCGGCAGCACAAGCGAGATCATGAGGAGTGGTAGGGGGGTTTGCCACTCTGGCTGAGCAGCTCTCTAGCAGCTCCCAGCAACCCATAATAAAATTGCCCTACCGAGTTCAGACAACACAACTAACCACCAAGGATAACAACAACCCTAGAACAAGCCATGGGTTCTCAGGGTGACTTATTCATGAAAAATAAGCCACCCTGCAGAACCCATGCTGGGTTCGCATGACATGACAACCAACCAAGGCTGATCACCCATGTTGGGTTGTCATGTCATGCAAACTAGGTCACAGGCTGCTTTCCATATATTTATGAAAATGTAGCACAAATTAGACCACTATTTTTTGTGCTTTTTGGAAGTAAAATGGTTTTTGCATGATATGATGGTGTTAGTCGCTAGGCAAGTGTCCCTTGTGTTTCTTCCAGAGCAGATGCCCAGGGGCTACCCTGTGGATATCAAGTAGCAGGAATTGATAGACAGCCAAAAATAATATCAGGTTTCTCACAGGAACCACATCAGTTCATAGCACTGGATAGACCCATGCTTTCATGCAAGGCAGCTAACAGATCTCTGTTTCCTCAAATCATAAAACCAATGTTTAAGCATCCAGTTCATCTCTTTGAATAACATTCCTGCAATCACCGGGTCCAATGGCACGTTCCAATGCATAACCTGTTTGGCACACTGCCCACACTTTTGACATCTTGAAGAATCTCATATGTTTTTCTCTTCCAATTGACATTCAACGTTCTGTGGCTACTGAGCATGCTCAGTCTGCATTGGGACGTCTGTTTTTTTAGTTTGGGGTTTAAATATATTGTACTTCTGCAAACCTCAAGAGGTTCCCCCAAGCATGCCAGGATCTCCTTCTTGTTTCTCAGATGCCTTGTTGTGGCTCTGACCACGTGATTTTGCTATTAGAGGGAGTGATAATACATTGAAGGTTATAAAACTCAGGACTGGAAGACTCAAGTCACTTGTTCCAAAGTAGTCCAACAAACAAAAGCCCACTGAAAAATCCTCAAAGCCCAGAAGACTTTCCTAAAATCCCAAGAGCTGCTGGTGGAAGTATAAAGGCATTTTGACTGCAAAAACAATCGAAGAATCATCTTTTGTACACTGCATTCCTACAGGCATGTAAACAAATACATACATTTACTTATTCAGAATGCAGCACTTTGGAAAGAACTATTTCCATTACATACCAAGACAACAAGAAATAAATTTATCAACTTTCTGACAGTGAAATATGATACAGACTTGCAAGTTACACAAAACTCTTGTTTAAGACATGATCCTGGTGTGTCAAGAAGGTTCCTCACTCATGAACCAATACTTACACATTGTGATATCTCATTTAGAATTGCTGGGTTAGCTGTAAGCCAGAAAGCAAAGCTTTTTTTTTATTAGACTGCATTTTGTCTCATGAGATAAATCTCATTCCTGGAAGAAATCTCATCCCTGGCATTAGTAAAAAGGGTCGGGAAGGGAAAAACAGCTACTCCAGCATTTAGGAAGACAAAACAGCAGATACAGACCATGGGTTGCAGACTGTATTGAATAATCTCAATGTTTAATTATCAAAAGTTGGCACCATTTTTTAACTGGCTCTGCACTGTGTCTAACTGGGGCTGATGGACAAACTTAAGGTTCAGGAGCAGGGCGCGATAGCAACTCATGTGTCCCTATTACAGACTTACATCTACACTTCTCTAAAAGACTCCTCCTCAAGTTATAGCCATGCCCAGGTCAGTAAAAAGACAGACAACTGCTATACTGGGCAATGTTCATTTTACTATTTTACATAATGCAGTGTGTGTGTGTTCATATGAAGAGCCATGCTTTAGTTTTTAAAGTTAAGGGAGGGGCAGGGGAAGGAATCCTACTTTTTGTTTGCAAGACACCCCGCTCTGGGTGAATTATTTTTCCAGTCTTGTTCATGACACACAAATCACAACTTTACAATGGGTTGTTTCATTTGCACTCAGGCCTTCCCTTATAAATAGCAGATGAAGTAACCAAGTACAGGTTTCCCAGGAAGTTCATGATCTCAACTGCTCCACCCAGCATGAAAGAATCAGTCCACCACAGGGAACAAGGGACTGTCAACCAATTTCCCTGCCAATTTCCCTGCCTGGCAAGTAGAACAAACCCCAGCCATTTTTGCTTCATTAAGCAGCGAATAAACAGGAGGCTTAATTTCACTAACAAACCACCAATCCCACCTGTCTCCATTTACCACAGTAGCCGACCACTTGCCAAGCCCCAATGAAGTCCAACTGTTGCAAGCTAAACAGAAGGAGGGACCCCGACAAAAGAGATGTCGCGCAGAGAAAACATTATACGAATAGTTTGCTGTAAGATGTCACGCAGAGAAAACGTTATACGAATAGTTTGCTGTAAGGTTGCTACTTCTCTTTCATGGCAAGGTTCCTGTGCTTTTAAAAGTGGTACAACAGGAAGAAACCCTTGCTGGATGTGCCTGACCTTGTCTGATCTCGGAAGCTAAGCAGGGTCACCCCTGGTTAGTACTTGGATGGGGAACCATCTGGGAATCAGGCTTCCTGCACTGAGCAGGGGGTTGGACTCAATGGTCTTGTAGGCCCCTTCCAACCCTATGATTCTATGAAAAACAAGCAATGTTTACAGTTGTCACTGTATATCTCCATGGCAGGAAGAGCTTCATCTGTTGAATATCTGCCTGCTGTGCTGCTGTTAACACAGTTAAAGGCACCGCAGCCCTGCCAGGAAAAAAAAAGTTGGCAAGCCCATATAAGGGCCTCTGTAATATATGAAGTGGTTTTTGGAAGAAAGTTGCATTTACAAGAATTGTGTGTGCATTTGCCGCAAACAGCGTTTGAGAACTTGCAGCGTATTCATTTCCTTATAGTCATGCTGTGAGGCAGCCTTGAACTCCGGTCTTAATAGCCTTGTAACCTCCCCCACTTTAGATTGTAATGTACATCACTTTAAAGGTAAAGGTGTCCCCAACCAGTCGTGTCCGACTCTAGGGTGTGGTGCTCATCCCCGTTTCTAAGCCGAAGAGCCAGCGCTGTCCGAAGACACTTCCGTGGTCATGTGGCCGGCATGACTGAACACCGAGGTGCACGGAACGCTGCTACCTTTCCCGCCGAGGCGGTACCTATTTATCTACTTGCAATTTCTTGCTTTCGAACTGCTAGGTTGGCAGAAGCTGGGACTGAAGACAGGAGCTCACTCCGTCACGCAGCACGCGGGTCTCGAACTGCTGACCTGCCGACCTTCCAGTCTGCAGTTCAGCGTCTTAACCACTAAGCCACCGCGGCCACCGTACATCACTTTACTTTCTTCAAAATGTAGTAAGGTAGCCCTGCTGCCAGTGGAGGCTGGTGGCCCCAACGTCAGTGGGGCTGTGGATCCATTCTGGGTTTCAGTCAAAACCACTCAGAACTCTAAAGGAGCTATCCAAGGTGCAAAGCACCCTAGATAGCTCCTTTAGAGTTCTGACTGAAACCTGGAGCAGATTTACTGCTCCACTGACATCAGAGCCACCAGCCTACACTGGTTAGCTCCTTTAGAGTTCTGACTGAAACCCGGAGCGGATTAACCGCTCCACTGACATGGGAGCCACCAGCCTCCACTGCCCGCTGCATTTGGGGCCCTCCTCCACATTCTGCTGAGTGGGGCCCTGGGTTTCTGCTCTAAAGTCCTGCCCTGATTTTACAGTGAACCACACATTCACCGCATGAGATGTCTCAAGGTGTCTTACAGCTCATTCAGCAAATTCCACAGGGTTGTCTGACACAGCAAAACCAACTAGGTCTGCAATCCTAAAAACACTTAATAGGGAGTAAGTCCCACTGAACACAGCGGGACCTATTTCAGAGTAAAACAAGCAGAAGAGGGCGCTGTAAGGGTCTTGTGCCCCCTAAAGATTAACAGATTTATTGTGGCAGATGCTTTAACAGACTAGAGTCCACTTTGTCAGATGCATGCATGAAATGTTATCAGGCGTCCACACACAAATGGAGACAGAGGGGGGACGTGGTAAGCAGTGCAGCCAAAGACAAGGGAATGCAAGAGGTAGAATCTGTGACTTTTCTATGCAAAGCTCAAATGCCTGCAAAATAAACATAGCGACCATTCATAACAGAAGAAATGGGTAGTAACAATCTTCCTATATTTGCAAGGCTAACTTTACACCTGCAGTGGGAAAGAACTGTGGAACCCTGGTCTGGATTTTTTTAAAAAAATCTCAAAACCGGTATATGTGGATATGCAAGTGAGTATTGACATTGCCAGCATCTAGTCTACAATAAACCTTTAGGGCCCAACTACACATTATGTTGAGAATTCTACGACTGGAACTCCAATGCAATTTTTCTTCCACAAAAAGCAGCTGCAGAAGGGAGGGGAGAAGGAATTTGTATGGGGGCATGGCACAGGGTTGGGCCCCTTCCCCTTGCACCAAATCAGGGGGCGGGGGGACACAGCCAGGAAGAGAAAGAAAAATTGCTGCTTTTTGAAGGAGGAAACTACATTGGGAGTTCCAATCACGCAACTCCAACAGCCCTACTCAAGCATTCCAGATCACCCAGTTAACACTGCACGGAGCGGGGCCGTGCCTGCTGGGAACCAGTGAGCAAGTAGGCAATGGCGTCTACTCCCCCTTCTCACCATCACTGTTGTTTGGGCCAGAGCGAGAGGCAGGTCAACACACAGGGTGCAATGATGACAAGGAGGAGCAAGTCCAGGGGGATCTTGTGAGTGGGCCCCTGCTGAGGCGTGGACCCTCTTGCAGGTGCCTGACCATGCCTATCCTTGACGCCAGCCTTGAACGAGGGCAACATCCTGTATATGGCTCCTCCTGTGATTAAGAACCCTGGCTGCGCAGAGTCCTCAATCACAGGAGATACACAAGTATATAGAGCAGAGTGCCCGCTTCAAACCTTCCCCCTCAATGCCTAGGCAGCAGGGGCTCAGGGCGAACAAGGGCACAAGACCAGCAGGCACAAGTCTGCTCTACAGCTCTACGCAAAACCAGTCACATGATTTAGGACACCCAGCTAACGCATAGCTTGGCCCTTAATTTCTCCAGTGCATTTGTTCATTTGGCAGGTAGCGCGAGGGGTTCGAGCAACTGTTACACAACCCAGCCAAAAGCAAAGTGTTAAAAAGGACAGGAACACGTGGTTTTTAAAAAAAGGACAGTGCAGGGACAAATATTATTTTAGAGCTGATCTGACAGTCGGAGGTTGCCACAGAACTGATGAAAACAAGCTTCCCTCATCTGCAGAGGGAAGCTGAAACTGGATCGGTCTCAAGAGAAGGAAGTTCTAGGGTCACTAGATAGCAAAGCAAGCTAGCTCCTCTTCCTTTAACAACACAACGGGGGGATTTTGGCATGTACAGCTTCATGTACAGGGGTATGAAACTACATCCACTGAATTTCCTTCTCATTTATTCCATCTGTATCCTACTAGTCCTCTAAGGACTGGGCATGTTTAGCCTTGAGAAGAGAAGACTGAGGGGAGATATGATAGCACTCTTCAAGTACTTGAAAGGTTGTCACAGAGAAGAAGGCCAGGATCTCTTCTTGATCATCCCAGCGTGCAGGACATGGAATAATGGGCTCAAGTTACAGGAAGCCAGATTCCGGCTGAACATCAGGAAAAACTTCCTGAGTGTCAGAGCAATACAACAATGGAACCAATTACCTGGGGAGGTGGTGGGCTCTCCCACACTGGAGGCCTTCAAGACGAGGCTGGACAGCCATTTGTCAGGGATGCTCTGACTTGGATTCCTGCATTGAGCAGGGGGTTGGACTCGATGGCCTTGTAGGCCCCTTCCAACCCTACTATTCTATGATTCTATGATTCTAAGGAACACGGTCCTCTACAACGGCGTCATATACATGGAAGTTATTCCATTTTATCCAAACAACCCTGTTTGGAAGACTAGATGAAAAGGTGGTAGCCTTAGACTGGGAGCTCAGGATTTGAACCCTGGTGGTCTCCTTGGTCCACAACTCTTATAAAGGCAGGAGCACGAGCCTAGACTTTGAAATTTATTTTATCCTGTCAAATTTTACACACAGAGGTAGGTAAACAGGCAGAGGGAGCTACCAGAGTGAAAAGAGGCCATCAGGACAACCTTGGCTTCTTGGCTGAGTCATGAATGGCGCTGCAACTACCACCATCACAGAGACACCGCAGCACAGCAGGAAGCAGCATTCGCCCACTGGTACAGGTTGACAGGCCAACATTTCAAGGAGACGGGGGAAGCAGAAGCCATTCTCCGGAGCAGAGCGGACAACGCTTAATTTCTCCAAGGAGAGGACCAGGCCTATTTGGTAATGACATTCTCTGACTTGAAAGCCTTCCTCACCTAGGAAAATGCACTCTGCACATGCCTAGAGGCAATTTCCCTAATGTTTATTTACAACATTTAGATACCACTCCACATCTAGACAGATTCTGGAGAGGTGAACAATACAAATAAAGTTCCCAACTACACGGAGATCAACTCTCTATCCTCAGCACAGTGGGTCAGAAGCAGAATTGACACAGTGGTCCACAGCAGCAGGTGCCTAAAAAGCAAAATATATCTCAGCAACCAAGCCAAGAGATCACTCAGAGTTTGCCATAGAAACCCAAGAGAACTGTTTACTTAAAAAAAAAAAAAAAACCACGTTTGCCCTACTGCAGCAGGAGAGGATGGATGAATCTGGGAAAAAACAAGCACAGCACAGACAGGGCTGGAGTTAAAGGGGGGCATGGTTGGGCACCTACCGAGGGCCCATGCCCCACCAGAGGCCCACTGACAACAGCGCCCTGGAGTTGCTCATCTTCGTCACCAGTGCAACCTACTTCCTCACCCGCCTCTTGCTCTGTCCCGCACAATGGTGGTGTTGCGAAGGAGGAGCAGGAGATGCCCCTGCCTGCTTGCTCACTGGCTCTCTCTGCCTGTCAAGCAAGCAAGCGGCAGCAATGGTGAGAAAGAGGGGGAGGAGCAATAGCCGCTGGTGGCAATGGCGGTGAGAAGGCAGACTCGCTGAGGGAGGCGGCCCGTTGAGGGTGTCTGGCTGCCTCATCTCCTGCTTCGCTGGTGCACTGAATGGGTAAACTCTGGTTCTGCAGGTTGTGACCAGCTGAGCAACCCTAAGGAGAAGAAGGTGAAGCAGACAAGCAAGGAGCATTCACTCATCAGGCTGATGGGAAGGAGGAGAGATTCCTTCCTTCCTCCAAATATAGATGTCAGACCCAAAACCTACAGCCAGACTTTCCTTTATGGACATTTTGTTGGCAGTAAGAGTCACCCCGCTCTAGCTGTGGCAGCTCCCCTATCTATGCCAAAGGGACGCGCTGGGACGGACACACCCGGAATCCGCAGGGGGAGGAAACTATCAGTTCTCTGCTTGCTTTTGTCCCATTGGGATCAGTCAGACATGGATAATTTATTATAAAGAAAGCCCCTTCTTCACACTCTAAATGGCTTGAACATTACAGAT
Source organism: Heloderma suspectum (assembly GCF_057233095.1). Classification (NCBI taxonomy): domain Eukaryota; kingdom Metazoa; phylum Chordata; class Lepidosauria; order Squamata; family Helodermatidae; genus Heloderma; species Heloderma suspectum. The sequence goes on from NC_139459.1 coordinate 17,258,086, forward strand.
TGCCCCTTCAAAATTAAGGCACTGTTGGAAATCCTATGTCAGGTAAGAGGGAGGGGGAGGAAGTGTCCCTAATATAGAACTTCTGAGCAAAAAGGTCCCGAGATCAGGACAGGATATTTTTATGGTGCTCCTAAGCAGCGGTGCAGCGAGGTGATTTTAGACCCTGGACAATGGTCTGATGGCAGGGGGGCTTTCAGTTGTGAAGCACATTCCTACCATGTTAGAAGACCACCACCTGCAAAACTTTGCCGACCCTGATCTAAGACAAAAACACACACCTCCGCACGTGTGCCCTTCCGCATTTTAAACTCATTTAAATCCTAGCAGCAGCATGACTGCAGGAATAAAATGGAGTTTGTTCTGCTGCCCTCATCACCTGCCACTTTCCCGGTGGCCATTTGGGGGCCCTGGGTTGCAGGGCCCTGGACTTTGGCCCCAAGCTCCCAGCCCTAATTGCACCACTGCTCCAGAGCAGGAAGCAGCAGCCTGCTGCAGTGAGGGCTCTGCAGTCACACAGGGCTTTCAGGAAGCAGAGGAAGCAGAACCGCTCAGGTAGCAGCAGGAGAACAGGTGGAGGAGGCGGGGAGGAGGCGGAGGGATCCCAGCCAAGTCACCCAACAACTGCAGCCCTGGCTGCCTCCTAGCAACAAAACTTTAAAGTGTCTCTTACAAAAAGAAAACAGCAACCAGCAACCTAATGCAGAATATAGGAAACAGGAGGGCAGGGAACATTATTTCTTGGGGGCAGAAGCAAGCAGGCAGGTTCCACAGTCAGAATGCTGGGTTTGGATCGGCAAGATCCAAGTTCGAGTCCCACCCGTCCCATTCTGCTTGAAGCTTGGGGATTATCCAATATTATCCTCACAACAACCCTGTTAGGTAGGTTAGGCCAGGAGATGGCAACTGGCCCAAGGTCACCCAGCGCGGGTCACAGCTGAACAAGGATCTGGACTGAAGTCCCTCCGATCCAAGTCCAAACACATTCACCACTACACCGCACCAGCTCTCCACGAAGAGATTAGGGCGCCTTGAGCATCACACACACTTTCCCTCTCTCTGCCTCGGTTTCCCACCTGGAAAAGGGGGATAAGAGCGACTGACCTCCCAGCGTTTCAAAGCTGAAGCCTTCGGAACCGCCAAAGCTTGAACAGTCCCCAGCAAGGGACGGAATTCCCCGATACAGAGTGAAAACGAAGGTTGGTTCCGAGATGCCAACCGCAGAGCGCACGGGAAAGTGAGGCGCAGAAAGGAGAGCGCCCCGGGGGCGAGAAAAGTAGCGAAGACCACCGACAGGCCGAAGGGGAGGAAGATCCCAGGCGGGGCCGCGCGCGGGCAGCGCCCCCCGGGGTGGCGGTGGCGCCGCGGGAAGGCGGCCCCGCGCCGCGCCGCGCCGCGCCGCCCGCACCCCCGGCCTTACCTTGCTGTAGAGCTCGGCCACCGACATGTCCTCGCAGCCCGAGAGGGCGCCCGGCGGGGCGCGGCGGCGGCGGCGGGCGAGGGGCGCAGAGCGAAGCCGGCGCGCGTCCCCACCGCATCCAACACCCGGCACAAATCCCAAGTCGTCCGGCGCGGCGGAAAGAGGAAAGTCCGGCAGCGCTCACGGCAGGGGGGCAGAGCGCGCGGCGGGGCGCGCGGAGAGGCGGGCAGAGGCGCTGCCGACCCGGCGGCTCAAGCGGCGGGGCGCGCGACCTTTGCCCGGCCTGGGCGGCAGCTGAAGTTGTTCGCAAAACGCCCGGGGAAGCGCGAGGAAGGCGGAAGGGGGGGGGGCTGCAGCCGGCCGGCCGGGCGGGGCCGGGCGGGGCGGGGCTCGGTCGCCGCTCCCTCGCCAGGTATGGGAGGCGCTGCTGAGCGGAAAGGTGTCGGCAGGCGGCCGGCCGGCTCCGCTTTCCCGCGCCTGCCTGGTGCAGGTGGCGGAGGCGCCGCGCTCGCTCTCCCTCTACCCTTGTAGATCGGCTCTTGGGAATCCTTCGCGTGCAAGAGCCGGCGAGCACGCAGGCAGGGCTCGCCCTCTGCCGGCCGCTGGGCAGATCCTGCCCCTCCCCAGCTTCCTTCCTTCCATCCTGGAAAGGCAACAGGAACGAAGTTGTTAAACGCACAGACACACCACCGGGGTTGCCAACTTTTCTGTTTCCTGTGCACGCAGGAGAACCTTTGGCCACCCTCGCATCTCCGTCGCAGGAAGCGAACGAGCGGGCGGGCGGGAGAGAGAGAGAGAGATTCACATCCTGAATTTCTACTTGCTGCACAAAACCCAGAAATACAAAAAGTAAAGATAGCCGTGTAAAAATCCATATTAGTGCAATACCAATTTTAGGCCAACGAAAAGGTCACCCTAAAATCTTCAAGCTTTCGAGATCTCCAGAACTATTCATCTGGCAAGATGTTACCAAAAGCGGTCACATTTTGCCATATGAAGAGATCGGGAGATCTCCAACGCTTGCACATTTGTTGTGACCTTTGAGTTGGCCTGATAAAGGTATGACAGTAATATTAATTTTGAAAACAGAAAGACGTTCAGGGCACCTTAAAGACAAACACATTTACCCTGTTGATATGTTAATGGGCGGTTCTTATTATGTTGATAAAATGGATAAAAACAATATTATTTATTATTAACATTTATATACCACCTTATCTGCTGAAAAGCCATCAGGGCAGTGTTCAGCAATATATAACAAAAAGACTAATACATTTATTACGGCAAAAGCTGGAGACCACTTCATCAGATGCATGAAGTTTTAGTTTTGGTGGATATTTATATATACATATACCAGAAAAACAAATATAAACAGTGAGGTCAGAAGAAAATTAAATGTTATCGTTCTCCCTTATGTTTAAAAAACACACAGCTCTCTGCAAGTAGAAGAGTAGCACACAAGGCATGAGCTGGGCTAGAGGCTTTTTGCCAGGTCTGCTACTGTTTACTTGCAGGGCGTGTATTTATATATTCTGTAAGGAATGTGTGCCTGGACTATCAAGAATGAGCAAGCTAGCCTGATAGACCAGGGTTCCTATCTCTATGAAGAGAGTCTTACATATGTACATTTGGACATATGTAGAGCAGACTGACCCTGATCATGCATCAGCTGTGTGTGTATGGCCTTCATGTGTGTTAACATCTAGGGGCGGAGTCAGCCCTGGCACAAGCTCCCCTGCCACCTGAGGCAGGAGAGCACATGCACCAGCACCACCACGGCATCATGTCCCCCCACTCCCTTACTGCCACATCGCAGAAGGCAGAGGGTGAGTGGGCTCTCTGAAGAGCTGAAGTGGCTGTACATGAAATCTCTTGGGACACCCCTCCCACAATGCCTGGCTCTGAGGAAGGACGCCCTCAGAGTTAGGCATTTCAGCTTGGCTGGCTCTCTGAAGAGCCATGCTGTCCATTCCCTCCGGCCACCACAGCACTCCAAAGAGCCCACCTGCCCTCTGGCTCTCACTGAGTGGATTCTTAGCATGAGCCAGAGGGTGGGTGGGTGAGAGCAGCCACCTGTCTTCTGTTTCTTTCTGAGGAGAAAGCCCTGCAGACTGCTCTCTTGCTGGAGCATTTGCCACAGCTGGAGAGTGGGGCCTGCAGGGCTCTCCGGAGCACCCACCAGTGTTGCTGAGTGGTCAGCTGCTCTGGAGAGCCCCACTGCGGCAAGTACCATGGCAGGAGAGTGGCTGGCAGGGCTCTCTGGAACACCCACCAGAGATGGCGATAGGTCCTCCTGGTGGTGGGGGGGGGGCAACAAAATTCACCCCTCTTACTGCTCTGGTGTCTGAGGCAGGGGATTCACCCCACCTCATGGGAGGGTCAGCTGTGGGCAGAGTTGGCCTGCTTGTACTTGACAGTGCCTTCATACATTCATTACCTGCTGGATCAGACCAAAGGCCTATATGCTGTTTCCCACCCAGTGGCCAACCAGATGCCTCCTGAGAGGCCCCAAACCAGGACATGAGGACAATAGCCCTCTCCCGCTGTTGTTCCCCAGCAAGAGGGAAGGCATCTCGCCATGTCTTTGGCATTCAATGTCTTGGTCACATCACTGATTTTTACCCTGGGTGTTGCATTTCAAATCCTAGTCATTTGATTTATGTGTGCAATAGACCACAGGTCTGATGTACATGTAGCTGTAGGGATCCCATACACCTCCAGAAACCCCAGCCTGTGGCAAATGCTGAGACTGGCAAGCGAGCTGTTGAAGGACAGAGTTCTGGGTGCCAGAAAACCTGCTGCCTTGCTTTAGTGGCCAATTATCCAAATGAACCATCTCTTGGAATGCTGAACAGCATTGGTTTCCTATCCCAATGATTGCAAAATTAAGGGCACAATACTAGCCCAGTATTGTCACACGGACTGGCAGAGGCTCTTCAGGGTTTCAGGCAGGATTCGTTCCTCACCCTAGCGAGAGATGCCAGGGATCAAACCTGGGACCTACTGCATGCAAAGTAGGTACTCTGCCACTGAGCCATGGTTCCTCCCTGCTCTAAACCTCCAGGTGCAGTGATGGGGAGGCAGTCACACTGAAAAGATAACAATGTCCCACCCACATTTGCTTCACATGCATAAAGCACCCATCTAGTCACTGGAGCTCCTGCAGCTAAAAGCATCTCTGTTAGCAAAGAAAGCCTTCTGCTTAAGGCAAAATAAGCAATGGACCAATGACCTTGCTCAGTATAAAGTGGCTTCATGCAGTCATGTATGTTCTTCAAGATTCCTAAAAACATAAGCCCTGCTGGACCAGACTAAAGTTGCATCTCGTGAACCATCTTGTTTCCAGTAGTGTCAGCCAGAGATGCCTTGAGGAATCCCACCTGTAAGCCATCAGGCCATGAAGGCCCTTCCATTGTTTGCCCCCAGCACCGGGCATTGAGAGGTACACTGCCTTTCAATATGTAGGTTCCATATCTAAAAGCCATTGATAGACCTCTCGTCCATTAGTTATCTAAACTTTTGTCAACGCCATCTAAGTTAGTAGCTGTCATCACATCTTGTGGCATTGTACTCAGTAATTTAGTTGTTTTATTTTTAATGTTTAGCTTAGATAATTCCTAGGTTGCACTTTGCTATCCCATGGTGGCTACAGCTGATCATCTATTTCTGATGTTCAAGCTGTGAGTGCTGTGGTTAGGTAGCCAAAATGGCACCACCCATGCAGAAAAATTAGAAAACCAGGGGTGGGGAGATGAGACGGAATGGGACTGGATGCATCTCTGAAAGATGAGGTCTGTAGTCAGGGGATATTCCTGGGTCCACCTCTGTTGATGGAGACCCAGGTGGCCACAGCAGAATGCAGGAGTTCGGCTGCTGTCAGGAACAGCCCCTTTTCAGCACTTAGCTCCTTTGCTGAGGGAATTGCCCCAGCTGCCTACTTGCTACTGGGCCAGGTTTAAGGTTTTGTTATTGGTGTATAAAGCCCTAAACAACTTTAGACCAGGATATTTGAGAGAGCACCTTCTCCCTTACCTGCCTGCCCAGTCACTGACATCATCATTTGAGGCACTCCTGGTGTTTCTTCATGGACCCGTGTTCTGTTTGGGGTTCACTCCAAGTAGAGCCTTCAGTGTACAGGCTCCCCCTCTGTGGAACTCCCTGCCTGTTGATGTCAGGCAGGCACTGACATTATTTTATTTTTGGCACCTTCTGAAGACATTTTTATCTAAAGAAAGTCTTCCCTGACTGACCAGCTATAGTTTTATTGGCATAATCAGATTTTAAAGATTTTAATTCTGTATTTTGATTCTTTTTTCTTTCTTTTATTGTTTACTGCTCGGCAATCTTGCTAGATATAAAGTGATATACAAATCTGTTCAATAAAATGAAATAACTAAACAGATGAATAGAATCCTGTGCAGCAGTACTCCACACTGCAACATTTTGCAGGAGATCCCACTGTTTAAAATAAAAAGCATAAAAACATTCTTAAAATATGCATTATAAGATGAAGTAAATTATTTTTTTCACTTCATGCTGAAGCTATTGTCAGTAGGTTTCACTGGGTGACCCTGTCAACTGAGCAACAACAAAAAGATGTTCTCTGTCTGCTGCTGCTTCGAGAAAAAATAGCCCAAATACTTTTTATAAATAAAACTGCACATTCTAGCATCCTTTTAAAGATTACTGTGAAAAGCCAGCCTACCATCAGCCTATAGCTATTTAAATCTGGGCTACCATCAGCCTATAGCTATTTAAAACTCGACTGCAGGTTTAAATAGATGGTTGAATTTGCACACATGGCAGATGTTTCTCGAATGTAAATGACAGCTCTCCCTTTTCCCTTATTAAATCAATATTCCCACACACACACCGTAAAAATGGTTAACTACACTTGGAAGTGGGAAAGGAAATTAAGCCTATATTTAATGCTCAATCCTGGAGATGGTGGCTCCAAAGCACAGTGAAGCTATTAGCATGAAACACAGATTTGTGCAAATGCCCTATTTTAAAGGGAATTTCTTATGTATCTCTAAAACAAATAATTAGAGGTTTTAAAATATTAGAAATTGATCAGAAGTGCTGACCTGAAAGAATTTATCTTCTGTGTTATCCAGAGTCATAATCTGATGATCATGTCCCCAGCATTTTTAGTCCAATTGGGCCAAATCGGTAGTCCTTACCTCAAGGTCAGACACCAGTCGCTGCTCTTTACCCATCTGCAAGAGCCGAGAGTGTGCCAGAGTGGTGAGAGTGCTGGACTTGAACCAGGAAGGCCTGTGTTCAAGTCCTCACTCAGCCAAAGCAGGTCAATAATTAGGCTGAACAGCTGATTCAGGGCCAAGGCCAATATACCTCACAGGGTTGTTGTGAAACGGGAAAACCTCACGCCTGCTGCCCTGTCATCCCTGACAGGATAAAAGGAAAGACAGGATAAAAACGTGATAAACAGGGCCAACCTAAGACTTTTTGCCACCTGAGGTAGCCGCCTCACTCTGCCTAATGGCAGGGGCAGCTCTGGTGATAAATACTTGTCCTAAATTTGGTGGGTGCTCTCTCTCTGCCACAGGGAACACTCTTCTGAAAAGGGACCCTCAAGGTCATACGCCCTCAGGGGATTGTGGAGATCACAAACAAAGATGACAAAAGCCCAAAACAGCACAGCCAGAAGAAAACGAGAGGACAGAACGACAGAATAAAAACAGCTCAGCAATTTGTATAAGAACAGGGAACAATGAGAGAGGTTTCCAATGTGGAAACTACCACAATGGCAAAAGAGAACTGAGGGAATAGGCAGGAACCCGCACGGGACATGTGCACTGGGTGGGGTGCTCCCACCAAAAATTCTTCAGCTATAGAAGTTTCCCAAATGATGCCCTGTGTAGGCGCAAAGCCCTGATGTGTGATGCACAGAGACCATGAAGAACTCTTATTTGAAGCATGAGGAATGGGATATAGCTTAAGGCAGGAGTGGGGAACCTATGGGCCACCAGATCTTGCTGGACTACAATTCTCATAATCCCTGAACATTGGCCATGCCAGGTGGGTTTGACAGGGGCTGAAGTCCAACAAGACCTGGAGTTGGTCAAAGACTAGCGTGGACAGACTAAGCTTACTAGGGTTACTGTGTTTTCAATTAAAAGCTTCTTTCTTCAGCTTATGCCTTTAATTGCTTCCTCTCTACATGCTCACAGCACTGGACATGAATTCAGAGATTATTTAATCAGTTACTGTACTATTTAGAAATGTAATAACTAAGTAAATATTTTGTGCAGGACCAGCAGTCTCTGTGCTATTTTGTAATTATTTTTAAACTGAGGAAACTAGTAATTGTGAACAGAAACTAACAATGATAAAGGGGCAACTCATCCAAACTAGTATCATACAGCACTAAATAGGAAGCAATTAGAGGCAGAAGCCACAAGAAGCTTCTAATTCAAGTTGCAGGGGACTTTGTCAAGTGGGATTAAACTTTGTAGAAAGCTCTTGGCCTTGGGGGTGGGCACTGCAGGATAATATAGCATTATGTGACGTGCAGTGAGGATTGGAATCACCGTTTTATTCTGCTTCCAGTGTATTGGTGAAAAGCAATGCCACAGCAGCGCTCAATGGCCATAGTGTGGAAGTATTGTTCGCTAGCATCCTATCCTTATATCACAGGCTACTTCAGTGGTGCCCCTAAAAACTTTGCCACCCTGAACCACTGCTCGAATTTCATGTGTAGTCAGGCTGGTCCTAGAATTCAGTTGGAAAGATACTGGAGCATCTTTCAGAAAGACAACTTGCTCCCCCGCCCTTCCCTCCACATCTTATGTTCCTTTTGTATCATGTTTTTTTAGATGGCAAGCCTGCAAGCAGGAGCGGTCTTGTTTTTCTTGCTTGTATGTAAGCCTTTTTGGCTGAGGAGTGGGATAAAAATGCTTTAAATAAATAAGGTTAGATCATCTCCAAGGCTTTAAGAATGTGCACATTAGTGCTTAGTTCTGCATTGATGCCCCTTTGTTATGTAACTAATTAGTACTCTTCTGTAAAGCACTAAATTGAGATGAAGCACTTTTATCAATTGATTTCCAGAAACAAGCATACTGCTTGGAGATCACATTGACTTCAGGACTTGAAAAACCTTCCTCAAAGCAAAGGTCAGGCTCTGATCCTACTCCAACAGCATTTCCCCAGCTTTCCACTCAGTAAGAAACTAGGATGGCATCCTTAACAGTTTAAGCATCCACACCAGGAAGTAAGCCCCACTGAACTAACTTCAGACCTGTGAACTACCCCTCCCCCTACCCAGGACACTTAAGTGGTACAGCCCAAACAAGGGTTTACCATCCCAGTAAGAACTAGGTTATCTATCTATCTATCTATCTATCTATCTATCTATCTATCTATCTATCTGGATGTGCTTGATCTTGTCTGATCTCAGAAGCTAAGCAGGGTCAGCCCTGGTTAGTATTTGGATGGGACACTGCCTGGGAATCAGGCTTCCTGCATTGAGCAGGGGGTTGGACGCGATGGTCTTGTAGGCCCCTTCCAACCCTATGATGCTATTATTCTATTTATTTAAAAAAATATATTGGCCACCTTTCAGGGCAGAAGCCCTCCCAAGGCGGCTCACAGCAATAAAATACATAAAAACAGTTAAAATATTAAAAGCGATAAAAACATAAACACGCTAAAATAGCAAATAAAAGCAACAATAAACACAGACAATAAAACCACCACCAACAGCAACAACAGCAGTCATATCAAGAGAAGGCCACAGTAAAATAATTGGTTTTAAGGCCTTCTTAAAAGTCTGCAATGAGGAAGCATGGCGAATCTCCAATGGCAACTTGTTCCAAAGGTGTGGAGCCACTGCAGAGAAGGCCCTCTCACATGTGGTCACCCACCTAACTGCTCTCACAGGTGGGCAAATGAGAAGGGCCTCTCTTTCTGATCTTAACTTGTGGGCAGGCTGATATGGGTGAAGGTGGTCCTTCAAGTAACTCGGTCCCAAACCGCTTAAGGCTTTAAAGGTCAAAAACAGCACTTTCAATTGGGCTCAGAAACACACTGGTAACCAGTGCAGCTGGTGCAGTATAGGCATTATGTGATCAAATTGCCTTGCCCCCACCATATTTGGGCAGCCGCTTTCCACACCAGCTGAAGTTTCTCAACTGTCTTCAAAGGGAGCTCCATGTACAGCGCATTAGAGTAGTCCAGCCTGGATGTGACTAGTGCATGGATAACTGAGGCAAGGTCCGCCCTCTCCAGATTGGTGCACCAGCCTAAGGTGGTAAAAAGCACTCTTGGACACCACAGCCACAGCTTCCCCAGTTACCTAGAGTCCAGGAGGGCTCCCAGACTGAGCACTTGGTCTTTTAGGGGGAGTGCAAACATGTGCAGGATTGGTCTTGCAAGTGTACATGTAAAGTATGCAGGAAGCACAGCTGGACCAGGAACCACTGTTGGCACCAACCAGCCAGTATTATACTGTTCTCACCAGCAAGGTTGGCAGCAGGGTCAGTATTACTGGGCACCTGCCAAGGCCCTCTGGGTGCTAGAGGAGGGAGTAAATGAGCAATGGCCGGGAGGAGGAGGAGGCAGACCCAACTGAGTGCATCTTGCTTGGCCAAGGAACTACCAAAACCTGGAGCTGGCACTGCACCAATTAAACTACATTCAAATCAGTCAGTCCTAAAGGAAATCAATCCTGAGCGCTCAATGGAAGGACAGATACTGAAGCTGAAGCTGAAATATTTTGGCCACCTAATGCAAAGAGAAAACTCTCTGGAAAAGACCCTGATGCTGGGAAAGACTGAAGGCAAAAGGAGAAGGGGACGGCAGGGATGAGATGGCTAGATAGCATCACTGCTGCAATGAATATGGACTTGAGCACGCTCCGGGAGAGAGCGCAGGACAGGAAGGCCTGGCGTGCTGTGGTCCATGGGGTCACGAAGAGTCGGACACGACTGAACGACTGAACAACAACCAGTATTGCAGTTTGCAGTAGCCAGTATATTCCCATTTCTCCAAGGCCCAACCAGATTCTAACGGGCTTTACCCGTAACCCACTAGGTTCTTCGTGGCTTTCCCTCTGGCCTGCTGTAAGGTTCCATCCTGACTCAGCTAGCAGCTCAGAAGCTGAGCCAGGATGGAACACTGCAGCAGGGAAGAGCAACACGTGGCTCTCAAAGTGTTGTTGGACTGCAACTCCCATCATTCCCAAGATTGGTTATGCTGGCTAGGGCTGCAGTCCAGCAACATCCAGAGGGCCTTATGTTCCACACCCCTGTGCTAGATGCTTCCAAGCTCCACCCAAGACCTACCAGCTTCCTCCAGTTTCTTTCCTAGCCCACCAACCCAAGGATCTGTAAGCTAAGGGCAAATGAGGAAGGAGAGAAATAAGGAAAGCTGCACATCTGTCTGTCTGTCAGTCTATCAGTGTTGAGGGAGTTTGACTATAGCCAGGGGAGAAGTAAGTTCCTCTGCCAAAGCTCTTGCTTGGCTGCCAACCAAAGCCCCTGCCTGGCATGCTCAAGGAATCCCCAAGACTTTTGTGCTGCCAAGGGGACAGCAGGAGCCTGCCTTATTTATACTACAACAACTACAATCCCACCATTCTACAGAGACTGTAATCAAGGCAGTTCACATTGTAAAAAAAATAACGCTCTAAATAAAACAGCAAATTATTAAAATAGCAGCACTTAAAAACCATTAACGAAGAGGCAGTGTTTAATTAAAAGTAGGCTATATGTTTAGGGGGAGGGACCGTAGCTCTGTGATAGAGCAAATGCCTTGTATGCACAAGAATGCAAGTTCATTTACCAGCATCTCTAATCAAAAGGATCTTTGGTCGGGCAGCTGAGAAAGACCCCTGCCTGGGACCCTGAAGAACTAGAGCCAGCACAGAGCAGGTAACCCTGGGCTAGATGGATCAACGGTCAAACAGTGTAAGTTAGCTTCAGAGCTCCACCCCCCTGCTCTCCGATCCAGCAACAGTTAATTTAAAGCAGGGGTGGGCAGACTTCAGGCTTGCAGGATCTACTTTATTCTTTAGTATACTTCATAATAGAATCCACCAACTGGAGACTGGTGCAAAAAATTTACACTTCAAATTAAAGGATTCTGAGTGCAGGAATTTGTTTTGAATCCCGGAACTGAATGGAGCTCACACCCCATCCACACAAAAATCCACTCCAGGTTATCCCTAGGTCTCTTCCTTGGGCAGGAGGGGAGCCATTTTGTTGCTGCTGTTGCTAAACAATTGGGAATCAGAAATCCTTGCTGATCTACTGCAAATTACCCAGAGGGACTGTAGCTCAGTGGTAAAGTACCTGCTTTGCATGCAGAGGGTCTCAGGTTGGATCCCTGTAAGCCTCGGCTGTGGGCTGCTAAGGTTTGGAGGTGCCGAGATAGTGATAAGCCAGATCCAGGTTTGCTTACAAGGAGACTTTATTGAGTACTTACAGCACACAGGCGTACCCGATGGTTGGATCAGACAGCTTCTCTGAACTCAGAGCCAAGGGGTACAATGGGTTTTATACCATACATGTTAGCAGTGAGGCAACATGACAGCAGCAAGCGTTAATTAATGTTCATCTGCAACTTTCCCAGCATAGACTAACAGTACTTGTTCAGAGGGAAAACAATCAGAACTTTCCCAGGACACCCACTTGTAAACATAGCCTAAACAGAGCCTCACTTCTCAGGTACATCCTAAGCCCTGATAAGATAATAGCCTTCTAGTTAGCATGGAATCTGCTGAGGCCATGCTATAGACCTTTGACTCATCTCACATACTCAGAGGCCTACTAGCAAGGAAATTGCACTTATAATGAACCTAAGCCAAGCATTACAGATCTTTAGGCCCCTCTAAAACTACAGGTGACTTAGTTACACTCCTGGAGCCATTACAATCCCCGGCATCTCCAGATAGGGAAGGAAAAACTTGTGCCCCAAAAATTGGAAAGTCACTGCCAATCAGTGTCAACAATACTGGCCTAGATGGACCTATGGTCTGATTCAGTATACAGCAGCTTCCTGTGTTCCTATTTATGAGTAGGTGCAGATCTGCCACCCCTGATTTACAGCCTTCATAAATTAATTAGCAAGGACCAATTATAATCACTGGGGCTATGAGTTCAGAGCACACTTGTTTATTCTCTGAAGATATTTTGGTTCAGGTGTGTTACCGTAACTGGGACTGAAACAGGGGCGGAATGCGGGAGGGGGAGAATATGATAGCAAACCTTTGCTTCTAATGTTGACAGCTAGATTTTGGTTATTACACTGTAAGTCATCTCACCTGTTTGTGAGACTCCCACAGGTATTGTAAAGTTTCAGATAAGCTGCCAAGGGATTTTGTAATGTGAAGTATATACAGTTAGTCATTAAATATTAAATGCTTGCTGATATATCATTCCATTGGAAAACAGATTAATCATTGCCACTTAAGATTTTGAAGCATGAGTAACCCCTGACTCAAAACAAGCTTATAATGGATGTAACTCAATCAACTCGCTACAGCAATGGGTGAGATGAAGGATGGGGGTGGGCATCATAGGATTAAGGATGTGGAAATATTTAGTGTTGGCATGAAAATTATGCACAAAATGACCTGCTCTGCTGGTTACAAATTTAGAGGCATTTTAGGAATGCTTTGAAATAGTCTGGGTAGTCTGGGGCAATATATTCAACTGCTTTCTTGGAGCTGCTATGAACACAAGTTGACTTGTAAAACAGATTTTTTAGTAGGTTGAACTGGCTTTGGTGCATGATTCACACACTTGTCCCCAGATTGTGACTGCTCCTGCACTGGACACACAAAAATTAATTAAGCAAAGCTTTATCCAGTAGAGCCTGGTGGCTCCTATTTCAGTGGGGCAGTGATTCTGCTGTGGGTTTCAGTCAGAACCAGCGAGAACTCTAAAGCAGCTACCCAAGGTCCTGAACCCATTTGGGGGATAGGGCTCAGCACTTTGGATAGCTCCTTTAGAATTCTGGCTGAAATCCAGAGCAGATTCACTGAAATAGGAGCTACCAGCCTCTACTGGCTTTATCCAAAACCTTAATTTCTGTGGATCCATTTACTAGTGTAAGCTATTCCTGTCCTACAAACGAACATGCTGGCAGAATATACACAGATTGTAAGTTGACCCTACCTTGATGACAGACAGACAGACAGACAGACAGACCACCAGCTCTGGCAGCAAATTGGAGGGGTAATTTAACAGATGCTGAATGGGGTGCTTTTAAATGTGAGCTAAAGGGCATTTTTTAATATATAAATAACTTGGAACAGCCCTGCCTACAGGCATTATTTTAAGTTTTACTTACAATTTTGTTCCTTAAGATTTTGAATTTAATTAGTTTTATCATGCAATATTCTTTATTTAAAACGTAAACTGTTAACAGCATTTCAAAAGAGAGAGAGAAAAGAAGAAGTTTCTGCTTGACCAAAAATAAAAGCTGGAAAAACATGTGGCCTTTAAGGAAGTCTTCTTTCTTCCTATCAGTCAACATGCACAAGCAGCATGTTTTAACTGCCACTAAACAGTTTTAATGCAGTGAATTACAAGTGCATATATATTTTAAGGAAATCAGCTCTAAGACTGAGAACTACAGGCTAGTTGCCTTCGTAAAGGATGGAGATCTTTCAGTCTCATGTAAGGTCGTGAAAGGACATCTGCCATCTTTTGTTGGTAAAGTCTTTCTGCTTCCAGTGCCAATGCATAGTCACGGCGCGCCTCCTCCTTCTCAAAATCGCGGGCTTGCCTGAGGTGATCTATCTGAGCATGGAGTTCTTCTCGATATTCCTTCACTTGCTGTAAACGCCTGCAGGTAACATAATAAGATGTGATGCATATTGACAGCAACAAAAACACTTAGCACTCCCAAGTGTTCAATGCATTCCAAGGCATGGTCTAAAGACACAGGATGGAGTAACCTTGCTGAAACTAAGCAGATCCAGGTCTGGTCAGTCCCATGATGGGAAACCTCCTGGTCACCCAATGTATGGCTCTTTCAGATCTCTGTTGGAATGCTGGGATATAACTGTAATAAAATAAATGCACTCAGGGTCAACATCAGCACCTGGCATCCTTTGGCAGGTGCCAGAGCACCAATGCCCCAAACCAATTCCACCACCAGCCCTAGGTTTTCTGTTCTTTGCTGCTGGATTCACCAGCCATTTTAATTACCCACAGTGCCCCTGATGTAGCATTGCAAGCCAAATCTGGACCCCATTTGAATTTTCCAGAATGCCCTGGAATGACCATGTTGGAAGCATTGTGGGTAATTAAAGTGGCGGGCGGCTCACAGGCATTCGGCACAGACTGCAGCACTGCTGCTACTTGCTGCTGTTACCACTAGTAGTTGAGCCCACCAGCATGGGGACACTAAAGTAGGAGGGGGGCACCAAGGGGCACTTCACCAGGGCCCTCCTCAAATCCAGAGCTGGCTTTGAATACATTCTGCATATACTATATTTGTAATCATAATGGCTCCATATGGAAGCCCAAGATTATTATCCCCCATATTGCAGGTGGAAACCTCAGGGCTAAGAGAACAGCGGCCGGCCCAAAGGAGACCTTTCGAGATTATGGTTGAGGTGAGATGTGAACCATGGGGGAAGCAAGTGGCAGGACACTAATGCAATGGCAGGTGTTCTCAGCACAACCTGGGAGGTGTGGTAAAAGAGAGGAACGATTAGTGCACCAACACTTATATAGTAACAAGACAGCCAACGATGTAATCTTTATTGGCTGCACTGATGCAACACCATGATTTATGTTATGACTGCTCTTCTCTTCTCCACGAGCCCTTCTTTGACGTCATAACTTCCTGCAAAGAGCGACGGAGAAATCACTTTAAGAGCCCTAGCATGGCCAACTAAGGAAGGCTCCACCCTGTCTTTTAGCACAGCAGAGGGCAACCCTTCCTGGCATACAGACCATCTATCAATTTTACTTCTAAAGCTGAAGAAAGGTTTAGAGGAGTCTTTTTTTAAGTGAAATTGACTAGCCCATAGCTTGAAAGGGATGGCAGGCAGGCAGGCATTCCTTAAGAGGATTTGGCAAGCTTTCAGGATTTCTTGCTAAAATGCAAAATAGAAGTGAAATAAATACATCTACTCACAAGTGAGCACAGTTACCTGCCATTTCAAATGTTCCATGGTAATGGCTGCCATTGAAAAGAGGAACACTGGAAAGAGTGTGAGTAACTTTAGGAAGACACTCATTTTCCTGGAGAGAATACCCTGACAACAGAGCCCAAATAAAGTACACTACTAGAAGGAAGTGCAAACAGCACTCGAGGTCCCTGGAGATATCCCATGAAATGTAGCTGGTATAAAAGCCCTGAGTTGCATAAGACTGCTGTGATGAAGAGGGTTGTGCTTGTTTGTTTTAAAAACACTGATATTGAAGAAGTCCATCCAATCACATTGATCAATTTAACACTCTGCCTTTCTTATAATAAGGTAGCAGGTGATGGCCAGTTAGGTCAGAAACTGCTGACAGCTTTATAAAGTAGCAGCTCTGAAGATGACAAGAGGAACCAGGCAGATGTGCTGTGAGTCCGCTTAAATCAGCCAAACCTCCAAGCAAATGCCCTTGAAGGTCTGCCCTGTTTTGTAGCATCAAACTATAATGACAGAGTTCAGACTATC
Organism: Heloderma suspectum; assembly: GCF_057233095.1. Lineage (NCBI taxonomy): Eukaryota > Metazoa > Chordata > Lepidosauria > Squamata > Helodermatidae > Heloderma > Heloderma suspectum. The sequence continues at coordinate 17,274,153 of NC_139459.1, forward strand.
GGCAAGCAATCTTCCTGTCCTGCAGGTCAGCCTCAAAGATGACTTGTAGTACCATATCATAGAATCATAGAATAGTAGGGTTGGAAGGGGCCTACAAGGCCATCGAAAAAAATATCCAAAAAATATATTAAAAAATAGCCCCCAGGAGGAACTCTTTGAGGCACAAGAGCAGCTGGTTGCACAGAGGTTTGTTACTTCTTTATTACACTGATATCCCCCCTTTCTTCGATCAACAGAACTTAAGGTGGCATAATGGGGATGCAGGTGGTTCCCAGGTAGCCTCCTAGCCAGGCAACAGCCAGATGCAGATCTGTTTAGTTTCAACATGGTTGCTGCAGCATGTGCCTTTCAGATCAGGACCTCTAACAATACTGGAGGCTCTGGAGGTGAAGCTTTGGGTTCTCAGTCCCCATCCTGCTGCCTTCCAGATGACTAAACTTCTGCAATGTGCACTACATGGGGCTACCCCTGAAGAGTGTCCAGAAGCTTCAATTGATGTAAAATGCAACAGCTAGGCTGCTAACCAGTGCACAGTTTCACAGCCATATTGCATCTGTTTTAAAAGACCTGCATTGGTTGCCAATTGCTTACCGGACACAATTCAGTGCATCAGTTTTAACCTTTAAAGCGCTAAATGGTTTAAGACATGGCTATAAGAGTCCACCTATCTTGCTATGAACACACCTGGGTATTAAGATCTGAAGGAGATGCCCACAGATGCCTGTCTGTTGGGCATGCAAAAAAGGGCTTTCTCCTGCATCACCCCCAAACTATGGAATGCAGTCCCTCCAGAGCTATCATTGGTCCCTACTCTCTTTGCTTTTAGAAAAGGTGTAAAGACAGATCTTTTTAATTTAGCCTTTTAAAATACATGGTTTTGATGTTTCACTGTTTTTTTTACTGTTTGTAATGCTGTTGTTTTTACTGTGTTATTGTTCATTGTTTTAAACTGTTATACAGCGGCTTTTTAGCAGATAAAGCAGTCTATAAATGAAAATAAATGTATGTATGTATGTGTTGGAGTACAATTCCCATAAATGGCAGAAGCCCCACTATGCTGGCGCAACATGAAATACACTGCCACCACAACAGATTCACCAGCGCAACTCTCACAATAGATTTACCACCACAACTCCTCAGATCCACCAGCAGAACACTCCACCAGTACAGCCACTGCCCTGGCACAAATGTGCCAGCAAAATGGCTAAACGAGGCTGAGTCATGGGCGGGATGTGGGCGGGAAGAGCACAAGTGTCATATGCTGTACTTCTCCAGACTATGACCATGCTCCCACTGGCACAGCAACTTTACCCCAGTTCCAGATTTGGCATAAGGAATGCCCCCCCCCAATGAGTTTAATAGAGGGGGGAGGAAAAGTAATTTAAAAAATAGCTGCCCCTGCAACAAAGGTCACCCTGCCCAACACTGTCAAGACAGACCATAGGATATGACACAGGTCAGCACCCAATCACAGCACACCACCACCAGTATATAAACCCTACACAGGAAGACCATGTGAGGATTGTGCTCTCTCTCTCAGTCTCATGTCGAGCAGGGAGGACTCTGGTGAGCAGAAACAAGAAGAAAGGGCACTTTGCACACAAAGGCAGCACTTTGTACAAACAGTTTGTCTCCAGAACTCACATGGGAACTTGAGCAGAATGCCAAGACTTCTCTTCCTAGGACCCTTACAGGTACATCTCTTTGGGACTCCAGGCCCAAACATCCAGCACCAAGCTCCACCTCACTCCTGCAGCTGGGGATGCATGGACACAGCCCCCCACAGAGGTAAGCAAGGGAAGCGGGCAACCGTGCTACAAAGGGCAACCACCATGGAGCATAATCGGCTCTGCTGACAGGGCCCAGAGAAATTACCTTGTGTATTTTTCCTCTTCTAGACGGTTGTATTCTTGAATGGCTGCATTTAACAACTCCTTGTCCCGTAGAAGTGCCTCTTGTTCATGGGCATTTCTCTGCACTGGAAAGTAAATGTGATTAAATGCCTGTTCTGAGTAATTCCACCCCTGTTCCTTCTGCTAGTTTTATTACAATGATTGTACGTATGTTGTATCCTACCTTTCTTCCAAGGAGAACTGGGTGGCATATATAGATCTCCCCTCAATTTTATCCTCACAATAATCCAGTGAGGTAGACTACGCTGAGGTCATCCAGTGAGCTTTGTGGCTGAAGAGGATCTGAACCCTTATTTCTTTGGTCCCGGTTTGATGCTCTCACACCATGCTAGCTCTCAGCCACGAAAGGCCTTCTGGATTGTCTTTCACACATACTCCCACAATGGGTATATGGTAAGAGCTGGGCTGATTCAGGGTTGGGGGGGATTCTTGATTAAATTTGGAGTGGGGGGAAGGCCTATTTATGGGCCAGGCTCAGTGTATCCCAAGATGGCACCATATAAGCATAGAACATGGTGGACACACAGTTCAACACCTGAGATCTCAACTTTCATTTTTGTTATAAAAGCAAGTTTCTAGGCCTTGTGACTGTGGAAGTAAGCTCCATAGCAAACAAACGATGACTGGTGACATCTTTGAAGCCATGGATGGGGACAGAGGGAAAGCTGAGTAAGTTTTTCAGTAGCTTTGCACGGCAACCTGGTGCCCTCCAGATGTTTTGGACCGCAACTCCCGTAAACATGAGCCAGCATGGCCAGTGATCAGAAATGATGGGTGCTGTAGTTCAAAACATCTGGAGGCACCAGGTTTTCTACCCCTTATCCTCATCCATGATTCATAGAAGCAGAACTCATTATACAAATTATACAAACATGGGCTAATTTGCATGACTGACACAGGCTGAAGTATCCAGCCTTTTTTGGTACAGAATTTTGACTTTGTTTCCTTAACCCAGCCCACACATGGCCTTACTTAGCATTCTGCCTCCTCTATCACAGTCCTAATGCTATAAGATGGAGGCACACTGGACCTGTAGATAATCACGTGTCCCCAACAGTCCTTACATTTCTCCTCGACCTGAAGCCGCCTCGTATCCAGGACCTCTGTCAGTAAGCGATCCCTGGCCTCTTTCATTGCCTTCTCCTTCGCGGCCCTCTTTGCCCACATTTTTGCCGTCTCTTCTGCCCGCAGCTTGTCCATTTCTTTTTCTAGACGTTTCTCCTCCTCTATCTGCTGAGCCAGGTATGCCTGATACATCTGCTGCTCTTTCAAGAGCTCTTTCTGCAAAATGGAGAAGACAAGGGGCAAGTTGTAAAAGGAAGAAAAAAGAAAAAGGGCAATTTTACAACAGAAGCCCTAGGTTGATGAAATGTTGATTAACATGGCCACTGATTATTCATTTTTTATATTGTACTTAATGTTTTAACTTCTGCAAATCACCCAGACAGCTTCAGCAATGGGGCCGTATAGAAAAGTAATTAAATAATCATAATAAATATAATATTTATTTATTTACAATATTTGTATACCACTCCATATCTAAAACAGATTATGCTAAAAGGTTTGCAATTTCAAAGTTTCCATCAGCTCCTCAGCCTTCCCCAGATCAATATTTGAAAACTGAAGAATAGCTTCTTACGCCTCCACAACCTACTCTTTTGGGGGCTGATCGAACTGTACCCTTAGCCAGTCAGTAAGCCTCCTAGATGCCCATTCATCTGGTCTGTGTGTCTAGCCATTTTTATTTCTGTGGTGTGGTCCACACTGAGTGAATTGACTGGTGTGTGTCTGGCAGGGAGGCTGATGGGTTGACCGTCTGTCCACTGGCAGGGACTGGTGTTGAACCTCAGGCCCATGGGCTAAATCTGGCCCGCCTGGAGACACACTCTGGCCCTCCGGAGTTCCCCAGATTGCCACTTCCCCTTCCCTTGGTCCCCTGCTTTCCCCTGAGCACGGATTGTCCGGTGGTTTCCTGGCTTTTGTGCATTGTTCTCCCATTATAAATGTTTGAAATGCCTCTCCTAAGGCTTCGTTACTGACAGTAAGAGCCTTAAGATAAAACAGGCTGGTATTTTGGTCCTGCCCCCTATGCCTATAGCCCTGCCCACCACCGGGATGGGACCCGAGAGCTTCTCTGAAATGGAATTTGGCCCTCAAGCTGAAAGAGGTTCAACACCCCTGATGTAAAAGGAAGCTTCTCAGCGGCTGTAGTTCCCACAGCTCCTAAGCCCAGCCAAGTCCTCCTCTTCTCACCCGTCGCCACCTTGCTCTAAGTAAGAGAGAGCCACTGCTTCTGCTGTCCCATTTACTCTTCTTCACAACAGTGCGCGGCCTCACGTTTTTTGGCCCGATGAACAAACACTGGCTGCTGGTGTTATTTTTCCTCTGTACTAAAGGTGAAGATGCTGGGAACAGCTAAAACCAGAGGTGGTGGTGGAGGAGGAGGAGGAGGAGGAGGAGGAGAAGACAGAACTTTAATTGTTCCTTTTGGCAACCCCCTCCCCGCAGTTTCAGGAGTGCAAGTGAGCAGCGCAGCTCTTTTAGCCATGGATGAATCATAGAATCATAGAACAGTAGGGTTGGAAGGGACCTACAAGGCCATCAAGTCTAACCCCCTGCTCAATGCAGGAACCGAAGTCAGAGCATCCCTGACAGATGGCTGTCCAGCCTCATCTTGAATGCCTCCAGCGTGGGAGAGCCCACCACCTCCCTAGGTAATCAGTTCCATTGTCGTCTTGCTCTAACAGTCAGGAAGTTTTTCCTGATGTTCAGCCAGAATCTGGCTTCCTGTAACTTGAGCCCACTATTCCATGTCCTGCACTCTGGGATGAACGAGAAGAGATCCTGGCCTGTGACAACCTCTGTGACAACCTGAAGAGAAAAGACAGCAGGATGGGGGATATTACAGGCACCGAAAGGTTCCTTGCAATGTGGAGAGGTTGGTGGACGTACGAACCAGGACTAACTTTCCACATGCTCTTTTAAAAGAGAATGCACAAAAACAGGCTATGGTTTGCCTGTTCTGGAAGACGCCTTACCTTACTTGGCATCCTCCATATCCAAGAGCTTAGCCCATTTAGATGATCTGTTAAAGCCTTTGCTTTGGGGCAAGCTGTGAATCTCCAAGCATGATAATGGGGTCTAGCTGGGTTTGTTTTATTCTCCCTGCTGTTAAGATAATGCTGCTGATTCATATTTCACTACTGCCTCGGAAGTTTAATGTAAATTTTGTTTGCTTTAAATATTGTTCTCTGCTTGGAGAACTCGTGGACGTTTTTAAAAAGTGAGATTATAAACCCTCAAATAAGTAAATGGAATTTACCAAACTGTTTTTGCTCTTGAACCTGAGCTGCCTTAGAAGCTTACTGAAGCCTCCTCGGTGACAAGATCATTAATGGCAGAGAAGCGACCCCAAAGTCATCTTCCCCACTGTTTCCCATCTTACCCACAGGCCGGAGTTGGGCATATTCTCCATTTATACAGGCCAGCAATTCCACCAAACAAGCTTAGCTGGTGTGCTGCAGAAACGGAGAGGGCCCCCTAAAATGCACCCCACAATCCCCTGCAAGGCAAGGAGTTCTGTGGCTGACATGGAGGGATTCCACCTTGGCAGACAAAGCTATGTGGAAAGGTTCCCTTGAGGTTAGGGAGTTCAAAAACCACTGGGTTAAAACGTGTCCGGATTGCAGGTCCACACGTCTGCATTCAAAACACTTTTTGTCACTTTTTCAGGACGTGTGACAAGGGCAGGGCCCTGGAAAGCTACCCCAGAGCCACCCACGCTACCACGGGGTTAGCCACGTTGCCGCATCCTCCCAAGCCTGAAATACTGTCGCAGAGTCCTGCAGTCAGATCGACAGGGAGCATTTCAGAGCAGGCATCCCTTCAGTTGCTCAACCTAGGTTGCTGCTGCAGCTGTGTCAGTACCAGCCACTCTGCTAGTCATGGCAACATGGATGTGCAGGAGTGGGATGGATGTTTTGCCGTTTACTTTGCTAAGTTTCAAGTATACAACTGTTTGGCCATGACATGCCATTTGGGAGTTGCTGCATTTAGCCTACAACCTGAATTCGCTGTTGGCCTTACTTTCCTTTGCTTTTGGCCCTCGGTGTCCTCGAGGGATTCTTGCAGAGCCCGGTCCAGTATCTTCATATCTAAAGCCAACTCGTCTTGCTTTGCTTTGTTGAGACGCCTGTTCTTCTCCTTCATGGAATCCAGCAACGTGTCTCTGCATTCTCTCAGCTTCCGCCGTCTCTCCATCTCAGCACGTTCATCTTCCAGTTTTAACAGCTGCCGTTCTTCTTCCTGCAATAATGGCAAGAGAGAGGGATTGTTCACTCACACCTTCTACCTTATAACTTCCAATGAAATGGGCTGGATTTAGCATAATGAAACAAGGAACACTGGAAATACTTGTTGCGCATTGTGTGTGTTGTGGGTATGAAACTGGACAGCTGGTCTCAGTCCAAGTAGACATCTGCACAAGGCCTTTAGGGCAAGTCTGCATAGTCTGTGACCCACCCAAGCCAAACACAGCCCAACTGTCATGTATGATGGCCCACCTGAGCCTCCTGGTTTTGTTGCCCGACTGAGACAGCAAGAACATGGGTGATTTTTAAGCTGTGGCAAATCACAAAAAGCCACAATAACACACTATATTCAGCTTGATGGGTCAAAAATTTGTAATGGCCTTTGGCTTGTAAATAAATGGCCAGAGTGGGCCAAAAATTGTGCAGGACCGTTTTAGAGAGTACCACAGCATTAGCCTTGTAAGGAAGTATGTGTGTGTGTGTGTGTATGTGTAGGCTCAGGGCATAATCTGAAAGATGAAGCCGAACAGATTTGGGTATCCTGGTCAGTGCCTGGATACAAGACCTTCTAGGAACCCCATGTATGCTACCTTGAGCTCCCTGTAAGAAAGATAGGAAACACATGTATTGACAGAAGATGTACTTGCAAGTCAATTTCACCTCTCTTTCCAGTAGGCCAAGTTCTTAATCCATCTAGTTTCCCCTCACTATTCAGATTTGAAACCTGAAATTTAAGCCCATCTACCCTGTCACCACCAAAGCACCTGTAAAAGGCGTTGGGGTAATGCCTTCATTTTATCCAGCACCATCCAGCATGGCACAAAATCATGGGGGTTGGGTGGGCCAAGAAGGCCAGCCAGCCATGCCCCCTGCCCAAAGGCAGCACCACTCACATACCCACCAGACGACCCCCCCCCCCAATCTGGACTGTACTGTGTCTTAAGCAGCAGCAAGGCAAGTTCAAGCGAGAAGTGTGATGCACCGCTTTGTACCTAGCAGGTGCCCCTCTCTAAGGAAGTGGGAGGTCATCCTTGAGGCATCTGTGATGGCCTCTGAGATGAGCCACTCAGTGTTCAACAGGAGGGACAACTGCTATGCAATGACTGACCATCATTTCCTGCTAGGTGCTCCAGCTTGCATGGGCAGTGAGTCAGGAGGTTCTCCAGCTGGGAGGGGTCCATGATGACATTCCAGCCCCCAAGCAGCTGGGCTAGGGAGAGCCTAGTCCCCTCAAGCAGAAGAAGCTAGCCATTCCTGACTTGAAGGAAGGTGCTTGGGGGTATTCAAAGACAGTGCGAACATAAGCAGCAGATTAGAAGCTGCCTCGAGTACTCTGGGCTCCCTAGAGAGGGTTATTTTTGCTTCCTAGTCACAGCAGGCAGAGGGGAGGTACTACTATCTGCCGACTTGTTTATCACCTCCACTTGTAGGGAGACCTGGAGCCATGTAGGGTTTGGTTAAATTACGTATGAGTCAGCCTCCATGTACATCATCACACCAAGGCAAGGAAAGACGCCGAGAGAAAGGTTAAGCTGTTGCTTATCCTCACCTCAGATGGAATGAGCCACCTCACATGTTAAGGCTTCGGAAGCTCTACAGAGATGTCAGTCATAGCACTATCTGCCATGGGACCACGGGAAGAGGATCAGCTAACATTTTCAAGGAAACAATTGGCTACATTAGGTCATTTGGGGATAGCGTCTTCCCTAGAAATTATTCTGTGGTTTGAATTTACTTTTGAAAAAGCACAAGTTGGAAAAGCACAACCTGACAGACTGGAAACACTGTTTAAGCACTGACAATCTGACATAAGGGCAGGTTTTAAGTCAGGGGTGGGAAACCTCTTTCAGACCTAGAGGTGAACTCAATTTTGCAGACGCTCTCAGGGGCCACATTCCAGTGGTGGGCAGGGCCAAAGAGAAAAGGGGTGGGACCAAAAAGACACACACACACCCAGCATACAGTAGCTTACAGCTCTAAGCCTTGGGAGAAGCATTTCAAGCTTTTAGAATGGGGAATATACTGCACAGAAACGGAAACTATCAAATGATTGGTGGTTGAGGGAAAAGGTGTGGCCATCTGGACAACCCGGAGGGCCGGACTGGGACTCCAGGAGGGCTGGATTTGGTGCCCGGGCCTGAGGTTCCCCACCCCTGTTTTAATTCCTGCATGACAAATGATCTGAGACTACCGACCCACCAGCCCTGGGGGCAGCACAGCACTTGTGTCTATGGACTGACCCCCATGGGCTGTGATCCACAATCTACTCATTCCAGAATGACCCCAATGAAGCCTGAGTCACACAGGTCTGGAACAAAGGAGGGTGGGCAGGAGGAATGTTAAAGAGTCCAAAATTATCCTCAAGGCGCAGATCAATCATACTTGATTTGTTGTGGGGGGCACGCAGAGGGCGAGCATAGTCCTGTCATAAGCCTATGAACGGCTACTACTCAAGATGGCCAAATGCAATTTCCAAGTTCAGTCACAATACGTCTCCGAGTACAAGTTGCTAGGGAGTAATAGTGGGAGAGGGCTATTGCCTCTCTTTGCTTCCCCAGGGCCACTGGCTGCCCCTGTGGGAAACAAGACACTGGGCTGGATGAAGCTTTGGTCTGATCCGGCAGGGCTCTTCATACGTTTTTAAGGAAGGGGCCGTAGCTCAATGGTGGAAGACATGCTTTGCGGCTCCGTCCCTGGCATCCCCACTCCCAGGTCTCAGGTGATGGGAGTGGTCTCTTCCTGAGACCTTGGAGAGCTGCTCCCGAATCAGAGTAACCAATAGTGGGCTAGAAGGATCAGTAGTCAGAGCTGGTACGAGGCAGCTTCCTATGTACCTGATCAAATAGCAGCAACTTTGCTGCAGGTCAACTACAGCTAAGTTTTCTGCATTGATCAGCCATAGCTGCTTACCAGGATGGGAATCAACAAGCCAATTTGACTGGGACAATGCTCCAACTCTTCCCACTCCAGGGTAGCTGAAGCAACACCTCCCCAAATCCTACGGAGATGGGAGCTACACCAAACAAGAGTGTAAGGAGATGTGAGAATGTTGCACAGGGATAAGCATCCCCTAACCAGGATGGTTAACTCTGGGGTCAGGAAAGCCATCCTCCAACTAGCATCATGAAGATTTCCTCCCTTTACCTTCTGGGGCATCAGGGACCATCAGAACTTGAACACTGTGTTACACAGACCTGCATTTCATGCAATGGAATGCCTCAATGGTCAGATTTTGCTCATGCTTACATATTTATGACTGCTACAACTGGAGTCTGAAAAGAATTTCAACATGTCAGATTGGCCCATAAGCCTTATGGGGGAAACGAAGAGGCTTGTTGTGCGCATCCTGTCTCACTTGCTTGAGCCACAGGGGGTCCAATGTTAGGCAGTCACCTTGCAGTCCATCTCTGATTTCCTACTCTTTGTGGCACACTATGATCTGGACTGCATAGGCAGTCTCCTCATGTGCTGGTCCTGTCTTTGGGCAAAGAGCTGGACTATATGGCCTTTAAATAACTCCCAAAGATCCCATGGCACACTGATTGTGCTATCTATGATTTCCAAAAGCAGATTAGGTGGGAAAGGCCCCTGGCAGCTAGCAAAAACAAGGCAAAGTCAACCTGCTTTGTCTGTGCTAAGGAGCCCCTTCACACAACAGCAAGTAGGGAACCAGCTACCTTACCATCAACTTAGCCTCTTCTTCCTTCAGTCGTCTCGCCTCTGCCTTCTGGGCCTCTGCCACAGCTCTCTGGGTGTTAAGCATGTTAATCATGGCGTCATCCCGACGTGATCTTTTCTGGGCTTCCTCCATGGCCCGTTTCTCCTTAGCCAACCTGTCCTCTTCCCAGAGAGCTGCAAAAGTTGCCTCCTCCCTCTCTTTTTGCTTCTTCAGTTCCTCCTTCAGGGCCAGCTGGGCCAGCCGGTCTTCACACACCTCCATCAAGTGTTTCTTGCTCCACTGTGTCCGTGCTTCCTCGCAAGATTCCCTGAGTCACAGGTAAGGAGAGAAAAGAAGAAAGTCTTCAGAGGAATACATAGATAGTAGATTTTACATGCACTGTGTATCTCAGCCTTCTCCAACCTGGTGTCTTCCTGATGTTTTGGACTACAACTCCCAGCATTTCTGACTACTAGTCATGCTAGGTGGGGCTGATGGGAGTTGAAATGCAAAACATCTGGGGAAGGCTGGTATATGCAAAAGGAATACATAGTTTTATATCTAGAAAAATACCTGTCTAGACATAAAACAAAGTTAGAAAATAGTAGTTATATAGATGTATAGTTGTGCAACAGAAGAAAGAATACACAGTCTGAAGGTTTAGATCAGGGTGGGCAACGTGTGGCCCTCACTGTCCCCTGCTACTGTGCTGCCAAAACTGGTGATGGCAGCAAAAACATGGCTGGTTTGCGGTGAAAAATAGCCAGCAAACTGCTAAGGAAGCCTAAGAGCACAATCCTATAGATTATGCCCCCCCTTAGAAGGAAGCCTTCAATCTCGGAGGCTGTTGAGTATCTGATGCTCTGCTGGGCTGCTGCCAGCAGGGCGGGAGGAATGACAGAGGTGATTTTTGCCTCTCCATCCTCCTTTTACAAGATTTTCCTCTAGACAGACCTTTGAGCCCATCTAGAGAAGGCATGCTGGTAGGGGCAGTGCCAAGGCTGGAGATACAAGAATATATAGGATACAAAAAAATACGTAGGATTTCTTGTGTCCTGGCCTCTCTGCTCCACTCCCTGCCCATCAGAATGCCCCCTTTTCCTTCCCTCCGAGGCCGCATTTGTGACCTCAGGAAGGGGCCAGTGCAGTTCTTTCCACAGCAGCTGCAAGGGAGTGGGGGAGAAGAAACAGAACTCAGAAGCCCCCTTCCAAGGTTATAGCAGTGTCTACAGCCTCAGGAGAGGGACTCCGAACAAACCTATGTTCCCTGGGACACTCTTCCAGGGTCCACAGGATTTCTCTTGAAAGCATCCAAATCTCACTTTGAAAACAAGTGAGATTTGGACACGTTAGGCTTCCTTAGCTGTTTGCCATCAATTTTCAGGAGCAAACCAGTGATGCTTGTTTTTGGTAGCCCTGAGCATGGCCCGTGGGGAAGGTCCAGTGGGGCAAAAATGGTCCCCCAGCCTCCTGAAGCCCACCTGTCAAGGGGGCCTTCCAATAGGCTGAATTTGAAGACCACTTTGGATGTTCTCCAGAAGCAACAAGACAGGAAGAGTGACTGGCCCACGCTTCCTACTTCTGGGTTTGGGGTGAAGGAAGGGAGGTGTGAATTCTCCTTCAGAAGTGATCCAGAAGTGTGGAGAGGAAGCTTGTGTCACTCACATTTCCTCCCTTACAGCTTCTGGAGAACATCCACTTCTGAGGTGGTCCTGAATGACACTGCCCAAGACTGGCTGAAAGAACTGCAGAGAGAAGAGGCCTGTTAGCACCCTCTCTTTCCTGGTATTTGATTGGCTAGGGAAGAATAATGTTACAGCCTCCTATCTTTAGCATTTTGGACTGACAAAGCAAGGAATCCCCATTACTGCTGCATTCACTACTTAGGATCTAGCCTGTGCCTTGTCCCAATCCTTGTCTATGTGGCTTGCTGTCTTGAACCAGCCAGTTTTTCCACTGTAGGGCACAATCTGATGCATGTTTAGATAGAAAGAAGTCCTACAACTCCCAGCATTCCCCAGCCAACATGATTGGCTGGGGAATGCCAGGAGCTGCATGATTTTTTCTGTCTAAACGTGCATAGGATTGCACCCTTAGTTTTCTTTGATGTGAATATCTGTTTCTCTCTTGCTGTTTTCTGGATCCTGTCTTGTTAGGGAGCAATCCTATGGCCACTAGATGCTGTCTAGAGGGCTATAGGATTGTTCAGTTCCCAGAAACTGTGTTCCCTGCCCCCTCTCCCACCCCTGCTGTTCTGTCTGTGGTGCCTACATCTCCACACTCAGAAAAGGAGGGCGGAGACAGGGAAAAGGGAGTGGTCCCAGAGGTGGGGAGGGGAGGAGACCATGGAAGCTGCTTTATGCACCTTCCTATTGGGTCTCTAGGTCCCTTCCCTCCCCCTCCCTGAAGCTGTACCTAGACAGGCAAAATGGCCCATCTATGCAAAAATGCAGGGCAGCTGGAGCATGGAGGAGGGGATCCCCTCTGTGCTCCAGCCACCCTGCATAGGATAGCCCAGATCGTGCCCTTTTATTGTACATTGCCTTAGGTGTTATCACTGAAAAGGCGATGTGCAATTTTTGATGAATGAATAAAGAACGAAGAATACGATTTGAGCATATGGCATGTAATATGTTGCTCACTCCTGCACAGTGCAGCCTCAAGATTTGGGGGTTGGGGTTGGGGTGGAGGGCAAGATGATTGTTTAGAGAGGGCAGGTGAACAGGTGCAACAGCACGAAAGAGGAGCAGGATGAGGGGGTTCTGGGGATAAGTGGTGGGCCCCTTGCTGGGGTGTGGACCTCAGCAGATGCCCATGGATGTGCCTGCACTAAATGTATTCCTTGTCCTGTATGATGTGGCTAATATTGGCTGAAGGGCAGAAAAGAGGGCCTTTTCTGCTGTGGCACCCCAGCTGTGGAATGACCTCCCTAGTGAGGTTTGCCTGGCACCTATGTTGTATTCCTTCCGGCGCCAGGTGAATACCTTTTTATTATCCCAGGCATTGTAGTATTTTAGCTTTCTAGTCTTTTAGCTTTGCTGTTTTAAATCTGTGTTTTAAATCTCTGCACGGCTGCTAGGTTTTATTCTGGCTGAATTGTTATATTGTGGTTTTAATGCTTTTATATTTTTGTATTGTTTTACTGTGTACTTTTTGGTTTTAATTTTTGTGAACCGCCCACAGAACTTTGGCTATTGGGCAGTATAGAAATGAAATAATAAATAAATAAATTGTTTTTTAAAAAAAACATCTTTGGCTTTGGACATGCAGGATTCTGCCTCAGAGCAGGCAACAGAACTGAGCAGCCCTTCAGATTTCCAGGCAGAGCCTTCCCAGTCTCATATATCTAATCTCCCTCTCTCTATCTAAGCAAATAGGGGGAAAAAACAAGGCACAGATATCTGCAACAACGTTTTTCATGTGGCACTTTCATAATGAGTCTTATGAACCAGCTACAGGAACTTATGAAAGTGCTGGACTAGTCGTTGCCCAAGTGAGAAGCCCAAAAAACAAAAACCCAATAAAAATTACTGACCCTTTGAGAAAAAACACTGTCATTTAAAGGAACAGTTCTAAAAACTGACTCTTGGCTTGCATGCATGTGTCACTGAGAGTGATTGGCTCAGCTGGCGCGGTGCCCCACTCGCTTATCAACAGTGGCACTGTGTGTGTGTGTGTGTGTGTAAAATACGAGGGCTGAATGGACATTCCCGCCTCTTAGCGGAAACTGGGCTGGAGTCAGGGGTTGGCATTGCTGGGCACTTGCCAAGGCCCACACCTCACTAGGGGCTCACTGCCAATCCCTGGAGCTCCTGGCCCTGCTCCTCCACCTCCTTGCTGTCGCTGTCTATATTTACCTGTTCTCCTGGAGACCCCAGAGCTGCTCAGTGACAGAGCACCTGCCTTTGCATGCAGAAGGTCCCAGGTTCAATTCCTGGCATCTCCAGGTAGGGCTGGAAATATTCCTGCCTGAAACCCTAGAGAGCTGCTACTAGTCAGTGTCAACAATACTGGGCTAGATGGACCAAGGGTCTGACTCAATTTATTTATTTATTAAATTTATTACTCACCCATCTGGCTGGTCACCCAGCCACTCTGGCCGATGTACAACAATAAAAACAGTTTATACAATAAAATTCAACATTAAAAACATCACATTTCTAAAATTACCCTAGCCCACCCTAAATGCCTGCCTGAACAACCACGTTTTTAATGCGTGGCAGAAGCTCATTAAAGAGGGGGCATGGCGGAGTTCCCTAGGGAGGGAGTTCCACAGAATGGGGGCCACCACAGAGAAGGCCCTCTCCCTCGTCCTCACCAGCCTAGCTGTCCTGGCTGATGGGACAGAGAGAAGGCCATCCGAGGCTGATCTTGTTGAGCGGCCTATCTGGTATTGCTGGAGGCGCTCCTTGAGATAGCTGAGCTGGAACCGTATAGGGTTTTAAAGGTCAAAACTAACACCTTGAATTTGGCCCGGAAAACTACTGGTAGCCAGTGCAGCTGCTTCAGCACTGGAGTGATGTGATCTCGCCAGCGGCTGCCTTTAATCAGGCAAGCTGCCGCGCTCTGTACCAGCTGCAGCTTCCGAACTGTCTTCAAGGGTAACCCCACGTACAGCGCATTACAGTAGTCTAAACGAGAGGAGACCAGGGCATGTACTACCGATGGGAGCAGATGGTCGGGAAGGAAGGGGCACAGCCACTGTATCAGATGGAGTTGGTACAGCGCTGTCCGGCTCACAGCCGATGCCTGAGCCTCCATGGACAGCTGGAAGTCTAAGATGACCCCCAAGCTGCGGACCTGGTCTTTCAAGGGTAACTGTACCGCATTCCACACCAGGTCAACATCCCCCAACATCCTCTTGTCTCCCACCAAAAGTACCTCGGTCTCGTCAGGGTTCAGCTTCAGCTTGTTCCTCCCCATCCAGCCACTCACTGTCTCCAGACATTTGGACAGGGATTCTACAGCCAATCTTGGTGAAGATTTGAACGAGAGGTAGAGCTGCGTATCATCCGCATACTGATGACGCTGCACCCCAAACCTCCTGATGATAGCCCCCAGCGGCTTCACATAGATGTTAAATAGCATCGGGGAGAGGATGGAACCCTGTGGCACCCCACAAGTGAGTGGCCACGGGTTCGAAACCTCCTCTCCCAGTGCTACCCTCTGGTACCTGCCAGAGAGGAAGGACCGGAACCACCGTAATACGGTGTCTCCATTGCCCAACCCCTCCAGGCAGTCCAGGAGGATACCGTGGTCAACGGTATCAAAAGCCGCTGAGAGGTTGAGGAGAACAAGGAAGGAGCATTCGTCCCTATCCAGAGCCCTCCTCATATCATCCACCAAAGCGACCAAGGCCATTTTTGTCCCATGCCCAGGCCTGAAGCCTGACTGAAATGAATCTAGATAATCGGCTTCTTCCAAGTGTGCCTTCAACTGCATCACCACCACCTGCTCAATCACCTTGCCCAAAAATGGCAGATTTGAGACTGGGCGAAAGTTGTTCAGAACTTGGGGATCCAAGGAGGGCTTTTTTAAAAGCGGTCTTATCACTGCCTCCTTGAGGGCTGATAGCATCACTCCCTCCTCAAGGGAGGCGTTCACCACCGCCTTGATCCCCTCACCCAACCTCTCTCTGCAGCTCATAATGAGCCAAGATGGGCAAGGATCAAGTAAGCAGGTGGTCGGCCTTACAGGCGAAAGCACCTTGTCCACTTCATCAGAAGGAAGAAGCTGGAACCGATCCCACAAAACCGGTGTGCCACAGACCGCCTCCTGCTCACTAACTGTATCCACAGCACACAGAATAACACTCCTAATCCAATCAATTTTATCTGCAAAGTGCCTTGCCAAGGCCTCACAGGAGGCCTTAGAATGCTCCAGTGGTTCAGGAGCCACAGGACCGACCAGGCTCTGGACCACTTGGAACAGCCTCCTGGGACAGCACTCTGCAGACACGATAGAGGCAGCATAATATTCCTTTTTTGCTGCCTTCACCACCATGTGATAGGCTGAAGATACAGTTCTAGCCCGTATCTGATCGCCTTTGGAGCGAGACTTCCGCCACCAGCGCTCTAGCCGTCTCACCTCCTGTTTCAGAGCTCGTAACTGCGGATGGAACCATGGTGCAGTCTGAGCCCTGTTCAGGGGGAGAGGGCGTTTCGGAGCCACCCGATCTAATGCCCCAGTGATTGCAGCATTCCAGCCACCCACCAGAGTCTTGACCGAGTGGCCGTTGGCGTGCTCCAGAGAATCCCCAAGCGTGTTCAGGAATCCATTTGGATCCATAAGACGCCTGGGGTGGACCATTTTAATGGGTCCTCCACCCCTGCGGAGGGGTTGTGGAACCGAGAAGTCCAATTTAAGGTCACTTCCAATGTTTCTCCAAGCGACCATGCAGTGAGAGGAGGAAGGAGGAGCAGGAAACTCCCCATCCCTTGTGTAGATTGGACCCAGAGCAAGAGGCACGCAGATAAGCAGCAACAACAGTGGTGAGAAGGAGGAGGTGGGCACACTGAGAGCAACTTGCCCAAGGGCCCTCACCCTCCAAAATGCAGAACCTGCACTGAGCAGGAAGGTTGTCCTAACTGACCTTTCTGCACCTTCCATCCCTATGGCTCTATGACATATTCTTGCCAACCAACCATATCACATAAAGCAACTCAAGCAAATCTGGAGAACACTTTTACAAATCCTTATGCTGCTGCTTCCCAGGGGAAGGGGAATGCTAATAGGCATCTGCTGTCAATCCAGATTTAATTTGGAGATGCAGCAGTTTTTCACTGACTCTGCAAATAAAATCCAAAGCTTCGTTGCTGATCAGTAGAATATGTCCAAAAGAGACAAATGATGCAACACAGAAGTGACACACTTTATATAAATAATTGTTGTACTGCACAAAATGGAGTGCATGTTGTGAACTAAGGGTACAATCTGTCTGAAGTTCTCCTCTGGAAGTCTCTTTCAAAGGAATGGGACAGCACAAGCGAACTACTGAACAAGGGCTAAAGACATGAATATCACATCTACTTTGGCCCTGAGCATAATACAGCTCCCTATATTCACCTGCTATTTCTAGTGCAGAAAAATCTACTCTTTCATAACTTTTAATTTGGGGTTTATTTAATACAACTCAATGATTCTGAAAATCTTAACTAGTGTTGTCTTTCCACCCTCAACCCAGCCACTTTATTCCCAGGCCCAGTCAGCAATTTTGTTGTCTGAAAGCATCAGAAATCCTGAATTCACATAATACAAAGCATTCAAAATGCTACTAAGGGAAAGGAGATTAACAGCACAACCCTATGCATGTTTACTCAAATATAAGTTCCACTGTGTTCAATGGGGCTTACTCCCGGGAAAGTGTGCACAGGTTTACAGCTTAAAACTTGGTTATCCAGTCCATATGACTATAACACAGAAGGCAAAGGCAGGAGTCTTGGGCCATAAGGAAAGCCCCCAAACCGACAGATGGGTAATATCTTTCTTGGGACTAAAGCATCACAAAATTGTGAGCAAGCTTTCAAGTTCCTCAGAATTCTTCCTTAGATTGGATGCTACACAAAGCAGGAGGTGGCATCCAACCTGATTAAGAGTTCTGGAAAACTCAAAAGCTTTCTCACTATTTTGTGCCATTTTGGTTGGTCCTAATTAAAAAAAGGGGTGGGCAACTTGTGGTCCTCCAGATGTTTTGGCCTACAACTCCTATCAGCCCTAGCCAACATATTCAATGGTAAGGGATCATGGGAGTTGCAGACCAAAGCATGTGGAGGGACACAGGTTGCCCACCCCTGTCATAAACAGTATTGCCCAACTGTGGTTTAGGAATATAACCGACATCTAAAAGTCAAAGTAAGAGTTAAATCAAAAAGTTAGCCAAGGCAGTAATTTCTAATACAAAACAACTCAGTAATTGCTTGATTTTATCAAAATAAGTCCTCCAAAGCAGCTTTTACAGCACCAATAAAGATCTGCTCCCCCAGATGGTTCTTTGACTATTTCACTTTGCTGTCCTAAGCTCCTTTACTATAGAGAGATTGGCAATTTTAATGTTGCTTCCAGAAGCCAGATTTGTGCCCTTCGCCAACACTTATCCATTTTTATGGGACCAAGGCAGAATCATTGACTACTGCCTCTGCTGCAAGAAGTGACAAGTTATTACATGAGGAAGAAGAGATAATGATAAAGATAATAAAGAGTCTGTTTCCCGCCTCCCAGCTGAGCAGAGCGGAGCAAGCTGCTCCAGCTGGTCCAGGGACTACAGAAGCAGGCAAGCTCCCAGAGAGCGAGCGACCAGGGGGAGCAAACAGGAGTTGGGCAGGGGAGTTCGGCAGGGGAGGCTAAGGGGGAGGCCCCTAACGTTTTTTTTAATTATTTTTATTTTTTATTTTAACTAACTTTTTTCCATTTATTTGTCTTGTAACACACACTTTCACACCAGTGGGACTCTGCTTTTAACCTCTACTGAGTAGAGGAGCAGGCACAGGCTAGTCTAGAACAATCACAAAGCTAGACACAAAAAGGGAAAAGAGGCTATGGAAGGACAAGACTCTCCAGTGGTGGTGACCTGCAAGGTGTGTGCAATGTTTGTTTTCTTGCCTGAGAACAACATGGCCTACACCTGCAACAAGTGCAAGTTGATCACGCTGCTGGAGGAAAAAGTAAGTGGACTGGAGCGGCGACTGTCGACCCTCCGGGGAATAAGAGAACACGAAGAGTTCTTGGACAGAATGGGGGAACTACAGCAGCAAAGGGCAGACCAGAAGCTTGAAGAGCAACAGCAAGATGAGGCAGTGGGAAATGCTGAGGTGAAGAAAAATGGAGTAGAGGATACTCCTTGGAAAAGGGTGACAGTTAGGAGAAGAAGAACTAGACGCCACTCTGCACCAGTGGAAGCAGTGGAGCTGTGGAACCGATTCCAGGTACTTGTGGATGAGACTGGAGGACAGCCTGCAGAGGAAGAATCACAGGGGAACCTGCATGAGAGTAAGCAAGAGGCTAAAGGTCAGTCAAACAGAGGCGATGAAACCCAGGCCTACAAGAAGAAGAAGAGAAGAGTGGTAGTAGTGGGAGACTCCTTGCTGCGTGGGATCGAGACCCAAGTATGTCACGAAGACCCATGGACTCGCCAGGTATGTTGTTTCCCGGGAGGACAGATTAGAGATGTGACTGAAAGGTTGCCTGCACTCATAAAGCCCACTGACAGGTATCCCTTTCTTCTCATCCATGTGGGAACAAATGATACCGCCAAGCGGAGCTACAAAGAGATCACGTCAGACTTGGAAGCTTTGGGAAGGAAACTCAAGAACTTTGGGGCCCAGATAGTTTTCTCATCCATCCTTCCAGTAGTTAGAAGAGGGATAGAAAGGGAACGAAAAATACTCTGGGTGAATGACTGGCTACAAAGGTGGTGCTGACGAGAGAGATTTGGATTCTGGGACCATGGGCTATACTTCCTGGAAGATGGGCTGTTGGCTAGGGATGGGTTGCACCTCACAAAGGCTGGGAAGAATGTGTTTGGCCACAGCATGAAGAACTTCATCAGGAGGGCTTTAAACTGAATCCTACGGGGAAGGGAGATGTAATGTTGGGGGTAACAATGGACATAGGCGCATGCACTGCAATGGAGAGAACAGCTCTGATAGCGCCCAATAATAGTCTTCAGACACATGTAGGAAGAAAGCCAGACTATGAAGCACATGGTCTTCGATGTCTATATACTAATGCCCAGAGTATGGGAAACAAACAGAACGAACTTGAACTCTTAATACAAGAGGGAAATTATGACCTGATAGGTATAACTGAGACTTGGTGGGATGACTCTCATGACTGGAATACAGCAATTGAAGGATATAACTTGTTCAAAAAGAACAGGAGGAACAGAAAGGGAGGTGGGGTTGCACTGTATGTGAAAAATACATATCTCTGCACAGAAATACAGGAGGAGGAGCTTGGTAGCCCCATCGAGAGCATCTGGGTTGAAATAAATGGAGCAAAGAATAAAAGGAACCTGGTGGTCGGAGTCTACTACCGGCCACCCAATCAAGGAGAAGACAAGGATGAAACTTTTGAAAAGCAAATAGCCAATGTTTTAAGGAAGCATGATGTAGTAGTAATGGGGGACTTCAATTTCCCCGATATTTGTTGGGAGACAAATTCTGCAAAACATGGCCCCTCCAGGAAATTCCTGACTTGTGTGGCGGATAACTTCCTCCTACAGAAAGTAGAGGAAGGAACTAGAGGATCGGCTATCCTTGACTTGATCCTAACCAACAGAGATGACTTAGTGGATAAAGTAGCAGTTACAGGAACTCTGGGGGAAAGCGACCATGTTGTACTTGAGTTCTTGGTTCTAAGGGAAGCAAAAGCAGAGTGTAGTCAAAAGCGTACCCTGGATTTTAGGAAAGCTGATTTTCATAAACTCAGAACAATGATCAGTAAGGTTCCATGGCAAGCGATGCTAGCGAGAAAAGGAGTCCAAGATGGGTGGGAGCTTTTAAAAAAGGAAATTCTCAAGGCACAATCACAAGCAATTCCAACAAGAAGAAAAGGTGGAAGACAACAGAAGAAGCCAATGTGGCTTCACAAAAAGCTTAGGGATGACCTGAAAACAAAAAAGGACACATATAGGAAGTGAAAAGAAGGCCAAGTAACAAAGGAAGAGTACAGGCAGATAGCACAGAATTGCAGGGATGGCGTCAGGAAGGCTAAAGCTGAGAATGAGCTGAGGTTAGTAAGATATGTTAAAAACAACAAAAAGGCTTTCTTCAGCTACGTGCATAGTAAAAGGCAGAGGAAAGAAATGGTGGTTCAGCTATTAAATAAGGATGGCAAAACGATAACAGATGACAAAGAAAAGGCAGAGGTGCTCAGTCTTCTCCCAAAAGAGGGTCTATGACCCCCCTGGCAAAGGCGAAGTACAGGCTGAAGGGGCAGGATTGCAGCTTGAGATCGACAGGCATATGGTCAAGGAACACCTCATTACTTTGAATGAGTTCAAATCTCCAGGGCCAGATGAACTGCATCCTAGAGTCATAAAGGAACTGGCAGAAGAACTCTCAGAACCGCTGTCTATTCTCTTTGAGAAATCATGGAGGACGGGGGAAGTGCCAGATGACTGGAGGAGGGCTAACGTTGTCCCTATCTTCAAAAAGGGTAAAAAGGAGGAACCTGGGAACTACAGACCAGTCAGTCTGACATCAATCCCTGGGAAAATTCTGGAGCAGATCATAAAGCAATCCACCTGGAAGCACCTTGACAACAATGCCGTGATTACTCGAAGCCAACATGGATTTGTCAAAAACAAGTCCTGCCAGACAAATCTGATCTCATTTTTTGATCAAGTCACCTCCCTTGTAGACCATGGGAATGCTGTAGACATCATATACCTCGACTTCAGCAAAGCTTTCGACAAAGTGCCCCATGATATCCTGATGAGCAAACGAGCTCAAAGTGGGCTAGATGAAACAATGATCCGGTGGATCCACAGTTGCCAAAGAATCGGACTCAAAGAGTGCTTATCAATGGGACCTTCTCAAGCTGGGGAGAGGTAACGAGTGGGGTACCTCAGGGCTCAGTCCTGGGCCCAGTGCTCTTCAACATTTTTATTAATGATTTGGAGGAGGAGGTGCAGGGAATGCTGATCAAATTTGCAGATGACACAAAATTGGGAGGGATAGCTAATACTTTGGAAGACAGAAACAAAATTCAAAGTGATCTGGATAGACTGGAGCGCTGGGCAGAAAACAACAGACTGACATTGAATAGGGACAAATGCCAAGTTCTGCACCTAGGAAAAAGAAACCAAATGCACAGTTACAAGATGGGGGATACGTGGCTCAACCACACTACAAGCGAGAAGGATCTTGGAATTGTTGTCGATCACAAGCTGAATATGAGCCAAAAATGTGATGTGGCTGCAAAAAAGGCCAATGCTATTTTGGGCTGCATTCATAGAAGCATCGCTTCCAAATCCCCGGAAGTACTAGTTCCCCTCTACTCAGCACTGGTTAGGCCTCATCTGGAGTACTGTGTCCAGTTCCGGTCACCACACTTTAAGAAGGATGCAGACAAACTGGAGAGGGTTCAGAGGAGGGCAACAAAGATGATCAGGGGACTGGAAACAAAGCCCTATGAAGAGAGACTGAAAGAACTGGGCATGTTTAGCCTTGAGAAGACTGAGGGGAGACATGATAGCACTCTTCAAGTACTTGAAAGGTTGTCACAGAGAGGAAGGCCAGGATCTCTTCTTGATCATCCCAGAGTGCAGGACACGGAATAATGGGCTCAAGTTACAGGAAGCCAGATTCCGGCTGAACATCAGGAAAAACTTCCTGACTGTAAGAGCAATATGACAATGGAACCAATTACCTGGGGAGGTGGTGGGCTCTCCCACACTGGAGGCCTTCAAGATGAGGCTGGACAGCCATTTGTCAGGGATGCTCTGACTTGGATTCCTGCATTGAGCAGGGGGTTGGACTCGATAGCCTTGTAGGCCCCTTCCAACCCTACTATTCTATGATTCTATGATATGCCTTTATGCCCATTTTAAAGGCATTCTAATTTTCTAAAATATACATATATAGATAAGGAATGTTCCCGAAGGCTAGAATGGTGATGTTATAAGCAAGCCGCCACGGAGGGGTAACCAAATGATAGTCCGGGAAGAGCAAATAAAACGAAACAGCGAAGTGATGTATTTAAGAGAACCATAAAACAACCTCCCCACCCACCACCTTTCCAATGAACCATGTTCAGAGCAGCAGAAATCATTACTGGCAACCCCTCAACTTCATACATTCTTTTAGGACCAAACACTGAGCGGGCACTAGACAGTACATAGCACAGGGAATTAAAAGTTCTTCTGAGCCAGAACAACCACTCCCACAGAGCAGGCACATTTCTGTGTAATTCCCTGTTCTGGCCTTGCTGCCTTCCACTTCAGTGAAGATATGAGGGGGTGCAGAATCACGCCCACTGGCCACACCCACAATGACAGCATGCACGGGAAGGGGAAGGACCATGGTTCAGTGGCAGAGTGCAAGCTCTGCATGCAGATGGCCCAAGTTCAATTCCTGGAATCTCCAGGTAGGGCTAGGCAGGAGTCCTGCCTGAAACTCTGGAGAGCCGCTGCCAGTCAGTATTGACCAGACTGGGCTAGATGAACAAATGGTCTGACTCCGTATAAGGCAGCTTCTGATGTTCCTATGTTGGCCACTCACCCCTAGCGGCCATGCACTTGAAGTTAGCGATAAAGGGCTCTGTGTGCATGCAACTGTACACATGTGGGATCTTCCTCACGATCAGGAACCCCGAGTGGCTCAGGTTTCTCAATCTTGATAAAGAGCTAAAGGCATTTTGGGTCTTGCTAGCGCCAAGAGCATGGCTGCTTGGGTTGTGGCCAGCGGGCTTGATTCTGCTTCTCTCTCACATGCTCATGTGAAGACCCTTCCTACCTCCCACTCTGGAAAAAAACAGACATTAATTGAAATCTGTATCATGTAACAGCTACATTCCCCCCTCCCGCATTTTTACTCTAGAGTAGGCGGAAGGCTCCTGCTCTGGATTGGGGCTCCAGCTTGCGGAGCTAGGAGGGCTTTTAAAATCTGGATTGGCCCCCTGCGCCTATTCTAAAGTAACAAAACAAAAACAAAAAGACATAACTTGTAGATGTGGATTTCAAGTCATGTCTGTTTTGGCCCTCTTCATCCTTAAAAGTGAAAATCCATGGGCTGACGAAACTACCTTCCCCTCGCTTTCTGGCAGGGCCACTCTGTTTATGATCCACTTACCTGAACTGCTGCTCTTTTTTTTCAGCCACCAGCTTCCGCCTAGCTTCTTCCCTCTGCTCTCTTAGCTGTTTGGCTCTCACCCTCATATTTATTCGCCTGTCCTCCATGGTTTCTTCCTGCGATTCCAGTTCAGCAACGTAGCCCTTTTCCTCAGCTTCCAGGAGATCCCGAAGCCTGGAAAGAGTTAATTATAAAATCCAGTCACATCAGACACTTTTCAAGCTGAACTACGAGATCTTTATAGAATTTGTCTGAATTCAGTGCTTGCACGTGTGGAAGAAAGCTCCAAAAATGGGAGGAAAGGAGTATCTGTGTCTATCTCAAAAAATGAACTGACAATGCACCTGTAAAGTTCAGTAGCCCAGCTGTCCTCCAGATGTGTTAGACTACAACTCCCAGCATCCCCAGCCAACACATCTGTACAGCACCAGATTGGGGAAGGCTGAGCTAGCTGGTGACTTGAACAGCTGAAATATGCTTGTAAACATATTTGCTGCCCCAATGCCTCTGGCGCCTGCCACTCCAGGAACCAAAACACTGTTCAGAGACAGCTGCAGCTTGGGCGAGGAAACCCTACTCTGGCAGCCATTTCCAAGCCAGGGTTATTTTCTCCGAGATCTGCCATAGCCCAGAGATTCAGAATAGGGTGGCCAAGAGGAAAAGAGCTCAGGGCTCCTGCACCTTTAATAGTAGTGCAGAAGAGGGAATTTCAGCAGGTATAGCTTGTCATACAGGCTATACCTGTAGAAATTGCCTCTTCTACACAATTATTAAAGGTGGAGGAGTCCTGTCCTCTGTTTCACCTGGCCACCCTAATTCAGAAGCTGAATAGCAGCTGGAACATCTGAAGTCTGGGGGGGAAACTCCTATACATCTTTGGTCCCTCCCCAGTAAGTCTTATCTATTGTGTTATATTTTAAATATATTTTAAACCACCTTGAGAAGTTGAGTTAGGGGGCGAGGGCACAAACAAACATTAATTTTGGGCCCAAATCCTACTTCTGAGCTCACTGTGTGGCCTTGGGTCAGCTCCCCCCTTTTTGAAATAGGAATGAAGTAGTGATGCCAAAGTAAGGCTTACTTAATTACCTCAATCCTGAAGGTCAGGGATGGCCAAAATCTGTATTTGGGGGGGGGGGGCCTCTATTCTTCAAGGATTGGTTTGGGAGCCAGAAGTATACTTTAATCTTTTTCTTCAAATTCACCCTCAAAACCAACGTTTTCTGTTAATCCTTTGGTGTTATTTATTTAATTGCATTTTTATCTTTCAAGGAGCTCAAGGGATTCTGCATGGTTCTCCCCCTCACAACCCTGTGAGGTAGGGTAGGCTGAGAGAGGGCAACGGATCCAAAACCACCCAGTACGCTTCATGAGTGACTCAGGATTTGAACCTGGGTCTCCTTGGTCTTAGTCCGGCACTCTATTACACCCCAGAGACTCACTGTCTTTCTCTCTCTCTTTTGCCTCATGCCCAATCCCCAACTGAAGCATAGCATAAAGTACATGTCCTCCTGGTCTGTCAAAATTTAGGAACACTGGAAGCTGCCTTATACCAGGCAAGACATTTGTCCATCTAGTCCATTATCATCTACACCAGCCTTCCCCAACGTGGTGCCCTCCCGACGTGCTGGATTGCAAGTCTCAATCATTCCCAGCCCGCATTGGCCAGGGATGGGGGAAGGCTGATCTACACATGACTGACAGCAGCTCTTCAGGATCTCAGACAGAGCTTTTCCCCTGAACCTTTTAACTGGAGACTGCAGGGACTGAGCCTGAGGCCTTCCACATGCAAAACATGTACTCTTACCACTGAGTTATAGGCCCCTGCCCATTGTAAGACTGCAGTCTCCTCAGGGCAGGGAGCTGTCTCTTTTTTATGTCTCTCTGTAGAGTGCATCTGCTCTGATGGTGTCACCTGAACAACAGCAATAATAAATGTTTCCATATTTATTTTGGGTTTGTCCCCTCAAGGACTAGCTTAGTGACCTTAAAGGGTATTTAAAACCTTATTCCCCCCTCCTCTAAATGTAAGTGCAGGAAACTGAGACTGAATCATCAGCAACTTAGGCCTGCTAGCTCAACTGGCTTCGGCTACCTCTCTCTCCTCTCCTCTTCCCCAGCCAGGTAGGCCTGCATTTCGGTGTCAACCCTCTTCTGTACAAGCTGGTGGAGCCGTTTGCGTTGGTTCAGATCCTCCCTTTCGTTGATCTGGAGGCCGATGAGATGGGCCTTTGCCTGCAGCTCAGCTTCATGGCGCTTGATTTCTTGGTCCCTCCAGAGAAGTAATTGCTTTCCAACAAGATTTGGTTTGGGAAACTTGGCCCTCTGTAAGAGGAAGCATACCTTTAGTCAGAGGAGTCCAAAGGAGATTTTGCATCGAGCATCATTTTCAAGGGGATTTTCAATATATGCATGTGTTATCACCCAACAATGTTTTGTGAATGACAATTGTTAAGGTACTTATCACTGTCTGTACTTTTTGCATTTTGATTCCATCTGACAAGACAATTTACATCATTCCCCCTGACCCCACTCCAGCACGTGTATATAATTCTGCCAATTGGAAGTTAGCACTTCATGCATCGGATGAAGAGGACAATGTCCAGGAAACCTTATGCCAGAATAATTTTATTAAGATAGGTTATTATTTAATTATAATTTAATGTTATTAGAACAGCTACACACACACTGTCAAAGGGATTTGTGCCTTTGGAATGCTCACCTAGTATATGGGTCCATTTATGTGGCAATAGATGATGATGACGACTGCAATAGTTAGATTTGTATCCCACCTTAACTCTGAATTAGGGCAGGTTACAAAAACAAAATAGGCTCCAGAGTTGACCAGATAGCATTCACTGACACAGGATGAGTAGAAGGTGACTGGCTAAGCCAGATTTCAAATTCATACAGGATCGATCTATCTGTGGCTATTAGCCAAGGTAGCCAATGGAAGCGCCGGGTCCAGAGGCAGTTTGCCTCCAAATACCAGATGCTGAGGACCAGCAACAGGAGATGCCCACCATCACCTTCATGCTCTGCTTGAGAGGCATCCAGGAGTACCTGGCTAACCACCATGACGAACAATATGCTGGGGACAGATGGCCCTGACTTTGATACAGGTTTTACTCCAGGAAATTTATTTATTTATTTATTGCATTTATAACCCGCCTTTTTTCCCTCCTGCAAGGAACCCAAGGCGGCTTACCTTATCCTCCTCCTCTCCATTTTATCCTCACAACAACAACAACCCTGTGCGGTAGGCTGGGCTGAGAGTCAGTGATGGGCCCAAAGTCACCCAGCGAGCTTCCATGGCAAGGTGGGGACTAGAACCTGGATCTCCGAGCTCCCAGTCCAACACCCTCACCACTACACCACACTGGGATGTGCACAGGATTGCAGCCCATATCTCTGAACATGAGAAACGGCCTGATCAAGCAAGCAGCCTCTTCTCATGTGAAGAGATAGCAGGTTGGATCCAGACTTAGTCATGTTTACCACAGATCCACTGAAATCAATGGGCCTTACGTTAGAACTGAGTAACTAAAGTCCCACTGATGTCAATGGGTCTACTCTAAGAAGGACTCAGCCTGGCTCCAACCCGTTGGCTGCAACCTGCAGCCCTATGCACATTTACCAGAGTGCGCCTAATTTAGCACAGTGGGGGCTTCTGCGTGAACGATATGGCTGCCAGGAGCCAGTGAGGACTAGTGACTTGTGCCCTGGAACAAAATAAGGGGATGACTATACCACCCCACTTGCCTCCCCTAAATGTCTCCCCAACCCCCAGTGACTCACGAAAGCCAACGAATGCGGCTTGGGGCCCGTCACCACCCGCAACACCCGGCTCCACTCGCTCGTCATCCTGCCGCCGCCTCTCCGGAGCTGCCCCAAAAGGCCCCTGCGGGACGCGCTGCCCGTTGCCGTAGCAACCAAGCGGCGAGGAAGCGGTGTGACGTCACCACGCAAGCCAGGCTCCGGCGTCCCTCGCATTGAGGTTACTCCAGCCCCGCCCCTTCCAGCTCGAGGAACTGAGGGGGAACTGCGGCGCATGCGCCTTTAGTGAAGCGGGAGCGCATGGAAAAATGAATGAATGAATGAATGAATGAATGGATGGATGGATTGTGCCTCCCTGGGGGTTGGGGGAGGAGGGTTGAGCGCATCTGTGTCAATCATCGTGAGATCAACCAATAGGAATGGCTTTTTCCAGTTTGGGAATTATTTCCTTAAAGCTCTAGACAATTGTTATTAATAGCAAAAAATTAATAAATACATATATGAGAACGAATTAATCCGAGGTGGGCAGCGGGGGAGGAAAGGAGGGAACTGCTGGCTCGTTATAATGCAATCTTTATTTTTATTTATTCTATTTATATCCTGCCTGCCTTTCTAGGAGTTCAACTTGACACACATAATTATCCCCACCCCACCCCGCGCTTCATTTTAACCTCACAACAACCCTGGGAGGTAGGTTAGCCTGAGAGAGTGACACAACAACCCTGCGAGGTAGGCTGAGAGAGATCGCGACTGGCCCAAGGTCCCCCAATGAGCTTCAGGGCTGACTGCACTGTAGAACCTGAATCTCCACCATGCTAACCTCACTGTCTCTCAGCCTGTTTTGCTGTAGGTCAGCCATCCTCAACCTTATGCCCTCCAGATGTGCAGGGCTACAGTTCTCATGCTGGCTGGGGGATGATAGGAGTTGTAGTCTGACACATCTGGAGGGTGCCAGGGTGGGCAAATTGTGGCTCTCCAGTTGTTTTGGCCTACAACTCCCATCATCTCTCACCATTGGCTATGCTGGCTAGGGCTGATGGAAGCTTTAGGCCAAAATATCAGGAGGGCCACAAGTTGCCCACCCTGAGGTTAGGGAAGGCTGCTGTAGGATATTTTAAAGTGTTGGAGACACTTGGGGCATCCCCTTCCCCCCATTATTTTTTCTGCTCCTTCAAAAAATATACAGCAGCCTGGTTTACTAATTCCACTGTGTGGAGCGTCACTGCCATCTAATGGCTGTTTGTTTAGGTTACATTTCTATACTTCTTGGAACTATGAAGGCCATAAGATGCTCTATCATTCTTTCAAATATTTCTTAGCCACCCTTCATCAAAAGGATTTCAGTGTGGTATACAAACATGTGAATAAAATGACTCTTTCCTAAGGTTATGTTTTGAAGTACCCCTACAAAAAGCAGAACGTAACGCCACGGTGTCCACACCATCTCTCAGGAATATCTATTCCTTTCTTTTTCCTTTCACACATTCACCCTAACAAATATTTATCTCAAATTAGTAGTTTTAAGGCGCAATCCTATGCATGTTTAGACAGAAAAAGGGCTTACAATTCCCAGTATGCTCCAGCCAGCATGGCTGGCTGGGACATGCAGGGAGCTGTAGGCCTTTTTCTATCTAAACATGCATAGGATTGCACCCTTAGTGTAGTATGCAAGCTTTTGAACTACACAGCTTTCAGGCTACACTCCCATACACACTTACCTGGGAGTTACCCATTGAACTCAGTGAGACTTACTTCTGAGTAGACAAGCACAGGATTGCAAATCGGTATGGGGCAGTATGGGTAAATGGCTGGAGTTGTTGAAGACAGCAGGAGACTGGGTGGCTGAGGGTGTGGAAGACTGGAGGAATAATTATCATAGCATCATAGATTCAGAGGGGGCCTTGTAGGACATATATGATTTATTAATATTTATATACTGCCTTATTTGCTAAAAAGCCATCAAGGCAATCCAACCCCTTGCTGAATGCAGGAATCCAGAACTAAAGAATCGCCAGCAGATGGCAATCGAGTCTGTGCTTAAAGACCTCCTCTGAAAGAGAGCCCACCACCTCTCTAGGTAACTGTTTCCACTGTTGAACTGGTCTTAATGTCAAGATATTTCTCCTAAGGTTCAACCAAAATCTACCCTTCTGTAACTTAAATCCATTAGAACTATCAGGTGGATCCACAGTTGGCTACAGAATCGGACTCAAAGAGCGCATTGCAGTAATCCAGCCTTGGGGTTACTAATGCCTGTACCACTGTGGCCAAGCTATCCCTGTCCAGGAGAGGCTGTAGCTGGCGAACCAGCTGAAGCTGGTAAAAGACATTCTGAGCTGCCATGGCCACTTGGCCTCCAGCAACAGTGATGGGTCTCGGAGTATCCCCGAACTACAAACCCAATCTTTCAGAGGGAGTGCAACCCCATCCAGAACAGGCAATAAGCCTATCTCCTGGACTCAGGAATCACTCACCCACAGGGCTTCCATCTTGCCAGGATTCAGTTTCAGTTTATTGGCCTTCATCCAGCCCATTACTGAGTTTAGGCACTGATCCAGGATTTGAACTGCCTCTCCTGATTCAGATGTCACAGGGAGATAGAACTGTGTGTCACCAGCGTACTGATGGCACTTAGCTCCAAATCCCCTAATGACCACTCCCAGTGGCTTCATATAGATGTTAAACAACAGTGGGGACAAGATGGTACCCTGCAGAACCCCATAGTTCAATTGCCAAGGGGCTGAGGAATGGTCACCCAATGTTATTATCTGAAATCGGCCCCACAGGTAGGACGGGAACTACTGTAAAACAGTGCCTTCAATGCCCATTCCACGGAGTCGGTCTGCAAGGATACCATGGTCAACGGTATCAAAAACTGATGAGAGACTGAGCAGAATCAACAGGGTTGCACTCCCCCTGTCCCTCTCTCAATAAAGGTCATCCATCAGGGTGACCAAAGCTGGTTCAGTCCCGTAATCCAATCGAAACCCAGACTGGAATTGGTCTAGATAATCAGTATCCTCCAAGAGTGCCTGAAGTTGTTCCTCCATGACCCTCTCCAGTACCTTCCCTAAGAAAAGGGTATTTGCAAACATTTCTGCAAGGGTGCTGGCAAGGTCATGGAGACTCTAAAGAGCATTCCTACACAAGGTTTTTATTACATGCTTGTGATTGGTCAGTCATGGAAGTTTGCGGGTCCTTTACATGATGTCATCAACCTCCAGGTCATCTCCAGAACTTTCTGGCCTTTATTCCGCTTTTTAAAAGATTGGAGATAACCTGATAAGGAACGTTAATCTGATATATCGGCTGTGTGAAATTGCACAGTTCCACTATAACCACAGCTCCATCTAGTCTCTGTAAAATGAAATATATAAAACTTGCCGAGAAAGGAATTCAGTGATTCAAAGCACATGTCCGCCCATGTAAAGGAGCCGATCTTAATCCCACAAATAATCTGGAAACAAAAGCCCCGGTAAACTGCGGGATAAAAAGCCTAGTGTGGCGAAGCCCTCAATGCGATGGTGGTGATCCACGCTATGAGCTTCTGAAATTTAACATTGCTCCATTTACCTACGTGCACACACACCTTCCTTTAGAAACTCACATGGGTGTCGTGAATGGAAAGAAGTAGTGTTTATGATGCTGGGTAAAGGGATATCTGCTTTCCCCCACGAAGCCTGGGAGCACCAGACAGAGAAAGTAATCCTGGATTCTGCAGCAGGAGCAAGAGAGTCTCATGTTACTTTGCAGTGTTCAGAAAAATCCAGTTGGATTAAATTAGCAACCAAAAGAAGAAGAAAGAAAAGTATTTGAGAGATGCACCTCTTCCAAACTGTATTTCTGACAGAGCAATCCTATGTGCATTTACTCAGAAGTATACCCCAAATGGAGTTACTTCTAGGCATATTTGCATAAGATTGTAGGCTAATTCTCCTATTTTGTGTTCCCATTTGGAGAATGGTAGTTACCACTAGGTTACAAGAAGTGACCAGTGGCATCAGTCTCTGTGGGCTCGCTCGCTTCTCTCTCTCTCTCTCTCTCTGGAAGATGGATTGTTTCCTATTGTTGTTGATATATATATATATATATATATATATATTTAAAACCCTTCGAATTTACAATCTCCCCCACCCCTGTGCTAACAACATGCTTCTTTCCTTGCAGATTGCATTGCAGAGGATTTCCAATGTCATTGAGACCTGTGTTGTTAGATCAAACCAGAGCTCTGTTGGAAGAGCTGAACTCCTCTGAAAAAATAAGCTGCAAGAATGAAGCTGCCTCCCATTTAAATTACAGCCATGCGAGAAGCAGCGGAGATCCATGCAGAAAACAAAGCTCTTGCACAGTGAGTAACTTGAGTGCATCCAGATTTTGTTTCTTTTGTTTTTTACTATAACCCCCGTTAGCCCTAGTCAATGGTGAGGGCTGTTGGGAACTGTAGGCCAAAACATCTGAAGGCCCAGAAGTGCAATCTGCAGAAATCAGCAACACCTTTTCACAGTATGGTAAGCATGATCACCTGTTAATGTCTGCTACAAACAATGTTTCCCGAGGGGTGGGGGGACAACCCTCTATTTAGAAACATGCAATTTCCTTCAATATAGGTTAGACTAGAGCCTTCCTATGGGAAAAGTAATGTCATGATGGAGGTGCTATTAGGAACTATGTGGTACATTGTCTTTGCTCATGCAGCTAGTTCAGAAGATATACGGTAGCCCTTTTAGTCATAATAATGATGAATACTGATGGGGAATATGAGGCTATAGTAAGGTGTTATTTTGCACTGTACATCAAAAGCATGTGACTAGGGAGGGCAAGGAGTGGTTCATGTGATAATAACTAGTAGAGCTCAGTGAAGAGCCTTAGGGATGTGGTGGAGCTGATGAGTAAACACAAAGCTGCTCTAGATTTGTCTAATTACTTTATTTGGGAGGCATCAACAAACTTGTTTTTTTTTTAATTGAATTTTCCCCCAGTTCATTTGTACAAACACAGAGAGAGGACAGCATGGATTTTGGAGTGATTGCTTCCAAGACTGTATTGTTCCTAATCAGCCTCGTCTTTTGGGTAAGTAGATGGAAAACATCTCTTCCTGACTGTACTTCTGTACTTTCTCCTGATATGTATTGCTATAATCTTTAACAAGAGCCAGCATAGTGGGAAGATGGTTGGACTTACAGTCATGTGCAAGGTTACTTGGAAGGAAGTCCTACTATGTTCAGCAGAACTTACTCTCAAGTAAATGAGCATTGGAGATGGTAAAGACCTCGGTCTAAATCTTAGCCTTTGCTTGGACATGGAGCTGTCTGATCTTCCTGGCCTAGCATACATTGCAGGGTTGTTGTGGGCATAAAATGTGTGCCACCTGGATACCTTTTGGAGGATGGACAGGACACAAATAATAGTTTTCAGCTACTTTCTGTTGTAACAGAAACTTTCCATAGCTCAGTGGCAGACCACATGTTTTGCATGCAAAAGGTCCCAGGTTCATGGCGCAATCCCTTGTTTGGAGGCTGCACTGCTTTTTACCTTTGCTGTTGGCTTTATTTTATCTTGGTTTTATTTGCCATTTTTATAATGGTCTATTGTTTTATGTTTTATGTTTCATGTTTTTAATTTACCTGTGTGCTGCCCAGAGAGCTCTGATTATCGGTGACCTAAAAATGTAAAAAATAAATGCTAATATATCTTATATGACTACTCAAAAGTAAGTCCCACTGAGTTCAGTGGGGCTTACTCCAAGGCAGGAGTGAGCAACTTGTGGCCCTCCAGATGTTTTGGCCTACCACTCCCATGATCCCTCACCGTTGGCTATGCTGGCTAAGACTGATGGGAGATGTAGGCCAAAACATCTGGAAGGCCATAAGTTGCCCACCCCTGGAACTGTAGCTTCAAGTTAGCATCTGTGGATAAGAGGATCTCTAGCAGTGGTGCTAGAATGGAAAGACCTTGGCTGAGGCCTTGTACTGCTCTGCCATCCTGAGTAGAGAGCGGTCTGCTACATGGACTAAAAGTCTGACCTAGTACAAGGCAACATCATATGTTAAGTTTCATTGCATTCATCCCAATACATCTTGAGGTGTTCCAGTATATTGGGTCCCCTTTTGCTTTCTAGTTACCTGTCCCCCTATTCTTCTTTCTGGCAGGACTACTGTACCATTGAGAGGAGCTTAGCAGGTAGAAATTCAGCTGGTGAAGCCATTACCCTAGCAGGGCTTCTGTACTGATAAAGACAAGCTTTGCCCTGCTGAACTTATGCATGACTGATGTCTCTTGTGGCTACTACCCTGTTTTGAATTGGCTGCTGTTCATACTAGAAGCAAAGTGGTTGGATTCAGATGCCCTGTTCTGGCCAAAAGGGGTGACTATATCCAGGGCCGGCCCTACCATTCAGCAATGTGAGGTGGTCACCTCGGGCAGCAGATACTGGGAGGTGGCAGCAAAGTATTGGAGGTGATAGCTGCGGGCCACACAGCCTGCTCTGCGCCCCCTAAGCCAGTCTGCAGCCTTCAGGTGTGGTGGAGGATACTGTCCCATTGCTGGTATGGAGGAGAGATTCACCTGCCAGTCCACACGGCTCTTGTACATGGGATAAGAGAAGGAGGCGCTATCTTGTCTTCTGCCTCAGGCAGCAAAATGTCTTGGGCCAGTCATGATGTGTCATCTCCCTGGGATAGAGCTAGGTGCTGTTAAGGGTTAAAAATCCAATCTAAAATTAGGGGATCACAGTTTTGGCAACCCTGTTGGATGACCCATTCACTCGTCCCAATGTAATGTAGAGATTGCAATAGGCACACTGTGTCGTTAGTGAAAACCAAAAACTTGCTTGAAGACTGAAGCTCTTGAAGAAGTATAAGAACATTCTGATAAATGAAACTTAAAATGTGCTTCTGTATTTTCTGTGTCTCTAATTTTAATGTAAAGCTTATACCAGCGGCTAGAATATAAAATGGCTCTCTTTAACTTGCTGTACAGGTTGCCACTTTTTCTACTGACTCTGCTCTTGTGCCTTTAACAGCAGCCTGCCCCTCAGAAATCAGGCTGCAATCCAATACCTCCTTACTTGGGAATAAGCCCTATTCAATTCACTGGGACTTACTTCTGAGTAGACATCTATAGGATTGCACTGTGAAGCATTTGCTATCCCCTTCTCACTGCACCATGAAAAATTATATTGTTCAAGGCACAGAAACAGAGCTAGGTTTTTTTAAGTGGCGACACTTCCCCCCTGCACCCCGCAAAGTGTTAATGCCTACAATGCATTAGAGGTGCTCTGAATGTCATGTGTCAAATAGGGTTTCCAACTGTGTTTTCTGGATGCCCTCCTATGCCTTGAATACCTGGGCAGCAACCAGAAATTCAGTACATGACATTTTTCCCTGAGTGTGCAGATGCAGTGATAGAGAAAGCTTTACTACTTGTCCTCCAGCTGTTAAAGGCACACGGTACCAGCCAGAAAAACAAAATAGTTAGCACACCTAATATTTGTGAACCTACGCAATAAAAAAAGTATATATGCTTTAAAGACCAGGTATCCTTTTCAAGGGTGGGAATTAGGATTAGTTGAATTCCCAAATAACTTTTACCTCTCTGACTTTATGATAATTGCAGAAAAAGAACTTTTGTATGCTGTGAATATACATAAATGATGGTTTATTTTCTTTCTATTTAATTATTGCCATCTAATAGAGTTTCTATTAGACGGCAATAGAGTATGGACTTGATCACACTCCGGGAGAGAGCGCAGGACAGGGAGGCCTGGCGTGCTATGGTCCATGGGGTCACGAAGAGTCGGACATGACTGAACGACTGAACAACAATAGAGTTTCATGAGGTTTCCCCTTTTTATTTTATTTAAAGTACTGGTATACTGCTTAATATAATATGTCTAAGCAATTAACACTAAAATGCATTATATAATACAATATAAAAATAATACATAATTATCTTTATTACTGCAAAACAGCCATAAAACAGAGCAGTGTCATAGTCCATTACAGGCCAAGGAAAGCCAGAGTTAAAAGATGTATGTCCAAAGGGTGTTTGAAACAGTTTCTGCCCTTTGAACCACATGTGCAACAGAATCAGCGGAAGTTGTTTCATTCAAGATATCTTAGCACAAGATAGAACTGTGTTTAAGAGGAAGTTGATCTATGTGGTCTGAATCAGTTGCTTAATGGAACTCGTTGTGGTGGGGATGAATGGATGGAGTGGGGTGGTTTGAATTCTTATCCTGTTCGTCTTCTAAAGGTGCAATCCTGTGCAGGTTTAGACAGAAAAAAAGCGCTACGACTCCCAGCATTCCCCAGCCAGCCATGCAGAAAAAAGCCCTACGACCCCCAGCATTCCCAGCCAGCCATGCAGAAAAAAGCCCTACAACTCCCAGCATTCCCCACCTAGCCATGCAGAAAAAATCCTATAAAGAAAAAAAGCCCTACTACTCCCAGCATTCCCCAGCCAACCATGCAGGAAGTCCTGCAAAGAAAAAAAGATCTACGACGCCCAACCTTCCCCATCCATCCATCCATCCATCCATCCAGAAAAAAGTCCTACGGCTCCCAGCATTCCCCAGCCAGCCTTGCAGAAAAAGGCCTACAAAGGAAAAAAGCCCTATGACTCCCAGCATTCCCCAGCCAGCCATGCAGAAAAAAGTCCTACAACTCCCAGCATTCCCCAGCCAGCCATGCAGAAAAAGGCCTACAAAGGAAAAAAGCCCTACTACTCCCAGCATTCCCCAGCCAACCATGCAGAAAAAGGCCTATGAAGAAAAAAAGCCCCACGACTCCCAGCATTCCCCAGCCAGCCATGCAGAGAAAGGTCCTACAACTCCCAGCATTCCCCAGCCAACCATGCAGAAAAAGCCCTACAACGGAAAAAAAAGCCCTACAACTTCCAGCATTCCCCAGCCAGCCATGCAGAAAAAGGCCTACAAAGAAAAAAAGCCCCATGACTCCCAGCTTTCCCCAGCCAGCCATGCAGAAAAAAGTCCAAGTCCCAGCATTCCCACCCAGCCAGTACAACTGGCTAGGGAATGCTGGGAGTCGTAGAACTTTTTTCTGCATGGCTGGCTGGGGAATGCTGGGAGTTATAGGATTTTTTTCTGTCGAAACATGCATAGGATTGAGCTCTTAACTTCCAAGACTGCTTTAGGTCAGATGTCTGTTCCATTTTCTTAAATGCAGGGGTGGGGGTTGGGAACCACTTTCATACTGATGGCCTCATTCCCCTGGAGAATTGTCTTGGGGGCTCCTTACTAGGGGTGGGTGGACTGGAGTGGAGGGTGGGCCACTCATTTTCTGTCTTTCACTCCTCTTGTCTCGGCCACCCCTCTGTCTCTGTGTTTTTCTCTCTCCCCACCATTCCCTTTCTGTTTCTCTTTCTTTCCCTGTCCCTCTCTCCTGAAAATCTCCCCCTGTCCCCAGCATCTGAATTTGTTTAGGAAAAAGGTGCCATTTGCACAAATTGGCCCTTCTCCCACCTAAACCTACTTGCCGTGTGTGTGATTTGGGGGGGGGGGTTAACCCTTCCTCACCAGCTGCCATATCCTGCCCCCCACCCCCCCATGCAGCAATTAAGCTTAGGGGGGAAAACTCTTATTCATACAAACGGGAGCCTTTTCTGTAAAGCAGGACTGGGCAACTTGTGACCCATTAAATGTTTGGCCTACTCTCATTGGCCCTAGTTAGCCCAGCCAATGGTAAGGGATCATGGGAGCTGTACGCCCAAACATCTGGAGGGCCACAAGTTGCCCACCATGCCTTATTTGCCTTTAAGGAGGCGAGGATGAGGCAGGGTGGGGGGCTGTGGACCAGAGCCAAAGACCCAGCCAGCTGCATCTGGCCTGCAGACAAGCAGTTTCCCACTCCTTCCCAGCTGTAATAGTTCATGTGGAAAAACAAAGTTTGACAAGTGCAGGTTTTTATGCATTGAGGAGAAAAGCACTGCTTGCCAGACTGCGCTCTCCTGCAAAGCTCTTTAGAGAACAGGAGCCCCTGGCCCTTCTGCATCTGGTCATCCTCATGAAGTCAGGTTTTCACAAACCAGGAGGTGACTGTGTGTGTATGCTTGGAAGCCGTGAACTCTTGAACGCTGCATGTGCGAGATGGCATCGATGGCCTTAGCAGGTGTGCTTGGAGCAAACAGAAAAAGAAACGAAACTGTGCACTCCCCACACCCACTTCTCTCTTTTTCAAGTTGAAGTTGCTGTTGCAGAGAACCGCATCCCGGGTTTGCAGCTCCTGAGGGCGTTAGAAAAAGAAAAGTAGTTCAACTGACCTGAAAATATACCATCTGAGATTGCAAGCAGAGGAAGCTACATGTTCTTCAATGCTTTGCCCACACACCACAGTCAAAACAAAAACAAAACAAACACTCTTTAAGCATGAGGGGAAAAGATCTGGGCATAGTATTTTCCCTGGGAGCTTGCGGTGTGGATGGGGGCCATTCAAACATGGGACCTGCCACCTATATTCTGAGGTGGTACAGTCCATGTGAGCTGTACCACATATGTCCCCTCCCCTTAATGGTAGATTGTATCTTGGCACTAAGAGCCTGTCAGTAGAGGTGGGAGGACTGCAGTTGGTTACACAAGCAGTGTGAAAGTGATGACAGGTGGGTCAGGGGGCATGTTGGCTGGAACCCTGTACAGGAGTTCTTCACAGTGCAGCATTTTGTCGCAGTGTACGTATGCATATAAACACTCCTGTGTACTTATATCGTATACTATAAAGCAGGGATGGGGAATGTGTAGCCTCCAGATGTGGTTGGACTACATCTCCCAACATCCTTCACATTGGCAATGCTGGCTAGGGCTGATGGGAGTTGCAGTCCACCAACATTTGGAGGGCCATGTGTTCCCCACCCCTGTTAGAAAGGATTTGGGGGAGCCAAATTTCACTGGAAAGTATGGGGTAAATATAAGCAGTCAATCAATGAGTACAGAATTTTACATAATTATGCGTGGTGTGGAGAATGTGTATAGGGAGACATTTTTCTCCCTCTTTCACCGTACTAGAACCTGGGGTCATCCCACGAAGCTGATTGGTGAGAGATTCAGGACAGATAAAAGGAAGCACTTCTTTACACAATGCGCAGTTAAACTATGGAATTCGCTACCACAGGATGTAGTGATGGTCACCAACTTGGACGTCTTTAAAAGAGGACTGGACAAATTCATGGAGGATAAGGCTATCGATGGGTACTAATCCTGATAGCTACATGCTGCCTCCAGTATCAGAGGCAGTATGCCTATGTACACCAGTTGCTGTGGAATATGGGTGGGTGGGGGGTGCTGTTGTACTCATGTCCTGCTGGTGGCCTTCCTGTGGGCAGCTGGTTGGCCACTGTGTGAACAGAATGCTGGACTAGATGGACCTTTGGTCTGATCCAGCAGGGCTCTTCCTATGTTCTAATGAGTAGAGCGAGAAAAACAGTGGAGAACTTTTGCACAGTGGGGCTAAGCGTCCAGGAAAATACCAGGGACTAAGTACGTGACGGCAATTATGATACTAGGCTTGCTTTACGGAACTGTCAGGGAGGGCGATTGCACTAATTGTTTGCTTCGAGGACTGAAGTGTGCTTGCAAAGAAATTCCATTAGACATTTTGAAACTTTCCGGTCATGCATGAGTGGAAAGTTTCATTAAGTCTCTCAAGAGAGCTAGTATGCCGTGTTAAAGCAAAGATAACATACGAAGAGCCCTGCTGAATCAGACCAAAAGGCCTATCGAGTTCAGCATCCTGTTTCACACAGTGGCCAACCAGATGCCTGTGGGAAGCCCATAAGCAAGACATGAATGCAATAGCACTGTCCCAGGGGGGATCTCCATGACAACAGGAGGAGAAGCAAATGTAGGATTGCCCAGATTGTTCAGGGAATCGGTTTTGCTCTGCTCAGGGCTCCACGAATGAGTGCACCGTACCATTTTAAGTTGTTTCACAGTAACATACTGATGGGTGGGGGGTTTGGAGTTAATGTCAGCAGACTGGCAGGGGCTGATCAACCAATGTGAGAGCCTTCCCCCCATTCCTTACAGGTAAGCAAACATTAGAGAAACACAGCTGCAGACTTCCCTGTTCCCTGAAGCTCCTGATGCTGAGAAGGAGGGAAGCTGCAAATTAATTACTTCTGAAGAGCAAGGAAGGAGGCATCAAATACATGCAGCTCTGACCGAGTACGTCACAGCCTTTAGGAGAGTTAACCCACTGAATAGTTGAAGCACCAGGGCTCCAACCAGCCCCCTTTCTAATCCCCTTTCTCCTTTCCGCCGAAGCTCCTGATGTTGCGAAGGTGCAAAGCTGCGAATTAATTACTTCCGGAAACCAAGGAAGGTGACATCAAAGACACACAGCTTCGACATAGTTTTAAGGCGCCTAAATGCATTATTTTGATTTATGGGAATCTCAGTAACTTTAGGAGTGCGCATTTTGGAAACAAACCTCATTGGGCAAAATGGGAGTTACTTCTGAATAGACACACATATGTTTGTGCTGGGAAAGATAGGGACGGGAAACACAGGGACAGGAAACACCCCTTGACCTGGGTCACGGTGAAAGGAACACCCCTGGGCAGGGCTAGCATACCCAAAGTAAATGCAGGGGTTGGGGCACACAGCAACTATAGCACGGAGAACCTGATTTAAGGGAAAGAATCAGACTTTAAGTAGTCTCAGGAAATTCAGTTTTTCTGTGAAAAGCTCTGGGGTGGCTGCGGGATGGCAGCCCTCACATGCCCCAAATGACCTCCAAAAGCAGCCAGCTCGCAACAAATCACCCATGGAGACACCCCCAGTCTTGTTCCCCAGCATATTGCCTCTGATACCGGAGGCAATGTATTGCCATCATGACTAGTAGCCATTGATTGTCTTATCCTCCGTGTGTTTGTTTGATCCCCTTTTAAAGCCGCCCAAGTTGGCAGTCGTCATTACTACATCTTGCGGAAGTGAATTCCATAGTTTAACTATGTGCTGGGTGAAGGTGTCCTTCCTTTTATCTGTCCTGAATCTCCCACCATTCAGCTTCATGGGATGAGCCTGGTTCTAGTATTATGAGAGAGGGGGGAAAGCCACTTTCTGCACACCATGCCTAATTCTATATACATCTATCATGCCCTTTACTTGCCTTTTTTGCCTAAACGAAATAGCCCCCAAACATTGTAACCTTTCCTCACAGGGGAGTTGCTCATGCCGCTGATCATTCTGGTAATAACTAGGATCTTGGAGGAGACTGATTGAGGCTATTTGGGAAGCCCCCAGTGTCTCTCATTATCGCTGCTTGAAAGAAATTGAAATAGATTGTTGACATCCATAAGACTGTGGGCTCCTTTTCTGCAGAGCGTCTGTACCTTTAATACAGAGACGCATAACCTCAGGCCCATAGGCCAAATCTGGTTTGTCTGAGGTCTCAATCCGGCCCTCCCAGATTCACCAGATGGCTACACCCCTTCACCTGACTTCACCCCCTTTCCCCAGGCCACCAGTCATTTGGTAGTTTCCGAGCTTTTGCAAAACGCCCCCCCCCCCCGGTTGAAATGCCTCTCCTAAGGCTTAGTTACTGACAGTAAAAGCTCTAAGCTAAAATATGCTGGTATTTTGAGGATTTTGCACCTGCTCCCTTTGCCTTTGGCCTCACTTACCATTGGAGTAAGCCCCCGAGAACATTTCCGAAATTGAATTTGGCACTCGGGCTGAAAGCATTCCAACACCCCTGCTTTAACAATTGCATGGCAAGCAGAAATTCAGTACGGGCGCAATCCAGTGGGGATAGTCGGCCACCTCCGAACTTGGAGGTGACCAACTATCCAACGCAGTGTGGGCGGAGTGTGGAGGGAATCTTCTCCACCGCACTCCGGCTGCCCTGCATTAGCGACTAGATGGCCAATTTTGGCTGTCTAGTCGGGTCTGGTCGGGGGAGGCTAGATGACACATAGGAAGCGTCGTAATGACGCTTCCTCCATTCCCTGCCCACAGGAACACCCCCTTTCCCCCTTTCCCCCTCTCCACACTGCTGTTACGAGCATGGAGCCAGGGATGAACCACACCTCTTATGAGGGGGCAGGGGCGGGAAGGCAGTTTTCTGGGAACACGACCTCAGAGCACTGGCTCTGAGGTCAGTTCCCATAAACCAAATAATCCTATGGTCATCGAGCTGCTGTCTAGTGGCCATAGGATTGCACCCAAAGTGGAAGTTTATTCTTACAGTGATGGGCCATGACTTTGCTAGTGTGCTGCACACCAACTATATGCCTCTGGACAGATGCCTGTTTTGCAATACTGTCCCAGTCCTTTTCAGGTTTGGTAAGAGGATGATCTCACTGCTTGTCAAGGCCAGGTCTACCCTGAAAGATGTTTAACAGTAAAGAGGATGGTGTCTTGGGGAACGTGCAGAGTACATCTTGCATATCACTCCACTGCAGCTAGCCCTTGACCCATTTGGAACTGGAAGGAAAGGCTTGAAAACCAGAGCATATGGCTTCAAGGCAAGATTAAACATCACCACTCCCCCTGCTTTTTGAAAATTCACTACTGACTGATGCAACTTTTTATTAATGTTACGTTTCAAAGTAATACTAATTTATATTGTTGCTGTTAGCATCTGGGAGCCACGGCACTGCAAAAACCTAAGATATTTCAATAACCCTATTTCTGCATAGTTCTCAAATGATGTGTCTGTAATTACCATCCAGTCTTACCCAAAGTTTCCCCAGCTTCAGTCAAATTACAGGAAGAGCTCTAAAAGCTTAAGGAAAGAAGATCAGGTTAGCTTTGTTTCCAGTTAACTATTTTGAAACGTCCTGGCGTTTAGTGTTTGCATGTGTTTGTATACACTCATTTTGAAGCACTTGGCTCTGCTTTCTGTAGAATTAATTGCACCGATCTGCAGAAGGTTACCAAATGTGTAGGACTGAACTGAATTTACTTGTTTGCCCAGGGCAAACGCAATTATGGTTGGGAAATTATTTGTGTGTCAGTTTCAACCTGAATCATAAAAGGTGTGACAACCCTACATATAATGTTTCAGATAAAAACAGTGTTGCTTAAAGACCCTGTAGCTCGGTCCACCTTAAGAAAGCTCTTGGGTTTTGGTCTCTTTATGCAACTTCCAGCATGGCTGGCTCCCTCTGCAAACTGGGTCTGCACTCCAGATTTCTCCGCAGTTACCCAGGGACTTCTGGGGCACACCTGGTTTAGACGCAATAGTAACATAAGAAGACCATGCTGGATCAGACCAAGGGTCCATCTAATCCAGCATTCTGTTCACACATTGGCCAACCACTGTGGGGAAACCCAGAAGTAGGACATGAATGGAATAGCATCAATGCACACGAGAAGCCATGGTTCCAGGGGGAACCCTGGCTTATCATTTCTAAGCAATAAGCATGTTGCCTGATCACGCCCACTAGAAACAGGAGCAGCTAAACAAACCATGGGCCTTCTTTCCATGGTTTGTTTATCACTGGGTGCGAGCTGGGAACTCTGGCTCGTCGTGGTTTGTTAGCTTATGACTCTGGCTTGTTCGGGGAAGAGACAAACCAGAGTTCCTGGTTCGCACGCAGTGATAAACAACACATGGAAAGAAGGTCCATGGTTTGTTTAGCTGCTCTGATAGGTAGCAGGAGTGATCAGGAAACCTGTATCATCAGTAATTTGCCTTGTTAACCATAAGCCAGAATTATTTAGAATCCTGACTTATTGTGATGTGTGAATGCAGCCACTGTGCTTGCATGGGGATGCTCTTGTCTCATTCCACATAGGGTAACAAAACCCCTCAAACAGATCATTCTGAGTAGAGTTTGCAGTCATATATTGCCTATATTCCTAACCAGGACTAGAAGAATCCAGGGGCCACTGCCTTCAGCTGTGTGCATATTGTCCCAGCTCCTAAAACTTCATAGTATTTTGCAGGCCTGGCGCAAGCTCTCTTGCCACCTGAAGCAGAACTTGCATTGCCACCA
This sequence comes from Heloderma suspectum, assembly GCF_057233095.1. Taxonomy (NCBI): domain Eukaryota; kingdom Metazoa; phylum Chordata; class Lepidosauria; order Squamata; family Helodermatidae; genus Heloderma; species Heloderma suspectum. The sequence continues at coordinate 17,317,555 of NC_139459.1, forward strand.
CACAGTTCTCCCCCACAGCCACAGCCCAGAGAGCCCATCACCTTTCCTTGGCTGCCACGCAGTGGCACTCATGAAATCTTGGTGGCATTTGGGCTCTTGTGAGATGTCAGCAATGTGCTAAGATCCTATGAGAGCCCTGCCAGCAACATAGGCCTGGCAGTTGCTCTGAACAGCCCTGCTGGCTGCTTTCCCACTGCAGCAAATACCACAGTGGGAAAGCGGCTGGCAGGGCTCTCTAGAGCACCCACTGAAGGTGGCGGTGGGCTCTCTGGGCTAGGGTGTGGGCGGGAGAGCGGCACAATTTGCCACTCACCCTCACCGGAGGTGGCTGTAGGCTCTCTGGGCTGGGGCTAGGCTGGGGTTGTGGCAGGGGAGCAGTGCACTTTGCCGCTCTTCCAGCTCTGCCACCTCATGCCGGTGCCTCACCCTGTTTCATTGGTGGGTTGGCACTGCAATTTTGTTCTTATTACAGAATGAAAGATTTTGCTAGCTCTCTCAGTAACATTTGCTAGGAAAATGGAGACAAGACCTTAATTTTGAGTTCTTGGGATGAAGGCTTGCCATTTTTATTGGCAATAGTCGGGTCCAGACATGCATTCTGATGTGCTCGTACACACGTTAAGGTTTATATTATGCTTCCATTTCAAAGCAACTCTTGCACAGATGCTTTAGATGTTATGCAGACGGTTGCTGAATTATTTTGTGCACTTGTTAACTTGAGCAAGATTTGCAATTAACATGCTTGGAGTTGCAACATTTTCTACTCCATCTCACTCGTGTCAGAGAGTATGCTGGCACTCCTTGTGTTCAGCCTGCTGAATTCAAGCTTCACACATCTATTGGTAACTTAACTGGTTTGTTAAGAAGGTTCTTTGCAGGTCCCTGGCAGGTTTGTTAATGTAGGGATGCAGCAGAGTTTCTCTTAGGCAGAGGCACAGGAGAATCAGAGGAAAGTGTGCAGTTAATTCACTATGCCTGTATACAGCATACTCAAAAGGTATGCTGGAATATTAACTTGAAAATAATAACTTTCTAGATATTAAAAAGCACCGCTTGTATGTTTTTGGCACACATCTCATTTCCAGAACATGGTTTTTCCCAATCATGATAAGACCAGAGAAGTTATGAGGCCTAGTTCACAAGATAATGAAGCAATTGTAGTGTGTCAAATAGAGAGCTGTAGCCAGACTCTCTAGTATTTTATACAGTTTCAGCAACCTGCAGAACACCCTGCAGAAACCGGTATTGTATTGGTATATCAGGTATCATTGGAGGGTAGCCCAGTCTTAAGCTGCTTAGCTGGCTACACAAAATTCCAGTAAAATCTAAGTTAAATTGAAAACACTTGATTCTGTTTATTCGGAACTATCAGCATTCCCTCTAATAGTGAACTCAGCTGGTGAGTGCCAACAGTATTGTAGCCCAAACAAGGAGATTGAGAAACAAGACGGGGTGGGGGGTGGGTTTACTGGCATGCTCGGAGAACCCCCAGGTTTGCAGCAGTACAATTTTCTTTTAGAGAAAAAGCCCTCAGAGGGTAGTCTGCCCCTGCAACCCAGGCCAATGGAGGACTGAGCATGCTCAGTGGCTGCAGAATGCTGAATAATTTCTTGGGGAATTTGGAAAACCAAGAAGTGGGGGGGATGGAATGGAGTGTCCTGGAATGGGCATGGCTGCTTGGAACACTGAACAGGAACACTACACATTGCACCATTTTGTTGCAGGCCCTACTTGTAACTTCTCTAATTCTATAGAGCTTTCCTTTCTTTTCTCTATTAATTTCCTGTCTGGAGCCCGACAGAGATCGGAAGACAGGTTGCCTAGTAGTGGCAGTGACTGCCAAATATTACTGGCAACAAGTTAACATTAGAATGTGAGAGCCCTGCGGCATCAGAACAAAGGTTTTGTTCAATAGCCTTCCTCCCAAATTGATCAACCCAATGCCCCTGGGAAGCCCCTGTGTACATATTGAAGGCAATAGCCCTCTCCTACTGTTGCTTCCTAACAACTGGCATGCAGTGGTATACTGTGATAGCAGAAGTGGCTGAATAAAGCAGACTGAATCCAGGAAGTGAAAGGCTTGGCAAACTTTGCAGAATCATAAACAGATAAGTCCCCCAGCTAAGCAGCCAGAAGTATAAACAGCAGAGCAAATCAAGCCAGACTTAAAACAGCATGAAACCACTACTACTACAGAACATAATGATCATGCTAGTCTTTTTATACACTAGGAACCCAGGCTAAAAAGGAAGCTTATTTGGTTCCACCTGGCAGTTAGGCAACATTTCCTTCCCCTTTGTGATCCCTTTTGCACCCAAGGCTCTCGAATGTATCCACAGCTGTTAATTAGCTCTGCACCCTGTGTGGCCACTGCACCCACTAATTGAACAAATTAACCCTGCACCTTTATTTGGAGTATTCCCCTGCCATTGCTCTGAGCTTACTTATTCATTTTATGAGGGAGTACTTTCTTTTGACTAGCCTGAATCTACTGAAAATCCCTTTCCTTGGATGACTCTGAGCTCTAGTATTGCATGTGAAAGGGAGAAACTTCTCTCTATCCACCAAGCTAAATTGGTGGGCTTAAATAGTACCAACCACAGTCATAATTCAAAGTGGTACGCCATAAGAAACTGAGACTAGAACCAGGGTTTTGGTCTTTGGTTGTGATAGCCAATAGAATGTTCAGGATTGGAATCTCTGACCACCTGACCCTTAGAATCATAGAATCATAGAATAGTAGGGTTGGAAGGGGCCTACAAGGCCATCGAGTCCAACCCCCTGCTCAATGCAGGAATCCAAGTCAGAGCATCCCTGACAAATGGCTGTCCAGCCTCGTCTTGAAGGCCTCCAGTGTGGGAGAGCCCACCACCTCCCCAGGTAATTGGTTCCATTGCCGTATTGCTCTGACACTCAGGAAGTTTTTCCTGATGTTCAGCCGGAATCTGGCTTCCTGTAACTTGAGCCCATTATTCCGTGTCCTGCACTCTGGGATGATCAAGAAGAGATCCTGGCCTTCTTCTCTGTGACAACCTTTCAAGTACTTGAAGAGCGCTATCATATCTCCCCTCAGTCTTCTCTTCTCAAGGCTAAACATGCCCAGTTCTTTCAGTCTCTCTTCATAGGGCTTTGTTTCCAGTCCCCTGATCATCTTTGTTGCCCTCCTTTGAACCCTCTCCAGCTTGTCTGCATCCTTCTTAAAGTGTGGTGCCCAGAACTGGACACAGTACTCCAGATGAGGCCTAACCAGTGCTGAGTAGAGGGGAACTAGTACTTCCGGGGATTTGGAAGCGATGCTTCTATGAATGCAGCCCAAAATAGCATTTGCCTTTTTTGCAGCCACATCACATTGTTGGCTCATATTCAGCTTGTGATCGACGACAATTCCAAGATCCTTCTCGCTCGTAGTGTGGTTGAGCCACGTATCCCCCATCTTGTAACTGTGCATTTGGTTTCTTTTTCCTAGGTGCAGAACTTGGCATTTGTCCCTATTAAATGCCATTCTGTTGTTTTCTGCCCAGCACTCCAGTCTATCCAGATCACTTTGAATTTTGTTTCTGTCTTCCAAAGTATTCGCTATCCCGCCCAATTTTGTGTCATCTGCAAATTTGATCAGCATTCCCTGCACCTCCTCCTCCAAGTCATTAATAAAAATATTGAAGAGCACTGGGCCCAGGACTGAGCCCTGCGGTACCCCACTCGTTACCTCTCCCCAGCTTGAGAAGGTCCCATTGATAAGCACTCTTTGAGTCCGATTCTTTGGCAACTGTGGATCCACCGGATCGTTGTTTCATCTAGCCCACTTCGAGCTAGTTTGCTCATCAGGATATCATGGGGCACTTTGTCGAAAGCTTTGCTGAAGTCGAGGTATATGATGTCTACAGCATTCCCACGGTCTACAAGGGAGGTGACTTGATCAAAAAATGAGATCAGATTTGTCTGGCAGGACTTGTTTTTGACAAATCCATGTTGGCTTCGAGTAATCACGGCATTGTTGTCAAGGTGCTTCCAGATGGATTGCTTTATGATCTGCTCCAGAATTTTCCCAGGGATTGATGTCAGACTCACTGGTCTGTAGTTCCCAGGTTCCTCCTTTTTACCCTTTTTGAAGATAGGGACAACGTTAGCCCTCCTCCAGTCATCTGGCACTTCCCCGGTCCTCCATGATTTCTCAAAGAGAATAGACAGCGGTTCTGAGAGTTCTTCTGCCAGTTCCTTTATGACTCTAGGATGCAGTTCATCTGGCCCTGGAGATTTGAACTCAATTCAAAGTAATGAGGTGTTCCTTGACCATATGCCTGTCGATCTCAAGCTGCAATCCTGCCCCTTCAGCCTGTACTTCGCCTTTGCCAGGGGGGTCATAGACCCTCTTTTGGGAGAAGACTGAGCCAAAGTAGGAATTGAGCACCTCTGCCTTTTCTTTGTCCTCTGTTATCATTTTGCCGTCCTTATTTAATAGCTGAACAACCATTTCTTTCCTCTGCCTTTTACTATGCACGTAGCTGAAGAAAGCCTTTTTGTTGTTTTTAGCAAGATGTTTTATTCCTTCCTAGCCAATATGTTAACCGTGCCTAGGAGGTAATTGGAGATTGGGACATCCTGCAGAAGAAATAGGTTTGGATTGGGCACTTCCTAGGTCTTAGGGAGTGGGCTCAACTGAATGTTGCAGTTAGCAGTCTTCTGTTTGTTTTCCACTTCAAGCTGTTTGCCAGTAAACGTATTGGTGAATGTATGAGATCACAGCAAATCGGGTTACATTCTTTCCCTGTGCTAGGGCGTGTAGCTGATTGCTTGTTAGGAGTTTCTTCTCAGAAGAATGGTTCTGGGAACTATTTAAAAAGCCTCAGAGCTCTTCTAGCATATTCACTTTACTGAGTTTCTACCTGAGGCTGAGAAACTGCTGTCGATTTCACACTCGAAAATCCAATATCTTTCCGCATGGACTCAGGAACATCACAAGGTTTCATTGAGAGTTAACACTAGATTTTTGTGACATGGAGCTTTTCTACACGAGGCATTTGTTGTGAGCTCGTCATTCCCCACTCATGGTTGTGCATGGGTTCTTTAGATGACGTTGTGACCTTCCAGTTTCGCTTCTGTTTGTAAACAGCACTTTCTGTGAGTTTTTTTAGAGCAGGGAAAATGGGCATTATTCCTGATGGTGAAAGAAAATGCAATTTTCTCTTGTGCGTTTGCCCTATTTCGCTACACCATAGTGCCACCTAGAGGTTATGGCGCAAAGCAGGAAAGGAAACGCTGCTCGTGTTGTGTTCGGTTCTCAATTCCGTGATGAAACTGGAAGTAGATGCAGCAGATTAACAGCCTCGTGTAGAAAAGCCCCTATTCTCTGAGCTTCCTACTTCTGACAGGTTCTAAGTTTCCTCTGGTGAATTACCAGGGCTGCCCCTACCATTTTTCTCCTTTCTAAAAGGTTAAATTACCTTTCCTGAGGCTTAGTTAGTGGAAGAAAGAGCTTTCATTACGATATGCTGGCATTTCTGTATTTTTGGTCCCACCCCTTTTGCCTTTGGCCACACCTACCTCTAGAATAGCCCCCACAACAGCTTCGCCAAAATTGAATTTGGCCCTTGAGCTTAAAGAGGTTCTCCACCCTGTTTTACAGATTAATTCTGCTGATTATATAAACGGGATAATCCAATTGCAGTATAGAGCTCAGTTAAATTAGTGGGATCGTTGCCATCCGACTTCAGTGAAAGCAAGAATGTACCCATCGTGGCCAACCTTGAGTGGCAAAACCCCACAAAAATGTTGGTATTTCTTGCCTGTGAAAATAAAGAAGAGTGAATTTACATGGCTGGTTCTCTAGTCAAACAATTACCACAACATTGCATTTTCCTACGTTTCTTCCATAATTATAAATACTTTCTATATAAGGCATTTATTGTGCACTCATGATTTCTCACTCATGGTAGTTTGGGGGTGCTTTACATGACATCCTCATCCTCCAGGGCCTTTCCCACGCTTTGCAACCATTAAAGTGAGTTTTATTCTAACAAAAGAAGTCTGGTATTTCTATGAATGGTGGCATGAAACTCTGGTGCATATGTGCAATTCTGCTATGCCTTAGCGCCACCTAGTAGTTGTGTAATGAAACATAGAAAGGCAGAAAAAGAAAAACCTTCTGGAAAAAACACGTGTAAAGGAGCCGATCTTAATCCCACCCACAAAGAATCTGGAAGCAGAAGCCTCGGTAAAGAGGCAGGTTAAAAGTTTCATGTAGAAAAGCCTGTATAGGAAAGTGGTGTTAAGTGGTCCACATTAAGATAAAACTATGAGAAATGGAACAATTGAAAACCCATATTATAAAATAAATGTCTGTCTTGGTTTCAACATGCAGAGTGATTTTCTAAAAGTTATGGAATGACTATAGGGCAATATCATGTTGCGGTCGATAGAGCTGTCAGTGTGAGAGTAAGCGTCTCCAATCTAGATGGGCTGTTTTAAAAAATATTAATCCTGGGGGGTTTGGGGCCATGTTTTCCCCTTCTGGGGGTTTATCTCTCTATCAGTCACTTGAAATTGGTATACTAAGAGCCAAGCGAGAAATGACATTTCTTTGCATTGGGGTGTTTTTTGGTCTGTAACCTAATAGTGGGTTTGGCAAGCCGGATCAAGACCATGGGGTGGGGTGGGGGGAGGAGAAGGGGGCTCTAACCTTTTTCCTGCTGTTTGCAGTGGTGCCAGTGGAAGGTGTCCTCCCATTACAAACAGCAAGTGCTGGGGGCTCCATTTTCAAAAGGGACTGTGGCAGGGGCAAAGGCCCTTCTTCCCACCCCGCTGCCAGTCTGGATCAGGCTTCCCCCTGCCCCCCCCCCCACACTGGCTATTTGTTGCAGAAAAATTAATTACACAAAGGCAAACCAAGTGACCACATCTAGTTTGGCCATCCGTGGCCGCCTCATATCAATATATGCTGGTATTTGAAAACAGCTTATTCTGAAAGGACCCCATTGAAGCCATTGTGCTGCTGAGTAAGTGGCTTCTGGGTTTTAGCCAGGGTGATTGAGCAACAGATTGCTCAGTGGGATTGCCCAACTGAAAGAGAGCCGTTCCCAAGCCTAGCTTCTCGAATGGTCTGTATTAAGTACTTCTAGAATACTGCGGCCTTGAGCTGACAACTCCATAGAATAGGGTTGCTTTCCAGATGTCTTGGACCCAACTCCCATCAGCCTCAGCCAGGATAGGCAGTGGTCAGGGATTAAAGGAGTTCTAGTCCAAAACATCTGGAAGGCATCACATTGGGGGAGGCTGTTCTGTGGGGTTGTTGGCTCAAGTCTGCAATATTCTAGTACTTCTCTTGCTGCTCTGTACCCAAGTGCACTCAACATTTCCAGTCCTCAGAAGTACTTAATAAGGACCCTTCGAGAAGCTAGGCACGCAGATCTGACCATTACCCACGTGTTCACAATCCATGAGGTTTAGGGGGATCTCTTCGTCCAATACTCTAACCACTACACCACACCACACCAGCACCACACCACACACCTCTTTCCCACTATGCCGTAGTCCCAATAAAAATTGCACCTCCAAAGCTGCCGTTTGCCCTGGGGACGGGGGGAGCTGGTATGTGCACAAATAAGGGGTTCCCTTTTGAGGGCAAATAACAACTTTGGGGAGGGCCTTTTTGTTGGAACCATGGCATGGGGGGAAGGGTTAAATCCCCCCCCCCATACCACAGTCCCAGTCTGGTTCAGGGGTCTCCAGGGCTGCTATTAAAAAAACAACACAACCCACCATACAGACAGACATAAAAATGGGTTTAACATCCCATGGTGTCTAACTCTGAGGCCTGGGTTGCTTCCAGACAGAGGACGCACAGCACTATCCATCGAAAGACAGCTATTGTGCAGCCATTCTGTCTTTTCCTGCTTCATGGATTATTTGTGGAAAGAAAAAAAGACAGAAGAAGCAGCGGGGAAAACACAGGAGCGTCACAAGGTGAAGACAATGATATTTGGACCCCCCGTAAAATTCTGTGAATGAGGCAGGCTGGTTGCATGATAAAACCTTCATTCCGTAGCACCCTAAGGTTTAAGTGTAATAAGCTGTCATGGCCTGTGTGTGTTGATGCCTCAGAACCCTCTTCTGACACAGGAGTAAAAATAGGAGTGTGCAATGTTGGCCCCCAAGACTGGCTGGCAGGATGAAACCTTTGGATTGGCCAGGCCTGGTATAAATTCTGGGATGAGTCTGGCCTTCTGCCATTGCCTGGTCAACAGAGCAGCAACTTTAAAACAGGAACTCTCTCAAGAATCTTTTTCAAAAACCTATCCTAGGGGAATTCTGCAGATAACACTATAATACATAATGGACAATGTCTTCCACTTCATTCTGGCCACAAATACATTTACAAAATTTTACAGGTGCTCCGGCATACCTCCCTCTATATATGATAAAGGTGTCCTTTGAAATCTCAAAGTAATAAATGCTTTCCTCAGCGCACCAACAGATAATTTTAAAAAAGTGATCTGGTAGGCCATAATCAGATTTAACAGAATAGTAAAATGATGAAAATTGCATGTTGAAGTTTTGACATCTAGTTAGCAAAACCTTCGAGGGGCTTGCCATGGCTTGCTGTCACCTGCCATTATGAAAATACAGCTCCCAACCGGGGTTTGCCATGGCTTGTTGTGTCATGTGATCCCAGCCGGGGAGGGTTTTTCGAGGGTTAAACAACCCTCGCACTGTTGGGAATATTGCAACCTCGTCTGCAAGTTACTGGAAGGAGGCAGTGTTGCAGTTAGTTAATACATGGGAATTTTGACCACAGCTAGCCCTAGGATCTCTACAGCCTAGAATGTGGTTTCCTGTGTTTTCTTCCTTTTGCTCCTCCCCCCCTCCCCTGACTTCCACCATTGCTGGGACCATGTGTGTTTGCTCTCTCAGTCCTGCCATTGTAATGAAACACAACATGGACTGAACAAACTCTTTTTTAAACTCTACGCTGTACCTGCATTTTATATGCAAGAACAGTTGTGAGTGAAACTATTTTACCTTTTCGTCACTAAAGAAGGGTGTGGTCTTCTCTTTTATTAAGATAGCCCTATGTGCATGTGGGACTGGTAAACGCTCATTCGGTTTTGCCTTTTTGTGTTTTTTCTCTGCTAATGGCCTTTCTCACAGGATGCATCATTACTAAATAATCCCATCACACACAACCCTACAACAGACCGTCGATTATCCTTATGTGGAAACAGGCCTATTGGTTGTTTAATCCATAGCTGGCTGTGATGTGCAAACCAGGTCACTGAGGGCAGTAAGGTAGCCATAGTTTCTCCCATATGTTTTTCCCCCGGTTCTTTGGTCTCTTCCCCTCCTCACACCCCAACTTTGGTGCTGCACAGTTGAAGTTTTGCATCCGATAGCATTGGGGCGGGTAGGGATGAAAGGACCAGGGAACAAATGGAGAAGCTGCTGCCGCCTTGTCTCTTGATAAAGTAGGTATTTTAAAGGTACAGTACAGTTCTCTGGCTTGTAGCCTGACCACCATATTTGTGCTGTTTGTGAATCTTTGGGTGGGTCGGTGGGAGCTCTCTTCATTGCAAACTGTGGTCTCCTTTTCCACCACTGCTGCATATCTCCATTCCTTACCCCTGCCCCCAATAATTAAAAAAAGGCAATAAAGAAGCATGAGCAGCCTTTTCCAACAAGGCTACCTTGTGTAAAACCCCCAGTACATATTTGAGGAAGGCACCTATCAGTTGCTTCAGAACTCAAATCCAAAATAAGTGTGTACAGAATTTGGGGTGGACATGTTTTGATTTCCTCTAACCAAAGTGCTGGGAAAGTACTGGAAGATTTACAGGTGTATTTATGCATTAAAAGTCTTTTGGGAAGTTTAGTTTGATGAAAGGGAGGAACCAACTGTACAATCTCAGCCTCTGTTTAAAAGAATGAACCTTGAACAGTCAATCCTATACACGCCTACGTGGAAGTAAGTCCCACTGAGTTCAACGGGGACTACTAAGCTGTTTAAAAAATACTGGATTATTTCAAGATAGCTAGGCAGAAGAGGAACCTTTAACAGTATGACAAATTAATATCATGAACTACATCACATGACTCTGCCTCATGTCCCTCATGGTTTTGCAATCAGGCATTTCTTCCAAACTTGGGCTTTTTATCTTTGAAAATGTGAGTTTTCATGCAGAAGTATTCAAGTTCATTGGTTTTTCTTTGTTCTATATGTATTATTAATTATTATTTACAAGATCTATATACTGCTCAACATCCAATAAAGTTTCTGAGCAGTGAACATTAAAAGAAAGAAAAAGAATCAAAGTACAGAACTGAAATCTTTACAATCTGATTATGCCAATAAAACCATGGCTGATCAATCAGGGAAGGTTTGTTTAAATAAAAATGTCTTCAGAAGGTGCAAAAACAAAACAAAATTGGTGGTTGCCTGACATCAACAGGCAGGGAGTTCCACAGAGAGGGAGCCAACACACTGAAGGCTCTGTTCTGAGTGAACTCCAAACAGACCACAGACCCATACAGAACCACCAGGAGTGCTTCATCTGATGACCTCAGTGACTGGGCAGACTGGTAAGGGAGAATGCGCTCTCTCAAATGTCCTGGACCCAAGTTGTTTAGGGCTTTATACACCAAGAACAAAACATTAAACCTGGCCCAGTGGTAAATGGGCAGTCAGTGAAGCTCCCTCAGCAAAGAAGTTACATGCTGAAAAGGGGCAGCTCCCAGCAGCAGTTGAGCTGCTGCATTCTGCAGTAGCTGCAGCTTCCAGACTAACCTTGAGGGCAGCCCCACGTAGAGCCTGTTGCAGTAATCTAATTAACTGAGATTACCAGCACCTGTACAACTATGGCCAAGTTATCCCTGTCCAGGAGAGGCCGTAGCTTGTATATAAGGCACCATCAAAGTGTGCCAGATTCAAACCGTGGACCCATCCACCAGCAGTCGCTTAGTGGGAGTGTTCACATGTTGCTCTAAGTCACCCTGAGAATAAACCACCGTGGGTTCATTGTTGGCTTGCTAACCCAACAGATGATCGGGCAGTCTTTGTCTTGCCATGGCTTGTCCACCCCAACCCCACTGCTGGTCTTCCCACTGGCTCTGGCATGTATCCCAGAAGCCTTTGCAGCAGAACTCCTTGTTTCCTCCGTCTCTACATCACCTTTCTGCAACTGGTCTGCTGGGGTTGCCAGCTCCCAAGGGAAACTCCTCTCCCTCCTCCCCCGCATCACATCACTGAATGGAATTAATATTCTGAACCCTTGTGAATGTGGTAACGCGTTTGCTTTTTTTCGGGGATTTGTGCTCATGCATAAGAGTGCCTGTCTGGTATTTCACTCAGGATATTGATATCCCCCCCACCCTTGTGAATGTCCTTGTCCATTTCATCCTCCATTTCAGTGCTTCCCTTGCTAGTGAGCACCTTTTTTAAAGGCTGCTTCACATTAAACTGAAGTAACAACACCCGCTCCTAAAACTCCTTATCTCCTGTAGTCACCAGCCACTTTCTGCTCCTCCCTACCCCATCCCCCTTCATCCTTCTCACTTCCGTTCACTGGTCTCCATTGCTAGCTGTCACATATACGTATGGGTTACAGAGCACTGAGCAGGATCGCTGAACATGCGCAAATTCATGGCAGAGCAGTAAAACGGAGGGGGAAATTGTGCAAATTTCAAGGCAGAGCAGTAAAACTTGAAATTTACGCAACTTTCCTAGCAGCAGACATTCGCTCCCGAGTACTTGCGCAGGACTGATTTTTTTTAAAGGTTGTGAAAACGTTCAGGATACTCTCTGGTGTCCTCGTGTTTAGGAGCACAGGGCAAAGGGCACTATGAAGGGACAAGGGAGGATGGTGGCAGTACTAGTGAGATGGCAAGGAGCAGCAGGGATTTTTACCCCTCTTGCCCGGCAGCTCTGTGGTTGTTCCCGACAACCCACAATGAAGTCGCCCTGCTAGGTTCAGATGATACGAGAAGCCCGCATGGCCATGAACAACCCTATGACAAGCCATGGGTTCTCAGGGTGTCATGTTCGTGAAACATAAGCCACCCTGCAGAAACCTTAGCAGGTTCTCATGACACAGCGACCAACCCTGCCATGGTGGGTTCTCGTGCATGCCAACCAGGTCAGTTTCCTTTTATGTATCAGAGCAGGGAAACTCTAGTAGTCTTTGCTGTACTTAGTTTCAAGGCATCAGTGCAGGCCTGAGAAACAAGTTCTCAGAGATTGTTGCCTGGTAGGTGATCCGGTCAGTGGAATGAGGAATAGCCAGATGAGCAAGCAAGCTTAAAGAGGTCAGAACTGATTAAGGCATAATAGGGAGTGAGGAATGAGGGCTTCACTCCAGGCCAGGTTGGAGAACTAGGAACCTGGGACTGTAAAGCAGAAGGTTCGGAGTTCAGCAGAAGAGAGCTGAGGAAATCGAGGAAATTGTATAGGGGAGTCATAGTCACCCCTGACTAGCACTGAATTGTCCTAATCGGAACTGAAAATTAGCAAACTAATTCTGGCCTTGTTCAGGTCCCTTGGATCCTTCGTAAAGCAAACAGGTCTTGATTGTCTATTCAGGGCCAAGCTACATCAAACCCTAGAGGCACTTTGTGTTACAGCAGGCCTGGCTAGCAGCCATATGGAAACTAGGCTTGGTCCTGTGTTTGGATTCAGTTCAGGGCAGCATTGAAAAGAGGCACTTGGGTTCACTGAGGAGGGGCGGAAACCAACCATAATTAATTAATTAATTAATTAATTAAATTTCTTAGTCACCCATCTGGCTGGTCAGCCGGCCACTCTGGGAGATGTACAATAATACAAACAGTTTAAAAACAATAAAATTACATATTAAAACATCATTTTCTAAAATTTCCCTAGCCCACCCCAAATGCCTGCTTGAACAACCAAGTTTTCAACGCGTGGCAGAAGCTCATTAAAGAGGGGGCATGGCGGAGTTCCCTAGGGAGGGAGTTCCACAGAGTGGGGGCCACCACAGAGAAGGCCCTCTCCCTCGTCCTCGCCAACCTAGCTGTACTGGCTGATGGGACAGAGAGAAGGCCATCCGAGGCAACACTCCTGTTGAGCAGCCTGTCTGGTGTTGCTGGAGGCAACACTCGCTCCTTAAGATAGGCTGGGTTGGAACCATATAGAGTTTTAAAAGTCAAAACCAACACCTTGAATTTGGCCCGGAAAACAACTGGTAGCCAGTGCAACTCCTTCAGCATCAGAGTGATGTGATCATGCCGGCGGCTGCCTTTAATCAGGCGAGCTGCCGCGTTTTGTACAACCATAATAGTTAAAACTGCTTTATTTGAACCCATTTTGAATCTAACTTACAATATATGTTTTTAAGGCTGCAGCAGTTGGACTCTCTTACGTTGGCGGATATGTTCTCAACAGTTACAAGGCGTATGACCCCTTCCTTCAGGACAAATGCGCTCTTTTGCCGGCGGTCATCATCATTTGCGTTGCCGTGGTGATGTTCATAATCGGGCTGATTGGCTGCTGTGCCACCATCCGTGAGTCCAAGGTTGGACTGGGCGTGGTGAGTATTGCATCCGCCATCGGAAATGCCTTTTTTGCAATTATTCCATCACAGCAGAGGTGGCGCCAGAGTGGTGGGACAGGCACCCCCATTCTCAGACAAGTAACTCGCGCGCGACTCGCCCCTCACTTCCAGTCCCAGATAGCAGTGTGGTGAAGAGTCCTCTCTAGAAGGAAGTGTTGACCAGAAGTGTGTGTTTGTTTATTACCTTTCTATATTGCCCAATAGCCAAAGCTCTCTGGTCGGCTCACAACAATGAACAACATAAAATATAACATGTTAAACTTTTATATTGTATCTTATCATTTTAAAACTCCAGTGTAAAAGAGAAATAAAACCCCAAATAAAGCCTAGCAGCAGTACAAACGTTTAACAGACAGTAACAGATTTAAAACAACAGAAACTGGAAGACTAAAATGTCTGGGAAAATAAGATGGTTTTCACCTGGCCCCGAAAAGAACACAATGTAGGTGCTAGGTGAGCCTCCCTGGGAAGCTCATTCCCCAACTGGGGTGCCACAACAGAAAAGGCCCTCTTCTTAGTAGCCACCCACCTAATTTCCTTTGGCAGGGGCTCTTGGAGAAAGATCACTGAGGACAATTCAGGCAGGTATATATGGGAGGAGGCGATCCTTCAGGTAACCTGGCCCCAAGCCATTTAGGGCTTTGAATGTTAATACAGCACTTTGAATCGGGCCCAGAAATGGACTGGCAGCCAGTGCAGATGGAAAAGTACTGGCATAATATGATCACGTTGGCTGGTGCCTGTTAACAATCTCACTGCCATTGCAGTAATCCAGACGAGAGGTACCAGAGCATGGATAATTGTAGCTAGGCTGTCTCTCTCCAGATAAGGTCGTAGATCAGCCTAAGTGTTGACCCAGGGCAGCCTTCCCCAGCCTCACCAGATATTTTGGATTTCAACTCTCTTCAGCCCCAGCCAGCATGCCCAGTGGCCAGGAATGCTGGGAGTTGTAGACCAAAACACCCGGCGGGCCCCAGGTTGGGGAAGGCTGACCTAGGCTGTGGGCCTGACAGAAGCTGTATGTGAGAATGCCGCTTGAAGGAGCCAGGGATTGGCCATGGAGACAGACAGATCTTTAGGGGTACAGAGCAGTGACAGGAGGAAACCCATCTGCTGAGGCTGGGCCCACTCCTGTGATGCTGGGCAACAGCACAGCGAATCCCCACACACACCACAACTCCAGCCTTCCTTTCAGTGGAGGCTGGTGGCTCTAATGTCAGTGGGGTGATGAATTTGCTCCGGGTTTCAGTCAGAATCATTCGGAACTCTAAAGGAGCTATCCAAGCTGGATAGCTCCTTTAGAGTTCTGACTGGTTCTGACTGAAACCCGGAGTGGATTCACAGCCTCCACGGGCAGCAGGGCAACCTTACTACATTTTGAAGAAAATGAATATTATGTTAAAATCTAAAGTGGGGGAGAGTACAACGCCTTTAAGACTGGAGTCCAAGGCTGCCTCACGGCATGACGATAAGGAAATGAATACATTGCAAGTTCTCAAACGCGGTTTGCAGCAAATGCACACACAATTCTTGCAAATGCGACTTTCTTCCAAAAACCACCCCTATATCACAGAGGACTAGACATAGGCCACCAGCCTTGCCTGCTTTCTTTATATATGTGTACAGTACCTTCCCAAAGAGGATGCAAACCTCTACATTAGCCGTCTGTCTCTTCTCTTCTCGCCTCAGTTCCTAGTCATTATCCTGATGATCTTCATCGCGGAAGTGGCAGCCATTGTCCTTGGAGTGATTTACAGAGGAAAGGTGAGTGAGAATATCCATACGTGTTCTGGGCCAATGATGCTGGCAGAGGTAGAGATCCAGCTCTGAATTCCTCTCCCCTTGTCAAGGTTGGGATGGAGCTGTGGACGGTCAGACCCGATCTGGTGGGTGTGTTTGTGTTTGCACTCCTGAGCCAGTGCCTGCAATGACAGGGCAAGGAAGGAGAAGTCTCTTGGCATTCAGACCTGATCAATCCAGAGGCCTTGTATTGCTTCCCAGTCATGAAACTGGGGAGCAATACTACTAATAATAATACTAACTAATAGTAATAATAATACTAACTAATTAATAATAATAATACTAACGTTTCTCATCTGTATCCACTTTTGGGATATGAGGATGCAGTCTTGGGTGGGTTAGTAGGCTTGGAACATGAAGTTTGTTTGTTCGTTTGTTTATTTAAAGCATTTTTACCCGGCTTATCAGCCCAAAAGTTTCCACAAGCGACTTATGTAAGACCGTTTGCAGGTTTGTAATCTTAAGATATTTATTTATTACATTTCTGTACCCACCCACCCCAATAGCCAATAGCTGAAGATCCAAATGACACATTACTTGAGTACATAACTAACAGCTACGCCTTTTTTACTTACTCTGAAGTAGGTGCAGAGGGCCTGATCCAGACTCTAGCATGGGGGGGTAGGGCGACAGGGCAGCTTTAAACTTCCCCGCCCCCTGCTATGGTCCCAGTCTGGATCGGGGGGATACCTGTTGAACAAATTGATTAAAACAAATGGATCACTTCTTATCAATGAAAGTTATAGGCAGAGGGAGGCCGATCCAGATTGGGACCACAGCAGGGTTCAAAGGGTTAAAGCCTCCTTTTCCCCCACACTAGGGTCTCGATTGGGTGTCCCTGCTCTTATTTTAGAGCAAGCAAGAAAGCTGTAGCTGCTAGCATAGCCCTAACATCTAAGCCTCCCTGCCCTCCCCCAAGAGCATTAAGTCCAGGGTCTAAAATCACTCTAAAAGCTTAGTCCTAAAAGACATGTAGCTTAGCCTTAAAAGACATACAGTTTAGCCCTAAAAGATGTGGAGGCAGGCATCTGTTTTTCCATACAACGCCTTGATAATCTCGTAGCATTCTGGTGGGTATCGGAGGCCCCATTTCCCAAGAGCGCAGCATTGCCAGGTGCTTTGCCACTGAGCCACAGCTTTACTTTTAAAAGTAAAGATAAAAAGAAGAAAACAGACCACCTCGTAAGAGGCTTTTTAAGTAGTACAACCCACCTGCATCTGAAAGTCGGAGAACATTAAACCCCAACCCCCCAATTTCTCCTCCCACCTTTGTTTTGGTGGAAAGGTCTGAGGAAGGTGTGGGAGGGCTTTCTGCACTGCTGTAAATGTTTAAATTCTTACAAAGACCAGCTCAAACGGAAACAGTTGAGGGAAAGCAGAAGCCATACGGACCAGGTCTCTGAGCTGAGCCAACAGAATATGACCTCCTGTCCCTCCCTCTGCTGCAGCCTGAATGGCTGCTGCTAGATGACAGTGGAGGGAGAGGAGGAACTAAAAGAAGGTTCCCACTTTCCCACTCTGCACTTTTAGCTCTGTAATCCCCAGGACATGCGCCTCTGAGTCCTATGTTTGTAACTTGTTCTTGAAACATCAAATGATGATCAAAGACCTTTAAATGGTCAATTACTTTCCCAAAGTGATGGGGAAGGTAGTAGAACCTTATATGTTGCATAGTTACTTTATATTTAAAGTGTTCCCTTTTCAAGCTGTGCTTGCAATGTCTTACAAAGGTATTGGCCTGTCACTGGTGCAGCTAGGCAGTTTTAGACCCTGGACTTAATGCTCTTGCGGGAGGGCAGGGAGGCTTAGATGGCCATGTTCATTACTTAGATGGCCATGTTCATTACTTCAATTGTGAAACACACAACTAACATTTATCTTCTCCCCGCATTGAACTGCCATTCCATTCCATTCCATTCCATGCTTTGCAACTGCTTCTACGTTACTGATATGTTAGAACAACCACCACCCAACTGTTTGCCCATCCTGGTTTAAAAAACAAAAATACCCTGAGCATGTGCATTTTTGCATTTTAAATTCAGTATTTAATAAAGTCAGTTTAAGTGTTTTGTTTTAAATTTTGCTTAGTGTTTTTATTGCACTTAATTTTGCTGAGGGAATATAGTGATGTGTATTAGCAGTTGAGGGGCTGCTGTTGTTGTATAAAACCTGAACTGCTCTTTCTTACTACAGCTAAAAACTGATTTGCATGAGCCAATGCTGCAAGCATTCAGGGCCTATGATGGGAAAACGGAAGATTCTCATGTCTTCGATTACTTACAACAGGAGGTAGGGAAACTTGATATCCTGGACAGAATTATTGTCACACGCTTTGTCCCTTGGTAGAATAACATTTTTATATCAGTTCTGGAAATATGAATATGTTGGTTCTTCTTGCACGCTTCATCCTGGTTGCAATTTCTCTCTCCTGTCCTTGTTTCTTGTTGGGAAGCAGTATTACGTATTGGACTTTGGGGGAAGAGTTATGTAGGGAGTGGAAGGCTGTATAAAAATGCAGAGGAGCCATACTCAATGGCAGAGCATGTACTTTGTACACAGAAGGTCCCATCTCAATCCCATCAGTCCCATCTCCTGTTAAAAAGGATGGTGGTTAACAGGTGGTGTGATAAAAGATTTTAACTATAAATATTGCAAAATAGATAGTCTTCCGCCAAAAGTAGTAGTTTAAAAGAAATCAGTTCCTGATCTTGTACAAAATCTCATAACCTTGTTAATCCATTCTTATTCCAAAAGGTAAAACTCATCTCTCTACTCATTTAAATCAATAATACAGTGATACAATATTGAAGTGGGAGTTACTTGGAGACCTGTTTCTTCCTAAATTATCCTATGTTTTTAATAAGCCTGAAACTTGCAGCTTTTTAAGAACAGTTACTGGTCAGCCCCTCAGGTTACACCAGCATATTTCAGGCAAAGAATAATATGCAGTAAGTATTTGTTTCAGACAGGTTTTTCCACTGGCAGTAGCCAGCTGGCTAAATCCAATAGCTGTGGTGCATAATGGTATTTTACTATATTTGTTACTGCAAAGCCCCTTTTAGCTAGAGTCTATTATATTATACTTCTTTTGATACTTGCATCGTATCTATTCTGTGTGTGTATTGTGGTGATCTTTGGAAACACAAGGACTAGTAACTTGTTTTCTTTGAAGTAAAATTTAGGTTCAACAGAATTTTGACAAGTCATTCGACTTCTTTTATTAGTGCTGTCAAATCTACCGAATCTGATTACACCTTTCAGAACACAATTACAGCACTTTCATGAGACAACTATAGTATCTAGCAAGAGGATCGGTCTATTTTTAAATGGCTCAGCAACGCAACATTTCTCAAATGTGTGAGACCTGAACTCCTGCTTTGCTTTCATTCAACTGTGTTGATCTTGCAGCTTCAGTGCTGTGGAGTCCAAAACTACACTGACTGGATTGGTAGCAAATGGTTCAACACCACTGGCAACAACAGTGTCCCTGTGAGCTGCTGCAAGCAAAGCCTTGGCAAGAACTGCACCGGACAGTTGAGCAAGCCACAGTTTCTCAATATGCAAGTAAGGGCATACTGCTTTCGGGAGTTGTATGAGAATAACAGAATTGTTAGGGACCTGAATCCATAGGCTACTTTGAACCAACCCCTAATATGTGCTTGCCCTCCCAAGCGCCTCTTTCCCCTAATTTTCACTATAGGAGCGTATATTCCCTGTATGCACACTGTTTTCCCACTTTCTGCAGCCTCTTTCCTTCAATTCCCTATCTATTGAACCCTTATTTCCCCTCACATCAATGCTGGCGTCAAGGTTAGGCATGGTTGGGCACCTGCTGAGGGCCCATGCCCCAGCAGGGGCCCACTGACAAGAGCCCCCTGAACTTCTTCCTCCTCTTCACCACTGTAACCAGCTTGTTCACCTGCCTCTCACTTTGGCCCAGACAACAGTGATGGTGAGGAGGAGCGTAAATGCCACTGCCTGCTTCAGCCGTCGCCAACCTGGTGCCCTCCGGATGTGTTGGGACTGGCTGGCTGAGGGGATGCTGGGAGTTGTAGTCCCAACACATCCAGGGGGCACCAGGTTGGGGAAGGCCGGCTGTCTGTCTGCCTGTCAAACACGTTAAGAGGATGAGGAGCAGCAGGTGACAATGGCGTTGAGAAGGTAGACGCATCCCATTGAGCATGTCTTGCCCAAGGGCCCTCAAAATCCTGGAGCCAGCAAGGCCTCATCTATGTTGCTTTGTCTGAGAAAACCATCATGAGAAAGCCTGTGGAGGCTGGTGACTCCGATGTCAGTAGGGCGGTGAATCTGCTCTGGGGTTGAGTCAGAACCAGTCAGAACTCTAAAGGAGCTCTCCAAGGTGCAAAGCTTGGAGAAAGCAGCTCTCCAAGGTGCGAAGCTTGGAGAAAGCAAGTCCTGCTTGGAGAAAGCAAGTCCTGCTTCACACACAAGGTATAATTAACCTACGGAATCCACTGCCACAGCCAGTGGTTGCTTTCAAAGGGGCCTGGGCAAATTTGTGGAAACCCAATGGCTGTGAGCCATGATGGCCATATGGAACCTTCAGGTTCAGAGGCAGCAGGCCACTGAATACCATCTTCTGGGGAACATCAGCCAGAGAGGCCTTTTGTTGTCACGTCTCACTTCTGGGCTCCCCAGAGGCATCTGCTTAACCACGGTGGAAAGCAGGATGCTGGCTAGGCAGTCCTTTGATCTGATCCAGCAGGGCTCTTCTGGGCTTCTGACCTGATTCGGGTACGTCTCTCTTTCGACAAACCTCTCTATCCAGCAGGGGTGTTGCTTCTCTTTCAGCCCCAGGGCCAAATTCGGTTTCGGGGGCTGGTTTCTGGTGGTGGGCAGGGCTAAAGGCAAAAGGGGTGGGACCCCAAATACCAGCATATTGTAGCTGAAAGGTCTTACTGCCAAGAACTAAGCCTGAGAGGAGGCATTTCAGCCTTTTAGAATGGGGAAGACACCATGCAAACACTGGGAAACCACCAAATGGTAGGTGGTCTGGGGCATGCGGGGGGAGTGGGAATCACTTGGTGATGTGAAGCAGTGAGGTGGCCCTCTGGTAAACCCCAGCGGGGACAGATTTGGCCTGCAGGACTTAGGTTCAATACCTCTACTCTTCGGCCAGTCCCTGTATCTTCACTTGCCTACTTCATTGGGGTTCCTGCTTCCCATTTTGCTTCTCACCCGTCCCCTATGCCTTCTCACTAGCTGCACATCTCCTCTTCTTTTCCCCGGCCATGCTGATGGGCTTCCCTCCCCCAAACGAATCTTAGACAAACCACTGGCATTAGAACTCCTTTTAACGACTATGAGCAATGTTTTGGAATTCCAAGAGGCTTATGACAAGGGATTCTGGCTAGCTTGCTGATCAGCTCTGACGGAGACTCTCCGCTGGCCCACAAAAGTGATGACTTTGCAACCTACCTCAGGTTCTTTTTCACATTTTGTTCTGGGTGAGTGGTATCTATGACCATCTTTTCCTCTTGTATTCCTGCAGGGCTGTGAAAAGAAGGTGGAATCTGTCCTACAGGGCGTCCTCACCTATGCTTTGCTTGTCATCCTAGCATTTGCTGTTATGAAGGTATTTTATCATAAAGTTGAAATATATATTTAAGCAGGGTTATTGGTCAGAAGTGTTGCAGAATTTTAGCCTTCTGCCGGGCTCGGCCAGAGAACAGACACTGACTTTTGTTTGAGCAGATGTTTATTACCAGAACACCAAGGTGTGGTGCAGTCAAGAGTTGCCAATGTGGCCCCTCGGGACTGGATCCAAAACAATAGGTGACTTTGGTATTTATACAAACAAGTAAACAAAGGACAGTTGGTGTTGAATGGGGTACGGCTACCCTTGAAAGACCCGGTCCGCAGCCTGGGGGTCATTTTGGACTCCCAGCTGTCCATGGAGGCTCAGGTGTCAGCTGTGGGCCAGACAGCGCGTACCAACTCCATCTGATGCGGTGGCTGCGCCCCTTCCTTCCCAACCATCTGCTCCCATCGGTAGTACATGCCCTGGTCTCCTCTCGTTTAGACTACTGTAATGCGCTCTATGTGGGGTTACCCTTGAAGATGGTTCGGAAGCTGCAGCTGGTACAAAACGCAGTGGCTCACCTGATTAAAGGCAGCTGCCGGCGAGATCACATCACTCCAGTGCTGAAGGAGTTGCACTGGTTACCAGTTGTTTTCCGGGCCAAATTCAAGGTGTTGGTTTTGACCTTTAAAACCCTATATAGTTCTGGCCCAGCCTATCTTAAGGAGCACCTCCAGCAACACCAGACAGGCCGCTCAACAAGATCAGCCTCAGATGGCCTTCTCTCTGTCCCATCAGCTAGGACAGCTAGGCTGGTGAGGACAAGGGAGAGGGCCTTCTCCATGGTGGCCCCCACTTTGTGGAACTCCCTCCCTAGGGAACTCCGCCATGCCCCCTCTTTAATGAGCTTCTGCCACGCATTAAAAACATGGTTGTTCAGGCAGGCATTTGGGGTGGGTTAGGGTATTTTTAGAAATATGATGTTTTTAATGTAGAATGTTATTGTTTTAAACAGTTTCTATTATTGTACATCGCCCAGAGTGGCTGGGTGACCAGCCAGATGGGCGATTAATAAATTTAATAAATAAAAATAAACACAGTGTAAGCTTTGGTCAGTATTTGGTGCAGTGCTGAGTCAAGGGGCTACAAACTTCCTTCAGAGGAAGTTTTCCGGTTTCCAGAGACAAGGGCCCTGCGAGGCATTGTGACTTATGCGCAGTATGTTAATCAGCCACCGTCCTCTAGTATCAATTCAGTCACTGCATCCTTTTGCCTACATGACTCTCAGGATGTCAGCAACACATTCCTGTGCTAACAATGCACGTGGTATTTTTCCACTTCAGAAGTCAGCTGAGATAGGAAGGAACAGTAACGTTGTTTGATAACCCACATAGGCAAAGATAACACCGCAATGTTCAAGTGGTTGCGTAGAGTGGAAAGGGGGACATAAGAGAGGCTTATAAAATTATGCATGGTGTGGATAGACAGAAGCTTTTTTTTCTCCCTCTCTTATAATGCTAGAACTAAGGATCATCCATTTATGTATATATTTCCAGCATTTTTACCCTGCTCTTCAGCCAAAAAGGGCACCTGGAGCAGCTTACATAGACTATTACCAAGACAGTCCCTGTCCTCAGGCTTACAATGTAAAAGGCATGACACAAAAGGAAAACGGATTAGGAGGGAGGAGGAAAAAAAGAGAGAGAGCAAAACGCAGACATCACTTCTTAGTTTCAAAGTTCTTATAGGTATTCTCTGTGGCAGGGAAGAGTGAAACAAGCTCCCAGCAGCTGTTCCTTCTCTGGCTGATGTATGGGGTTAGGTTGGTCTTCCTCTTGCTGATATGTTCTTCCTGGGAGGCAGGGGGTGCTGCCTCCTGGCTGTCTTTGGCTCTTGAATGAAATCCAGCAAAATTGACCGGCAGATTCAGGATGGAGAAAAGGAAATCAGTTCTTCACACAATGCATAGTCAATTGATGGACTCAACTGCTGCCCGATGTGACAGCGGTCACTAGCTTAGATATCTTATAAAGGGGATTAAACACAATCATGGAGCATCCATGCCTATGAGTCATGTGGAACTGTGTGGAACCTCTGTGCTCAGGACCAGAAGGCCGCTGAATACCATCCACTCTCCCCTTCATGTTCAGGACTCTCCCCTTCATGTTCAGTTTGTGGCTTCCCACTGGGGCATTTCTTTGGCTGCTGTGGGAAACAGGATGCTGGATTAGATGGACCTTTTGGTCTGATCTACAGGGCTGGCCCTACCATTAGGCTGAGTGAGGCAGCAAATGCCGGGGAGTGAGGGGAGGCTTCACTCAGTTTCTCTCTTCGGTTAGAAGCACTCATCAGGTTGCTTTGCTGTTAACCAGGGTGTGTCTTGAAGAAATACTGTCATCTACAGATGGGCAAAAGACATAGAATCATAGAATAGTAGGGTTGGAAGGGGCCTATAAGACCATCAAGTCCAACCCCCTGCTCAATGCAGGCATCCAAGTCAGAGCATCCCTGGCAGATGGCTGTCCAGCCCCGTCTTGAATGCCTCCAGTGTGGGAGAGCCCACCACCTCCCTAGGTCATTGGTTCCATTGTCATATGGCTCTAACAGTCAGGAAGTATTTCCTGATGTTCAGCCGGAATCTGGCTTCCTGTCACTTGAGCCCATTGTTCCGTGTCCTGCACTCTGGGATGATCGAGAATTGATCCTGGCCTTCCTCTCTGTGACAACATTTCAAGTACTTGAAGGGCGCTATCCTATCTCCCCTCAGTCTTCTCTTCTCAGGGCAAAACATGCCCAGTTCTTTCAGTCTCCCCTCATAGGGCTTTACACCCCTGATCATCTTCGTTGCCCTCCTCTGAACCTTCTCCAGTTTGTCTGCATCCTTCTTAAAGTGCGGTGCCCAGAACTGGGCACAGTACTCCAGATGAGGCCTGACCAGTGCTGAGTAGAGGGAAACTAGTACTTCACGCGATTTGGAAGCCATTCTTCTATTAATGCAGCCCCAAATAACATTTGCCTTTTTTGCAGCCACATCACATTGTAAGTTCGTATTCAGCTTGTGATCTACAACAATTCCATGTCCTTCAGTGTAGTTTAGGGGCCGCAGTGGCTTAGTGGTTAAGACGCTGAACTGCAGACTGGAAGGTCGGCAGGTCAGCAGTTTGAGACCCGAGTGCTGCGTGACGGAGTGAGCTCCCGTCTTCAGTCCCAGCTTCTGCCAACCTAGCGGTTCGAAAGCAAGAAATTGCAAGTAGATAAATAGGTACCGCCTCGGCGGGAAAGGTAACAGCGTTCCGTGCACCTCGGTGTTCATTCATGCCGGCCACATGACCACGGAAGCATCTTCGGACAGCGCTGGCTCTTCGGCTTAGAAACGGGGATGAGCACCGCACCCTAAAGTTGGACATGACTGGTTGGGGACACCTTTACCCTTTTTTTTTTTTTCAGTGTAGTTTGTTGTTGTTGTTGTTGTTCAGTCGTTCAGTCGTGTCCGACTCTTCGTGACCCCATGGACCATAGCACGCCAGGCCTTCCTGTCCTGCGCTCTCTCCCGGAGTGTGCTCAAGTTCATATTCATTGCATCGGTGATGCTATCTAGCCATCTCATCCTCTGCCGTCCCCTTCTCCTTTTGCCTTCAGTCTTTCCCAGCATCAGGGTCTTTTCCAGGGAGTTTTCTCTTCGCATTAGGTGGCCAAAATATTGGAGCTTCAGCTTCATTATCTGTCCTTCCAATGAGCACTCAGGGTTGATTTCCTTTAGGATGGACTGATTTGACCTCCTTGCAGTCCAGGGGACTCGTAAGAGTCTTCTCCAGCACCACAGTTCGAAAGCATCAATTCTTCGGCGCTCAGCCTTCCTTATAGTCCAGCTCTCACAGCCATACATTACTACTGGGAAAACCATAGCTTTGATTAGACGGACCTTTGTCGGCAAGGTGATGTCTCTGCTTCTTACTATGCTGTCTAGGTTGGCCATAGCTTTCCTCCCAAGGAGCAAGCGTCTTTTAATTTCATGGCTACAGTCACCGTCTGCGGTGATCTTGGAGCCCAAGAAAGTAAAATCTGTCACTGCTTCCATTTCTTCCCCTTCTATATGCCAGCAAGTGATGGGGCCAGATGCCATGATCTTCGTTTTTTTAATGTTGAGTTTCAAACCAGCTTTTGCACTCTCCTCTTTCACCCTCAACAAGAGGCTCTTGAGATCCTCTTCGCTTTCTGCCATTAGGGTGGTATCGTCTGCATATCGGAGGTTGTTGATAATTCTCCCAGCAATCTTAATTCCGACCTGTGATTCATCCAACCCGGCATTTCTCATGATGTACTCTGCATATAAGTTAAATAAGCAGGGTGACAATATGCAGCCTTGTCGTACTCCTTTCCCAATTTTGAACCACTCGGTTGTTCCATGTCTGGTTCTTACTGTTGCTTCTTGACCCTCGTACAGGTTTCTCAGGAGACAGGTAAGGTGGTCTGGTACTCCCATCACTTTCAGAATTTGCCACAGTTTGTTGTGTTCCACACAATCAAAGGCTTTAGTGTAGTCAATGAAGCAGAAATAGACGTTTTTCGGGAATTCTCTTGCTTTCTCCATGATGCAGCGAATGTTGGCGATTTGATCTCTAGTTCCTCTGCCTCTTCTAAACCCAGCTTGTACTTCCGGTAGTTCTCGGTTCACATACTGCTGAAGCCTAGCTTGTAGGATTTTGAGCATCACCTTGCTGGCATGTGAAATGAGCGCAATTGTGCGGTAGTTTGAACACTCTTTGGTGTTGCCCTTCTTTGGAATTGGAATGTAAACTGACCTTTTCCAGTCTTGTGGCCACTGTTGAGTGTTCCAGATTTGTTGGCATATTGAATGCAGCACTTTAACAGCATCATCTTTTAGGATTTTAAATAGCTCTGCTGGAATACAGTCATCTCTGCTAGCTTTGTTGTTACTAATGCTTCCTAAGGCCCACTTGACTTCACTTTCTAGGATGTCCGGCTCAAGTTCAGTGACCGCACTATCATGGCTATCAGGGACATTCAGATCTTTCCTGTATAGTTCTTCTGTGTATTCTTGCCACCTCTTCTTAATCTCATCTGCTTCTGTGAGGTCCCTGCCTTCTTTGTCCTTTATCATGCCCGTCTTTGCACAAAACGTTCCCTTGAGATCTCCAATTTTCTTGAAGAGATCTCTAGTCTTTCCCATTCTGTTGTTTTCCTCGATTTCTTTGCATTGTTCATTTAAGAAGGCCTTCTTGTCTCTCCTTGCTATTCTCTGGAACTCTGCATTCAGTTGGGTATATCTTCCCCTTTCTCCCTTGCTTTTCGCTTCCCTTCTTTCATGAGCTACTTGTAAAGCCTCATCAGACAGCCACTTTGCTTTCTTGCATTTCTTTTTCTTTGGGATGGATTTCGTTGCTGCCTCCTGAACAATGTTACGGACCTCCGTCCATAGTTCCTCAGGCACTCTGTCTATCAGGTCTAATCCCTGAAATCTATTCCTCACCTCCACTGTATATTCATCAGGGATATGATTTAGGTCATACCTGAATGGTTTAGTGGTTTTCCTGACGTTCTTCAATTTAAGCCGAAATTTTGCAAGAAGCAGCTCATGATCTGAGCCACAGTCAGCTCCAGGTCTTGTTTTTACTGACTGTATGGAGCTTCTCCATCTTTGGTTGCAAAGGACATAATCAATCTGATTTCGATATTGACCATCTGGTGACGTCCATGTGTAGAGTCGCCTCTTGTGCTGTTGGAAAAGAGTGTTTGCTATGATCAGCATGTTCTCTTGGCAAAACTCTATTAGCTTTTGTCCTGCTTCATTTTGTACACCAAGGCCATGCTTGCCTGTTTTCCCGGTTATTTCTTGACTTCCTACTTTAGCATTCCAATCCCCTATGATGAAAAGGACATCTTCTTTTGGTGTTAGTTCTAGAAGGTGTTGTAGGTCTTCATAGAACCGATCAACCTCAGCTTCTTCGGCATCAGTGGTTGGGGCATAGACTTGAATGACTGTGATGTTGAACGGTTTGCCTTGGATTCGTACTGAGATCATTCTATCGTTTTTAAGATTGTACCGCAGTACTGCTTTTCCCACCCTTTTGTTGACTATGAGCGCTACTCCATTTCTTCTAAGGGATTCTTGCCCACAATAGTAGATATGATGGTCACCTGAATTAAATTCGCCCATGCCTGTCCATTTTAGTTCGCTGATTCCCAAGATGTCGCTGTTCAATCTTGCCATCTCATGTTTGACCACCTCCAGCTTACCTTGATTCATTGATCTGACATTCCAGGTTCCTAAACAATATTGTTCTTTACAGCATCGGATTTTCTTTTCACCACCAGACACATCCACAGCTGAGTGTCCTTTCGGCTTTGGCCCAGCCGCTTCACTCTTTCTGGCGCTACTTGGAAATACCCTCTGCTCTTCCCCAGTAGCATATTGGACACCTTCCGACCTGAGGGGCTCATCTTCCGGCGTCATCTCTTTTAGCCTTGTGATACGTTCCATGGGGTTTTCTAATTGACTCTAAAGCTCCTTTAACGAAGCTAGATAGAGCCTGATAGGTGGATGTTTTTAGTTGCACTGAAGAAAGTTTAAATGGCTGGTAAAGTGGCTTTAATACCGGATAGAAATTAACATTTCAGTGGTAAATTCTTCTGGACATGAACCTAAAAGGCAGTGAATATTGCTGATGCTATCTAAAATAATACTTGTTTCCCCATTTCAGTTCTTTGGAATGCTCAGTGTCTGTGTGCTGACCTGCAAGAGAAACGAAAGTGGTTACCAGCCCTTGAATTCAGGGGTATTTGCTTGACAGGAAGATGGGTGACTTCCCTTTTGCTCTTCCGTGAACAAGATGGACTTGGAAAAGATGTCTTGAACAAAAAACGTTTGCCTGCTTTTGTAAAATGCCAAAGGAGATTGCAGTAGCTTCCAAAAGTTGTATTAAATGTGAAATGACCTGGCTTTAACGTATTTATTCAGCCTCAGATTCTTTGATATAGTTGAATTAAGGTGAATCCCTTTCCTTAAAACAGCTTTTCCCAACCTAGTGCTCTCTAGATATGTTGGGCTACAACTCCCATTATACCCTGCCATTCTGGCTGGGGATGGAGGGAGTTGTAGTCCAACAAATCTGGAGGACACCAAGTTGAGGAATGGCTGCCTTAGAAGAACAGCACATGAACCCATAGATCAGAAAAGGTAGCCCTGTGTATGCAATTGTACTGTTTCACTGATGTGTATGTGTGTTCTTTAAATGTAATTAACAAAATTATTTTTCACACTAGTGAAATAATTGGTGCATTTTCCCTGATCTGCTGGACCCCCCGCATGTTTACACCAAATGTCTGAAATGTAGTGGATATTGTCAGCATTCACTTGTGAATATTAATCTAAGCTGAATTCTGAGAATATATGATTGCTATTTGACACCAGTGACCATTGCTTTTAGGTGACCACTGACATTTGCTGATATCGCTTGGTGTTTGGGGACATTCACGAAATTCATCTGGGATTACCAGCGTTCAAATGCGAATGTTGACATTCAGTGCATTTCTGGCTGTCATGGTGCCACATGTCTTCCCTGGACTTAGAGGGGGTAGCAGTGGTGCTGGGGGTGCTTCTGCGGGGTGTGTGTGCATCTGCTCAAATGGCCGGTACTGTCAGCTTTGATTACCTAATCATCTGATTCCATCCACCACAACCCTTTTACCCATAATTAAGTGATTGGCAGCAGTATAAAAAAAACAAAAGCACTGAGGATCTCTAGATTAAGATCTTGTGATCCCAAGATCTGTGCAAACAACCAACTTCCTTACTTAAATTTGCACTCAAGCAAGCTCTTAAACTGCCAGGGTGTAAATGTAAATGAAAACTCCTGGCTAGATTGGGTCTGCCGTATTGAGGTAATACAGAACACACTGCAATTCAGTAGAGTTCATTATATGTGTACTGAAATCTGTCTGGGAATTTATTAAGCTTGTGATGCAACTTTAATAACAACTGAAGCTTGCTTGCATCCTAGTTTCTTACTGCACTGAGAAAATAGTTGTCATTCCAAATGAATAGGATTTGAACAACCACTTCCAAGGGTATACTAGTGAAGATAACAGTTAAGTGCAAGCTTTGTTTATGCTGTGCCTCAATTTGCTTATTTCCTGTGTGGTTATGATGATTAAATATATATGATGAACTTCATGCTTTTGTGAGCAGAAAAACAAACGAAGATACGTGGCAGGGAAAAATCAAATGACTGCCTTGTTTTCCAAACCATTTTGCTTTAATTTCTTGAGGGTTGTAAGAATATTTGGATTAGAAAGGTCCTTAACTTTAAATAAAACCTTTAAAAATTATGTAGTCCTGTATTTAATACAAAATTGGTATGAAATGACAGGGGAAATAAAGCTCCTCTATGAAAGGGACATCATGGTAAGAGCAACGGAAACTCAAATATACTGTTGTGCACTCCCCACATCCCTGAAGAGGGATATGTCCTGGTGTAGTGCTGCTGGGATTCGGGTTTCTTTGTAGAGGAAGGAACAGTGGAGACTTAGGGCACCTTTGTAACAGTTCTTTTATTTACAAATAAAATCTAAGTGGTGGCAAGCAGCAGATGCCCTATGGGACATCAGAAGCACCTCAGATCCTTGGGGAGGTGGGGTGAAACAGACATTGCTCTATTTTAAATCCATATCAACAGCTATGTATTTTTCATTTTTACTCTAGAGTAGGTGCAGGGGCCCTGATCTGGATCTTAAAGCCCCCCCCCCTTCCCCACACTAGGGTCCTGATCTGGATTGGGGGGCCTTGTGCCTACTCTAGAGTAAAAATGAAAAAGAGACATAGCTGCTTAATATAAAATGTCAGTTTTGGCCATTAGAGAGACTGATCCTGCATCCACTGGGTGCCTGCAGCTCTCTCTGCTTCTACCTTACGTCAAAACCACGGTGCTCTTTCTCTCTCTTGGAGCCAAACAACAGGTTACTTTAAGCACACTTTTAAAAAGGGTGCATACTTCTGCCACTTAGCTCCAATCTGTGCCACGCTCCTGAGCAAAACTGAAGGCTTACGCTTGTTTTCTGTAGAACACCCCCCCCACACACACACACACACACACTATTGGGGGCTATTTGCCTCCAAAGTTGCCATTTGCATTTAACATCACTTTTGGGGGTGAGTACTGACAGAGCTGCCTTCGTTGTACATGAATAAACTCAAGTTGAATCTTACCCGCGTGTCCAGAGCTTAATTGGAGGGCAGCTGGGCACGGACCTCCAAGTCCAGTTTTGGGCTTTTACCGCAGTACGGTCCAATCCACATGGAAACGGTTTCAGAAACGGTTTCTGGTTATATCTGGATTTTCATGACACCACTTTGGTCCATCAGCAGCACGTGAAGCAATAAAAGTGGAGTACACCCTACCTGACAATACATTTAAACAGTGGAGCCAACATTTCCCTCTTTTTCCCTCTTGCAACCTCCTTCTCTTCCTCTATTGCTGAAGCACCTAAAGGCAATGAACTCCAGAAATAATCTCCGCCTGAGGTTGAAAGTGCATGAAAATCTCCCACTTTGGGGCAGTGAGAGAAGAATTGGATAGGAAGCCACCAGGTGATTATTTTATGTGTATTATTTATATATTTAATGTATTAAACGCCTCATAAAATAAATCTCTTATGAGAGGCTGTCTCTGTGGCCACTCTCAGGAGAGATTAGCCAAGGCTTTAAAAAAGAACTCGGAAATCGTGTCTGCAAACAAAAGAAATGTAAAGCTAGAACTTCCTGACGTCAGAGGTTCATCCCCCTCCCCTTAACCGTTGGAGGCGCTGCTTCCAAAGCAGTGACTGTTCCCCCTCCTCGTTTGTTGTTGTTTATTCGCTCAGTCGCTTCCCACTCTTCGTGACTTCATGGACCAGCCCACGCCAGAGCTTCCTGTCGGCCGTTGCCATCCCCAGCTCCCCCAAGCTCGAGTCCGTCACCTCCAGAATATCGTCCATCCATCTTGCCCTTGGTCGGCCCCTCCTCCTTTGGCCTTCCACTTTCCCTAGCATCAGCATCTTCTCCAGGGTCTCCTGTCTTCTCATTATGTGGTCAAAGTACTTCAGCTTTGCCTTTAATATCATTCCCTCAAGTGAACAGTCTGGCTTGATTTCCTGGAGTATGGACTGGTTTGATCTTCTTGCAGTCCAAGGCACTCTCAGAATTTTCCTCCAGCACCACAGTTCAAAAGCATCGAACTTCCTTCGCTCAGCCTTCCTTAGGGTCCAGCTCTCGCAGCCATAGGTTACTATGGGAAATACCATTGCTTTCACTATGTGGACCTTTGTTGTCAGTGTGATGTCTCTGCTCTTCACTATTTTATCAAGGTTTGTCATTGCTCTCCTCCCAAGAAGTAAACGTCTTCTGATTTCCTGGCTGCAGTCAGCATCTTCAGTAATCTTTGTGCCTAGAAATACAAAGTCTGTTCCTGCCTCCACGTTTTCTCCGTCTATTTGCCAGTTATCATTCAATCAACCTGGTTGCCATAATCTTGGTTTTTTTGAGGTTTAACTGCAACCCAGCTTTTGCACTTTCTTCTTTCACCTTCGTCATGAGGTTCCTCAGCTCCTCCTCGCTTTCAGCCATCAAAGTGGTATCATCTGCATATCTGAGATTGTTAATGTTTCTTCCAGCGATTTTAACTCCAGCCTTGGATTCATCAAGCCCAGCGCATCGCATGATGTGTTCTGCGTACAGGTTGAATAGGTAGGGTGAGAGTATACAACCCTGCCGTACTCCTTTCCCAATCTTAAACCAGTTTGTTGTTTCGTGGTCTGTTCTTACCGTTGCTACTTGGTCATTATACAGATTCCTCAGGAGGCAGACAAGATGACTTGGTATCCCCATACCACCAAGAACTTGCCACATTTTGTTATGATCCACACAGTCAAAGGCTTTAGAATAGTCAATAAAACAGAAATAGATGTTTTTCTGAAACTCCCTGGCTTTCTCCATTATCCAGCGGATATTGGCAATTCGGTCTCTAGTTCCTCTGCCTTTTCGAAACCCAGCTTGTACATCTGGCAATTCTCGTTCCATGAATTGCTGGAGCCCACCTTGCAAGATCTTGAACATTGCCTTACTGGCATGTGGAATAAGTGCCACTGTTCGATAGTTTGAACATTCTTTGGTGCTTCCCTTTTTTGGTATGGAGATATAGGTTGATTTTTTCCAATCTGTTGGCCATTCTTGTGTTTTCCAAATTTGCTGGCATATGGCATGCATCACCTTGACAACATCCTCTTGCAAGGTTTTAAACAGTTCAGCTGGGATACCGTCATCTGCTGCTGCCTTGTTATTAGCAATGCTTCTTAAGGCCCATTCAACTTCACTCTTCAGGATGTCTGGCTCTAGCTTACTGACCACACCGTCAAATCTATCCCCAATATTATTATCCTTCCTATACAGATCTTCCGTATATTCTTGCCACCTTTTCTTGATCTCTTCTGCTTCTGTTAGGTCCTTGCCATCTTTGTTTTTGATCATACCCATTTTTGCCTGGAATTTACCTCCGATGTTTCTAATTTTCTTGAAGAGGTCTCTTGTCCTCCCTATTCTATTATCTTCTTCCACTTCCGTGCATTGCTTGTTTCAAAATAATTCCTTCTCTCTTCTGGCTAACCTCTGGAATTTTGCATTTAATTGGGTGTATCTCCCCCTTTCACTGTTGCCTTTTGCTTTCCTTCTTTCTTGGGCTACTTCCAGTGTCTCAGCAGACAGCCATCTTGCCTTCTTGGTTTTCTTTTTCTTTGGGACGTTTTTTGTTGCCGCCTCCTGATCAATGTTGCAAACCTCTGTCCATAGTTCTTCCAGGACCCTATCTACTAAATCTAGTCTCTTAAATCTATTCTTCACCTCCACTGCATACTCATGAGGAATATTAGCGAGCTCATATCTAACTGATCTGTGGGTCTTCCCTATTCTCTTTAGTCTGATTCTAAATTGTGCAATAAGAAGGTCGTAATCTGAACTACAGTCAGCTCCAGGTCTTGTTTTTGCCGAATGTATAGATGTCCGCCACCTTTGGCTACAAAGGATGTAGTCAATCTGATTTCGGTGTTGACCATCTGGTGAAGTGCATGTATAAAGTCGTCTCTTAGGTTGTTGGAAGAGAGTGTTTGTTATGCACAGTGAGTTGTCTTGGCAAAATTTTATCAGCCTATGTCCCGCTTCATTTTGCTCTCCCAGACCATGCTTGCCTGTAATTCCAGGTGTCATTTGACTACCCACCTTAGCATTCCAGTCTCCTGTAATGGAAATAACATCTCCTCGTAGAGACGTACAAAAAGATTCAGACATCACTTCCGGTTTCCATCTGAACGCTGCCATAATAAGGTGCAGGCGCCAAAGAAAATGGGCAGAGTTACATAATTCTTCTCTCTGTCCCATCAGCCAGGACAGCTAGGCTGGTGAGGATGAGGGAGAGGGCTTTCTCTGTGGTGGCCCCTACTTCATGGAACTCCACCCCTAGGGAACTCTGCCATGCCCCCTCTTTAATGAGCTTCCGCCACCCATTAAAAATGTGGTTGTTCAGGCAGGTATTTGGGGTGGGCTAGGGTAATTTTAGAAATGTGATGTTTTTAATGTTGAATTTTATTGTATGAACTGTTGTACGGCAGGGCTGTAACCCTACCTATTCAACCTGTATGCAGAACACATCATGCGACGTGCTGGGCTTGATGAAGCCAAGGCTGGAGTTAAAATCTCTGGAAGAAACATTAACAATCTCAGATATGCAGATGATACCACTTTGATGGCTGAAAGCGAGGAGGAGCTGAGGAACCTCATGACAAAGGTGAAAGAAGAAAGTGCAAAAGCTGGGTTGCAGTTAAACCTCAAAAAAACCAAGATTATGGCAACCAGCTTGATTGATAACTGGCAAATAGAGAGAGAAAACGTGGAGGCAGTGACAGACTTTGTCTTTCTAGGCGCAAAGATTACTGCAGACGCTGACTGCAGCCAGGAAATCAGAAGACATTTACTTCTTGGGAGGAGAGCAATAACAAATCTTGATAAAATAGTGAAGAGCAGGGACATCACACTGACAACAAAGGTCCGCATAGTGAAAGCAATGGTATTTCCCATAGTAACCTATGGCTGCGAGAGCTGGACCATAAGGAAGGCTGAGCGAAGGAAGTTCGATGCTTTTGAACTGTGGTGCTGGAGGAAAATTCTGAGAGTGCCTTGGACTGCAAGAAGATCAAACCAGTCCATACTCCAGGAAATAAAGCCAGACTGCTCACTTGAGGGAAGGATCTTAAAGGCAAAACTGAAGTACTTTGGCCACATAATGAGAAGACAGGATACCCTGGAGAAGATGCTGATGCTAGGGACAGTGGAGGGCCAAAGGAAGAGGGGCCGACCAAGGGCAAGATGGATGGACGATATTCTGGAGGTGACGGACTCGACCTTGGGGGAATTGGGGGAGCTGGGGGTGGCAACGGCCGACAGGAAGCTCTGGCGTGGGCTGGTCCATGAAGTCACGAAGAGTCGGAAGCGACTGACTGAATAAACAACAACAACATCGCCCAGAGTGGCTGGGTGACCGTCCAGATGGGCGATTAAGAATTTCAATAAATAAAATAATAAAATAATCCTACAGTTCTGGTTTAAATTGAAAACTGCTATTGACCCTACAGACACCGAGCGGCTAACGCACTGAGCTTTGAAACCTCTTTGGTGAAACCCCTGTATACTCGGCGTTGGACCTTAGAGTGCATGAGGAACCGCAGGTGTCCACAGGTGTGGGTGTGGCAGAAGCGTGATGCAGACCGGAGAGCTGCTCTATCCTTCAATCTCGATAGTCATAGCGGTCTATTATGCTGAATAGCCTATAGGACTTGGGACTATAGTGTAGCGGCCTATCAGGGGTCAGACTAAGTAGCCACATGCAGTCTCATGCTTCATGTTCTTGCTGAGCTCTGTCTGCCTTGAATATATTGTTGCAAGCTGATGACACACAGGGATTCCTTATGTTCCTTACCACAGGGTTACCTGAAGGATCGCCTCCTCCCATATGTGCCTGCCCGGACCTTAAGGTCATCGTCAGCAGCCCTTCTCCGTGAGCCCCTGCCAAAGGAAGTGAGGCGGGGGACTACTAGGAGGAGGGCTTTTTCTGCTGCCGCACCCCGGCTCTGGAATGAGCTCCCTAGCGAGGTTCGCCTGGCGCCTACATTGTACTCCTTTCGGCGCCAGGTGAAGACCTTTTTATTTTTGCAGGCATTTTAGCATTTCAGCTTTCTAAATTTTTATCTTTGCTGTTTTAAATCTGTATTTTAAACTCCTGCACCGCTGCTAGGTTTTATTGTGGTTGCATTGTTATATTGTGGTTTTAATGTTCTATATATTTTAAGTTGTTTTATTGTGTGTTGTTTGGTTTTAGTTTTTGTGAACCGCCCAGAGAGCTTCGGCTGTTGGGCGGTACAGAAATGAAATAAATAAATAAATAAGTAAATTGCCAAAGGTCATACAATTGTGCATCTTGTCCTCTGCTTATCACGGCTACCCTATAACGCAGTTCTTGCATTATAAACAATAGTGCTAAGAGAAGAAATGTTGAGGACCGCAACCCCACGGCGGAGGAGCCGTTTCCTCTGTGTCGCAATGTCTATAAGACCAACGTGCTGATGTACCGCGGGGCTTCTGGCTCTTTGGAAGCGACTCCAGCCTCAGGCCCGCGCGCTGAATAACGAACCTCCTTTTCCTTCCCTCCGCGGCCTCTCCGACTCTGGGCTCTGCGACAATAGAGGCGTCGATGGTAGAGCGGCGCCCCCCTGCGACCTAGAAAATCCATAGACTTACGACCGTAGATGAGCAATGCCACAGCCTGGGGATGGCACTTCCTGGACACGTTCGACGCATTTTTTTCCCGCGGAACCGCTGCCCGCAATAATTAGTAGAGCCGTTCGGGAGTTTGTCACGGGCGTGACCGGGCGCCGCGCCGTAGCCACCCTTTTAATCAGCGAAGTGCGCAGAGGATGCGTTAAAACGCCCCAGCGGCGTTTCGTGGCCCCCTTTCTATCGGCCCGCGCCTGGCCGTTCTCTCCCGGTCGCCGTTTCGCCTTTCCAGGAGCCCGCCCCCCCCCCACTCCAAGTACGGACGGCCAATCAGGGCGACGCCATCCCATCCGCTCGGCAGGCGGCCCCGCTGAGCGCAACGCGGCTTACTCCCAGGTAAAGCCGGCGCCCCACGCTGAACCCGAGCGGACGCGGGGCTTGCGGCGCGCGCGCGACTCTCGGTTCTTTCCTCTCTCTAGGCGCCCGCGGGCCGCTCTATGATTTCTCCTTCCGGTCTCTATGGCGAAAGCGGGCCGCAACGGCTCGTCGGGCGCGCGGGGAGCCCCCGCGGCGAGGCTCTCGCGAGACCCGGGATTTCCGGCCGCTTGGGCGGGTGGTTTGAATCCAGACGGCGGCTGCGGGGCGCGAGGAAGGAGCTGCTGCCTGCGGAGGCTGCGGCTGGATATGGAAGGCGGAGGGGAGGGCTGCGCACGGCGCAGCGACGCTGGGGGTGAGGCAGTGAGGCGTTTTCTCTCCTAGAAGTTAATTACTGCGCAGCGGTTACTTTATTAAGTATTATTTTTAGGGCGCAATCCTGTGCACGTTTAGGCCGAGGAAAGGCCTACAACTCCCAGCATGCCCCAGCCAGCATTGCTGGCTGGGGCATGCTGGGAGTTGTAGGCCTTTTCTCGGCCTAAACGTGCACAGGATTGCGCCCTTGGTTATTTTCCTCGTTAGATTTGATAATGTGTTCTCCTCATTAGATTTCATAATGCCGGGGTCAGTGGACAGTAGATTAGTATCTAGGGGCAGATTGTGGGGTAGAATCATAGAATGGTAGGGTTGGAAGGGGCCTACAAGGCCATCGAGTCCTCATTAGATTTCATAATGCAGGGGTGGGTGGACAGTAGATTAGGATCTAGGGGTAGATTGTGGGGTAGAATCACAGAATAGTAGGGTTGGAAGGGGCCTACAAGGCCATCGAGTCCAACCCCCTGCTCAGTGCAGGAATCCAAGTCAGAGCATCCCCGACAGATGGCTGTCCAGCCCTGTCTTGAACGCCTCCAGTGTGGGGGAGCCCACCACCTCCCTAGGTCATTGGTTCCATTGTCGTATTGCTCTAACAGTCAGGAAGTTTTTCCTGATGTTGGGCCGGAATCTGGCTTCCTGTCACTTGAGCCCATTATTCCATGTCCTGCACTCTGGGACAATGGAGAATTGATCCTGGACTTCCTCTCTGTGACAACCTTTCAGGTACTTGAAGAGCGCTATCCTATCTCCCCTCAGTCCTCTCCTCTCAAGGCTAAACATGCTCAGTTCTTTCAGTCTCTCTTCACAGGGCCTTGTTTCCAGTCCCCTGATCATCTTTGTTGGCCTCCTCTGAACCCACTCCAGTTTGTCTGCATCCTTCTTAAAGTGCGGTGCCCAGAATTTGCAGTAGATCAGCAAGAGTTTTTCACTCTCAGTTGTTTAACGAAAGGGCTGTTGCAAAACAAAAACACAATCTAACATTGCAATTCTAGATAAGTCTGCTCAGAAGTAAGCCTCGCTGAGTTCAGTGGGACTTATTCCCAGGTTGGCAATCTAAATCAGGTTGCTGAAACAAAGCTTGGGGTGAACCAGGAGTGCTTTTGTGTGTGAAAGGACTTGAATCAGTTCTGGTCTGGAAATTAATTCTTAGGTTGAGCATGAGCTAAAAGGCACTTTAACTGTAAATGTGCAGAAGCCAGAAGTTTAAACAAGTTGCTATTTCTGAATAATTGCTCCCTCCTCACGCCAGAATCTTAGGGCCAAAATGCTACATATTTCTAGCTCTGTTGCTGAGTTGTGAAAATAAATATTGTGTGCCTTACAAAAACGTTTGGAAACAATTCTGTTTTTCCCTGAGTAAATAGCATTAACTATTGTAGCCTTTAGGATTAGGTGTATTAATCTGTTCTTCTTTTTCAAGCAGGAAAATACAATATAGCTTCCCTGGATTTAAATGGCCTAAGCTCTCACATCAACACCAAGATTTCAAATATCAAGAAGTCACTTCAGTTGAGAAAGATAGGTAAGATGGCTTAATGTTTCCAGGCCGTACGTATCAACTTCAGATAATATGTAGGTAATAAATGTTGTGTAAGATGAATTGGGGACCATATTGGTTCCGTAAGGCAGGGTACCAAGTTAATCAATAATAATTTGTGCATATTTTTATTGGCAACAAAAAGTGACTTGCTGGAATATAGGCCAAAGGCTCATATGAGGTTTGGGGTACATATTGATTATGGGGGAATATAGTTGGAGGGCAGTTGTTGTGATGTGGGATTTCAGATGATGAAAATCTTCAGAAAGCAGAAATGCAGTTGACAATGGACAGGAGAAGTGGTGTACGCTTAATGTACACCATTTGTGGTGAGAACCTCCTCTCTTTTTGTCCATGTCTACTACTAACTTCTCTTCTTTGTCAGACCAGGAACCATCTTTGAAGACAGTGCTCAGTAAGATCGTCCGCGAAATGTTTCTCTTAAATAACCTCCTGAATCAGCTGGAACTGGAATGCCACCATCAGGAGAGGCAGCAGAATCAACTCAAGGTAACCAATATTTAAAATGGTTGTGTTTTTTTATATAGAAATATAATATATAGAGAAATATAAATTTCTATAGAAATATATAAAATGGAAAAAGAAACCAAATGCACAGTTACAAGATGGGGGATACGTGGCTCAACAACACTACAAGTGAGAAGATCTTGGAATTGTTGTCGATCACAAGCTGATATGAGCCAACAATGTGATGTGGCTGCAAAAAAGGCAAATGCTATTTTGGGCTGCATTAATAGAAGCATAGCTTCCAGATCCCGGAAAATACTGTTCCTCTCTACTCTACACTGGTTAGGCCTCATCTGGAGTACTGTGTCCAGTTCTGGGCACCACACTTTAAGAAGGATGCAGACAAATTGGAGAGGGTTCAGAGGAGGGCAACAAAGATGATCAGAGGACTGGAAACAAAGCCCTATGAAGAGAGACTGAAAGAACTGGGCATATTTAGCCTTGAGAAGAGAAGACTGAGGGGAGATATGATAGTACTCTTCAAGTTCTTGAAAGGTTGTCATAGAGAAGAAGGCCAGGATTTCTTCTTGATCATCCCAGAGTGCAGGACATGGAATAATGGGCTCAAGTGACAGGAAGCCAGATTCCGGCTGAACATCAGGAAAAACGTCCTGACTGTTAGAGCAATACGACAATGGAACCAATTCCCTAGGGAGGTGGTGGGCTCTCCCACACTGGAGGCATTCAAGACGAGGCTGGGCAGCCATCTGTCAGGGATGCTCTGACTTGGATTCCTGCACTGAGCAAGGGGTTGGACGCGATGGCCTTGTAGGCCCCTTCCAACCCTACTATTCTATGATTCTATAAATAAATGAAATGTATAGAAATATAATATAATAGAAATATAATAAATGAAATGAATAGAAATTGAGAGCCAGTGTGGTGTAGTGGCAAGAGTGTTGGACTGTGAGCTGGGAGATCCGGGTTCTAGTCCCCACTCGGCCATGGAATCTCACTGGGTGACGTTGGGCCAGTCACACTCTCTCAGCCCAACCTACCTCACAGGGTTATTGTTGTGAGGGTAAAATGGAGAGGAGGAGGATAATGTAAGCCGCTTTGGGTTCCTCGCAAGAGGAAAAAAGGCGGGATATAAATGCAATAAATAAATAGAAATATAATAAATGAAATGAAAATTAAATGATCAGGCTTTTGGAAGTTCATGGATGTGTATGGAGAGCAGAAAGTCCAGTTCCTGAAACACCAAAACCTTTTCCTGGACAAACAGGTTTTGAAGCCATTTGCTCCACTATACTTATAGGGTTGGATCCAGACTCAGGCATACATGGCTGGCTGGGGGATGCTGGGAGTTGTCCAACACATCTGGAGGGCACCAGGTTGGTGAAGGCAGGCCTAACAGTTGGAGGGAGCAATCCTATGTGGATAGGCAGCTGCCTTCAAACTCGGAGGCGACTGCCCATCCAATACACAACTGGTGGAGCCCAGATGGGATCCTCTCTTCTGTGCTCCAGCCGCTCTACATTTGCAGCTAGACGGCTGACTTCAGCTGTCTAGCTGCAGGATGTCGGAGCATAGTTTGGGGAGGCCAAATGACACATAGGAAGTGTTGTATCTGCACACTCTGCCCCCGGAAACACCCCCTTTTGGCCCGCTCCATGCTGCTCTTATGAGCATGGAGCCTGGGGACAATCCGCACTGCCTACGAGGGTGTGGAGAGGTGGTTCTCCAGGAACCGACCTTGGAGCGCGGGCTCCAAGTTCAGTTCCTGGAAACCGACCAATCCTTTGGCCGTCAAGCCTCTGTCTAGCAGCCATAGGACTGCATCCTAATCTAAACTCCAAAAGTCTTCAGACAACAGCTTTCTAAAGGGATTATTGAACAAATTGTCAAGCACAGCTGGGTTAAACAATATGAGGATTTATTTTTACAGTATGAGGGTGGTGGTGGGTTTTTTTTTTTAAGAGACTTTGTTACTGAATTTGAGTCTGCTAAAAAATGAATCTCAGCTTCTACTCTAGAGACACTCAAATGGTTATGGGAATTATAGTGAATACCTGTCTTCTACTATGGTGTTGTTTAAATAAATTAAACCATGAATTTCAGGGACATATTGCTGAATTTAGCTTGGATTTTTACAAAATTGCATTTCCTCATGTCATTGGCATATTTAGATAGTAGGTACTTGGTGTTCCTGCAAATCAGAGGCAGTGTATATGCAGCCAAAGGTTCACTGGCTTCCACAGACAATATGTTGACTATTGTTTGCCATATAAGGATCAAGAAATTTCTTATGGGACTGTTAAGATTTTTTTCTAGGATGGCTGATCCTGGTAAAATTATTTGTGGTTTGACATTGATCAAAACTATTTATAGGATAGTTTTGTTTGTATGCAGTAACAGGTGAGACAATTAGAAAAAGGTATGTTAAATCCACACCTTGCCCTGTAGAAGTGATTGCTTGGGATTGAACCATTGTATAGAATCATAGAATAGTAGGGTTGGAAGGGGCCTACAAGGCCATCGAGTCCGACCCCCTGCTCAATGCAGGAATCCAAGTCAGAGCATCCCTGACAGATGGCTGTCCAGCTTCGTCTTGAATGCCTCCAGTGTGGGAGAGCCCACCACCTCCCTAGGTAATTGGTTCCACTGTCGTATTGCTCTAACAGTCAGGAAGTTTTCCTGATGTTCAGCCGGAATCTGGTTTCCTGTCACTTGAGCCCATTATTCTGTGTCCTGCACTCTGGGATGATGGAGAAGAGATCCCGGCCTTCCTCTCTGTGACAACCTTTCAAGTACTTGAAGAGCGCTATCCTATCTCCCCTCAGTCTTCTCTTCTCAAGGCTAAACATGCTCAGTTCTTTCAGTCTCTCTTCATAGGGCTTTGTTTCCAGTCCCCTGGTCATCTTTGTTGCCCTCCTCTGAACCCTCTCCAGTTTGTCTGCATCCTTCTTAAAGTGTGGTGCCCAGAACTGGACACAGTACTCCAGATGAGGCTTAACCAGTGCTGAGTAGAGGGGAACTAGTACTTCCCGGAATTTGGAAGCTATGCTTCCATTAATACAGCCCAAAATGGTATTTGCCTTTTTTGCGGCCACATCACATTGTTGGCTCATATTCAGCTTGTGATCGACAACAATTCCAAGATCCTTCTTGCTTGTAGTGTTGTTGAGCCATGTATCCCCCATCTTGTAACTGTGCATTTGGTTTCTTTTCCCTAGGTGCAGAACTTGGCCTTTATCCCTATTAAATGTCGTTCTGTTTTCTGCCCAGTGCTCCAGTCTATCAAGATCACTTTAAATTTTGTTTCTGTCTTCCAAAGTATTAGCTATCCCTCCCAATTTTGTGTCATCTGCAAATTTGATCAGCATTCCCTGCACCTCCTCCTCCAAGTCATTAATACAAATGTTGAAGAGCACAGGGCCCAGGACTGAGCCCTGCGGTACCCTACTTGTTACCTCTCCCCAGTTTGAGAAGGTCCCATTGATAAGCACTCTTTGAGTCTTTGTATGAAGAACGATGCCACGGTTTTAGATCTTCAGTCTAAAGGAGCAATCCAATGGCACCTGGACTGCGTTTGTGGGGCCACAGGATAGTTCAAATTCTCCAGTCCGAGGCCAGAGACAGGGCCCTAGCCTCAGAGGGGAGAATCGGAGATCTGATCCACCCACCCCCAGGCACGTGCACAGCCGATGTAGAAAGAACCGCACCGGCTGGCTACCAAGGTCAGGAACTCAGCCTTGGAGAGGGGGGAAAGGGGGCGTTTCGGTGGGTGAGGAGGGGCGGAGACTGGAGAGGCCAGGATGCAAGCTGTCCTGAGCCTCTGTCAGCCTCCTTCCCTTGCCCCCCGAACGCCTTTGCTAGGCGGGCAAAAGTGATCTAGCGAAAAATGCACAATGGGAGGATGGGGAGGTGAAGATCACCTCCACCACTCCTCCTGCCCTGCGTAGGATGACGTAACCCTCCGAGTTTGCAGTCCTCGAGGGCATAACCCATGGGACCGCGCCCTAGCTTTCTCCCTTTGTCTTGTATTTGCTGAGCCAAACCCCACTTAGATTTCATTTTTCTATGTTACGTTCTTCCTGCGTGTACGTGAAATGGCCGTTGGCTGCAGCAAAATAATGTGTTGACTGAGACCACGAGTACTCGTGGGACTTGATTACTGACAAAAGCAAGCTTTCTGCACGAATAAAATGGAAATTTACCGATGGCTGCTTGGGAAGTAATCTGGTGCATGCTCCAACATGGCCAAGGTGCTGCTGGGCTGTAACATTCTGTATTTTTTTTTTAACCTCCATATTATTGGTGGCTCTACCCAGAAATGTTCGGTGAGTGGGCCTAATGAGAAGCAGGGTTGGCTTTTCGTAAAAGTAGCATACTGTTCCACTTGACGTTTGCAAGATTCAATGAGCTCTCAACCCGCACA
Organism: Heloderma suspectum; assembly: GCF_057233095.1. Lineage (NCBI taxonomy): Eukaryota > Metazoa > Chordata > Lepidosauria > Squamata > Helodermatidae > Heloderma > Heloderma suspectum. The sequence goes on from NC_139459.1 coordinate 17,360,461, forward strand.
ACAAAGCCAGTGCTGTTTTTGTAATTTCAGGAGCTTGAGGAATCTTTGCAGAGGGACTATAACCAAGCCCAGCATCTCATGGAAAACATGCCCATTCACCTGCCTAAAGCAATGCCAAACAGGTATGTTTCCTGCCATCGAGGCACAGTGCTTAAGCCAGGGGTGCAAACAATGTGGTCTGCGGGCCACATGTGGCCCACCAAGCTATTTCTGGTGGCTTGCCAGACCCCCTAGGATTCCCGTGCTAATGCTAGCAAAGGAACCCCCAGGCCTGCGCATGTATGTTTGCATGCGTGTGTGTTACGAGGCCCCCAGTGCTGCCTGATGTGGCCCTTGGGGCCCAAGAGCTTTTGCACCCCTGCATCAAGGCTTTGGGATTGAGCGGTGTGCTGTTTCAGTGAGGTTCAGTTCTAAGGGGTATAACAGAAATGTCATGAGATGAAACGCCTCAGTTTTTTTTGCAAATCTGACCGTGTACAAATCAACCTTTGTACACTTGAACTTGGCATTGGAACATACTGGTCCACATGCTACAATTCTCCGTTGATACCATTTGTGCAGTTTCTTGATTGGAATGAAACAGCGTAGTGTCATGGGCGCCCTAGCGGCCTCTTTCAGTAGACTCCAATAGCCAAGCCAATAACTCAAGACACAGACAAAAGGATTCTTTTCAAGGCTTTAATCCTTCTACAACTTAATGACTCTTTCAGATGCTAATCACCAGCGACTAAGCAAGGAACAGCAGAGTGGCCTATGCTCCGAGTAGGCAGTTGATCCCCGTTTGAAGGAGAATCACTTGAAGACCCTGAACTTATGCGCTAGGGAGAGTTCCTTCCTCTTTCCCTTGGGTCCATGGGAGGCGGCCGTTGCTTGTGCGCCAAACGGGCGCTACGCCTCCTTTCCGCGCCCTCCATCGCTCTCTGTGTCGAGCGTCCAGCAAGCCCCCCTCCTGCACTTTCTCACTGCTAGGATCACTATCTCAGGAATGCGGGCAGGAGGAATCTCTGCCAGCTGCTGTGCCTGTGAGGGATGAGCTGGCTCCTCTCCCACGGATTGCTACTCCTCCTCAGAATCAGAACTGCTCTGGGGTTCTATCAGCTCAGTTTCCACCCTGACACCTAGAAACGTAGTGTATGAAAAATAAATAATGAAAGCTGAGAACTTCAGGATGTTGAGCTGCGTTTGCAGTATCTGTTTTTGTGCTTGCCTGGTGTGATCATAAAATGTATGTAACCCTGGTCACACTTCACTGTGTTGGTCATCCACATGGCTTCTCTTCTGACTGATTCCATGAAAAGATGCTGGTAGAGACTGAGTCTCCTGCTCACAAGTCCTCTCAAACAGTCCTCATGGATGGCCAGTTTTCATGTTTACAGTTTTCAGTTGCAGATGCCTCTGTGACAATGGCTCGGAAAGTGTTCGCATTAAGAAAAGGTTGCAAGGGGACTGTAGCTCAGTGGTAAGAGCACCTGCTTTGCATGCAGAAGGTCCCGGGTTCAATCCCAGGCATCTCCAGGCTAGGAAGGAACCCTGCCTGAAACACTGGAGAGCCGTTGCCAGACAGTGTCAACAATACTGTTGTGTCTCCATTTGGGATGGAGAAGGGCACAGAATGCCTCAGCCTGAGAGTGTTTGGGGAGGGGCCCAGCACTTGGGCAGGTGGAGGACATCTGCAGCTCGGCCCAGCTGGCCTCACTTATTGGTCAGCCTCTGCATAAAAGACAAGCCTCAAACCTAGTTCAGGTGCTGGAAGCAATTGCTGGTGCTCATCCATAGCAGAAAACGTTCCTGCCAGCTTCTGGGCCCGGCTCTGATATTTTCAAACCCAGAATGACTCCCAACTATTCTTCAGCACGTCCCTATATCTGGTTTTCTTTTCCATGGCTTCGGACTGATACTCTTGGCTTCTTGACCTTGCACAGTTTAATGACAAACTCTAGCTGCTGCTTATCACTCAACTCGAGTAATTTATGACAATTACTGAGCTAGATGGATTCTGTGTAACGGAGCTTCCTATGTTTCTACGCATATTGACACCTCCCTTGTATGACTTTAGCCACACGTAAAAAAGGCAGTTCTCTGCTTCTGTTTTGTGTGCTGGAACAGAAGAAATTAGAAATGGTGCATCTAATGAACTGGCCTCTAGCCCACCAAAAGCTTCTGCTGCAATGTTTTCTCTCGTCTTTGGCCTTTCATTTTTTTATTCTGCAATTGTTATGATTTCATTTTATTTTAATATATTGTTTTAACCAGTTTTAATTGTCACAATTATAAGCTGCCTTGAGGGCCATTTTTTGCGGGTAGAAAGGCTGCGTACAAATCAAAGCAATCAATTAATGCTGACTCTAGTGCTTAGTCGTGGTTTGTTTTAGAAATTATATCCAAATATTGTTCTAAACCATGGCTAAGGACTGGTTAAGCATTGCCTCTGCACTGAGCTAACTTTAGCTGAGGACGTTTCCCCACCTCCCTGCTTGCCAAGTGGCAAGCAGGCCTTGCTGCTGTCTGTGGTATTTTTCCTCCCTGTCCAAAATATCCTGTGATTTTCTGTGAAAAATCAGGAGCAGAGAAGAACATTGGTTGTAATTGCATTGCAATAAATTGGCTGTAATGTAGCCGAAGTGGCAAAGAGAGGAAACTTTACAAGCATCCTTGTGGCTGCCTGAGTGCTGAGGTTTTTCATGCGTTCTCTCTCTCTCTCTCTCTCTCTCTCTCTCTCTCTCTCCCTCTCTCTCTCCCTCTCTCTCTCCCTCTCTCTCTCCCTCTCTCTCCCTGCTCTGCAGCGCTGTGGGATTAACTGTGAAGAATGAGGAGCAGCACAAAGATGTGGAAGCCGACCGTGCAAAGAAGCCGGCGAAAGAAGCCAAGTGCATTAAAGAAGCGCCCTTCATAACGGCAGAGGAATTTGGGACTGTTCCTGCGTAAGTAGGCAGTTTTTCCTTGAGATCGGAAGAGCAAAGGTCAACTGCATTTCAGTACCACTAGAGACATTCTGCATTCAAAGACTGGGCTGGCTATGTCCATTCAGTGAGTGAACTTCCCCCATCTTTGCCCTTGCCGACAATACACTGTTCTATCTTCCAGATTTCCTTTTTCTCTTAGGTTCTTCCTCTTTTTGTTAATATTGTTTACAAAGGTTTTTGTGCGTTAAAATACCATAATTACATCATGGAACCAAAGAACCCATTCTTCCCTTTTTTCCCCATCTCGCTGCTCATTCTGAACCAAAAGCATATGCCCAAATCAATATTATAATTTAAAAACACACGCAAATGTATACCATCGTGTGTGTGTGTTTGGCTGAATGTCATTGGATTGTGTGTTGCTGGCCAAGTACTCAGTCAGTGGTCGTGCATCTGGAGTCATTTTCCTTTTCGATTGCCTTCTGAACTTAACCCAAGGTGAGTCTTGTTTCTTATGAAGGTGTTCTAGACTTCCATTTGGGTTGGATCATTCTACTGTGAGCTGGACCCCTACACCTGGTTGCACAACCATTCCAAGTGAGCGCTCGCTAGTGGCTCTGTGTCAGCCTGGCTTGAGGTCTCAAATGGAGTGCCACGGTGCTCTGTCCTGTTCAGTGTTTTTATAAATGGTGTGGATGACAGCATGGAGGGGGTGCTTATCAAATCTGTAGATGACGTAATGCTTGGAGCGACAGTGGACACTGTAGAACAGGTGTGGGCATTCCTGACCATTGGCCATGCTGGCAGGGGCTTCTGCGCGTTGAAGTCCAAAATAGGTGGAGACCTACCTTCTGCTCACCCGTTATAGAAGGCAGAATCAAGATTCAAAATGATCTTGACAGGCTGGAACACTGGGCTGAAACCAACGAGATGAAATTCAATGTAGATAAATGAAGTCCTGCACTTAGGTACAAAATAAAAATGAATGGCACGAACGTAGGGTAGGACAGGAGGTTGGACTAGATGACCTCAAAAGACCCTTCCAACTCTGTGATTCTATGATCTGTTTAGGATCATAGAAGCTGCCTTATGCTGAGTCAGAGCCTAGGTCCATCTAGCCCAAGTACTGTAATCACTGACCGGCAGCAGCTCTCCAGGGTTTCAGGTAGGATTTTTTTTTCCTGCCTTACCTGGAAATGCTGGGGATTGAACCTGAGGCCTTCTGCTTACAAGGCATGCGATCTACCACTGTGCTACTTGGATACACTATTGGGTATGGTGTCCCTTCAGAGTTGAGCTATTAATATCCACGCAGTAAGTAGCATGAATTTGATCAGGTTTATGTAAGTACATGCAGTGCTCTCTGTAGCAATGTATCCCTCCTGCATTGTGAGAGGTTGAAAGCCATCTCCTATCATACTTTTAATATTTTGATGGACCTGAGCCAAATATTTGAATGATGGGGTATAACCACCACATACATAAAAAGATCTCCCCATTGCCTCAAATATTTCTAAGGATTTAATTTATAAATTATGACCTTCAGGCTCTTTCTTCCCCTCATTCCTCCTTGGTGAGATCGGATGATACCTCTCCTTGATCCAACTCATACCTGTGCTGAGGAAAGTGAGTCTCCTATCACTCCCCGCTCACATGGCGCATCTGCTCCGTTTTCAGCATCCTTGAATGTCCTTGTGGGGCATAATATCTCAATAGAAACTACGCCATGGGTCTCCAATGCAGTGCACACTAGGCTAGACTGTGATGCCTGCGAATCTGTTTTCCCCCCTCTGCAAGTGAATGGAGTGATTTCTCCGATCACTTGCACAGGGGCGGGGGAAGTCCTCCCTGAAAAATGACTGGGCGGGGGAGAGTATAAGCCTTCCCCCCAAGGACTTCTGGGGAAAGAGAGGAACCGGATTCCACATGCCAGATCAGGACCAGGTATTTTCCAATCCAGGGTTCCTGTCAACCACTGCTCTTAATGCCTTCTTGGTGCCTCCTGGCACTCGGCTTCCCCTTCTGAAGCCCGTGCTCCTCTTTTTCCTCATCTTGTTGCCTCTCCTGCCTACCCTATGGTGCTTCCCTAAGATGCCGAATTGTCCATCTTTAAACCAGTGCTTTGCCCTTGGGAGGCATAATTGTGGCTCACCACTTAACAGACCCTCTTCCCTTCCCCTTTCTCATTTCTTAATCTCATGTCTCTTTCCTCCCCCCGGTTTCTGTCTGGGATTCCAACACTCCTGCCCCACACAACACCTAGCACATGCTAAGGGCATGAGATCATGGTCTACTGGACACATTTGACATTGCTGCTTTGCGTTAGAAGCTTCCAGAATTGTAGCTTGTCTGTATTTTTTTTTTAATCGCCATTTCAAACCATAACCTGCCTTTTGCTTACAACTCTTCAGGGTGGCTGCTGTTATCCCCCAGCAGACTGAAACCTGTGATCAGAAGGATTGGCTGCTGCCCTTTAGAGCAGGGGTGGGGTATGTATTTGGCCTCCATATGCTGTTGGACTACATCTCCCATCATCCTTAGCCAGCATAGCCAGTAGAAAAGATAGGAGTTACAGCCCAAAAACATCTGGAGGGCCACACGGTCCCCATCCATTTAGAGCAGGGGTGGGCAGAAAGTAGAGCGCCAGGTTTTTTTTAGGACTTCAACTCCCAGCATTCCTGACCATTGGGCATGCTGGCAGGGGCTTCTGGGAGTTGAAGTCCAAAAAAAATAAAAAATAAAATCTGGAGTTGGACCTGCCTACCCCTGGTTTAGAGAATTCCTTAATGGCGCTATGATTAAAAAAAAAAAAAAAAACTACGTTGGTCTTTCAGAGTATTTTCCCCGATGTTCCAGTGATGCTTGCCACTGGAGAGGGACATCAGAAGAAGCTGGCAGCTGTATATTGAAACGTGGCCCTGTCCACATTTTGAACTGCCCCAGGGATTCTTTCCGCTTCTTTCCCGCACTAAAACCCAAAGATCTCTCTGCATCCTGGACTTTTTCTCTGTTCTGAAAGCTATCAGTTTTCTGCAGCGCAGATAATAACCAATCGTTTCTTAGGATTGGCCACTCTAAGCTGTATAATATCTCCCCCTGGTGTTGGGAAGAGTTGCTTCTATTTGGCAGTACCCTTTTTTCTTTTAAAACTATGTACCTTTTTGGATTTGTTGCATACCTAGGAAATGATGTTCAGCTACCAAAGTTACACATTATATACTGTGTGTGTGTGAATATATGAGAGAGAGAGAGAGATGCATGTGAGAACCAACTGCTACATTGGGCTAATGCCCTGTGCTTTTTGTTTTGGCTTTCAGGTTCTCCTGTAGTTTTATATTGACTGTATTCTCGCTCTGTGTGTGTGTGTGTGTGTGTGTGTGTGTGTGTTAAAAGGGAGTTTTCCTCAATCCTGGTGCCTTTGAGGTATCTTGGATTACAATTCCCATCATCTGTGACTGGGAGAGGCGAGATGATGAAAGTCCCATTTCACCTCTCCCAATCACTATCAGTCCATGCTAACACACTTCATTCCAGACTTCCCATCTTTCAAAACGTTGGTTCTACCTAGGTTACCTTCTTCTCTCTTACCTCTTTCTTGCTGGGCTTACCATCCCTGGAAGGCTACATCGGCGGTCTCTGTTTCTTAACAGTCAGCCCCCCCCCCCCCTTCTTTGTTCTGGCTTTCTGTCTGGTTGCTTTTTGGCTTAATGACGATGGATGCCCTTCAGTTTGTAACTCACACAGACACTTCTCACAAATAGGGTCATAATTTATTCTGTGCCCTTGTCGGCGTAATACTGAGCCGAATGAAAAGTTAATACAGTCAAGCTCCAGGGTCCTCTGTGTAATGAACAAATTGCAGAGTGATGTCTGACTCATAAGGCCGAAGCAATTAATGAGACAGAATTAATCACAGTTCTGAGTTCAGAAAGTGCTTCTTTTGTCTTCTCCCCCTCCCCCCCTCATGTCGCTGTGCTGATCTTCATTCCTAATCATGTAGCCCAGTCGAATGAAGGAGCAGATGTAATGCCTAGGTTCCCTGGCCACCTCTTCCTCCATTTCTGTCTCTCTTAAGAGGGATTCAGTCCACACATTCCTGCTGCTCCCTTCATATGTTCTTTGGACATGGGGGCAGGGGGATGTGAGCTGTCCCGTAGTCCTGGAAAGAGGGGCAGGAAGTCGGGATGGAGCCAAGTTCCCTCCCAGGCAAAGTGAGACCCTTAACAATCAGCAGAAGAGAAGAAAGGCAGGGCAGGTGACGAGCAAAGAAACCTCCTTAGGACAAAGCCCCTTGATGGGCCCAGAGAGAATCTCGCTGCAGTAAGAGCTGGCGGGTGACCAGGATGTATTTATAGATAAGGGTCATCAGGAGTCATTGTGTGTATCAGAGGGCGATGAGAGCAGTTCAATAGCTGGGAGATAGCAGTCCCTTTTGATGTTACCGTTGCCCATGATGTGGGAGTCACGTTACCTTGGTGCATATGAAATGCCCTGCATGAGTTGTTCAGTTCTCCCAACAGAGCTGCATTTTCCTTGTGGCTTCACTATGCCCTTGGCTTAGAAAAGGGGCTGCCACTGAATACCTGCTGTCTTCACGCAACCGTCCCCACCCTGACGCCCTCCAGATGTGTTGGACCGCAACTCCAGGTTGGTGGGAGCTGTAGTCCAACGCATTTGGAGGGCGCCAGGTCAGTGCAGGCATCTCAGAGGCCTTCGAAACATTACCAGACACCCACATCTCCAATCTCATGTGGATGACCCTCTCCCATCCACCTGGGGTTAATGCTTAAATGACCCAACTGCAGGGGGTGATCGCAGAGGTCTCTCCACCGCAGGTCAGCACGCCACCCTGGAGAGGGACCCATGCTGCGTTTGGCAGCGTTCCTCCCATCTTCTAAGCCAAAGGTGGAGAACCTGTGCGGAATCCAGGTTTTGTTGGATTTTGACTCCCATAAGAAGAGGCCTGCTGGATCAGACCAAGAGTCCATCTAGTCCAGCATTCACATAGTGGCCAACCAGCTGCCCACAAGAAGCTCACAAGCAGGACACGAGTGTAACAGCACCCTCCCTGGCTATTGCCCATGCTGGCTGGGGATGATGGGAGTTGGAAGGCCACAGCCAAGGGGCGTGGTGCATCCAGAAGGAAAATTCAGTTCTGTTCAGAAAAATGAACATCTGAACCAAGGTAGGGGTGTGTGTGTGTGTTTTGTATGTGGGATAGAGACTGGAAGGCCTGAGACAACCTGGGAGGTGGTTGATGGGGTGGAAGCATGTTCCCATCCACCCGCATTTTTGTGAGTCGTCATATCTCTAATGTGGATCCTCTTAACCCAGAGAGAGAGGATGAATTTGCTATAATAACAGTTGCACAATTTTTCTTTCTAGCAAGGAATGCAGGGGAAGGGAGCATACAGACTGAACCCTGCATTTCCTTATCCTGGGTGCAATTCCCTGGGGAGCAATGTTGTACAAATGGGTCTCAGTAAAAATCAGAGTCTTAACCAAGGCTATTTAACACACACCACTTTTTATTGTCCTTTGTATTCATAGACCTCGGTGTTCCAGGTTTGTAGCAATGGCTGAATACACCCTAATAAACTACACAGAAAATCATCTTTCCCTCCCAGTTTTTTTTTGCCTCTGCTTTTTCCATTTTTCTTCTCCCACTTTTTTCAGCTTTAATTCCTGTATACCACCCCCCCTGCCCCGGCCTACCTCTTGCTGTGAGCAAGTCTCGGTCTCTCCTGCTCTTGTATATCCAGTCCTAGTCTCTTGCTCTTTACTTCTTCTCTGTGTGGGCAGATGGAGGCATTCACATCTATTAACTGAACACTTTTCAAATGCAAGCAGTAACCCACTGTCCGTATACCTTAGCAGTGCTTGAAACGCAAGATTTTTCTGAGCTTGGTAGGTAATATTGCTCAAGGCACCCGTCAGCCAATTTCATTTTGATTTGATACCAGATTTGGGGAGGAAAAGGCAGGGAAGAGAGAAGGAAATAATCTGATGATCCACTGTGGTCTAATAGACTTTCCACTAATTTGATTCGGGGAGCCCTGGCATAGACCAGGTCTGCAGTGGACTCACTGGGTGGTCTTGCTGTGTTTAAGACATGGTCAGTTTGAGCTGCTGAGATCCAATCTTCTGTTTGCTGTAAATGCAGGTAAAGAAGCCTTGTAGCTTCACACATTACGATCACTGCTGGCATATACTTGTGTTTCCTGCAGGAAACACTTTACCTGTGGATGTCATGCGCAAATGTATAATGGATCTCATTTTATACGCTTGCTGTGGGAAATGGTTTGGCACCATTCTGCAAGTTTGTGACTTGCCAGGTAATGGTAATCTGCTCTCTTCCCTCCCAAAGGTACATGCGGGGCCGTCTAACGTATAACCAAGTGAACGCAGTCATTCAAGAAATCAACAAAGCAGTGGTTAGCAAGTACAAGATCATGCGCCAGCCTGCAAAATCCATGTCCAGCGCTGTCAGGAACCTCTGCTTCAGATTCCAGGAAGAAGAAACCAAGGATACAAAAGGTAACTTTACATCCAAGCGTGTATTTCTAGTAGCACCTCCTCTGTTGGAACCATGTTACTGGAAGATCCCCCAGGCTTGACAGTTTTCTACAGAAAATTTGTTATGAAATCTAGTTCATACCAAAAGGAGACTGGGTGGAGTGAGTCTCCCTCACTGGTGTTTGTTGGCCCGTTATGAGGGGTCTACACATGCAGTGAAATGAAGTGGTACAGTCCTGAGATGGTAAAGTGTATTTGTACCACTTCAGACTGCAAGTAGGAGATAGCATTTTTAAATGATTCTCAGTGTGTGTGTTTTTTTAAAAAATCCCTGGCAAGTCCAGAGTGTGCTGGACTAGAAACTTTCAACCTGATGTGCTGGGGGATGTGGGGGCGTTCATCAGAAATTACACCTGCCACCTGCAGTCTGATGTAGTACAGCATGGAATTCTCCCACCTCAGTCTACACTTCTTTCTCTTGTGTGCATAGACTAGACCTTCTTTACTATAAGGCAAAGTGAGGCTGCTCTCATGGCTGACAGATTTTGGGTGCCATTGTGGGTGGCAATGGTGGGGAATATATAGATCTGACCATTGGAGCGACAGTCCATCAGAAATGTCACCTCTGTTGGAACAGGTGGGGTAGGAACTGTGGCAGAGCTCCCATTTATTTTAATTATGGCTGCCCAGGGGAACTCCCCAACAGAATGCACCATATGTGAATGAATGTCACATGAATTTTCACCTTTGGGCACTGAATGTCAGGGGGCCCTAGCCGGCCTCTTTCAGTCTACTCCAGTAGCCAACTCCAGACACAGACAAAGGATTCTTTTCAAGGCTTTATTCCGTTTACAACTTAATAACTCTATCACCAGCGACTAAGCTATGAACAGCAGAGTAACCTGTGCCCCGGGTTGGAAACAGTTGGTCCCCGTTTGAATGAGAATCACTTGCAGACCCTGAACTTATGGGCTAGGGAGAGTCCCTCCCCTTTTCCCTTGGGTCCTCTGGACGCGACCGTTGTTTGCGCGCCAAACGGGCGCTACGCCTCCTTTCCGTGCCCTCCATAGCTCGTCACTCTCTGTGTCTGCGTCGAGCATCCAGCCAGCCCTCCTCCCGTGCTCTTTCACTCCCAGGACCGCCATCGATGTCTGGAATGCCAGCAGGAGGAATCTCTGCCATCTGCAGGGCCTGGGAGGGATGAGCACGCTCCTCTCCCATGGATGGCTGTTCCTCCTCAGAATCAGAAGTGCTCTGAGGTTCTATGGGCTCAGTGTCCACCCTGACACCGAAATGTCTCTGATCGGCCCGCCTTGCACACTGGTGCTCTCTGGGCTGACTGGAATGAGTGCAATGATGCTATTTCTCCTGGCCATGAGAGGCAACCATAGGCCCAAGGGTGACATTTAAGCCAGATTCCCTGTATGGAGAAGGGTCATAGTTCAGCAGCAAAGCACTGCTGAAGGCCTCGGTTCAATCTCTGGCACCCCAGTTAAAAGAAGAGGCAGCCACGGATGGCAAAGATCTCTGCCTGACGCCGCGGCAGACGCATGTTCTGACTCCATAAAAGGCAGCTTCCTGTGCTCGCGTGTTTTCTCCCGTACCCCCAAAGCTCTAGGCTTCTCTTTCCCCTCTACAAGCTGACTTTCCCTTTGTTCAAGGTTAGCACTCCATGGAAGTGTCTCAGACCTGGAACTGGCAGAGTGCGCTACCCTTGCAAACAGTTGCTAACCCCCACCCTCAAATCTGTGTTTCTGATCCTTTCCTTGCTCCTTCTTAGCCTTTTCAAAGTAAAAAGAAGCTATTGTGGCTGCCTGTACTGGCTTGAGAGGGATGGAAGAGGCAGCCATGAGCGTGCTTCACCCCCTGGCTCCATATCCCCAGCAGCTAGTTCCTGTCGGGAATCAAACATTCCAGACAAAAAGAGAATTGGAGTGCGTTGTAGCAGTGCGGTGTAACAGAGCACTGGGGGGGATCCAGGCTGAGTTCCTCACTGGGCCATGAATCTCACTGGGTGATCTTGGGCAATCGCCACCTCTCAGCCTGTCCCACCTCACAGAATTGCTTGTGAGGACAGATTGGGTAGGAGGCCATGGGAGCATGACCCCGAGCTCTTTGGGAAGAAAGGTGGGATAAACACGTTACAGTTGTGAACGATTTCCCCAACTTTAAAAGACCAGGAGAGGCAACTGCAGCGATGGTCCAGTGGCTTCTTCCAGACCAGCGATGTACATTGTACGTTGTCTTACCTGAAAAGATACTGAGGATCTGTTAGGCTGTGTCTTTTATATTTAAAGGGCAGGAAGAGGCAGCTGCCATGGTGTGCTCTTGGACCTCGGAAAGATCATTGTGTGGGCCAGAAGAATAGGCCAGAGGCTATCACTGCCCTCCCTGGTGGGGAAAGGGTGGTGGTAAATTATGCTTCTAACTGGAGTCCCTTCTGTGGGAGGGACTAGTGATCTTGAACAAAGTTCTTACTACCTGGGCAAACTACAATTCCCATAATTCTTTGGGGCTGGCCATGATAATTCAGGGGACGCAAACCTGATACAAGTTGGTTGCATAGACAGGGCCTGCAGAACATCTCAGCTGCCTTCAAAAGGTGTTCTCCCCCCCCCCCCCGAAACGTTGTGCATTCATCCCAGGTGAATTCTTTATCGTGGAGGCTGATATCGAAGAGTTCACGCAACTGAAGGCAGACAAACGTTTCCACAGCATCCTGACCATCTTGCGGCACTGCCAGAGAGTGCGAGAGATTCGTGGCTCACGACTAGTTCGCTACGCCATCTGCTGAGATACCGTGAGAGTGTCCGAGACTTGGGGTGAGGCATCCCAAAGAACCATGTGGAGAACAGAATCCTAGATGTTTGCTTCGTTGTCTTTGAATTTACATGGCAAAGCTGTTTTTTGCATCACTTCCTTCCTATCCTTATTAATTATTGTTAAGAAAAGGTAGGTTTTTGTTTGTATTTGTACATACGGTATTTGTAATATGATGATGATTTTCTGTTTCTGCAAAGAGATAAATTTGTTTGTCCAGCGAGTCTGTGTTTTCCTCCTCTGTGGTTTTTGCCTGTTGAGCTTAAGTAACTTTCTGTGACAAAATTAGAGGCATAATGGGTTGAATGGACTGAAACTTGACTTATCCCAAACTTTTGGCGCTTCAGCTTTGGAATCACTGAAATGCCAACAAAGAGGTTTAAGCACTGAGTAAGTCAGAATCCTTGTGACCTTCCGTTGTCTTTGGGGCGCTTCTAGCAGAGAGATCTAAACTGTTGCGTTCCAAAGAATTTGCAGATGAACTGTCTCTATGATGTGTGTGCCACTGAGCCCAGAAGTGTGTGTGTGTGTGTATGTCTGAGAGAGTGTAAAGTATAAATGTCTGTTTATAGAGGCATCAGTTGAGGATCCTTTGGTTATCTCCTGAGATGGCTTTCATGGGAAAACTGTTACACTTGCACTGGTTGAATCTGGGAGACAGGATCTCAACATTACTCAAAAAGCTGTAACAAATTCTGCAGGCCGGGAAAAGTTGAGACTCCCTACATCGAAGACTGGCCTTACAGTTTGCAGTATTGGGGCCCAATGACGGATGTTGCTGCCAGGGAAAAGAGTACCTGACCCTTGGCTGGGAGTTGTGAATCCTGCTCCTCTCGGCCACAGCTGCATCTCTAGCAGGCTCCAGTAGCATCTGGACCTCAGATAAGGCTGGTGTGTGCGCATGCGCACACTGCAGAGCTGTGGCGCAAATCCTTGGTCCATCACAGGTGCCAACAACAGCAGACAAGAACTCAAACCCAGGTTGCAGAACTACGAAGTTTCCTGTTTTTTTCACACCTCTACGATGCCACTTCTCTTACTTCCATCAAAACCTACCGTTTCCATGAAGCAGTTGGCATATCTCCCCAGTTCCCAAACCCTGCTGCAGGGATGGAGAATCTGTGGGCCGGATGTACAGAGTCAGTATGGTGTAGTGGCTAGAGTGCTGGACTGGGAGCTGGGATATCCGGGTTCTAGTCCCCACTCAGCCATGGAAGCTCACTGGGTGACTTTGGGCCAGTCACACACTCTCAGCCCAACCTACCTCACAGGGTTGTTGTTGTGAGGATAAAATGGAGGAGGATTATGTACGCCGCCTTGAGTTCCTTCGAGGAAAAAAAGGCGGGATATAAATGTAATAATAAATAAAAATAAAATAAATAAAAATACTCCGGGGTTGGACTCGATGCTCTTGCAGGCCCCTTCCAACCCTATGATTCTATGATACTCCAGAGAGCCCACCCAGTGGCTTCTGTTATTCCCCTGCTTGCCTGACCGAAAGGCAGGGAAAGCCTGGTTTGTTGGGAGCTGCAGTTTCAAGGTGCCTCAAGCATCTTGAAGTGACTTCCCTGCCTTTCAATGGCCACTAGCCCCAATGATGATATGCTGCTTCCAGTATCGGAAGCAGTATGCCATATCACCGGGTTTGCATAATCACGGAGGGCTGTTGTAGAGTTTTGGGTGACTGATTACCCACAACAACAAGCCACCCTGGCCAGCGTTACATGACACAATAAGCTGCGCTGGCAAGAGTAATTATGCAAATTCCACCCCCCAGCACACGTGTGCGTGTGGTGGGGAAAATAAGCCATGGTGGTCATGCTCCTGTTCACCCAACCACCAATCATTGGGTGGTTTCTCAGCTTTTGTGCCATTCCTTCCCCATACTAAAGCGTTGAAATGCTCCTAAGGCTTAGTTATTGGCAGTAGGCGCTTTAAGCTAAAATATGCTGGTATTCTTGTGCCTGCCCCTTTTGCTTTAGCCCTGCCCACCACTGCCATGTGGCCCCTGAGAGCTTCCCCTGAACAGAATTCTGGCTGAAAGAGGTTCAACATCCCTGCACGTCCCTCCATCATTTGCCAAAAGGCTGGAGGCCATATATGAAAAACGTATACGTTTTCCTATTCCCTTTCTATTGTAGTTGGTGGAATTGAATTTTTTTTAAAAATTTTTTTACAAAACATGCAGGTTTGAATGCTTCTTTTTAGGCAGTTCTCTGTATTACCAGCAAACTAGTATGGAGCATATTCTTCACACTGCCACAACCAACCTGCAGGAATGTTTTATGTCATAGATAACAGTCTGGATGGCAGCTGCTGCCCCACATGGCAAGACGTTCATCATATAAAGCAGTCACTACTTGCATAGATAAAGCGGGGTGGGGAGGAAGTACAGGGAGGGTTGTGCTTTTGTGTGTGTGTGTGTGTGTGTGTGTATCAGGATGCGTGAGATCGCGAGAGTGTGTGGGCTGACTGTGGCCTCTCACACACTGATATGCGGCCCTCAATGAGGAAAATGTACATAATAATAACAGGATGCCCGCCCACCCACCCCTGCCCTTTGGTAGCTAAGCATACATGCGTGTAATTTTTTATTTTATTTTTTTATTTATTTTCATTTCATTTCTATAGTGCCCAATAACCGAAGATCTCTGAGCGGTTCACAGAAATTAAAACCACAAAGCGCAGCATAAAACAATACAAAATATGAAAGCTTAAAACCACAATATAACAGTACTAAGCATAAGTACATGTAACTGCAGTAACTGCATCTTTGCCCTGTTTACCACACCTCCATTCCCCATCCCTTCCATTGCTGTCTGTCCCACATGTCCCTCTCTAGATTGTAAGCCCCTTGAGGCAGGGATCTGTCTCCTCATTCTTTGTAAAGCAGGGGTGGGGAACCCTTTTCAGCAGGAGGGCTGAATTCCGTTTCAGAGGAGCTCTTGGGGGCTGCATTCCAGCGGTGGACAGGGCCGAAGGCAAAAAAGGGCGGTGCCAAAAATGCCAGCATTGTTGTTTATTCGGTCAGTCACTTCCGACTCTTCGTGACTTCATGGACAAGCCCACGCCAGAGCTTCCTGTCGGCCGTTGCCACCCCCAGCTCCCCCAATTCCCCCAAGGTCAAGTCCGTCACCTCCAGAATATCATCCATCCATCTTGCCCTTGGTCGGCCCCTCTTCCTTTGGCCTTCCACTTTCCCTAGCATCAGCATCTTCTCCAGGGTCTCCTGTCTTCTCATTATGTGGCCAAAGTACTTCAGTTTTGCCTTTAAGATCCTTCCCTCAAGTGAGCAGTCTGGCTTTATTTCCTGGAGTATGGACTGGTTTGATCTTCTTGCAGTCCAAGGCACTCTCAGAATTTTCCTCCAGCACCACAGTTCAAAAGCATCAAACTTCCTTCGCTCAGCCTTCCTTATGGTC
Organism: Heloderma suspectum; assembly: GCF_057233095.1. Lineage (NCBI taxonomy): Eukaryota > Metazoa > Chordata > Lepidosauria > Squamata > Helodermatidae > Heloderma > Heloderma suspectum. Next base: position 17,376,122 of record NC_139459.1, read on the forward strand.
CAGCTCTCGCAGTCATAGGTTACTACGGGGAATACCATTGCTTTCACTATGCGGACCTTTGTTGTCAGTGTGATGTCTCTGCTCTTCACTATTTTATCAAAGTTTGTCATTGCTCTCCTCCCAAGAAGTAAACGTCTTCTGATTTCCTGGCTGCAGTCAGCATCTGCAGTGATCTTTGCGCCTAGAAAGACAAAGTCTGTCACTGCCTCCACGTTTTATCCCTCTATTTGCCAGTTATCAATCAAGCTGGTTGCCATAATCTTGGTTTTTTTTAGGTTTAACTGCAACCCAGCTTTTGCACTTTCTTCTTTCACCTTCGTCATGAGGTTCCTCAGCTCCTCGCTTTCAGCCATCAAAGTGGTATCATCTGCATATCTGAGATTGTTAATGTTTCTTTCAGCGATTTTAACTCCAGCCTTGGCTTCATTAAGCCCAGCACGTCGCATGATGTGTTCTGCGTACAGGTTGAATAGGTAGGGTGAGAGTATACAACCCTGCCGTACTCCTTTCCCAATCTTAAACCAGTTCATTGTTCCGTGGTCTGTTCTTACCGTTGCTACTTGGTTGTTATACAGATTCCTCAGGAGGCAGACAAGATGACTTGGTATCCCCATACCACCAAGAACTTGCCACAATTTGTTATGGTCCACACAGTCAAAGGCTTTAGAATAGTCAATAAAACAGAAATAGATGTTTTTCTGAAACTCCCTGGCTTTCTCCATTATCCAGCGGATATTGGCAATTCGGTCTCTAGTTCCTCTGCCTTTTCTAAGCCCAGCTTGTACATCTGGCAATTCTCGTTCCATGAATTGCTGGAGCCCACCTTGCAAGATCTTGAGCATTACCTTACTGGCATGTGAAATAGGTGCCACTGTTCAATAGTTTGAACATTCTTTGGTGCTTCCCTTTTTTGGTATGGGGATATAGGTTGATTTTTTCCAATCTGTTGGCCTTTCTTGTGTTTTCCAAATTTGCTGGCATATGGCATGCATCAGCTTGACAGCATCATCTTGCAAGATTTTAAACTGTTCAGCTGGGATACCATCATCTCCTGCTACCTTGTTATTAGCAATGCTTCTTAAGGCCCATTCAACCTCACTCTTCAGGATGTCTGGCTCTAGCTCACTGACCACACCGTCAAATCTATCCCCGATATTTTTATCCTTCCTATACAGATCTTCCGTATATTCTTACCACTTTTTCTTGATCTCTTCTGCTTCCGTTAGGTCCTTGCCATCTTTGTTTTTGATCATACCCATTTTTGCCTGGAATTTACCTCCGATGTTTCTAATTTTCTGGAAGAGGTCCCTTGTCCTTCCTATTCTATTATCTTCTTCCGCTTCTGCGCATTGCTTGTTTAAAAATAATTCCTTATCTCTTCTGGCTAACCTCTGGAATTTTGCATTTAATGGGGCATATCTCCCCCTATCACTGTTGCCTTTTGTTTTCCTTCCTTCTTGGGCTGCTTCCAGTGTCTCAGCAGACAGCCATCTTGCCTTCTTGGTTTTCTTTTTCTTTGGGACGTTTTTTGTTGCCACCTCCTGAACAATGTTGCGAACTTCTGTCCATAGTTCTTCTGGGACCCTATCTACTAAATCTAGTCTCTTAAATCTATTCTTCACCTCCACTGCATATTCATGAGGAATATTAGTGAGCTCATATCTAACTGATCTGTGGGTCTTCCCTATTCTCTTTAGTCTGATTCTAAATTGTGCAATAAGAAGGTCGTGATCTGAACTGCAGTCAGCTCCAGGTCTTGTTTTTACCGACTGCATAGATGTCCGCCACCTTTGGCTACAAAGGATGTAGTCAATCTGATGTCGCTGTCGACCATCTGGTGAAGTGCATGTATAAAGTCGTCTCTTAGGTTGTTGGAAGACAGTGTTTGTTATGCACAGTGAGTTGTCTTGGCAACATTCTATCAGCCTATGTCCTGCTTCATTTTGTTCTCCCAGACCATGCTTGCCTGTAATTCCAGGTGTCGTTTGACTACCCACCTTAGCATTCCAGTCTCCTGTAATGAAAATAACACCTTTTTTTTGCGTACTATCTCTTAGGTCTTGCAGATCCTCATAGAACTGATCTACTTCTGCTTTTTCAGCATCTGTGGTTGGGGCGTATATTTGGATCACTGTGATGTTAAATGGCTTACCCTGAATTCGAATTGAGATCATTCTGTCATTTTTTGGATTGTATCCAAGCACTGCTTTAGCCACTTTATTATTAATTATGACGGCTACTCCATTTCTTCTGTGGTCCTCTTGTCCACAGTAGTAGATCTGGTGGTCATCTGATGTGAAGTGGCCCATTCCAGTCCATTTCAGTTCACTGACACCCAAAATGTCTATATTTAATCTTGACATCTCCCCAATAACCACATCCAATTTGCCCTGGCTCATAGATCTTGCATTCCCGGTTCCTATGTTGTGTTGATCTTTAGAACATCTGATTCGTCGTAGACCACCAGCACCATTGGCTGCTAGCCGTCCTTTCGGCTTTGAGCTAGCTGCATCATCACATCTGGGGCTAGTTGAACTTATCCTCTGTTCCTCCCCAGTAGCATTTTGACCATCTTCCGACCTGGGAGTCCCATCTTCCGATGGTATACCGACATATCTCTGGTTGTACCGATCCATTTAGTTTTCATGGCAAGAATACTGGGGTGGGTTGCCGTTTCCTTCCCCAGGGTTTGTATTTAGTCTGACCTCTCTGCCATGACCTTCCCGTCTTGGGTGTCCCTTCACGGTTTAGCTCACAACATCATTGAGGTGCTCAAGCTCCAGCACCACAACAAGGTAACAATCTCCTTTGCTGAAAAAATGCCAGCATACTGTAGCTTAAAGCTCTTACTGCCAGGAACTAAGCCTTAGTTAGGAGACAACCCTTTTGAATCGGGGGGAAAACGGCACAAAAGCCAGGAAACCATGAAATTATCAGGGGAAAGGAGGTGGGGCAAACTGGGGAATCCTGGAGTGCCAAATTCGGCCCCTGGCCGGATGTTCCCCACCCCGGTATCAAGTGACATGTTCACGGATGTTCTTATATAAGTTAGACAACAGTAGGTGTTTGACCTGGTAGGCAGCAATTTCGTATGTTCTATTTCTTCACCCATATCTTGCGTATTGGGTTCAACCTTCACTAATGCATCGCTGTGACTTGTGACAATGCAACTCTGCAAGAACCTTTGCACCAGCTGTCTCCAACCTAGGGATGTCAGAGAATATCGCCACAAATCTCGGGTAGGCCGAATGCCAGCGCATTCGGCCCCCCGAAATTGGTGGCGAAACGGTCTGCCCACCCCCCCCCCCGGGACGGGAATTACCTTGGGCGAATCCTCCTGGCGGCAGCGGTTCGGCGGCGGCAGCGGCCGGTCTTCCGACCAGCTGCCACCGCCGCCATTTCCAGTAAAAAAAAAAAAAAATGTGATAGGCTACGTAAAGATTTACGTAGCCTATCACGGCTAGATTTTTTTAAAATACTGTGATAGGCTATGTAAATGTTTACGTAGCCTATCACGGCTGATTTAAAGGGGAAAAAAACGCGCGTAAGCAAATGGCGGCGCCCATGGGCGCCGCCATTTACGTTCCTTATTTTGACACGTCTTAGTCTACGTAAACATTTACGTAGACTAAGACGGCGAAAATAAGGGGAATGCAAATAGCATAGACGCTACGCTATTTGCGTTCCCCTTATTTTCGGCGTAGTCTACGTAAATGTTTATGTAGACTTAAGACGTGTCAAAATAAGGAACGCAACTGGCGGCGCCCATGGGCGCTGCCATTTGCGTACGTGCGTTTTTTTCTTTTCTTTTAAATCAGCTGTGATAGGCTACGTAAACATTTATGTAGCCTATCACGGCTGACTGCAAGGATGCAAACAGCGGCAGCTATGGCTGCCGCCTTTTGCACACCTGGCCGGCCAGGATTCGGGGGGGGGGGACGGAGCGCCTCCCCCCCGGCCAGAATTTTGGGGGGGAGGGATGGAGCGCCTCCCCCCCGGCAGAATTTCGGGGGGGAGGGACGGAGCGCCTCCCCCCCACCTCGAATCAAATTTCGTTAAAGGTAAGTCACTTTCGTACATCCCTACTCCAACCTGGTGCCCTCAAGATGAGTTGGACTACAAATCCCATTATACCCAGCCAGTATGATAGGAGTTACAGTCCGACACATCTGGAGAACACCAGGCTGAAGAAGGTTGCTTTACACGCTGTTTACCTTTTCTTACATGTTGATCATACGATGACTGCCTAACAACACAATCCTATCCATGTTTACTCATAGGTAAGGTCAACTGAGTTTAATGGAACTCACTCCCAGGAAAGTTTGTATAGGATTGCAGCCTAAACCTCATTAAAATGGATGGGGCTTAGCTCTGGGTTTAAGCACTATTGATTACAATGGAGATTAAACATGCTTACTGTTCTTTGGATAGTCCCTGAATAAAAGTAATTAAAAGGCAAGATTTTTCGAGGCACATTTTTGAAAATATAGTATGTTACCTTTTAGCTATAATTCCAGTTTATCCTCCTCGGTATATCTCTGCCCAAGGTTTGTTCTGCGACCCATTGGCACATCAGATGGATTAATCGTATTACTTTCTTAGCTTTTTGTTTTGGACTGAGTAAACTTCGTTGATCAGGATTTGGCCAGTTTGGTGATTTTCATTTTTTGCTCTAATCCCTTCTTAAAAGCTTAGGGAATGCAGAGGCGTATTTAATGGGGTATCCATTAGCTTTAGGTTTGCTTGTTGTTGTTGTTCAGTCGTTCAGTCGTGTCCGACTCTTCGTGACCCCATGGACCATAGCACGCCAGGCCTTCCTGTCCTGCACTCTCTCCCGGAGCGTGCTCAAGTTCATATTCATTGCATCCGTGATGCTATCTAGCCATCTCATCCTCTGCCGTCCCCTTCTCCTTTTGCCTTCAGTCTTTCCCAGCATCAGGGTCTTTTCCAGGGAGTTTTCTCTTCGCATTAGGTGGCCAAAATATTGGAGCTTCAGCTTCATTATCTGTCCTTCCAATGAGCACTCAGGGTTGATTTCCTTTAGGATGGACTGATTTGACCTCCTTGCAGTCCAGGGGACTCGTAAGAGTCTTCTCCAGCACCACAGTTCGAAAGCATCAATTCTTCGGCGCTCAGCCTTCCTTATAGTCCAGCTCTCACAGCCATACATTGCTACCATGGTTTAAATTATATAAATGGTATAATTTTATGGCTGAACAATTCTCTATTTTAAACGTGTTGTGCTGTCTGTTGTCTGTTCAGGGAATTTACATGGGAATGCTGGTTTGGGGCATAATTTCCCATATAGTAACAAACAAACAATATATTTTCAGGTGTAAGAATGAAGTCTGCCTTCAATTTTAACTCAGATTTTAAGAGTGGTTCAATGATCAGAGGTTTTGAAAACATGCTATGGATTTCAACTATGTTATTTCTGGGGTCTCCACTGTGGTGCCTGAGGACCCCTTTCTTGGCACCCACCCTGCTGTTTTTATTTTATTCAAGGTGTTTAAATGTTTAATTGAGAGGCTGGCATGCTTCAAAGCAAAGTGCTGTCCTCCAGCACCATCTTTATTTGAGTTCAAAATAGTGTTTGTTTTGTTTTGTTTTGGAGCTCAGCCCCCAACTCTGGTTCCTATGAAGTTACTTTTCTTTGAGTCTCACCACTTTGCCTTCTGGGAAATGAGTATTTGGTAACTGGCCATGCCAGCCATGGCAGCCATTTTGTAAGAGCGCCCACAATACTCAAAATTCCAAATGTTCCCACTAACCCCAAAGGGGTTCCCAAAAAGGTTGGGGACTCCTGCATTACAGAGATCAGAGAACAGCTGTAGTTCAGTGGTAGAGCACATAATTTGGATGCAAACAGTTCCAGTTTCAGCCCCTGATATCTCTAGGTATGTCTGGGAAAGACTCTTACCTGAAATCTTGCCAAGGCCAGTAGAAAATATCGAGCTAGCTGGACCAAAAGATTCACTTGATATAAGGCAGCTCCTTTTGTTCCTAACGTTTTTGTAATTACCTTAACAAGCCACGAGGGAGGCTGACATTGTTCTCCTCCTGTGTCTGTTTACAGTTTGACTGATCACCGACACTGCTGCTTCTCCCACATAATTCTGGAACAGCTGTGTGGCAATTATAGGCGTAATATGGTAGATCTGATATCTGTGCAACCAAGGAATCTAGATAAATTAAATTTCCCACCTTAGCCCGCATCCTGCACAAGGCCAAGCTGATGTCAGGGTGGCTGCTGCAGCTTCATAAAGACATGCCGTTCCAGTTTAAAAGATTTGTCAGCACAGCAGTTTCTCCCTGTACCCTGATTTCCATAACAGAAACCATGGCACTAATCATTAATCGTTTTAGCTTAGCTCAAGCCCAACAGATCAGATTAACCTTTCTGGAAAGTCACAAACTTTCTTTGGCTGTGAAGCCTGGACGTGGAAGCTCTAAAACTGCCCTAAACTGTGGTTAACTTGTGCCATGGGACAAGTTGCCAGTTTCTTTACTGGTTTGTGAGAGAAAGCAATAATGACTGGGGAAAGAAAATAATCTATCTACTGGTATGGACAGACCAGGAAAGTATTTTTAAAAACGGAATTAAAAAATACATGTACAGGGCCTCTGGGAGGTTGCACCTCCTGCCTCCCAGGAAGAATGAATGTCACAGCAAAGAACAGACCAATATATTAGCCAGAGAAGACATATCTGCAGGGAGCTTGTTTCCCCCTTCCCTGCTAGAAAGAACATCTATAAGAACTTTGAAACTAAGAACTGATGCCTGAGTTTTGTTTTTTTCCTCCTCTTTCCAAATCTTTTCCTTCTGTGTCATGTCTTTTAGATTGTAAGCCTGAGGGCAAGGTCTGTCTTATTATTAACCTTCGTAATTCGATCTGGGAGCCCTTTGTAGCTGAAGACCGGGATAAAAATATTGTAAATAATTAATATATAAATAAATGCATGATCCTTAGTTCTAGCATTATGAGAGAGGGAGGAAAAAACCCTCTCTATCCACACCTTGCATAATGTCATAAGCCTCTCTTATGTCCCCCTTTATGCTGCGTGCAACCACTTCAATGTTGCAGCACTATCAGCAGTTTTTAATTTTCCTTCCTATCTCAGCTGACTTCTGACCAATAACCCTGCTTAAATATATATTTCAACTTCAAGATGAAATACCTTCATAATGGCCTATAAGAGACCAATATAGAGGAAGGCCTTCCTCATAGAAAGGAAGGGCGGGATCTCTTCTCGATTATCCCAGAATGCAGGACACGGAATAATGGGCTCAAGTTACAGGATGCCAGATTCCGACTGAACATCTGGAAAAACTTCCTGACTGTTAGAGCAATATGACAATGGAAGCAATTACCTAGGGAGGTGGTGGGCTCTCCCAAACTGGAGGCATTCAAGATGAAGCTGGACAGCCACTTGTTAGGGATGCTTTGACTTGGATTCCTGCACTGAGCAGGTGGTTGGACTTGATGGTCTTGTAAGCCCCTTCCAACCCTACTATTCTGTGATTCTATAGAGGCCAGAGAAAGAATACCTGCAGGGAGCTTGTTTCTCCTTTCCATGCTGGAAAGAACACCTATAAGAACTTTATAACTAAGAACTGGTCGCTGAGTTTGCTTTTTTCTTCCTCCCAATTCTTTTTCCTTTTGTGTTGTGCGTCTTTCAGATTTCAGGCCTGAGTGCAGGGCCTTCCTAATTACTAATAAAGAATTAGAGGGAGAATAAAAAATTAAGAAAAAACATGTCTTAATAACAAAACAATCTAAGTTCATACATACTCCATTCAGATTCCTCCTTTTGCTTAATCGTATTTGGCATGTCTTGAGGTATGGGTTCTCTTTGTCTCCACTGCTTGCAGAACTTTACAAACAGAAATCAGTTATTTCTAAAGATCTCAGCTGATTGGATTTTCCCTTCCCAGAAATATTTGTAACAGGTAACCTTTAGTATAGCATCCCATATTTTACCAGCCAGATCTCTAAAGGGGGTAGTTGTGCTGTTTTCCACACTTTTGCTATCAACTTACTGGATGCCATAACTTTATTTTTTCCCTCACCTCCTTTCTTAAACTTCCCATAAATGCATTTAACAGATCTAACTGAATTTCGTATCTTCCCCTTTTAATTCGCTGCAAAACAGCTTTCCAGTAACACTTAACACAATTGCATTCTCACCATATATGAACACATTTCCAGGTCTGGGAAAATCTTTACTTTTGATAGCTTAAACTAGCACTTCTTTGCTCAGGCTTTTGATGGGGTTTAATCTGACACACACTGCCTGTGTTTGTTGTTGTTTTTCTATGGCCTCTCGTATAGGACTTTAAGGGTGTAATCCTATGTATGTTTAGACAGAAAAAAGGTCCTGCAAGCCAGTAATATTGGCTGGCAAATGCTGGGACTTGTAGGATGTTTTTTGCCTAAGCATGCCTAGGATTGCACTCTAAATCAAGTTGTAGAACTGCAGATTTGTTTCTTCCCTTTCCCTTTTTAGCCTGGCATAGGGCTCTAATTTAAGTTTTGTTACTTGTGCTTTTGGATTAAAATGCCCAATCAGGCAGGCACCTGAGAAACTCCTATGAAGACACTGTTATATGGGTGATTTATTCTCTCTCTCATCTTGAATGTATGAACTGTCATGGTTGTGTTTTTAAAATGGTTTCAGGCAGTAAGAAATCTTTGTGGTGTCCAATCTGTTATGGCAACTTCATATATGCCACAATTATCGTTGTTGCTTTGTAGTAACAGTCTAATATGGTTGTCCCTGCGGAATTATTCACACACATGATGTAACATGGTGGCAGATATGCACAGTGGTCCAGTTTGCATTATATTCTTCCTGCCCTCTTTCTGTACAGGAGGCATCAGTCCTCCGCATCATCTGTCCACATCACACGTTCCCTTATATCCATAGTGGAGCGGTTCCATGTGTGTTTGCGTCCTTGCGGGAAGAGCATTTGTTGGTGAACAGTATTGTTATACGGTCTGCTCTGCCTTTCCTTCAACCTTGCTACTCCTCATTCACAAAGAATACCAACCATTAAAAACAACATAATCAAATAGCAGCAATAAAACAGGGAGTTAACAGAAGCATAAAATCCAGCAGCAGAATAAAACAGCAGGACAATAAAAACATAAAAATCAAGCAGCAGAATAAAACCAGTTAAGCAATGTTTTAAAGGCCTGGGAAGAGAAAGAGGTCTTTGCCTGGCACCAAAAAGACATAAAAGTTGGTGCCACACAGCCTACCTGGGGAAGTCATTCCAAAGGTGGGGTGCCACATCCAAGAAGGCCCTTTCTGGTAGCTGCCTGTGTAACATCCACAGTTGGGAATACTGGAGAAGCACTCCTGAAGATGAAATTAACATGCAGGCGGTTTCACAGGGCAGAAGATCCTTCAGCTTACCTGAATCCCAGTTAAATACATGAACAGACCCCAAAGCTCTTGGCACAAACCTCTATGCCTTGGGAGATCATGTGTCAGTAGGGATGTATGGATTTTGTGAACTCTGTATGCTTTTCACAGATTGTCAGGCGCCTGTTGTTCCATCCGCTCACCAATAGAATCAGATCGTTTCCAATTTCCTGAACTTGCGCCAATTTGCACTTGTGAAAATGCGCAATCCCCCCCAAATGCACATTTTCATGCTTTAAGCTATGGGGGAAATTTTAGACCGGTGCTTTTTTTATTGTACATTTTTTTCTACAACTAAATATGCATAAAATTCCAGAAAGTTTTTTTAAAAAACAGTCTGCAAGTCCACAGAATCCATCCAACTTGGGAAAAGCTGGTCTGCTGTAATCCACAGATCAGATTCATAGAAATTCACACTCATTTGATTCTGTTTTGGATTTATCCAACATCCCTATATGTAAGTTCATTGCTACCAGTGCCACTGTGTCATATTCCTGACTAGCCAACTGGCCGCACTTCGCACAAGTTGGAATAGCCCTTTGTTCAACACACCAAAGCTGTCAAGCAGAGTAAGACTGCTGTCAGAGTTAGTCGCATTGTGCCAGCACTGTCTGAATGAAGCAACACCCCTTGGCACCCCTAGGCATGGCCTCTGCCATGGCACACCCCTATAGCCCCTGAGGGAGGGGTCTGTCCACTCCATTCCCCCAAGGTGGGGTTGCCCCACAGCTCTGGGGAGGGGCCAGGGGTATCACTCTATCCCTTGGCCTACCAATGTCCCCTGGCTTCAAATTGTATGGACTGCAAATACAGGGATGTACGAAAGTCACTTACCTTTTCGACGGAGTGATTCGCAGTGGGGGGGAGGCGCTCCGCACCTCCCCCCGAAATCCTAATCCGGCTGGCTTCGCTCCGCGGAGATTCCATGGAGCCGCCGGCCGGGGCTGCCCGCAGCCGGACATCCGGCCGCTGGGCAGCCTTCCAGGAAAAAAAACAACAGCGTACGCAAATGGCAGCGGCTACGGTGGCTGCCATTTGTGTTCCCTTTTTTTCGCTGTTTTAGCCTACGTAAATATTTACATAAACTATTACAGCGAAAAAAAGGGGAACGCAAATAGCGTAGTGGGTGCTTTTTGTGTTCCTTTTCCCCCCGCCGTTTTAGCCTAAGTAAATATTTACGTAAACTATTATGGTGAATAAAAGGGGAACGCAAATAGCGCCCACTACGCTATTTGCGTTCCCCTTTTTTTCGCCATCATAGCTTATGCAAATATTTATATAGGCTAAAACAGCGAAAAAAAGGGAACGCAAATGGCAGCTGCCATAACCACCGCCATTTGCGTATGCTGATTTTTTTTTAGCTTGCTGTGATAGACTACGTAAGTATTTACGTAGCCTATCATGGCAAAGGCAGCTACGCAAATGGCGTGGTGGCCGCCATTTGCGTGGCTGCCTTTGCTGCGATAGGCTACATAAATACTTACATAGCCTATCACGGCAGCCTGGCCAGATGCAAATGGCGGCTAACATTTGAGTCTGCAGCAGCTGGCCGAGAGACCAGCTGCCGCCACTGGAGCTGGAGCTGGAGCCGCCACTGGCGGAACATCTGCCCCAGGTAAGCTTCGTCCCAGGGGGGATTCCACAGGGGGGTGGGAGGCCAGTGCATTCGGCCTCACTGAAATCCATGGTGGAATTCTCCGCCATCCCTAACTGCAAAGCTATGTGTTGGTTAGGGAAGTCTGCCACTAGTGGCTGAAGATGTTACTACGGGCAGTAAGCACGTGGACACACTTAAATTAATTAAAAATCATTAGTGTGTTTTAAAAGCCAAATAACCCTGAGGTGCACACCGCTAGGCTACCCTCAGTATGCATGCCAGTTTCAGGTGTCTAGGTTTCATGGACTTAAAACTATGGTGCTTACAGACAGGCACACTTATTATTGTAATTATAATTAATCTTCTCATAGCATGCTTCAGTTCTTCACTCTAGACACTTACCTACGAAGGAAGCTTTAGGCCTGTTCGACTTTGTCTTATGGACTATTCTTGGACCTGCTCCACTCCTACTCCTATCTTGCAGCCTTCGGTTTTACACCCTGCCTGCCCTCTTGCCTTATGACCTGCTTCCTTGTTTATGGACTTTTCCCACCCTTCTACACATGTTGTCTTCAGCCACAGTTGCCAGCACCAGACCTAATCCTGCAAAGACCTAAACTCTCAGCATCTGACAGGCAGGCTTGCTTTAAAATTTTGGAGGAACTTGTACACAGAGTATCATAATAAAGTAAGGCTATTATTCTCATTTGCTTGTGTTGTTTAGGACAGAACTGGTCTGCTGGATTATAACGGCTGTTGCAAATGTAAGCAGCTTAAGTAATTTAAATATTTTCCCCTCTGGGAAACTGTAATAATCTTAATAAGTTTATTTTTTAAATTAAATAATATGCTGGCTTTGTTACAAGCATTTCTTTTCTTTTTACATACATAGGCACTCTATCTTGGGCACAGTATTTTCACTTCTCCTGAAAACTACTCCAGGGAGTAAATTTACAGTGCGATCTATGTACGTCTACTCCAAAGTAAGTCCCCTTGCTTTCTGTTAGGTTTACTCCAAGATGAGCATTGTTATGATTACAGCTTTAATTCGCCTGCCTGCGATAGCAAGATATTTAAATCCTACAAGGAGATTTTAATGCTGCGCCATTGCATAAAAAGATTGCTCTTGTGAATGCTTTGGGTAGAGTCTAATAGCCCTTAAAGCAGGGGTGGGCAACACGCAGCCCACATGTGGCCACCCAGCCTCTAGGGTGGGCCACATGTGGCCCATGGGTTTCATGTGACCCCTCTACGGTGGCTATCCTGCCCCCAAATCTTGGGGGTACAGCAGCAGCCCCCCCACACACACACGGCAGTTTGTTGCTACAAACCACTACAGAGGCTTAAAAGGGACTTTAGCTTGAAAACAAGCTAACTGTGTTGCTTTTGAGCCTCTGTGGTGGTTTACCACCAAAACGTGGCAGCAAATCCGATTTCTTTTGCCACTGCACCACAGGAGCGGAGCACGAAAGTGGCCCTCAGATCTGCCCAAAGTTGCCCATCCCTGCCTTAAAGACTGTGGAAGTCTTCAGCATCGGTGTAGAAGGCAGCTGTTTCCCACATCCAGAGCTGGAATGTAGTGGCTCAGATGGGTTAAAATATCACCTCTGCCATGAACTAAGTGCACCCCTGAAGCTGGGACTTTATTCTCTAAGGGTTCATCTCCTCCAACGACTAGGTAAAACTACGCAGTTTGGCTTCTTTTTAAACCTAGCGTAACATCTAAATTTATAACCCATTTTGTTAATACAAGGACCACCTAACTTATATTTACTTCTGTTTTCCACCAACCAAGGCATCTGACTAATTTGTCCAGGACAGAGACAGGTTTGAGTCAACCGCTGGATTTTATATTTTTAATAATGGACGATCAACAACTGTCTGCTATTTTCTTCTACCCAGGAGTCCTATGGACATTGAAACCGGAAACTATCCTATCCCATGGAAAAGCCCAATTTGAATCTCTGCAACTACTCCTCTTCCACTTCATCTTAAGACCCCAACTATGCCGAGATCCTGACTACAACACACAGTCAGCCTTTCCCTCTTCCTATTCCCCCCACCCATGCACCTGCCTACCTGCTTTTTGTAACATCTTGCCAGGTGAAGACCTCTTGCGATTTAGAAAGCTTGCACAATTGTTGTCATCTTTTGAGTTGGCCCTGATAAAGGTATTTACACTGTATAGATTTTGGAATTGTTCTTATGGTTAAAGTAGCCACTTTCATTTGTTTTAAAATATAGGCGATTTCAGATGCAATAGAAAAAGGACATGCAAAATAGTACGCAGCCCAGCTTCGTAGCTAAAATAGCAGGCCAGCCAATTAGATGCAGGCTCAGCTGTCAGTTTGTCCCCCACCCCCCCACTTTGCTTCAGGTATGTGGTCTGCCTTTAAAAGAAAAAAGTGTGCAGCATGAACATTCTTACACTTATCCATCAAATCTTTCAGAATTAATAACAGTTTAGAAAATTAAACATCTTTTTAAAAGTGCTCCAAGGACATGGTGGTGAGGAAGAGGTTTCTTGGTGACTTTACTTATTTATTAATAAAATAAATAAATAAATAAATTTACAGGGGTGGGGAGGGAGCCCATCAGCATCCTGGGCTTGGCTGCAAAAGAGATTGACGTTATTGCGGAAACAACTGAGCTTACTGAGGGTAGCTCAGAACCACAGGTCTATTCATGTTGCATCAGTCTTTCCCCTGGGTGACCTTAATTAGGCAAGCCGTTAATCTTTCACTTGAATGTTCACGAACATAAGGAGACATCAACATTTCTGATTAATATTTCAGTGCCCCTTCCATGCAATATACGTGGATAGCCAACATGAATAGCAGCTTCACCAAATCGTTAATATCCTATGAATGGAAGGGGTGGCAGGAAGCCCTACATCTAGCTTTGCGTGATGAATCTGGAGTATTAACTGAACGAAACCACCAGTTACGTCTAACGTGACGAATACAATTCTTAAGTGTTGGCATTCCACCTCCCCCACCCCTGCCAGCTTGACATTTAAAGAGGCACTTGAATTGCAGCTTAGAACAATTCCATTTGGAGGGGAGTCTTCCTTATTATAGAAATACCATAGCAACCCTGCAGACAGGAGCTTTGTGGGTGTAATTGTACATATACGCTCGTTAAAATTTAAAGAATCTCTTGGGTTAAGAATAAGCAGCAGCAGCAAACTAGAGCAGCCAGAATTGACAGTGGAAGAGCAAAGAGAGTGCATCGAATTTTTTTTTTTAAGCATTGGAAACCACTGTTCTTGGCTCCAGTTCTACTCAGCTTACAATGTGTCATGGAGGCAAGCCAACACCACCACCACCTGACCAGATATAGGGTGGATGTTTGCTTTTATAAAATAGGAATACAGGAATATTGCTTACAGTTGCCCAGTAATCATTTTGTAGCAGGAAATTTACCAATTGTGGCTCCTCTTGTCTTCAGTCTAAAGCACAGAGATGGGAGAAGCTGCTTCACTAAACATTCTCCCCCAGGTTCTCAATCTTCTAGTTCTGTGCTCTTCAAACTGTCTGCCTTCAGGAGATGCTATCCATAGTGACTAGTTTGCCAAGGAACCCCTGAACGTTGCAAAGGGATATGGGGCGTGTTCTAGGGCATACAGTTGTTTCATGTGGGACGCTTGTTGGCCAGTGTGAACTGAGAGTCCCCCAATGATCTCCTGCAGATGAGTCTTGCAGTGAAAGACTGATAGTGGTAGGAAAAGTATTTTTCAGGATTCACAGCATACAGCTTGGTAACAACTTTGTAATTCAGTTTCTGAAAGGAAAAATTCCTCCCTATTGCACAGAAGTCTTTAGTATTTACATATGATTGATTGATTGATTTAATTATTTATTTCTATACTGCCCAATAGCTGAAGCTTTCTGGGCAGTTCACAAAAATTACAGCCACAAAGTGCACTATAAAACAATATAAAATATGAAGATTAAAACCACAAAACAACAGTATAACCAGAATAAAACCTAGCAATACTGAGATTTAAAACACAGATTTAAAACACCAGAGCTAAAAGACTAGGAAGCTAAAATTCTAAAATACTGGGAGAATAAAAAGGTCTTCATCTGGTGCTGGAAGGAGCACAACGCCAGGCGAACCTCTCTAGGGAGCTCATTCCACAGCTGGGATGCCACAGCAGAAAAGGCCCTCTTCCTGGTAGTCACCACCTCACATAACCAAATACATATAATTGATTAGGTGGGAATTGATTTATCTTCTGAATGGGATTGTGTGAGGTTCCATGAATACAGCAGGGGGCCAAACAAGTAACTGAATGGCATCCAAATGGGATGCATTTATCGAGCAACACTTACTTCAGTTAATTGCATCATTTGAATGCTTATAGTTTTTCTGCACTGCAAACATATATATACTATTCACTTTATGGCAATTTGATTGTCATGGTTCTCCCTGCAAAGAATCCTGGGAATCGAAGTTTGGTGAGCATGCAGCAAATTCTGTTAGAAAGCCCTAGTATCTCCCACCCACCCCCGTTCCAAAGTAAGTGTCCCTTAACGTGGAATAACCATTAAGTGCACTCCTGTGTTGGTATACTCAAAAGTGACTTCCAGTGAACTCAATGGGAAAGGAAAGCACCTGTGCAAGCACCGAGTCACTGCTGACTCCTAGAGGGATGCCGCTTTCACTGGCGTTTTCATGGCAGACTATAGCAGTGTGGTTTGCCATTGCCTTCCCCAGTCGTGACTACCTTTCCCCCGGCAAGCTGGGTACTCATTTTACTGACCTCGGAAGGCTGGAAGGCTGAGTCACCCTGAGCCGGCTACCTGGGACCCAGCTTCCACTGGGATCCAACTCAGGTCATGGGGAGAGTTTCAAATGCAATACTGCCGCCTACCACTCTATGCCACATGAGGCTCCAACTCAGTGGGACTTACCCCCAAATAACAGTACATTGGATTACAACCTAACTCTGTAGTATAGATATGTCCTTAGGAATGTTTGCAATGGAATTTGGAATTCTACATTTTGACCTGTGTTTACTATTGTATTGGGCTGTCAGTACAATATAATTATCCTTTGACAGTTTACATACAATGCATGTCTTTTTAAACTTCTGAATGGTATCATTGCTAATAGATTATGCACAATTTTGTGGCTTCTTAATGATTCTTGGGCTACCCCTTTTTCTGCTCTGTTGTGGATAGCTCTTAATTTGAGTCTGTGGCCAGCAAAGCTTAAGTGTTGATCCTGTTCTCATTGCTTGGCCTCAGTAGCACAAAATGAGAAGTAACAATAAACTATAAAGTTTTGTGAGCATGTGTTGCTTGCTCAGTGCAGAACAAAGTAAGCATAACCAGCTTCCACACACCTGGGTTTAAGAAGAAGCCCTTCTTCCAAGGTCAGAAGACCTGGCCTCCAAGTTAACTGAGTTCTGGCACATCTCTCATTTTTTAGTAATTAAGCACCAAGTCTAGCTAGCCTTTGTTCAACCTTAAAATTATCTTAATAAATAGATGGGTACAGGAACATATCAAATGAGTTAAAGAAACTGTAGATGACTTCAAGTTTTGATCAGCTAGGGCGCAATCCCAACTAGACAGGTGGCCACCTCCAAAGCAAGGCAGGAGAGGCATGGGGGGCAGGGATCATTCCCTCTGCACCTTTTTCTGCCTTGCTCTTTTTCGCTAGACAGCCATTTTCGGCTGTGTAGCGGCGGGGGACCGACCGGGAGAGGAAGCTGCCATTGGATGTGTCGTACACGCAGCTCCGCTCTCCCCACCCCGGAACGCCCCCTAGCCCCACCCCTTTTCAGTTGCTCCACGCTCCTCTTACGAGCACAGAGGACAGGGCTTCGGCAGCATGGACGAGGGGGCGGTCGGTTTTCCGGGAACCGACCTCGGAGCAGGGGCTCTGAGGTCGATTCCTGGAAATGAGTATATCCTATGGCCCTCTAGACAGTGTCTAGTAGCCATGGGATTGCTCCCTTAATTGATGAATTAAGTCTGCACAAGCTTGCACATGAATAAAACAGTTCTGAAGAAAAAGGCATTCTTTATTATTAGATTACGCATACTTTTCAGAACAGGTACAATCTTAGAAGAGGCAATGCTTCACTGTGTGTGGGAGGAGAAAGGTAGGAGGAATGCCTCTTCTATGATGGCACGAACATGTATTCCCAGAGGATAACCATATTCCTTTATTGCAGCAAAAACAACAAAAAGTTTTGTGACACCTTAAAGACCAACACAGTTATTGTGACCTAAGCTTTCGTGGACTATAGCCCACTTCACCAGGTGCATGGAGTATCATGGAGAGTTTAAGGTTTATACACAGTACATATGATGGAGGGGGTGGGGGAGAGAAAGAATTGTAAACAGTGAATTGAGAAGGACATTTCAATGTACAGAAGTACTGATAGTAGTGACCTAGTGCCAGGATGTTTGCATTATCAGCAACAACTGCACTGTGAATGACCACAGTTAATAATGCAATTGTCACTATTAGTACTTTCTACATTTGATTTCCTCCTACCTTACTATTTAACGCCCCCCCCAAAAACACCATATTAAACTGTATATGAACATACAGCTCTCCATAATACTCCATGCATCTCATGAAGTGGGCTATAGTCCATGAAAACGTATGCCACAATGCATTTTTTAGTATTTAAGGTGCCACAAGATGTCTTTTGTTGTTTTACCACCATTTATGTAAGTACTTTTAGTTAGAAGCAATTAGTGGGTGTGTTTTGTCTTCAAAAACAGACATTTCCTACCTGATTTGGGGTGAAGGGAGCTTTTTAGGAAAAATGGATCAAAAAGTTTTTAGTTAATTAATCTGACCTATTAATCAGCTAAGCATTGCAACTTTACAAAACAGCCCATGAAGAAGATTCTTTTCTACTGTTCATTCTGTTTCTTAAGCAGCACTACCACTGTATTACCCATCAAGCTGACCTGGAATAAAAGCATTTTGGGTTTGAACTTTTACAGCTATTGACAGAGCATCCCTGGCCCTGGAGGGGATCTAGGCTTGCTGGTTTGATGCTCCTGCACTGCTTCTGCATCTCGACACTTGCCTGGAAGGGCGCAGCACAAAAGAGCTCTTTTTAAAGGAAATGTCATAGATTGGCGAATCATAACTTATTCATGCCTCTTGGACTGAGGATGCTGGCATGCAAATCTCCCCAAAGGCCAGTAGCACAGGGCACTAGAACAGCCATCTTCCAATTAGTAGGAAAGCCTTTTTTCATTTACAACTTAAGTCTAGAGGCTAAGACATCAGAGAAGTAGTTCCTGGATCTGGTTGACGGGCTGGCTCACCACCACAGGTTGCAACTGGGCTTATTTTCAGCATTGCCTTCTAACAAGTGGCTTGATCTGCAGTGACTAGCAGGTGATGACAATGATCTC
This sequence comes from Heloderma suspectum, assembly GCF_057233095.1. NCBI lineage: Eukaryota > Metazoa > Chordata > Lepidosauria > Squamata > Helodermatidae > Heloderma > Heloderma suspectum. The sequence continues at coordinate 17,394,545 of NC_139459.1, forward strand.
CATGCCCTGAAAAAGCTTCACCTGCTAATTCCTGTAGAGATCTGTTTGTAGGCTCAATTCAAAATGCTCCTTACTAGCCTATAAAGACCTAAATGGCTTAGGACTGGGTTACCTTTAGGACCACTTCCTTTGATACAGACCGGCCCAGGAATTAAGATCAACTTTAGAGGTTTTGATGACATCTTAGGAGTTTTGATACCATTTTAGGAGAGTTCTAGGATGAAGGACAGGGCCCAGTGGTGGAGCCAGGGTTGCTCCTCAGGGCCAAAGTCCAGCCCTGCTCCACCCCACCAGAACATCCGGAGAACAACAGGTGATGAAGGCAAGAGCAAACAGAACCTGCATCAGCACCTGGGCTTGTTGCAAAATCTTTTCTTCTTAATTTAAAAAGCATGTTATAGTTGGGAGGTGGCCAGCCATGCATGTTCATGGTTACGGATGCTGCTTTTATTATTTGTACTTCAAAAATATATTATCCTGTTCTACAACACAATTCTGCTTATTCTCTATAAATGTGGTTAGCATCAGGGAAGCAGAAGCAAAAGTTTATCTTATTCCTGTAGAATCATGATGGTGCTATGATTTATGTGCATTTAAACTGCAAAAGTACACATCCTCAGAGTATTTATGTTTTTGTTGGGGTCCTCAAACTATCTTTTTCATTTTGTTTTTTGCTCTAACATATTAGGAATATAGAAGCAGTTGTAAAGCATGGTATGGTGGTGGGGTGGAGAAGAGGAAGTAATACAACATGGCTGTCTAAAAGCCCCCCCTCCCCATCTAGGGTATAAAATTATTTACCCATACCATTGGCAGGGCCTGTCTTGTCCCTGTGGAACGTTCTTGTCCTGATTGAAATCTGTCCCTCTTTATGTCTCTTCTGCCCAAAATTGTAGACGCTCTTGTTTTAATGGGCTTTTAATATGCAACACTTAGTTCTACTGCTGCCAGTTTCAATGTGTTTTTAAGTTTTTAGCCTTGCTGCTGCTTTGGTATTATTCTTTTTGTTGTTGTTGTTATTGCTTTTAGATAATGTTTTATAATTTTATTGTATGGCCTTATGGTTACATTGTACACTGCTCTCAGTCCATTTGGTTGAAGAGTGGGCCATAAATAAAATAATTATGGAGCTACAGAGGCCCTCTGAAAATTTGGAAACCCTAGTTATTTCTGTCCCTACAACTAACAGCGTCCTGCAACACACAAAATCTGTAGGTGAAGCTCTTTCGGTCACTTTATTTCCATGTCGGAAAAGTGTCACCTACTGACTTTTGTAGTGTCTAGCTGATGTTAGAGACACAGAAGCAAGGCTAAGAGGAAGACAGATCTACCAATCCTTCCGCCATTACATTGTGATGCGTTCCTCATGGTAACATCCAAACTAAATCTATTCTTGGTCAGCAAACTTGCAACATGATAGATATGGGGAAGATCCTTCTCATAGGCTGCTGTTGCTAGCATTATACAAGGTTATTACCTTAACTCCCAGCAAGCCTCTAGGAATGAAAGAGCTTGCTTATTACTTAAGACTCCTCCAGTGCCTGTATACGTCTTTGCCTGCTGCCGCCACTGAAAACAAATGTCCCAAATCACAGCTTCAGCTTAGAGAGAAGACTTGTATTACATGTAATTTTACTTCGCCTTAGGGAAAAAGAAACTCCTTCAGAACATTGCCTCTCCCAGTTTTTAGGATCAGCAAGGCCATTCTGTCTCACCCTCTCGACTAATAGAGGAGGATGCCATTTTCCTTCTGCCTGGTAATCTAGGCAGTAATTGATCTGTAATAGAAGAAAAAAGGGTTTGTTTCCTTTGGCAGTACCAACTGGTCCGCTCTCTTCTAATTTGGTTGGCCAACACGACTTCCCTTGGAGCAGCAGGCTTTATTGTCAGGCTTATAAATTAGCTTGCATCTAGTGTGAAATTAATATTTGGCCCATTAACAAGCAAAAGGAAGACTAATGCCTTGTGTTTGCCCAAACCAATTATCTCTGGCTGGGTTTCTGTCACAAAGTAAACCAACTGGCACATGAGTACACCAGCGTGTGAGATGGTTATGGGGCCTGCTGATGGAATTCTGCTTGAAGTGAATTCTTCTTTTTTGTTATGGGGCAGGTTGGTGTCTCAAGCAAACCACCTGAGGAATTTTGAGGGACGCTCAGAGAGTTTGGATAAGACCAGCTACATTTCTCAGGGGGATTTTACTTGTCATTGGCTTTTAAAGGGGCCCTGCTCTTGTGGCTCTAACAGTGGCTTTCCTCTCAGAAATTAAGCAGGTGAAGCTTCTGGCCATGAAAATGATCTCCTGGTTACTCGCTCCACGTAAGGCTGCAAAGACAAAGCAGCAGGCCTAATAATAATAATAAATAGGTATCAATTCTAATAGATGAGTTTACACACTGAAGATCCATCTTCAAATCCATTCCAGCAAAGATCAGACAATATCAGCCAGCTATTTTAGAACCCAGACAATAGGGCGGGGGGGGGGGGTTCTCTGTTCATAACCTCCAGGGACATATCACCCCTCCACACATCCTTATACATGTTATAATTATCTTCTTCCTTCGCCTCAGTAGCAGCCATCACTAAGCTGCACATTATCAGGATTCACAGGGAGACCTGGGTGGGCTTTTACAGAATATTATGCAGAGAAAAAGCTCGAGACAAAAACATCCCTCCTACTGTTGTTATCTTTGGACTGGGAGGCTGTTAGATATTCAGATTTAACACTGAGGAGGAGACAGTCTCGCAGCTCTCTACTATTTCTGGGGACAGGAGCATCTAGCCAGGAGTAATGACTGTCCTTCTAGCTTTGTGTTTATTACCTCACCAATTAAAAAAAAAAGAGGCTGTATTTCACCTTGGAGTCTCACCCTGCCCCAGCTCCTGCCTTCCCTAACCCCTTCTTTTCTGTATGTCCAGTTTATAAAAGCCTGCGTTTGCAAGCTGGAACCATTCTCCTCCTCCATTCTCCTCCTCTTACAGCAATGCCACTTGTGAAATTGAATTTGTGGGCAAGGAAAGGCTGAGGGCCGTAGTGAGGAGAATATCCATGTATTATTGATGGTATAAGGAAAAAGAGGGGAGGAAGGATGTAAGGAAGCCAAGAATAAATATATGCTTGGCTCTGGCTGTCTGTAGAGCTTTTTGCTAAATGAAGATAAACTAGCTTCTCAGGTTTAGGCCTGGAACTAAAACATTTAAAATCCCCATTTATGGCTGTGATTAAACGCGCATGGGGTTATGTGTCTTTCCCTGTTGATAGGTGACAGAATATAATTGCCACAGTACTTCCAGGCTGCATCAGTTTTCATGTCAGGTTCTGTGCTTTAAAAAAAACCTGAGGTCCTTGTTGCTCAGGGGATTGATAGTTATTCCCTATTGCTTGTGCACAGGTTGAATACCTGAATTAATTTAGTTAGTTGTTGTGTGTGGTTATGGCTGGCACAGGGTGTGTGTGTGTGTGTGTGTGTGTGTGTTCAATTGTGATAATTCTGTGTTCCTCTGGTATGTGACTGTGTTTAAAAACAACCTTCTGCTTAAAAAGAGATAGCAAAGAGCTAAAAATGTGATGACTGTGTACTACAATTTAGCTGCCACGGTATTTTCCTAACTGCATTGTTCCATGAAGGAAGGGTTAATCTGTTCTTTGCCTGCCTGGGGTTTCTTTTGCAATACAGCTGTTAAAAGCACCAAGAGAATGTCAGGAGAGCCAGCATGGTGTAGTGGTTCGAGTGTTGGACTGGGAGCCGGGAGATCCGGGTTCTAGTCCCCACTCAGCCATGGAAGCTCACTGGGTGACTTTGGGCCAGTCATAGACTCTCAGCCCAATCCACCTCACAGGGTTGTTGTTGTGAGGATAAAATGGAGAGGAGGAGGATTATGTACGCTGCCTTGGGTTTCTTAAAGAGGAAAAATGGCAGGATATAAATGTAACAAACAAATAAATAAATAAATAAAATGGTAGTGACCTTAAGAACATGCCAGATATAAGACATGTAGTTTTTTAAAGTGTCAATGGCCAACTATGTTTGCTAGTTCTCTTAAGTGACTTGCAACTGATTTCTTGCAAAATATATAATGTGTACCAACCACCTCGCTATCATCTATTATTTTTATGGCTCTTAAAATTTTCGAAACTTAAAAATGAACAATTAATTCCTATGTGTAGCCTTAGAGACAGTCTAAGTTGCCTATCTGCTGGATTTGGGGGTATAATACAGGTGTTAAAGGCACAATTTCAGGAGGAGGAAAAAGGTGGGGCTAATTCTAAGGAGGGATATGGAGAACATTGGGGCACAGTGTTTCCAGCTTTTTATTGACTCTTGTGATTCTAATAGCCTCCTGACATACAGAAATTTAGCAAAAGAAGCTTTTCCCACCATGCCAGGAGAAGTGTCATCTGCTATATCTCTGGGCATGTCACGTGGCTGTTGATGGTGCAGGAGCAGGGTCAAGAAGGAAAGACGGCAACCCAATGGTATAGTGGTTTGTTTCCTGCTTCTTCTCTGCCCCAATTTGATGAGCTACTTGTCCATATGACATAAACGAAAGATACTCTTTTTTCCCCATGGACAAGACTGCCAACGTTTCAACTGGCTGCTCTACCAGCCTTTAACAGTAAGTGATGTTTACCCCGGTTTGTGAGAAGCTTCAGCAGCTGATTTTTTGCACATCAGCTTCTGTTAAAGCAGCAGGTCGAACCTCTTTCAGCCTGAAAGGCTCAATTCACCAAAGGTCTCAGAGTCCACATTCCAAGAGTGGGTGTGGCCAAAGGCAAAAAGGGCAAGGCCCCAAATATATAAAAAAAATGCCAGCATATTTTAGCTTAGCATTTTTACTGCCGGTGACTAAGCTTTAGGAGAGGCATTTCAACATTTTAGAATGGTTTAAAAAAAACATGCAAAAAGACAGGAAAGCACCAAACAATTGGCGGTTGGGGGAAAGGAACAGGGAAGCCAGGCAGGCCTGAAGTTCAACACTCCTGTTTTAAAGGCACAAGAGCAGACAAGACCATTTTTCGGCAGGGTGGGGGGACGGGGCGCCTGATGTTGGCCTCAGGCATACAGACTGCATCTCCTTTCCATTCCCAGCCCTCAGACATTGTTGGCCCCAAATGAATGGATTAGTGCTGTGCTGAAAATTTCTCCCACATTTTTTCCCACCATTGTCATTGAATTTGATGGAAGAGAAATTGCTTTCGAAAAGAAATTCAAAGGAGGAGAAATTTTGGAGAAATTCTCATGAGTTGGGTTTGGGGTTCTTGTGCTTACCTTACTTATGAGGTGGCTGAGGAGTGTGCATGAGTGTCCTGTCTGTCATCATACAATCATCTCTGGCAGCCTGTAGCCTCCTTGGCTTTCCACATTCCAGTGAAAGCCATCATGAGGAAGACATCGTGAGGCAATTCCTCCCATGGGACTTTTTCAGTTCAGGAAGTGCAGGTGGCCTGTGAGGCTGCAAAGCAATGGAAAGACGTGTAATAGAGAGAGAAAACACACATGGCACCCTCAGCCACCTCGCAGTGATTAGGTAAAATACCACCAAAAGAAATTCAAATTCTGCCTCAGAGAAGCGGAAGCGTCAAAACATCAAAAGTGATGCTGTTGCCATTTGCAGGAGCAGGTTAGTAAACCAAAAACCCTTAGGAAAAAGAATGAACCTGTGCTACAACCCCTGCCATTAGTGAACCCTACCTGTGAGAAACTGCTGGAGAATTTCTCCTCCCCTAGGAGAAATTCGGTGAAATTGTCCCCCCAATTTCTCTGTCCACAAATAGGCTGGAGAAGTTTGAGAGGCCATTTGCACACAGCTCTAGAATGGATGCATGTGTTACAACAGCTTTGGTTTTGCAAGCCAATAGAGTGTGCTAGCCTGGTTTCCCCCCCCCCCACCACACACACACCCCACCCCATTTTTTTTAAAAGAGATTCAGCATTTCCTTATGGAGAGAGAAAACCTGGGAGGTGAAAGTGACCTTACTGGAGATTGTGCTGGGTTTCTCTCTCCAGCATTTTCCATTAGCATTAGAAGCTCTGTTCCAGCTTCTATTACCAAGACAGAACAAGTTCACCCACACAGTTTTTTGCAGAGGGTCAAAGACTACTCTGAAATCAGATGGCTGGAGCCTGCTGGGGAGATTATCAAGCTAGACAAGAATGCTTGCCTGCAATGTAGCTACCGTAATGAGCTGTCCTGTTTATTGCTCTCAAGCCAGCTCAAGCACCAGACATATAGATTAGCTAGCTATACTTTACATGCAAATGCCCCAACACTTTAAAAATAATAATAGAAAAGACACTTCTGGAAGGGAGGGGTCAATTAAAAGCAGGGAAGAAGCTCTAAACCAGAGGTGCCAAAACTCAGGCCCGTGGGCCAAATCTGTCTTGATTGTGGTACCAATCCAGCTCTCTGGGGCTCCCTGGCCCATGCCGCTTTCCCCCAAACACTGTTTGGTGCTTTCCTGGTGTTTGTGCATTTCCCCCCTGTTCTAAAAGGTTAAAATGCCTCTCCTAAGGCTTGGTTACTGGCAGTAAGAACTTTAAGCTAAAATATTGGTTATTTTTTGGTCCTGCCCCTTTTACATTTGCCCACATCCACCACTGGAATGCAGCCCCCAAGAGCTTCTCAGAAATGGAATTTGGCCCTTGGGTGGAAAGTAGTTCAACACCGCTGCTTTAAAAGAAAGATTCTTGTGCTTACTGTGCTAAGAGATAATAAATAACAACAGTAATAATAAATAAATAAATAGTAGTAGTAGTAGTAGTATTCCATTTGGGTAATTTTGCCAATGGCTTAGAAAATTAAACAAGGGTTGGGGAGCTTGCTGGGATGGGACGATGGGAAAAAGGGATATATACTGAGATCAAGCAAGGAGTATGTGTGGCCTGCATAAGTTCACCACAGTCAACCAGGGTTTTATCTCATATCCCTTTCAACTATCTAAAAAAAACTCTTGCAGGCCTTCACAACTTATGATCCACGAAACTGAATGTTGCGTGCTTGGAACTGCAAAAACGTGCGGGAGCAAAAACCTTGACATGGACCACAGTGCATGGCTTGGTGGGTAACAGGTTTGTGAAAGCCTGAACTACTGGTTGCCTCAAACTTGTATTGCTTCTTTCTATGGTCATGTGGACCTCATCTTTTAACCACAGCTTTTCTAGGGCTTTAAGGCAACAGTCTAGCTCAAATCAAAAAGTAGGGCCTCCTTAGAAAATAGTTCATTATTATGTCTTATTTCAGCCTTTCCCAACCTGGTGCCCTCCAGATGTGGTATTATTACATTTCTATACTGCTCCATAGGGTTTACAGAGATTAATTATGGGAATTACTGTGTTAGGACTACAACTCCCATAATTCCCAGCATTCCCAGGTTGGGGAAGGCTGCCTTACTTGGCTTGCATTTTAAGAACATAAGAAGAGCCATGCTGGGTCAGGACAAGGGTTGTTCTTGTTGTTACTGACCAGGGGGTCTCTCCACAACAATGGAAGAAGTATATGGAGGATTACTCAGATTTTCTGTCATGCTCTACCTGGAGGAGGATTCATCTGAGGAAGAAGAGGACAGGATGGGGAGAGGCAGCACAATGGGCTCCAACTGGAGCTCCGCGAGGAACAGAAGGCCTTGGGTGACAGTCCTCCTCTGGAAACATCGCAGGAGCAGTTGGGCCCCTCTCAAGCAGTTCCTGAACTTCCCCAGATGCTGGAAGCAAACTCTGAGGGGACCCATCCCTCTGAACAGCATAGAATCAGACACGTGCAGCAAAAAGAACAAACGGAAGTCACAGTGTGTGTGGGGGGGGGCTCCCTTAAAAGCAACACGCTGACCTAATTAGCCAGCTGTGCTGATTAAGACCGGCTAGAAATTCAGCCTCGCCTATGCCAGCTTTTGGCTGCAAACAACAGTGCCTTAACCTTGGCCTTGCTTTCAAGATACCAGATTGGATAAGCTCCTAGACCTTGGCTATGCCTCTGGATAATGTTTTCAGACACCCCTGACTGGCCTAGATGCTTGCTAAAACAGACACTGGTGAACACTCCATGAGTGAGTGCGCCGCACCAGCATAAGTCGCTTTGCAGATTATACCTCTGGGGTGGGGTGAAGTGAACATCATCTGACTGGCAGGGGGTGCTCAACCAATAAGAAAGGAATTAGTGTTTTAAAATGTACTGTTTCGATTGAGGGGGATCTCTGTAAATTCTGAAGTGTGCATTCAGGGGGCAAGCCACACTGACCACAATGGGAGTTAATTCTGAGTAGACACTAATTGGTTTGTGCTAAAAAACAGGAGACGGGAAACACAGGGACAGGAAACACCCCTTGACCAGGGTCATGGCAAAACCTGGGCAGGTCTAGCATACCTGACATAAATGCGGGGGTTAGGGCACACAGCAACTATACCTCGGAGAACCCACCTTAAGGAAAAGAATTGGATTTAAAGTAGTCTCAGGAAATCTGTTTTTTCCATGAAACGCTCTAGGATGGCTGCGGGATGCCCACGATGTCACGTGCCCTGAACGACCTTGAAACAGAGCTAGCTCACAGCAAATCAACTGTGGAGACAGCCCGCAGGTTGGAGGGCTGCCTTTCTTGGCTTGCATTTTGTTGTTGTTCTTGTTTCTGACACTGGTTGTATTTCTTTGATAGCAGCCCAGCAAGGACATTTAGCAGCAGGTAACATGTTTCTTGCTGTTTGAACACATGAACTTTCACAATCCTATACATATCTACTCAAAACTAAGCCCTACTGAATTAAATTAGACTTACTCCCAGGTAAGTGAGCATAGGATTGCAGCCTAAACTGCCTCATGCCAAGTCAAACTGTTGATTGATCCAGCAAAGTATTGCCTATTTGGACTGGTGGCAACTCTCCAAGGCTTCCGTCCTGCAATTTGAGGTCCTTTAATTCGGGGGTATTGAACCTCTTTCAGCTCAAGGGCCAAGTTCAGTTTCAGAGAAGCTCTTGGGAGCCATGTTCCAGTGGTGAGTGGAGGCCAAAGGCAAAAGAGGTCCCTAAATGCACAATAATTACAAATGGGTCCCCAAATGCAGACTTGGGCTAAAGGTGGATCCAGGATCTGAAGAAGTTGAAGACTACTGCTTTAAATAGAGGTGCCCGAACCTACTCTAATTCTGGCCATCTCTAAACCAGCTGAAAATCCTGCATTTAAAACGGGGGTTTCTGCTTCCATTTTAAATGCGGGATCACAACTGACTCCCTTTACATGTGCCTTTCCCCGCTCCCCTTCCCCCCTCCTCCCTGTATCTGTGTCTTCCATAGAATCATAGAACAGTAGGGTTGGAAGGGCCTACAAGGCCATCGAGTCCAACCCCCTGCTCAGTGCAGGAATCCAAGTCAGAGCATTGAGCAGGTGGTTGGTCCATTACCTTTCATTGATCTCTGCTTCCCTTCTTGCTGCTTTAACTCTTTTCAGGGAGGAAACTGAAGAGGAACACAACACACAGTGGGGTAATTTGATAGCTCATTATCTGCGATCTATTTAAAAACAGAACAAAGGGCATGTAGTGCAGGAGACGCTCTGGAGGGTCATGGCGTCATGCAAAGAGCCCGCAAACTTCTCTGAAGGAGCAATCTCAATCGCAGGATAAAAGCTCCCTGTGAAGAAGACCCAAGAGTGGATCTCTCAGGCAAGATTCTTCCTCTTCTCTGCTTTTTGAAACTGAACTTTTTAAAAACTGGACATGACAGTAACTGAACCTGGCTATATGTCTAAAGAAATGCTTGCAATTAAAGGCACAGGGACAGAACTGGAGAAAAAAAGCTGGCAAGTATATGATGTCCAAATAACCTGTAGCCAGGGGAGTCATAGGTTGGGCTGCCACTTTATTTTTCCACCGTGGGGCTATACCCCCCTTTTTTTACTGCTGAAAAGTAAGCTGAATATCTAATCTATAGCTTTTCTTGGCTTGAGGAGGCAGAGTTGGGGAAAGCAGCAACTGATGAATTTACACTTGTGATTTGGATGTTTTAATAAACATTTCTGAAATAATAAAATCAGCTTAAATAAAATACTTATCTCCGCTCTAGGAAAAACTTCACCTGCTTGTTTTTTTGTGGCGGCAATGCCGGTGCACACTTACCACTGAACAGAATGAGGCTTACTTCTGAGTGAAGATGCTTTGGATTGTGGTGGTATTTTGAAGTGTGGGCAGCAGCTGCTTCAGTGGGGGCAGAGCGAAATGCCTGACAGCTATTTCCATGCTGGCTGATACCTGGGATAAATATCCCATCCATCAAACGGACAGGCCGATCTTGTTGGGTGTTTCCCATTCCATCTCGCATGCTTTGCCTCCATGGCTAGGTTGCAAACTCTGGACTCCTTGTACACAATGGAAAGCCAGACACACAAGAGCATCGTCTCATTATTATCCTCACATTCTCTTGCTTTCGCCCACCAGCCTCTCAAATATTCATTAAAGCCATCCTGCTTAATTGAGACCTTAGGGAAATTATACCCGTTCTAGAGCAGGCAAGGGTATCTTGTACTTCAGCAAGTGAATAAAGTACTCTGTCTAAAGAGAGAGGAACTCTCATCACCGATATGGTATTTCATCCCCCTTGAGGCTGCCAGCTGATCAAAAAACCTGGCCTAGCCTGCTCTTGGGCCTTGAACAGCAGAAATCAGCGGGTGGAGCTTTTCACAACAAGGCAATAAACTTGCTAATGTCTGTAAGTCACACTACTATTAAAGGCACAGCTATGGCGTCTGACTGAGAAGTTGGTTGTCTTACCCCAATTTTTCATAGAATCATAGAATAATAGGGTTGGAAGGGGCCTATAAGACCATCAAGTCCAACCCCCTGCTCAATGCAGGAATCTAAGTCAAAGCATCCCTGACAGATGGCTGTCCAGCTTCATCTTGAATGCCTCCAGTGTGGGAGAGCCCACCAGCATCCTAGGTCATGGGTTCCATTGTCGTATTGCTCTAACAGTCAGGAAGTTTTTCCTGATGTTCAGCCGGAATCTGGCTTCCTATCACTTGAGCCCATTCTTCTGTGTCCTGCACTCTGGGATGATCGAGACGAGATCCTGGCCTTCCTCTCTGTGACAGCCTTTCAAGTACTTGAAGAGTGCTATCATATTTCCCCTCAGGCTTCTCTTCTCAAGGCTAAACTTTCTCTGCAGTTGGATGCAGGGGTGGCAGAGAGTAGCTCTCCAGATGTTTTGGACTTCAACTTCCAGCATTTCTGGCCATTGGCCATGTTGGCAGGGGCTTGTGGGAGTTGAAGTCCAAAACATCCGGTGATCTACCTTCTGTCCATCCCTGGCCGAAAGAACACCAAAAAAGAAACAGTGCAACCCAATATTCGTTTTAACAGCTCAGTCTTCTTACAGAGGGATGAGACTTTGCTGCACTCCTCCCATTCTACCCCTCATCTATAGGGTTGCTATATTTTGACCCTTACCCCACTCTCGTGCTTTTAACCATATCACCCCACTTTCCCTACCAGCAACTCTGTGAAGTGGTGGAAACCACGAGGCCTGCGTTCATCCACCAGAGGGCTACACTGCCCAGGGTTACCACAGCAGCCTGATATGCAAGAATTAAGCAGGTTAAGCTTTTCCCTAGCAGTTATCGCCATGCTAGGAAAAGCCGCACTTGCTAAATTTCTGTGCTTGCAATCCTGTGCAAACTTTCCTGTGCAAGGCCCATTAAACACAGTGGGACTTACTTGTTACAGCTAAAGGTGCATAGGAACAGGCTGCGCACCTCAGGCTGCTGCTAAAGGCAAGGAAGGGGAGGGGTGCACAAAAGGCAGGCAAAATGCATTATGCAAAGCCAAGTAGGTGCAATCCTAAGGCTTCTTCACATAGAGCATTTATCCTGCTATTGAGATTGGTTACTCACAGACGTTTGTGGGTCCTTTAGATGGCGTCATGAACCTCCAGGTCATCTCCCACATTAAATTATCTTTATTCTATTTTTTAAAAGATTGGAGATAATGAACTATCACATTACAGCTCTTGAGTTCCGCTTGCATTCCCTTGTGAAAAGAGGAAACCCGCAATAAGAGGAGCTAGACCACAGCACCATCTAGCGGCTGTATAATGAAACATATGGAAGACTCAGATAAGGGGGGAAAGGAGCGGGGAAAGGAAGCACATGTAAAGGGAGTCCATTGTGATTCTGCATTTAAAACAGAAGCAGAAAGCCCTGTTTTAAATGTGGGACTTTAGGCTAGTGTAGAGATGCTCCTAGTTTTAATGAATGATTCGCAATGTGTTTTGAATATCTTCCTCAGGGGGGAAATTCTTCGACAATTCAATAAGAATTGTCTCTCATTCTAAGAGCTAGGCTGTTTAATCTGTTATTTCTACTTCTGCTTTTGTTTCAGAATTAAGTTGGAACTCTACATAGACTATTTCCCTTCCTGCCTTTCTATACTTTCTGCTACATAACCTCTAGGTGGCACTGTGGTTTAGCGGAATAATGCAACCACACTAGTGGGGACTAGCACTTTGTTTCACTTTCACACAAAAACTGGATTTACCCCACTCCGCAAACCTCTGCAAAATTGCTTTTAAAAAGCAGCAGGGAAACTGGAATGTGGTCATCGAAAATATCCATAAACAACTGTGAGTGAGGAATGATGAGTGCAAAATAAAAGCCTCAGCTAGAAAAGCTCTAAGACTATCATTTGTATTCATAAAAATTTTTTATCGCCCAGTCTATAGTTGTAACAAGCTGGTTTATAGAGGTGACAGTGTGAGGGACATGATTGTGTGATTGCTCAACAAAATGGAGTCTCCCCATCCCCCAACCACATTATGTACATGATCCTTTCCATACTTTTCTTTCTCCCTGCTTTGGCAGTTTTAGGTCAGTTTAATAAAGAAAAGAAGACTTTTGCGGGAGTTGATGCAAAGACATTGACAGTGTTGGAAATCAAAGCCTTCGTGTCATGCGAGGTTCTCTTTCAGAAATGATTCAGCCTGGAATTGAGGCTAGAGAAGGAATATTAAGCAGCTGGTTATCCGACTGTGTTAATATTACACTGTTGTTTTCAAGGTAGATAGCAGTTCATGAAGATTAGTGACACAGTTGGGTGTAAGGTTTCAACCTACTTCCTGTTGAAGCAGACTGGAATAGAGAGGGTGACTCCAGACAGAGGGCAACTACAAATCAAAAGGCCTTGTGGAATTATTCCATCTTTTCCTCCATGGATTTTAAGGCTCTTTAAGGAAAACAGTTTTCAGCCACAAGGGCTAGAAAGTTTCCGTTTAAAAAGAAACAAGTAAGCAAACAAAACAGACAATGGGTGCTTCCAGATGAGGCTTTTCTTGTGCAACTGCCCTGTCAAATGACATCTGGTGCTTCCAAACAAGGCTGTTATTGTGCAATCACATACAATCTAAGGATGGTTGCTATTTCTGGTAAGTTGTCAACAACAAATTATTGTTTTCCAGAACAGTGGGACTAAAATTGTCATCTGATCTCAGATTGCACATCTCATATCCAAAGTTACATCTCGCTGATGCTTCCACCTTTCTATAAGACTCCCCCCGCCCCCGGAAGATTCCACATTAGGATGTTTTTCATGTAATCAGGGCTGTTAGTCATCTGCAATTCTAAATATTTGATTGCAATCTAGTATCTAGAGTGCTGCAGGTCCTTAAGAATACTGTTTCTTAAAAACACACACACACACACACATGCAAGTTTCTGGACCTCATGATGGAGTAGATTGCCTTGCATGTTCTCAAAACTGCATATAAATGACTAGAATATAAAATAGCTGCTTCTCTGTTTTTATATGGCTACCTATGAAAGTCAAGGAGCTGTATTACTGTTAGGCTAGCCAAATGCAAAAGAGGACAGGGCTCCTGCACCTTTAATAGCTATATAGAAGAGGGAATTTCAGCAGGTGTGGGTTGCAATAGTTTTTTCTACATAACTATTAAAGGTGCAGGAGACCTAAACTATTTGCACCTGGCCACCTTAGATTGGCTGTGGTGTGCCACCACTTGCACATGTGAACACACATTTGTATGAAATGGGACAGTGTTTCCAAAACCAAGAGGGTCAGAGGACAGAAATGCTGCCAACAGCCTATCCCTAAAATGACCTTAAATGTGCTAGTAAAATACTAAGCCCATAACTGTTCCATCCTCCCCGCAACCGTCATATGTCACCCCCCCCTAAAAAGTGGGGTTGTACCAAATATAATATTCCTCTGGGGAAGAGGTTTTAATAATTAGGAACCTGCTAGCAAGACATATTCTCTCACACACTTACCTAAGGCTGCTACCTCTTATTTTGTTCAGGCTCCTTGAACAGCCAACTTGTTCCGCTTTCTCTATTGCTGCCCTTCTGGGCTTGTAAATGGCTACAGCTGAGCTGTTGGGTTTTTGCTGACAATACAGTTGCTGAAAATTCAGGAGCTTTGTCAGATGAAAAGGTGGCAGTCCTATACTTGTACTGCCCCCATTCCCTGTCCCCACATCACACTTCAGTTGGAGCCAGCCTAGATAAGTCTAGCAGCTTGGGTGGGAAGCAGAATAACCCTTATATAATATTAAAAAGGCCCTTCTCAATGTTCTGTCCCACTCTAGCATAACCAGGAAACAGAACCTAAGATGAAGACTTCATTCTCAATGGCTGTGGTCGCCAGGTACAAAAGAAAAGCCCTGCTGGATCAGAACAAAGACTTACTGAGTCCAGCATGCTGCTTCCCACACAGGTGTGGAGGCCCTGGCCAAGGCCCCTTCCTGAAGTCCCCCCCCCACAAGAAGCCTGGAATACCTTGAAGAAGAGGTTCCTGAAGGCTCAGGGCAGCCCTTGCCTTTTCTATCAGGAAGACAGGGCATGTGTGGAACCAGCTGAGTCAAGAGCTGTCTCAAGGCACCAGGAGCTCCTTGAAGGGGCGATTCCCGAAGGCTCCACTCACCTCTCACCTTTCTCATCAGGCAAGGCGAGAGGTGAGTGAAGCCTTCAGGAACCATCGGTTCAACCTCCCTGGAGCACCTTGAAGCAATACTGCCGGAAAGAGCTCTCCCTGTGTGCGTGCGTGAAAGGGAGGAGGAGAGAGAATATACATGTATGAATGGTTTATCTCTGTGTGTAGCGTGTTTGTATGAATAGCGAATGTGTATGAATGATGTAGGGGTGACCAGGAAAGGGGGGGCTTATGCTAGCAGGGGGGTGGACCCACCCACTTTGGGTTGCAGCCCCACCCACTTTGGGTTGCAGCCCCACCCACTTTGGGTTGCAGCCCCACCTTCTGCTAGCATGTGGTCTTGATGTGCTTGCACAGAGCCAGTGTGTTCCTTGGCCGAAAAAGGTTCCCCATCCCTGGCTTAAAGGCAATAGCTCTCTCCTGTTGTTGCTCTCCAGCAAACTGCCTCTGAGCCTTTCTACACAAGGCTTTTATTGTGCGCTTGTGTTTCCTCACTCACTTTACACAATGTTGTCATCCTCCAGGGCCTCTCCCTTGCTTTGCAACCATTATCCCTATTTTTTTTCCTAACAGGGAAAGTCTAGTATTTTTCCTCAATGGCATTATAGAACCCTTGTGTAATTGTGCAATTCCGCTATACCACAGCACCACTCATGGTTGTGTAATGGAACATAAAGAAAGGCAGAGAAAGAAAGAACCCGCCCCCCCAACCTCTCAAGGGGCTGATTTTAATCCTGAAAAGAATCTGGAAGCAGAAGCCTCTGTAAAGGTGTGGCTTAAAAGCCTCATGTAGAAAAGCCCTCTGAACCTGGAGGTTGCAAATAACCATCATGACTAACCATTGATTGATCCATCTTCCATTAATTTGTCTCATCTCCCTGTAAAGTTGTCTAACTACAAATCCCCAGCTGCTTTAGCTCAGCCTTCCCCAAACTGGTGCCCTTCAGATGTATTGGACTGTAACTCCCAACATTCCCAGCCAGGATGGCCAATGGCTAAGGATGATGGGAGTTGTAGTCCAACAATCTGGAACACACCAGGTTGGGGAAGTCTGCTTGAGCTGTGTGTGTGGGGGAAGATATTTCAACCCCTGATTGTTTTGGTTGCCCCTTCCTGCATCTCTAACAGTTTTATGTTACCTGTTTTGAGATGGGATGACCAGGGGTATCTCTACACCAGCCTAAAATCCTGCATTTAAAACGGGGCTTTCTGCTTCCATTTTAAATGCAGGATCACAACGACTCCCTTCCCCCGCCCCCCTGCCCTTTCTCCCTCGTTCTCCCCGTATCTGAGTCATCCATTACCTTTCATTAATCTCGCTTCTTTTCTTGCCGCTTTTCCTCTTTTCACGGAGGCAACTCAAGCGGAACACAATGGGGTAATTTGATAGCTCATTATCTGAGATCTATTTAAAAACGGAACAAAGGGCATTTCGTGCAGGATGATCACAGCATCATGTAAAGACCCCGCAAACTTCTGTGAAGGAGTAATCTCAATCGCAGGATAAAAGTTCCGTGTGAAGAAAGCCCAGAACTAAACACGTTTTTCCAAATATGGCCATGCCATACATTTGAAAAAGGACTTCACAATACTGTCTGCTTTATTTTCAGCCCTTTTCCTAATAATCCCTAGCATGCAATTGGCCTTTGTCACAGTTGATGCACACTGAATTGATGTTTTCCGTGTGGTATATATGCCCCCCAAATCTTTTTCCTGATTAACTTCCTCCACTTCAGATTCCCGATGTGCATCTCTTTACATTTATGCTTACTTCCAATGAACCTCATTTGCTCTATTGTTGCCTAAATACCCAAGCTTGGATCCTGATTTAGGTGCATGCCGCTGGGCTGGCTGAAGTAGATTTCCCCACCCTCTACTCCCCATGGCACCCACTCCAGCCTCCCAAATTCATGGAGCCCCTTCCTGTCAAGTCATGTGACATTGGTAATGTTAGAATAGGGGTGGTGATGCCAGAAAATATCAGAATCCTGGATGTTGCCCACAAATATTGCCCACAAATTTAGCCACTTCATGCTGACTCCTAACTGTAGATCATTCATGTAGTAGTTGAAGAACACAAAGCTGTAGTTATAAGGGCCCATGTAAATTAACTGTGTGCAGACGATGCCCCATCCCCCACGGTTTGTCTGCAGATCTATTCACACTTAGGGCTTCTTCGCACTTTCAATTTATTTGGTGCGATTGTCATTCTTCGTTCATGGTATGCCATACATGATGTTGTTATCCTGCAGCAGCTGTCCCGTGCCTTCCCCCTGTTTTCTCCATGATATTTCTATATGTGGAAAACATATTATTTGCAGCCACGCAATGGCTTCGCCATCACCTGCCCATGTATTGCTGACATAGAATCATAGAATAGTAGGGTTGGAAGGGGCCTACAAGGCCATCGAGTCCAACCCCCTGCTCAATGCAGGAATCCAAATCAGAGCATCCCTGACAAATGGCTGTTCAGCCTCGTCTTGAACGCCTCCAGTGTGGGAGAGCCCACCACGTCCCTCAGTAATTGGTTCCATTGTTGTATTGCTCTTACAGTCAGGAAGTTTTTCCTGATGTTCAGCCGGAATCTGGCTTCCTGTAACTTGAGCCCATTCTTCCGTGTCCTGCACTCTGGGATGATCAAGAAGAGATCCTGGCCTTCTTCTCTGTGACAACCTTTCAAGGACTTGAAGAGTGCTATCATATCTCCCCTCAGTCTTCTCTTCTCAAGGCTAAACATGCCCAGTTTTTTCAGTTTCTCTTCATAGGGCTTTGTTTCCAGTCCCCTGATCATCTTTGTTGCCCTCCTCTGAACCCTCTCCAGTTTGTCTGCATCCTTCTTCAAGTGTGGTGCCCAGAACTGGACACAGTACTCCAGATGAGGCCTAACCAGTGCTGAGTAGAGGGGAACTAGGACTTCCCGGGATTTGGAAGCTATGCTTCTATTAATGCAGCCCAAAAGAGCATTGGCCTTTTTTGCAGCCACATCACATTGTTGGCTCATATTCAGCTTGTGATCGACAACCATTCCAAGATCCTTCTCGCTTGTAGTGTGGTTGAGCCACGTATCCCCCATCTTGTAACTGTGCATTTGGTTTCTTTTTCCTAGGTGCAGAACTTGGCATTTATCCGTATGAAATGTCATTCTGTTGTTTTCTGCCCAGCGCTCCAGTCTATCCAGATCACTTTGAATTTTGTTTCTGTCTTCCAAAGTATTCGCTATCCCGCCCAATTTTGTGTCATCTGCAAATTTGATCAGCGTTCCCTGCACCTCCTCCTCCAAGTCATTAATACAAATGTTGAAGAGCACTGGGCCCAGGACTGAGCCCTGCGGTACCCCACTCGTTACCTCTCCCCAGTTTGAGAAGGTCCCATTGATAAGCACTCTTTGAGTCCGATTCTGTAGCCAACTGTGGATCCACCGAATCGTTGTTTCATCTAGCCCACTTTGAGCTAGTTTGCTCATCAGGATATCATGGGGCACTTTGTCGAAAGCTTTGCTGAAGTCGAGGTATATGATGTCTACAGCATTCCCATGGTCTACAAGGGAGGTGACTTGATCAAAAAATGAGATCAGATTTGTCTGGCAGGACTTGTTTTTGACAAATCCATGTTGGCTTCGAGTAATCATGGCATTGTTGTCAAGGTGCTTCCAGATGGATTCCTTTATCATCTGCTCCAGAATTTTCCCAGGGATTCATGTCAGACTGACTGGTCTGTAGTTAAATGCTATGACACGCTTTGTGTAGGCAGGTGTGGGGCAGTGCGGTGTTGACATCACCTATTGATGATGCTCGGATGGGAGTGTCAGCCTCCCGCAACTCCCTTCACCTCCAGCCCCTTTGCCATTCCATTCCTGGGAACAACACCGGGAACTTTGGAAGTGGAGTATACTGGCATTTCACTAGTACAGCATGGCAGAGGCCGCTGCTGCTCCAAACGCCTGCAGTGTTGCAACCCCTTTCCACTCAGTCCCCTCTCACAGTGTATACTCAAATGAGAAAAGTGTTACTGCTTGCGTATACAAGGACAATACTGGCTTGTGCATGTGAACATGGGTGGGGTGAGGGGAAGAACAGACTTCTGAAGTTGTGATCATACTGTGGATTTGTATACTCAAACAAGACAAGTGTTACTGCTTGCTTTTACAGGGACAATACTGACTTGTGCACATTGGGGTGGGGGGAGAGCAGAGTTCTGAAGTTGCAGATGTACTGCAGATTGAATACAGAAGTTGCCAAGGTAGGGGTTGGAGGTAGTAGAAGTGAAAAGGGGAGGCAAGGAAGTTGAAATGGAAAAGTTCATGCCAAGAGGGGAGAGGGACTACCCCAGAGGGGGTGGACACTGGGCGTACAATGCTGCTGACATCTGATAACATCCCACCAGTCTCCACACACCAGTGTAAATGGCAGGTAGCATTATGCAGTAAAAGAAAAACCAGCTGTGTAAGAATGTATTTAAATCCCACAAAGAATCTGGAAGCAGAAGCCCTGGTAAGTTGCGAGATAAAAAGCCTGGTATGGTGAAGCCCTTACTTGACAGTATGCTCCATTGAACTCAGTGTGTTTTAGTTCTGAATAAAAATGCATAGGATTGTGCTGCACCTCCCACTGAAAGCAATGGCGCAAATTTCTCATTGAGAGGGTAAGCCTATGTCTGGGCTGGGAGGGGGCTCAAGACTGAATGCACCTTCATACAAAAATATTCCCTGCATACAGAAAACTAGAATGTCAGGGAGGAGGCCAGGCTACAATCCTTCTCTCTGACATCTAGTTTCCTCTGTGGAAGGAGTTTAATTCCATGTTTATTGATTTATTTGGTTTGTGCCCTGCCTTTCCACCAAGAAAATGGAGCTCAAGGTGGCTAACAATCACAAGAAGTAAAAAAACAGCAACACTAAAAATGTGGGTAAAACAATAATAAAACAAACTCAGTTGAACACACACAAAAATAACAGTATAAAACAGCACCCTACCCAATAGACCACCTTACATGCCAAAGGTCTGCTTGAATATATTTTTTAATGTTATGTTTGTATGAAGGAATATTCCCCCACCTACAATCTGAAATGTTACAGTCCTGAAGAGCTTTCTTTTTTCTTTTGTAATGTGCAATGAAACATACGTGCAGTTCCAGGGGGGGGGGGAAGTGCAGTTCCAATCCAAAAAAACATCTGTACAGTTAAAAACTTCAAGCCATGCAAAAGTTGTAGTATGTTAGCTGATGTAAAAAATGACTGATAACAATGTGAAAAGTAAAGTGAGTATACCCAGCTCATCTAGAATCCCAGACAATGATCAAGCATACCCATTTCTTCTGTCCCTGCCAACGACACTCCCCACAGATTTCACTACTATTTTCACCAATGTTTCATAGTTGAAGGAAATCATTCATGGAATCCCCTTCCTGTCAAGTCATGTGAAGTCGTCAATGTTAGGATAAGGGTGGTGATGCCAGAAAATATCCAATATGACATTTCCAACAGGAACCTTACTGGGGCAAAGCTACATGAAACGTTTGAGTTTGAAAGCATCATCACAGAACAGTGGTCAACCTGGTCCCCAATGTGAAGTTTGAATATAACAGTCTTCTGCATTGGTGCTGTCAAATTGGCAGTTCTGAGGATTTTCTCCTACTCTGTGTAGGCTTCTAAATATCATGGAATGTGACTCTAAGCCACAACCCAAGTGTGCACAGGCTCAGAAAATGCACAGGTGAGTTTCAGCAGCACGCACCGTGAGCACAAATTACAATCACGCACCACCATGCAGGACCAAAATGTCCTTTTCAAAAGCCCTGAAGCCCAGACACAGGTTTACCCCCTCAGTGACAATTAACCCCACAATTCAGTCCCAGCTAACATGGGATGGATCAGGAGTTCAATATGAACTCAGTAGCTGGCTGCACATCTACCTTGGTGGGGGATATATCTGCCACAAGTGGGGGGGGGGAGGTGGATGGTCACTGCCTCACTTGCCCCCAATATAGAACCACCTCGGAGGAGCCCAATGTGCACTGGTTGCGATGATAATGGTAGCAGTAACCCACTGTGTTTTTGGACAGGTATCAAGGGTTACCGAAACACAAACAAAACATAAGGTACCTTTCCCAACCGGATGCCCTCCAAATGTTTTGGACTACAACTTCCAGCATCCATAAATAAATAAATGGTCTTCTGCTATCAGTAGTACATGCCCTGGTCTCCTCTCATTTAGACTACTGTAATGCGCTCCATGTGGGGTTACCCTTGAAGCCGGTTCGGAAGCTGCAGCTGGTACAGAACGCAGCGGCTCACCTGATTAAAGGCAGCCACTGGCAAGATCACATCACTCCAGTGCTAAAGGAGTTGCACACTGGTTACCAGTTGTTTTCCGGGCCAAATTCAAGGTGTTGGTTTTGACCTTTAAAACCCTATATGGTTCCAGCCCAGCCTATCTTAAGGAGCACCTCCAGCAACACCAGCCAGGCCGCGTAACAAGATCAGCCTCGGATGGCCTTCTCTCTGTCACATTAGCCAGGACAGCTAGACTGGTGAGGATGAGGGAGAGGGCCTTCTCTGTGGTGGCCCCCATTCTGTGGAACTCCCTCCCTAGGGAACTCCGCCATGCCCCCTCTTTAATGAGTTTCCGCCACGCATTAAAAATGTGGTTGTTCAGGCAGGCATTTTGGGTGGGTTAGGGTATTTTTAGAAATATGATGTTTTTAATGTAGAATATTATTGTTTTAAACTGTTTCTATTATTGTACATCGCCCAGAGTGGCTGGGTGACCAGCCAGATGGATGAGTAATACATTTAATAAATAAATAAATAGTTGGCTGGGGATGCTGGGAGTTGTAGTCCAGCACTTCTGGGAGGCACCAGTTCGGAGAAAGATGACATAAGGTGATACAGTGCAACTTTCTGCCTTGGGCTTCTATTTTGTGTTTCTGCTCTTCCCTTAAAACACTTGCTGAAGGAGGAAGAGGAGATTTATTTATTTATTTATTTATTTATTTCCCACATTCAGTTTTCTGGAACAAAAGCTGCTCTCTGGCCATAGCTGGGCAGCCATAAAGCCGACAGGCTTGTCACTTTTGCCTCCCCTTAGCACGGCGTCTCTCACTATTATTGCACACTTGAACCAGCTGCCCGCTCCACCCCACCCCGGGGTGCAGCTGCGGTTGCAACCAGTCCGAGCTAACAGCAGGTGGCTGCCCAGTGATTGACAGCCCTTCCATGACGTCATGCAGGTGGGCAGGGCGCCGGGAGGCGTTCTTTTTGTATGACTCTGGAGAGGCTGCTCGTGACAGGGGAGAGAGAGAACTGGTGCTGATCAGCACACAGTTGTGTGTAGAAGGAGGGAGAGAAAAACAGAACCGTGTGTGTGTATCCTTGGTGGTTTCAAGTATGAAATGCATCTTAGGCGAGGATTCACTGCAAGAAGGGAGATAAGTAAGCAGCTGCACGAGAAAGACTGCCAGGTTTCCTGGGCTCATTAGCTGGCAGGGTTCATCCATGGGTGAGTACCTTTTCTCTCTCTTCTCCCCATCAGGGATACTCTTTCTCAATTAGTTTGAAGCCGACTCCCTCACTGACTGAGATCCACAGTCAGGAAGAAATCATGATAATGAGGATGAGGTTGATCATGACAACAACAACAATATCATCAGTAGAATCTCTCCCTCTGGAGGAAGGGGGAAGGAGTTCCATCGTGGCTTTCCTGATCTCTGCAGCTCCTTTCATTAGTCCTAGAAAGAATGATCCCCTCCTCATTGTCCTGGCATCATGGGCAATAATGATAATGAGGATGAGGTTGATCATGACAACAACAACAATATCATCAGTAGAATCTCTCCCTCTGGAGGAAGCGGGAAGGAGTTCCATCGTGGCTTTCCTGATCTCTGCAGCTCCTTTAGTCCTAGAAAGAATGATCCCCTCCTCATTGTCCTGGCATCATGGGCAACAAAACTGGTGCTGAGCCGTTGAGTCCCAGACCGATTGTTTCAGGGGAATGGATGGAAGCTGGTATGACACTGTCTGCATTGCCTGGGGTTCTTTCAGGACAGGGATGGGGGTGGAAAGGAAGAGAGCATTAAAGAATGCATGATGACATGAGTTGGGCTGGGAAGGCACCCTTTCCCGGTGCCAGGAATAGAGCTACGCAAACCCGATCCTGTGTGTGTTGAAGGGGGTCCTTCTGAAATCAATGGGTCTGAACCAGTCGAGGCGGGTGGCTCCGATGTCAGTGGGGCACTAAATCTTGACTGGTTCTGACTGAAACATGGGGCGGATTTACCACCCCACTGACATCGGAGCCATCAGCCTCCACTGGTCTGAACTCCCCGGCTAAGCATGCATCGAACTGCACTTTTGGGGATTACTTTTCTTGTACCTGGCTGAAAGGACTGTTGCATTTTAAAGACACTGCATTTTTCCTTCTTCTTCCTTCTGTTTGCATTGCATTGCACCAGCTGTGTTATCAAGCTCGCCAAGCCATGTGCAAAGGCAGAGAGGGTTCGCTAGGGACCCTGGCATTGTCCATTTCAGGTGGTGATGGCTGCTTGGCTGAGCTGAGCACTGGATCTGCTGGTGGGAAAGAGGCGAGGAAGGGGAGTGTGTGTGATGCATACTAGGAGCGCTGAGAGATATGAGCAACATCCTTTTTGCCTGCCCTTGCCTCCTCCTCTCCAAATTGCCCTTTAATAGAAACCACAACAAAGCTGGCCTCTTTTAGCACTTCCCCTAGGACTACTAAAGGCAAGGAGATGGCTAGTTCTTTGGGCACACAAACAATGCATTTTAGGGACCAGGATAAATGAAAACTGCCAGACTGAAGAAGGGTTATTATGACTTGAGAGTTAGCATTCACACAGGGATAGCCAGCGTGGTGCCTGCCAGATGTTTTGGATGACAACTCTCATAAGCCCCAGCCAGCATAGCCAATGATCAGGGATTATAGGAGTTGTAGTCCAAAACATCTGGAGGGCACCAGGTTGCCTACCTCTGCATTGGTGTAATACAGTAATTCAGTAGTTAAGCAGCTGGGAAACTGCTGTTTCCAGTCTAGCCTTTGCCTTTTCGATGGCCTTAGATGCTCAGCCCCAACTGCTCATCTGCGACATGGGGATAATACAGGGTTACCTTACAGGGCTCTTATGAGGATTACGGTGATAATGAACAAGAAGTGCTTTGAGCCCTTAAGAAAAGTGTTGCACTCAATGCATACTAAGTATGAGTATGCGTGTTAGCACTGAGCATTAGAAAAGAGGCAACCAAACTGATTAGGGGCTGAAGCACTTTTCCATAGGAGGAAAGGCGGAAGCCTCGGGGGCTTCCTAGTTTAGGGGAAAGGTGGCTAAGGTGGGATGCGACACAGCAGCCTTCCCCAACTTGGTGCTAATGGCCATGCTGGTTGAGAATGATGGGAGTTGCCGTCCAGCACATCTGGAAGGCACCAGCTTGGGGGAAGGCTGTGGCAGAGATTTATAAAAGCTGAGTATGCCTTCGAGTCCCAGTTGCTGAGGAACCCAAGTGGGAGGGTGCTATTGCCCATGTGTCCTGCTTGTGGGCTTCTCATAGGCATGTGGTTGGCCATTGTGGAATCTGGATGCTGTACTGCATGAATTGCTTGGTCTGATCTAGCAGGTTGTTCCTGTGCAATGCTGAGTTTTGCATGGAAAGATCACAGACCTATTGGACTTCTTGCATTCCATGGCCCATAACTTATTTACCTCTGAATCTATCTATCTATCTATCTATCTATCTATCTATCTATCTATCTATCTGTCGACAAGGGTAATACTTCATGCATCTGATGAAAGTATCTTCCATCCATGAAAGCTTCTGCCACAGCAGATCTTAGGATGTCACACAGGAATCTGTTGTTCTGGCTCCAACATACAAAAGGCTACCTCCCTGTTACCTTCAGATGGGCTGACACAGTAGATCATGGTCCATTCAAGGCTGCTGAGATATTTACCAAGAATGTAGGACTTGGTGGTCTTGGTCTACTCCAGCAAACACTTCTTATGTTCTTAACTAAAATACATAAGTAGACTGCATGGGGATTCTATTTTTTTAAAGTAGACAACACAGGATAGAATGCAGACCACCACTGCCTTAAGAAACCTTCAAATCTATTGCAAAAGCTTTTTAAACCATGGGGGACTCTGGTTATCTTTACTGTGATGCAAAGGGGAAGCTTATGATACTGATTGGCTGAGCTGGTGTTGAATCATGGACTATTTAGTTGTTCAGGGAGCAAAAGAAGCTTGTAGTGAAGCATCTGTGAGGAAAGGGAACATTGAGAGTTTGGCTGGGATCAAAATCTTTCACAGAAGCAGGCTGGGGACTGGGATGAGGAGTAGCATCAGTTTGACTGGGATTAAATTGCACGTTGGAGCAGGTTAAGGATTGGGACAATGTCCTTAGACCTGGGGATGCTAAGGAATAGGGAACCCTGAGGGAAGAAGGCTGAAGGAAGGGTGCACCGTGCAGAACAGGCAATGGGTGGAGAAAGAAGAACCTGATTGAAGACAGAGAATGGGGTTAGCAGCAAAGAGCAGAGAAGGCAATGAACTGAGGCAAAGCATAAGCACAGAAACTTCACTGTGCTTATGATGAGGAGGACTATGTGGAGAAGAATGTTAGAGAGTTTGGTTGTGAGAAAGAAAGAAAGAAAAAGAAAGAAAGAAAGAAAGAAAGGGGGAGGGAGGGAGGGAGGGAGGGACAGATTATGCACTGACTCACCTGGCCCTTGATAGGGCAATTCTGCCAGTTTGGGCTTCTACTTCTACATTGTGTCCTGGCAAAACAGACCTTAAACAGACAACCAAGGGCAAATAAGTGATGCGTACTTCTTGGACTGAATTCCATGAACTGACTGAACTAATTGGCCAGTTCTTTGACTGCAAGCCTCTTGCTACCTTACTGTAATATTGAGAGCCAGTGTGGCATAGTGGGTACAGTAGTGGTCCCCCTCCCTTTTTGGGTCAGTGGTCACATGAAATTTTGAGAGAATGCTGTGAGGCCTCTCACAAAATGGCTGCCATGGTGGGCATGGCCGGTCACAAAACACTCATTTCCCAGAAGGCAAACCAGTGAGACTAAAAGTAACTTCCCTAAGAACCTAAGTATAGGACAGAGGTGGGGTCTCAACTTCAAAATACAAAACCTCTCTTTTGAATCAGAATAAAGGTATTGCTGGAGGGCATCTCTCTGCCTGGTAAAGTGTTAGACTTCGACTGGGGTGACATGGGTTTGAATCCCCAGTCAGGGAGTGAAGCTCACTGGTTGGCTTTAGAGCAGTCACTCAGCCTAATCTACCTCACAGGGTTGCTGTGAGGATAAAGGGGACAGGGGTAGCAACCATGTATCCACAAGATGTAGTGATGGCCACCAATTTGGATGGCTGTAAAAGGGGGTTAGAGAAATTCCTAGAGGAGAAAGGCTATCAATGGCTACTAGTCCTGTTGGCTCTATGCTACCTCCAGTATCAGGGGCAGTATGCCTATGTGCACCAGTTGCTGGAGAACGTGGGCAGGAGGGTGCTGTTGCACTTGTGTCCTGTTTGTGGGTTTCCCATGGGCAGCTGGTTGGCCACTGTGTGAACAGAATGCTGGACTAGATGGACCCTTGGTCTAATCCAGCATGGCGCTTCTTATGTATACCATATTGAGCTCCTTGGAGGAAGGGTGGGATATAAATGTGAGGCAATAATAATAATAATAATAATAGATAAATCCCCCTCTTCCTTCAGAAAGCTCAGAGTAGCTTGCACAAAGTTCCCTGATGTCTTCACTCCTGAATACCTGCTTTTGCCATTAGTTGGCTTCAATGGAACTATGGCATTGGATGCTCCCAGACCATTCACTCCACTGCTCCATGCCTTTAATATACCTAATCATATTGCTCATGCGATGAGTGTGCTCCTCTGGTCTCACCTGCAGGTCTGTTTCCCTTTGCTGGCCCCATTACACCCTCAGAGCCCGTGTTTTCCTAAGATCCAGCCCGATGCCTCTTTGTTGACCCTACTGAGTAGAAAATGCTTCTCGATGTGTCACTTGCAAAAAGCTGATCTGCATTTGTATGAATGGATTCTGTTAAGCCATAAGTGTACCTAGAGCTTTTCCAATTGGTTGTGGGTATGTGAATACCTTTGTTTGCTGTGTGGTATATGAAAGATAGGTTTCCGGGTAGTGAATTCTGAGCTGTGCAGACAGAACGTGATGCCTTTGTAGGCACCAGGGCTGGTGCACAGCTCTTTACAAGCAACTTTCATTGCTAAGAATGTAAGAAGAGCCCTGCTGGATCAGACCAAGGGTCCATCTCATCCAGCACTCTGTTCACACAGTGGCCAAAAAGCTGCCTTTCGGAAACTCATAAGTGGGACCTGAGTGCAACAGCAGCATCCTGTTCATGTTCCCCAGTAACTGGTATCAGAAGCATACTGTCTCCGATACTGGAGGTAGCATATAACCATAATGACTAGTAGCCATTGATATCTATTGATGGTTGTCGGTGCTCACTGGCATGCAAATTACATGCAGATTTGCTGCTTAATTAAAAATGTAGCAAGTTAATGATTAGCATGCTAATCCTAAAGGTGTACTCACAGTGCATCTCATTCGTGATACACACATTTTATGATGAATTCTAAAAGAGTAGTTGCACTGGTCTGTTGCAGCAAAACAAAACAAAAGAATCTTGTGGCACCCTTAAAGACTAAAGTCTATGAAAGCCAGTGTGGTGTAGCAGTTAGGGTGTCAGACTAGAACCAGGGAGTTGTTGTTGTTGTTGTTGTTCAGTCGTTCAGTCGTGTCCGACTCTTCGTGACCCCATGGACCATAGCACGCCAGGCCTTCCTGTCCTGCGCTCTCTCCCGGAGCGTGCTCAAGTTCATATTCATTGCATCGGTGATGCTATCTAGCCATCTCATCCTCTGCCGTCCCCTTCTCCTTTTGCCTTCAGTCTTTCCCAGCATCAGGGTCTTTTCCAGGGAGTTTTCTCTTCGCATTAGGTGGCCAAAATATTGGAGCTTCAGCTTCATTATCTGTCCTTCCAATGAGCAGTCAGGGTTGATTTCCTTTAGGATGGACTGATTTGAGACTAAGGTTCAAATCCTCTCTTTTCCATGAAGCTTATTGGGTGGGCTACAGCTCAATGATAGAGCACCTGTTTTGCACTCAGAAGGTCCCAGGTTCAATCCCCGGCATCTCCAGGTAGGGCTAGGAGAGGATCCTGCCTGAAACCCTGGAGAGCCACTGCAAATCAGTGTCAACAATACCGGGCTAGATGGACCAATGGACTGTCTTGGTATAATGAAGCTTCTGATGTTCCTGTGGGTGAATGTGGGTGACCATGGGACTGTGGGTCACTATCTCTTGGCCTAGTCTACCTGATAGGGTTGTTGTGAGGATAAAATTTGGACTGGGGTGGGGGGAAGAACCATGCGTGCTGCTTTGAATGTCTTGGATGTGGCATACAAGCTAAACCTGCTGAAATTTCCTCTTTTGTACAACTATTAAAGGTGCAGGGGCCCTGTCCTCTTTTGCATCTGGCCATGCTATAATGTGGGGTGGGTGAGAAAGAAATCAGTTCCTAGAGAGTAGAACTAGTATAGGAGTTCTGTTACCATCTTTTTAACTGGCCTTGCTCCTGCGCTTTTAACAACAGCCTGACAAGCAGAAATTAAACAGGATGAAACTGTTCCCGACATGGTGGTAAGGTGATGGGGGAAAACATTCGTATAGTTTCTACATGTCAGGATGTGATTGCTATCATAGGAGGGATCTGAGCTAGCGGTGACCAACCAAGAAAGAGACCTTGGGGTTGGGGTGGACAGCTCGATGAAAATGTCAATCCAGTGTGCAGCCACTGTAAAAAAAGGCAAACTCCATGTCTGACATAATTAGAAAAGGAATTGAGAAAAAAAAACTGCCAATAACCTAGTGCCTCTATACATATCTATGGTGCAACCACACTTGAAATATTGTGTATAGTTCTGGTTAGGGATGTACGAAAGTCACTTACCTTTCCGCAGATTATGTTCATGGTGTGGGGGGGGAGGCGTTCCGTCCTCTCCCCGGAATCCTCAACGGGGGGGGAGGCGATCCAGTCCACCCCCCTGGAATCCTTGAAAGCCGGCTGTGCTCCGCGGCAGCTCCGCAGAGCAGCCGGCCAGGCCCAGGCCAGGGCTGTCCACAGCCGGATTTCCGGCCGCGGAGGGCTCTGGGTAAGGAAAAAACAAACAAACGCGTACAGAAATGGTGGCGGCTATGGCCGCCGCCATTTGCGTTCCTTATTTACACAGGGAGCTAGAAATGGAATCTGGAAACCTTAATCATCCCTATGTGAATCCTGAAATCGCTAATAATAACTTTACAACCAGTCGCATTTCATGGAAAAGGGAAACTCTGTGTCTTTACCCTTTTACAACGAGGATGTTGACTGTTGAGAAGCATATGGATCGGAGCAATCTGACAGCCTAAGGCTTACTTTGGTGGACAGGAGCTGATGCAAGATGGCACCTTCTTGTACTGCAGAGGTAACCTTAGGAGCCCACACTGCACCTCTGCAGTTCCTCTCCACTGTGGAATTGCTCAAGTTTCCATGTGGGATGAGCTATCTATGGGTTCCTTCCACGTGCCAGGGATTGTTATGTTGCCTTTATGATGCTGGAAGGACCGAAGCAGCCTCTGCTTTGCAAAAGTAATGGAAATGGGGCAGGGGGTGGGATTGCTGGAACCTTAGATTGTCAAGGAACTTAGGTCAAAGGTGCTTGCCAGGGGTTTATAAGACAGACCCCTCTAATGGATTAGTTAAAAAAAAAGGGGGACCAGAGCTATTTAACCTACAAATGAACTGAAGGTGAAGAGCACGAAGGAGGAGGCAGTTAACGGTGCTTCCATGTTAGCCTCCTTCTATGGCATTGGTAGTGTTCAGAGGAAGCTGCCATCCTGCGTCATACTTACTCATTTATACCTGAAAATCCAGGCAACATGATTCAACCTGAACTCTTGCACTGCTGTGTTTTCCATTTCATTGTTTCTTTCCCCTGCACCAAGAATGTGCTGGTTTATTGTGATTATTATTTTAGAGGCCAAGGCTGGATCTACACTTACCGCCTTTTTTGTCTTCCAATGAGGTTTCACCGCCCGCCTTTCACACTACACAGTACCCGCCTCGAATTGGAACCGGAATTTCCCACTTCCCTCCTGCTTTCAATACCCTGATATCCCAGTATTTCCCCTTAATGTGCTCTGATTTTCCGCCTTCGCTACCATATCTGGTCATAGTCTCCTCCCCTGCCTGTCCATATATGGCAGTGTTTGTATCTCGCTCCTGTCCAATCACTGCTCTCGATGGCCCCATGTCTTCTTCCGGCTACTGATCTCATAGCTTCCTCAGCAGCCCCCATTTCCTCAGCAACAAGCAAAGGGCTGGATGTGCGTGCGCTTGTCTGATCTTGGAAGCTAAACAGGGTCAGCCCCGGTCAGTAGTTGGATGGGCGACTGTCTGGGAATCAGGCTTCCTGCACTGAGCAGGGGGTTATTCTATCCCTTCAAATGAGATTAGGTTTGACCCCCTCCTATCCCCCGCTCCGGATGTTTTTTTAAAAAATTAAGGCGTTATCCTTGCAGAATCAGGGCTTCTCCGCGAAGTTTTTTTTTTCTAATTCAGGCATGATCTTCAAGGCTTTGAAGTTGTGAAGCTTCACAACTTCGAAGATCATGCCTGAATTAGAAAAAAAAACATCATGGAGAAGCCCCAATTCTGCAATGATAACTACTTTGCTTCCACTGTATCTACTTTGCTTCCACTGCTGCCAGGGTTGCTGCTCTCCAAACTGGGAATGGGATGGCAGGGTCCGCACCATCTATAATGAGTCTAGAGTGGTAAGGAATTCATGCCTCTGCTTATCATGTGCGGTTGGGCTAACATTCCCAGGCATGGTCTCCTTGCAAGGCTTCCTCTTCTCTCCCAATGCTAATGTCTAGGGATGTCGGAGAAATCTGCATTGCATTCAAATGAGTTTGGATTTCTATGAATCCGATCTGCATATTCTGCAGCGAGTTGCTTTTTCTGAGTCACGGGGATTCCGCGGACCTTTATGGGGGGGGGGGGATTTGTGCTAATTTGTACTAGTGCTAATTTGTAGTGGCACTAATGCACATTAACACAAGTGGAATGAAATTTTCATCTATCCCTAAAAAAATTCCGATTCTGCCAATGAGTGGACGATGGAATGAAAGACGCCTGACAATCCACAAAACACAGACAAAACAGATTTAACAAAATCTGTACAGCCCTAGTGATCTCCAAGGACCCCCAAAGCTAGAGCTTCCTGCCTCAAGACTGGCCAGATAACGATTTATTTTTGTTAACATGTCCAGAGTTGGAGCTAGATTCTGCACAGTTGGCATAGAAAAGTTCCAGCACTAGTATAGCACTATTATACCATTGGCCAAAACATTGCTCCTTTTCTGTTGTCATCAGGAAGCAGCCTAAGTTTGCAAGTGCCCAACAGAATATCTGTCCAGACTGGGTGGACAGGCAACAAAATGGCAGATGAGGTTGAAATTAAATGGAGTTCTAGCCAACTGCTCTAAGCTGCCTAACTTCAGGGTTTTTGTTGTTGTTGTTGCTAACATTAAGCTGAGTGATTTGGTTTCAGCTTCACTTATTTGGTCTTTTCTGGATATGCAAAGCTAGTGATCAAATCCTCTTAAATAAATCTCCATTGGTGTCTCTTAGGACACGAAGCCCAGTTTCTAAGAAAGCTCATTACATCACCGCTTTCACAAAGGAGGCGCGGGCGCTTACATATTAATGCATAGCAGTGCTTCATGCTTTCAGAGCGGTGCGCGAACATCGATTCTCAACAAGGCTACCATGACAGCTGTCAGTGTTGCAAACCTTGTTTTACAGACATTTTGGAAAGTGAGGTGTCTTGCCTGAGGCTAACCTGGAAAACCATCAAAATCATTCCAGTTTGACCCACAACAACTATTGTCTAAGTAAGTTACACTGAGCACATTGCCCTGGTGCTCCTGCCTGAGTCCCTCATTCAAGCCTCCCCCCCCAGCATGATTTTATCAGTGGTTCCTGATCGTGGGTCCCCAGGCACTGTTAGACATCCCTGAGCATGACCGCTGGGGATGGTGTGAGTTGTAGTCCAAGAACATCTGGGGCCCCAAGCATGGAACCACTGTATCTAAGCCGTAACGTTTCTTCTGTATTTGATAACATATCAAAGAAGCTGGATAAAATGTAGTTGCAATTCTATATGCTGTTCCTATTTTTCCTTTGATTGCATGCATGAGATGAGCCTATAGCAAACATTTAATTTTGCAAATACAAGTGTGCAAAGCTGACTGAAAATCAACAAGGAGGAAATGGTAGAAATTGCTAGAAACCACTTGCCCAAGCCTATTGGAGTATTCATTTGGATTAATTATTATTGGAAACTTTCTCCCTATCTCTTTGCTCAGTTAAGTATGGGATTCTTGTACCCATGATTTTGTTTCATCTCCTTTTGCTTGGCACCTGCCATGACTTTTGCTACTCATTAAGTGAATTTCTCCGACAGCTGGAATGCTTACCAGCATGTCTAAAGATTCCTTTCCCCCTTGCTCAACATGAATTTTCCAAAAAGTAACCATGCCGCAGCAAAATAATGATGAGTTGATATGAGGGTAAAATAAATTAATACAGGTGAGAAAGGGAACAGGAATCTAAAAGCTGTATCCTGATAGCAGGACTACTAAACATGGTTGGTTTCATCTTGCAGCGTGCCTTTTCCTTTGTGTGTGTGTGTGTGCGTGCACGCCACCATCCTCAATTACTCAAACTCAATTATTTGCGTGTTTCAGGGAGTAAGAAAATAAAACACACTTGTAGAACCAAGAGCTGTGTTGATTGGTAACGCACAGTTAAAAATGAGAGCAACAGCATAAGACCGCAGACAACATTTCAGTTATATTCAACAGATTCTGTTGTTGTTGTTCAGAAATTTGTGTTATCAGCCATATTTCAACCCTTTGAAGTGATTGTGATGATACGTCCATTTCAATGGTGGAAGACTGAGGGTGAGAGATACCAGGTTTGAACGATCATAGAGTGGCTTGTTGCCATGGGTAACAAGCCACCCAGAACCTATGGGCTGTTGTAGGGTTCTGGGTGGCTTGTTACCAGTGGCAACAAGCCACCCTGGCCAGATTCACATGACACAACATGCTGTGCTGCCGAGGAAATTATGCTAATCCCCCCAGCGTGCAACCACCACACACAGAGGGAGAAATAAGCCACCATGGCTCATTTCCCCCTCTGTGATCATGCAAACTGTCTAAAGGCAGCGTTCCTTGATGCCCAAGTCTGCTCAGCGAGTTGATTGCTACCTGAACCTCTATCTTTAATCATTTTTATAACACATTAGTGCATAGAGACCACCTCTCCCAAGATTTCCCAAGTCGTGTGCTGTGCCTCACTGAGATTAGGAGAGGCATTTACCTACCAATCTCCTTTATTTTTCTCTGGCTTCTGGCGCTCTTTGATGTTGCTGAGAGGAGGCTGTTGACATACCATCCCAGAAGCTAGTGCATTTATTTTCTGTTTGCTCAGAGAGCAATTTAGGGTGACGGAACAGAGCAAGGTTCGATGGCAGGCTGGAGATGAGAAATATGTTCCCCCATGCATAATGCATACCCAATTACCTATCCAGAAGCTCCTTTGAAATGGACTGTTTGATAGCTGGGTTAGCTCTCCTCCTTCCTACTGAAATGCAAACAGGACTATCTGCATCTGCTAACAATGTCTTAATCAGTTGCTTCTGAAGGTGAGCACACTACTCATCATCGTCCTAAATGGCGACCTTCACCAAACTGGCGCCCTCCAGATATGCTGGACTACAACCGCTATCATCCCCAGCCATCATGGCCATTGGGAGTTGTGTGGGTGATGGGAGTTGTAGTCCATCACATCTGGAGGATGCCAGGTTGGGGGAGGCTGCTATACGCTAATAGGGAACTCATTCTCCAAGCGTGGGTCCCTGTGTAGCCAAAACAGCACCATCTAGACACACAAAGGAGGTATCAGCAGGCTTCCAAGGACCCTGAGGTTTGCAGACATATTTTATTTAAAAAGTGGGGCTCTCCCCCCACCCTGCACAAACAGTCTTACAATTACAAGATCCTTCTTCTCTTAAAGAAGGGTGCAGAACACAGGAACATAGGAAGCTGCCTTATACTGAGTGAGACCAGTGGCCCATCTAGCCCAATATTGTCAACACCGACTGGCAGCAGCCAGTAGTATAGTGGTAAATTCGGAAGTGCAGACACTCCTCATGACCGTCCCCATAGCCACACCCCCAAGGAGAGTCCAAACTTGCAGGCAGCTGCGTAGACCCATATCAACAAAACAGTTCTTGCCACTTTATCTCCACCAGGAACAGCTCTTTTGTAAAGCTCATCGGTCTTAATTGCTGATCCAAGACCCAGCCACCACAAAATACTTTGTATTGCAACAGGGAACAATGAATTGTTGGAAGAATTCATTTCCCCCAGCTACTGTGAGAAGGGCAGCTAAGCTGAGAGGGGACAGGGAAGCTGGGGCGGGCGGGGGCAGGGGGCAGGTGACATCAGGGCTAATCAAAAAGTGCCGGCACTGTGTCCCCGCGAGCCCTGGCTCCACTATGCCATTGGCAGTGGCTCGGCAGGGTTTCAGGCAGCCGTTTTTCCCGCCCTACCTGGAGCTGCTGGGGATTGAACCTGGGACCTTGTCTATGCCAAGCAGGTGCTCTACCACTGAGCTACGGCCACTCCATAGGTACAAATGACATAGCCAATAAAAAGCACAACTTTTTTTGGTATTGGTATACTTCCTTAAGGGGCCGCGGTGGCTTAGTGGTTAAGACGCTGAACTGCAGACCGGAAGGTCGGCAGGACAGCAGTTCGAGACCCGAGTGCCGCGTGACGGAGTGAGCTCTCGTCTTCAGTCCCAGCTCCTGCCAACCTAGCAGTTCGAAAGCAAGAAATTGCAAGTAGATAAGTAGGTACTGCTTCGGCGGGAAAGATAACAGCGTTCCGTGCACCTTGGTGTTCAGTCATGCCGGCCACATGACCACGGAAGCGTCTTCGGACAGCGCTGGCTCTTCGGCTTAGAAACGGGGATGAGCACCGCACCCTAGAGTCGGACACGACTGGTTGGGGACACCTTTACCTTTTTTTATACTTCCTTAATACATATTTTTTTAAAATACATATAGTCACTACTTGCACCTCAATACTGCTGATTCTAGGAACACTTCCAGGCTGTCATCTGATGGGCTGATAGCCAGGACCGGCCCAAGACATTTTGCTGCCTGATGGCACCCACTCCCATTCTGTGCACAGAAACTGACTGGACTGGTAACTGAATCTTTCTTAAATACTGACAATGGAACAGCATCCTCCACAGCACCTGAAGGCAGAAGGCTAGCTTAGGGGCCACAGGGCCACAACTCTCCCCTCCAATGCCTTGCTGCCACCTCCCAGCATCTGCTGCCTGAGGAGATTGCCTCACTCTGCCTAATGGTAGGGTCGGCCTTGCTAATAGCAAAGCCATCACCTGCAGGTGAAATCATTCCTACCAGAGTGCCCTGTCTCCTGCTACTGCATTCATTTTATCTGGATTCCGTTGCATCCACTTGATGCTGCCTCTGAAGGGCAGGAAATGTCCCTCCCCTCCAAGCCAAAGTGCATAGTACCCTTGGAAAGGCGCAAACTGGCTTTAAAGGAACATTTTATTTCAGATCAGCAGGTAGTGCAAACATAATCCACGGTGCTATGCCACCTGCTTCCCCTTCCCATGGGGCCAAAGATCCGGGCCCCCAAATGCCCAAGAACAGAGGAAGGGCCAGAGATAATATTTGCTATGAGGTAGTAGGAGGAGGGCCTTTTCTGCTGTGGCACCCCGGCTGTGGAATGAGCTCCCTAGTGAGGTTTGCTTGGCACCTACATTGTATTCTTTCCGGCGCCAGGTGAAAACCTTTTTATTTTCCCAGGCATTGTAGCATTTTAGCTCTTTAGACTTTTAGCTTTGCTGTTTTAAATCTGCATTTTAAATCCTGCACTGCTGCTAGGTTTTATTCTGGTTGCATTGTTTACTGTGGTTTTAATGTTTTATATATTTTGTATTGTTTTATTGTGTGCTCTTTGGTTTTAATTTTTGTGAACTACCCAGAGAGCTTCGGCTATTGGGTGGTATAGAAATGAAATAAATAAAGAGATAAATAAATAAATAATACAGTGCATGGGTGTCGGCAAGGTTAAGCATGGTCAGGCCCACCCCAGCAGGGACCCACTGAGAAGAGCCTCCTGGACTTCCTCCTCCTGTTTCCAAGTGCACCTTCCTTGTACTCCTGCCTCTCGCTCTGGCCCAGACCACGATGGTGGTGAGGAGGAGCCGGAGATGCGGCAGCCTGCTTGCTCACTGGCTCTCTGCTTGTCAAACAAGCAAGTGGTCACTGATGGGAAAGAGGATGAGGAGCGATAGCAGCTGGTGACTATGGCAGTGAGAGGGTAGACTCACTGAGGGAGGGGGCCCATTGAGGGTGTTTTGCTCAAGAGCCCTCCAAAACCTGGAGCCAGCACTGGCCCTGTGGGTTCATGCATCCTTTGTCCCGTTTTGTGTGTGCCTTTGCTGTGCTTACCCAGGAGGAATTACTTGTGCAGACTGGTCTTATCCATGTTGCGGGGAAGGGTGCTCGGAAGGCGTGGCTGCTTGTGGTGGTGGGCTGTTGTACATGTGAGAACAGCAGCATACACGAGACCTCTTCCAAAAACTCATCTATTTATTCTCTGGAAAAATTCTCTGGAAAAACCCAGGGCAGAAAAAAAAGGAAGGGCAAAAAAGTGCCACTTAATAGAGAATTGTCCCTGGTTGCTGGTCCATATAGCCCTGGGAAACATAAGAGCCCTGCTGGATCAGACCAAGGGTCCATCTAGTCCAGCGTTCTGTTCACACAGTGGCCAACCAGCTGTTGACCAGGAACCCACAAACAGGGCATGAGCATAATGCACCCTCCTGCCCATGTTCCCCAGCAACTGGTGTACATAGTCTCACTGCCTCAGTTCCTGGAGGTAGCATAGAGCCATCAGGACTAGTAGCCACTGATAGCCTTCTCCTCCAGGAATTTGTCCCACCCCCTTTTAAAGCCATCCAAATTGGTGGCCATCACTACATCTTGTGGTCGCGAATTCCATAGTTTAACTATGTGCTGTGTGAAGAAGTCCTTCCTTTTATCTGTCCTGAATCTCCCACCAATCAGCTTCACAGCATGACCCCGGCTTCTAGTATTGTGAGAGAGGGAGAAAAACGTCTCCCTATCCACATTCTCCACACCATGAGTAATTTTGTATGGCTCTATCATGTCTCTCCTTACTCTCCTTTTTTCCAGGCTAAACAAACCCATCTGTTGTGACCCTTCCTCAAATGGGAGATGCTCCAGCCCCTTCATCATTTTAGTTGCCCTTTTCTGGCCCCATATGCCTGAAAAGCAATTATGGGGGAGCAACAAAGGGAGAGGGCTAGGGACTGTAATCCCTGCTTGCGGGCTTCCTGGAGGCAGCTGTTTGGCCACTGCAGGTATCAAGACACGGGAGGAGATGGTCCTTTGGTCTGATCCAGAATGTTTTTTTATATCCTTAAGATGTCTGGCAAAAGCAATGTGTGTTCTTCCATGATTGATCATGCACACTGGGATCTCAAGCTGCGTGTTGTCTGATTGAGTAACTTACTCAGAGGTTCCCCAATACCAATGGGGGTGGGAATGACCATTTTCAAGGCTCTATTGTAGCGGGAGAACAGTATGGTAGCTACTCTTCCGAATTTGCTTCTAAGTAAAAATTTAATGTTTGATCTCCAAACTCAGTGGAAAGACATGCCTCATTTTTTGTTCACAGCGAAGAAATGAGCAACACAAGACAAATCCAAGGCAATTATATTTCTTTAAGTAGCATGGCAAGCTGTACATATCCTTCTCAAAGCATAAAATAAAAGAGCTGTTATGTCTGTCCAAGGCTGGGGAAAATAAATTCACATCGGTGCCATACGTTGCGGAATGGGTTGGAACTTTTGTCCGTTGCTATTGCTGCATTCTCCGTTCCTTCTCTCCGTTCATCTAGGGTCAGACGCTATTTTTCCTGGTCATTTAAAAACCGAGAAGAAGAAAAAAATTCTCTCCAAAACTGTCTGGCTGCAGGAATGTAAAAAAATGTAGGCTGCATCACTGGAAAAAGAACCCCTGCTGTTAGGTCTACAGAACAAGGGACAAAGTGAGGGATTGCAAAAATTTTTCGAGTTTCCTTGTTTGTTGTTGCATCCAGCCTATCTCTGTGGAGGAAATGGGGCCAAAAATTGGTTTGTAAATAGCCTTTCACCTGGTCCTCTGTGGTGAGTATGCATGGCCCCAGGTAACCAGGTAAAAAAATCTTCATTGTGTGTGTGTGTGGGGGGGGAGTATGTGTGAGCAGATATGGACCCTGGGCAGTTGCTGCCAGTTAGATCAGAGAGTACTGGGCTAGATAGACCAATGGATTAACTAGGATTAAGGAAACCGATCATCCCTCTAAACACCATACTGTTCTCTCAGTGGTGTTTCCCACCACTGGAAGCTCATCCCTGTTGCACCTCTGAGTTCCAGATTTATGAGGGCTTGTGGGCAAAGAATGGGCGCCCTCCTTCTCACCTCCATTGTCACCTGCAGCTATTTTTCCTCCCCCTCTTTCTGATCAGCCCTACCACTTCCTTGCTTGACAAACAGGGAGCCAGTGAGCAAGTAGGCTGGGGCATCTCCTTCTCCTCCTCCTCTCTTGTCTGGGCCAAACAACAGGCAGGTGAACAAGCAGGTTGCAATGATTAAGAGGAGGAGCAACTCCAGGGAGTTCTCATCAGTGGGCCCCTGCTGGGGTGTGGGCCCTTGGCAGGTGCCCAACCATGCCTGCCATTGACGCTGGCCCTTCCTCTGAGGATGTGTTACCCTCCAAAATGATATGTGCCGCCAAGGAGATAATACAGACTCCCAGTGGCTGGGTTAAATTAGTTTCTGCCTGACCAGTGAAAATATGTAGGTCTAAAGACATGGCTAATGCCCAATCTGGTTTCACTCAGCTGAGGGCCAAAATATGCATCAGTGCAAGGAGGGGAAGAACAATGGCTTCTACTGATACAACCAGCCGGGCAGCAGAACCTAACGGTGAGTGTAAACAAGAGGCCCTCTAGAACAATTCATACAGCAGGGGCATTGCTAGGCCTGGACCTTGGGGCTCCTGCCCTGAATCTATTTTGCAGCACCCCAGATCTATTTTTTATTTTATTTATTATTACATTTATATCCCACCTTTTTTCCTCTTGCAAGGAACCCAAGTTGGCTTACATGATCCTTCTCTGTTTTATCCTCACAACAACCCTGTGAGGAGGGTTAGGCTGAGAGTCAGTGACTGGCCCAAAGTCACCCAGTGAACATCATCACAGAGTTGAGTGTCCATTGCTGCTAACAGTAGTGTTTTTTCTCAGCCCCATTGCCATGCAGAGGGGAATTTCCAAAGTAGATTGCTGCTGGGAAGGGAAAGGCTAACCCTTCCCTCCCCACATGCTGCAATACCTCCCCCCCCTCCAATCTTCTCCAATTAAAAGTTGGCTGGGGGGATTTTTGTAATTGGCTTGGGATGATCTGAGGCTGGGTGCAAATTAACTGAAGACCTTATTTTATTAGATATGATTTGGATGAGAAATTATTGAGAAATTAATGGGCTGGCTTTGCCTCCTGTGAAATCTAAACAAATCCTTGGAATTATTTCTAAATTTGCATGAATATATTAGAGTATGCAGATTTGTATCTATGGACCTGGCCCCAAATCTTTTAAGTGCTATGAGGGAGAATAGACAACCAGGGAGCCTGGGCTTGGATAAAATGAAAAGGTTTGGAGGAAGCTATTCCTATGCTAGACTGGTGGTGCTGCTGGAGTGGCGACGGACCTTGGCTTCCTCCCTGTTAGGGATGTCAGAGAATTTCTCCACAAATCTCAGGGAGGCCAAATGCCAGCGCATTCGGCCCCCCGAAATTGGTGGAGAAACGGTCTGCCCTCCCCGGGACGGGACTCACCTTGGTCGAATGTCCCTGGCGGCAGCGGCGGCGGCGGCCCCAGCGGCGGGGCGGCGGCAGCGGCCGGTCTTCCGACTGGCTGCCGCCGCTGCCACCATTTCCAAGTAAAAGAAAACAAAAAAACAAGCAAACATGATAGGCTATGTAAAGATTTACATAGCCTATCATGGCTAGATTTTAAAAAACACCGTGATAGGCTACGTAAATGTTTACGTAGCCTATCACGGCTGACTTTGGGGGGGGGAAAGCGCATACGCAAATGGTGGCGCCCATGGGCACCGCCATTTGTGTTCCTTATTTTGGCACGTGTAGTCTACGTAAACATTTACGTAGACTACGGCGAAAATAAGGGCAACGCAAATAGCGTTGCCCTTATTTTCGCCGTAGTCTACGTAAATGTTTACGTAGACTACACGTGCCAAAATAACGAACAGAAATGGCGGCGCCCATGGGCGCCACCATTTGCATACGTGCTTTCTTTTTTTTTTAAGTCAGCCATGATAGGCTACGTAAACATTTATGTAGCCTATCACGGCTGACTGCAGGGACGCAAATGGCGGCGGCTATGGCCGCCGCCATTTGCATCCCAGCAGGAGACGACGTTTCGCGGCCGGAGGGACGGGGCGCCTCCCCCCGGCCA
This sequence comes from Heloderma suspectum, assembly GCF_057233095.1. Lineage (NCBI taxonomy): Eukaryota > Metazoa > Chordata > Lepidosauria > Squamata > Helodermatidae > Heloderma > Heloderma suspectum. The sequence continues at coordinate 17,435,223 of NC_139459.1, forward strand.
GAATTTCAGCAGGGAGGGATGGGGCGCCTCCCCCCCAGCCAGAATTTCGGCGAGGAGGGATGGGGCGCCTCCCCCCCAGCCAGAATTTTGGGGGGAGGGACGGAGCACCTCCCCCCCACCGCGAAGCAAGCTTCGGGATCAGGTAAGTGACTTTCATCCATCCCTAGACTTAATAGACTAGGCAGTTCTCTTGTACTTCCCAGTGCAGGAGTAGGCAACCTGGTGCCCGCCAGAAGTTTTGGACTTCAACTCCCATCAACCCCAGCCAGCATGGCCAAAGGTCAAGGATTGTGGGAGATATAGTCCAAAGGTCAAGGATTGTGGGAGTTATAGTATAGGTACCGAGTGGCCTTTCCCTGTCCTGGTGGTTTAGTGGTAGCTTAGTTGTGGAATTTTTATTTTTTTTTTAATTGTGTGGATCAAATTTGAACTACATTGGAGTTGTCATTTGATTATTTCTAAAGGAGATTTTAATAGACACAGTTGTTCTCTGAGTTGGCATTTCCACTTTGATATTACCACTGCATCGAGCTGACAGGGTGCCTCAGGAGCTGGGGCAGAGGGTTAAGTGACTCTGTGGTAAATATCAGCCACTTATTAACAAGATGTAATGGATGTCACTCTGCAAAGACCCAACTCCTGAACTTTATCTTCAGAGTAGAAAAGTCTGTTACAGAATTGTGCACTTGCATCTACCAAAGGGTTTGATCTTCTCTTTAATTATAGTCTTGCCTTTTCCTTCACTGTGATGCTATCCCAGCTTTGCATACGTAATGGCAAAGTCGATGCTGGAACATAAGAACATGAGAAGAGCCCTGCTGGATCAGACCAAGGGTCCATCTAGTCCAGCATTCTGTTCACACAGTGGCCAACCAGCTGTCAACCAGGAACCCACAAACAGGACACGAGCGCGACAGCACCCTCCCACCCATGTTCCCCAGCAACTGGCATACATAGGCTCACTGCCTCTGGTACCTGTTCAGCCCTGTAGTCTTGCCTCTCCACTGATCCTTCAAGCAGGCTCTTTGCCTTAATTTTCTGTTCCTCTCTCTCTCTCTTTTGAAAGTGGTATATATTTATACTGTTTTCTTTTTACAAACATGTTAAAATAATTGCTAATTTTTGGATGAGAGCTAATAAACAGAAGCTCAATCCAGACAAGACTGAGATGCTGTTGGTGGGTGGTTCTGCTGACTGGATGGAAGGTGTTCAACCTCTTCTGGATGGGCTTGCACTCCCCCTGAAGGAGCAGGTCCATAGCTTGGGAGTCCTCCTGGAACCATCTTTGTCACTTGAGGCTCAGGTGGCCTCAGTGGCACAGGGTGCCTTCTACCAACTTCGCTTGGTGGGCCAGCGATGCCCCTATCTGGACAGGGATAACCTGGCTTCAGTTGTCTATGCTCTGGTAACCTCCAAGTTAGATTACTGCAATGTGCTCTACGTGGGGCTGCCTTTGAAGACAGTTCGGAAGCTGCAGCTTGTGCAAAATGCAGCGGCCAGATTTATAATGGGGACCAGAAGGTCCGAACATATAAGACCAACTCTGGCCCGCTTGCACTGACTGCCTGTATGCTTCCAAGCTCAATTCAAGGTGCTGATTTTAACCTATAAAGCCTTACATGGCTTGGGACCACAGTACTGATGGCATGCCTCTCCCGAAATGAACCTACCTGTACACTATGTTTGGCATCTAAGGTCCTCCTCCGAGTGCCTCCTCCAAGGGAAGCTCGGAAGGCAGCAACAAGGGAGAGGGCCTTCTCAGTGGTGGCCCCCCTATCTGTGGAACAAGCTCCCCAATGAGGTCCGCCTGGTGCCAACATTATTATCTTTTCGGTGTCAGGTTAAGGCCTATCTCTTTTCTCAGGCATTTGGCAGCACATCATGAGTTTTAATCGGGCCTGTATGTGTCTTTAGTTATGTTTGACTGTTCACAGTTGTTTTTAGTTATAGGTTGTTCGTGTATATTGTCTGTGTGCTTTTATGTAAATGGCTTTTAAACTTTTTATATTGCATTTAATGTTTTAACTTCTGTAAATTGCCCAGAGAGCTTTGGCTATGGGGTGGTATAGAAATGTAAATAACAACAACAACAACAGTAATAATAATAGCAAGACTCCGCTAGGACTGGAGCAAGAGGTGCCTTGGTGATGGCATGGGCACTAGCCAGTGTGGCTCTTCCTGGGTTCAAACTCAAACTGTGGCAAAAATGTAGACATTTTTGCACAAAGCAGCAATTCCTGGATTGTTTAATTGTAATTAACAATTAATTAATTATAGGAATTGTAGTGGCTGAGTGAGAGTGAGCGAGCCCTGCTGCCTCCTGTGTTCTTGTTGCTTCCACTTTCAATTAATAACACAGGAACTGGGTTATTATTGTGAGGTCTGAACCCTGAACTCTGGGTTGTACGGGGGGTTAAACAACCCAAAGGTAACCAAACAAACATTTTATTTTCAGAGTTCATCCTGGGACAATAAAAAAAGCTGCATTCATTTTGAATGTGGTGATGGGTGCTTTCAAACTAGCCCTGCTATTCTTAAAACATTACATGTCCCGAGACGCTTCCTTTGTGTCTTGAAGATGTTCCATGATAACGGCTCCCAGTGTTTTCGCTGTTTCATAAATTCATTAGGAAAGCTACAGAAAGAGGCTTTTGATGAGGAAGGGAGGTGGTGGTGGGGAAGAAAGAGCACAAACCCTACTTGAAAGCTAAGTAACCCTCTGCTCTTCAAATGAAGCAGAGTAGGTAGAGACAGCTGCCTCTTGCAGTACGTACAACATTCTTTCATCTCTAAACACCACAATTTTAGCATATTTCAGATTGTGCCCAGGGAATTAACATAATAAAAAAGAAGTCCGTAAGCGGGGGGGGGGGGGGGGAACTGCCTGTGGATTCTTCTCTTTCCTTGAATGGAGGAGAATGCTTTTATACTAAAAGCTTCATATAGTCACTATATTATACTGGCAGTAACAATTTAAAAATAGTTCTCCAGCCTTTTACCTGATGTGGTAAATACCAGCATTCTGAAGAAAGTAGTCAAGCGCGTATCAGCTTTATGGGATTTATTTAATTTCTCCCAGATAAATTTATAACACTTTTATTCTTCCCTTCCTTGAATGAGTTTTGAGTGGCATATGGTCTTCTAGCCCTATTATATCTTCACAACAACCTTATGAGGTAGATCAGGCTTAGAGAGAGTGATTGTGCCTGGTTTGTTAGTTTCAACTATTTACATACTGCTGTTCATCAAAATGGATTCCAAGGCAGTTTATAATAAATGAGAAATAATTAAAAATATATCCCTATGAAAGGATACTATTCCAAAAAATATTAGGACAAACAGCAGATACAAGTAAAACAATGGTCTTTAAAATGCCTGGGTGAATAAGAAGCGTTTTGCCCGGCATTTGAAAGATAGCACAATGATGCAAAAGAGTCTCAAATGATAATATGCACTTAGTTATCTTCAGGAATGCGAAATGGTGTATCTACCATACAAACATCTACCATACAAAAATGAATACAGTTCAAAAATGTGTCATTTTAATAAATACTAATGATAGTAAACATAAGTAATTTACGTCTATTCTGCAAGTAAAATCACAATTAAAAATATCTCTTGATGGTAATGGTTAACAGTAGTACATATGCTCAGACAAGAAGGGATTGAGTTCATAAATATCACTTTTGAACAAATGATAATAATAGTGAGCAGTAGTAAGTTATCCGACAACAACTTTGGAATTTAATGCAGTTTCTGTGCTTCATCAGAAAAGTGGAACGATTGTTTTTGTGTAATCAATATGTAGCCAGACTGTATTCCTCTCAAACACCTCACCCAGTTCTGAAGAAACAAGATAGAGAGACAAAGAATAACTCTCACAAGAGTCTAAAGTAAATATTAATAATAATAAATTTACTTATACCTTAGATTGTTACCTGAGAACTTGAAAAGGAATTTTTGATACAATTGGAGTGCTTCAATGACCATTTGTCAGAAACTATGTAAACTCCAAGGAAAGAGATATTTTTAAGATAAGATAGCAAAATAACTAGGGATGTATAGATTGTGTAAAATCTGTTCCATCTGTGTTTCATGATTGTTAGGTGCCTTCTGTTCCATTGTGTGCCCTCCGGCCTTCTTGGTGGTTGCCCCAAGGCTCTGGAACTCCCTTCCCAGGGAGGCGAGAGTGGCACCTTGGTATGTTTCCACAGGCAGGCAAAAACTGTTTTTTTCCAGCAGGGCTTTGGGGATAGATAGTCCGGAGCAGTGAGAATATGATGGATTGATACTATTGTTTAAATTGTTACTGTCTTTTCAAATTTTGATATTTTATGCAATTTTAATATTATTGATGATTTAATTATATTTTTAAATTTTGTATATTTCTATTTATATGTTTGAACTGTAAACGTTTTTAATGCTGTAAGCCACCTTGAGTCCCAGTATTGGGAAAAAGGTGGATGATAATAATAATAAATTGATGGAGTTGGATTTTTTTGTTTCTGGATTTGCACAAATTTCCATTTGCACAAATACACAGTTGTGCAATTTTACATGTGCAAAAATGCGCAAATTCTCCCTCAAATGCGCATTTTCACACTTTAGCCTATGGGGTAAATGTGCATTTTTGTCTGGTTTTTTTTTTTTAATTTTGCTTATTTTTCTACAATGAAATTTCTGCAAAATTCAGGAAAGTTAGAAAACTGCTCTGCAAGTCCATGGAATTTGCCTGATGGGAAAAGCTGGTTCGGTGTGGAACCCAGGGGTAAGATTCATTAAAATCCGAACTCATTTGGTTCCATTGTGGATTTCTCCAACATCCCTAAAAATAGTGAGGCAAACATTTAGAATGCATGACTGATTGCAGTCACTTGGGGCTTGCTAAATGTTAGCATCCAGATGTTTTAATCTTACCAAATTTGCTCCTGGTCAAATCTTCCTCCTGATACAATATAACATTGGTACCAGGTGAGACTCTCATAACTGAGGCGCCACAGCCAAAAAAACCCTCTCTCTGTAGTTGACCTCCATCCCACCTCTGGTGGGGGCACCTGGAGAAAGGCATTGGTGGATTACGCAGTGAGCATCATGGCTGGACAGGGATTTGAACTGTGTTTTCTCCAGAACTAGTCTGACACTCATAAGAACACAAGAACATGGGAGATGCTCCAGCCCCTTGATAATTTTAGTTGCCCTTTTCTGCACTCTAACCCAGGGGAGCAGAACCTCAGGCCTCGGGCCAAATCCTGACTTCCCCAAGGGGCCACACCCCTTCTAAGAACATAAGAAGAGCCATGCTGGATCAGACCAAGGGTCCATCTAGTCCAGCATTCTGTTCACACAGTGGCCAACCAGCCGCTCATGGGAAACCCGCAAGTTGGATATGAGTGCAACAGCACCCTCCCACCCATGTTTCCCAGCAACTGGTGTACATAGGCAGACTACCTCTGACACATCTAGCCATCAGAACTAGTAGCCATTGATAGCCTTCTCTTCCATGAATTTGTTCAATTTCCTTTTAAAGCCATCCAAATTGGTGGCCTTCACTACATCTTGTGGAAGTGAATTCCATAGTTTAACTATGCGCTGTGTGAAGAAGTACTTCCTTTTATCTGTCATGAATCTCCCACCAATCAGCTTCATAGGGTGACCCTGCCTTCTAGTATTTTGAGACAGTGGAAAAAATCTCTCCCTATCCACATTCTCCACACCATGCATAATTTTGTTCACCTCTATCATGTCTCCCCTAACTCTCCTTTTTCCAAGCTAAACAAGCCTAGCTATTGTAACCTTCTCTCATAGGGGAGATGCTCCAGCCCCTTGATCATTTTAGTTGCCCTTTTCTGTACTTTTTCCAGCTCTACAATATCTTTTCTTAGGTGTGGTGACCAGAAGTGGATACAGTATTCTAATTGTGGTTGTACCATAGATTTGTATAGGGGCAGTATGATATTGGCAATTTATTCTCAATGCCTAATTATGCCTAACATGGACTTTGCCTTTTTTACAGCGGCCGCACACTGGGCTGACATCTTCATCGAGCTGTCCAACACAGCCCCAAGATCTCTTTCCTGGTCAGTCACTGCTAGCTCAGATCCCATCAGGCTATACTTGAAGTTGGGATTTTTTGCTCCAACATGCATCACTTTACATTTGCCTACATTGAAACACATTTGCCATTTAGATGCCCATTCCTCCAGTTTGAAGAGATCCTTTTGGAGCTCTTCACAATCCCTTTTTGTTTTAACCACCCTAAATAATTTGGTGTCATCCGCAAACAAATACTTCACTGCTTACTCCTAATTCCAGATCATTTATGAATAGGTTGAAAAACATTGGTCCTAATACAGATCCCTGCAGGACCCCACTATTTACTTCCCTCCATTGGGAAAATTTACCATTTATTCCTACTCTCTGCTTTCTGTTCTTTAACCAGTTACTGATCCATAAGAGGACCTCTCCACTTATTCCATGACTGCTAAGTTTGCTCAGGAGTCTTTGGTGAGGGACTTTGTCAAAAGCCTTTTGGATGTCCAAGTAAACAATGTCTACCAGATCACCGCTGTCTCAAAGAACTCTAAAAGGTTAGTGAGACAAGACTTACCTTTGTGAAAGCTGTGTTGATTCTTTTTCAGCAGGGCTTGTCCTTCTATATGCTTAGTAATTTTATCTTTTATAATGCCTTCAACCAATTTACCCAGAACAGACATTAAGCTAATGGGCCTGTAATTTCCCAGATCCCCCCTAGATCCCTTTTTGAAAATTGGTGTTACATTGGCCATCTTCCAATCCTCTGGTATAGAGGCTGATCTTAGGGACATTTGGCATATTTTGGTTAGAAGATCAGCAATTTCTTATCTGAGGTCTTTGAGAACTCTGGGATGGATACCATCTACCCCCGGTGATTTATTTGCTTTCAATTTATCAATAAAGTTGAGAACTTCATCTTTTGTCACCACTATTTGCCTCAGTTCCTCAGACTCCCTTCCTGAAAACATCCATTCAGGCACAGGTATCTGTCCTATATCTTCTGCAGTGAAGACAGATGAGAAGAATTCATTCGGCTTCTCTGCAGTCTCCTTGTCCTCCTTCAGTACTCCTTTAACTCCATTGTCATCCAGTGGCCCAACTGCCTCCCTAGCTGGTTTTCTGCTTCTGATACATTTAAAGAATTCTTTATGGTTGGCCTTGATGTTGTTAGCGATATGCTCTTCAAAATGCTTTTTTGCATCTCTTATTGTCCTCTTGCATCACCTTTGTGCAAGCTTGTGCCCCTTTTTGTTTTCCTCATTTGGGCAAAACTTCCATTTTCTGAAGGATCTCTCTTTACTTTAATAGTTCCCTTAACACTGCTCATTAACCACGCCAGCAACCTCTTGGACTTGGTGCTACCTTTCCTAACTTGTGGTATACATTTTTAGCTGGGCTTCTATTGTGGTTTTGAGTAATCTTCAAACATTCTGAAGAGATTTAATCCTCTGGACTCCCCCTTTTAACTTCCTTTTCACGAGTTCCCTCATTTTAGAGACGTTTCCTTTTTTGGAGTCAAATGTGACTGTGTCGGACTTCCTGGGCACTTTTCCACTCAAAGATATATTAAATCTGATAGCACTGTGATCACTGTTTCCAAGTGGTTCAACAAAATTTACATCATGTACTAGGTTCTGGGTGACACCACTTAGCATTAAATCCAAGGTTGCCTCCCCTCTGGTTGGTTCCATGACCAACAGTTCCAGGTCACAATCATTTCGGGCATTTAGAAATTTAACCTCTTTCTCATGGCTGGAACATGCATTTATCCAGTCAATGTGGGGGTAATTGAAGTCGCCCATTATTACAATACTTCCTTGTTTGGAAGCCTCCCTGATTTCATTTTCCTTCACAAGGTCACTCTGAGCATTCTGGTCTGGGGGCTGATAGCATGTTCCTAGCACTAAATTAGTTTTGGAGACTGGTGTTGTCACCCACAGTGCTTCTGTGCCTACCCCTTTAGGTGTTCTAGTCCGCTCGACACTATGCCCTCTTTGATGTACAGTGCAACACCTCCCCCAGTACGCCCTTCCCTGTTCTTCCTATAGAGATTATATCCAGAGATGACCGTCTCCCACTGGTTCCCTCCACTCCACCAGGTTTCTGTAATGCCCACTATATCCAGGTTTTCCTTTAAAATCAAGCACACCAATTCTCCCATTTTGGCTCGGAGGCTTTTTGCATTTGCATAAAAACACCTGTACACAGTATCCTTCCCCAGATGCCTTTGGTGTGTGTATCTTTTGCTATGGGGCATTGGCTCCTTTGATTGGCTATTATGTTCTACTATGTACTCCTGGCCTATTTCCTCCCCTTCTATATTTGGGCAATCAAAATCATTGTCATATTCATCCCTTTGGGATGATTTAACCCGAACCGGATGCCTCCCAGCTCCTGTCAGTTTTCGCCCAGGGTTTAGTTTAAAAGCTGCTCTGCCACCTTTTTTAAGTTTAGCACCAGCAGTCTGGTTCCATTTTGGTTCAAGTGGAGCCTGTCCCTCTTGTACAGGCCCAGCTTGTCCCAAAATGTTCCCCAGTGCCTAACAAATCTGAATCCTTCCACCTTGCACCACTGTCTCATCCACGCAGCTTCACCTGTCTAGCTGGCCCTGAACATGGAACTGGTAGCATTTCGGAGAAAGCCATCTTGATGGTCCTTGATTTCAACCTCCTACTTAGCAACCTAAATGTGGCTTTCAGGACCTCACGACTACATTTCCCACATCGTTGGTACCAACATGGACCACGACCACTGGCTCCACCCCAGCACTATCTACTAGGCTACCTAGACAATGCGTGATATCCGCAACCTTTGCACCAGGCAGGCAATTCACCATGTGGTCTACACGCACATCACAAACCCAGCTGTCTATGTGTCTAATGATTGAATCTCCCACTACCTCAAGCCCCCCTCCCCCAGGAAGCACATCCTCGGTACAAGAAGATATTTGTTTGTCTTCCAAGGAATGAGTCCCTTCTAAGAGATCATTTCCCTTTTCCTCAGAATGATGCCCTCCTTCCCCGAGACCTGCAATCTCCATGACAGCAGAGGAGCTGTCACCCTGAGAGTGGGACACAGCTAATAGGTCCCTGAAGGTCTCTTCCACCAATCTCTTTGCCTCTCTTAGCTTCTCCAGGTCAGCAACCTTGGCCTCAAGGGAACAAATAGCCCCCTCTCCACTGCTGGCTTTCTACCTCGATAACTGATTTTTTTTATTTGGGTGTGCTTTCCCTGGAAAACTTAGTTGTTTACTATGAGAAGTTGGGGAAATGATTTATAGTTATTTATTTACAGTTACGTACTGTGAATATGGATTAGGGAGGGAAGAGTTCCCCACCCTGGCTTCCTCGCCCTGTTGCTAAACCCACACAGTTGCTTAACTTGTTTATTTGCTGACGCTTTGTCACTGGGGCTCTTCACACTCAGAGAGCTGGCTCCCTTGCAAGCAGGCCTCCTTATATAGATAGGCCCAACTGCTGCTGCAGTGAATCTGATTGGAGGCCCTCATCTGAAAAGCAAGGGAGGCTGTGTGAAAACTCCCTTCTCTTGGCCCCACCCCTGTACCCTGACCAGGGAGAGTTGTGCTTTCCCAACTTTTGTGCAGTTTTTTGCCCATTCCATTCTGCTGGTATTTTTGGTTTTTGGTGCCATCCCTTTTGCCTTTGTCTCCACCCATCACTAGAATGCAGCCCCCGAGAGCTTCTCTGAAATGAAATCCGCCCCTTGGGTTGAAAGAGGTTCAACACTCCTCTATACTGCAATGAAGAGTTGGTGCACTTGGCTGCTGAGAGAGAGAGGAGAGAGGCTGCAACTGGGAATGCTGGCATTTTGCTAAAGGTATACTGCTACAGAAATAGGACCAAAATGAACTTTTGGCAGAACTGACACTAATCAACCTGATTAAGACCAAGGAGCTGTCATTGGGCACGCACTTGACTGGTATGCTACTCAGAGGTCATTGCTTATCTTCCCACCGTGTGTATATAAGGTTATTCAGAGGTTTTCCCCTATGTTCAGACAGCTGGTTGGAGTCATCTTGTCTCCCCTGCTCCCCACATAGCACCAAAAATGCAGCACAGATGGGCTACCCATTTTAGCGATGCTCCTTCCTAATTTTTCTCCCCCCACACCTTCCGCCTGAAGGTTAATCCACCTAATCTCATTATTGCTGTAGATGATTGTCCTGGGCGACTGCTAAAGCATGGTACAACCTTTGATTTTCAGTGTGACATGGGAACTGCTAAGAGTCATTGGATATACATTGTGTTCTGCTCTGTGCTATTTTAGGACTTGGACTTAAGATGTAGCCCATTTCATTTTTCTTTAAAATGTTAATTCTTTAAGGAGATTTGGCTGCATTGTTTTTTAAAATGCATGTCACATGTAGGAAGAGGCTGGTGGAGGGGATAATGTTTTTTGGGAAGATGCATTGTACATTATCCTGCATTCATGTTAATGGGCCTAGGAATTTCTGGAGATCTGGTCTAGGATATTTCTGAACAACTTTGTTTCTTAATTGGGTGCAAGACCTGCTAAAAAACTCATTCTTGGGACTTGACATCTCTGGTATCTAATCCCTGATGTTGAGGGTTGGCCATGGCTACTCATCTTCATGTTCTCGGAGGCACTCTCATTTCTGTTACTTCATGTATGTCAATGCTGCTAAACTTCGGCTCTGAAAACAACTTCCAGGGTAGATGTCAAATTAAGCTCTGATCATGGGTTCCTACCCTTTTGTTCCGTTTGAGTTGTTAGGTCAGTTGTTTCACTCCCTGCCTACCACACCCTTACAGCTTACCTGGTGTCAGGGTGGAAACTGAGCCGATAGAACCCCAGAGCAGTTCTGATTCTGAGGAGGAGCAGCAATCCGTGGGAGAGGAGCCAGCGCATCCCTCACAGGCACAGCAGCTGGCAGAGATTCCTCCTGCTGGCATTCCTGAGATAGATAGTGATCCTAGCAGTGAGAAAGTGCAGGAGGGGGGCTTGCTAGACTCTCGACGCAGGGAGCGATGAGCGATGGAGGGTGCGGAAAGGAGGTGTAGCGCCCATTTGGCACGCAAGCAACGGCCACCTCCCGTGGACCCAAGGGAAAGAGGGAGGATCTCTCCCTAGCCCATGAGTTCAGGGTCTGCAAGTGATTCTCCTTCAAATGGAGATCAACTGCCTACTCGGAGCATAGGCGACTCTGCTGTTCCTTGCTTAGTCGCTGGTGATTAGCATCTGAAAGAGTCATTAAGTTGTAAAAGGATTAAAGCCTTGAAAAGAATCCTTTCGTCTGTGTCTTGAGTTGGCTATTGGAGTCTACTGAAAGAGGCCGCTAGGGTGCTCCTGACACCTGGGTACCATCGGTGGAGATGGTCAGAAGAAGCCACTTTTTTTAAAGCATTTCTGTTTTGCTTCTGTGTTGCCAAAGCAGGACCATGTACCACCACCATTACTTGGGGAGAGTTCCAGGGTTGCATATGTCCAGGTAGACACGAGCTGGTGTTCCAGTGATCGGAGCTTTGCTGTACAGAAGCCTGAAAGTGCCAAACCTGCAAGCACATCATAAGTTATTAAAAGGCCCAGGTTCTTGGGGATGGTAACGCACTAAGGAAAATTCAAACCTACTTGTCAAAGAAGTCAAAACTATTCAGACCAACTACTGTGTGTGTGTATTTGCTCATAGGGACTGAGACTTTCAGGGGTCTCCAAACTTTTCGAGCTGGTGGGTGCATTTGAAGTTTTGATAGCATGTCATGGGCACTCTCACAAAATGGCTATCATGATTTGGCTTCCCATTTACAAAATGGCTGCCAGGATGGGCATGGCCAGTCACAAAACACCCATTTTCCAGGGGGCAAACTGCTGAAGCTAAAAGAAACTTAACTTACTCAAGAACCCAAGTACAAGGCAGAGGTGAGTTTCTGAACTCCAAAACACAAAACTATTCTTTTGAACCCACAGTTTTGTGTTCCAATACCCATTTGACAGAAGGCATATTTCAAAATAAAGCACTGGACTGCAGCCACCCACCATTTTTATTTTCTAGGAATGCCTACAAGGCCCTTTGTCCTTGGAAATAAAGATGGAGCAGCACTAGAGGCTGGCACTGACTTTACAGCATGATAGTCTGCCAGTTAAAAAAAATCTTTAAAAGTTTAAAAAATTAGGAGGGCGGGGAGCCTGGCAGGAGCCACATTGGAGACCCCAGGTCTAACCCTTTTTCTACTCCCCCCAACCCATGCAGGCCAAAAAGCAGCCTGTGGGTTATATTGATTGGGGAAAGCAATGCAGAGGGAAAGGATTAAAACACCCCCTTCTTCTTACCTCTGCAAACTCCAGCTACATTTCTTTCCATCTTTTTAAAGTTGGGAGATCCAGTTGTGGGCACCTTTTGTAACATTCCGTTTGCTCCTAAGCTTCCTCACAGTAGGTAAAGGTAATGGCACACTCTGAAGCTCTGTCTTCCCAGAAATATATATTTATACAATACAAATGCCACGTTTTCCTGTAAAGAAGTCTTTAAAATTTCCCAGTGCTGAACTATTTGAAGCAGCTGCTGCTGTTATGTAAAAGCTGTGGGCAAGGTTACAAAAGCCGAAAATGGCTCACCAGCCTGGAAAGAGGTGTTTTAGAGAAAAGATTGCAGTTTGGGGTGAAGATATGGTCATGTTACTGGGGCCAGTTACCTTTTTACATAAAACCTGGGAGCAGGTGGGGTGGGGTGAGGGAGAGAGAGACAGGACATTATAAAGTGACATGGACAATCTGCAAAAGTCCTCACCTCATTCAGTCCAAATGTACCTTTCCTCTTTAGAGTCCCGCTCTAGAAAACAAAGAAACCCCAGTTCTCCAAGTTAGTTTACACAGAAGCTGGCTGTCCCCATACTGACTGGGAAGTGTGTGTATGCATAGGAGAAACTAAGAAACTTCCCCTCTCCTGCAATTGCCGGAGCACTTTTATACTTTTAAGGCGCAATCCTAACTAGATAGGTGGCTGCCTCCAAATTCGGAGGTGACTGCCTATCCAAAGCAAGGCAGGAGAGGCACAGGGGCGGGGGGATTGCTGTTTTTCACTAGACAGCCGTTTTTGGCTGTCTAGCAGCGGGAGCCCAACCAGGAGAGGAAGCTGCCATACTACACATTGGATGTGTCGTACGCGCAGGTCCGCTCGCCCCCCTCTGGAATGCTCCCCACCCCTTTTCAGTCGCTCCGCGCTCCTCTTGCAAGTGTGCATGACAGGGCTTCTCTGTGCTGCCTTGGAGGCAGCGCAGTCGAGAGGGGCAGGCAGTTCCCGGAAATGAGCATATCCTATGGCCGCTAGACAGTGTTTACTTTGTAAAACTTTTTTACAAAGTAAAAGTTTACTTTGAACAAAAGAACTGGTCTGGCAATGAATGAATGGTCAAATGACTGAATGCTCATGGAACCTGGTGGGAGGGCCAACTCTTAACTTCTGAGCCAACAGGGCTGGCCCAAGACGTTTTGCTGCCTGAAGCAAAGAACAAGAGGATGCCCCCTCTCATTTCATGTACAAAAGTCAACTGGATTGATGGTTGAATCTTTCTTCAACACTGTCAGTGAGTCACAGTGCAAGCAACATAGCACACAGCTCTCTCCTTAAACACCTAGCTGCCACCTCAGGTAACCACCTCACTCTGCCTAATGGTAGGGCCGGCCCTGTCAACCAGTATTTGTCCAGGTAGACTGCTATGTGCATCTGTCAAAACTCAACACTTGCCTTGCAGCTGAGAGATCCAACATTTCTTTTTTTCTCTTGCTTCTCTCTTCGTCCTCAGATGAAGTGATGAACAGAAAACCTGTCTGTTAAGAGAGAGTCCACAGACATCTTGGCAACAGCTTGGGACTCTGGGGAAGGAGGGAAAGGCCTTATTTAGACATTGATTGCTCAAGAATTCTGGCTCAGGATTCCCCATCATATAACCTTGGTTAAGCAGTTTGAATAATTCGTTGCTTTCAGTGCTATTCTCTTGCCAATCGCCCCAATCTGCAAAACCAAGGTGACAAGACCTGTTTTACTGTTGTGTCTTCACAAGTTATCATATTTCACAAAAAGTTCAAAAAAATATGGCAGTTGGCTGATTAAAGGTGTGTTTACAGCACAATCTGTCTACTCAGAAATAAGTCCCATTAAATTCAATCGAACTTACTTCCAGGTAAGTGGGTATAGGACTGCAGTCAACTGTATCGCTTTTTGACAGATTAATAAACTTTCATACATATTGCAATATCTCAATAAAAAGTATTTTTGAGGATTCCAAAGGAAGGTAGCCGTTTCACTCTGATAACAGCACTTAAAAGAAAATTCACCCATCCTGGCTAACAGAAATTTGTTACCTTTAAAAATTCTATACTACTTCTTATCACCCAAGGTGATCTGAGGGTGGTGTACATAAAATTAGAAAAACAATAGACTATAACTCTACAAATTAAACAAAAGCATAAAAACCATAAAACCAGCAAATAAAAAAAAAGCTAAAATCAAGTTAGATTTTAAAACTGAATTACGGGCGCAATCCTATGGCCGCTAGACAGTGACTAGACAGTCATAGGATTTTTTGTTTTCTGGGAACCAAGCTTGGAAGCCAGCACTCTGAGGTAAGCTCCCAGAAAACCACCTCCGTGCCATCTCCCCTGCTGCCTCATAGTTGGCGAAGTTTGTCCCTGGCTCCACACTCATAAGAGCAGTGCGAAGCGGAGGAAAAAGGGGCGTTCCTGGGGGCAGGGTGGGGAAGGGATGGCGGAAGTGCCGTTATGACACTTATTATGTGCCATCTGGCCTACCACCCGCCACTCTGAGGCGCCCCAGCTAGACAGCCGAAATCGGCCATCTAGCTGCAAATGCAGGACAGTCGGAGCATGGAGGAGAAGATCCCCTCTGCGCTCCCCCCACCCCTCATTGGATAGTCGGTCGCCTCCAAGTTCGGAGTAGTCCGACTATCCCCATAGGATTGGGCCCTCCATCGGGGAAGGCTGAAGTAGACAACACTGGAACTAGATGGACCAATAATCTGACTCGGCAAAAGCCATGGGCTGTTCTAGGGCTGTGGGTGGTTTGTTAACCATGGCAAGAACCTACCCTTGTAGGGTTCGGATGACACGATAAGCCATGGTGACCACCCACCACGGCTTGAATATTCAAAATGGCTGCTAGCATGCACACAACCCATTGTGGCTTAAACAAGCCACTGTGAGCTGCGGTGATTGCGCAAAGGTAAATTCCTATGTTCCTATGATGAGTCTCAGCTCCCCCTATCTCCATGAGTGTGGGCTTCTAAAGTCTTGGTTTTTTGCTGAAGGAGAGGCATGATGAAGGTTTTCTAAAGACAGACATTTCATTAAATAATGGAGAGTGGACAGGGCCAGAGTTTAGCAGGTTCTCATAGAATCATAGAATAGTAGGGTTGGAAGGGGCCTACAAGGCCATCGAGTCCAACCCCCTGCTCAATGCAGGAATCCAAGTCAGAGCATCCCTGACAGATGGCTGTCCAGCCTCGTCTTGAATACCTCCAGTGTGGGAGAGCCCACCACCTCCCTCGGTAATTGGTTCCATTGTCATATTGCTCTTACAGTCAGGAAGTTTTTCCTGATGTTCAGCCGGAATCTGGCTTCCTGTAACTTGAGCCCATTCTTCCGTGTCCTGCACTCTGGGGTGATCAAGAAGAGATCCTGGCCTTCCACTGTGTGACAACCTTTCAAGTACTTGAACAGTGCTATCATATCTCCCCTCAGTCTTCTCTTCTCAAGGCTAAACATGCCCAGTTTTTTCAGTTCTCTCTTCATAGGGCTTTGTTTCCAGTCCCCTGATCATCTTTGTTGCCCTCCTCTGAACCCTCTCCAGTTTGTCTGCATCCTTCTTAAAGTGTGGTGCCCAGAACTGGACACAGTACTCCAGATGAAGCCTAACCAGTGCTGAGTAGAGGGGAACTAGGACTTCCTGGGATTTGGAAGCTATGCTTCTATTAATGCAGCCCAAAATAGCATTTGCCTTTTTTGCAGCCACATCACATTGTTGGCTCATATTCAGCTTGTGATCGACAACCATTCCAAGATCCTTCTCGCTTGTAGTGTTGTTGAGCCACGTATCCCTCATCTTATAACTGTGCATTTGGTTTCTTTTTCCTAGGTGCAGAACTTGGCATTTATCCGTATGAAATGTCATTCTGTTGTTTTCTGCCCAGCGCTCCAGTCTATCCAGATCACTTTGAATTTTGTTTCTGTCTTCCAAAGTATTAGCTATCCCGCCCAATTTTGTGTCATCTGCAAATTTGATCAGCATTCCCTGCACCTCCTCCTCCAAGTCATTAATACAAATGTTGAAGAGCACTGGGCCCAGGACTGAGCCCTGCGGTACCCCACTCGTTACCTCTCCCCAGTTTGAGAAGGTCCCATTGATAAGCACTCTTTGAGTCCGATTCTGTAGCCAACTGTGGATCCACCGGATCGTTGTTTCATCTAGCCCACTTTGAGCTAGTTTGCTCATCAGGAGATCATGGGGCACTTTGTCGAAAGCTTTGCTGAAGTCGAGGTATATGATGTCTACAGCATTCCCACGGTCTACAAGGGAGGTTAATTCATCAAAAAATGAGATCAGATTTGTCTGGCAGGATTTGTTTTTGACAAATCCATGTTGGCTTCGAGTAATCATGGCATTGTTTTCAAGGTGCTTCCAGATGGATTGCTTTATCATCTGTTCCAGAATTTTCCCTGGGATTGATGTCAGACTGACTGGTCTGTAGTTCCCAGGTTCCTCCTTTTTGCCCTTTTTGAAGATAGGGACAACATTAGCCCTCCTCCAGTCATCTGGCACCTCCCCCGTCCTCCATGATTTCTCAAAGAGAATAGACAGCGGTTCTGAGAGTTCTTCTGCCAGTTCCTTTATTACTCTAGGATGCAGTTCATCTGGCCCTGGAGATTTGAACTCATTCAAAGTAATGAGGTGTTCCTTGACCATATGCCTGTCGATCTCAAGCTGCAATCCTGCCCCTTCAGCCTGCACTTCGCCTTTGCCAGGGGGGTCATAGACCCCCTTTTGGGAGAAGACTGAGCCAAAGTAGGAATTGAGCACCTCTGCCTTTTCTTTGTCATCTGTTATCATTTTGCCATCCTTACTTAATAGCTGAACCACCATTTCTTTCCTCTGCCTTTTACTATGCACGTAGCTGAAGAAAGCCTTTTTGTTGTTTTTAGCATCCCTCGCTAACCTCAGCTCGTTCTCAGCTTTAGCCTTCCTGACGCCATCCCTGCAATTCTGTGCTACCTGCCTGTACTCTTCCTTTGTTACTTGCCCTTCTTTCTACTTCCTATATGTGTCCTTTTTTGTTTTCAGGTCATCTCTTAGCTTTTTGTGAAGCCACATTGGCTTCTTCTGTTGTCTTCCACCTTTTCTTCTTGTTGGAATTGTTTGTGATTGTGCCTTAAGAATTTCCTTTTTTAAAAGCTCCCACCCATCTTGGACTCCTTTTCTCGTTAGAGTTGCTTGTCATGGGACCTTACTATCATTGTTCTGAGTTTATTAAAGTCAGCTTTCCTAAAATCCAGGGTACGTGTTTGACTACACTTGGCTTTTGCTTCCCTTAGAACCAAGAACTCAAGTGCAACATGGTTGCTTTCCCCCAGAGTTCCTGTAACTGCTACTTTATCCACTAAGTCATCTCTGTTGGTTAGGATCAAGTCAAGGATAGCTGATCCTCTAGTTCCTTCCTTTACTTTCTGTAGGAGGAAGTTATCCGCCACACAAGTCAGGAATTTCCTGGAGGGGCCATGTTTTGCAGAATTTGTCTCCCAACAAATATTGGGGAAATTGAAGTCCCCCATTACTACTACATCATGCTTCCTTAAAACATCGGCTAT
Organism: Heloderma suspectum; assembly: GCF_057233095.1. Lineage (NCBI taxonomy): Eukaryota > Metazoa > Chordata > Lepidosauria > Squamata > Helodermatidae > Heloderma > Heloderma suspectum. Next base: position 17,453,112 of record NC_139459.1, read on the forward strand.
TTGCTTTTCAAAAGTTTCATCCTTGTCTTCTCCTTGATTGGGTGGCTGGTAGTAGACTCCGACCACCAGGTTCCTTTTATTCTTTGCTCCATTTATTTTAATCCAGATGCTCTCGATGGGGCTACCAAGCTCATCCTCCTGTATTTCTGTGCAGAGATATGTATTTTTCACATACAGTGCAACCCCACCTCCCTTTCTGTTCCTCCTGTTCCTTTTGAACAAGTTATATCCTTCAATTGCTGTATTCCAGTCATGAGAGTCATCCCACCTAGTCTCAGTTATACCTATCAAGTCATAGACTCTCTGACTTCTCTGCAGGAGAAGACAGCTGGCTTCTCTCTGTTTGCATTAGCAGCTCAAAGTTTCTGTCCATGGCTTTTGTCACTGAGCCGACTTGTTCAGTCCATAACAAGGCGAACCGGTTGGCATCGTTGGGCATCTGCTGAGGCCAACACCCCATCCAGGGGCCCACTGCAAAGCCCACAGAACCCTCTGAGCCCCCTCTTCCTCCTTGCTGCTGTTGCCTACCCATTTGTCCTCTCCGAGTGAGTGAAAAGTGCCAGGGACGGGAGCAAGGAGAGTGTGCAGCAGCCTGTGCACACCCTGCCCTCTCCCTCTGGGCAGTGGCATTCATTGGGTCCAGAGGAACAGGGCAAGTGAATGGACAGCAGCAATACCAGGGAGGAGGACCAGGGAGGAGGAGCCAAGAGTCACCATGTTCCCAGCATGCAACTCAACTGGGGTTTGCTGTCAGAGCTGCATTGAGCAGTGTCCAAGCTGCGCTTCCCTTTCTCCTCTTGGGCTGCTGTAAAACCTGCTGCATTTTAATATCACGGCCACGTTTGAAGGGATGGGCTATAGCCCATGTTCAGTCCCTTCAGCATGCAAGGGAGTGTGGGTATCAGGGCTGGGGGACACCCTTGCCTGAGACCGTGGAGAGTGGCCACCCATCAGAAACAACACTGAGCTGGATGGACCAACTGTCTGACTCTGTGTGCCAGCTTCCTGGCACCAGGAAAGAGGCTAAATTATTGGTTCTTCCTGTTCTGCTTGGCTGCTTGCACTGTGCCTGTTTGTCACTCTGGTACATGGCATATTGACAAAGTTTCAGTGGATACTGAGAAACAACCAGCCCCTTGGCAAATCTAGATGCCTGCCTCGAACAGAGGTCAGGATCCACTTACCCTTCGTGACATTTTGCAAATGGTGATTTGTACGTGCAGTCTATCTAAGTTGCAATTGATTGGATTGATCTTGCTGTTACAGTTGCCCAAGAGACCCCCCCCCTTCCCAAACCCCTTTCTCGGAGTACTCTGCTCCTCATGCGATATGGCCTATTTTTACGGCCAAGAGAAGTCTGCCATAAATAGCTTGTGAGCATTACTTCCCTTGTTCTGGCTGCAAGTGAAGAGGTCACATTGGGCTCCTATTGATTGATAGGGAGCCTTTTAAGTTAATTACGGGTACATCGGCGAGGAGCTTCTTTTCGCAGTTGAAGGCACTTAAGCAATTCAGCTCTTCTCCACTTTTCCCACTCTTGGCCTTGGCATAGGCTATGTGGCCCGCTCCCCGATGATGTTACTTACGGGCGGGCCGCATGGAAGACGTGCTTGTGCTTTTCACAGCTTCCCTGTACTTTTTGTTGTGTGCTACCCAAACAAAATGGTCTTGGAGCGATTATGCATAGTCAGATAAAGGAAGGCACTGGAGTACAGTTCTTCTGGACTGTACCAATTCGGAATGCAGGTGGGGCATTGCATGATAGAGTATTTCCCCACATAAAAAACAAAACAGACCCTTCTTGCCTGGGGAAAGCTAGTATGTCAGGAAGATGGATCCTAGCTTGCCTTCTTCCTGACATGCTAGTTTTGCACGTACAGGGAATTATTGTTGCTTTTTTTTAACATGAAAGAGCTTGCTGTATCCCAGGAAGACTGTGCCACACACCTTCTGAACACACAGATTGGCTCTCAGTCATGTGGTTAGTGGTTACGTCATCTGAGATGGAGGATTTTCTAAACCTGAGGCTCTGAAGTTGATTGATTAATTGCACTCTGTCTTAATCTTTCTGGTATTCAAGTTCCCCCTCAGCCTGGTTTGAAACCTAGAATGGAAGGCAGTACAGTTCGCTGTGGCCACAGAAGCCTGCAGGACTGGCTTATCCCTTCAACTGGCTATGGCTGATGGGAGTTGTAGTCCTAGACATCAGGAGGGCAATAGGCTGGGGAAGGCTTAGTTGATTGGTCTTCAGCAGCAACAGAATCTAGCTTTTAGAAAGGCAACGGTAGGTTGTGTGGTCAGGCAGCTATAGCAGCATTTTCATCTGTCAGGAGGCGCCCTAGCGGCCTCTTTCAGTAGACTCCAATAGCCACAGATGAAAGGATTCTTTTCAAAGCTTTAATACTTTTACAACTTAATGACTCTTTCACATGCTAATCACCAGCGACTAAGCAAGGAACAGCAGAGTGGCCTATGCGCCAAGTAGGCAGTTGATCCCCATTTGAAGGAGAGTCACTTGAAGACCCTGAACTTATGGACTAGGGAGAGATCCTCCCTCTTTCCCTTGGGTCCACGGGAGGCGGCCGTTGCTTGTGTGCCAAACGGGCGCTACGCCTCCTTTCCGCGCCCTCCATCGCTTGTCGCTCCCTGCGTCTGCATCGAGCGTCTAGCAAGCCCCCCTCCCGCACTCTCTTGCTGCCAGGGTCACTATCTATCTCAGGAATGCCGGCAGGAGGAATCTCTGCCAGCTGCTGTGCCTGTGAGGGATGAGTGGGCTCCACTCCCACGGATTGCTGCTCCTCCTCAGAATCAGAACTGCTCTGGGGTTCTATCGGCTCAGTTTCCACCCTGACATCATCCTCTTACCTGCTCCCTCCACTCCTTCTAGATTCCAAAAGTAGCAAAAGGAAAATGGAACTCAGTTTAGCATTATGTGGAAGAGCCTTGGGCTCATGATTTGCCCTCTCTTCCTCTGGTGCGGCCACGAGGAGGAGGAGGAGCTTGGAAGCTTTTACTTCCATTTCCTACATATTTATTTATTTGATTTAAACCCCGCCTTTCCACAAAAAGACTGATGCTGTACTTCCAGCTTCACCAACTGACCACAGAGATGCTGGGCTGGGGGAAAAGTGCACACCAGGTCTGGGTTCGGGAACAGCTGCAGATAGCTCAACCTGCCCCTGGCACGTTCTTTCCTGGTAATGTGTGAAGCAGTCCCAAGCTTGTTGGATTTTGGAGGCGGTGCTGGTTCTGCTTTGAGGCTTCCCACTGCCTGCCGCTTCCCACTCACTCCTTCTCCACTTTGATATACATATGGGCCTAGCAGCGCCGCTGCATACCACATAAGCAGATCCTCGCAGGTTCTCCTTCCCATGCCTGAAGGAAATCGATCCAAGAAAGGCTGTTTGCTAACATCACCTTGTTGAGCCCTCAATGACTGATGTTATGGCTGATTTTCCAGTCTGGGTTTTATTCCTCACCATGTGTATTTGCTTTGCTCTAGTTCAAGCAGAGAATTCTCTTTTGAAAAATTTGACTTTTTCACCTTGTTTGTATTGGGCTTCAGAAGTATGTTGGACCAGACTTTGAGAAAGCAACAAGCAATATCAAATGCTACATTTATTATGTAGGGGAGAAAATATTATAAACTTAGCATTTGTTGTGGTATTCTTAATAACAGTGCCATTTAGTTACCATAGAAACATGTTTCAAAGTGTTTTCTGGAGAGAAAAGTTGTTCAGGATGGGTAGGAAGGCAAAGGGAACAAGACTTTACAGGGCCTGTCCAAGACATTTTGCTGCCTGAGGCGGAATAGCAAATAGTGCCCCTATTCCCAAGTCAAAGTGTATGGTACCCAGGAGAGCCAGCCCTACCATTAGGCAGAGTGAAGCAGCTGCATTACAGACTTCCAGAAGGTAGCTGCAAATCTGCAGAGAAAAACAAGAAAATGCAGAGGTCATCATACACATGAATGTTCTCCTCCTACCTTTTCACTCTTCTAGTGGCAGTGGCAGAAGAGACAAAGGAGACAAAGGCAAAGAGATAAGTGGGCTGGAGGAAGCTGGAGGAAGCTCAGAGGGCTGTCCATTTCCTGCTGAGTGGCTGTGAGCTCACCAGGTGCCCCTGAGAGCTTCAGTTAATTGGGGGTGTGTGGCCTGAGTACTCCCAGCAACTGAGTGGGCAGGAAGCTTCAGTCTGTTTCCTGCCTCCCAGCTGAGCAGAGCAGAGGAAGCTGCTCCAGCTGGTCTAGGGACCACAGAAGCAAGCAAGCTTCCAGAGGGCGAGTGATCAGAGCGAGCGAACAGGGGGAGCAAACAGGAGTTGGTCAGGGGAGTTCGGCAGGGGAGGCTAAGGGGGAGGCCCCTAACATTTAAAACTTTATTTGTCTTGTTACACACACTTCCATACCAGTGGGACTCAGTTTTTAACCTGCAGTGAGTAGAGGACCAGGCACAGGCTATTCTAGAACAACCAGGAAGCTAGACACAAAAAGGGAAAAGAGACTATGGAAGGACAAGACTCTCCAGTGGTGGTGACCTGCAAGGTGTGTGCCATGTTTGTTTTCTTGCCTGAGAACAACATGGCCTACACCTGCAACAAGTGCAAGTTGATCACGCTGCTGGAAGAAAAAGTAAGAGGACTGGAGCGGCGAGTGTCGACCCTCCAGGGAATAAGAGAACATGAAGAGTTCTAGGACAGAACGGTGGAACTACAGCAGCAAAGTGAAGAACAGAAGCTAGAAGAGCAACAGCAAGCTGAGGCAGAAGAGGAAACTGCTGAGCTGAGGAAAAATGAAGTAGAGGATACTCCTTGGAAAAGGGTGACAGTTAGGAGCAGAAGAGCTAGAAGACACTCAGCACCAGTGGAGGCAGTGGAACTAGGGAACTGTTTCCAGGTACTTGAGGATGAGACTGGAGGACAGCCTGCAGAGGAAGAATTACAGGGGAACCGTCATGAGAGCGAGCAAGAGGGCCGCTGAAGGTCAGCGAAGCAGAGGCGATGAAACCAAGGCCTACAGCTACACGAAGAGAAGAGTAGTAATAGTGGGAGACTCCTTGCTGCGTGGGATCGAAACCCAAATATGTCGCGATGACCCGTGGACTCGCCAGGTATGCTGTCTCCCGGGAGGACAGATTAGAGACGTGACTGAAGGGTTGCCTGCACTCATAAAGCCCACTGACAGATTTCCCTTTCTTCTCATCCATGTGGGAACAAATGATACCGCCAAACAGAGCTATGAAGAAATCATGTCAGATTTTGAAGCTTTGGAAAGGAAACTCAAGAACTTTGGGGCCCAGATAGTTTTCTCATCCATCCTTCCAGTAGTTAGAAGAGGGATAGAAAGGGAACGAAAAATACTCCGGGTGAATGACTGGCTATGAAGGTGGTGCTGACGAGAGAGATTTGGATTCTGGGACCACGGGCTATACTTCCTGGAAGATGGGCTGTTGGCTAGGGATGGGTTGCACCTCACGAAGGCTGGGAAGAATGTGTTTGGCCACAGCATGAAGAACTTTATTAGAAGGGCTTTAAACTGAATCCTACGGGGAAGGGAGATGTAAAGTTGGGGGTAACAATAGACGAAGGCTCATGCACCACAACAGAGGGAACAGCTCTAATAGCGTCCAATAATAGTCTTCACAAACATGTAGGAAGAAAGCCACACCATCGACGTCTGTATACTAATGCCCAGAGTATGGGAAACAAACAGAATGAACTTGAACTCTTAATACAGGAGGGAAATTATGACTTGATAGATATAACTGAGACTTGGTGGGATGACTCTCATGAGTGGAATACAGCAATTGAAGTATTCCAGTCAATTGTTGATATAACTTATTCAAAAAGAAGGCGAGGAACAGAAAGGGAGGTGGGGTTGCACTATATGTTAAAAATACTTATCTCTGCACAGAATATAGGAGGATGAGCTTGGTAGCCCCACTGAGAGTATCTGGATTAAAATAAATGCAGCAGAGAATAAAAGGAACATGATGGTCGGAGTCTACTACCGGCCACCCAATCAAGGACAAGATGAGGATGAAACTTTTGAAAAGCAAATAGGCAATGTTTCAAGGAAGCATGATGCAGTAGTAATGGGGGACTTCAATTTCCCCAATATTTGTTGGGAGACAAATTCTGCAAAACATGGCCCCTCGAGGAAATTCCTGACTTGTGTGGAAGATAACTTTCTCCTACAGAAAGCAGAGGTAGGAACTAGAAGATCGGCTATCCTTGACTTGATCCTAACCAACAGAGATGACTTAGTGGGTAAAGTAGCCGTTACAGGAACTCTGCGGGAAAGGGACCATGTTGTACTTGAGTTCTTGGTTCTAAGGGAAGCAAAAGCCGAGTGTAGCCAAACGTGTATCCTGGATTTTAGGAAAGCCGATTATAATAAACTCAGAACAATGATAAGTAAGGTCCCATGGCAAGCGACTCTAACGAGAAAAGGAGTCCAAGATGGGTGGGGTTTTTTAAAAAAGGAAATTCTCAAGGCACAATTACAAACAATTCCAACAAGAAAAAAAGGAGGAAGACAACAGAAGAAGCCAATGTGGCTTCACAAAAAGATTAGTGATGACCTGAAAACAAAAAAGGACACATATAGGAAGTGGAAGGAAGGCCAAGCAACAAAGGAAGAGAACAGGCAAATAGCACAGAATTGCAGGGATGGCGTCAGGAAGGCTAAAGCTGAGAATGAGCTGGGGTTAGCGAGGATGCTAAAAGCAACAAAAAAGCTTTCTTCAGCTACATGCATAGTAAAAGACAGAGGAAAGAAATGGTGGTTCAGCTATGAAATAAGGATGGCAAAATGATAACAGATGACAAAGAAAAAGGCAGAAGTGCTCAATTTCTACTTTGGCTCAGTCTTCTCCCAAAAGAGGGTCCGTGACCCCCCTGGCGACCCCGTGACCCCGTGACCCTTCAGCCTGTACCTCAGCGAAGTGCAGGCTGAAGGGGCAGGATTGCAGCTTGAGATCGATAGGCATATGGTCAAGGAACACCTAATTACTTTGAATGAGTTCAAATCTCCAGGGCCAGATGAACTGCATCCTAGAGTAATAAAGGAACTGGCAGAAGAACTCTCAGAACCGCTGTCTATTCTCTTTGAGAAATCATGGAGGACGGGGGAAGTGCCAGATGACTGGAGGAGGGCTAATGTTGTCCCTATCTTCAAAAAGGGTAAAAAGGAGGAACCTGGGAACTACAGACGAGTCAGTCTGACATCAATCCCAGGGAAAATTCTGGAACAGATGATAAAGCAAAAAGAAACCAAATGCACAGTTATAAGGTGAGGGATACGTGGCTCAACAACACTACAAGCGAGAAGGATCTTGGAACTGTTGTAGATCACAAGCTGAATATGAGCCAGCAATGTGATGTGGCTGCAAAAAAGGCCAATGCTCTTTTGGGCTGCATTAATAGAAGCATAGCTTCCAAATCTTGGGAAGTACTAGTCCCCTTCTACTCAGCACTTGCCTTGGCCTCAACTGGAGTACTGTGTCCAGTTCTGGGACCATACTTTAAGAAGGATGCAGACAAGCTGGAAAGGGTTCAGAGGAGGGCAACAAAGATGATCAAGGGACTGGAAACAAAGCCCTATGAGGAGAGACTGAAAGAACTGGGCATGTTTAGCCTTGAGAAGAGAAGACTGAGGGGAGATATGATAGCACTGTTCAAGTACTTGAAAGGTTGTCACAGAGTGGAAGGCCAGGATCTCTTCTTGATCATCCCAGAGTGCAGGACACGGAAGAATGGGCTCAAGTGACAGGAAACCAGATTCTGGCTGAACATCAGGAAAAACTTCCTGACTGTAAGAGCAATATGACAATGGAACCAATTACCGAGGGAGGTGGTGGGCTCTCCCACACTGGAGGTATTCAAGACGAGGCTGGACAGCCATCTGTCGGGGATGCTCTGACTTGGATTCCTGCATTGAGCTGGGGGTTAGACTCGATGGTCTTGTAGGCCCCTTCCAACCCTACTATCCTATGATTCTAGGATTCTAGTCCATGAGAAAGAATCCACCATGCTCTCACTACTCAGTTCACTTATGATGGGAAACAAAGGGACATTTCTGCTTCCCTTTGCTTGCCAAACATAATATTATTTCCTTTCATTGGCCAGGGGGTTGTCTACACCAGCGACTTACTCTGAGCTGGCTGCGTTTGGACATCATTCGGGATCATGACATCATGGCCATCTCGCAGCCACTCCAGGGTTTTGTGCCGAAAAACTGGTTCTTCTGAGACTGCTTTTACTCCGATTGTTTTCCTTAATTCGGCTTGTCTGCTTCTGTTGTGGTGCGCACCACCCTCAGCATTTACTCCAGCATGATAGCCCTGCCCAAGGGTATGCCTTTCACCTCACTGATCCCAGTCAAGGGGCGTTTCCCCAGTGTTTTCCCACCTGTGTTTACCCGCTGTTTCCGCCATTTCAGGGCTGGCCGTCAGAGTTCTGCGCTGCCTCATGACATTTACTTCACCTTGCCTGCCACTAAACTCTGGTGGCCATCCCCGCAAAGTATAGGTGTGCTCCAGGCAGCCTCTAACTTCCTTTAAAAAATGAAAGCATTAAACAAAATAGCGCTTTTGTCGGCAGTACCTACACCTCCCTCCTATGTCTCTATCTCAGTATGTCTCTATCTCGCATTTGTCCAGCAATACCTATATCCCCTATCTCACTACCTCACTATGCCACTGTTCAGGGGCATAGCTATTGCTGGACAAATGCGTGATAGTGACATAATTACATTGAAAACCCATTTGTAGGTGTGATTTCTTTAACTTCTTCCTCTCTGGATTGGTGATTTATTTCATGTCTCTATTAGGGATGGCGGAGAATTCCGCCACGGATTTCAGTGAGGCTGAATGCACTGACATTCGGCCCCCCGAAATCCGTGGCGGAATGGCCTGCCACCCCCCCAGGACGAGACTTACCTGGGGCGGATGTTCCAGACAGCGGCGGCTCCAGCAGCAGCTGTGGTGGTGGCAGCTGGTCTTCTGACTGGCCGCTGCCGCCGCCATTTGCAGTCTGGTCTTTTTTTTTACATAGACGTGATAGGCTACGTAAAGACTTACGTAGCCTATCACGTCTGGGTTAAAAAAAAAAACACATACGCAAATGGCGGCTACGGCAGCCACCATTTGCGTTCCTTATTTTTAGCCGTCTTAGTCTACATAAATATTTATGTAGGCTAAAACGGCAAATCAAAAAGGAATGCAATTAGCGCCCACTACGCTATTTGCGTTCCCCTTTATTTTCGCCGTAATCGTCTACGTAAATATTTACGTAGACTAAGACGGCGAAAAATAAGGAACGCAAATGGCAGCCGCCGTAGCCGCCACCATTTGCGTACACGTTTTTTTTTTTACCCAGACGTGATAGGCTACGTAAATCTTTACGTAGCCTATCACGGTTGAATACAGGGACACAAACGGCGGTGACTACGGCAGCTGCCATTTGCGTCCCTGCTACCCAGCAGTCGGATGTCCAGCTGCTGGCGGAGCTGGCTGGTGGCTCTGCGGAATCTCTGCGGAGCGGAGCTGGCCGGGCAGGACTCCGGGGGGAGGGACGGAGTTCCTCCCCCCGTCGAGGATTCCGGGGGGAGGGATGGAGCGCCTCCCCCCCCACCGCGAAACAGATCCGCGAAACGGTAAGTAACTTTCGTACATCCCTAGTCTCTATACCCCGATCACACATTTGTTCTATCACGCAAGTTCTCGATAGCTCTATCACGCAACTGCGCTATCACGTGATAGGGCAAATGCGTGATAGAGCAAATGGGTGATAGAGGCATAGAGACATGAAAGAAATCACCCATCCAGAAAGGAATGTTGAAAAAATCACACCTACAAGGGGTTTTTTAATGTGATTAGGTCACTATCACACATTTGTCTAGGAACAGCTATGTCCCCTATGTCTCACTATGCCACTATTGCGCATTAGCGCTATCCCGCGATAGTGACGAAGTGAGATAGTGGTTTTAGAGGGGGAGAAATAAAAAACAATTGGGACTCCTCAGAAGTAACTCCCATTGCGGTCAATGAGGCTAAGCTTCCATCCATCACTTTACAGGAGTATCAGGTGAAAGAAAAAGGAGAGCCTGGATGGGGGGGGGTGGCGAGGCTTTCCTATTGGTTGAGCAGCCCTTGCCAGTCTGATGATGTTTACTTCAGTCCCCCCACCCCACCCAGAAGTATGTTCTGTGAAGCGACTTATACTGGGCTGGTGCACTTGCTCATGGAGTCCTGTGTGGACCAAAACACACCGAAACTGATTCCTTGAAAAACTCTGGGAAAGCCTCCCTTCGCTTCTCCTTCCATTGTCATGGAGACAGGGTCCAGGATCATGCTAAGTGTGTGTGGCTTAAGTGGGATGGGTGGGGGCTACTAGAACATGAGAAGCCATTCCAGCAAAACATTTCTTTTTTAGGAAGGTAAGGCTATTTTGTTTGTTTGTTTGTTTGTTTATTAAAACACTTTGTAAATTAATTTTTCTAGGTGATGTACAAAACATAATAACAACAACACAAAAACACAAATAAAATCCCAACAAAAACTGTCAAGCATATTAAACAAAAAAAATGCCAACAAAATTAAAATGACAATCAGATATAAAAGCTGCTAGTCCTCATGGCTATAGGTTGTCTTCAGTATCAGAGGCACTGGGCCTCTGAATACCAGTTGCTGGGGAACATGAACAGAAGGGTGTGATTGCACTCAGATCTTGCTTGGGGACCTTCCCAAAGCAGGGATGGCATCAAGGGTAGGCATGGTTGGGCACCTGCCATGGGCCCACACTTCAGCAGGGGCCCATTGACAAGAGCCCCCTGGAATAGCTCCTCTTCACCGTTGTAATCTGCTTGTTCACCTGCATCTCGCTCTGGCCAAGACCATGGTGGTGGTGCCTACTGCTTTCTGCCTGTCAAGCAAGCACATGGTAGCAGTGATGAGAAAGCTAGAACCAAAAGTGTACCAAATGCAGCTGGTTGGCTACTGATCCAGCAGGGCTCATCCTACGTCCTTCTGTACTTCTCCCACAGAAAAGAGTGAGCACTGAGAATACAAAAGTCGATAACCCAGCTTCAAACAAGTCATTTTATGAATGAATAATAAAGAAGTGGAACACTTTTGGTTCTAGCTATATTTTCCGTCAGGGGCTTCATGTATTTCATAAACCCACTGTTGGGATCAAACTGGAAATGGAGCAGAGGCTGTGTATGTGTGTGTGTGTATTAAAAGGTATTGTTTCATTGAAGCAGCCAGTCATTTAAAGAAGATGAACAAGAATGGATATTTCCTAACCTTGCATTCAGGAGATTTCAAACCACCACGACGTGTGATGCTTTGAAAAGGTTTTGTGAGATCGTGGCCATTTGTAGAAATATTTGTAAGTCTGATAAAGGACATTTTCCCAGCAAAGCTGCTGCTGTTGCTGCTGAAAGCAGCTCTTAACCAATTTAATTTGTACCGCACACTCTCTGTGTGGGTGGGTGTGATATACACAATCTAGTAATTGTGCCAAAACGTCAGTGATAAAACAAGTGGAGCAGATTTTCCAACAGATTTATTTCAAGGCAAGCTTTGCTTCAGGACTGATTTAGGGTGCAATCCTATGCATGTTTGGACAGAAAAAATGTCCTGCAACTCCCAGCAAGGAATTGTAGGACTTTTTTCTGTCCAAACATGCATAGGATTGCACCCTTTGTTAATTGCACATGTAACCCAGTCTTTCTCCAAGAAGCGCAGAGTCAGGGTAGTTTACACATGCGTCCTAGGTGGGTTTTCTAGCCAGGCCTTGTAGAAGGCCAAACCTGCGTAGCTTCATCTCTTTTATGTACCTTGAGTTTTGTCTGGACTAAAGATGTAATTAAAAAGGCATTTTCTATTTTCACATACTGCTTTGCATGACAGAGGGGATAGCCATTTTTTCCTTGTGTGTATTTTTGGGGGGTTCTCTCTGGGCAAACTAAACTGGCAGGATGATGCAAAATGTGGGTGGTGCTTATTTCATAGAAAGCAGTGGGTGGGATTTACAGTGCTGTATGAGCAGGCAGGATTGGGGGGGAGGGTTTCTGAAACCTTCCTAAATTTTCCCACCTGAAACTGCTCCTCCCTGGTCATTTGTTTTTAATGCCAGCAGGCCTCTGAGACCAAAGGCAAGTCCCATTGGGAGAAAATCCTGTGAGGAGAAGTGGCTGTGGGGGAACAGATGGGCAGGGGAAAGTTTCAGAACTTCCCTCTTGCCCCTGGTTTATAGGCAGTATTTATTTATTTATTTTTGTGTGTACGTATGTCTGTATTGGGGCCACGGTGGCTTAGTGGTTAAGACGCTGAACTGCAGACTGGAAGGTTGGCAGGACAGCAGTTCGAGACCTGAGTGCCGCGTGACGGAGTGAGCTCCCGTCTTCAGTCCCGGCTCCTGCCAACCTAGCAGTTTGAAAGCAAGAAATTGCAAGTAGATAAATAGGTACCGCTTCGGCGGAAAAGATAACAGCGTTCTGTGCACCTCGGTGTTCAGTCATGCCGGCCACATGACCACGGAAGCGTCTTCGGACAGCGCTGGCTCTTCAGCTTAGAAATGGAGATGAGCACCACACCCTAGAGTCGGACACGACTGGTTGGGGACACCTTTACCTTTTTATGTCTGTATTGCATTTCTATACCACCCCATAGCCAAATCTCTCTGGGCGGTTTACAGAAGTTAAAACATTAAATACAATATAAAAAGTTTAAAAGTAATTTACATAAAAGCACACAGACAATATACACAAACAACATATAACTAAAACAACTTTGACCTGTCAGTCATAACTAAAGACACATCCAGGGCCAATTAAAACTCATCATGTGCTGCCAAATGCCCGGGAAAAGAGATAGGTCTTAACCTGGAGCCGAAAAGATAATAAGGATGGTGCCAGGCGGACCTCATCAGGAATCTTGTTCCACAGATGGAGGGCCACCACTGAGAAGGCCCTGAGTGGATAGCAGGGATATGTGAGAATTTTGCCTTTGCTTGCAAACATGTGAGCATGCCCTGTTTGAAGCTCCAAGTGCAAGTGCGAGCATGTGTCTGCCAAAAATATTCACAAATTGTCGAACACACGCTCCTGATTCCCAGTTCACTTTGCACAAATTTCCTAATGTACGCAAATTTCCTCAGTAGATTGAATCAGCCCCACTTTTATCTTTGGAGGACATTTGCACAAATTTGGGGAGATTTGCGCAAATCTCCCATTTGGTGACTGCTTGATTTGCGCAAGATTCCTGCTTGTGCAAAATGAGTAGTGATCGCAAACACAAATGGGAATCAGGCATGAGATGAGTGGCGAGATGATGTTCAGAGAATCCTAGTGATCTTGAACATCGCTCATTCACTCATCCCTAGTTGATAATGACCCACTTCTGACACATGGGTCTTATGGAATCATAGAGTTTGAAGAGACCTTGGATGTTACCTAGTCCAGCCTTAATCAATGCAGGATCTATAATGCAAGATGCAACTGCAGCATCCCTGACAGGTGACCATCATGTCTAATTTGCTCCTCAGATACATGTGAATTAGGCTTCCATACCATTGAGTGAACTGTGAACATAGATGTAGTGTGGTGCTTCAGAGCCTGAATGGTGCACCAGAAGTCCCTAGTTTAAACAGGGCACAGACTTACTTAGGTGGCCCCGATATATCTTGGCCTCAGTCCTTCTGTCTGCAATCTCAAGGCAACCCTTGATTCTTACCAAGAACTGTGTGTATTCCATCTGTGCAAGCACAGTCACAGGCAGCCTATTTGGTCTTGGGTTCAGAAGCATCTTGAGGATTGCAGCTTTCATTTAAAAAGCCAGGTTTCTAGAACTTATGATTATAAAGATAGGCTTGAAAGTGTATGGGCAATGCCTGACAAAATATCAGAAGTGGCCTGGGGCTCAGAAAAGCTTCCAGTAGTCTGGAGTCAGGCATCAGTAAGCTCTTTGTGTTTGGCCATTATTAGCAGAAACCAAGTAAACCTGAGAAATCTACATAAACATTAGGTTAATTTGTACAATTTATATGCGTTGCAGAATTCCATGTACAATGTTTTGGGTGTTAAAACACCCACCTCTCTTTACCCAATGTTTCTTGCAAATGGCTGCTTATGCCCTGTTACATTCAAGAGAATATCCACCCCGGCTTTCGTGCGATGGAAGCTCAGAGGTCTAAGCAAAAGGCTCTCTTCCCAGAATCCCTTCTTGCAAAGCCATCAGCTGTGACCTCATTAGCAGTCCTGTCTCGGTTTCCCTTTAGTTTTCTTGGCAAACACGCATCAGATCCAGCCTGTCTTTTCATAAATGGCTTATCTGCACGACGTAATGGGTTGACTTCCCTGCCAGAGCCTGCAGGCTTGCAGCCAAGAGGAAAGCTGAGTGTCGTGTTTTGGATGATTTACTGCCAGATCTTGAATTCAGTGGAAACTCTGCCCGATTATGCCAGCAATGTATTAGGTCAGACACCCTTTGAAAAAGCTAGACGAAAAGCAGCCCATTAGATAGATCTGCCAATGGCCATGCTGGCTGAGAATGATGGGAATTGCAGTACAACACATCTGAAAGGCACCAGGTAAGGGAAGGCTGCATTAGGGGTTTGAACCTCTATGGCAATTTCACCACAGCAGTCTACAGGCAAGGAAGACAGGAGATTTAAAATGTAGTCAAACCTTCCTTAGTTAAATCTGCTTGCGATGAAACCATGTCTGTAAACATAAATCTTACCTGTAATTGTAGAGCTGTCTGGAAGTGTGAAAATGTGGAAAGGAGATCATTTGCTGGGTTCATGTCTAGGAAATGGACCGTTGCCTCCATGAAACACTGGCCAGCAGTTTCTGTCATTGCTTATTTCAGAGTTGCCAGTGAATTTTAGTAGGAGATATTTATTATAAGAATTTCTCCAGATGTTTTTATAACCCCCTGAAGAAGGCCTTAAAATACAAATAGGCTGAAACACGCTGGACTTCTTTACAAATAACATCTTTGTTTCAGCATCCTGAGATGTTTCTTTTCTATTCATGAATGGAAAAAAAGGCCTTCCCCAACCTCGCGGCCGCCAGCTCTTCTGAACTATAACTCCCATCAGCCAGCTAGCATGGTCAGGGACGATGGGAGTTGGCATCCAAATGGTGTCTTTTGTGCTAACTTTGGCCCTTTGACTGGTGTTAAGCCCCCACTGCCAATTCTGGAAGCAAACCGAGGCGTGAGCAGGCCATTTTGTGGTGTGGGACGTGGAGTCTTAGCTTACTACCCTCATGTCACAGTGGCTTTAAAGCTAAACTGTTGCCTGACTAGAATGCAAGCACTACAGTCTTGTAATCAAAGATCTGGCTTAGAGAGCAGAAAACCAGAAAAAATGGTGTGTGTTTGTGTGTGTGTGTGTGTGTAATGGAAAAAAAACTGTGAATGTTTTGGGGGAAAAAACAATTTTCCCAGGTTTTTCTAGGGATTTTGTTTTGGAAATTTGGAAATATCCTTCCCCCACTGAATTTTTCTATCCTCCCCCCCCCCCCAATTTTCCTCCCTCAGCCTTCACATCTCTAAGTCTGGCTCATGGGTTCAACATCTGACATCCAATCCACTAGGGAGACTCTGCCAGAGTATTTCCCCTGTTTTGATACCATGCATGACCCATTCCCTTTCCCACTTGCAGGGTGGCCCACACATGAAGGTCACATCCCCTGTACCTTTAAGTGGCTGTTTGGAAGAGAACATTTCACCATAGTGTGGCTTGTCTTGCTCCTGTCTGAGAAGCTGCATCTGCCAAAATATATGAAAGGTATAGGAGTTTTTACTTCCTTTGCGCAGGCTTGTTTTGCAATGCTAGCAGCACTTAAGGAGAAGTGAGACACTGTCGGGATGTCCAACCCGCTGGAACACATGAAGCACATTGGCGTGAGGGCTGATGTGCTGCCTAAGAACTGGAGACTGTGCCCAGCATGTCTCCATTGCAGTCCTGCTTTCTACTGCTAAATAACTGTTGCGTTTTTTTCACCCCACTGTTGGCCTCTGTTCATTTGGCACAGGAGTCGGTTGTTAAATATAGCCTGTGATCAGCCAGCATTTCAGAAATGCAAGATCTTTATTGGAGGCAGATTTCCAGTTGCCTTCACTTGAGTAGAACATACACACTGAAACAACTTGGTGGCAGAGCTGTGGGAAAGCACATAAAGAGTTGAATCAGCATGTCATGTAATGCGGTTCCTGTTCCGGTTCAGCCATGATGGATTTTTCTCCACTTTGTATCACCTGCATTTCAGTGTCACCTTCTGCTTGTTATTAGCAAGTTGTTCCGAAACCGGCTTGGGATGGAGCATAGTGAAGAAGGGTTGTATCAGTCAGTCCAGCAAGGATATGTTCCGCTAATAGTTATGGGACTTATCCACACATAACTATGCAGGATTGAAGTCTTGGGGGTTCATCACACAGAGCTTTTATCCTGCTGTTGAGATGGCTCTCTTGGAAGTTTGTGGGCTCTTTAGATGATGCCGTTACCCTCCAGGGCGTCTCCTGCCATTTCCCCCAGCCTATCCCGTGTTTTCCCCAAATGCAAAAAATTTATTTTTCCCAGCCCATGGAACAGGAGCGCCATGACCTCCATGTGAAATTCTCCCATAGCGGAAGAAACTGCTGTGTCTGCCTGCTGTGGGCGTTTGTTTTCAGTCATTGGGGGCATGGTCAGGATGAGATTTGACAGGAGCAAGGGCAAGAATCACCTGCCAATTGCATCTCCTGCCTCTGCATTTCTCAGTTGGAGGGAGAAGAGGGTAAAATGCCTCCCTGCAACGAAGGTAGACACATCTGATCCCCCACCCAACCAAGCTCAGAAGCAACATCCTCTGTTGTTTCAGAGCACCCTATTAAGTTCAGTGGGGCTTACTCCCAAGTAAGTGTGCCGAGGGTTGCAGACTTACAGGGTGATCTTATGTCTACTCGGAAGTAAGTCCCATTGAGTTCAATGCAGCTTACTCCCAAGTAAGTGTGCCAAGGGTTGCAGCCTTACAGCACAATCTTACATTTTATGTCTACTCAGAAGTAAGTCAGAGGTTTCCTGGGGGCTGCGAGAAAACAGTACAGCAGAAGTGAAGCTACAAAAACACTTGCGCACATGCCAGGGAGGGAGGACAGCACTCCCTCAGTTCAAACCACGTCGCTGCTGTGTAAAGGAGCCCTTCCTAATCCTGCAAAGAAACCGAAAGCAGGAAGCTCTAGAAAGGATGTGGATTTTTGTGGGGGGCGGGGTTGCTTAATGAACACCCTTAATGAGAAAGGTGAAACCTGTGTCTTGTTTCCATACATTCAAAGCAGCTCAGTGCTCTCAGGAGCTGGAAGACATGCCCTTGGCACATACCCCACATGCATACACAAATCTCAGATCGCAGCACTTTGCAATTTTAAAAATAAAAACAAACGTTAAGTAGCATGATTCATTTTCTACCAGAATCTGCAAAAAATGCCTCCGTTTCAATTATTTAATGTATCTCTTGTATAATTCAAAGGAACACCTCTGTGCAGCCTGAATAAAGAGAGAATGCCAGCGCCTCCTAAGTAGGTTGGCCATGTGTCCTCCTCCTTAACAGAGGACAGACCTCTCTCTGAAGGTGTGTCAAAGGGTCTTCACCAGGTTGGTCATAGACATAGAATCATAGGGTTGGAATTGGCCTACAAGACCATCAAGGCCAACCCCCTGCTCAGTGCAGGAAGCCTGATTCCCAGGAGGTCTCCCATCCAAGTACTAACCAGGGCTGATCCTGCTTAGCTTCTGAGATCAGCCGAGATCGGGCACATCCAGCCCTTTGCTCGTACCTGCCAAGGCCTCATGCAGCTCTTGCCATCACTACCCATCCACCCACCCATTCATTCGCTCTCCCATCCTCTTCTTTTGGATCCAATCCCCACGACTACCCAGAGAGAGAGGACGGGTGAGTCCACGGCTGGTGTAAAGGGTAGGCATCTTTGGGCATCTGCCAAGGGCTCATACCCCAGGGGCCCACTGACCAGAGCGCTCTGGAGTTGCTCGTTCTCTTCCCCATTGCAACCTGCTCATTCACCTGCCTCTCGCTCAGGCCCAGACAATGGTGCTGGTGAGAAGGATGAGCAGGAGATGCCCCTGCCCGCTTGTTCCCTGGCTCTCTGCTTGTTGAGCAAGCAAGTGGTAGCAATGATGAGAAAGAAGATGAGAAGCAATAGCAGCTGGTGACAATGGAGGTGAGAAGGCAGACTCTCTGAGGGAGGAGAGCCATTGAGGGTGTCTTGCCCAAAGGCCCTCCAAAACCTGGATCCAGCAGTGGGTGGGTGAAGAAGTGAGTGAGCAAGCGGTGCCAGTTTTATAGCTGCTGCCTCCCCCCTCTTCTTCCTTCTTACTGTAGCGGCGTGTTCCTTTGCCTACGCTAGTTGGCCAGCCTCCTGTTCAGCTAGGTAACTTTCAGCCCTTCGACTCTCACACTGCTATGTGTGGACTGCAGTGTTGTACAATTCGCAAAGACATCCCAGCAATATTAACTTGTGGGCAGACTTTTTAGGCTTGGTGTTATTAGTCGGCCTAGATCAGCCTTTCCCAAGCTGGGACCTCTATCAAGCTATTTTGACACTTGAGGCAGAAAATCCCACAAGCCCCTCTCCCGGGCAACAATGACAACAACAACAACAACAAGCAATTTGCTGCCTTTCATGACACCCCAAATCAGCTCCCCGAGGCTGCTGCTTTACTCTGCCTAGTCTCCCTGCCCACCCATCCCTTCGAATCTGCATAGCTCTGCTCTGAAGTCTATTTCTTTGTCATGTTTGAGTCTGACAAAAGATTGGGTGTGGGCTTTTATATAGGCAAATGGTTTCATTATTGTATGATCATAGTCAAGGAGTTGGTGTGGCGAGCAGAGAAAGCCAAGAGGTGATGTGTCTTTTTAGTGAGGAAAAGTCTTGAGTTTCTCAAAAGGTTATCATTTATATTTTCCATTTGTTTTTTCAGGCATGTTAGGAAGAAATGATTTAAATAAAAGGAATTACATTATCAAATTAATCCCTTATGTTTCCTTTTCCTTGCAGGAGGAAGGGCTATGAGGAGAAGATGGATGCTATAAAGACCAAATGATGCAAATGTCCAAAAACAAAGGAAGTAGAGAAGTGGGAAGAGTTTGAGTATGGAAATTTGTGGCATTGAGCTCAGTTGACAAGGAACAACATTTGTTCGAAAAACACCTCTGCCCCTTAACACATCTTCTGATGATGGAATGGCAAACTGGCCCTGTGTTTAACAACGTGTGGCAGAAAATTCACCAAAGGCTCATGGAACTATTGGCCTCACACAGAAAAATGCTAAGTGAACAATGACTAAGCCCATATCTGATATAAATGTTGACTTCCAACATCTGTGGCAAAAGGTCCATGCCTTGGGAACAAACATAGTTTTAAGTGCTCTTGGGTTTACACATTGATGTTTCATACTCTTAGAAGCAAAAGAAATAAGGATGATTTTAAAAACTCTATGAGCCTATTAGTCTATCAGCATATTGCAGCAAAAACCTTCACTAGATCATTTTACTAAAGTACGGTCCATCTGTGATTTTTTTATTTGTCTCCCCTATGCCCTTGCCCAAACGAATGAGTCAATGTTTTAAGTTTGCAAGCTTGTTTAGGAAAGTATTTTTGAATCAACTCTATGTGCTTGTATCTCTTTTCACACCTTTGAGCATTTGAGTCTTCTCCTTTGGAACTATGGGCTCCAAGCAAGGAAACCAACAGTTTTTCGTTCATGAACACGTTGGGCTGTTTTATTTCAAGCCACATTGGTGATTTGGAGGTTCCTCTGTTGGATTTTTATTAGAGGGACAAAGAGGGAGTTGAGCTCACCATGGCGGAGAAGTGTGAGTACATTGCGAGCATATACGGTTATGACCTGGGCTGCCGTTTCATCAACTTTAGGCCCTTGGGCTTTGGTGTGAATGGGCTTGTCTTGTCGGCAGTTGACAGCAAAAGCTGCCGCAAGGTGGCTGTGAAGAAGATCACCATCAGTGATGCACAGAGCATGAAACATGCCTTCCGGGAGATTAAGATAATCCGCCGGCTGGACCATGACAACATTGTGAAAGTCTACGAGGTATTGGGGCCTAAAGGAGCAGATCTTCAAGGGAACCTCTTCAAATTTAACATGGTGTATGTCATCCAGGAATATATGGAGACCGACTTGGCCCGTCTGTTGGAGCAGGGACCACTCTCCGAGGAACATGCCAAACTTTTCATGTACCAGCTGCTCAGAGGCTTGAAATACATCCATTCAGCCAATGTGTTGCATAGGGACCTAAAGCCTGCCAACATCTTCATTAACACAGAGGATTTGGTCTTGAAGATTGGTGACTTTGGACTAGCAAGGGTTGTGGACCAACATTACTCGCACAAGGTATGTCCCTACATTTGTTTTCCTACCTCATTCATATTGGTTTCCATAGACTGGGGCATCTCAAGTCAGATTTCCCACCTCAAATCACTCTTAGGCTTTGTGAGATTAGTTCAAACCAATGATCCAAACACAAAGGCACTGTGTTACATATATTACGGGCACATTTAGAGAGCAATCCTGTACATGTCTACTCAGAGCAAAGTCCCATTGAGTTCATTTGAGCTCATGCCTTGGTAAATAGGCATAGCAGGGGTGCAGAGCCTCAGACCTGGAGAACAATTCTGTCCCTGAAGACTAGCGGGTGCCATTTGTGTCCCTGTTCTTTTCAGTAGTAGGCTACATAAAGATTTACGTAGCCTATTACTTGAAGAACATGCATGCAAATGGCGTCGGCTATGCTGGACGCCATTTGCATCCGCAGTCCGGGCGCAGCGGGTGGACAGCAGCGGACGGACCCGGACCAGCTGCCACCAGGTAGGTTCCATCCCGGGGGGATTTTGGGGGGTGGCAGAGAGGTAGTAATAATAATAATAGAAATAAAGTACAGAATAAATGTAATGCGCTTACATTTAACCATCCCCCCCAGTCCGTGGAAAAATTTTCTTCCACGAAACTGGTCCCTGGTGCCAAAAAGGTTGGGGACCGCTGGCATACAATACGCCATTTACGGCTGTATTCTTCCCGCAATAGGCTAATGGCAGCCGCTGTTAGCGTATCACGTCTTATAGGGAGCCAGAGACCTGCTTCACCAACTCTGGTGGACAAGGCTGGGCTCTGGGGGATTCTGTGTGGCCCTGAGCAGCCTGAATTGCCCCTCCATGGACCCGCACCCCCAGGCCAGACAGTGGGGGGGTTCATACATCCCTAACCACTGGTTCAAAAGCTACATTTGGAGCAAAATGTAGTTGCCCAGATGATGGTGGAGGCTGGAAAGTCAGAAAACATAACTCTGATTTTTCACCAACTACATTGGCTACTGGTAAGTCTCTGGACCGAATTGAAAATGCTGGTCTTAAATTTTAAAGCCCTGAACAGCTTGAGGACCAGGTTATCTGAAGTACCTCTCAATCCATACAGGCCTGTCCATACACAAAGGTCTTCCTCTGGGATTCTTCTTGAGTGCCTGCCAATAAGATCTGTAATGTTGGTGTGCACATGAGACACGACTTTCTTGGTGGTGGCCCCAACACTGTGGATAGGGATGGTGCGGGCACCCAGTTGGGTCATGGAGTCCAACGGACTCCCCCCTGCCCGTGCCACTGAGCCATGCTCACCGAGCCCCTGCCCCCACTCGCTCCCTGCCACAAATACACTGAGCCGCCCGTACTCACCTGGGAGCTGTCGGCGAGCATCGTGAGCACCATTTTATGAAAAAATGGTGCTTGCAAAAGATGCGCATATCTATTTTTTCCCATAAAATGGTGCTCGCCGACGTCTCCCAGGTGAGTATCGACAGCTTAGTTAGCGCGGGGGGTGGGGGTGAGCGTGAGTCCAGCAGCATGTGAGTGGAGACAGGGGCTGTGTGGGCGCCTAGCAAGATCAGGGGTGGGGGGTGTCCATCCCTAACTGTGAAATTCCCAAATGGACTTACACCAATCCCCCTTCTGTACTTGCATTGAGATAGACGTTGGACCTTCCTTTTCAGTGCTGCTCTTAATTGAGACCATGAGTCACTTGCTTGTGCAGACCACCTTTATCAAGTACTGCGTACGTTTCTGTTTTACACATACTGCTTTCTACTGTACCTTGTCACACTCCTGTTGTACATCGCTCTGTGAGGGCATAGCTCTAAAAATACTTTTAAATAAATAAATGAAGTAAAAACTTGGTTGTCAGTTCTCTAGAATTAGGGTTTTCTTCTGAGTAAGCACGTATAGAATTGGACTGCAGGAAGTGGTTCATAAGCATGTTTCCTGAGATCCACAGAATTCAATGGGACTTGCTCCCATGTAAGTGTGCATAGGATTGCAGTCTGTTTTGCTGGATTGCAACAAAGACATTTACACCTGATCCTGTGCCCCTTTCCTCAAGAACAGCATATCATAGCATTCGCCTAACTTAGCAGTAAGAAGGAGAGAGAATTGGGACTGTTTTACCTGCAGCATGGAAAATTCCACTGCGAAAGCCTCTGCAGAAAAAATGCCCTGTAACGGAAAACTTTGACCACCCAACCCCATCAAATAGAGCTGTGTCCTAAGCATGGGTTCAGCTCACATGCGTGATTTCCCCAGATAAAAGGAACAGATGGACAGAAGGAGGAATTTAAAGTATGTTCAGAAATTTTGCTGTGGCATTTCTCCCCCCGCCCCCCGGCCGCAAGTAGTTTATTTGGGATTTTTGTCTAACATGAATAATAAGAGAGATCCCCCACCCCGGCCCCTAATTCTTGGAGATACCAGTCTCCTGCTTATGGAAAGTTAGTCAGAAAACCATGTAAAACCCAGCATTCTTAAAGGGGCAGTGTTTATTTTTGGGTAACTGCGCTCCAGCATTTGAAGCATCAGAAAACGAGGCAGTGTTTTTCTGCTGGCTGCTGACTTTCCCATATGGGTTGAGTGTGGTTTGAGTGTGGGTTGCTGTTGAACTGTGAGGTGTTGTGTTGTCTGAACCCAGCTGTGCTAACAAACCATAGTTTGTTAATCACAAACAACCCACCTATTAGAGAGAGGGTCATAACAGGCCACCAATGATGTCCTTCTAAACCACTCACAGGCTGGGTTCATACAACATGACAAGCCAGAGTATGGGTTGAGTGTGGGTTGTTGTTGAACTGTGGGTTGTTGTGCTGTGTGAATCCAGCTGCGCTAACAAACCATGGTTTGTTAATCACAACCCGCAGTTCACAACCCAACAGCAAATCATGGGTTGTCTTGGTGGGTTGTTCTTGGTTAACAGCACAGCTGGGTTCACACAGCACAACAACCCACCCTCAACCTGTACTCTGGCTTGTCGTGTTGTGTGAACCCAGCCTGTGGGTGGTTTAGGAGGATATTGTTGGTGTCCTGTTATCTCCCTCTCTCTAATAGCAAACCCAGGTACGGAGTTTCAACAGCTATGTAGCCAAAATGGCAACACTGATAAGCAAGAGGGGGAGGTCTCAGCATACTGGGGGCAAGCTGAAGGTTTGAAGTAGAAAAATATTTAAGGGGGGAAAGCCTAAGATGCAATAACTCCTCCCCAAACATCTCCATTGACCATTCATTCAACATGTTCAGTAACCACAGAATGCTGAGTATGTATTGGGGAATAAAAATGGAAAACCGGGGTGGAGGATGAATGGAATGGAGTGTTCTGGACAAGGTCATGAGTGGCACCTGGAACCCTGAACAGGAGCACTCCAGATCCGAACATTTTGTCGCAGGTCCCACTTTTCCCTCCTCTAATGGCAGTAATGGATTAATACCTCAGTCCACAAATCCTTACATGCAGCAGCAACGTGCATGTAACTGTGCAAGAGACTCTCTCCATGCAGCCCTGTGGAACAAATCATTGGGGGACAAGGCAGAACCTTTTCAAAATGTCTGCACAGTGCTGCCATAACTTCTATATCGGGGGTGCAGAACCTCTTTCAGCCTGAGGGCTGCATTCCATTTCAGAGAAGCTCTCGGGGACCGCATTCCAGGTGAGCGGGGCTGAAGGCAAAAGGGGTGGGGCCAAACATTTAAAAAACACCAGCATATTTTAGCTTAAAGCTCTTACTGCCACCTTAGGAGAGGCATTTCAACCTTTCAGAATGGGGAAGAATTGCGCAAAAGCTGGTAAACCACCCGAACGATCCGTGGTTGTGGGAAAGGGGACGGGGACAGGGAAAGGCTGTGTGGCCTTCTTGGGAACCCCAGAGGGCCTGATTAGGATCTCTGGAGGGCCAGCAGTTTTGCATCCCTGGTCTCTGACATTGTCCTTCAGCATCAGCAGTGGACCATTCCTAGACTGTAGGTGTCTGGCCTGTAATCCACCATTTGAGAACTTGGGAGCTGAGCCTACAACTTGTGCAAATGGAGGCTTTTGAAGAGAGATTTGAAAGATGTCAGATGTAATTCGCTACCACAGGATATAGTGATGGCCACCAATTTGGATGGCTTTGAAAGGGGGTTGGACAAATTCCCGGAGTAAAAGGCTATCAATGGCTACTAGTCCTGATGGCTGTATTCATTTATTATTATTATTATTCATTTCATTTCTATACCGCCCAATAGCCGAAGCCCTCTGGGCGGTTCACAAAAATTAAAACCACAGCGTGCAGCATAAAACAATATAAAATACGAAGCTTAAAACCACAGAGTAACAGTACAACCAGAATAAAACCTAGCAACAATGCTGAAATTTAAAATACAGATTTAAAACACCAGAGCTAAAGGACTAGGAAGCTAAAATGCTAAAATACTGGGAGAATAAAAAGGTCTTCACCTGGTGCCGAAAGGAGCACAAGAAGAAATAGGATCCCTGCCTGGCACCAAAATTAGAAGAAAGTGGACACTGGCTAAGCCTGCCAGGGAAGAACATTTCAAGGCTCTCTCCCTGGTTGCTCCCCACTTTTCTTCTGATGGGGAGGGTACCCAGAGAAGCAGCTTCTTTAATGTAAGGAATAGTTTTGGGGTGAGCAGGGGGGGGGCTGTGGATTACATGGGCCCCCCTTGGCCTTGTTTGCAGCCCTCACCACTGCCCATGCTGTCAAATCTGCCAATGAAATTCTACTGTGTGGTGGTGAAAAAATGGGAACAGGATGATTTAAAGAGAAATCACTTTTTTTTGCTGCTGCTATGCTGGCAAATTTCTGTAGCAACTTTGGCAGCGAGGTGGTGGTGTCAATTCCTGTGGTGGCGGGGAGGTTGGTTCTGGGGGCAGGGAATTGGCCCCCAGACCAATTTGCCCACCCTTGGACTAGATGCATGAAAATGATGTAGAAAACAAGGAGAAAGCAGTGACGGATCTTACGGTGTACTCACACCACCAGATGCCCTTCCAGGAGTAGTAGGGACACACCACCCTTCCAGTGGAGGCTGGGGTCTCCGACTTCAGTGGGGCTATACATCCACCCTGGGCCTCAGTCAGAACCAGCCAAAACCCCAAATGTGCTATGTGCTACCTGCAGTACCAGAGGCAGTGAGCCTCTGATCACCAGTTGCTGGGGAACATGGGTGGGAGGGTGCTCTTGTGCTCATGCCCTGCTTGTGGGTTCCTGGTTGACAGCTGGTCCCCCACAGTGTGAACAGAATGCTGGACTAGATGGGTCCTTGGTCTGATCCAGCAGGGCTCTTCTTATGTCCTTATGTCATTCTTCCCTCTTACCTATCCAAACGAAACTTTGAGCACGAATGTTCAGTTCAATTCTATGCAGACTTGCAGAGTGATGTGTGTGAAATGTACAACTGATTTGCTGAGTTGTTTGCATAACCATATGCAGAACTGTAGGTGTTAATCCTAGGTAAAAGTGCTGCAACTTTGTGCCATTTTGACTCTGGCAAACAGGCTTTTTAAGGTCTTTGTATTGTTTGGCCAGAGGCAACAGAAGGACTAAAGAAATGTGTTTACACTGTGCCGGGAAGTGATGTCTCTCTCAAACTCCTTTCAACTCTCACAAACTTTTATCTGTCTCCAGCAAAAGGGAGAGTCTTCTGGTGCTTCTGTTTTGATCCAATTGCACAGGGTCTTAAGGTTAAGGGCTAAGTGACATTTAAAGCCTTCCACTCCTCTTGGTGTTTTTTTTTAAAGGTGATATGCTGTAGAATCAGATAAAGGATACCTATTTGGCATTGCATGATGCTGCCCTGCAGGTGAATGGAGGGGGAGTTAATTCCACTTGAGCAGCTGAGGGTAATTTGTCTTGAACTGCACTACAAAAACCCAAATAATCTGTCTCTTTTGTAACTGGCTTAAGATGAATTGAAACCAGAGGAGTCTAAATCTACACCATCCAGGCGGGGATCAAGACCGACAAAAGGTCAAGATCACCTTCTTTGTCCTAGCCTACCAGACGGGATTAAGGGAGGAGATGTTAACAGAACAGGGCAACCACTAAGGGTGACAATTGCCAGCTGCTTTTGTTTTGTGAATCTTGCTAGCTGGGCAGGGCTGAGGAGCAGACCCATGAACATGCCAAGACTAGGGCTACAGTTGGAAGTTAATGTGAGAGCAATCTTCACAGCTCGGCCACGGTGCCTCCTTGGGCCAGCAGTCTGTGGAGTATGTGTTGGGAATATTGCAACCTCATCTGCAAGTTACTGGAAGGGGACAGTGTTGAAGTTAATTCATGGGAATTTTGCCCTAGGATCTCTATAACCTACACTGTGGTTTGCTGTGATTTCATAGAATCATAGAATAGTGGGGTTGGAAGGGTCCTACAAGGCCATCGAGTCCAGCCCCCTGCTCAATGCAGGAATCCAAGTCAGAGCATCCCTGACAGATGGCTGTCCAGCCTCGTCTTGAATGCCTCCAGTGTGGGAGAGCCCACCACCTCCCTGGGTCATTGGTTCCATTGTCATATTGCTCTAACTGTCAGGAAGTTTTTCCTGATGTTCAGCCAGAATCTGGCTTCCTGGAACTTCAGCCCATTATTCCGTGTCCTGCACTCTGGGATGATCAAGAAGAGATCCTGGCCTTCCTCTCTGTGACAACCTTTCAAGTACTTGAAGAGCGCTGTCATATCTCCCCTCAGTCTTCTCTTCTCAAGGGTAAACATGCCCAGTTCTTTCAGTCTCTCTTCATAGGGCTTTGTTTCCAGTCCCCTGATCATCTTCGTTTTACTCCTCCCTTTCTTTCTTTCCCTTTCTCCACTCCTCTCTCTCTCTCTCTCTCTCTGACTTTCACCATTGCTGGGAGCACTTCTGTTTGCTCTCTTGCGCCTGCCTGTGTAATGGAACACACAACGGACTGAACAAACCCTTTCTGAAACTCTACCTTGTTCCTGCATTTTATATGCAAGATTATTTATGAGTAAAATCATTTTACCTTTTCTTCATCCAAAAAGGGTGTGGTCTCCCTTTATTGTGCTAAAATAGCCTGTGTGCATGTGGGATTGGTAAATGCTAATTCTGTTCTGCCTTTTTTGTTTTGTTTTTTCTGCAAACTGCCTTTCTAACAGGAGGCATCAACAATACTAAATAATCCCATCAGTATGGCTTTAAAGGAACCACATATATCAAAGGTGCAGAAACTCTTTCAGCTCAAGGGCTGAATTTCATTTCAGAGAAGCTTTTAGTGGGCAGGGGCTAAAATACCAGCATATTTTAGCTTAATGTTCTTACTGCCAGGAACTAAGTTTTAGAAGAGATATTTCAACCTTTTAGAATGGGGGCCGGGGGGGAAACTGCACAAAAGCTGGGAAGCCACCAAATGATTGCAGCGTGATTGTGGGAACAGGGAAGAACCATCTGGGGCAGCCTTGGAAGGCCAGATTTGGCCTGTGAGCCTGAGGTCCTGCACCCCTGACACACATTATGACATCAGAAGTCTCCCTTGAGGCAATGTGTGAAACGAAATCAGACCATCGTTCTGTGTATTTAGGCTGGTGTTGTCTTCTCCAGTTGGTGGTGGCTCGCCAAAATCTTGGGCAGAGAGAGATTGAGAGAGAGAGGCCTTTTTCCAGTCCTTCTCCTAGAGATCCTTTTAGTTTGATATGCTGGGAATGGAACCTGGGACTTGTTCAGGATTCCTGTCACTGAGCTGTGGCCCCTCGCATTGGTTATAGAAACTAAGGCCAAGCTTGTACCTGATGATGGAGGCACCGGCTACGTTATTTAAAGAAGGCGAGTGGCAGGAGCCCAGTGGTATGGCATATGCTTCCCATGCTCTGGGTTCCACATTCAGTTCCTAGCATCTCCATACATGGCTGGGATGGACTCATGTCTCAAAACCTGGAGAGCGGCTGCCGGTCAGTATAGGCCAATGTTCCCCAACCTGGTGCCCTCCAGATGTGTTGGACTGCAACTCCCAGAATCCCCCAGCCTCCAACACATCCGGAGGGCACCAGGTTGGGGAAGGCTTTTGTAGGCAATATTGAGCTCAGTCAACCAGTGGACTGACTTCTGAGACAAGGTTGGGGGAAAAAAAACCCAGCCTGGGACACTTCCCCCCCCCCGGTTGGTTAGCAATGATGAGGTGCACAAGGAATATGAAAGATGCCATTGCAGAGTCGTAACCCTGGGGGAGCAAATCTTTAAGCTCTCGCACCAAACCTATTGAGAGAGTGCGACATCTCAGTGTTTGGCATAGCTCCAACCACTGGCTTATGAGCAGGACCCTAGCTCAAGGGCAGACCAGCTGCTACGCATGCACGAAGGTCTCAGGTTCAGTCCCCGGCGGCAGCTCCATTTAGGTAGCAGGTGATGGAAAGGCCCAAGATCCTGAGTTTCTGCTGCCAGTCAGAGGAGACACTACAGAGCTAGGTGGACTGATGGCCAGTTTCATCTGTTCGCATGCATGTCTGTGGGCCAGAGGGAGGTGCACGTTGGGAATATTGCAACCTCGTCTGCAAGTTACTGGAAGGGGGCAGTGTTGCAGTTAGTTTATGGGAATTTTGACCACAGCTAGCCCTAGGATCTCTATAGCCTACAATGTGGTTTCCTGTGATGTCTTCCTTTTGCTCCTCCCCTTCCTCTCCCCACCCCCTGGACTTCCTTCATTGCTGGGAGCACTTGTGTTTTCTCTCTTGCTCCTGCCTGTGTAATGGAACACAAAATAGGCTGAACAAACTCTTTTTTGAAACGCTATGCTGTACCTGCATTTTTATGCAAGAACATTTGTGAGTAAAGCTGTTTTATTTCCTTCACTGAAGAAGGGTGTGGTCTCCTTTATTCTAAGTACTGTGTGCATGTGGGACTGGTAAATGCTCATTCTGTTTTGTCTTTTCTCTGCTAATTGCTTTTCTAACAGGAGGCATCATTACCACATCATACTATCAGCGAGAGGCTTTGATCTCCCAGAAGACAATGCTATCACTGCTATTGGGTGAAGCAATGTTTGGTATTTCTGGCAGCAGCCATTCTGCTGGCTCCTGTATTGAGAACCTCCCTAGAACGTACTAGCCCACGTTACTGCACTTCCCCGCTTTCACAGCAGTTCTAGCTGGAACCACTCTATGAAATTCAGCTTCTTTTTCAACATTTCGTGGGCGTTCCTACCTACTAGGTCCAGAGCCTTATAAAAGCTCTCTGTGCCTTTAAGAGTTGCACAAGCAATGAGAATGACAACAGTTCTGGATTGTCCCCATGCTAGTGCTGGGGAAAGGCCCACCTGGTGCAATGTTCGCTTCTCTGCAACTTGTGAAGGTACACAAGCCCCCTCAGATACGGATGCAGCAAGCTGTCTGGTGTGCGGCCAGGGCTGGGACTTGGGCAGCCGCAGTCTGAGGTGAGCCAGGAGCCGGTAACCAGGAGGCATGGGAGAAACCAGTAGTCAGGACCAAAGAGAGAAATGGAGCCCAAGGACAAACCAGGAGGGAGGAGCAAGCCAGAACCAAAGCATAACCAAGGATACAGGGACACATCAGGAAGATCTTTGCTCAAGTAATGCTGAAATGGAATAGGGAGCCCTCTTATATTCCTCCTTCTTTAGGAGGATCCAATGGCCAGTCTGGGTGGGTGGAGTCAGTCCAGGGCCTGAAGGCATTTCAGGGGGAAGCTGCCACCTGTACTTTGGTGCTTGGACACAGAGGGCAACTGCAGGCAGCTCCTGATACTGTCTTCCAATGGTTCCTTGTATCCAACCCTTGCCTCTTTCTGTGGTGCAAACTGCACAATACCTTGTTCTTCTCAGCCTTCCCCAACCTGGCGCCCCTCCAGATAGATGGGACTATGGCTCCCAGCATCCCCAGCCAGCATGCTGGGAGTTGTAGTCTAACACATCTGGAAGGGCTCCAGGTTGGGGCGAGGCTGTTCTTATAAAGCAGGGGTGGGCAATTTGTGGCCGACCAGATGTTGTTGGACTACAGCTCCCATCATTTCTCATTCTTGGCGACGCTGGCTAGGGAGATGGGAGTTGCAGTCCAGCAACACCTTGAGGGCCTCCAAGATGTCCATTCCCTGTTATAAAGCAATGCTGGGGGCACCTCTTCTGTTCACAAACCTATGTTTACAGCTAGGCGTAGTAATTTTTATTTAAGGTAACTGAAGCTCATCCCGTATTTGGGCAAAAATGCAGCACTTGGGGGAAGCTGCGGCTGCGTTTCTGCTTCAGGCACACTTAATTCAGCCTGGCAGTATCTTGGCAGGTAAGCTGTCCCGGTGGGTAGCAATCCTAGATCCTGATCTCTGCTGTAATGGTATAATTTTATCTTCTGATCTATCAAATTATTGCTGAATTCCAATGGATTTTTCACAAGAATCTGCAGAAAGAAAGAGTAGCCAAGAAGGCATATGTATACATGAATGACACTAGTATATTTTGAGCCTCTCTCACACTTTTTGTGTCATGGTCAGATTCTGTTCATATAGGAAATAATTCAGAACGGGAAGAAAAATCAAATGTAGCTGTTGCATTTGCAATAGGAGCCATTTTAAAACAGTGATTTTGATCAGAGAACCTAGTTAATGGCTTGACAAGAAATGAAACAACTTTTGTTGCCTTTATTTGATTTTCCGTTGTTCTTTTTCTGACAAGACACAGTTTCAGCCTTCACGGAACAGTATCAGGCATGGAGTGAGTTGTGAAAGTAAAAAAGACATGTAGGGGGTTGCCAGCCAGTTATCCCTGCAGGGTTCCTGTGCTTTGATGGTTACATGAAAAGCAGTTGGTACCAGGTGCAGTGTCCTTCAGGGCTCCCTTTCCCTGCTGGGGACATTCTCATAGCATTATAGAGTTGGAAGGGACTGCAAAGGTCATCTAGTCCAACCCCCTGCCGATGCAAAAAATCCACTACTACAGCAACCCTGATAGGTTGCCACCCAACCTCTGCTTAAAAACCTCTAATGAAGGAGTGACCATCACCTTCTGAAGCATTCTGTTCCCTGTCAAGCAGCTTGTTCCATCAGAAAGTTCTTCCTAGAGTGTGTAGTTTTGTTTGTGTGTGCATTTTCCTTTTATGGGTAAAGAAACATAAATCATAGAATAGTAGGGTTGGAAGGGGCTTATAAGACCATCGAGTCCAACCCCCTGCTCAGTGCAGGAATTGAAGTCAAAGCATCCCTGACAGACGGCTGTCCAGCTTCATCTTGAATGCCTCCAGTGGTCTGTGGAGTCATTTTAAATGAACTATCCATCTATCCATCTTCCAAACATTTCATTGAAATCCCTTCTTGTGATTGGTACCCATGGGTTTGTGTCCCATCTCAGTTGCAACAGAAAGCAAATGTCTTCCATCACACCATTGCCTGTTCCGTAACTCTGTCACAGAGCTTGCAAAGGTGCAGGAACCTGCTTGGAAGAACCTCACAGGGGAACAGCTGGCACTGCTGCCATTCATGCAGTGGCTCTTCATCCCTTGTGGTCTGCATAGGATTGGGCCGTGGAGGCTGGTGGCTCCGATGTCAGTGGGGCAGTGAATCTGCTCCAGGTTTCAGTCAGAACCAGTCAGCATTCTAAAGGAGCTATCCAAGGTGCGAAGGAGCTACCCAAGGTGTAATGCACGCACACATTAAAAACATAACATACAGAGTAACAGTAAAACAATTATAATAAAACAAGTCAGATAAAAACAGGATAAAACCAGCAGCAGAAAATGGTAAAATGAAAAATTAAACCAGCAACAGGGGTAAAACAGTACCCCTGTTTTAAACAGATCTAAAAGCACGAAAAACAGTTCCTGAAACGCCTGGGAAAATAAAAAAGGCCTTCAGAGCTATCCAAGGTCCCAGTTCCTTCCTGCCTTGATCTTGCTACCAGCTTCCCCTGCCAGCCTCAAGAGACCACAGAATGGGACAGTGAGGGAACAGTGGTTTTCTCATTAATTTTTCATTCCAGTAAATGTTATGTTTTCCTTACGCCAGCTCTGTCAACGGTGTAAAGTTGTGGCATTGCTGGAGGTGGGGATGGAGTCCAAAGAGGGATAAGATTTGCTGTAAGCCCACTCCTCCTTTGTCCTGCCCAGTTCTCTGCCCCTTTTTGGCCTTATGCAGGCAGCGCCAAGCAGATAGGCCGGCATTGGGGTGCATCAGTGTGTGCTCACCGTTGCACTGATGTCGCTTGACTCCATTGGCATAGTGGCGCTTCCGCCATATCCTATGTGATTCAGCTGGCATATCACACATATAGAATCGCACAGCAACAACAACAAGACAGATCAGTGTACTAAAGTGCAGAGTGCAGTTATAACAAGTAGAAGAGCTCAAAAACACACAGCTGCCAATTTGGTGCAAATTTAAAAAGAGAAAAATATGAGTAAATATTTAATATTATAAGATAAGATTCCACTTAATGCTGTTAAATAGAGACTCCCTTGTGGTTCTGTAGATCTGCTGCATGATTTGCAACTCTGCATGGCCAAAGCCTGGCCTCTTTTTTCTAATTAATGCTCGTCTTACCTTTTGCACACAGAATGCTGAGGTCGTCCTGCAGTCGAATGACAACACGAGGCACTTGCTAGAGTGATGTGGTTACTATACCATGCTAATTAATTTCAGTGGGAACTAGGTCTGCTTTGGTGTTTTTCCCCAACTCTGTCAGAAGTCTGTTGTTCTTCCAGTAAAGCCTAATTAACGTTTGCTTTCTGAAATGCTGAGCGATCAGATTTTTGGTTGCTGATTGCTGCTGAGTTTGCGTGGGCTGTATGGTACATGCTACTCCACTTTTGCTCCCCTGATAGTACATCAAGATGTACCTTCCATTCATTATTTCCTCTGACAAGACACACATTTCTTCAGAGGAGCACAGAAACAGGCTGGCCATATCATTCTGTGAGTTCAGTTTGACATCCTGCAATCATTTGAAGAACTTTAAAACATGAGAATTGGCTTGCTGGTCAGCCCAAAGGTCCCGCTGTGGCCAGCCGGAAGGTCACAAGCAAACGCTTGGTGAAGATGGCCATCCATTATTGCTGGTCCTCGACATCTAATCATGAGAGACAGATTGCTTTGGAACATGGGGGCTCTATTTTTAACTATATTGGCTATTGCCTATTGATAGACCTATCCTCTATGAATATGTCTAATCCTTTAATTAAAACACACACACCAAAAAGCTATGAATGCTCAGTGTCAACCTGAGGCACAGTAGAAGCAAAATGACGCCACTGCTTCCCTATGCCTTTTCTGGGTTAACCCAGTGGTAGAGCACACTAGTGGGACCCGGACCCACAACAACATGTGATATTGCAGAGTGTTCATGTTCAAGGTGCTGGACCTGCCCCTTTTCAGGACGCTCCATTCCACCACCAACAACAACACCTGTTCCCACCACCACCAATAGACACACAGCATTCCGCAGCCATTGAGCATGCTCAGTCCTCATCAGCCGTGGTGTGATGGAGTCAGGGCTCACAGGTACACAGTGCTGGCGCTCTTTTATTAGCAGGGACGCTCACGTCCTCTGCCACCCCCTTCAGAGTCCCCTGTTCCCTCTGAGCTTAGCTGCAGTCGTCACAGCAGCTGGGGTGAAAGGGATTTTCCCAGCAACAAAATATTGTTCTTTGTTGGAATGAAAATTAACCGGGGCTTCATTGGTCTTGAAAAGGAAATGATGACCCGGTAACTTTGCAAAAGACCTGCTCGTAGCAGGTGAAAAACTGCGAGAGCTGTTTTGCTGATATGGATCAACTCAGTTGCCTGCAGTTTTGGATTCTCCTTGGAGGTGTGCCTATGGGGACTGTAATGAAGAGCGCCGGCACTTCAGAATTCACCTCTACTCCTCTGCTCATTGGGCTGTCTGTGTGTGCGCATGGGGGTGGGGGGTTGTGCCTCCTTAGGCTTTTGCTTCCCAGCGCTGCTACTACCTCCCTCTTGTGTGTGAATGGTACTGTTTTGGCTATATAAGAATTTGCACTTGCAGAATGAATTAGTATATAGGTGGAGCTGTCACATAATTCAGAAAACAGCTGCACACATTGTGCTTCTTAAGAAAGCAGTCGGAAGAGTAAAGGGTTTTGTTTTTTTTAACAGCAGCAAAACAATCCCAACTTTGCTGCATGGGGCATAGAAAATAATGGCATTAAAGAATATCATCTTCTCATCAGGGAGGACAAGATAATGATAGGAAATATCTACCCACTCCTGTCAGGAAATTACTGCTATTTCCAGGGTGCTTGTCCATTGGATTAACTGTTAGTGCTGCAAGAGAGAAGTCAGCTCGGAATGGTCAGGAATTGCTGCCAACCGGATGTGGGGGGCACCTTTTGCAGAATGCAGTCGGTCCTGGACTGTGTTGTTTCCCCCTCCACCACCTGCCTTGCATTGCATGTTTATTGTGAAAAGGTTGTGCATCCTGTGGTTAAATCCATCAGCCTACAACTCTCATCAGCCCTCGCTATTGGCTATGCTGGTAGGGTGACCAGGTGTCCCCTTTTACAGAGGACAATCCTCTATTTGAAGGGCTGCCAGAAGCCGGTCCTCTATTTGAAGGCATCCTCTATTTGAAGGTCTGGCCTGTCCAATTTCAGTTTAAAGATAATGACCCATAAGAACAGTTGCTCATTCACAGTTAGCACCTGAACAGCAGACAGACACAGGTCACCTGGTCACAGTAGAATAGAATAGTAGGGTTGGAAGGGGACTACAGGGCCATCGAGTCCAACCCCCTGCTCAATGCAGGAATCCAAGTCAAAGCATCCCTGACAGATGGCTGTCCAGCCTCGTCTTGAAGGCCTCCAGTGTGGGAGAGCCCACCACCTCCCCAGGCAACTGGTTCCATTGTTGTATTGCTCTAACAGTCAGGAAGTTTTTCCTGAGGTTCAGCCGGAATCTGGCTTCCTGTCACTTGAGCCCACTATTCCATGTCCTGCACTCTGGGATGATTGAGAAGAGATCCTGGCCTTCCTTTCTGTGGAAGATCCTGGCCTTCCTCTCTCAGTCTTCTACACTATGGTGAGATGTACTGTAGTTCTATTTAAATTATAATAGTTATTTCTAAATGTGCATATATACCTCTTCATTAGTAAATACAAATGTTATGCAAATCACTGTCCACTGCTTTGGTGTTGCATTTCCTCCTTTTTGGGTGATTCGTGAGCAGTGGGCGCTGGTGGCTCTGATGTTAGTGGGGTGGTAAATCCACTCCGGGTTTCAGTCAGAACCTGTCAGCATTCTAAAGGAACTATCCAAGATGTGAAGTACCTTGGATAGCTCCTCTAGAGTTCTGACTGAAACCTGGAGCGGATTTACTGCCCCACTGAGATCGGAGCCACCAGTCGCCATTGTTCATTAAGTGGCTATCCTATATGCTGGCTAGGGCCGATGAAAGTTTTAGGCCAAAACATCTGAAGAGCCATAAGTTGTCCACCCCTGGCCTAATGTCTGCTGGAGATGATAGCTGGAACCATGAAACTATCGGTGTTTGGTCTGGCAGTATTCCTAAAATCGGGGAGCATGGAACAGCCTCTTGTGTGTACAAAATGGCCACTACACAGGGGCACAGCTGAAAATTCTCCCTTTGTCAACTGCCTCCTTATGATGAGACGTTTTTGGTGGCAGTTCTGTCCAACTGGTGATCCTCTTATACAAGTGAACTGCTCAGCATAGTTGTCTGAGGGGTGGTATCAAGCAAGACTCCAGAACAGCAGAAGGTTACATGTTGCACATAGCTTGCAGTACACAGAGTCTAAAGCACAAATGAGGAATGGGGGTTGTGAGGGAGGCGCCCATGTGAAACCTGAGAAAACCATGCTCCCATAAACAAATATTCGTGACTTTAACCATGCTGAGCATTACTAATCCACCCACCAAAGAGTCACTAGCAAAGACCTTTAACACCTACCACCACCCGCTAAGTATATGGGAGATGTGAGTAATGGGCACAAGGAATGCAAGGGGGAACTGTTACTGTAGAGTGTGGGGAGGGTGCAGCTCTGAATACATTTCTTGCCATCTGGCAGGGGAGTTCCCAGTTTGTAGCTTCAGCTCTTTCCCTCCTACACAGCCAGATGTACCAAGTTAGCAAGAGGGTGTCCCAATTTTCTGTCTTGCTTAATTTGAGAAAAGACATGTCATCCCTAGTATTTTAAAATGCTGAATAAATCAAGGGTGTTTATGGAATAATAATAAGAATAAAAATAATAAACAACTGTATGTTATCCTGTATGTTTCCAAGCCCGATTCAAGGTGCTGGTTATAACCTATAAAGCCTTACATGGCTTGGGACCACAATACCTGACGGCGTGCCTCTCCCGACATGAACCTACCCATACACCGTGCTCAACATCTAATGCCCTCCTCTGGCTGCCTGCTCCGAGGGAAGCTCAGAAGATGGAGACAAGGGAGAGGGCCTTCTTGGTGTTGGCCCCGAAATTATGGAACGATCTCCCTGACAAGGCCCACCTGGTGCCAACATTATTATTTTTTTGGTGCCAGGTTAAGACCTTTCTCTTCTCCCAGGCATTTGGCAGCATATGATAAGTTTAATTGATCCTGGAATGGCTTGTTTGAAGTTGTTTTAGATATATGTTCTTGTGTATAGTGTCTGTGTGTTTTTTAATGGAATCGGTTTTAAAATCTGTATATTGTATTTTTAAATGTTTTAATCTTTGTAAACAGCCCAGAGAGCTTTGGCTATTGGGCGGTATAGAAATGTGATAGATAGATAGATAGATAGATAGATAAATAACATAATTGAGATCAGGGATGTTGAACTTCAGGTCCACAGACCAAATCTGGCTCATTTATTCTGACATAAACTTTCATGGAGATTGTCCACTGTGGACAGTGTCCATGAAAGCTCATGTCACGATAAATTGGTTCATCTTTAAGGTTCCACAAGACTCCTCATTGCTCTTGCAATCCCTGGCCATGTTGGAGGGCAGATTGCAAACCTGGCCCGCCATACTCTGAGTTGCCTAGCGAGAGAGAAGTGTACTTCTGTGCACTCTTCTGACTATTTTGCCACAATTACAATTACAATTACAATTGCCACAAGCTTTGGAAACAGCTTAGATCAGCTTTCTCCAACCCAGCGCCCACCCGTAAGATGTTTTGGACTACAGCTCTCATTTCGGATCATTGGCTATGCTAGCTGAGGCTGCTGGGAGCTGTAGTCCGTAACATCTGGAGGACACAAGGTTATGGGAAGGCTAGCTTCTGTTCTTAGTGGAACATTTTCTCTTCTCCAGGGTGATGCCTTGGGACTGAAAGGAGGTTTCTGGCTCTGATTGAGGCTGCTGGTGCCTTTTCTGTTTTCGTTTTAAAAAGTCATATTAGACTTAATAACAGGCATTCTGCATATTGTTTATATGTGTAAGCTACAGGGATCAGCCACCTAATTAAGATAATTGTACTTGGGAAGGGAGAATGCTCCAATCCTGACTTATGCTGGAGGCTCACTCCCCACGCTCATGATTGAAAAGAGCGTCTGCTTTCCAAGCTGAACGGAGCTGAGGCAAGAGAGCAGAGTGAGCCAGTTTTTTCCATGGGTATAATGCATCCTTCCCTGCAGTGACCTATGGCTGCGAGAGCTGGACCATAAGGAAGGCTGAGCGAAGGAAGATAGATGCGTTTGAACTGTGGTGTTGGAGGAAAATTCTGAGGGTACCTTGGACTGCAAGAAGATCAAACCAGTCCATATTCCAGGAAATAAAGCCAGACTGCTCACTTGAGGGAATGATATTAAAGGCAAAACTGAAGTACTTTGGCCACACAATGAGAAGGCAGGAGACCCTGGAGAAGATGCTGATGCTAGGGAAAGTGGAAGGCAAAAGGGAGAGGGGCCGACCAAGGGCAAGATGGATGGATGATATTCTGGAGGTAACGGACTCAACCTTGGGGGAGCTGGGGTTGGCGACGGCTGACAGGAAGCTCTGGCGTGGGCTGGTCCATGAAGTCATGAAGAGTCGGAAGCGACTGAGTGAATAAACAACAACAACATAATGCATCCACACTTTATGGCAAGGGTGGGCATCCTGCAGTCCTTCAGATGTTGTTAGACTCCATTTCCCATCAGCCCCAGCCAGCATGGCCAATGGTCTCGGATGATGGGATTTGCAAGAATCTTAACAGTAGCTTTTAGAGAAGTAATTCCCCCTATAATGATCATAGGGCAGTGGAGGCTGGTGATGGGGTGGTGAATCCACTCCAGGTTTCAATCAGAATCTTGGATAGTTCAGTTCACACCTTGGAGAGCTCCTTTAGAGTTCTGACTGGTTCTGACTGAAAACCAGAGTGGATTCACCGCCCCATGGACATTGGAGCCAACAGCCTCCATTGTTATAGGGTGAATGACTTCTCTACAAGCTACTGTTAGGAACTGCCTGAGGGGCATGTTTACATTACAGGTTTAAGCAAGTGTAGTAGCCATGCCCTTGCCTATCAGGATTTTACTGTGAGGAGAGCTAGAAATCCCTAAGGACAAAGTCTTGGTGCCCTCACCACACTGCTTTTCTGCAGAAGCCATTCCAGTTAAACTGCGTGAGAAGATATGGTCTAAGTTCGTAGTATAGATACACATCTTTGAATGGTCTTTGACAGATCAGGGAAAGGTCCCTCTGGGAGAGCCAGCATAGTGGAGTGGCAAGAGTGCTGGACTGGGAGCTGGGAGATCCGGGCTCTAGTCCCCACTCGGCCATGGAAGCTCACTGGGTGACCTTGGGCCTGTCACAGACTCTCAGCCCAATCCACCTCACAGGGTTGTAGTTGTGAGGGTAAAATTGAGGGAAGGAGGAGGAGAATGTAAGCTGCCTTGGGTTCCTTGCAAGAGTGAAAAAGGTGGGATACAAATGCAATAAATAAATAAATAATAGTTCAGCATGCGGTTTCTGCTAGTGACCAGCCAGGTGTTCCTGGAACCTTGCAAGCAGGGCGTGAAGGGAAGGACTTGGCCATCTTCAGTTATTTGTCCCCAGTGCATCTTGCTGTGTGAACCACAGGGATACAGGTGGCCAAATATCATAGAACTGTTGAATTGGAAGGACCCTGGCAGATATGAACCAAACCCCCTCCTCAGTGCAGAAATCTTGCAACTACAGCATCCATGACAGATGGCCATCCAATTTCTGCTTAAATACCTCAAGCGAAGGAGAGCCCACCACAAGGATGGCGTCAAGGGTAGGCATGATTGGGCACTTGAAGAGCTCGCTGGAGGTGCCGCTCCTCCTCGCTATTGCAGACGGCATGTTCACCTGCCTCTTCCTCTGGTCCAGACAACGATGGTGGTGAGAAGGAGGCAGGAGGTGCCACTGTCTGCTTGCTCAGTGGCTCTCTGCCTATTAAGCAAACAAGTGGCGGCAATGATGAGAAAGAAGAGGAGAAGAATAGCAGCTGGTCACAATGGTGGTGAGAAGGCCGATTTGCAGAGGGAGGGGCCCATGGAGGGGGCCTTGCCAAAGGGCCTTCAGGAACCTGGAACTGGCACTGGCCTACCACCACTCAAAGTAGTCTGTTCTGCTGTTGATCAGCTCTCACCAGTAGGAGGCTTCTCCTAATTTTTAGGCAAATCTGCTTCCTTGCAGTTTCAATCCATTCGTTCTAGTCCTCCCCTGTGGAGCAACTAAGAACATCTCCGCTCCATCTGCTACATGGCAGCCTTTCAGATATTCAGCCTTTCAGATATCAGCTACCATGTCTCCCCTTAATCTTCTCTTCATATGCAGCTTTTTCAGTTGTTCGCTTCACAGTGCGAAATCCATGTTCTTCACATCTATTCTGATTGACGCACACATGTTAAAATGGCCACAGAAGGCCCGCTTTGCACTGGTGCTTCTGTGCACTTTGTCAAGAAAAGCAGCTACTTCATCATGCAGGTGCCATCCAGAACTGATGCAAGGTACATGGCGTTTGTATCGGGTATCTGTGTGCCCAGGTATCAAAGGTCAAGTGAAAAGCATCCCTTAAGTGGCTTAGAATTTCGGCCAGAGAGATGGCTTAAAAGAAATAGAACACTTGAAAAGAACACTTGAGTTTTCAGTTTCTGTCCTCCCTCTGTTATATATTCTGGTAATGTTGTCTTAGGTAATCCAGCCTTGAGGTAACCAGCATTGCTGATCACTGCAGAACAAATAGATCCTAACCAGCTGGGATTTGGGATTCTGTTTGTCTGCTGAAAGCGGTCTCTGAGCATATGGCCTACATTCAGACAATACACATTTGCAGTTGAGGGAGGAACCAGACACTCAGCCACTCCGAGTTTGCAGTAAAGTTTTGGGCCCAACTAGACCTAGAGCATTTCTACACCAGGCTAAAATCCCACAACTGTACCAGGGCTTCCTGCTTCCATTTTAAATGCAGGATCATCACAGGCTCCGTTTACATGCGCTTCCCTTCTGCCCACCCTTTCCCCTCTTACCTGAGCCTTCCATGTGTTTCATTATACAGCCACTAGATGGTGCTGTGGTCTAGCTCCTCTTATTGCAGGTTTTCCTCTTTTTATGAGGGAACTCAACACGATGTAATTTGATAGCTCATTATCTCCGATCTTTAAAAAAATGAGATAAAGGTCATTTAGCATGGCAGATGCCATGGGGGTTGACAACATCGTGGAAAGGACCTGAAAACTTCCATGAGTAACCAATCTCAATAGCAGGATAAAAGCCCCATGTGGACAAGCCCCTAAAGTAGGGCTTCAATTCATTTTAATTTGTAAATCTTGCTACAACAGGGGTGCAGAGCATTAGGTCCAGGAGCCAGATCTGACCCTCTTGGGGTCTCAATCCAGTCCTCCTGGGTCTTCCAGATGGCCATGCCAGTTCCCCCTGGCCCCTCCCATTTCCCCCTCAACGCTCAATCATTTGGTGGTTTCCTGGCTTTTGTGCAGTTTTTTCCACATTATAAAAGGCTGAAATTACTCCCCTAAAGCTTAATTACTGCCAGTGAGAGTTTTATGCTAAAATATTCTGGTATTGTTGGGATTTTTGCCCCGCCCCTTTTGCCTTCAGTCCCACCCACCACTGAAATGTAGCCCCCAAGAGCTTTGCTGCAATGGAATTCAGCCCTTGCGCTGAAAGAGGTTCTGCACTCCTGAGCTACAAGGATCAGGTTCCTGGAACATCTCCCCTATGAGGGAAGGTTACAACACCTGGGATTGTTTAGCTTGGGGAAAAGGAGGATAAGGGGAGACATGACAGAGCTGTACAAAATTATGCTTGATGTGGAGAATGTGGAGAGGGAGACATTTTTCCTCCTCTCTCATAATACTAGAACCTGGGGTCATCCCATAAAGCTGATTGGTGGGAGATTCAGGACAGATAAAAGGAAGGACTCCTTCACACAGCGCGTAGTTAAACTATGGAACTTGCCTCCACAAGATGTAGTAATGGCCCCCAATTTGGATGGCTTTAAAAGGGGGTGGGACAAATTCCTGGAGAAGGCTATCAGTGGCTATTGAATAGTTGATGGCTGTGTGCCCCCTCCAGTACCAGAGGCAGTGAGCCTATGGACACCAGTTGCTGGGGAACATGGGCAGGAGGGTGCATTGTACTCATGCCCTGCTTGTGGGCTTCCCATTGACAGCTGGTTGGCCACTGTATGAACAGAATGCTGGACTAGATGGATCCTTGGTCTGATCCAGCAGGGCATATGGTCTTCTGCCATAATCATACTGAGAATCCGATGGGGAGGTATTAGTGTGCTGCAGTTGCTGGGTGCTTTTTACTGTGTCACCTCAGTTCCCAGTATGATGATACCATTGGGGAGTTGGCTGTGGATTCTGGAAAAGTACAGAGAGAGGGAAAGGAAAGTTCAACGCATTTTTTTTTTTTACCAATGGTATTGGTTGGGTCTGCTTTCAAACTGTGGTGCTAGAGAAGACTCTTACGAGCCCCCTGGACTGCAAGGAGGTCAAATCTGTCCATCCTAAAGGAAATCAACCCTGAGCGCTCATTGGAAGGACAGATACTGAAGCTGAAGCTCAAATATTTTGGCCACCTAATGCAAAGAGAAAACTCTCTGGAAAAGACCCTGATGCTGGGAAAGACTGAAGGCAAAAGGAGAAGGGGACGGCAGAGGATGAGATGGCTAGATAGCATCACCGATGCAATGAATATGAACTTGAGCACGCTCCGGGAGAGAGCGCAGGACAGGAAGGCCTGGCGTGCTATGGTCCATGGGGTCACGAAGAGTTGGACACGACTTAACGACTGAACAACAATTGGTTGGGTCACATAGCAACTGGCAGTTTGCATTAGCTTGGGGACCAGTTTCTCTCGAGAGCAACTGCAACACTGTCTATGAGCAGCGAGAGATTGGTGACTGTTTGCTCATCAGCCAACGCTCTCTTCCCACGAGACCTGCGTGCTTGCTCCTTCTGCATGCAGAACGTGGTGGGCTCTTCTGTGCAGCAGAAATCCAGACACTTGTAGCTTTGCTATCTGTGAAAAAGGATTTGAGAACAATTGGCACAAGTGGACATTAAACTGCCATAAATTCAGGATATTTCTGTTATCAACCTTTCAGGAAAAAGTTTTTGCCTTTTTGCTTATTGAAGGGCAGTGTGGTCTAGTGGTTAGAGAGTCTTGCTGGACTCAGGGAGACCTGAGTTCAAATCCCCACTCAGCCAGGAAGCTCACGCAGGGACCTTAGGTCAGTCATTATCTTTCAGCCTAACCTACCTCTCTGGGTTGTTGTGAAGATAAAATATATGTGTGTGAACGAATCATGTACCCCAGCCTGAACTCCTTGGAGGATGCGTGGGATAAAAATGTATTAAATAGTAATATCTTGCTTTCCCCCTGCCAGTTTCCCCAGGATTATCACAGTCTAGGGCAGGTGTGGAGAACTCAGGTTTACCCACTGAAATTCCCTTCAAATGATTTGGTGAAATGATAATTTTGGTCAGGGTCCAGCTATTTTCTATATTCAGAGTTAGAAGCAAAGCAGAGAGGAGTACCTTTTCCAGCAGCAAATAGCCTGGCTGTTATATGAGTGATCTTAAGCTATTGGCTGTTTAAGCAGTGTATCTGCTCTCTGCTGATGGTAAACTCGGATCTCAATTGCATAGGCAGATAGCCAGTGCCTGAATGGCTGTGCCTCACAAAAGGGTATTGCTTTTTGGTACTGTGGGTGTGTGTGCGTCTATGTTTCTTGAATCAGGGCTTGGGGATGTGTTTTACGTCATCATTAGTATTAATATAGTATCATGAACAGGTCATGGCAGTTT
The DNA here is from genome assembly GCF_057233095.1 of Heloderma suspectum. Taxonomy (NCBI): domain Eukaryota; kingdom Metazoa; phylum Chordata; class Lepidosauria; order Squamata; family Helodermatidae; genus Heloderma; species Heloderma suspectum. The sequence goes on from NC_139459.1 coordinate 17,496,687, forward strand.
AAGTAGTACAAGATGACAAATTTCCCCCCCTCCCGTGTTTTGAGACATCTTTTCCTTTCTTAATCCCCCCGCCCCCGGTGTGTGTGTGGTGGGGGATTTCAGCATGAAAACTGGAGGGGGGAGCTTAAATCCCCCCTCCCAAATTGCCATAGTCTCAAGTTGGGGCTGCACACGCATACCCAAAAAGTAAGTCAATCACACACACACACACACACACACACACACACACACAGCTTTGCTAGGAATAGGATCACCTTGACTCACAAGGGGAAAAAGCTGGTCACTGCTGAACTGGAGGAGGAGAGGGCAGAGGGCACTGACGAGGGAGGGACGGAGGCAACAGTAGCACGTGCTGTTGCCAGGCGGAGTTTGACAACCAAGATCGCGAGGGGAAGTCGGGTTTTTCGCCGCTCTTGCCAGGTGACACTGCAGCCCTTTTGAAGAAACCATGCTGAAGCCACCCTGCCAGGTTTGAACATCACAGCAAGCCACCCTGAAAACAAGCCACCCTGAACAACCCAACAACAAGCCATGGGTTCTCAGGCTGGCTTGTGTGTGGTTAACAAACTACGCTGAAGCCACCCTGTTGGGTTCAGACAACACAACAAGCCACTCTGAAACAAACATGGCTCACAACCCACTGTGGCTTATCGTGTTATATGAACCCACTCAATAGCAGTTTGGGGTGGGGGAGCAGAATTAGGACTATAGTGCATGGGGAAGGAGGTTAAACCTTCCCCATCTCCCACCCCACCCCGTGGTTCTGCTGAAGCTTCCCTCCCAGGGCTAACAGCAGCTTTGCAGGGTGATGGGGGGGGGGGGGCTGGACCTTGGCATGTGGCTTAAACCTCATTTCCCAGGTGCCCTAGCCCCAATCCTGCCCATTGCCCCCCCCCCATGGCTGATATTGGTAAGTGGAAAAACAGACATAGTAAATGCATTCATGCATTCATGCATTTGAGATCACAACTGTTTTGACCCCAAGTTATTACAGCTAGGCCGACAGAACTCTAGCGTCTAGCTTCCCTTCTCCCATAATGGAATGTTCTACTCTGGCCGCCATACTTCCCTCTCCCCTCTACACTTTGAACTGTGGTGCCAAAAAGATCCTTGCCTCGTCCCTCCCTATGCCCTCAACCTCCTTGGCCCTTTCCTGCAGAAACTGCACCCAAATTCAAGCAGTTTGTTTAGCCGCTTCTGCTCGCAGTGGGAGTGATGGGGCAGCATTTACAAGCACGCTGCTCATACATTATGATGTGCAAGCCCTCTCTCGGTGTCCGACACATTATAAGTGACAATACCTTCATTTACTCCCATAACTGCCCACTTTTCATCACATGGTGAAGCCCTGGAATTTCTGGAAGGCTTTTGCTGATGGCTGGTTGCCTTTGTAATGGCTGTTTGTGGGTTTGTTTGTTTCATTACTGCTGCATCCTTGTTTCTTTAATCTGTTTTATTTGAAACATTTGAATATTTTTTACTTACTACTTATAGTCCCTTTCTCTCTCTCTTCCCCCCCCTCCAAGAAATGTGGGATATACATTTTTATTGTATTTATTGTTACATTTATATCCCACCTTTCCTCCCTCTTGCAAGGAACCCAAGGGAGCTTACGTGGTCCTCTTCTTTTCCAACAACCCTGCGAGGTAGGTTAAGCTGAGAGTCAGTGACTGGCCCAAAGTCACCCAGTGAGCTTCACTGCTGAGTGAGGACTAGAACTGGATCTCTCGACTCTCAGTCCAAAATTCTAACCACCGCACCACGTTTTAAAAAATAACAAACATGGAAAGGGAGATGCTGCTTCAGACACCCTTTCCCCCACCTGCCTTGTTGCCACAAGATGGTATTGCCGCTGAGCTCTGGCAATAGTTGCTTTCAACTTTTTGGCAGCATTTTCTAATCCTGCCAATGACAAATTTCCCAGGATAGTTTGTCTAACTTGCCCAATGGCTGAGCTGGACCCTGATGCGCAATATCTCTCAGCGCATGCTGAGAAGATCCTCTTGGGCTGGAGTGTTCCTGCATTTAAAGCTGTGTCGGTGTTCCTTTACGGACTTGATATCTAGTATGAGTCAGGAGTCCGACTATACTTGCTCCTTTTGCGAAGGCACTGGTGCGTGAAAGAGGATGCCTCCAGCCAGCCGTTGAACTGAATTAGTTATTCATCATAAGACAACAGATAGCCATGCTGTTTAGCAATTAATAACGAAAGGGCATTATGCACGCTAGAATAATCATTATAATTCTGCAAGAAAGTAAAGATACAAGAGGTATTATCTTAGCAGATGCCCTAAAGCTTTGTGGAAGAACAGAAGGAGAAAATCTTATTTGAGCACCTACTCTTGTACCCAAATGAATACAGCAGCAGCAACAACAACAACAACAACACAACAAAGATAATAATAATAATAATAATAATAATAATAATAATAATAATACTTAGTGCTTTTGAGTGTTGAAAGCAGTTCTGGTAAATCTTACAACGACTCTGTAAGGATGGTCACTATTGTTATCTCCAAATGTAGGAGTGGAATAGAATAGCGGTGTTATGGAAGCCTTTTAGAGGACACACCAGTCAGGAAGTTTGACAAGAACTTTATTGCCTCTCTACAACAAGATCTATCACAAGATCAGAGCAGCTAACCTTCCCTAACCTGGTGCCCTCCAGATGTGTTGGATTGCAACTCCCATAATCCCCAGCTAGCATGGCCAATGGGCATGCTGGCTGGAATTTATGGGAGTTGTCCAGCACAACTGGAGGGCACCAGGTTGGGGGAGACTCTATCCAGATATAACTAAGTCCAGTGCTGCCTAGGGGCTAAACCACCCTTCCCGAATCTGGTTCCCTCTAGAAGTTTTGGACTTGAATTCCCATCAATCCAGTCCAGCATGGCTAATGATCAGGAATTCTGGTAGTTGTCATCCAAAAACATCTGGAGGGCACCAGGTTGGAGAAAGTTGGAGTAAACTGTATGACACTATCTACACAAGTAGCTTACTTATGTCCACCTTCTGAGGCCTGGTCTACACATATAGCAGAATAAGGTGGCAGAATGTAGTGAACATACCCCGTCAGACTGCAGAGATGATCTCAGTTGTAATGGCCCTTTGTAATGGCGAAAACTCCCTGGAAATAAACAAGCTAGCACAGGAGGCAAAGGCTGAGCTATAAATTTCTCTAAGGGAGAGAGAATTCCACAGTCAGGGTGCCACAGCTGAAAGGGCCCTGCTTCCTACCCTTACAGACCTTTCAGAGCATTTTGTGTGAAGCCCATGCTTTTGAGACATTCATTAGAATTTGGAAGTGACTGAACTTATAAAGTAAGGAGCACCAAATGTTTCAGGACAGTAGTGCCACTTCAAGCTGCAGGTGAGGAATTGTATATTTTAATGTTTCACCGCATGCACGCATGCCCACCTCAAACACACACACCCCTTTGCAGGTAGGAAACAACTGTGTCAGATATAAGGTTCAGTCTAGCCTTCTCCCTTGTGTGCTGGTGTTTGTTTTTTAATGCATCTCCCATCTGTAGTCTGAAGCAGGGCTGGCCCTACTGTTAAGCAGAGTGAAGCAGTTGCCTCAGGCGGCAGATGGGAGGTGGCAGCAAGGTGTTGGAGGAGAGACCTGTGTGCCATGCAGCCTACTGTGCACCGCCTGAGTTAGCTTGCTGCCTTCAGGTGCAGTGGAGGATGCTGTCCCATCATCAGTGCTGAAGACAGGTTCATCTACCAATCCAGTTGGTTTTTGTACATGGAATGGGAGGGGCCACCATCTTGTTATTTGCCTCAGGCAGCAAAATGTCTTGGGCCAGCCCTGGTCTGAAGTGAGACAATCCAAGGAAAACATTAACCATCTCTTGATTCTGCTGTATGTAGAAATTAGACCTAAGCTGAGCCTAAATATTTTATGTGGGAATTAAATAGCCCGAAACTTGAAATGTCAGTTTCTTAAGAGAAGGTATATAAAGCTAAATATGGGAAAAGTGGTGCTACAAGACTGAGATCTACACGATCTTCTGTCTTCTGGAGGGCTAGTGTAGCACTGTAGCTCATAGACTATGAATCAAGAGGCCCTTGATTCAAATGTAGCTTCTGCCATGGAGATGGCCTTCGGAAAGCTCTCAGACACTCAGTGCCCCCTCCCTTACGGGGATGATTATCTTGATGTACTTTAGAGTGAGATGTTGTAAGCATTCTGTATGTGATGCATTTCCAACTCTATGCGAATGAATTATCCTTTTAAAAATATATCCAATCCACATCATTTCATTTCATTTATTTATTTATTACATTTCTGTACCGCCCAATAGCTGAAGCTCTCTGAGTGGTTCACAGAAAACCACAAAATGCATAATAAAATACAATATAAAATGTAAAAGCTTAAAACTATTATATAAAGTATAACCCACAATAAAACCTAGCAGCAATGCACAGATTTAAAATACAGTAACAGATTTAAAACAACAGAGCTACAAGGCTAAAATGCCTGGAAAATAAAAAGGTCTTCACCTGGTGTTGGAAAGAGCACAATGTATGTGCCAGGCTATGCCAGGCTCCTCTCTATGGGGAGCTAATTCCACAGCCAGGGTACCGCAGCAGAAAAGGCCCTCTTCCTGGTAGTCACCTGCCTCACTTGCTTTGGGAGGGGCTCCCGGAGAAGGACCACTGAAGATGATCTTAGGGTCTTGGCTGATTCATATGGGAGGAGACAATCCTTCAGATAACCTTCAGATAATCAGATTGCACTTGTGATACTGAAGCCTTTAACACTGGTTGGCTGAGCTGGTGTTATGTCATGGAAAGTTCATGAACATTCCATTTGCTCAAGGAATAAAGCTGTCAGAATGTCTGTAGCTGAGCTTCTATGAGAGAAAGAAAAGTTCTCAGTTTGGCTGGAAACCGTGCCCAGGTCCTAGGGATAAGGCCAGGTTTAGGGGGCTTGCTGAGGATTGGGCAGAGGCTTCAAGAGATAGGGAAACTAAGATGTCGAGCTGAAGAAAGAGTGCAGAGTAGGCAATGGACTGTAAAACAGAAACCTGAGGGAATACTAGATAGAGGACAGAGCCTGAGGTGGAGCAGGCTCATCCCGAAATTTAAGGTGCATAGTACCCTAGGATTTCAAGACACTCAACATCTGCTGCCTAAGGTGGCTGCCTCACTGTGCCTAATGGAAGGGCCAGCACTAGAGGAAGACTCTTGCATTGCATAGAAGGGGAATCCTTCCAGCTATGGTTTCTACTGTCACTTCAGCTTTGTGAGCTAGCAATCCTAAAAGGGCTAAAAGGCCAAGATGGAGGGGTGGAGATGTAATTTACATATGGATTTGAGCTAGCTAATTCTTTGGCTGCAGGCTCCTGTTATGGGTACATTGTATGTACAAGGCATTAATTCAATTCCATAATTATTTATGCAAATATGGACATGACAGATAACGGAAATATTTCTTTTTCTCTTTCAGGGTTACCTCTCAGAAGGCTTGGTAACAAAATGGTATCGATCTCCTCGCTTGCTCCTCTCACCTAACAACTACACCAAAGCGATTGACATGTGGGCAGCTGGTTGTATTCTAGCAGAGATGCTTACGGGAAAGATGCTCTTTGCTGGTATGTCTCCAAGTCTTCCCCCCCCCTTTTTTACTTCTCTCCCTGATAGAGCTTTAAATGCTTGTGGAAGCTTCCTCTATATACACGTATTTGTTTAAGACAGTACTCGGGAACAGGGAAGATGTGAAGTGAACCTTCTGCAAACCTGCAATCTGTTTGTTTGTGGCCTGCAGGCACTGCTAGGAATCTTGACATCCTATTTATGGTGGTTGTTTAAAAAAAAAAAAGGAATCAAAAAGCAATTTTTTGATCCCCATGATTTTGGAAATAAATTCAGAAACTAAGAGCCTTTCTACATGAGGCATTTATTGTGCACTTGTGATTCCTCACTCATGGTAGTTTGCAGGTGCTTTACACAACATCGTCGTCCTCCAGGGCGTCTCCCATCCTTGGCAAGCGTTATAGCATTTTTTTTTCTAACGAGGAAAGTCTTGTATTTCCTTCAATGGTAGCATGAAACCCTTGTGTATTTGTGCAATTCTGCCATACCACAGCACCTCCTAGTGGTTGTATAATGGATCATATAGAAATGCAGAGAAAGAAAACCCTCAGAAAAAAACACATGTAAAGGAACTGATCTTAATCCCACAAAGAATCCAGAAGCAGAAGCCTCAGTAAAGTGGTGGGTTAAAAGCCTCCTGTAGAAAAGCCCTAAGAGGCAATAGAGGAATGTTTACCCAGTCCTAGGCTTCTCAACAGCAGACGCACTGATTCATAAAATCAGTCCTTTACAATACAAAGTTTGCAGAGTAACAAGGTTATTCAGCGCGGCTGATATAGCCAGAGTCAAATGCGAAAAGACAGAGGCCTGCTGTGATGAAATGGTATTTTGTTCTGTTGTTTAATTGTATATTTTGGTGTTTCCTTGATTGATTGATGTGTTCTAACATAGCCTTTCTCCTAAAAGCTATAGTAAGTAGTGGGGATGGGGGAGTTAGAATGTTCAGTTTTAAATGGTGTCTCCTGATTGGCTGCTGCTTTTTCCATTGGGAGAGAGAGGGAATAAGAGCCACTCGGTTTTCTTTAGCGGGGGCGAGAGAGTTTGGCGTTCTGGGGGGTAGGATTAGGGCACTGGGCTCTAGCTTTGGGGGTGCTTAGATTCCCCTGGTTGGTGGAGGAAGGCATATTTATTATTTTGATGTATTATTACTAGAAAGGGTAGAGTAGGTAACAAATTAATAAAAACCTGAAACAAGAATTTTACCACATAAAACGCACACTGCATTGAAACATTTTGTACCATGTAAATAAAGTTTCATTTTTAATTTGCTCTTTCAAACCACGCCATTCTCGGTTTCATTTGTTACCAGTAAAAGGTTTATATGAAGCTAGAAAAGAAGTAAGCCATGGTCTTTGAATCTACACCCACACACACAAAGAAATCGAAGGTTCTCTCCTCACGAGGAGGAGGGTGGTGGCAGCGCCCTAATAAAGTGGTTGCTTAGGTTATAGCTGATTTATTCCTTCCACACATACTTGGTCTAAGGTATTACCTCAAGGAAGAGGTTGAGAGATTATAGAAGTACTGAAATTCTGGAGCTAGAATCAGTACATGGTGTTGTAAACATATTTATGAGGAGTGGTGATGTTATAATAATCACTGGTGGGGGAAGGTGATACGTCACACCTGCCCTCATAACTTCTGCTCCTACCTCTGATCCCATTTGCTACCCTCATTGCTCCTCAGTATTCATACTTTCCACCTGCCCACCACCATGTTGAGGATTATAATGCTGATGCATAGCAATCAAGATGTCCATTGGCACATTAAAAATGCTGATGGCATACTCTGTGGATGCTGCTCCGTTTGTTGGCCTGAAGCAGGTGTTTTAATAGTCACAAGTCCACCCAGAAATGTGCATCGCTAACACAAACCCATGGTGGTGGTGTGCAATGGAAACAGTTAGTGGAAGAGAGTTGCCTTGAACTGTTGAAATGTGTTTTGTAAACAGGTTTGGAACTCAGCAACTCAGTGTGGCGAACTGGAGACCCCAGGAGGGCCAGATTTGGCCCACAGGCCTGAGGTTCCCCATCCCTGACCTAGGCTGAGTGTAAAGTGCTGGATGTCTCAGACTAGTGAATCTCATGGGCCATCGCGATGGCTTGTCAGAGAAGGGAGCTGCTGGTCTGCCTTTTGCTGCACTGCAGCCCCACCAGTGCAGATGGCCGGAGAGCGTCACTGCAGCTACGAGGGACAGGTGACACAAGCGGCCAATCAGGGCGCCACCTGATCCTATAAAGCTGCTATCTCTGGCCTGATTCCTCAGTCTGAGTAACTTGTCACTCATGTACAGAATGACTGTCCCTTCTAACCCACCGGCCAGCTTGATTGCCTTTTGACTCACGAGCTTTCCTGCTTGGACTCCTATTCCATACTGCATCCATCTCTGAATTAGGATATCTCAAACGCCAGAGGCTTCAGTAAGAAATCTTGGACAGTGCCTCACCAATCCGTATCGCTCTCCCCTGTGCCTATTGCTGACGTTGCTGTTGTGTGCCTTTCCATACAAGCAAGCCGAACGCAGCACCTGCAAGCAAAGCAGCCCCTTGAGTTCTGCCAGGGAAGGAAATTACTTGAAATATCAAGGTGCAAGACAAAGGAGGCCACAAAACCTGTGGATTTCGTACCTCCCGTGAGAAACCTTATCCGAGTAAAAGCCTGGGAAAACATCCCGATGCATGTTCAGCATAGCATCTTCTCTTAAAGCGCTTATAAAAAAGAATATGCCTGCAAGAACAAGAGGTTGTCTCACCTGTTGGATGGCTGCTGGCAGAGACCTTCAGCAACAGCTGGAAAAGGGGCCGCGAATATTTATTCAGGAAGCAAGCGCACCCCCTGATGCTCCTGAACAAATAAGCATCCCTCCTTTTCAGTTTGACCCAACTGCCTGTCTTTCTTCTTTGCTCTTATTATTATTATTATACCATCATTGCCCATTACTTATTTTGCAAGACTGCAGGATTCTGACACTCTGGAAAGTGGCTGTGCACAGCTTTCTCTCAATAAATAATCAGCATAATTAATAATGGATTCTAACTATTGGACTTCAAAACTAATTTCACCCAAGAAGACCTGGTAGCATCACCTCTTTGTAGGCCAGTGATGGCCAACATCTTTAGCCACCCTCTCCCCAAGACAAGCTCTTTGGGGGTCTTAGTTTCCCCCTGCCCCCTAGGAAAGAAGAGAGCTCAGCTTTCCAGTTTGGTGCCTCTTCTGGTAGAAAATGGGAGAACACAATGGGCGGTTGTGATGGCCATCTGCGATTCAGGTTACATGTAGGGCCTGCAGCCAAGTGCTACAGTACTTCTGTTCACCATTAACTACTGAATCAGCCATGCCCTTGTCCATGATACTCCATTCCGTTCCCCCCCCCCGCTTGCCCAGTTCTCTCCCCCCACAGACACACACCAAAACAGCCAGTCAATATTCTGTTGCCCGGGGAGGGGGGTGTTGGTCAAGATTTTTGTACTTCTGCAAGTAGTTCCCCCTGACTCTGCTGATACCACTGTCTTGTATGTAGGTGTTGTTTTGGCTACATAATGAATGGCACTCACACCTGAACATCAGAAATAGAGGGAGTAATATTGTCTTTGTACATAGAATCATAGAGTTGGAGGGGTCCTTGTAGGCAGGCCCGACCCGAGGCATGTTGCCACCTGAAGTGAGCCGCCGCTGCCCCACTATTTTCTTCTGGCGGTGGCAGCTGTGCTGCTGCCACTTCATACCCACCCTCCCACCTGACCTGCTTGGTGGCCAGCTAACCTAGCCCACTCGCCTCCTGCTGATCCCATTTTGTACAGGACCCACAGGGCACCTGAGAGCGCTCGGCAAAACAATCATGGGAGTACCCTAAGTATCGCAACAGAGCTGGGACCTCTCGCGAAAGTTCTGGGTCTCTCGCAATACCTCAGCTGACATCTTCCAGAAGCCCCGCAGCATGGGGATGAGGCGGGAGTGGCAAATCGGCCTGCAGGTTGGGCAGGCAGGTGCGAGTGAACGTTGTCCCCGAGCTGCAGGGCTTCTGGAAGATGTCAGCTGAAGCATCGTGAGAGGCCCGGAACTCTTGCTAGAGGTCCCGGCACTCCTGCGGTACTTCGGGAACTCTTGCAATACTTTGCCCAACATCTTCCAAGAGCCCCATGGCTTGGGGACAAGGTGGGAGTGGCAGATCAGCTGGCAGGCTGGCAGGCGCAGGCAGGACCAAGACACAGCGGGAACTTTGGAGGGGAAGAGCGGTGCAATTTGCCGCTCTTCCCATATCCCGCCGCCTGACGTGCCCATATCAGGCTGCTGTCAAGGGCTCCTTGGAGGCCTTTCTCAGTCTAATCCAGTAGCCAAGTCCAGACACAGACAAAGGGATTTTTTTCAAAGCTTTATTCTTCTTTTATAACTTAATAACTCTACCGTTAGCAACTAGATATGAGTAGCAGAGTACCTATGCCCTACGTTGGAACAGATGGTCCCCGTTTGAAAGGGAATTACTGGCAGACCCCTGAACTTAAGGACTAGGGAGAGTCCCTCCCCTTTTCCCTTGGATCCTCTGGGTGCAGCCGTTGTTTGCCGCCAACCGGGTACTACGCCTCCTTTCTGCGCCCTCCATTTGGCGCCGCTCTCTGCGTCGGTGTCGCGCATCCATCAAGTCTGCTTCCCGCGCTCTGTCACTCCCAGGACTGCTATCTAAGCTAGGAATGCTGGTGGGAGGAATCTCCGTCAGCTGTTGGCCCTGGGAAAGAGGAGCGCGCTCCTCTCCCAGGAGCGACTCCTCTTCCTCAGAATCAGAACTACTCTGGGATTCTATGGGCTCAGTGTCCACCCTGACATCTGCTTCATGGTAGGGCCAGCTAGTCTAACCCTTGCTCAAGGCAGGACATTCAGAGCTAGAGCATCCCCCCCGCCGATGGCTGTCTAGCTTCTGCTTGAAGACCTCCAATGAAGGAGAGCCCACCATCACTCTAGATCAGCCTTCCTCAGCCTGGTGCCCTCCAGATGCAGGTTCTATTTACCTATCATGGGTAATAATTGTCAAAAAGCCTCTCCTCCATGAATTTGTCTAAGCTACTGGCTATCACTGCATCTTGTGACAGGGATTTCTGTAAGTTACTAACGCACTTCCTTTCGCTCTCTGTCTGGCTTGTTGATCTCAGTTTTAAAAGGCGCCCAGAGCGACATAAATCAGTACAGAGAGAAATCAATAGCTACATTTAAAAAACACAGACAATTACAATAAGCCATAAAACCAACAAGAAGATAAACAGAAACACGGAGCACCAGTGCCATCAGCAAAGAGAGGCTTTGGAAACCTCCCTGGATGAGAAAAACTTCCACCTGATGGTGGAAGCTAAAGTGGGGGGAGGTAAACCTCTCTTGGCAGGGAGTTCCAGCGATTAGGCTTGGCCATGCAGAATGCCCTGTTCTGCCCACTGATAGACCTGAATCTACTGCCAGTCAACTTCATTAGGAGACATTGAGTTCTAGTATTATGAGTGGGGAGAAAAATGTCCTTCTCTCTATTTTGTTCATAGATTAGCAAGGTTGGACCTACCATTGAGCAGAGTGAAGAGCTGACTCACACAGCAGATTTTGGAATAAATGGGGAAAATGGTCATTTATCTTATTTATTTATTTAATTTACAACATTTGTATACTGCTCCCCATCTAAAACTGATTCTGGAGCAGCGAACGTAAGAGGTACGATAGTAAAAAAAAAGATAAAAGATTAAAACACTATATTAAAATTATTAAAAACAGAGCACCGATTAAAATCATGGCTGGTCATGTAAGGAATGCTTCTTGGAAGAGAACTGTTTTCAGGAGGCACCAGAAGCACAGTGTTGGCGCCTGCCTGACCTCCAGGGGCAGGGAGTTCCAAAGAAAAGGGGCCACCACACTGAAGGCTCTTCTCGAGTGGACTCCAGTCAGGCCATAGGTCCATGTGGAACCACCAGGAGCATGGTTCCACATTTATTATTCATACCTTCTTTGCCTGGGTGGGAAGATTGTTTTCAACCTCACGGGAAGCTACCTTCTGCCACTGATCCACTGGTACCTCAGGTGCCAAAATGTCTTGGACAAGCACTGCCAATTAACACAAAGGAAAATGGGGAATTTCTTGTTGGAGCAATCAGGGCTGGGAAGGTGAAGACTGCTTGGTTTGCCTGAAACATAGGTCTAGTTCTCAATGAGGTGGTAAACCTGAATCTCAATTGTACCAGTTCAATCTGCAGCTGGAGGCTTACATGATGGAATGCTCTCATATAAAATAATAACAACCATTCCTAAATATAGAAAACTAGCCTGTCAGGGAGAAGAACTCTTCTCCTTGACATGCTAGCTTTCCAGGTACAGGGATTTTTTTAAAAAATGATTTTTGTATAACATTCAGTCATGTGAGTTTGAAGTGATATAGCCCAGACTCAAGTTTACCACCTCAGTGAGAAATAGGCCTCAATTACATCTTTCTTTTACAGAAAGCTACATCTGTCTGGGAGAAAAACCCATACCCTGGAAGGCCTCCCTCTTAGGTACAGTTCTCACTCAGGTAGTAAATCTGTGTCTGCACTATACCATTTCAAACTTCATCTGTCTTCATACAAAAATTACCTGCACATAGAAAAGTAGCTTTGCAGCTAGGCTAGAACCCTTTCCCCTGACATCTAATTTTCTGTGTGCAGGGATCTTGGTTATTTTGTATGAAGGAATGTTCAGTCATATAAACCCCGCTGTTTTAAGTGGTGCAGCCCAGACACACCACTGGAAGCAGTGTTCTGTGCAGCACAGGTGACAATGGCTTCTGGAGTGGTAGGTCAGAGTTGTGACTGCCTCGCTACTTCCCAATTTGACTACATGGTTTTGAGATAGGGAATAAAGACCAAAAACAAATTGCCGCTGACTCAATTTTGGGTGGGAAGGTTTGTTTGGGGCCTCTCGGGGAGTGGGACCCAGCATGTGCATGCATTCTTCCATACCTCTCCCAGCAACTAGGACTTGTACACTGAGAGCTGTTGTTTTAAAATAAACAGTGAAATGCTTTCAAAACACACTGAGGATGCACTTCTCCACCCAAGTAAGCTATGGGAAGGAGGGTGGGGGGAGGCGTGTAGGGATGGAAAGTGCTCTTTCATACGGAGTCAAATGATTCTTTGAACACAACATTGGCTTCCTCCTGTGAACAAGAGGGGAAAGAATGCAGGACATAACAAGGCAAAGCACCAGCTTATGTACCAAAACGATGAACTGGCTGGATCCTGGGACTGTGTAAATCAGCCTCCCGGTGCCCTCCAGATGTTGGGCTATCAATCCCATCATCCCCAGCCAGCATGGCCACTGCAAATGGACCTCTCTAGGGAGGGTATTCCATAGCTGGAGGCCACCACTGAGAAAGCCTTCTCTTTTGTGGTTAAATACTGTATTTCCAGTAAAGGAGGCATCTGAAGGAGGGTTATAGTGAAAGATCTCCTGGCGTGGGCCTGTTGATACAGGATTTGGGTCCTAAGTCGTTTAGGGCTCCAAAACTAAGTGCCAGCACCTTAAACTGGGCCTGGAAGCAAATAGGCAGTCACTGGGCTTCTTTCAGAATTGGTGTTATATGCATAACCTTGGCCATACCAGCCAACGCCCTGGTGGCTGCGTTCTGTTTCAGCTGGAGCTTCCTAGTTGTCTTCAAGGGCAGCCCCACATACAGTTCATTGCAGTAATCTAACCTGGAGATGACCAGATCACTGTGGCCAGGTTATCCCTGTCCAGAAAGGGCGACAGCTGGCAAACTAGCCAAAGTTGGCCAAAGGCACTATAAGGTGCTAATGCTCTGAAGTTCAGCCCTAATTGCCCCAGTAGCCGATGCTAATGCTATTGTTTTTACTTTAATAATATATTATCTTTTCTACAACAAAACTGGACATATTCCCAAGTAAATGTGTTTCGCATTAGGGCAGCAGAAGCAAACTCCATTGTATTCCTGCAGTCATGATGGTGCTGTGATTTAAGTGAGTTTAAAATGCAAAACTGCACCTGCTCAGAATATTTATTTTAAAAATCAGGGGTGGCAGTTTTCCTTCCGCTAACATAGTGGTTGGACTCAGTGGTCTGGATGGACTTGATGGTCTTATAGGCCCCTTCCAACCCTACCATTCTATGATATCCAGCAGGCAGAGGCAGTTATAAGGCATGAAATGGCAGTGGGGCAGGGGAAGAAGAGAAATCTTAGCTGCGTATGTCACAACTGAAGAAATACACAATGGCTGGGTTAACACAACACGCTAATCCACACTCATTAGTTGAGTGTGGGTTGCACTTGAACTGTGGGTTGTCGTTGAACCGTGGGTTATCGTGTTGCCTGAACGCAGCGCGTCTTCCACAGGGTAGCTTGTTAACCATGCAGTGTGGCTTGTTAACCACCCTGAACAACCCATGGGTTCTCAGCGTGGCTTGTTTAGAGAAAAATAAGCCACACTGCATGGTCAACAAACCACCCAGTGGAAAGTGTGCTGTGTTCAGACAACACGATAACCCACAGTTCAACAACAACACGCACTCAACCACTGAGTGTGGGTTAGCGTGTTGTGTGAACTCAGCCATGGTCATCTAAAGAGCCTCCCATAAGACCATTAAGTCCAGGGTCTAAAATTATCTAGGTGCGCCCACTGACCTCAGCCTTGAGGTCCCGCCCTCACAGCTTATGGAAATGAGTCAAATTTAAAGCGCTTTTGAATGAGCCCCATGGAATCATAGAGTTTGAAGGGACTAGAAGATTATCAGTTCCAATCCCCTCTTCAGACTCTGGTGCTCCACAACTGGTTAAGCCATACAATCCATTTTGTTTTTGAGTCCTCATGTCTCAGCATTTGGGAGGGGTGAGCCAGTTCCAAGAGATGAAACTTCCATCTAATTCCTGCGTAGCTCTTAGAAGTAGGCAATTTCAGCTGCTAAAATAATCATGAATGCAGATCTGAGTTTGTTAATTATTTACACAACATTAATGAGATTTTAGCAAAAAACAAAACCCTATTGTCATAGTTCTCCTCTCAGTCAACCCAGGACATCTCTAGCTAATGGTCCTCAGAAATAAATAACTATAAAGAAGACTAATGAAACCTCCTTGCCTTACATTTGTCCTTCAACTATGATTCTTATTTATTTGCATTGGGAGCTGATTTGAAAAGCTTGGTGGGGAGTATGCCTGGGGGACCTCCTCTCACCCATGCCCTGTTTGTCATCTCCCTTAACAAAGCCCCCCTTTTAAAGCCACCTTCAGCCAAGCTCAGTATGGAGCCTTTACTTCCGGAACTCATGGCAGTTCTAGGGGATGACTTTTTATATGGTTCCAGGCATGGGGGAAAAGACTCAAACTCACATGCCACTGTCCCAGTCATGCCCCCTCCTCCCGGGGTAGTTATTTTCTTCTTCTTTTTAAAGTGCATCTTAATTGCTTTCATGCAATTAACCTCATGTTTAGTTTGGCCTTAGCTCAGATAGCAGATTTCAGAGAGAAGCACCATTTTCCAGACTCCAGTCATTAGCTCTGCCTATAGTCTTGGTTAGCAGCTAGTTTTACAGGAGGACTATTTTAAAGGTGGTGGCTGACCATGGGCCATATTCTCACTCCCCAACTTGGACGTCAGCTGTCAGTATAGGCTCTTTAACAGGTTATAGGAATCACCCGAAAAGGAAGTGAGGGTTCATTGGAGAAGAAGACATCCATCTGAAATTGATTTGATTTGTACCCTGCTTTTCTACCAAGAAAAATGGCACTCAAGGCGGTTTACAATCATGAATTAAAGTTGATCAAAACAGTAATAGAACAAATGCATTAAGGGCACAATGCTATGCATGTTTAGACAAAGAAAAGGCCTACAACTTCCAGCAAGGCTGCCTGGGGAATGCTGGGAGTTGTAGGCCTTTTCTCTGTCTAAACATGCATAGGGTTATGCCCTAAAACAGTTAAAAATAAAACAACCACAGAGTAAAAACAGCATCTGACCCAACATACCTGTTTAGATGCCAAAGGCCTGCTTGAATAAAAAGGTCTTGTCCTGTCTGCGGAAGGACAGCAGAGCAGGAGCGAACCTAGCCTCCCTCAGCAGGGAGTTCCACAGTCTGGGAGCAGCTGCCGAGAAGACCCTCTTTTGTGTCTCTACCAAACAAGCCTCTGAAGGTGGCAGTCGCGAAAGAAGGGCCTCTCCCAGATATTTCCAATCCCCTCTGCAAAAGATTCAATCCACCCCCCCCCCAAGACCGGGGAAAAAAGGATCTGAACAAAATGAATTCATTTCTCTGATCCTGTCTTCAGCCAAACCAGACATGACAATGGCAGTTCTACATGTTTAGAAAGGAGGTATGGGGGTTCATTTTAATAGCAGGAGTGTGTGGGTGAGGAATGCAGAGCCCCCACCCCTGCCTGTGGCTTATCATCCTACAGCCTTTCTCCCCGCCCTTTGCTCCCACAGGAGGGTAAGCTGTAGATGGGAAGCTGTTTCTGTATTCCTTACCCATCCACCCCCTTTCCTATTAAAAATAGACCCTTCTGCACCCACTGATTTTGAGACTGGAGCAGACCTGCCACCATCCCATATTAGGGTGCAATCCTATGGATGTTTAGATAGGAAAAAAAGCCCTACATCTCTCAGCAATCCCCAGCCACCCAGTGCTGGGAGTTGTAGGACTTTTTTCTGTCTAAACATGCACAGGTTTGCGCCCTTAGTGTTTGACTATAAAAACTGCTGACCAGTCGAAATTTAACTCACTGCCAACCTCACTGTGCAGCTTGCCATTTATCATAGAAACATCCCAGTAAACAAGTCATTCAGTGAATTGTTAGGGAAAGTTTAATTGTATGGGCAACTGGGGGATTTGAACAGATCTGTTGGCTATTATCATGAGCATGAAAGGCTTCTTCCACCTAGTGGTGAAATTTGGCATTTTTAACACTGTAGGTTTGGGCACATCTACACAAGTTTTATATCTGATTTATCCCAGTTTAACCATCATGAACCCCAGCCCAAGTATCTCGATAGTTGTACCGTGGTGGGGCTGCTGAAGATTTTCTCTGAGAGATTACCAGCCTCTCCCCCCACCCCCTTACAGTTCTACCGTTCCCAGGAGAGAAGGAATCACTATTAAATCTGTTTTATGTTTGCAGGGTAGATGTGCCATAAGGGACTGAGCAAGTAGGATTTACCATTCATTTCAGTGGCGTGAGCAGTGGTTCCCAAATACATCGATATGCAGCATGATTCTCACACGTGGTGGTATACACCAGCCTTTCCCAATCTGGTGCCCTCCAGATATTTTAGACTACAGCTCCCAGCATTCATGACCTCTTGCCATGCCAGCTAGGGGTGATGGGAAGTGAAGCCCAAAACATCTGGAGGGCATCACATTGCAGAAAGCTGCTTTACACTTTTGCCCCTTGCATTTATGTATGGGGAAGCAGCTATTGCTCTAGCCAGATGCTCAACCCAGAAAACATCACACTTGCCTAATAGGGTGGCCATACATCTTAGCTCACAGAGGACAGTCCTCTATTCTAAGCATCCTCTCTATGAATGGCTGTCCAGTCCAAACCTGACTATAAGATAAAGGCCAGTATCCAAGGCAGCACTTACACCCTTGCCGATTCTCCTGCGCCCTGCCGATTTCGTTGCACGAGCGGCCCGCAACACTTGCAGAACCACGATTTAGCACTTCTGGAGACAACCTGAACAAGCAGTAATGCTCATTTCTGGAAGGAGGCAGGTCAACAGAGCTCACATAAGGGAGCTCTGCTGACCTGCCTCCTTCCAGAAATCAGCATTTTGCCTTGTTTTGGGGCTTCCTCTAGGAAGTGCTAAATCTCCCTTGTGTAAGCGGAATTGGCGGGATCCACCGCTAGTGGGACAGAATTGGTGGGGCAGAAGAGAAGCAGTGGGGGCAAAAGCACCCCATTGGATACTGCCCAAATAGCCCTCAGAAGGGAGAGCAGAAGCCTTGAAGTTGCCCATCAACAGTTAGCACTGAAATAGCAGACGGTGGCCAGGCACACAGGTCAAACTGGTCACAGTATTCCCCACTCTGGTACTGTATCGTATTTCTCTTTTGAGTTATAGTAATCATGTCTAAGCTTGCATCTATACATATAGATTAGCATGTGCAAATTGTATGAATATCTGTCCTTTTTTGTGGTGATGTGTAAGTAGCCACCCTATTGCCTACGATCAGTGCCAGGCCAGCTCACAAATACATGTGCATCGCTTGATTGCCCATCATTTGATGATTTAATTGAAGAAAGCACTGTGTTCTGAGGAGATAAAATCCTGTCATGTCTGATCTGTGGTGGCTCGTTCACACATGCCATAACTGTGATGAAATGCATGAATGAACAAAGCTTTGGGGCTTTTCTACATGTGGCATTTATCGTGCACTCATTATTCTCTACTTGGAGTTGTTTATGGGTTCTTTAGACAACATTGTGACCCTCCAGTTTCACTTCAGCATCTAACTTTTTGGCAAGATTTTTGAGCTTTTTTATACAAGGCTGTTAATCGGCTGTTAATTCACTGTATCTACTTTTGGTTTCGTTACAGAATTGATAACCAACCACTATGCAGAACATTTCCTTTTCTGCTTTTCCACTACATAACCTCTAGGTTGTAGTGTGGTACAGTGGATTAGTGCAAATGCATAAGTGAAAAAGCAGTTTTTTTTGCTTTCACAATTAAATTCTGCATTTTCTCTGCTCTCAAAAAACTCACAGAAAGTGCTTGTTAGATACAGAACGAAACTGGAGGCTCATGATGTTGTCTAAAGAACTCATAAACAACCAGAAGTAGGAAATGACAAGCATATGATAAAAGCTTTGTGTAGAAAAGTCCTTTTAGAGCAGGGAAAATATAGCATTTAATTGTGAAAGCCCCCCCCCCCCCGCTTTTTCACTTGTGTATTTGTGCCATTCCAGTATACCACAGTACCATTTAGAGGTTACGTAGTGGAAAAGCAGAACAGGAAACACTCCTCCTGTAGCACTCGGATCTCAATTCTGCAATGAATCTCAAAGTAGATACATCTGATTAACAGCCTCGTATAGAAATGGTCTAAAGCTCTTTGAGCCCGAAAGACACCTCCATAAACAGCATTGTCCTCGTTTGTTTAGGAAGCCACGAGCTAGAACAGATGCAGCTCATTTTGGAGACCATCCCTGTTTTGCGTGAAGAGGACAAAGAGGAACTGCTGAAAGTGATGCCAACATTTGTCAACAGCACCTGGGAGGTGAAGAAGCCATTGCGGAAACTTCTTCCTGAAGTGAACAGCAAAGGTACAGTTAGTTCAGCATCTAGTGGGATCCTTTGTTGGAAAATATGAGGTTGCATAAGCATCACACTCAGTGGAGATCAGGTTGTATCCTTTCTGTACATCAGCAATACATCTTGTTGCCAGTCAACAACCAGGTAATTTGAGTTTCTATAAAGAATATATTCTGGGCCCAGTGATTGCTCTACCTCAGCCTTGCCCAGCCTAACTTTTTTGGACTGCAGCTCCCAGCATTCCTGGCCACTGGCCATGCTGGCTGTGGCTGATGGGAGTTGAAGTCCAAAACATCTGGAGGGCACCACATTAGGGAAGGCTGGTATAGGTGAATCTCATTCTGTAGCACTGCTAAAGATAAGCGAGTGTGAACCTGGTCACACCTATGGAAGGGAGACTACTGGGAACTCTATGTAATATATGATAAATGGATGGTGGTGTAGTGGTTACAGTGTCAGACTGAAACTGGGGAGACCGGTGTTGAAATCCCCATTCAGCCATGATGCTCACAGGGTGATCTTGGGCCAGTCATAATCTCTTAGCCTAACCTACCTCAGTGGGTTGCTCTGAGGATAAAAAGAACTGTGCATGCTGTTTTGAGGATTTTTTTGAAGGAAAGGTGGGATAAAAATCAATACAAGAAATATATATTTTTAGGTAACCACTGACTCACGCTTTGGTGGGCCTGGGCAAATGTGCAAAAATGGACAAGAAACCACTCTCTAATACTTTCACAACCAAAACCAGAATATATTTCTTTTGCCTAATTATTTTGCTTAAAAATTATTTTGCTTAAAAACAATGTTATGTCTGCATGTTGTACCTGTCAGAAAGCAAAGATCTGTTTTTGGCATTATATCTGTGTATGCCTTAACAATAAAAACATAGTTGATGTCAATAGCAAATACTGGAAGTATTTCATTTTCTCCCTCACCCTCCTCAAATTTCCCTTTCTTTCCCTGTGGGGAGAGGGAAAACCCTAAATTTTTGTTTGCTCCTTTAAAACGTTTGGAAATATTAAATCACTAATTGTGATTTAAGTTAATTGTGCTAGTCTGGTTGTAGCTGGGGAAGATGGAAGGATATGGCTGGAATCCTATGCCCGCTTACCTGGGAGTAAGCCCCATTGAATATAGTGCCATTTACTTCTGAGTAAACATGTCTAGGATTGCACTAGAATTAGCATGTAATCCTAAACACACTTATTAGGGCAGGAGTTGGCAACCTGTTTTGGGGGGAGGGGGCAATTTGCCTCTCACTGGGCCCTATGAGGGCTGGTTGACATTAGTGGGTATGCCCATAGCCACTGACATCATCACCCCCTGCCATTCCTCCCTGTGCTTGACGAGTTCCCTGCCACCCACATCCCTACTGTTATCTCCAATATGAGACTGGAGATAATAGCAGAGATTCCTCCAGGGGGTGTGGCTTGGAGACCAAGCCTCACCCCTTGGAAGAATCCAAGGTTTTGTGGGCTGGATGGCGAACCCCTGCTGGCTGGATTCGGTCTGCCAGCCAGAGGTTCCCTTCCAATGTATTAGGAAGTGAGCCCCATTGAATACAGTAGGGCTTATTTCAGGGTAGAAATGCATAGGGTTGAGCTCCCAGTCATGTTTTCTAGACCTGGCTCTATTTACCTGTCTCTGCTTTGACTCCTGTCCTAAAATTCATAGGACTCACCATTCTTCCAAAGCGTGCACGTCATTCCCATTAAGTATAATTAGAGTTCTACTTTTGAATCAAGTACAATTACAGCCTATAATTAAATAGAAAGAGAGCTTAAAGGTTAGGTCTCTATCTGATTTCAGGGGTGACCGTTCTTATCATGTATAGTCTTGCGAGACTCTTCCTTTAGGAACAAGAACTGCTTGTGCATACATACAGCTGGCCTGATTATTTATTCTCTGCGTCTCATAGCTATCGATTTTCTGGAGAAGATACTAACATTCAATCCCATGGACCGTTTGACTGCAGAGGTGGGGCTGCAGCATCCTTATATGAGTCCATATTATTGTCCCGAAGATGAGCCCATTTCTCAACACCCTTTCCGAATTGAAGATGAGATTGATGATATTTTGCTGATGGAAGCCAACCAAAGCCAGATGTCCAATTGGGAGAGGTACA
This sequence comes from Heloderma suspectum, assembly GCF_057233095.1. Lineage (NCBI taxonomy): Eukaryota > Metazoa > Chordata > Lepidosauria > Squamata > Helodermatidae > Heloderma > Heloderma suspectum. The sequence continues at coordinate 17,517,690 of NC_139459.1, forward strand.
TTGTTTCAATAGATTGTCTATAAACCACAATTCTGTAGGAACATAGAATGTGGGAGCAGAATTCCACTCCCTGAGAATTTAAGCGTTGAGTTTAAAAAAATGTTTCTAGTCCTTATTGATGCTACAATTTGCTTAAAAGTTTATGGCAAAGCCTGGTGAACCCTTAGAAGCCAAAGGAGTTGCTGTATAAGATTTCCAGTGGTTGAGAATTAGGCTTGTCCCTTTTATGACTAGCAAAAACAAACAGTAAACAATGTAGACTAGATTATGCAAAATAAGATAAATTATGCAAAAACACCCTATTTAAGAACATAAGAAGAGCCCTGCTGGATCAGACCAAGGGTCCATCTAGTCCAGCATTCTGTTTACACAGTGGCCAACCAGCTGCCTGTGGGAAACCCACAAGTAGGACACAACAGTACCCTCCCATCCATGTTCCCCAGCAACAGGCGTACATAGGCTCACTGCCTCTGGTACTGTAGGTAGCACATAGCCATCAGGACTAGTAGCCATTGGTAGCCTTCTCCAGGAATTTGTCTAACACCCTTTTAAAGCCATCCAAACGGGGGGCCATCACTACATCCTGTGGTAGCAAATTCCATAGTTTAACTATGCACTGTGTGAAAGGAGTCCTTCCTTTTATCTGTCCTGAATCTCCCACCAATCAGCTTCATGGGATGACCCCAGGTTCTAGTATTTTGAGAGAGGGAGAAAATATCTCCCTATTCACATTCTCCACACCATGCATAATTTGCATAATGTAGAGTGGTCACAACATTTAGTGTTATACTTGGGTTTGTTTCATACAGAATTTTAATTATTTTTTGTTCAGCACAGAGTAGAAACAACCCTGAGTGTCTGAATTTTTACAAGATGAGGCACCACTTCATACTCTTCAGCCAAAGTTTCTGTTGCCATCTAGGTTGAGAGTGCCGAATTCATCAGCCTCAGAAAGTTGCTAGGCCTTAAGGCTGCAAATGCCTAGTGAAAGATCTGAAGCCAGAGCATGAGCAGAACAGGAGTTCCAGTAGTTAGAACCTGAGGGTTGGTTGCTTTGCATAGTTCTTTGGCACTCTTCAAGACCATGTATGCAGATGTGCTTAATTTAGATGACTTATGCAGATCACAGAATTCAGCTTCTCTTGATTTTTTTTTCTCTTGATGTGGAGCTATGCCAAGATCTAGATATGCCCCAATTCCCCAGAGCAAGTAAAGGGAATATGCATGCAGTCTAGTTATATGTACGTAGGCAGTAGGGGATGGGGACGAAACAGAATAAGAAGAATTATTATTGTCATCTTCTGTCATCAGAAGTTAGGGAGCTGCTGTCCTCTCCAAACCACCTTTGGAGAGGAAGGATAGGATAAAAAACAGAAGGAGTGAATAGTTATTATTGAATATATGTCATTAATGTGCATGCTGCCTAACAGAGTAACAAAAAAGGCAATTCCCTGCCCCAAGGGGTTTGCAATCTAAAATTCAACATGGGGAGTGCAGAGCCAAAAGAGGGTGGCAAGGAAGGTGGAGAGAAAGGCACGCAAGGAAAAACATGCATTCAGTCCATTTATAGGTCCAGTTACATGCATAGCTTCACCAGGAGATCCTGATCTTGTTATTAAGACTGATTTAAGAGATTCTTAATGTTTGATATACTTTTTATGTAAGTGACCTGAAAATTTCTGGAAAACATAAGGCAAAATTTAAACAATAAATTTGAAATAAAGAATTAAAAGACAAGGGCCCACAGCTGATAATGGAAAGATGTAACTGGCACATGAAATCTTTAACTGTGTGTCTAACATCATAGTCATTTTGAACAAAACAGGTACCAAGTGAGCTTATCCTCGGATCTGGAATGGCGACATGAGAAGTGCCACGATTTGGACGAGGTGCAACGCGATCCCCGTGCAGGATCGGAATCCATTGCTGAGGAAGCTCAAGTGGATCCACGCAAATACTCCCAGAGCAGCTCGGAGAGATTCCTGGAACAGTCACATTCTTCGATGGACCGAGCATTCGAAGGGGATTATGGGCGCTCGTGCGATTACAAAGTGGGCTCGCCTTCCTACTTAGACAAGCTGCTGTGGAGAGACAACAAACTCCACCATTATTCGGAGCCCAAGCTCATCTTGGACTTGTCCCACTGGAAAAGAGCATCCATTGCACCCACAGCAGAATTAGCTTTGGAAGAGGAACCGTCGAACCTTTTCCTAGAAATAGCACAGTGGGTGACAAGTACCCAGACAGGCCTTGAATGCCCCAACCCCCTTCCGGAGATTCAAGAGCGGAGTTTGCCGTCTTCTCCTCACCATCTCCACAAAGAATCCAAGGAGGTCGACAGCAAAGGCGACCCTCAGTTTGACTTGGACGTCTTCATTTCCAGGGCGTTAAAGCTTTGCACAAAGCCCGAGGATCTGCCGGACAACAAGCTCAAAGACATCAATGGCGCATGTCTTGCAGAACACCCAAATGAGATTGTACAGACAGAGGTGTATCATAAAGAGAGGTGGTAAAAAAAGAAAAAAAGAAAAAAAGAAAAATGAACCAGGCTTCTGGTATTCGTGGTAATCTCCTTAAAAATTCTTCTGATTTTATACACTAATTACCCAATGCTGAATAGCAACCAAGGTTGGATCACACAGGAAACACGTCAGCTCTTTATCTGATGCTAGTGAAATGCCTTCATGTTAAGGACAAGCACAAACCAAGATCCCCTTTTGATGCCTTGGAAGTAATCTTAAAAGGAATCCAGAGGTGTGAATGAAATGTTGGGGGTTCTTATGCTGCCTTAACAGTCTTGCCTTTTACCTTCAGCGGTATGTTTTGGACAGCAGTCTCCAGTACAGAAGAGTCCTAGATTCAAAGGATGCTCAACTGAGAGAGGATTCAAATCCGCTTTGTTTTGCAAGTCATGAGGTTGGAGGAATCCTCCTTTAGATAATGGGGCACCCCTGTTTTTAGTGACATCGTGATTCACATTAGTATGGCACTTTTCCCAAGAGCCCAAAGCATTTTGCATATAGTTTCTTCATCATTCTTACCACCACTATGTTGGTAAGGCAGGGCGGTATTACTTTCCCTGCATGGCATTGCAGACTGGGGATGGGACTTCAAGACTGTGATTTCACCTGGCTGTTAGTTGATGGCAGAGGCAAGAGTTAAAATGTACTTATTTGATTTGTACCCAGCCTTTCCACCAAACAAAATGATGCTAACAGTCATAAAAACCAAGATTAAAACAAACTTAGTTAAATATATCATTAAAAAGGGACTAGAATAAAAACACAATTAAAAACACAACAGTAAAAGAAATGAAAACAGCGCCCAACCCAATAGAACCTGCTTCAGCAACAGCTTACATGCCAGCTTGAATAAAAATGTCTTTGCTTGGTGGCGGAAGGACAGCAGAGAGGGAGCCAACCTAGCCTCCCTCCGCAGGGAGTTCCACAGCCAGGGAGCAGCCAGGGAGAAGGACCTCTCTTGCGCCTGATGGGATTATTCGGTATTGCTGCCTCCTGTTAAAAAGGCAGATAGCAGAGAAAAACAAAAGGTATAACAGAATGAGCGCTTATCAGTCCCGCACGTGCGCACAATAAAAGAGAGATCACACTTTTCTTCAGTGTGAGAGAAGGTAAAATATTCACTCACAACTCACAAATATTCTTGCATATACATGCAGGTACAGCGTAGGGTTTCAAAAGAAACCCTTTTCTTTGTTTGTTCAGTCCATTTCTTTGTGTTCTATAACACTGGCAGGAGAGAGGGCGAGAGAGCACGTGCACTTCCAGCAACAGACAAGGCAGAAGACAGGGGAAGGAAGGGGAGGAGCAGGAAACCACACGTAAGCTATAGAGACCCTACGGCCAGCTATGCCCAAAATTCCCATGCATTAAATAGCTAACTGCAACGCTGCCCCCTTCCTGTAACTTGCAGGCAAGGTTGCAATATTCCCAACAGTGCCCCCACCAAATGTAAGAAAGGTCTCCCTGAAAGATCTTTAAACCTGGGCAGGCTCGTATGGGAGAAATGGGGACTTCTGGTCTGTAACTCGTGCTTGCAACACTGGTTTTTAGGAGGGGCCATAGCTCAGTGGAAGAGGCATGCTTTGCATGCGGAAGGCCTCAGGTTCTGTCCCTGGCGTCTTCAGTTAGGAGGAATTATGTAGCAGGTGATGGGAAAGAGCTCTGTCTCAGATCCTGGGGAGCCATTCCATGTCAGAGTAGACCAGGGTTAGGTAACCTTTTTGAGCTGTGGGCACATTTGGCAGTTTGAGAAACTGTCCTGGGCACCTCCACAAAATGGCTGCCATAGGAAGTATGGCAAAGGGAAAGTAACCTGCCCAGCACACTAAAGAACTCGTTTGAACCCATGGTTTTCAGTATCATCAGAAACCTATTTCACAGCAATATATATATAAAGTGAGAGGAGTAGAGTACCTTGCCAGGCACCAAGAAAGGTGTCTGAGGGGGCATTGACACCCACGGGCACTACGTTGCCTACCCCGGATTAGACAGTACTGGGATAAATGGACAAATAGTCTGACCTGGTACACACCAGCTTCCTATACTTTACCCAAAGCTTTGCAGGTGCAAAACCCATTGAAACCAGTGAGTTTGAAGGTGCGAGGTACAGCCACCTTGGTGAAGCTAAGCAGGTCTGGGTCTGGTCAGTGCCTGGATGGGAGACTGCCTGAAATCCAAGTATACTGCTTTGAGCTGCATAAAGGAAGAAAGGCAGGATGTAAATGAAACAAAGTGCTCATTCACACATAATGGCAGGAAATCATGGGTTAATTAATGCTAGCCACATTCCACGGCCATTTTGCATTTTCAGCCACGGATCGATTCAGCCCACAGTTAACCTAACTACAAATTAGTTCACCATTACATGTGAACCAGGTCAGTGAAATAATTTAAAGTAGCCCTCCCCAGATAAGCATGGCTTGTGAAAAGTGTAAGAATGCAAGGATGATGCCACACGTCTCCTGAATTTAAAACCACCAGATTCAAAGTCACCGAAAACTGAACTCCACATTCAAATGTTGAAACCTGATTTTTCAGAACCGCGACATAAATTCTGGAGGAAAATATTCTGGAGACTTGTGAAATATTGAATATTTTCAGTATTTGTGAAAAGCAAATATTCTTTGCTTTTCTGCTTACATTTTGCCACCGAAACAACAACTGGATCACAAGGTTCTTTTTCACCAGGGGGGCGGGGGCGGCATTCTTTGCTTTTCTGCTTACATTTTGCCACCGAAACAACAACTGGATCACAAATACACATCCTGTTGCATTTAGAGGTTTTAGGAAAAACAAGGGCCTCACTCCAACAAGAGGAAACGTGGATGTCATGCACATGTTTACCAGGGCTGAAAAAAAACCTGGGAGTCTGTGCAGCCTTAGTCAAGTCACCATCCCTCCCACACGCTGAACTGATGATAGGTGCTTTTCAAGACAGTATGAACAGCTTGTATGTTCCAACCCTAAGGAATGCACGTATGAAACCTCTTCGTCCTTTTTCCTTTGTTGGATCAGGGCAAAGGTGTAAAACGTTATCAGGGTTATCCAGGATCAGGCGCCACGCTGTCCGGTTCTGGGCCCCAGAAGAGCTGGCTGTCAGTCCCAATGGGCCACAAGCAGGTGTGAAGTCCAAAATAGTCAAGGGCTGAATTTGTTCCAGAGGAGCAAACAAACCTCAGACAGGTCAGAGGCAGGTGTGCCGCTAAAACCAAGCAGGAGTCACAATCAAAGGCAGAAATCAGAGAAGAGAGCAGATGTTTAGACCAGGCAGAAAGTGGACCTTCAGACGTTTTCAGCTTCAGCTCCCAGCACTCCTGACCTCCTTATGGGAGCTGAAGTCCAAAATATCTGGAGATCTACCTTCTGCCCATCCCCGGTTCAAACCATGGCCTGGTTTGCACGTAACGACAACTCAGGCTTTCTTCACATGAAGCTTTTATCCTGCGATTGAGATGGCTCCTTCACAGAAGTTTGCGGGCTCTTCACATGATGCCGTGAACGTCCAAGGCATCTCCTACACTAAGTGCCCTTTGTTCTATTTTTAAACAGATTGCAGATAATGAACTATCCGATTTACCCCATTGTGTTCTGCTTGACTTCCCTCCCCGAAAAGAAGAAAAGTGGCTAGAAGAGGAGTGAAATCAATGAAAGATAATGGAAGACTCAGATATGGGAAGAAGGAGGGGGAAAGGGGGAGGGGAAAAGGAAGTGGGTGAAAAAGGCAGTCGTTGTGATCCTGCATTTAAAACGGAAGCAGAAAGCCCCGTTTTAAATGCAGGATTTTAGACTGGTGTAGAGATGCCCTCAGAGTATGGGTTGAGTATGGGTTGTCATTGAATCGTGGGTTGTCATTGAATTGTTGTTATGTGCCAACCCTGCGCTGTTGTTTAACTATGGGTTGTTAACCGCGAATAACCCAGAGTTCACAACCTAACAACAAACCATGGGTTCTCTTCCTGGGTTTTTCTTGGTTAACAACCCATAGTGAAAATATAGTGCAAGGTTTGCACGTAGTGATAACCCATGATTCAATAAGAGCCCATACTCAGCCCATTCTGAAACCTATACTCTGGGTTATGTGTGAACCAGGACTATACTTTCACCCAGGAGACAAGTTACTCAGTTGAAGAAGAAGCTTTGAAGCAGGGGTATTATAGAGTCTGGTGAACAGGGTTTGGCTTCCAGGGTCAGCTGATTGGATGCTCAGGCAGGCTGGTATTGTAGCTTAGATGGTGCCCCTGAAGCTCAGAGTGCAGCCTGCCAGGCTCACAGCAAAGGAAGAATACTAGCGGTGCTTAGGAGGTAAGGCCCTGGAATCTGACTGCTGGGGACCGCAGTTCAAGATGCTTCCCAGCCAGCGCCTTAGCAAGTATTGCCTATAGCAAGTTGATATTACTGTTGCCTTAAAGTTCATCAACAAGAGTTAGCTTTTTGTTTTGTTTCTAGTATCCAGCAAAGTCAGATTTCAAAAGCAAAATGAGAAGAGGTGAGACTTTTTAAAAATGGCATTTGAACTCTGAAATGCTACCAAATTTTGAACTGGTGTGGAATGTTATTTCGACTCTACCACTGAACCAGCTGTTCAATATCAGTGATTAAGCCGACCTTCCCCCCAAACCTGGTGCCCTCCAGATGCTTTGGACTTCCTATCAGCCCCAGCTAGCATTGGCAATGATCATGAATGGTGGGAGTTGTAGTTCAAAACTTCTGGAGGGCACCATTTTCGGAAAAGCTGGATTAAGCCAGGGGCATGAATGTAAGTAATGATCCCTTGCGCATATATCAGGAGGGAAAATAATCCTGTAAAAGAATGATAATAATTTTTGCTTTCAAGACAGCGGCTCTAGAGCTTACCAATATATATAAAAAATCCACTTATAAGAGTTTCCCAGGATTAGCGAAGACCCAACTCAAGCTCTTTTGCCAGATATTTTGCACTGAAGTGTCCTTGGAAGGTAAAGGAATCAAGTGAAATTTCAAAGAAACATTGTAAATACATAAATATACACACAATGGCTCTGCTGTAGGCTCTATTTTCATTCACATTTCTGAGCACCTTACTAATTAATCAGTTGAGTTTCATTTATATTGAAGAAGAAATGTTATATACTTCTATTTAATCTGCCTGATCAATGTTTTTTTTTAAAGGAAATATTGAAAATGTGTAAATAGTATGCGGTTTTCTAAAAAAAAAAAAAAGGTATTACCTTCTTTGCAGCATTTTGATCATTGGATGATGTTATTTCTTCCACTTGCAACTGAAAATGTATCCTGCTTATTATTTAACTTCTGAAACGCTCGTATAGTACTTCTGCTGCATCCATAACTGAGTTAGTATCTTTAATAGGAGAGTTCAAAATGAAGTGTGCAAGCGTTCGAGTTCCACATAACTCTTTTAAAATGCATACTGTATTTTGAACACTGGCGGGTCCTTATAAAAGATGGTTTGCTATGTGACTTTGTTTTTTTTAACCTGTTCCCAAGATCTTGCCTCCCAAGATAATTTGCTATCTTTTAACAGCAACAACAACAACAGCAACAACAAAAGTCTCATTATATATTGTGAAAAAGAAAATAACACTCACGTAAGCGAAGGGGAACAAACAAAACCATTTTATGCTATTTAATACTAGTAACCAGTGTTTCTACAGCATTTAGTTTTGCAAAACTTAAACCACCGGCCTTCATAGCTGAACTGTGTGTTCAGAAAAGCTACACACTGGAACATGCAGTGTGAATGAGAGTGTTGGTTCCTGCCCGCCTGCTCCTTCTGCAGCCAGATGGAGCTAAACTACCCAGGGATGTCTGAACCTGAAACTTTGGGTTATTCAGAGAGAGACACCCCAGAGCTAGAATCCATGGTTACACCATTCTCAGGTGGTTAAACCATTCCCAGGAACCAGCATGCTTGCTCCCTCGCTTGCTCGTGCCTATCTTTTCAACAACATGCTGTTTGTCAACTGTGGGTTGTTGTGATGTGTGAACTGGGTCAATATGTAGTACAGTCTTTAATGAAGAAAGATGCAGAATTGCATATCTAAATGTCTCCTTTCTCCCTGCCATGCTAGCTTTCCATAGACAGGGAATTTTTGATGTAAAGGAACATTAAAAAAAAATGTAGTACTTTCAGGTACTTGGACTATTGTCTAGAAAGGGCAGAATGAAAGAACCACAAACAATTATTCCAAACGACTGATATACCTCAGCTACAACAAAAGCAGAAGTGCTGCACTTTCTTGAGCCCAAGAGCCTTTGATGAAATAGGCCCTAGTCTCGCTTTGATTCAATGAAAGGATGACTTCTACCTATGCAGAGCTTAGGAACAGTATATATTTATATCCTTAAACCGCCCTGCGACAGGCATTAAAAACGGTATTTATGTATTTATTCACCTATAACCCACAATGAATTTGTGATTTTTCCATGGTTTTTGTGATTTTTCTATCGGTCGAAGGACATATGGCCCTACTAGCTCCTCCCCTTTTCACCTCTTTGAGGAATCTGATGGTGATCCGAGACCAGATGGCAACTGCTCTCTTGATGCGCGTGCTTTGTTCCTTGCTTGCCCTTTCCTCCTCCTCCTCTGCTCGTTTGGTGGTTCTCATTTGTCTGTCCTGGGTTGGCACGGCCGGGCAGCTACCAAGGCCCCACACCCCTGCTTCTCCTCCTGGTGCTGCTTGTTCAGCTGCCCTCGCCAAGCATGCAAACAGTGACAAGAGGAGATGGGGACAGGATACCTCCCTTGCCTTGTGCGCTCTCTCTCTCTCTCTCTGGGGGGTTGTGCAGATTGGCTCCACAGCAGGGAGGCAGAACCTCTTTCAGCCCAAGGACTGAATTCAGTCTCAGAGAAGCTCTCAGGATCACATTCCAGTGGTGGGCGGGGGCAAAGGCAAAAGGGGAAGGACACCGCCCCCCCAATGCCAGCACACTTTAGTTTAACGCTCTTGCAGCCAGCCACCAAGCCTAAGGAGAGGCAGTTTTAGAATGTGTGTGTGTGTGGGGGGGGGGAAGCTGCAAAAAAGCCGGGAAACCACCAAACTATGGGTATTTGAGGGGAAGGGGTAGCGCCAGGGAGAGGGGCGTGGCCTTCTAGGGAACCCTGGAGGCTCAGAATTTGGCCTCTGGGCCTGAAGTTCTGCACCCTTGGCCTAGAGGAAGAGACCAGCAGCAAGGAGAAGGTGGAACTACTCAGAGAGAGGAGCCCACAGAGGACATCTTTGTGAAATAAGAGGCTAAGAGGAAGGAGGGATGTATTTGTTGCATTTAAATCCCTTCTGCCCTCCAAGAAACGCAGGGTGGCGCACAAGGTTCTCTCCCTCCTCCATGTATCCTCATAGCATCCTCTGAGGTAGGTTAGAGAGAGTCATCCAGAGCAGGTGTTCCAGCAACCACAGGGACCTCCAAAAGGGCCTGCGAAGCTCTCCATTCCCTGCCCTCTTCAAAAAACATATTTTTTTTAATAAAAACCTCAGAAAATATTGGTCTTCTTTCTCTCCCTTTCTCGCCTCGAGCCTTGCTCTTTCTCTCTCCTCTACCCCTTCACTTTGCTATTTCCCTCTTCCTCCCAGCCTCTAGCCTCACTATTTCTCCCCCCCCCATCCACCTCTTTAGCTCACTTTTGACTAGCCAGGCTCCCACAGCAGCCCTTATGTGACTAGCCACATCCTCCGTGGGAGCTATTTTGTGGTGGTGCCCACAGCAGTTTCTCAAATTTCCAAATGTGCCCACAGGTCCAAAAAGTTTGGGGACTCCTGATCCAGACAGCTTTATGGTTGAGTGGAGATTTGAACCTGGGTCTATCTGGTCCTGGTCTGGCACTCTAACCTAGTCTTCTCCAACCTGGTGCCCTCCACATGTTTTGGATTACAACTCCCAGCATTCCCCAACCATTAGCCATGCTGGCTGGGGCTGACTGGAGTTGAAGTCCAAAACATCTGGAGGGCATCAGGTTGGGGAAAGGCTGCTCTGTATTACACCCCATCTTTATTAACAGTGAAATGAAACAAAGTTTACCACTATGAAAAACGGACCTACAATGGGAGGATTTCATGTGATTCTGGCTGTTTCACCATAGTTTGTTGGCAGCTAGTTCTGTAAGTGATGGCTAGATAGCATCACGGATGCAATGAATATGAACTTGAGCACACTCCGGGAGAGAGCGGAGGACAGGAAGGCCTGGCGTGCCGTGGTCCATGGGGTCACGAAGAGTCGGACACGACTGAACGACAACAAGTTCTGTAAGTGGCAACTATGAGGATGTGGATGGTGGTGGGAGAAGGCCTCAATGTCCTATCCATAATCAAAGTGACTTGTTGGCAAATCCCATTTATATATCCAGTGAAGCTTCCATACCCATCTTTTGCTTCTAGAGTGACAACCGGAGGTCTAGATAGCACAGCTCTGAGAGCTAGATTTGGCTCATGGGCGTCCAGTTGCTGGCCCCTTATTTCTAATCATACATAACCACAAATAAGTTATAGTAAGTTGTCGCCTCAAAGTGACATTTCCCTGTAAAAATAGTGTACTCTTAGGCTTAAGGCCAATTTCAGCTACTGTTGAGTATGTGGTGGCCTCTTGAAACCCCTGGATGTGTTACATCCGTCTCTGTGGCCAGCCATGTCCACCATTGGGCTTTCTGGACATCACTGTGCAATACGCAAAAGAAGAATGAATAAGGCAGGCATACAATTAACACAAAGTTAGGGGCAATGTTCTAAATAAACCTAAGTGGAACTTTGTACAAATTAAGTTTCAAAACCATATTTTCCCAGTTGACCTTTTGTGTCAAAGCATGCTCTGGAGGCACCAAATTCACATAGTTGAAGGCAAGTAGATCTGGGTCTGATCAGCACGTGGGTGGACGCCTTCCTCAAAACTCTATGAACACTGCCTTGCGTTCCAAAGAAGAAAGGTTGGGTAGAAATGTACAGTGGAAGCTGGTGGCTCTGATGTCAGCTGGCTGGCGAATCCGCTCTGAGTTTCAGGCAGAACCAGTCAGAACTCTAGAGGAGCTCTCCAAGGTGCTTCCGCACCTTGGAGATCTCCTCTAGAGTTCTGACTGGTTCTTCCTGAAACCCGGAGAGGATTTGCCAGCCAGCTGACATCAGAGCCACCAGCCTCCATCGGAAACGTATTGCATAAATGAAGAATGTCAGTGTGTGTTGGCATGAGTCTTTAAAATGTTGTCAGTTCCAACATCCAGTGACCAGTATCTCAGATCTGCCGCCGCATTGTGGGATTTCTCAGTCACATTCAAAATATGAAAAATGGATCCCGCATTTTTAATGTTTTAACATCTGCACCTGGGAAGTGGACGTGTGAATATTTGGAATTATTTTGCTGTCAGATTTGAAATGGGTGTATTTAAGTTTGCTTTGGCTCTAATGCAGGGTTGTTGAACCCCAGGCCCGTGGGCCAAATCTGGCCCTCCTGGATTCCCCAGGTGGCTGCACAGTGCCAGTTCTAGGTTTTTGAGGTTCCTAGGGCAAGGCACCCTCAATGGGCCCCTCCCTCAGTGAGTCTACCTTATCGCCACCATTGTCACCAGCTGCTGTTGCTCCTTATCCTCTTTCTCCTCATTGCTACCACTCGCTTGCTTGACAAGAAGAGAGCCAGTGAGCAAGTAGGCCATGGCATCTCCTGCTCCTCCTTCTCACCACTGTTGTTGTCTGGGCCAGAGCGAGAGGCAGGTGAGCAAGCAGGCTGCAAGGGTGAAGAGGAAGAGCAACTCCAGGGGGTTGTTGTCAGTGGGCCCCTGCTGGTGTATGGGCCCTCGGCAGGCACCCAACCATGCCTACCCTTGACACAGGCCCTTTCCCCAGGCCACGCCTCCTTTTCCCAGATGGCCAATTGTTTGGTGGTTTCTTGGCTTTTGTGCAACCCCACACCCCCAGCCCAATTCTAAAAGGTTGAAATGTCTTTTCTGAGACTTAGTGACTGGCAGTGAGGGCTTTAAGCTAAAATATGCTGGTACTGTTGGTATTTTTGGTTTTGCCCATCTTTTGCCTTTGTTTCCACCTACCACTGGAAAGCAGCCCCTAAAACCTTCCCCAAAATTGAATTCAGCTTTCAGGCTGAAAGAGGTTCAACTCCCCTCCTCTGATGTATGCCTTTAAAACAGAGAGAAACCACAGAGCCGTTCCTGCTTTTTCTCTTGCCTTCTTTTGAGGGATTAGTACAATAAAAGATAGCGTACGTTCACCGTCACATGCAATGTGAAGTTATATCTTCCCTTCCTCTCCTAGAGGAGTTCTCTAGGAAAATGATAATGATAATGATAATAATAATAATCTGCCTACAACAAGAAGTCAATATTTATGCTTTTTCTTTTCTTCCAATTATACAGTCTGAATGTCATCATAGATATATCTTGAGAATGATCACTGTGGCTATGAATGTCAGTCAATAAGATAACATTTTTGTTTTTGTCTTTGAAACTGCCATTGTGATGAGGAAATTCAGTTGGCAGACCAGAAAGGAATCACAACACCATCTATTTATTTCATAATACTTAATCATTTTCATGGGATTCTCTGCTTCTGCTCTGATACATCACCAGTTCACACTGTTTCAAATTCCAGTATTATCAAAGCAATTTTAAAAGGAGAACGGAAAGCTCTAATGGGTCGCTTGATTGTTTTCAGCAAACCACAAGTCAGGATTTTCTCATGTATATAAGCAACAATAAAGGAAATTGAAATGAGCCTGGACTTCCTCCTTTTGATGCTTCCTCTCCCTCCTCGACAAACAAATAACTGTTTCTGTTTGCAGATCAATATCTTTGGTATGAACCAGTGATTTCGAACTATGTTCCATGCAGCTCCCTGGAAGCTGATTGGGATTTCCCTGTTAGAAGAACAGAAATGATGGACTTGCTTTCCTGAAAAGCAACAGGTGCTTCCAGATGAGACATTTATGATTTATTTATTTATTAATTACATTTCTACACTGCCCAACAGCTGAGGCTCCCTGCACAGTTCACAACAATTAAAACCATAAAATACAGCACAATAAAACATAATATAGAACTTAAAAGTTTAAAAGTAGTATGTAAAACCAAAGTAAAACCCAACAGCAGCTACAGCCCAGGGAAAGCCTAGGTGAAAAGGTGCATCTTTAGGAGGCGCTTGAAAGATGCCACATTTTCTGCCTCCCGAACTGCACAGGGGAGGGTTTCCCAGCGGGTGGGTGCCACTACAGAGAAGGCCCGCCATTGACGGTCTTCATGGAGACATTCCTTTTGTTTTGGAATGACCATCAAGGCCTCCTCTGATGAACTTAGATGTTGCCTGGGTATATATAAGGGAAGGCGGCCAGCTAGATATCTTGGTCCCAAGTTGTTGAGGGCTTTATATGATGGACTTCTTCACACGGAGCTTTTATCCTGCTACTGAGATTACTCACTGAGATTTTATCTGAGAAAAAACTCACTGAGATTTTATCCTGCTACTCTTATCCTGCATAAAATGGAGCTGTGTTTTCCAGCCATGAAAGCTGGTTCCAGAAAAGTGAGTTGTGTTTAGTAAGAATTACATCTGGCCCTGCCTTCTTTGCTTTCTCAGTCCTTGGCTCCGCCCTGTGCCCTCATTTTTTATTATTTTTATTTTATTTATTACATTTCTATACTGCTCCATAGCCAAATCTCTCTGGGCGGTTTACAAAAGTTAAAACATTAAAGTACAATATACAAAGTTTAAAAGCCATTTACATAAAAGCACAGGACAATATATACAAACAACATATAACTAAAACAACTTTGAACTAAAAACAATTTAACAAACAATAAAAATAAACAATAACAATAAAACCACACAGCTTAAAACCACACAGCTTAAAAACAGTATAATCAGCAAAAAAAAAAAAACCCCAAGAGTTCCAAACAGGGAAGGCCTGCTGAAATAACAGCGTCTTTAATGCCTGCTTAAAGAACCTCAATGCGGTCAGCAGGCGCATTTCAACCGGCGGGTCATTCCGCAACTGAGGAGCGGCAAAGCAAAAGGTCCTCTTGCGTGTGGCTGCCAGTCTCACATTAAGCAGCCGCAGCAGATAGCGCTCAGAGGACCTTAGGTGGCGGACTGCTACACAGGGGAGAAGGCGCTCCCTTAGCCCCACCCACTGCTGGAATGTGTACCCCTCCTCTGAGACCCTTTCCAAGTTGGAATACGGTCACTGGTCTGAAAAGGTTCACCAACCTTGGTCTGCACAGTCATTGCCAAATGGGCAATCTCTTCAGCATCTCCTCCATAATAGGGCTGAGGTCACGGTTTGCGTCTGCTGATAAGAAATCAGAATGATACTATGGCAGCCCAAGTATAAGGCAATTGGATCTGGCCACTCTAGCAAATTATAGTTTTAAGCAAGGGCAGGAAAAATGTTGCCCGCAATTTCGCCTCTCTGTAAAAAAAAGTTGTTTTCTGTTGTAACACAGAGACGCGTGCCACATACATTGGTCTGGGACAGCCAATGGCTGTGCTGGCTGGGGATGATGGGAGTTGTAGTCCCACCACTTCTGAAGGGCGCCGGGTTGGGGAAGGCTGGTCTGGGGGTGGGTAGTATGCAAATGGTCCAGCCAAAAGCTATTCGGAGAAGCAGTGGGAGAGCTCTCAATAGATATCTAATCCAACACAACAAAGTGTTATAAGCACCCCGGCCACGGAGGCATTACCTAAAAAAGAGAGAAAAGAGGACACATATTTGCAGAAACTAGTCGTCTGTCAAGTAGGGCACATAGACACACTAGTTGCAAGTTGGGTTGACTACAGAAGGCGGTATGGTAGGGCAGACTGCTGGGACTCTGAGGCTGTCAGGGGGCCCACCGAGGAGGTTTGTGGAAGCTGGATAAAAACACTTGAGCAAAGGCATCACCCAATCTTTTCTTTCCCATTCATTTTAATTAGCATCAGACCAAAGGCCTATTTAGTCCAGCATTCCATTCATGCAGAGAGAGCAGCATTGGTATGGAGAATGGTAGAACTGCCCTCTTAAGAAGTTGATTCCCCTTGCAAAAGAAGAATTTGGCATGTGGCTTAGCTAGCTTTCATGCTGCTGTTGCTTGTTCCATAGGGCTCATGCTAAGAATGACGTCTGAACTGTGAGCTGGGAAGCCTTCATTCGCTTCTGAGTTCTGCCACAAACTAACTGGATGTGAACACAGAGTAAAGAATAACATCAAAAGAACGTGGCCCCCGCTGAATGTAAAGCGCAGTGCCAGTGAAATAATAGCTTTCGCTAAGACCAGACGCCATTCAGAAGGCAGCATGCAAGCTTTTGGATTGCATAGGACTCATTCTCGTCCTGGATGTTCAAGAAAAGAAAGCAATTTTAAGGGGAAAAAATACATATATTGAAATATTGCCCTTAAACAGAGAATGATGTAAGGTATGAGTGCCCTCTCCTGGTCATCTGTTGTAAATGACCATTTTAAACCATAATTTTGGTTGTGTTCACTCACTGGTTAGCCCATTTCAAGTCTGTGTTATTTGTAGAGATGTGAAGGCTTGGAAAAAACTTGGAAACACACACATACACAAGGGAAAAATTGGGGGAAACCTATTTCCCCCTCAATTTTTTTTCTCCCAAATTTGGCGTTTCCCCCTACATTTTTCTAGTTCCCCCCCCCCCACTATTTCTGGGTTTTCTCCCCCAGGCCTTCGCATCTCTAGTAATTTGCACTATAATACAATGATTTCCATTATCTCCTGATGGCTAAAGCAAGGTGAAGTCTTTCCCTGGAGGTATTAATTTCTGTGATGTGGTGTGCATTTCATTTCATGTACATACATGGGCAGTGAGATGTTCTGTATGTGAATTTCATGCAAACCCCTACAGGGAAATGTTTCCCCATCTGAAGAAGCTCCAGGAGAGCGACTGTCGCTCAGTGGAAGAGCCCCTCCTTTGCATGCAGAAGGTTCCAGGTTTGATCCCCAGGCACCTCCAGGTGGGGCTAAGAAAGAATCCCACCTGAAACTCTGGAGAGGCACTGCCAGTCGGTGTTGACACTACTGGGCCAGATAGACCAATGGTCTGGCTCACTATGAGTCAGCTTCCAGTGTTCGTATGAGACGGATCTGGGTGTGCAGCTTTCATTCTTGTTTTGGCAGTTCTCCCCACACCATAGCAATCTGCAATCCCTCTTTTCAAAAGTAGTAACTTTTAAAAGCAGTTTGGTTTGGCAAGGATGGGGAGTAAAGTGGCCATTTGTGCATCACCAAAAAGAAGAGAATTCATGACCAAAAAAGGGGGCAAAAGAGGCCACAGATTCATATAGGATTTACGTGTGCTAATTTGTATGTTTAGATGCAGATCTCGAAATAATGACTGTAAGGTAAATAGGAATGCAATGCATCTTTTCACAGTGGGGAAGACTGTGGCCAAGAGACTTGTGCCCAGCTCTCCCTTCTTATGGACCCTTATCTTTAAACTAGAGGAGACCTTCAAACAGAGGACTGTCCTCTGTAAAGTAGGGCACATGGCCACCCTAGGAATTGAAACTGTTTAGAGGGCTGACCCTCTAAACTAGGCAGACGGAGGTGTCCTCCTTGGGCAGCTGATACTGGATGGGGGGCAGTGGTGGCAGTCGCCCCAGCTGTTGCGCCTGAGTCCACTCAGAAGGACAGCGCTGGATGTGCCACACAGCCTGCTCCGCATCCCCTAAGCAAGCCGGCTGCCAGGGCTGGCGTCGAAGGAAGGCATGGCTGGGCGCCTGTTGAAGGCCCACCCCGCAGCAGGGGACCATTGACAAGAGTCCCCCTGGAGTTGTTCTTCCGCTTCACCATTGCAAGCTGCTGGTTCACCTGCCTCTTGCTCTGGCCCAGACATCGGTGGTGGTAAGGAGGAGCGGAAGGTGCCACGGCCTCCTTGTTCCCTGGCTCTCTGCCTCTCAAGCAAGCAAGTGGTAGCAATGAGGGGAAAGAGGAGGAGGAGCAAAAGCAGCTGGAGGCCATGGCGGTGAGGAGGTTGACACACTGAGGGAGGAGGCCCACTGAGGGTGTCTTGGCCAAGGGTCCTCCAGAACCTGGAGCCAGCAGTGATCCTATGGGTTCATGCATGCTTTGTCCCATTGTATGTGTGCCTCTGCTGTGCTTACCCATGAGGAATTACTTGTGCAGACCGGTCCTATCCGTGTTGTGGGGAAGGGCACTCAGAAGGAACAGCTACTTGTGGTGGTGGGTTATCGGCTGCAGATCGTGGGCATTGTAGTTCAACACACATGCAGAGCACCAGGTTGGGGAAGACTGACATCAGCCAAGCCCTTGCTTTTCACATTTGCTTTCCAATGTTCCATCTGTTTCCACTGGTCAGCAGCACTGGATGCCCCAGAGGACAGGTAGGCACCGGGTTCGCATGAATCACTAACCCATCGTGGGTGACTGCCCATGGCGGGTTAGCATGTTGTGCGAACCCAGATCGGTTTGATCAGGGAGGTTTGCTTTTCCAAAACAAGCCACCCTGATAACCAACAATACGCAGGAGGGGTTGCTTTTCCTACAGTGGGTCGGTGTGTCATCCGAACCCAGACAGGCCAACCCATCGTGGGTAGAGGGCATCAGGCAGTGAGCCGCTTGGCAAGAGCAGCAGAAAGCCCTGCCGCTCTTGCTGAGTGCAGCTGCAATCGCTCTTTGTGATTGTGGCCAAGCTGCTGCCAGTGTCCCTTCCCCCTTGCCACTGACAGCCCCTCCAATGGTGGTGTCCCCTTCACCCCAGCCGATCCCCCTGCCGCAGCTCTGATCACAATTGTGGTCAGAACCTTTAAATTTTTTTTTTTCCCAGCCCTGTTTTTGCACAAAAATGGAGCCAGGAATTTCCCCCCACACTTCCCCATTCCTTGGGAATGTGTGCTAATGTCTGCCTATTGATATTTTTTTTTCCTCAGTTTTTGTGCTGGTGCACACGTGCGCAATAGCGGGTTAATGGAGAATATCAGCTTGCCCCGCTTGCAGCCCTGTATGTTGTGCTTAGCAATCATACAGGGTTGCAGTCAGGGATAGCCTGTATTTAGTCCACAGTGCCCATTTTTCTGGCTGCCCCACATGCAGTTCCCCTTCTCCATAAAGATTGCTCTCGCTGCTTCGAATTTGACAACTGTCAAACCCAAAGTGGTGAGAGCGATCTTTAGGATTAAGTGGGGTCATGTGCACTTTTACAGGAAGCAGTGGGGAGGCTAGTATGGGGAGGGGTAGAGTAGGTTGGGCACCCCTCTAAAGATGGCATTCCAGCTATTCCAGCAATTTTTGCTGAGAGAGGTGAGAGAGACAGCAGGGCCCCAAAGAAAGACTTCATTTTGGTTCCTCTTCCCTCCCCATTCCTTTTTCCTTGTGTGTCATGTCTTTTTAGATTGTAAGCCTGCAGGCAACAACAGCCATGTTTAATTGATTATATGTAAGCCTTTTTGGCAGAGAAGTGGCATAAAGATATTTTAAACAAACAAACAAATGCATATATAATATGGCACTTAAAAGGATCTACCTTCAGTGTTGGAGAAGCTTTGAAAGGGCATTCACCTTTCCCCCTTTCTTTGGAGCAGTCATTTTTGGGGAGTGGTAATAGAAGGGGATGAATGTACATAGAATTGCATAAATATACACATGGGACTTTTAAAAAAGCAGACAGCAGACCCAGGTGAGGCTGGTGGCTCCAGTTTCAGAGGGGCTGTGATTCCATTCTGGGTTTTAGTCAGGACTAGCCAGAACTATAAAGGAGCTATCCAAGGTGCTGATCCCTATCCCCCAAATAGTTTCCTAAGACGTAATGGTCTTCTTCCCTCTCCTCTTTAGACAACCATGTGTATTCCTTTGGTTGTGAAGTACACAACGCCATTTATCCCCCATCCATGCTCCATCCATTCCATGCTTTACAACTGCTTTTACATTTCTGATATGTTAGAGCAAAAGTAGAAGAAGAAAAGTTTGCCAACTGTGATTTTAAAAAAAGGATAGACTCTGAGCATGTTTCTTTTCACATTTTAAACTCACTTAAACCATGGCATCATCATGACTATGGGAGTAAATTGGAGTTTGCTTCTGCCACCATGATGCTGAACACATTTATTTGGGAATGAGCACCATTTCATTGCAGGAACAGTTAATATCTATTTAAAGTAAAAAATAAAAAAAACAAGCATCTGTAATGTAAATGCCCATCTGGTCACCCCATTATTATAAAATATTTTTTTAAAAAATAAGGACTAAGGAAGGCTGCTAGGACAAACAGCTGGCCCAGGAGCCGAAGCCAGGCTTGTTTGCTGATGCCCTCATCACCTGCTTTTCTCTAGGGGGGAATTTGGTCCCCTCCTGGGCTGCAGCCATAGCTGCACCACTGGGAACACATCACCAAAGTCGAATTGGATTGGAAATAGATGAGCATGTGGAAACAGAAAGTCATTCTTGGTGGCGGTGCCCACCCTCTGGAAAACCCTGCCCCGTGCAATTCACCCAGGCTTAGACAAAGCTTGCATTATTTATTTATTTATTTAAAACATTTGTATCCTGCTCTATATCATTAAGATAGGGCAGTGTACAGATTAGTTTAAACAGTATAAAACAATGAATAATTTAAATGGCTAAAAGCATATTAAACCATTAAACCAGCTAATACCAATTAGAAAATCTAAAACAATAAAACTGTTAAAACAGGGTGCAACTTCAGGGAATTCAATTAGTCCTCAAAACCTTTGGTGAAAAGCCATGTTGTAACTTGGCACCAAAACAAAACCAACATCTGCGCCAATCGGGCCTCCAAGGGGAGGGCATTCCATAACCGGGGTGCCACATCAGAGAAAGCCCTCTCTCACGACCCACCATAGTGTATGTCTTACACTGGTGGGATGCAGAGGAGGTCCCCTCTAACAGATCTCAATCCTCTGGCAGGCATATATAGGGAGAGGTGCTCCCTCAAATATCAAGATTTTTGAGTTTGACTGAAACTCAATCCAGACAAGACGGAGGTACTGTTAGTGGGTGGTTCGTCTGCCCGGCTAGGTGATATTCAACCTGTTCTGGAGGGGGTTGCACTCTCCCTAAAGGATCAGGTTCGTAGTTTGAGGGTGCTCTTGGATCCAGAACTGTCACTTGAGGCACAGGTGAACTCAGTGGCATGGAGCACTTTTTATCAGCTTAGGCTGGTATACCAACTACGCCCTTATCTGGACAGAGATAGCCTAGCTACAGTTATCCATGCTCTGATAACTTCTCGTCTGGATTACTGCAATGCGTTATACGTGGGGCTGCCTTTGAAAGTGGTCCGGAAACTTCAGCTGGTCCAAAATAGGGCAGCAAGATTGTTAACAGGGACTGGCCTGCGAGCTCATATTACGCCAGTACTTTTCCAGCTGCACTGGCTGCCAGTCCATTTCTGGGCCCGATTCAAAGTGCTGGTATTAACATTTAAAGCCCTTAACGGCTTGGGGCCAGGTTACCTGAAGGATCGCCTCCTCCCATATGTGCCTGCCCGGACCTTAAGATCATCATCAGCGGCCCTTCTCCGTGAGCCCCTGCCAAAGGAAGTGAGGCGGGTGGCTACTAGGAGGAGGGCTTTTTCTGCTGTGGCACCCCGGCTCTGGAATGAGCTCCCTAGTGAGGTTCGCCTGGCGCCTACACTGTATTCCTTTCGGTGCCAGGTGAAGACCTTTTTATTTTCCCAGGCATTTTAGCTTTCTAAATTTTTATCTTTGCTGTTTTAAATCTGTATTTTAAACTTCTGCACTGCTGCTAGATTTTATTGTGGTTGTATTGTTATATTGTGGTTTTAATGTTCTATATATTTTAAATTGTTTTATTGTGTGTTTGGTTTTAATTTTTGTGAACCACCCAGAGAGCTTCGGCTATTGGGCGGTATAGAAATGAAATAAATAAATAAATAAATAAATCCTAAGCTGCTTAGGGCTTTAAATGTCATCACCTTCTCCTTGAATTCCGACCGGAAGTGCATTGGCAGCCAGTGCAATTCCTTTAAAACTGGTGTTATATGATCTTTACGAGATGTTCAGGTCACCAGTCTAGCTGGTGCATTTTGCACTAGCTGCAACTTCTGAGCTTAATTGCAATGAATCATATGCTGTTTCTTGTATCGTTCCTTGTATTGTCATTGTAGTTGGAATTGTGTATTTAAAATGTGCTTTGTATTGTGACTGCAGTTGAAATTGTTTTTAATAATGTATTTAAATATGATTTTTAATATTTATATGCCAACCGCTTAGAGATGCTATTATATTAAGCGGTATATAAGTATTAGTAATAAATAAATAAAATAAATTCAAGCATGTATCACTCTTTGTCTTGGGTCAGCGAGTTCTCCAGGTAAAGTCATCACCAGGATGGACAAGGTCTTAAGCTTGATGCATACTCCCAGCGCACACCTACATTAAACAAACAAACGAATTGTAACAGGAAAAATGCTCGATTCTTTGTGGCAACAGGTGGCCGGCAACACATGCGGGAATTTCACGTGGCCGCCACGAGGTCGTGTGAATTTGTCCATCTTTGTATGTTGTTGTTCAGTCGCTCAGTCGTGTCCGACTCTTCGTGACTCCATGGACCATAGCACGCCAGGCCTTCCTGTCCTGCGCTCTCTCCTGGAGTGTGCTCAAGTTCATATTCATTGCATCGGTGATGCTATCTAGCCATCTCATCCTCTGCCGTCCCCTTCTCCTTTTGCCTTCAGTCTTTCCCAGCATCAGAGTCTTTTCCAGTGACTTTTCTCTTCGCATTAGATGGCCAAAATATTTGAGCTTCAGCTTCCCATCTTTGTATAAAGGTAAAGGTGTCCCCAACCAGTCGTGTCCGACTCTGTGGTGTGCTTTCCCGCTGAGGTGGTACCTATTTATCTACTTGCAATTTCTTGCTTTCGACCTAGCTGGCAGGAGCTGGGACTGAAGACGGGAGCTCACTCCGTCACACAGCGCTCGGGTCTCGAACTGACCTGCCGACCTTCCAGTCTGCAGTTCAGCATCTTAACCACTAAGCCACCGCGGTCCCTCCCCATCTTTGTATACCTCCCCTTTAATGAGAGCTGGGTATTCTACTGCCCGCGCATCCTTTTCCACCTTAGACCGGCTCCTCCATCATCCTCCAATCAGATACGAGCTCTTCTCCTGCATCCCACGGTGGTCCCTCGGAAGAGGCGCATCCTTACGAAAGCTCGTTGATTGGATGCTTCGGGCGACCTATTAGCATATTCAAATACCTCTCCCCCCCCCCCCCCGCTTTCTCCCTTTCCCTCAGCTATCCGTTCTCCACTGCGAAAGCCGCGAACGCGAGCTGCGAAGCACTATTGGCTGCAGGCGGCCTTCGAGTCACTCCTCATCTGCGCCTTTCATTGGCCAAGAGGCGTTGCCACTCAGCAAGGGAAGCGCCGCCTCTTTGGGTGTCCCTCACTGCCCCCGCCTTGCGTGCTTCATTCACCGCTGGGGCCTGGAGGAGGAAGGAGTGTGGTAGTAGTGGGACAGAGTGAGGCTGTGGAATAGCATCACATAAGCTCAGCCCTACCACAAAGAGCTGGAAGCGGCGGCAGCAACAACTCCTTGCCTGGTAATATTTTCCTACTTTTATCAGAATTACTGTTTGTACTCCTTATGATTACTCTTTATAATAATGGATTGTATTGTCCTCTTGATTGTATTTCCTCTTCAGTACCTCCCCCCCCCTCTTCTTGACCATAATATCTATGGGATGGGGGGGGTCTAAATGAAGCGCCCCCCTTTCAGGTTGTTTATTCTATGTTTTGGGTAAGTTCATAATTAAACTGCAACCCAAGCCGGTAATAATAATAATTGTCGTAGCAGTAGCTACTGGATGTGTTGCCTGTTTAAAACGGCGTTTTGATTATATGTAGCTTGTTTTACTGCTGTGATTGCTTATTTGTAGGCCCTGTGATGTAGGATGCTGGTGGGATTTGTGCCTCTTTAAGTTAAGAGTAAAGCATCCATGTTTAGGAATGATTATCTTCTATGTGTGTTTGATTTTAAGCCTTTACAAAATAATTGGTCCCTAAATTAGTGCAGACCCAAACCGGCTTTCCCTAGGGGAGGATGATTCTTCCTCCTGCTCAGAGCTCTGTGGATTTATTTTTCACCCTCCTCCGTTTTCAAAGTATTACTTCAATGATGGGGACAGATCACATTCTTGCAGGCTGCTTACTTGTGTGTGGTACTATTCGTGGCATCACGAGAGCTGGTGTGGACCGTCTCCAAATGGTGGTTTTGAAGGAACCAAGTTGGCTTCAATGTGTGCATGATTAAGACAGGTGAGAGTATATTTGAGAAAAAGCCTTTGCCCTGCTAAGACTGTAAATGAAGAGGCAGGGCAGGTTACAGAAGTGAAGGGCAGCTCAGCCATCAGGTAAAACTGGTGCGAGTTGCTCTTTTAAACTTTTAAAAGAGTCCTTGCGAAGAGGCTTGCCTATTGCTACACATCCACGCCTTCCAGTTAGCTGTTTTGTGTGCTGGCTCTCGGCCTGAAGTGAACCTTTGTCTCTACCATAAAAGCCAGGAAGTGGAAGTTTTAAACTCAGGAACCAACATTTTGACTCTGCTGTGGTGGCTTCAACATGGATTTTCTTTGTGGTAACTTTAGCAACAATTGTAGAACCAAGACATCAAAGTCTTCTTGCTTGTAACAGTGCAAGCAATGTATGCGCGCGCGCACACACACATGGGGGGGGGGGGGATGACCAAATAGGCCAGAACAGCAGTATCATCATCATGAAATATCCCCCACAAGTGTATTTAATTGAGCAAATACATACAAGTAATAATAATTATTTCTTTTTAAATTTAATAGCTTATGGCTATTTTATTTTGTGACTTTTTGTTCTGGTCCTTTGTTTGTGGCTCATTAGGATATGTTTGCTCGCCCCATCTCTTGGGGTGCAATCCTATGCATATTTAGACAGAAAAAAGTCCTACAACTCCCAGCATTCCCCAGCCAGGACTTTTTTCTGTCTAAACATGCATAGGATTGTGCCTTTATTGTAGCAAATACAGAATGTTGGTGGCAGTACATTTGTGTTCCAGTAAGATATCAGCACGCCTGGGATGGGTTTTGCTCTCTGCTCGAGGTCTGTTGCTCTATTTGGGGGAATGGATCAGCCTTCGCCAACCTGGTGCCCTCCAAATGTGTTGGACTGCAACTCCCAGCTTGCCCTGGCTAGTCTAACACATCCAGAGAGCACCAGGTTGAGGAAGGCTGACATAGATGATAGAAAGCTGCCATATATCCGGTAAAGGATATTTGTCCATGTAGCCCAGTATTGCCTACTTTCAGCAGCAGTGGGTCACCAGAATCTCAGGTTGGGGGTCTTTCAGGCCACCTGCTACCTGATCTTTTTAACTGGAGGTGCCAGGGATTGAACCTGGGACCTTATGTTGATTGGCTTGCTTGCTAGTGCTACCTGGCATGTAGGCTTCTTAGCATAGTATGCTTTCACTTCTGCCTCCTGTTTGTGGCAGGTTGTGTTCTAGAGCGTGTAGGTTGGTTGGTCCATGAGGCACTGCAGTGTGGAGGATTCTGTGCTGCGGTGTTGGGTTTGGACCTGTCAACCTTACTGCAAGCCTACACCACTTTGTGACCCTGCAAGCTTGAATGCAGCTCTTCGCCCATAAACTGTGGCGCACTGGGCCTTCGTGAAGCGCCTCTTTTTGTGGCCTGTTTGGGACCTCAAAAACGGGAGGGTCTTCAGAAGCCTGGCAGGCCAGAGTGTGTGGCTTTTGGGTTTGATCACATGTTTTGCAGGCTTTTGCCAGGCTTGAGGGATTCTGTATTGGGATGGAGAGGGTTATAGCACACAAGCCCACACATACCTGCCTTCCCTTCCATCTTCCTCTTAAATCCCTGAAATATTGCATGGTTTAGCAAGCATAGACATTATGGGATGGCTAGCCAATCTGTGGCCCGCGGAGGCTTGGGCTCCCTCTGTGGGCTCCTTCCCTTCCCCAAGCCTTGCACCCTGGCCTGGAGACCGCTAGGGGCTTTGTGAGGAGGTGGGGAGAGGAATCCCTTTGTTATCTCCAATCTGTGATCAGACATAGCAAGGAAATATACCTGTGCACAGCTTCCCCTCACAATGGATTGCGGATAACATGGGACTTGCGGGAGTGTCAGCTGCACACTTGCCTTAATGGAGAGGGCCTCCTGGGACAAGTTGCATATTATTTTTCCTGGATTGTTTTTGTTTAGTTTTTTTTTTTTAATCAAATGCAAGGATTCTGTTATGGGCAAAAAGCAACTGTGGGGACATTTTTAGCAGGAAAAGGAATTAGGGGAAAGGGTGAAGAACCTGCCCATCTTATGCCAATCTTCCTCTAAGTTTGTAGTTTCTGCAGCTGTGCTTTATTTTATGTTTTTAAGTTGAGGACAAACTACATGCGATCAGGTACATTTGAATACAGTGATAGGCCACGAATCCTGGTGTATTGAGCCATAATGTGAACAAGCCGTTTGCCGGTACATGTTCCTTTCGTTTCCCTGCTCCATGACTGAGTAAGCAAACCAGGCAGGGATAGGTTAGTGTGACTTCCAAACCCGGGATTATGGTTCATTGTACCTGAACAAGCCAGGATTTGTAAGTGAACAACAAGCAAGTAACAATCCTGTTGCCTTATTCTGGACCAGCTGAAGGCAGCCCCACATATAATGCATTGCAGTAACTGAAACAAGAGGATACCAGAGCGTGGATAACTATAACCAGGGTACTTCTGTCCAGATAGCATTGTAGTTAGCATATCAGCCTAAACTGATAAAAGGTGCTCCATGTTACCGAGGCCATCTGTGCCTCCAGTGAAGTGCTAGATCCAAGAGCATGCCCAAACTACGAACTTGATCCTTTAGGGGGAATACAGCCACCTCCAGAAAAGGTTGAATATTACTTATCTGGGCAGAAGAACCACCCGCTAACAATTTAAACAAGGTTCTCTCCCTGGTTGCCTGTCGATGTATTTTGCTCAGCAGCAGAGATTAGGCAAGTGCTCTTCACAAGCCAGAATGCAGGCTGGTTCGGATGCGCACTTTTGAGTTTTTGTGTGTGTCTCTGTGATGCACCTTATTCCACACGCAAGCAGCAGATGAAGGGGCTTATAGTGTCTCCCCTTACTCACGTGGTATCTGTAGGCTGCAGCAGTATTCAGAGAAATGTTATTAAAAATGGACATTACGTCTTTGTAGGATTAAGTCTTTGGGTGGTATGTCTGGTAGGGTGTACCTCACAGACAAGAAACTCAAAACAGAGTATGTAAAACTGCCCTTCAGCATATGACAAGGGTAACAACTTGTGACCTTCCAGGCCTACAACTTCCATCAGCTCTAGCCAGCATAGCCAATGGTGAGGGATGATGGGAATTCTAGGCCAAAACATCTGGAGGGCCACAAGCTGCCCACCCCGGCTTATGAGACATTTCTGTGGCCTTAAGTCTTGAACAAGATGCCTATACCTGCATTAACGTCTCTCATTAAAATCTTATGGAAATGCCTTCATCGCTCTTCTGCAGAAAGGACAAGAATCTGAAGAATTAGATGAGATCTGGTATGCCAGAGGAAATTCTATGTGTCCGTGTGTGCATTTGAAACAGAGCCATAATGCATTAACCTCTTTCTACTTGGAAATTCTCCGGGAGAGAGCGCAGGACAGGAAGGCCTGGTGTGCTATGGTCCATGGGGTCACGAAGAGTCGGACACGACTGAACGACTGAACAACAACAACAGCAACTTGGAAATTGCCCGTTTAATAAATGATGAGCTGCTGTATCTCTCCTAAAGTGATGAGCCAATCTAGCATGGGCCTGTTTTGTCTCAAACTAATGAAGATCCACTAATTTCGTAATAAAAAGTGAGGGTGCTCAGTTCTGTGATTCAAGTTGTTTGTTCCAGAGAATGTAAAGTCATTCCTGATGTCTGTAGATTAGGCCCAATGTCTGGGCTGTACCACTTCAGACTGCATGTTGGAGGCTGACGTGATTAAATGCTCCTGCAATTTTTAAATTTGTTTTATTTATTTAAAGAGTTTTACCCAGCTCTTCAGCAAAAAGGGCTGTCAGAGCCACTTACAGATAAGTAGCAGATAAAACTGTCCCTGCTCTCAGGCTTCCAATCTAAAAGGCAGGACACAAAAAGAAAAAGGGATGCGGAGAGAAGGGGTGGTGATGCAAACTCAGGCACAAAGTTCAACGTTTTTATAACAAGCAGCTTGAATGGAAACAGTTGAGGGAGGGTTGGAGCGAAATGGAGATCTGATGAAGTGGCTATGCAGACTCCCCTCTCTCCTTCTGCTACATCCCGATGGAATGGCTTCTGCTAGATGGCAGTTGAGGGAGAGCCAAATGGAGCTGGTGTCTCAGCAGGGTGACTGTACTTCCCATCCCTCCCTCTGCTGCAGCCTGATGGAATGGCAGCTGCTAGATGACAGTTGAAGGAGGGCCAAATGAAGCTGGTGCTTCAGCAGAGTGGCTGTACTTCCCATCTCTCCTTCTGCAGCCTGGTGGAATGGTACCTCTGAGCATAGCAAATCTAGGGTTGTGGCATGATGTCTACGGGGGTAAGACAGCAGTAGCCCCATGGTAGGGAAGATGAGACCTAGGTTACTGCTCATAAAGTGCTCATCATTGTGACAAGCAGTGTGTGTAAGACCTGTCTCTCAGTAGGCTCAGCGTAGAACGGGGTGGACAGCTTGAGGCCCTCCAGATGCTTTGACCTACAACTCCCATCAGCCCTGGCCAGCATAACTAGTGGTGAGGGATCATGGGAGTTGTAGGCTAAAGCATCTGTATAGCCACAAAACATCTGGAGGGCCCCTGGCATAGAAGGTCCCTGTAATCATAGTTTAGATAATTTAGAAATATTCCCTTATTTGGCAAACTACTAGTCAACCTTTTCTTAGGGACTGGTAATTTGTGGGCATTTGTGGAGTGGTAATTTGTGAAGCAGGTGATTGGTGAGTCACATGGGGCTGCTGGAGCAGAGAAAGGCCTGCTGTTGACTGTCCTACACATTACAGTTGTGTTTTATGCTAGTCCTCATTCCTTTGATTGTATATTGCTGAACCCTAAATATCACAATGTGTGAACAACATATATCTGTGGGCTCGGCGTTGGGTCCTTTTGAGGAGTATTCAGGCCAATCACAGTCAGGGATGGTAGATGGGGTTCCCTCCCACACACTGCGACATCACCAAACTGCAGAGTGACATAAGCAAGAACGCACTCCCTGCCCCAATGATCTTACAATTTCAGACTGCTCTCCAAGGACAGTTCCACGCTGCCAACCTCCTCCATGGGTTCATGCCTGCCAAAGGTGGGCAGCCTACGGCCCTAGTACTGCATTTGGCCCTCGGCTTAATTTCAAAAGGCCTCTGCAAGTGATCAGTTTAAACCTCTGGCAACAGGGATCTGTCTCTCCCCAGCAACCTGCTGGGCAGGGTGGAAGAGGGTGTGACAGAGAGAGAGAGAGGGAGAGAGAGAGGGAGAGAGAAGGCGTAGCCCTGCCCACTGCTGGCATATGACTGCCAGCATGCGGCTCCTAACAGATCACCCCGGGGGTGCAGTTTTTCCCATAATAGAAGATTGACGTGCATCTCCTAAGGCTTAGTTACTGACAGTAAGAGCTTTAAGCTAAAATATGCTGGTATGCCTGGGCTTTTTTTTGGTCTGCCCGGTTTGCCTTAACTCACCAGTAGAATGCGGCCCCCAAGAGCGTATCCGAAACTGAAGTCAGCTCTCGGGTTGAAAGAGGTTCTGCACCCCTGATGTAACGTGTGAAGGGCCCCTCAGGGCAAGTGATCACCCCCCCCCCCATATTCCAGACCTGCTTTGTTCGTTAACTACCAACAGTGATCGTTGGTGGCATAGACATACGCATTTGAATGTTAAGCAATTAAAGGAAAGGAATATATGTATTTAGATGCAGTTGCTGCAATACAACACATGCAGGGTTTCACTGCTAGAAAACATTTGCTTCTAGATAAGTGCCTTTGTATGGTGCTAATGATTAGTTTGAGGTGGCCAGCTGCTCCTCTGATAAGTTCTTTGCTCCCAGAAACCAATAATCATCCTGGCTGCAGTGTTCAAAGGTATGCAGACTTCTAGATGCCAAAAATAATTGGCTGCGTGAAGTCAAGATGGGTTGTCTAGCTAGAATTCTAGTCAAATTCTGGCTGCCTTTGCGGGGGGAGAATTATGTGTGTGAGGATTGTTCTGAATAGGAGTGACATCTTAGATCCAATTCATCCTTTGGTATTTGTATATTTTATCTCCTAATCCATCCCTGAGTCTAAAGGTGGCTTTCAGTTGACAGTTCTACATTTTTTCTTTTTTCCTGCTTTTTTCCTGCTTTTTTCTACATTTTGCATAAAGAAAGAAAGAGAAAAGAGAGAAGCACTAGAGCTTTCCTGTAATAATTCTGCAAAGAGTCAGAAGAGAGGGCCAGTTTGGACAATAACTTTGGGCCTGTCTGGCCCATCGTGTGGGGCAGAGTGAGGTACATGGCCTCCGCTGTTTTACATGTCTATGGAACATCTGAAGTTGCCCTACCTGTAATACCCAAGAGGCATAGGTTGTAATTGTGTTGTTGATTTCCCAGGAATGAACTACATCAGGGGTGTAGAACCTTAGGCCCGGGGGCCAAATCTGGCCCTCCTAGCATCCCAGTCTGGCCCTCTGGGTTCCCCTGATGGCCACAGACCCATTGCCTTTCCCCCGACCACCAATCCTTTGGTGGTTTCCTGGCTTTTGTGCAGTCCCCCCCCCCTTCTAAAACATTGAAGTGCTTCTCTTAAGGTTTAGTAAGAGCTTTATGCTAAAATATGCTGACATTTTTGTCCCTTTCCTTCTGCCCCACCCACCACTAGAATGCCATAGCTCAGTGGTAAGACCACCTGCTTTGCATGGAGAAGGTCCCAGGTTCAATCCCCGGCATCTCCA
Organism: Heloderma suspectum; assembly: GCF_057233095.1. NCBI lineage: Eukaryota > Metazoa > Chordata > Lepidosauria > Squamata > Helodermatidae > Heloderma > Heloderma suspectum. Next base: position 17,548,110 of record NC_139459.1, read on the forward strand.
TGTAGGGCTGGGAAAGTCCCCTGTGTGAAATCCTGGAGAGCCTTGGTTGCCAGTCAGTGTCGACAGTACTGGGCTAGATGGGCCAATGTGGCCCTCGAGAGCTTCTCCAAAATGGAATTTGGCCTTTGGGATCAACTCCCCTGAATTACGTGATGGAGACCTGCATGGGTTAGATTTTATCCACCTAGCCCAACTTTGGGCATGGCATCCCTGTGTGGAGGCAGAGAGGACAAACGCACCCTTGCTCCACTGCCCCAGATGGCCTGGCCCAAAGATAGCGTCACAGCTGACCCGTAAGCAGAGCCTTTTGGAGCAACCCGAGAATCCAGTCCCAGATCCAGCACAAGCTCCTTACCTTCACAGCTCTCTACAGCTTTGCCCCTACCTCTCTGGCCTCATCGTGATCGATCCTTGCCCATGACCGCCACTCCTTCAGCTTCACTGCCCCAGGTCATGTGCACCCTCAAGACGACTCCATCCATTCTCCTTTGCTGCCCCTTTTGCCTGGAACTGCCTCCCACAACACCTACATCAGGGGAGGGCAGAAGGTAGATCAGGATCTACTGGTAGATCTCTAAGTGATTTGCAGTAGATGGGCAAGGGGTTCAGATTCCCAAAGGTCTCTACTGAACAATAGAGACCAGAACAACAGTGACTCTGTCCCCCTTCCTGAGGCACGGTTTGCACCTGGCTCCAACTGGTAGAATTCAGAATTCTAGTAAACAACAAAGTAGATCCATAAGCTTAAAGTCTGCCCACCCACTGTCTACATGACACCGCTCTCTCAACACTCCTCCAGAACCCACCTTTTCCTTGCATCCTTTGACATAACCTAGGGCTGCACAACCTTTTTGGCCCTGAGGGCCATATTGGGTGGCACCAGGGGGCAGTGCTCGTGCATGCAGGCGCTTCTGTGTACCCATGCACACTCATGCGCGCATGTGCCTAGGGATTCCCTTGCTGATGCTACCTTGTAATCCCTTCCTTATCTCCCATCTCTCATCAGAGATAAGGGAAAGGATTCTCTTGCTAGAGCTAGCAGGGGAATCCCTGGGGTTTCTCTCACTAGCACTAGCATGACAATCACTTCCTTATCTGATCTGTCATCAGAGATTGGAAATAAGGGAGGGATTCCCTTGCGAGCCTGGGAAACCCCCAGCAGATGCAGGGAGCCTGATGAGACATCAGAAATGGCTTGGCGGACTGCACGTTTTGCACCTCTGACATAATCCCTTGATGAACCCTAAATATAACTGAAATGTATGCATATTCTTCTCCTGTTCACCCTCGCCTGCTTTGTATTCTCCTCCTTGTATTGCCTTCCCTGTGTCAAATGTAATATTGTAAGTGCCTTGGGGCAGGGGACCTTTCTTTTTGCTGTTGTTGTGCAAAGTGCTGTGCACAAATCGTGGCACTTCATAAAGAACCATACTAGGAGTCGTGTCAGTTCTGATGGAGTCGATGGCTGGAAAGGAGTGGGGGGACCCATCTGGCTGGGAAGGTGTGTGCGGTTCTCTCTGTGCTTTCCTCTTGCAGGGATGGGGGCAGATTACTCAGTGAGCATCATGGCTGGACATGGATTTGAACTGTGTTTTCTCCAGAACTAGTCTGACACTCATAAGAACATAAGAAGAGATGTTCCAGCCCCTTGATCATTTTAGTTGCCCTTTTCTGCACTCTAACGCAGGGGAACAGAACCTCAGGCCTCGGGCCAAATCCTGACTTCCCCAAGGGGCCACACCCCTTCTAAGAACATAAGAAGAGCCATGCTGGATCAGACCAAAGGTCCATCTAGTCCAGCATTCTGTTCACACAGTGGGCAGTCCATAAACAAGACATGAATGCAGCAGTACCCTCCCACCCATGTTTCCCAGCCACTGGTGTACATAGGCACATTACCTCTGGAATTGGAGGCATCACGCAGCCATCAGGACTAGTAGCCATTGATAGTGTTCTCCTCCCGTGAGCGTAGGCTCCCTGCTCTTATGAAGGTAGCCTGCGGTGGGTCCTGAGCTGGTGACTTGACAGATACTAGGGGGATTCAACCTGTGAGCATCCCCCCACCAATTCTGGCCAGAGAAAGGCACTGCTGGGAGACCAGCCATATCAGCAAGAAAGGTCAGCGTGGGTCACGTGGTAATGCCTGGCTCTCTATAAAAGCTTCCAGGATGGGTCCAAACAATAAGGAAACTCTGTCCTTCGAAGCCACTCAACTGTCTTGCTGCTGCTTTGTCTCCTCCACACGGCAGTCTTGGACCTTGTTCCCACAAAGGCTCAAACATGCTGTTCAGCCTTGAGATCCCTTCTTGTTGTTCTGTGCTGGCTAGAGACTTTCCCCGTCTTCCTTTACTTTGCCCCGTCCTAGCAAGAGCTGGGTCTGACAACAACCACTGTTGGTCCTTTGTCCAGTGGATAAGAGCCTGTCTGGTTTAAACAGCTGACTTGTCTCCACGAGCAATGCAGAAGCGTGGTGCAGATCCTTTCCTGATCACCGCTCCCTGGAGGCGTTCCATTCTGGCAAGTGTGCACCATTCACAATAGACAAATATGTTCACCTATTGTCGCACTGAATTCTGGAGCGGGGAGGTTGTACCCAAGGTCCAAGTGTGAATCGATTTTTAGGGATAATGCTTTACATCAGGGGTGGGCCACTTGTAACCCAAAACATCTGGAGGGACACAACTCCCCTCATTGTTGGCTATGCTGGCTCGGGGTGATGGGGGTTGTAGGCCAAAACATCTGGAGGGACACAAGTTACCCACCTCTGCTTTACACCACCCTTGTGTTCTCTTCCTTTCTGTCTTTGTTGAATGTATCCCCACCTTCAGCTCTGTTTGCGTCACTGTTTTCTCTTTCCTTTGCGTTCTCTGGTCTTAGCCACCCACCACAACTTCCCTCTTTGTATGTCGCTGGTCCCAGTTTTCTGTCTCAAAAGAGAAAGATGTCTGTGCCACCCATCATACATCTATTAAAAAAAACAAACACACGCTGCAGATATAATGAAATCAAAGCTTCTGCCTTATTAGGCTTTCAGCAGCCATCTTTGCAATGTCCCAGCATCTCTGTTTTGCAGGCTTACTTTTCCATTGCATCATCTGCCCTCTGAATTTGGAAGAATTGAATGGCAGGCAGGCTGGTGTGTGGGTAGTCTGGGTTAGTCCTTCCCTTCCCAGCAGCAACACCCCCACCCCAAAATGCCCCCCACCACCGTGGCAAGTAGGCTTTACAAAAGCCTCCATTGGCACCAGTGAAGGTTTTTTCAGAAAGCCTAATGGCTGCATGGGGGAGGGGATTGAGAGGGGCAGCAGGTTCTCCACCTTTGTGCCAGAGGGTCTCTTGCAACTAAATATTTTTAACTAATGCAGAACTAGTTGCCTACAATTCCTGCAGAAATATCTATAGGGGAGCAACCTTTTTGCCCCTGAGAGCGGCATGCAGTGGTGAGTTGGGTGAGTGCAGCTGGGACACACATCCCCCCACACACATCCTTTCCCCATTCACACATGCGCTGCCTCTGTCTCTGGAAGGGCTGGTGGATGGGGAACTTTAGTTCAATTCTCCCCTTGCGCATAGTTTGGAACCTGGCTTCCACTAGCGCAACACCATTTGAGCTTGTGGAATGACACAGTTGGATACCGTCCCTGGTGCCCGCCAGATGGTTTGGATGACAGCTTCTGTAATTCCTGGCCATTGGCCATGCTGGCTTATGGGAGCTGTATTCAAAACATTAGGAGGACACCAAGTTGCCTACTCCTGGTCTAAAGTGATGGGGCAAATTAAGATGCTCTGATCCTAAGCCAAACCCTACAAATACACAACATTAACAGTTTAATTCAAAGAATAGATCTCTTTGCGCATGTTGGAAAAGACCAAAATTTAAAAAATGAATTTGGAGGATAGTAAAAAGTCCAAATTCATTATTTGAATGGAATTCGTTATACATTGTGAGTTCAAAGACTGAGTTCGGGAGAGAATAATAATGGCTTATTAGATTATACTGGGGCCCTGCGTCTCTTGGATCACATTTCCTTTGTTCCCTCCTCCATGGGATAGGAGAGCAATACTGTTCCCCAGGTTATTCATTAATCTGGAGAGAGATTAATTAATTCGTTGGAAGAGGTGCCTTCTGTCGGCTAATAGATGTCAGTCAATAATGCAAAGCAGAGTATGTCAATAATTGGAGAATATGTCAATAATTGCAGAATATTATCCTAAGCAGAATATGTCAATAATTGCAGAATATGTCAGTAATTGCAGAATATTCTGCAAAGCAGAATATGTCAATAATTGCAGTCAAATTGGGATCTAAAAATCAGCGTTATTTGAGCTGTGTGCTCTCAACTTCCTAGGTGTTCCCCTTTTTGCAGTGCATCTCCAAAGCAGTTGATAACACTCTCTAGGGTTGCTTTTCAGCCTGTAGCCAGGGAAACCTCTTCCAGCGGGCTTTATTAGAGAAACTCGTGCTGAGCCAAAATCATCTCTACTGAGGCTTTGCAGTATATATAACTTGGTTAATTCGTTAGTCGATTAAAAGCAAAGCAGTGAATCATCTCAAAAGTCTTTAATGTGTTGACAAGTCCTAAAAAAAAGTGAACCTAGATCAAGTTCCCCTGTTTGAATTCTGTACCTACAGATGATGTCTCTCTTCCAGAATGGGTTTAATGCCGTTTTCTGCTAAAGATCCTGTACTGCCTATTGCTCCTTAATTGTTTCTGAACCAATTAATTCCAACAGGCCAGCTGGGTTTCGTCCACAGTCACCTAGTTTAGTACAGAATTGCTCTGTGCAAAGCTGCTTGTGTTTCTAATACCAACAAAGTTTCCATTGCTTGAGTCGCCAGGCAGTGAACGGATAACCTTGGCCGCAAGTCCCATCTGAACTGGTGCGATTCAGGCTAAAGCTGTTTTCTCTCTTTTTGATTTGATTTAAAGTGCATGTAGAGCAACAGTTTGCAAATGCAAGTCTAATTCAGAATGTAGAAGGAAACATTGATTTCCCTCCACCCCCACTCTGCATATTAAACTGGGCAGCCAAGAGCGATGAATGCAGGGAGGGCTAAAAATAAAAAGCCAGGCACAATACTTTCCCACATTCTTGTGAAAACTTTCCAAAAGACCTTCAGAGGTCTTTATAAATCCTTGGTGATGGGTGGGAAATGTAATTTATGGTGGTATCTTTGCCTTGTATAGTAGGGACCACGGAATCTGATTTCAAAGCAATACTTTAGAACTGTTGCCCCAGCTTGCTTGTTCATAATTAACATAATATACCATCTAGAACTTTCATTGTCCATAAAGTTAATTAGTAACCTGAACCATGGAACACTGGGGTATTCAAAAGCAGCCTGCAGCCCAGATAATTACATTTAATTTGTAAAGTTGTTCAGCTTACAAGTCTGTGCATTTCACTCCTGGGTTTCTTTGCTGGAAGCATCTAATACATTATAGGATAACTTTAGATAGTGCTACTGGAGGCCAGTTAAAATTGCACTGGGCAGGTGCACTGACTGAGTGGATTGTCTGCCCCTTCGGGAACAAAGTGAGAGACCCCTCCACCGCTGAGTTCTCCATCATGTGTGGAGGGCTCGGGGCAGAAAAATCTCTCCAGGAAGAGATTCAGGGTGGCCCATGAGCTCACAATCAGGTTGACTAAGCGACGGGCCACTCTGAGCCACTTCTCGTGCATGCCCTTGGTCCAAGATCAAGCGATGATTACAAAGAGTAAGGCTTCCTTTATAGTGGCACCCATTCCGTGGAACTTCCTGTCCAGGGAAACTCATCAAGGTAGTTCATGGTTCACTTTTTGATGTTTGGTCCAAATGAACCTTTTTTCTTGTTTTTAAAAGGTGTTTGCCTAGCTCAGGTATTGGTTGTTGTTCAGTCGTTCACTCATGTCCGACTCTTCGTGACCCCATGGACCAAAGCACGCCAGGCCTTCCTGTCCTCCGCTCTCTCCCGGAGTGTGCTCAAGTTCATATTCATTGCATCGTTGATGCTATCTAGCCATCTCATCCTCTGCCGTCCCCTTCTCCTTTTGCCTTCAGTCTTTCCCAGCATCAGGGTCTTTTCCAGAGAGTTTTCTCTTTGCATTAGGTGGCCAAAATATTTGAGCTTTAGCTTCAGTATCTGTCCTTCCAATGAGCAGTCAGGGATGATTTCCTTTAGGATGGACTGATTTGACCTCCTTGCAGTCCAGGGGACTCGTAAGAGTCTTCTCCAGCACCACAGTTCGAAAGCATCAATTCTTCGGTGCTCAGCCTTCCTTATAGTCCAGCTCTCACAGCCATACTTTACTACTGGGAAAACCATAGCTTTGATTATACAGACCTTTGTTGGCAAGGTGATGTCTCTGCTTCTTACTATGCTTTCTAGGTTTGCCATAGCTTTCCTCTCATTATATTGATTATTATTTGCTGTGCTGCTGGCTATGAATTTTTGCTCCTGATTTAATTGTGGTTTTAATTGGTGGTTTCACTGGTAGTTAAAAGTCTTTATGCTTTATGTTTGTTTTTAGGTGGAAAGATGCCTTTGGGGTCTGATACAGATGAGATGGGAATGTTAAATACAACAAAATAAACTAGTAGGAGTCCTCTTCATGTCATGTAGGAGAGTTGCATGTATAGCACTGTTCACATTTAGGCCTCATTTGCACAGTGAAGATACGGGCCTAGATGTGAACAGTCCTCTGTGTTCAACATTCACATCTCGTGGTGGCGGGGGCAGCCACTCCTTCACGGTACGGCAGAGGATTTTCAGCTACACGACTGTCAACCGGCCTAGAGTCTGCCTTGGCCTGGACTGGCTCCAGATTTGAGGGAGGCCTTAGTAAGGTGGACCTTCTACCTCAGAGGGCCCATAGCAGCCATTTTAAATTTCCCACAATGCACCAGAGCCCCAAGTGTCATGCTGCTCCAGGGCATTGTGGGAAATGTAAAACGTCAGGGTGCCCCACAGACCCAGTTCCCCATGGTTGCTAGGTGCTGATACCCGCCCTGGTCTTAACAAATACCGACACCCATTTTTGCTTTAACACATGCTTATGCTGTGCAGGGAGCCACAAATTTTGCCTGGGCTTGGTTGCCAAACATCGTTCCACATAGTCAATGCTCAGTAAGGCTTGGCTTTCTCGGTGCCTGCTCTGTAGGAGCGAAGTGTGTCTCTTTTCCGCAGCCCGGTGTGTGGTTTCAGCAGGGGAGCAGCAGGAGGCCGGGTTGTGTTTGTTCGCAGCAACCCCCTTCTTCTGAGGCACAGCACTGATGCTGTGCCCCAGCTCAAGAGGCAGCCTGGCACCATTGGAAAAGGGGTGCTCTGCCTCCCTGAGTTAGCAGCAGCTCTAAAAAATAAAATATCACCTGTGACAGGGTGGAGGCTTTCTCTGTGGCTGCCAGAACTAATTTGTAGTTTCCTTCGCTGACCCAGTGACAGCGTTTTGCATCTTCTGCACCTCGTGTAAGGTTCCCATCAGTTAGTGCAAAGTTTTATGGGTTAATAAAATGCCAGAGATGCCCTGTACACAGGCAAATACCACCAAGAGTAAAGGAGTAGAGCCAGTGTGGTGTAGTGGTTAGAACATTGGACTGGGATTAGGGAGATCGGGTTCTAGTCCCACCTTGGCCATGAAGCTCACTGGGCGACTTTGGGCCAGTCACTGACTCTCAGCCTAACCTACCTCACAGGGTGGCCGTGAGGATAAAGTGCAGAGGAGGAGGACTGTGTAAGTTGCCTAGGGTTCCTTGCAAGAGGAAAAAAGTCAGGATAGAAATGTAATAATAAAATAAAATAAAATATAATAAAATGTAATAATAAAATAAAAAAATAAAAATAGCTCTATATTTTTAAAAAGTCAATACTGTTGACTTTTTCTCTTCTTTTGTGTCATTCATATTCCTCCAAGAGGTGTTCGTGCTTTCCTTGTAGACGAGGGTTTTTTTTTAAAGGCTACATATTATTAAGCCAGAATGAGAAAATCTTGCTGTACCATATGCATCTGCTTGTATCTCCGTGTGTTGTCAGAATGAAATGAGGATCTTAGAAGTGTGTAATGTGACCTTTTTCCTTTCCTTTTTTTTTAGGAAAACTGTTCAAAATGTTCTCCCGATTAAGAATAGCTGCTGCTCCATGTGTATTGGCATGCCGCGGTGTACATACAAAAGAAAAAGGCAAACTCTTGATGCTGAACCCCAGAACAAATAAGGTTAGTCACATGAGTGTTCTGCACACTACACCTTGAATTAGTAATAGTGCTACGGGCCTTAAGACAGGTCTGAAAACTGCTATTAGAGCACGGGCTTCTCATGTTTGGAGTTGGAAGCAGTGCCAAAAAACACTAAATTTGATTACAGGAGTCTTATGTTAGCAAAGCCAGAGTGACCACAGATAACTGACAGCTAGTGTGGTATAGTGGTTAGAGTGTTGGACTGGGACTTGGTTGATCCGGGTTCTAGTCCCCACTCGGCCATGAAGCTTACTCAGTGACTTTGAGCCAGTCACTGACTCTCAACCTAACCTACCTTACAGGGTTGTTGTGAGAATAAAATGGAGAGGAGGAGGATTATGTAAGCCACCTTGGGTTCCTCTGAAGAGGAAAAAAGGTGGGATATAAATGTAATAAATACAATAAAATAAATATATTTATAAGCTTAATTGAAAGTGCAACAAATCCCCACTTCTGCAGTATACCAATTTAGTAATGGTAGTGATTAGTGTATTCTGTTTGTGGTAGTGAAGCCTCCGATTGGCTGAGCTGCTGTGGTGTCATGGGATGTTCAAGGAGGGGCCATAGCTCAGTGATGGAGCGTATCAGTCTCTAGCATCTCCAGGTGGGGCTGGAAAAGCTCATTCCTGAAATCCTGGAGAGCCACTGCCACTCAGTGTCATCAATACTAGGCTTGATGAACCAAGGCGCTAACTCTGTGTATGGCAGATTCCTGTGTTCCTAGTTGATCAGGGGAAAAAGTGGTTTGCAGCCCCCCTTCCATGAGGGAAGGGAAAGTTGTTAGTGTGGCTGGGACTAAAACCTTGCATGGGCAGACCGATTGCTAGGAGGGGGTCTTAGGACACAAGGAAGCTAAGGAACAAAGGAATCCAGGCACAGGGAGGCTGAAGGAAGGGTACAAAGTAGGCAACGGACTGAGCAAGAAGAACCTGCAACAAACATGAAAATGAGGTTTGAGGGAAAAGGCAGAGACAGAGGGAATGGAGGTGAAAAAATGCTAATCAGAGATGAGGCTCTGAAGAAACTTCACAGTGTTTAATATCAGTGCTTACCAGGAGGGGAAACAATCATGTTCTTAAAACAGGGCCTTTTCTCAATAGCACTCAACACTTGCTTTTGGTCTACAGGCTAATTTTTAGTCAACACTTGTTCTAGAATTGGCAAAGATCCTAACTGGTGGATGGAATGTGACAAGGGTAAGGCTGTGGGGGAGCCTGGCTACTGGGCAACATATGCTTTTTTTTTAACAGGGCTTGTTTTCTAGAAAAATGCTCAGGGTGAGATTCAGCAACTGGAGGCCCCAGGCCAAGTCTGGCCATCTGACTGAAGTGTCAGGCAAGAGAGGAAGGCTGGGCTGTCGCAATGGGTCTTAGTGGCACTTGATTCACCTGGCCTACCATCTGCTCCTCAAAGGGGCTTACCGAAAAACAAATTGCTTAGGCTTTGCCCTGGAGAAGGTAGGGCAGGATAAAGCTTTGACAGACTGGTTCTCTCTCCCCTCCCCGGAAGAAGATTCCACTGACAGGAAAAATAAGAAATAATTCTCCATGACACAGATGTAGTAGCTGTCAACCCCAAGGTCACCACTGGGTTTATTATTCAATCAGGCACTGGTTGTGATTGAAGCAGTGTCATAAGAAGATTAAGAAGGCTGCCTGAAAGTCAGGGCAGATAGATGTCACCAGAGAGGCTGAGAGACAAGGGTCTGGAGACAAAAGGCATTATATACCCCCCAGATGTGTTGGACCACAACTCCCAGCATCCCCAGCCAGCATAGGGGCTTCTGGGAGTTGTGGTCCAACACATCTGGAGGCTGATATAGAGCAACATGGCCTTTTTTCTCCCACAAATCTTCCCCCACAAATACTTGTCCCTTTCGGTAGCCATATCTGAATGTCTCTTTCTGAGGCATGTGTCCACTGAGCCTCTGGGTAAGCTCTAACCCAGCATCTTGAAGGTTAAAACTTCTGAAAAAGGAGAGCCTCTGAACCTCTGAAGAGACTGAACCTAGATAAGACTGGAGATTAGAGCAACCGATCTCCACTTTCCTTCAGAAAGGCAGTATTGCTTCGTGGAGGCCCTAAAGCGTTATTCTCTCTCCTGCTCCAACAAGTTACAGTTGAGGGAAATAAAGAGCACAGTTAACCAAAAAGATGTCGGGCTCGCTGAGATCCAATCCTGCAAAAAACAAAACAACAATGTGTATAAGAATTGTCGGGTATATTTGGCTGGTAAATTAGATTAAAGTTGGTAACTAGGGTAATGCATTTTTCATTCGCTACCAATGTGGAGATAGCAAGAAAATTGTGTTGCACCTAGATTTTGCCTGTGAGTGATCTATGGTAGGTAATAGTATAACCTTTTGCTGTCCCCACCCCACTCCCTTATTTGCTTTGTATACCATTCTCTGGAACCAGTACTGGAAAAGCTTTTGCTCTGAAAAATTTAAGAACGTTAAAGTAAGCCATATATTGTTGGCTAAACTTCAAAAACGTCCAATTTAAGCCCTGATGCCAAGCTGGTGTCAGGGGTCAGCACTGCTCATGTCCCAATAGGCATCCCACTGCCAAGGCCCATGTCCCAATAGGCATCCCACTGCCGATCCCTGGAGTCTCCTGGCCCAGCTTCTCCTCCTTGCTGTGGCTGCCTTTTCACCAGTCTAAGCAGTGAGTAAGGATGGTGTAGTTTGGATCCAGAGGAAGAGGCAAACAAAGTGGACACACGCCTGGGGGCAGCAGTGTCCGACTAAGGGTGCAATCCTATGCATGTTTAGATAGAAAAAAGTCCTACAATTCCCAGCATGCCTCAGCCAGCATGGCTGGCTAGAGGGATGCTGGGAGTCATAGGATTTTTTTTTTCTGTCTAAACATGCATAGGATTGTACCCCAAGATAATTTTGCCTGGGGGCTGCCTGAAACCTGTAACTGGCACTGGCTTAATGTGTTTTCCCTTTTGCTCTTCCTGTCTGTCTCCAGGGTATGGCTTTTACGTTAAAAGAACGGCAAATGCTCGGCCTCCAGGGGCTTTTACCTCCAAAGATAGAGACACAAGACATCCAGGCCTTACGTTTCCATAAGAATGTGGCAAAAATGACCGACCCCTTGGAAAAGTAAGAGTGTGCCGATAAACCCTTACTCTTTTGTCATGCATTCTCTGAATGTGGACGATATATTATTCCAGTTGTGATTTGAATGCTTGTCACAGTGTTTACAAGACCGATACACGATGCCCCAAATCCATAGGGAAAAAGTCAGGTTACAATGAATTCTACTTAGGAAAGCAGTCATTGAATTGACCCTTAAAAAGTGCCTGCTAAGAGAACACTCAGCAATGCCAAATATGGCAGGATAGGGCTGCCATTGAAGCACTGTTGCAAAGTACATCTCCTCTGCTTGCTGTCTGGCTATCTTTAGCTCTAGACTGTGCAAGCCATACATCTTTGAACTCAGACCCATTTTCCAAAAATCTCCGATGTGTTCTTTGTTGCTCTGGTTGTTGCAAAAGGTTTCTGCCAGTCAGGGCAGCCTTCAGTCTCATCGTTTCAGTTTCCTTTTCTCACACAAATGTAAGGGCAATGACTGACATGAGTGTGAATAAATAGTCACTTTGGATCTAGTAATAACAGAAAGATAAGCTGCCCATAAAGCAATGTTCTGTATAAGAGAATAACTATCAAGGAAGTGCCATATCTGTTGGGCAAGTGGTGACTAAACAGATCCACATTCATTTTTCCCCATAAGTAGATTTGTAGAGCGTGATCCAGTTCTTGGAAGAAACTCCCACTGAGTTCACAGGGTTCACTTCCAAGTTCGTGTGCATTGTGTTCTGGCTGTAGATCAAGGTCGTTTTTGCAACTGATACTTAAAATGGAAAATAATTAAATACGTTTTGCAATTTGCATAACTGTCATACTGAACACATCGATTAGAATGTGCGTTCTGTTTTAAAAATGGTTCTCGTAGTATCATACTGCAAAAAACTAGTTATCATATTGCAAAACTAGCCAAATGGTTATCATATTTTAAAAGAAATATATGATAACTAATATTGAAAAATATATGATAACTAATATATAACTAATATTAGTTAGATAACTAACACATGATAACTAACTAATATGTTGACTAGTTATCATATTGCAAAAAAGTAGTTAACTAGTATCATATTGCAAAAAATGGTTCTCATCACCTGCCTCATTTTCTACAGGGACCATTAGAAGTGACTCATTCCAATCAAAGTTAAACATGTTCTTAAAAGATCTTTCTTATGAGACATGGTTATCTTGGCACCTGTGTGTATACTTTAATCTACCCATAGACATACCTTGGCACACTCTATATTTGTGCTTGAGTTTCTCAATGCTTTGGGGTTTTTTTGCATTCTCCAAATGGGCCAATATTTAAAGGCAAGGATGACTCCAAGGTGTAGCCAGGGTGGTTTCCCCACTTCAAAAGCATATTCTGCTACCTCAAACATCCAACCAGAACACTAGCATTGGTTAATAGACCATGACAAATTGATTGTCAAGCGATTATGTTGCATTATAATGTGTGAATTAAAACTTTTTTAATGCCTGCAGGTGGTTGTTTTTTTTAAAGGCCTCCTTTCTGATCTCCATCTTTCAGCCCAGCAAAGTAGGAGTTCAGCTGGTGAAAGTAGCTGGGAGGGACACAACTGTCCAACCAGACCCCCTTCTCCCAAAGCTGCCTGGCCAGGGAGCAATGCCCCCCTCCACTAAAAAAAAACAACCCAGCCTTTGCTGTGGTCATCTTCTTTGCTTTGTTCTCCCACTCCCAAATTATCCTAGCATCATCCTGAGTAAAGGCCAAACCTGATGACAAAACTACATATTACATGCATGCATTTTCCCCCTCCAGACGTTATTTTCCTTGATTCAGGGGTGTTGAACTTCAGGCTGGCGGGCCAAATCTGGCCCACCTGAGGTCCTAATCCAGTCCTCCGTGGTTCTCCAGGTGGCCAGGCCCCCTTCCCCTGCCTCCAACCTTTCCCCTGAAGGCTGTTCGTTTGGGGGTTTCCTGGTTTTTGCTTTTTTTTTTCAGGGCCAGCCCTCCCGTGAGGCAGGGTGAATCCCCCCCTCAAGGTGGCAGAGCGGGAGGAGTGGCAAATTGTGTGCTCCCTCCCGCTGCAGGAGGAACTGTCACCACCATGCTCTCTCCCTTTGCCGCCACCGCCGCTGCGCAGTTCTACAGAGAGGTGGCCACACCCAGATGACTGGCTCTGAGGGGTCCTTCCTTACAGTCAGGGATTGTGGAAAGAGGGGTGTCCCTGGAGATCTCCCTCAGTAAGGGCAATCTCTAGGGACACCCCTCCCACAATGTCTGGCTCTAAGGAAGGACCCCTCATTGCCAGGCATTTGGACCTGACTGCCTCTCTGAAGAGCTGCGCTGGTTGCTTTTCCAGCCGATGCGGCTTTTCAGAGAGCTCAGCCACCCTGCAGAGCGGACAGAGGGAGCAATGCAGTAAGTAGGGAGATTGGGGGGGGGGGGAGGAAGACAGATGTGGTGGGCAGGCAGGGGGGAGGAGGGAGGCAGACAGGTGGGGTGGAAACAGAAACAGAGGGTATAGGGAGGAGGGGACAGACATGGCAGAGGGGAGAGTGGCAATGACAATGATGCTTGTGCTTCCCCACCTCAGGCGGTGGGAGAGTTTGCGCCAGTGCTGATGTTTTCCCCCACTCTAAAAGATTGAGTTCCTTAGTTATTGGCTTAGTTTGTTTATTTATTTATTTACACTTCTGTACCAACCAATAGCCAAAGCTCTCTGGGCAGTTCACAAAAATTAAAACCACAAGTACAGCATAAAACAATATAAAATATAAAAGCTTTTAACTACAATATAGAAGTACAACCAGAATAAAACCTAGCAGCAATGCAGAGATTTGAAATACAGATTTAAAACAGCAGAGTTAAAAGAATAGAACACTAAAATGCCTGGGAAAATAAAAAGGTCTTCGCCTGCCGCCAGAAGGAGTACAATGAAGGTACCAGGCGAACCACTCTAGGTAGCTCATTCCACAGCCAGGGTGCCACAGCAGAAAAGGCCCTCTTCCAGATAGCCTCCTGCCTCACTTCCTTTGGAAGAAGAGACCCCTGAAGATGAGACCCCCTCGCTTCCTTTGGTAGTGGCTCCCGGAGAAGAGACCCCTGAAGATGATCTGGGGAGGTACATATGGAGGAGGCAATCCTTCAGTTAACCTGGCCCTAAGCCGTTTAGGCCTCTAAATGTTAATACCAGCACTTTGAATTGGGTGTGGAAATGGACTGGCAGCCAGTGCAGGTGGAAGAGTAGGAACTAAGATTGAAGGGTTAGTTACTGGTATTAAAAAATTTAAGCTAAAATATGGTGGCATTTTTGGGCCCATCTGCTTCTGTCTTCGGCCTCGCCCCGCTGTAGAATGCAGCCCCCGAGAGCTTCTCCAAAATTTAACTTGGCCTTTGAAGTGAAAGAGGTTCGGCACCCTGGCTGTTCCTGAAAAGGGCCTCTGAGACTGCAGGTTTCACTGGCGGAATGGCAGGGGATGGGAGAAGACAAAGGGACTATTTAATCCTTTCCTTTTTGGCCATTTGCCTGTTCAAAATCTACTTCCCCTCTTCCAAAAGCTGCTTTTGTTTTGTGCTGGATACCTGTATCTTTTCTCCTGGGAGGTGAAAAGCAGCTTGCAGCACATGTAGCTGTCTAGAAGGGGCTAAGCAGGTTTTTTACTTTTTCCGCCTCCCCCGCCCCCATGCCTTTGGCTGCCTCTCTGCTGAAACTTGCAGCCTTTCAGGCTGCTTTTGGTTAGAAAAAGAGAATATTGGAGAATACTCAGCTGAGTGTAACCAGTAGTTTCACCCTGAGGAGGCAAACAGCATGTGACATCTACTAAAAGTGATAACTTTTTTTAAAAAACGGGGTTTTTAATATATTTGCTTTATTATTGTTTTAACCAATTTTTTTTTTTACTTATGATTGTTAGCTGCCTTGAGCTTCATTTTCTTGGTGGAAAGGCAGGGCATAAACAAACAAACAAACAAACAATGAAGAAAAATGTTGTTATTCCTCTTTTATTTCATCTTCTGAGTTTTCAACAGTAGCAGGAAAATGCACCCCCCCTCCCAATCTTGCTTCTCCACTGCTTTGTTTACAGATACATCTATGTAATGGGGATGCAGGAAAGAAACGAGAAGTTATTCTACAGGGTATTGCAAGATGACATTGAGCGGTTAATGCCTATCGTTTATACACCGACAGTGGGCCTAGCATGTTCCCAGTATGGACATATCTTTAGGAGGCCAAAGTAAGGACAGCTTTACATTTTTTTTTTTTTGTATTCATCAGTGAAACACATTGGAACTACAGCTGTCTCACTTTGGAAACTCAAAAGTGGATAAGGTGTTGTTGTTTGCTTTTACTTGATAAAGTACCATGTATATTAATTGCACTATATAAATAAACCTGCAGCCAAAGGATTGGTGATCTTTGTCCAAATTCATAACTCAAATTTAGCTTGCACTGCCCCCTTCCTTGCCTCTCTTTCTGATCTGTTCTACCCTTTCCCTCGAGTGTTCTTCTCCTTCTCCTACCCTTCCTTTAGGTTTATGTTTTGCAGTCCATTGCCAACTCTGTGCCATCCTGGGAGCTGTTAAATTGAGAAGCAGCAGCGTGCAATTATTCTAAATGAAGTTCTTTGTACCTTTCCTGCAGCCTCCATCCTTTTGAGCTTTCCTACCAAAGGGATCAATTTTCACTCCTCAACCTGCCCCACCAAGCTCCAGCTATTCTTAGGGAGCAGAGTGAGGTTTTCTACCAAGTCAAACTGACAACTTTGTCTTCCCTCACAGATCATAGACTGTAAACATTACAGTGGCTTTGTGTCTTGACCAGTTTGGCTGCTTTTAATCTAGATGATACTTGTGATAACTGCAGTATAATATAAATAATTTAATAAATTGTAAATGTAAAAAATTAAACATTTTGTGATTTGAGTTGTTCTCTGGTGTGGTATTGATTGATAATTTAAAAAAATTATATTTATAAATTTAAACCTCTACCTTGGCATTCTGTACTGCTGTGAATTTATGTTCAGACTTCACACAGAATAGTATAAAGAAAAGTTTTCTCTCTCATCTTCTTGCTTAATTGTCTCCTTGATCCACTCCTTCAGTACTATTGTCAGTTTTGATTGCTGGTTTATGGAATAGTTTCAATGTTTATTTCATGTGATAAGAGTTAAGCTGGTGTGAATGTTAAGATTAGATTAATTTTGCATGGCCCCAAACTCCATAAACTTTTAATAATGGCACCTTCCCGAAATTGTATCTCATGTTCATTGTGCCTTTTTAAAAATACTGTGCTCAAGTTTTTAAAAATAATGTATTAAGATAGAGATCTGTGGTGCTGAGCTGAGCTGTCTTTTGCAAAGCAATGGGATAGTTTAAATGTTTCAGTGGTGAATATATATATTTTTTTTTTTTTGCAGAGGATTGTTCATTGCCATAACAGATAGGGGACATATTAGATCAATTGTGAACAACTGGCCAGAAAATGATGTAAAGGTACTGGCCTCTCTATGTATCTTCTTCTTTGTTCATGTGTGTATTTTGCCTAATGCCAGTTTGGCTTCTTCAGGGGTGGATAATGGATGGATAAATGCTTGGGGTGTCCTTGCACTTCGGGATTTGCACCATTCAAGAACCGTGAATGGCTTGTGGGGTGGGGTGATGGTACAGACTTTACGACTTTCCCAACTAAGTGCTCTACTTCTGGGCTAGGACCTCATAAAAACAGATAGTTACCATTTTGTGAGATCTGTTGTGTTCATCTGGACAAATGTTCTGCATTCTCTCTCTCTTCTTCACCACCTACATTAGCAGAACTTCTTGTAACATGAGATATCATCTCTTTTGCACACCTCTGTAAATTTCCTGGGGAATGGGGGACATGGCTTTCTGTGTGTGTGTGTGTGTATGTGTGTGAGTGAGAGAAAGAGAGAGAGAGAGAGAGAGAGAATGAGTGTGTGTGGGTATATCAATGGTTAAGGTCTGTGCAAAGAACATCTTTCTAAGCCAGGGAGACATTTTTATGTCCTGGAAACTGATGAAGTGCAGCACAGGGTCGTCAAGGCCAACAGCATATCTACGCAACTTGTATCGACTTTATACTAGTTTCTGTCATGGTTTCTCCTCCCCAAAGAATCCTGGGAACTGTAATTTGGTCAGAATGCTGAGCTCTCTGAGAGAGTGTCAGGGTGGAAACTGAGCCGATAGAACCCCAGAGCAGTTCTCATTCTGAGGAGGAGCAGCAATCCGTGGGAGAGGAGCCAGCTCATCCCCCACAGGCACAGCAGCTGGCAGAGATTCCTCCTGCCGGCATTCCTGAGATAGGTAGTGATCCTAGCAGTGAGAAAGTGTGGGAACGGGGCTTGCTAGATGCTCGACGCAGACGCAGGGAGCGACGAGCGATGGAGGGCGCGGAAAGGAGGCGTAGCACCTGTTTGGCGCGCATGCAACGGCCGCCTCCTGTGGACCCAAGGGAAAGAGGGAGGATCTCTCCATAGCCCATAAGTTCAGGGTCTTCTCGTGACTCTCCTTCAAAAGGGGACCAACTGCCTAACCTGGAGCATAGGCTACTCTTCTGTTCCTTGCTTAGTCGCTGGTGATTAGCATCTGAAAGAGTCATTAAGTTGTAAAAGGATTAAAGCCTTGAGAAGAATCCTTTTGTCTGTGTCTTGAGTTGGCTATTGGAGTCTACTGAAAGAGGTTGCTAGGGCGCTCCTGACAGACAGTTTCTCATGTCCAAGTTGAACTACAGATCCCACAATTCTCTGGGAAAAGGCAATAAACTGATTTAATCGGCGTGTTTGTAGTGTAGATATGCATTGAGCACTGAAATGGAGTGGCATTACTGTGAGCATGTGGAGTAATACTGAGTCAGGTCATTAGTCCCATATTGTCAGCTCTGACTGACAGCAGCAGCTCTTGAAAGCCTCAAGCAGAGATAGTTTCCAGCCCTAACGTCTTGGATCCGTTGAACTGGAGTTGGCAAGGATTGAACTTGGGAACTAACTCATGCTCAACATGGGCTCGCTCTAGACATTGACCGACGGTTATGCTAATGGTTGTGTCATGCATTGTGTTGTCGACACATTTGCCATTATAAAGACCGTTTGCATATCACCTGCTGTACATTGCAGAAATAATGCAAGACATTTACTGTGTGGATTTGGTCATATTGTGTAGAAATTCTTCATGCTAGACCCAGCATTCTTAGGTGCTGTCTCTGGTAGATCGGGTCATGAGGCCATGCAGAAATGTTTTAGATGGTGATTCCACCACCAGATAACTCATGAAGCCAAGTCTAAGTTTAATTAGGAAAATAATTGTCACAGATACTACCAATCCACAATTCCTACCAGGAGAAAAAGGGCCATGAAGGTTTCTTACAGCACCACTTTAACTTTGGCGCATATGTCTGATGAAAGTAAAATTTCCACTTGTACTTTCCAGGCTGTCGTTGTCACGGATGGAGAACGGATCTTGGGTCTTGGGGATCTGGGTGTATACGGAATGGGGATTCCGGTTGGGAAACTGTGTTTATATACAGCATGTGCTGGAATACATCCCGACAAGTGCCTCCCTGTGTGTATCGATGTCGGCACTGACAATCAGGCAAGTTACAGTATGATTCTCCCCCCACCCCCCAAGTTAACATTTGGCACTTGCTTGTCCTGTAGTGTTCATTGCCAAACTGAGACGTAACATGACTGTATTCTTCGACAATTGTATACATTCTGATAGTAGTGGCTCAATGGGAAGTGGAGGCAGGGGAAAGCTTCTTTCGGCCTTGCTTGGCTGCAACACCCAGAATGCCCCGGCTAAGCAAACCTGCAGAGTCAGGCAACACCAAAGCCAGCCAGGAACTGTAAACTTCTGAAGGTGCGATCCTGTGCCTATTTAGACAGAAAAAAAGTCCTACAGCTCCCATGCTGGCTGGGGCATGCTGGGAGCTGCAGGCCTTTTTTCTGTCTAGGATCGCACCTTTAACGGTTTACAGTGTCTAAACAGGCATACAATTGCACCCTAAAAGTATCTTTAGACCCCTCTTCAACTGAAGGGCCTGTGCAGATGTGACATGGTCCATTGCTTAATCTCTTCCCTCTTCAATGCAAGTTCCCACTGTCCTTCCCCTGTAGGATTCTTAGATTATTGCTTTGAAAAATGATTAAGAGCATAGCGTTCAACTAAGATAATTATCTGGACACGTTTCCTGGGGATTACACAAGATAAGTGGGTCATTTATAGCATAGTAGATGCAATTGTATATTGATTTAATGGCCGCCTTTCATTCATTTTTTCTAGACTCTCCTGCAAGACCCATTTTATATGGGACTTTACCAGAAACGAGAGCGTTCGCAGCTTTACGATGACCTCATTGATGAGTTCATGGAAGCCATTGTAGGCAGGTATACATCCTGAAACGATTGCGCACGAACCCCCCCCCCCCCCAAGAATTTTTGTAATTCTTGTACAAAAAGAATTTGTACAAGTCAAGAAGTGACACTTTCTGGGTGATGATGGAGGGTTTAGTCGGTAAGAGTGTTGGACTTTGAAGTAATATAATAGTTATTGTAAATCACCCTGAAGGCAGCTACCAGTTGGGCAGTATATAAATGTAATAAATAAATACATTCTTAAGAAAAGTCCTGTATAAATTCCAAGTGCTGATAGTGTTTCATACACACAATTTCTGTGAACCATGTATTTTATTGTTAACCACCTTGAGCACCATTTTTTTTTTGGCAGAAAGGCGGGATATAAATTAAATAAAGAAATAAATTTGCAGTGGCCCTGTGAGGCAGGCTTCTATCGTGGTCTCTTGTATTACACAACAGGAGACTGAGGTGGAGAGAGTATGACTTGCCTAAAGCTACCCCATGAACAGGGATTTAAACTAGTTGACAAGGTTGGTGTGTTGGTGAGTAGCAGAAGGATGCTTAAAAGCATCCTGCCAGCGAGAGCACTTTAAATATGAGAGAATTCTTTTCTAAATTTATTCATTTATTTCTTTACAATATTTATATACCGCTCCACTTCAAAAGATTTCGGGGCGAAGAACAGCACGATAAAAGAATAAAACAGCAGGTTAAAACAGTTAAAATGTTTTAAAAAGACAAATTCCAATAAGGCCAGATTTAATAACCCATGGCTGGTCACTCAAGGAAGGCCTCCTGAAATAACAGTGTGCTCAGGAGGTGCTGAAAGGAACACAACGTTGGCGCCTGCCTGACCTCCAAAGGCAGAGAATTGCACAGGAAGGGGGCCACCACACTGAAGTCCATGTGGAACCACCAGGAATGTGCCCTCTGATGACCTCAGTGACCAGGCAGGTTAGTAAGGAAGGAGGCGCTCTCTCAGGTAAATGACAGAGGAAAAAAAGCTGGGGCTGAAGGTTTGGAGCAGAACTACACACACTTTCTAGAAACAGAAGAGGTTGTAGGCAGGCAAGGGAGGGAGCCAAGAAAGCATATGATCACAAGGTCCAAAGCCTGACAGGGAAAGTCTAGGTTGTATCCAGTGTTAGTCCTACTTATTGATTTTCAATTATTTTAAGCCACTTTCAAGGGTGGTGTCCTCTCCTACTTAGAGTAGACCAATTGAAATGAGTGGGGCTTCAGTTAAATTAAAGTTGGATATCATTGGAACGCTGTATGATTTACAGATTTTTTCTTGTCTGGTTGCCTGCAGGAGATTCTTTCTTGCCACAGGCAACCAGGCAAGTGGCTGTTTTCAGCCTGTGTTATAATGTATGAACAGTGGAGTTGGTACCACCCTTGCTTTTGGTACTTGAGTTGGAGTGGAGCTGCTCCAAGGGCACTGATGCAGCTGTATGCATGAAGTATTAAAATAGATATGGTTCATTGCAGCACAGCAATTCACTTTCTGTTTCTTGCCATGTCCTCTAGGTATGGCCAAAACACCCTCATCCAGTTCGAAGACTTTGGCAACCATAACGCCTTCCGCTTTTTGAGAAAATACAGAGAGAAATATTGCACCTTCAATGACGATATACAGGGTAAATGATTCCCTTTGGGCTTCTATCACAAATCTGCGACCCTGCTTTGCTGACGGTGTGTTTCTGTGCATCTCTTTTCGGCCCTGCTCAGCGACAGTTTGTTTCCTTTCATAGGAACAGCTTCGGTGGCCTTAGCTGGGTTGCTGGCAGCACAGAAGGTGATCGGTAAACCAATCGCAGAGCACCAGATCTTGTTTCTTGGTGCAGGAGAGGTGAGTTGTGTAGCCGGGAGAGGAGTCCAGCTCTCTGCCTCAGTCTCCCAGGTAAAAAATGGGAGCAGCTCGTGATTAACCTGTTATAGCTTTGTCATGATGGGGAATGAGTTCAGGGGTTGCAAAAAGCTTTTGTATACGTCCTGGTGCTACTTTTGTGTGGTGGTCAACATTTCAAATGTTGTGTGGTGGTCGACATTTCCAAACAGATCTGGTGATGCAAATTCTGCACCAAGGAAAGCTGCATATGCTGCTCTAAGGTTAATTAAGCAAATTAAGCTTCTCCTTGAACATGTGCACAGTGCTGGCTGCAGGATGATTTTTGGAGCCCTCAGGAAGCACCCTCACTTGGCCTCCTTCACTTAGTCCCTTAGGAGAGTGGTCATGTAGCTTAGTGGCAGAGATCCCAGGTGTCATGTTCCCTCGTCTTGATTCCTCTCCTGGCTCAGATGAGGAGTCTGAGGTGGAGGAAGCATTGTCCGGTGAGCCTTCCTTCGTCAAACCCTTTCTGCATCAATTTGTCCATCAGAAAACCTCGACATGTTGCAGAGGATTTGGGGAAATAAGCTAGGGTACATGCTTGGATCAGTGGGGGTGCTGACCAGGCCTCTTTCTCCCCCACCCACCCCATGAACAGACAGTGGGCTATAGAACATAACCCAGAAATCCTGCATCGCATATCTTGGCAGGGGATGCTAGCATCTTTACAGGAATCTTACCCACCCTTATTTACTTTCTCATTAAAGGAACCCTGGTGTTCTCCAGAACTGAGTTTGAAAAGCACTTGACTGATTAAAAGGCAGTTGGTTGACAGCTCTATGAAATGACATCTTTCCCCATTTTTCTCTTATCCATCAGGCTGCCCTTGGAATTGCAAATCTCATTGTCATGGCTATGGTGGAAAGCGGCCTTTCCACCGAAGAAGCTTATAAGAAAATATGGATGTTTGACAAATTTGGGCTATTGGTTCAGGTGAGGCTCGGGTGAGGTTTGGAAGGGCACAGTCTAGTCCTCTCTGCTTTTTGTTTTCTGACCATCAAGGATTTGGTATTTTAAAATATTTAGGGTCGGGAACAAACGGTGGATGTCAACCAAGAGCCCTTTACTCACCCAGCCCCAGACCAGGTGCCAAAGTCCTTCTTAGATGCAGTGAACGTACTTCAGCCTTCTGCCATCATTGGTGAGTGTTTCAGGCTGTTTACATTGTTGTTGTTCAGTCGTTAAGTCGTGTCCGACTATTCGTGACCCCATGGACAATAGCACGCCGGGCCGTCCTGTCCTCTGCTCTCTCCCAGAGTGTGCTCAAATTCATATTCATTGCATCGGTGATGCTATCTAGCCATCTCATCCTCTGCCGTCCCCTTCTCCTTTTGCCTTCGATTTTTCCCAGCATCAGGGTCTTTTCCAGGGAGTTTTCTCTCCGCATTAGGTGGCCAAAATATTTGAGCTTCAGCTTCATTATCTGTCCTTGCAATGAGCAGTCAAGGTTGAGTTCCTTTAGGATGGAGTGATTTGACCTCGTTGCAGTCCAGGGAACTCGTAAGAGTCTTCTCCAGCACCACAAGCATCAATTTTTCTGTGCTCAGCCTTCCTTATAGACCAGCTCTCACAGCCATACGTCGCTACTGGGAAAACCATAGCTTTGATTATATGAATTTTTGTTGGCAAGGTGATGTCTCTGCTTCTTACTATGCTGTCTAGGTTTGCCATAGCTTTCCTCCCAAGGAGCAAGCGTCTTTTAATTTCATGGCTACAGTCACCGTCTGCGGTGATCTTGGAGCCCAAGAAAATAAAATCTGTCACTGCTTCCATTTCTTCCCCTTCTATATGCCAGGAAGTGATGGGGCCAGATGCCACGATCTTCGTTTTTTTAATGTTGAGTTTCAAACCAGCTTTTGCACTCTCCACTTTCACCCTCAACAAGAGGCTCTTTAGATCCTCTTCGCTTTCTTCCCTTAGGGTGGTATCATCTGTGTATCTGAGGTTGTTGATAATTCTCCCAGCAATCTTAATTCCAACCTGTGATTCATCCAACCCGACATTTCTCATGATGTACTCTGCATATAAATTAAATAAACAGGGCAACAATATACAGCCTTGTTGTACTCCTTTCCCAATTTTGAACCAATCGGTTTTTCCGTGTCTAGTTCTTACTGTTGCTTCTTGACTCTCGTACAGGTTTCTCGGGAGACAGGTAAGGTGGCCTGGTACTCTCATCTCTTTAAGAATTTTCCACAGTTTGTTGTGATCCACACAATCAAAGGCTTTAGAGTAGTCAATGAAGCAGAAATAGATGCTTTTCTGGAATTCTCTTGCTTTCTCCATGATGCAGCGAATGTTGGCGATTTGATCTCTAGTTCCTCTGCCTCTTCGAAACCCCGCTTGTACTTCCGGTAGTTCTCGGTTCACATGCTGCTGAAGCCTAGCTTGTAGGATTTTGTGCATAAGCTTGCTGGCATGTGAATTGAGCGCAATTGTACGGTAGTTTGAACACTCTTTGGCATTGCCCTTCTTTGGAATTGGAATGTCAACTGACCTTTTCCAGTCTTTTGGCCGCTGTTGAGTGTTCCAAATGTGTTGGCATATTGAGTGCAGCACTTTAACAGCATCATCTTTTAGGATTTTAAATAGCTCAACTGGAAGACTGTCATGTCCGCTAGTTTTGTTGTTAGTAATGCTTCCTAAGGCCCACTTGATTTCGCTCTCTAGGATGTCCGGCTCAAGTTCAGTGACCGCACTATCATGGCTATCAGGGACATTAAGATCTTTTCTGTATAGTTCTTCTGTGTATTCTTTCCACCTCTTCTTAATCTCCTCTGCTTCTGTTAGGTCCCTGCCTTCTTTGTCCTTGATCATGCCCGTCTTTTCACAAAACGTTCCCTTGAGATCTCCGATTTTCTTGAAAAGATCTCTAGTCTTTCCCATTCTATTGTTTTCCTCGATTTCTTTGCATTGTTCATTTAAGAAGGCCTTCTTGTCTTTCCTTGTTATTCGCTGGAACTCTGCATTCAGTTGGGTATATCTTCCCCTTTCTCCCTTGCTTTTCGCTTCCCTTCTTTCCTCAGCTACTTGTAAGGCCTCATCAGACAGCCACTTTACTTTCTTGCATTTCTTTTTCTTTGGGATGGATTGAGTTGCTACCTCCTGAACAATTTATTTATTTATTTATTTATTGCATTTATACCCCGCCTTTTTTCCCTTGCAAGGAACCCAAGGTGGCTTACATTATCCTCCTCCTCTCCATTTTATCCTCACAACAACAACCCTGTGAGGT
This sequence comes from Heloderma suspectum, assembly GCF_057233095.1. Taxonomy (NCBI): domain Eukaryota; kingdom Metazoa; phylum Chordata; class Lepidosauria; order Squamata; family Helodermatidae; genus Heloderma; species Heloderma suspectum. The sequence continues at coordinate 17,572,881 of NC_139459.1, forward strand.
GGGTTGGGCTGAGAGTCTGTGACTGGCCCAAAGTCACCCAGTGAGCTTCCCTTAAATCTATTCCTCACCTCCACTGTATATTCATAAGGGATATGTTTTAGGTCATACCTGAATGGTTTAATGGTTTTCCGTACATTCTTCAATTTCAGCTGAAATTTTGCAAGCAGCAGCTCATGATCTGAGCCACAGTCAGCTCCAGGTCTTGTTTTTACTGACTGTATAGAGCTTCTCCATCTTTGGCTGCAAAGGACATAATCAATCTGATTTCGATATTGACCATCTGGTGATGTCCATGTGTAGAGTCGCCTCTTGTGCTGTTGGAAAAGAGTGTTTGCTATGGCAAAACTCTATTAGCCTTTGTCCTGCTTCATTTTGTACACCAAGACCATGCTTGCCTGTTATCCCGGTGATTTCTTGACTTCCTACTTTAGCATTCCAATCCCCTATGATGAAGAGGACATCTTTTTTTGGTGTTAGTTCTAGAAGGTGTTGTAGGTCTTCATAGAACCAATCAACCTCAGCTTCTTTGGCCTCAGTGGTTGGGGCATAGACTTGAATTACTGTGATGTTGAATGGTTTGACTTGGATTCATACTGAGATCATTCTATCGTTTTTGAGATTGTGCTCCAGTACAGCGTTTCCCACCCTTTTGTTGACTATGAGTGCTACTCCATTTCTTCTAAGGGATTCTTGCCCACAGTAGTAGATATAATGGTCACCTGAATTAAATTCGCCCATGCTTGTCCATTTGATTTCGCTGATTCCCAAGATGTCCATGTTCAATCTTGCCATATGTTCATGTTCAATCTTGCCATTATAGCATCGGACTTTCTTTTCACCACCAGACACATCCACAGCTGAGTGTCCTTTCAGCTTTGGCCCAGCCGCTTCACTCTTTCTGGCGCTACTTGGAAATTCCCTCTGCTCTTCCCAAGTAGTATATTGGACACCTTCCGATCTGAGGGGCTCATCTTCCGACGTCATCTCTTTTAACCTTGTGATACGTTCCATGGGGTTTTCTTGGCAAGAATACTGGAGTGGGTTGCCATTTCTTCTCCAGTGGACTACATTTTGTCAGAACTCTCCACCATGACCTGTCCGTCTTGGGTGGCCCTGTACGGCATAGCTTATGGCTTCACTGAATTACGCAAGCCCCTTCGCCACAACAAGGCAGTGATCCATGAAGGGGCTGTTTACATACCAGGTTATTAATCTGATAGTTCTGCTGCAGGAGCAAATAGTGCTTTTAGTTTCAAAGGAAGGTGGTGGATTCCCAGAGCAGCTCGTGTGTTTACTCAGCATCAGACCTGCAAGAGTTACATCTTCTGCTCTGATTGGCCCATGTCTGCCTGCACTGCCAACAGGACTTGGTGCAATGTGGACGTTGGGTGCATTGCCACAGGGCCATACTGGTTAAAGCAGAACTCTTTGACATGCTCCTCCCCCTATAACTGAAGGCAGATTTACACGTCCATGTACAACACTTGGTGTTGCATGTCTTGAGACTTTGCATTAGATGATCACACAAATATAAACTCTTTTGTATTGCCTCGGTATGCATCGGTATTTTCCAGTGGAGATGGTTCACATGCTCTGCTCTCCTCTAGCGTGGAGACCAAGGGAAATGCATGTGTGAACCAGGCTTTGATGACTTGTTACTGGATGCATGAGCTGCTTGCATTGCATTTGAGGTGATATGCAAGGTGTGCTTGTGATACTTCGATCAGAGATGAGTGTTTGGCACGTGCAAACCATCCCTTGATGTTGCAGTCATAAAAAGAGCTCTGTTACATAGGAACTGCTTATACTAAGGTCAGACCCTTGGTCCACCTATGTCAGGGTGGAAACTGAGCCGATAGAGCCCCAGAGCAGTTCTGATTCTGAGGAGGAACAGCAATCCGTGGGAGAGGAACGCGCTCATCTCTCACAGGCATAGCAGCTGGCAGAGATTCCTCCTGCCAGCATTCCTGGGATAGATAGTGACCCTGGCAGCGAGAGAGTGCGGGAGGGGGGCTTGCTGGACGCTCGACGCCGGGAGCGATGACAGCTGGAGGGCACGGAAAGGAGGCGTAGCTCTTGTTTGGCATGCAAGCAACAGTCGCATCCCGAGGACCCAAGGGAAAGAGGGGGGAACTCTCCCTAGCCCATAAGTTCAGGGTCTTCCCATGATTCTCCTTCAAACGGGGACCAACTGCCTAACCTGGAGCATAGGCTACTCTGCTGTTCCTTGCTTAGTCGCTGGTGATTAGCATCTGAAAGAGTCATTAAGTTGTAAAAGGATTAAAGCCTTGAAAAGAATCCTTTTGTCTGTGTCTTGAGTTAGCTATTGGAGTAGACTGAAAGCGGCCGCCAGGGTGCTCCTGACAACCTAGCCCAGTATTGTCAATGCTAACTGGCAGCAGCTCTCCAGAGTTTCAGGCAAGATTCTTTCCTAGCCCTAACTGGAGATGCTGGGGATTGAACTTGGGGCCTTCCACATCCAAAGCAGGTGCTCTCCCACTTAGCTAGGCCTCCCTCCCTGCTGGAGCGGAGCCTGGAGGTAATCGCCATCCAGAGGAGCATATATGAACTTGCCATGAGACAAAAGCTCGTTGAATACAGATGTGTTCTCTGTTTATGTGTGCTCTGTTTGTACATTTGCATTTGGTGTTTTCCCATTCTGCTGGTACCAAAACAAGTAGGAGCTTGGCAGATAGTTCTGTAACAGGAAGAGAGATGTGAAGGCCCAGAAAAAAAAGGAAAAATTCAGGAAAAAACGGGTTTTTCCCTGTTTTTTTCCAAGGTCTGTTTTTGTTTTTTTCTGAAAAATTGGAATAATCAAACAGCTTTGGATTATGAAATATTTTCTTTTAGAATTTAAGACAAAGTATTTATGTATTGTTACCCAGCATTTACTCCCCTCAAGATAATTTCCAAAACTATGTAATAAGAACATTTTTAAAGAAAGACTAGAGATGTAAAATGTATGAAGCCATGGGGGAAATATTTTTTTAATCCCCTCTGCAACATTCCCGGCATAGTTAGTTCTTCTATTCCTTATTAAAATTATTAATCTGAAGTATATCTTACTGATAGACATTTATGTTCAGTTTCCCAACACGTGAGTAGAGTCACCATTGTGCATTCTTGACAATAAATGTGCATTCTTGACAGTTTGTATTTTGTTCTATAGAGTCCTGTGTTTCTGATGCTGTAGCAGTCATTTAATGTAGTTCTAATATATTCAGAAAATAATTACAAATTTACTAACTGAGTTTACTTTTAAAAGTTTTAAAACATAGTGATAATTTTATGAACAAACTAAGTCATACATCACATAACTGTAGCAACAGAAAAACTACTTTATATTCCTAAAGCATCCCTCCTTGACCTGGTGCCCTCTGGATGTTTTGGACCACAGTGCCCAGCATTCCTGACCACTGGCCATGCTGCTTGAGGCTTATGGGAGCTGAAGTCCAATATCTGGAAGGCACCAGGTTGGGGAGTGTTGTCTTAAAGCAACCAAGTGACTTTAGATTTGTAAAGAGCACTAAACAAAAAAGTATTGCTTATTTGATTTTTCCAAAATTTCCAATTTTCCCCCCCCCAAAATGTGGAAAAAAACATTTTTCTCCTGTGGTCTCAAAATTTCCAGAAATTTTATGTCTCTAAACAGGAACGTGTGCAGACCTATCCCTGCATGTTTCTTCAGTGGCCACACTATGTGTCTGGGTTGGCCGGCATTGCAGGCACAAAGATATTGGTTCTGTACCAAAATACTAGTACTTCCCCCTCCCAGAAAACATGCTTGCCTCTTTAAAAGCCATCGTTCCCTGTTTTTGTTTGTTTTGGGCCTTCCAATTCCAGGTGTCGCAGGTGCTGGCCGGCTTTTTTCTCACGACGTGATCAAAGCGATGGGCTCAATCAATCAGAGGCCGATAATACTTGCACTGAGTAACCCGACGGCGAAAGCAGAATGTACTGCTGAGGACGCCTACACGTTAACGGATGTGAGTGAGGATTTCTGAATGTCACTGGTCATAATACTCTTTCTCTCCTGGGCGGTGCAGCTTGGCTTGCTTGCTTGAGCTGCCAGAAGTCCTGACATTCGGGATACATGAACATGATGCGCTTTTATCTATAAAACTACATGATTAATGGAACTCTGTCAGTGTGATTCAGTTGTAATGTCAGACAGTGCATTAGCCAATGTGGGGTCAGGTTGGAATAGTACTGATGTACACTGCCAGGTTCTTATAAGAATAAGAAAAGGAAACAATTGTTACAAGTGTGGGGCATTCAGGATAGCACAAGTAGAAATGTGAAGCCCCGGGGGCAAGAGGGATGGAAAATGTAGAAAAGAACCATTTTTACTAGGAATTTTTGGAAAAAGGCCCCCCCCCCCATTTTTCAAGTTTTTTTCCCCCCAAGCCTTCACATCTCTAAGGTCAAGCAATAACTAAATATTTGTTTTGCTGCCTGTTAACAAGGTCTTGCTTTAAGTTTGATTGCCCCCTACTGATCCCTTAGGGGGATTTTTAATCGCTAAAATCTTGGTTCTTTTATTCTCTGGCTACTTAGAGGCAAGCTACTTGTTCAGCAAAATGATATGGCAGAGTGCTTCTTGGACTTCTTGGACTGACCTGCAGGATCTAGTCATCCTGCAGGTCAGGGGGTTGCATTTTTTTTGCGCTCCCCCAACACACAAACTCCTTTTACATGTTAATGTGTCATCCTATATGGAGATAATGTTTGGAGTGGTTCCAGTGTGGTATGCTGGAGCAGGATCTCGCCTGCCCACCAGGAATATCTGTTTTCCCTCTAGGTGTACCATGCATATGTTCATTTGATACACAGAGTGGATGTGTACACATAGACGAAACAGTGCAATTCCCCCTCCAGATTTTGCAGCAGTTAACTTTCACGTAGATTGGGCCTGTGCACATTGGATTTCACACATGTAGGCCCTACAGAAACATGTGTCCAATACATGAATATCTGGTAGGTGTGCCTAGTGGGCAGATCCTGCTCTTATGCAGTTTAAAGTGCTATAATGCTATCCTGTTGGAGCCTTGTCCGAACCATCTGGGTGTAGGAAAAAAGTGCCCCAGCTGCCCAGTGTACAAATGGGTATATAAAGGTTTGCAGCAGAGTTTTACTCTGTATTTCTCTCATAGCTGCAAAACTATAAGCATTGTGAACATTTGCAGAGCCGGCTTCCAGAAGTATCATTTCCTCTTTTTTCTCTTTGGCAGGGGCGTTGTCTGTTTGCGAGTGGAAGTCCATTTGACCAAGTGAAGCTGAGTGATGGCCGATCCTTCAAACCAGGCCAGGGAAACAATGCTTACATATTTCCAGGTGAAGCCTGGGCATCTTCCTGTTTTCCCCAGGGGTCAGGGACATGTAGCCCTTCAGATGTTGTTGAACTGCTACCCCCAGTATCCCTCAACATTGGCTACGCTGGCTGGGCTTGGTGGGAATTGCAGTCCAACATCATCTAACTTTAAGATGAGGAGGTTCAAAACCATGGTGGTATGTGTGAGTCCAGAGGCCTCTTTTATTAGAGGTGCCTTTGTACATAGAAAAAAACACCTCAGCATGTAACGGCACTAGGGAATCTGCATTTCCCACCTTTTATTACTCATAACTATATATAGTGCTATATCAGTGCTATATATAAATCATAAGTCATAATTTATATATAGCTTCCTATATAGTACGTGGGTACGAGTATAGCATCCTATATAGTAAGCAACACCCTATATAGTATGAAGCAACACCCTATATAGTACGAGCCAACCTTCCCCAGTCTGGTGCCTTGGACTACATCTCCCATCATGCCCTACTTATGAACTTCCCAGGGGCCTCTGGTTGGGCATTGTGAGAAAGAGGATGCTGGACTTGATGGACCATATGCCTGATTCAGCAGCGCTGCTTTGATGCTTCTTTTGATTATTGCCATGTTTTCTGTGTTCTATCTTGTTTTAACACCAGGATGGAGAACCTCCAGCCTGTGGGCTAGATGTGGCCCACGGAGATTCTCCTTCTGGCCTGCCAGCTTCTCTCTGCAGTGGTCAGTGCTAGAGAAATTCTGCCTTTCTCTAGCGCTAAGGGAAACCCCATTCTTATCTCCAATCAGTGACTGCTGTTATTTTCTTGTTGTTTGTTTCATTGCCGGTTATTGTGGAGAGTGATTTTTTTTTTTTTAAAGAAACGTACACCTTTTACTTTTATATGAACAGGGGTATAAAAATCCTTTAAATCAATAATCAAAATGATTTTGCAAAATGATTTATAAACCTTTGTATTTTAGGTGTTGCTCTTGCTGTTGTTCTCAGTGGTGTTCGACACATTAGTGATAAAGTCTTCTTGGAGGCTGCAAAGGTAAGTTGCCATAAGTGGGCCGGATGGAGTGTTTAGCGGGTGAAATAGTTCACATATTGTAGTTTCTGCACATCTGGGGGGGTTCAGATTGAAAAGAGCAATGTGTGTTTTTTGTTTTCTAAAGAGTCTAGATGGGAGCTTGTTTTTTAATTAGAATTATCTATTTATAATAAATAAATAAACAGAACTAGCTGGTTCAAGAGTTGACAGTCAAACCACATGGCAGCTAAGGCTAGCTTTTCATGCTCTCTCTGCTATGTGGATGAGGATCTGGACATGATGTGCTAGGGATATGCAAATCAGCAATCCTCAAGCTCTCCGAAGTTCTCTGAATTCCATCTTGAAGTTCATTATTAGATTGTGAGCTTTGTTTTTTTCCTTTTCACATGAAAATCCATGCATATTTTCTTGCGTATTTTTCCAAATGTATGCGTTAGTTGTGTGCATCTTTGAAATGTATGCGTTCTCCCATTGATTAAAGTGTATTTCTGCACATTTTTCAAAATGATGCATTTTTTTACATACATTTTTCAAATGTAAGCATGCTGTCAAACACATTTTGGGGGGGCTGCAAATAACTAGGGATGTGTAAAATCCGCTCCGTCTGTGTTTTGCGGATTGTCAGGTGCCTTTTGTTCCATCATCCGCCCACAGACGGATGCAAATTTTTTTTTTCGTCGTGCAGAAAAATACAGAAATAATTACATAAGTATTTATGTAAGTATTTACATAATTTACCCCAGTACGTAACATTTAGTGTATTGTCCCCTATTCCATTCTACGTTTCCTTAGCGGAAACTTAAGTATTTTTCTACGGATTTATATGGGTAAATTTCGGGAAAGTAAAAAAATCATCTGAAAACCCACAGATTCCGCAGGGCCTGAGGGGGTCGCTCAACAGCAGATTCCGCACGTCGGATTCTTAGAAATCCGAGCTCATTTTAATCCATCTCGAATTTCTCCAGCATCCCTACAAATAACGTTGCAAGCTCAGAAATGTACGAACTTCGACCATAGATTGCATCCAAGTCTGTGTTCAATCTGGAAGGTGCAAACTGGTAAATCCTGATCTAAAAAGAACTGAAACAAATTTCTCATACATCCCTATGCCGTATACACAGAGTTGGACATAGTGCCACAGTGCCCTCTATTGAGGAGAATCTTCATTGCACTTCAGGATCCAGCCCCGTGCTGGCAGGTGCTGATGGGAGTTGCTGTCCAAAACATCTGAAGGGCACCAGCAGCTGCAGTTACCCTGTGGTAGCTTGGACATCTGAAACGGCTGTCATGTTGTGGGGAATTGTATGATGGCCTTTGCTTGCAATGAGTTGATTGCAGATAAACAGACTTGTAAATCTAAATGTGATCTAGTGAAAGCCATAGGCAAAAATACAATAAAATGTGACTGTATTTAGTGGAAATCTTACGGTATATGTTAGAAATTTAGCATTGTGGTTGAGTAAATGTAAGGCCAAACTATACTGTAGCTGCATAGCATAATTAGACCAATAGCTTCTCCAAAGGCAGACCTTCTCAGGAAAGGGCGATTTGCAGGGGAGAGAGCCAGTGAGAGGGGATGCTTAACCCTCCGTCCTGTTGAATTTCCTCTGAAACTCCCATCTGGCTGCTCCTTGCACCCTGTCCCTGGGCAGATTCCCAGGTCCCAAACCTGCCTTTGCAAGGTAACCCAGGTCTAGAACCCTAGCACGGCTAAACGCAGAGAGAATTTCAGTGGGGAGGTGGTAAGATGGACAAGGGATTAAACATCTCTCTCCCTGCTACGTCTCCAACACAGATTGTTCTCTTTCAAGGACACTTCAGAGTGGAGCTAATGTCGCAGGCAGCTGCAGACTGCCCTTTTGTTCTGTAACGCTTTCTGGCCCACCTCTTTGACAAGAGCGCCAACAGTTTTTGGCTAGGGTTTACTCCTGTGTAAGATTCCCTCTCCCCTACCCTCTTTGTATTAAAAGACTTTGACGGAGCAGCTGAGTGAGGAAGAGCTTGCTGAGGGAAGACTTTATCCTGCGCTCTCCAACATCAGAGAGGTTTCTGTTAACATCGCTGTTAAAGTAAGTGTACACTTCGGGAGATGTCTGGAGGAGAAGGAAGAATGTGTTCTCAAAGACCGTACATTAAAGGGACACTTCTATGTACAAAGGCAGTAAGCCTTTGGGTATCAAATGCCAGGGTCAAGCATCATTTTCAAGCCCTGCTTGTGAATTTTCCAGAGGCATTTGCCTGGCTTCTATTGGAAACCCAAACTCGGGATCCTGTAGAGCAGCTCCCTCCAGGCTGGCACTCTCTAGACATTTTGGACTACAACTCCCATTTTCATGCTGGCTGGGAATGATGGGAGTTGTATTCCAACACTTTTGGGGCATGCCAGGTTGGGGAAGGCTGCTGTAGAGCAATAATTTCATCTTTTTTTCTTCTTTTTTCTCTCTAGGTTATGGAATTTCTGTATGCCAACCACATGGCATTCCATTACCCTGAGCCTATGGACAAGAACCAGTACATAAGGGCAAGGATCTGGAGCTACGAGTATGAATCCTTTCTACCAGATATGTATGACTGGCCAGCATCTACGTCATACTCGCCAGATACACGCTGACTCACCCCAAAGGCTGCACTCCTCAGGTGGTATCTGAAATTCTGCAGGGAACCCCTTTCCAGAACACTTTCCAAATCAGGATATTTGAGACTGATAACATCAGCTTTTGCTTTGCAAAAGAAGTTTTTAATACAGCTCCATAACCATAGCTTGGATGAATTGTTCATGGTGTGGATTTTTCCTCTGATGACCTGCGTTCCCCTGAATTAAGCAATTTGTACTGGAAACAGTACAAAAATGTCTCTTGATATTTTAAGTTCATTACAAAGGTAACACGAGCCACGTACAGGAAAATACTGAATTCTTCCTTGTCATCCCATTTATTACAGACCCAGTTTAGAGATCCAGCAGAATAGAGTGTTAGAGCTTTTTCTGGACTGTCCCACTTGGGGATGGGGACGGCTGAATATTCAAATGCTTCCATGACAAATTTATTGAGTATAAAAAATTAGCTAGTCAGGGGAAATGGTTTGGCTTAACCTTCTGGCATGCCTTTAGTTTCTCTAGTTATAGGGAATGTGTTTTTAATGCAGGAAGCATTCAGACATGCAGCCCTCCACCTGCAGCCCAAAGTGGGTCAGTCCAGAAAAGATTTTACCCCTCAGTTCTGCTGAATGCATGAAGTTGAATGCATAAGTGGGCTGTCACATTGCTCCATCCTTTTTGATACTTTGGTTGTCTTTCTGTGGCTTTGTTGGGCCTTGTAGCTGTCTGATGTACTGAGTTTTGTGTACTGGATTGGGTGATCCCAGATTTACTCAGAGTACAGGCTTCCTGTTTCCTCTGCAGGAAAAAATTCTGACTTGCCAGTTCTGAGCTTCAGCTAAGCAACTCTGTGCTTGTTAACTCAACAAAGTGTGCTTTTCGTTCGGAAAAACTTAACATGACCAGCAAGCATAGTTTAAAACCTCCAGAATCTATGCGGTTTAGTGTGCTGACAGCAGCTCTGAATTCTAGTGTCTGATGCAACTTTGATTTTGCACCTCCAACCACTTGACCTGGTTCGCACACTGCAGTGGCAAATTGTGGATTAATTAACAATTCGTTGTTCGGCTAACTTTGGGTTGTTTAACCCATGATTATTCCATAGTGTCCGGGTTCACACATTACAGGGAGGTTGCATATTCGAAATGGCAGTGGCATGTGTTGCAGCAAATCGTGGGTTAATTTGCCACCATTACATGTAAATGCGCCCAGAATTTCTCCTCCTCCCCCTCCTCCCAACAACTGATATATGCATGGGGTATGTGTTTACATGGTTTGTCTTTTCTAGTAATTTTTGCCCTGCATGATTGTTGTACTTTTTGACCTGTTCTTTGGATGAAGTCGGATTAGCCATGTTTGGACATCATGATAAGCCAGGGTTCTCTGGAACCCTGGTTTATCGGTAATGGGCAGTATGCTGGTGCATGCCGCCTGATTGCTTCCATTTGGCTCCTCCAGTGGAAGCAGCTAAGCAAACCACGGACCCTACGCATGTGGTTTGTTTATCATGATATCCAAACTGGGGATTATGGCTTGTCTCTCCCCGGAGAAGCCAGAATCATAAGCCATGCTTTTTTGTTGGCTTATGACACTGGCTTGTTTGGGGAGAGAAAAGCCAGAATCCCCAATTCAGATGTCATGATAAAGAAATCATGGACAGAGTGTCCATTGCTTGTTTAGCTGCTCCCTCTTGCAGGAGGAGCCAAGCAGAAGTGATTGAGGAGCATGCTCCAGCACACTGCTTGTTACCGATTAGCCAGGATCCCCTGGAACCCTGGCTTATCGTTGCATCCGAAGGCAGCTACGGATTTCACCACAGTTTGCATGGGATAATTCATAGTTGATTGTGGCAGCAGCTTTGCTTATACTGTATTCTTCAATACAAATTGGAGCAGAATAAACTTCTTGTATATGCCCACAGAGTTTTAGGGCTGAACCATACATGCAGCATACAAATGATCTGCTATTTCTTGGATGCATAGAACATTTTATGGAGTATTTTAAGGGCCATTTTCTGCTTAGTTTTAGGATATAGAAACACTCCGATGGTGTGAAAAACTACCTGCAGTGCCTAATAGCATTACACAACTGGACACATAGGGTTGGATCCAACATCACATGATTGGACTTCTGCTGGCACAACGGGACTTTCCTCTCCTCTCCCCTCCCTTGCATGTGCCCCAAATCTGGTCTAAAGGATCCCCTAATCACCCGGAGCAGATTTGGGGGGTGCTGAGGGGCTGCAAAGGGAGAGGAAATCCATTCCCCTGGTGGATAACCAGCATGGGTCCAACCCCAGATTTGCTAGATCTAGAAGTAGTTGTGTCTGACTTTGAGCTACTTACATGAGTAAACATTTTTGACAGGATATATGGAGTACTCCTTTGACTGATGTCCTCCCTCCACCCCACCTGCGCAATGTTGCATTTATAAGAACTGAGCTTACATAATTAACAGACTCAAGTGATGCATTTGTAGCTGCATTGTGCCACCACAGATGGAATTCATATGCTTAAACATTTCCCAACGCCAAAAGAGAGATAAATTCCTGCACAGATAAATCGTACATGTCAGGGGAAAAGCTGCCTTGAACCATGTATATGAGTTCTGTATGTGGAGGGAGGTGTTTTTTTTTAAGTGTGGGGGTGGTTGGGGAGGGGGTGATATTCAAACATTTAGTCATCCACTGGGAGTGAAGCAGAGAGGTCATATCATAGAATAGTAGGGTTGGAAGGGGCCTATAAGACCATCGAGTCCAACATGAGTTTGCTGCGTGTATTGTGATCCACTAGGTCTTACTTTTCCAAGGTTCTGAGCCTGGACTGCCTTCCATTCAAGTCAGTTGTAACAAGATCTTGAACAAATACCCAAACATAATTTCAGCACAAATAGAAATTATGTACAAGTTCAGTACAATTTTCATAAATGGAAAATAAGGGAATATAACGTAGGCATAAAATATACTTGTTGAATGAAGAGCTCTGTGTGTCTGTTACTCTTCGCAAACCGTTGAGTGGTACAAATACTATTAAAAAAATTTAGTCTAAATGCAATGTATTTTTCATTTGGAAACAAAAGTATCACCTGACATTTTGTCCATTTTATAGGGTGGATTTTTTTTCTTTTGCCTTACACCATGGCTTTATTCACTGCACTTTCCCACTCCCCAATCCCCCCCCCCCCGCGTTTGTTTTCTTTTTGATTTGTTGTCTTTTTTATTTATTCACTAAATACTTTTTAACAGCCAGATTTAATGATTGCTCTTAGAGGCTTGTGCACGGAGATGGCTGTTCATGAGCATTATGTCCCATTTCAGTGGGACTGCAAAAGGAGTTCGGTATTGATTTGTACAGCTTGTTAGATTTGAGAGGTTTAGGGTGGGGGTGGGGATTTGGATGAGATTTTTATTTTATTTCAAAAATTTGGCCCATGTCTCTCTCACACCATCACACATCCAGTGTCAGCCAAGGATCTGCTCACACAGCTGATACAGTTGGAAATAAGCTTGGGCAATTCTGATTGCGATGGGCTAGTATGGTTCCTGGAACTGGCCCCTGGACTGGGACGATGTATACAGGAAAAAGGGACCCTTTCCTTATAATCAAAGTAGGACAAGGTGAGTAGCAGCTCTTCTGTTCTCCTGCCTCTGTTCCTGAGGGGCCTTGATGGGAAATGAGGGAGCCCACACATCTTTGGCAGATCAAAACGTCACAAAAGGGGAACAAAGTAAGGTAACAGTCAAGAAATAAAATTTCATTCCACTGATAAACTGTATATGTATAAATGCTGTTGGGGCAGTTAAATCAAATGCCTTTCGTGGGAGCAATTCTCACATAGTCAAAATATAAACCCTCAGGATATAATTGTTTTTCCCTTCAGAATATGGCTTATTGCATTTGGCTCTTGGGTGGATTAAAATGAACACTGTGTTTAAAAACGTGAGTTTATTTTTCTCCTTTGGTAATATCGTAACTGTATTGAGAAATGTGTTACGGTCTTCTATTTTCATAATAAAAGCCTTTCCTTTTGCCTCGGTTGTATGTTTATTATTTTCCCACGCTGGGTAAGCCTTCCGCTCCTCGACTACGCAGCCCACCCCCACCCCAATTATTTCATTGATACGATTCAGTATATTCAGTATCATCTGTTCAGTATCTTCTGCTACTAGTTAGAGCTCATCATCTGCTCGGCCAGCCTTCCTCTACCTGGTGTCCTCCAGATGTCAGACTACAACTCCCATGACCACATGGCTAATGGCCCCTGCCCGGAAGCATGGGAGGTGGGCCACTATGTAGCACTCCAGATGTTTTAGCCTATAGCTCCCATCAGACCTAGCTGGCATTGCCAATGGTAAAGGATCATGGCAGTTGCAGGCTAAAGCATCTGGAGGGCCATAAGGGGCCCATCCTTGTAGAAGAGGGATAGAGGAAAATGTCACAGCTTTACAAAAGTGGAGTTGGGTATAAGACCCATATCAGGCGTGCATAACGTGCAGCCTTGGATGTTGTTGGACTTTTAACTCCCAGCAGCCATAGCCAATAGTGAGGGATGATTGGAATTGCAGTCCAGTAACATCTGGAGGGCCATATATTCCCCGTTCTTGGTCTGTATGCCTGAGAGGTTTTATTTAATTTTATTTATTTCTATACCACCCAATAGCCGAAGCTCTGTGTGATGCCCAAAGTTTTGGTTCTGTGTGATGGCCAAAGTTTTGGTAGGCATGAGAGGACTACAGGGAAACCTCGGGGGGGGGGGATGTGGCAGTTGTTCTGCCCTCTTTCTGCCTCCAGCATGCGAGTAGTTCAGTCTGGAGGTGAGGATCTGTGGTAATTAATGGCTGGAATTTGGTGGAGGTTGTAAACATGCAAATAGGTGTTAGGGGAGTGAGAGCGCACACTTCTCCCAGACTCAAAAATCCATACTTAGACAAACAGAGAAGTCATATGATGACATCCAAGCCACTGGAGAAATTCCTTTCAATAGCTTCTTGCACTTTGAAATAAAACTTACGGCGCAATGCTATGCATGCTGAGACAGAAAAAACTCCCACATCTCCCAGCAATGCTGGGAGATGTGGGACTTTTTTCTGTCTCAGCATGCATAGGAGTGTGCCCTTAGACTCTAAACTATACAAAATTATAGAAGGAGAAGTTAAGGTTCGGAGAATCAGGTGCTATTAGAGGAATGTGAAGCTGGGATAGTTCAGGAGGGGTTTATCAGCCAGAGTATGACTGCCAATGTAAAATGACAGCCAGGCTGGTGCTGGCAAGCACACATTGCTTTTGGCTTATCGCTAGACTAGCCAGCAATTAGAACCTGGGATTTAGGGGAAACTACTTCTGGAGCAGAGCTGGGCTTTGAGAAACCTACCTGTATCTCATCTTGGAAATTAATAAGCACCCAAAAGTGTGTGGTGGTGGCGGTGGGGAGCACTTGGGCTCCCACCCGCTCTCCTCTCCCAAGCTGTTCTTTTGATCCAGAAATACCAGTCTCCACTCCACTCCCTTTACGCTTGCTCCTTGGGAGGAAAGCTATGGCAAACCTAGACAGCATAGTCAGAAGCAGAGACATCACCTTGCCAACAAAGGTCCGTCTAATCAAAGCTATGGTTTTCCCAGTAGTAATGTGTGGCTGTGAGAGCTGGACTATAAGGAAGGCCGAGCGCCGAAGAATTGATGTTTTCGAACTGTGGTGCTGGAGAAGACTCTTACGAGTCCCCTGGACTGCAAGGAGGTCAGATCAGTCCATCCTAAAGGAAATCAACCCCGACTGCTCATTGGAAGGACAGATACTGAAGCTGAAGCTCAAATATTTTGGCCACCTAATGCGAGGAGAAAACTCTCTGGAAAAGACCCTGATGCTGGGAAAGATTGAAGGCAAAAGGAGAAGGGGACGGCAGAGGATGAGATGGCTAGATAGTATCACCGATGCAATGAATATGAACTTGAGCACGCTCCGGGAGAGAGCGCAGGACAGGAAGGCCTGGTGTGCTATGGTCCATGGGGTCACGAAGAGTCGGACACGACTAAACAACTCCCCCTTTCCTGCACAGAGAGCGTATATCTTAACTGCTGCCCCAAAGTTAGAAATTCAGGAGTTCCAGCTTTCCCCATCATTATATTTCTATGTTAGGGATAGGTGCCTATCTATTTTCTGCCCCACCCACAGCTGTTAGAGGCAGTGGACAGAAAAAGAAGTTGGCAACCCTTTCCACCTTGACCCTCTTCCATCGCTGCCTCCTTTCCCTTGCCTTGGGATGGGTGGGTGGGGGGTGAAGAGCCCTTCTGTCCTATTAACAACTGAACAAAAAACAGGCACAACCTTCCTCGTCGCCGCTAGGAAAAGCTGTGCCAGTTGCCTTTCTGCGGGTCATGCAGCTAGAGACACAGGAGCCCTGCCAGGAACAAAGGAAGTTGGCAGCTGCACCTCCCCTCTCCCCAATCTTTCTCTTGCCACTCCAGAGCAAGGGGAGAGGACTAGAGAAGCTCTCCTGTGTGTTTTTAACCGCTGCTCAGGCAGAAATTCATCAGGTATACTTCCCCCATCAGCACAAGCTGGGAACAGCTGCTCCTGCCTGTTTTCTGCCTTTCACGCAGCTACTGATGGCTGAGGAGCCCTGCCAAGGAAATAAAGCTGGCAACGCCTAACACTTCCCCAATTTCCAGCTGCTTCGTCTCCAGCTGCGTCTAAAACGCCCAGGGCGCTGCAACTGCTTCTTGTTTTCCCTGCTTTCCGCCTCTTGCGGCAGATGGCATTGGACTGCTGCTCCTCCTCCTGAAGGGCTCAGCCCCGGAACCTATTCCCTCTTCCTTTTTCTTAAGGTCGCGGCTCTCTCCCTGAGCATGTGGAACGACAACCGTCGTGCAAGGAGGAGCGCAGGCTTGCGAAGTCCGGTTGATTCTTTCCCTTCCCGCTGCTTGGAAGATGGCTGATCTGCGTTTTCCTAACCCAAAAATAAACTGGCTGCCAAGCAGGAAGGCTTGTGCCCCATAAACCCTCCTCTTAAAAATAATAAAAACCATAAGTAATTCTTAACGCTTTTGGTGGCCGAGATATGAAGCTGGGAAGACCCCGAGCGAACGAGGCCAAGGTGGGTAGGCATAACGCACCGTACTGATTTTATAGCATCGGTCTGGACTGTATACGCCCCCGTGGTAAAGGTTTCCCTGGACTGTACCACTCCATGCCGCAAGGAGGGGGGTTGGATGTTTCTTCCCCGATTGGGGCGAGGGCTCCCATGCACATTTTTAAAAACATACGTCAGGGACAAGGTTAAGCCGATCCCTTCTACCCGACACGCTAACTTTCTACTTGCAGGAACTTTTTTCCTCGTGGAAACGTGCAACTAAATCACCCTCAGCCTGAAGTGGTGTAGCCCAAAGAAAATTTCATCGCTTGATTCTCCTGTGAGTATCCATTGGCGGAAGCTGGGTCTACGCAGGCATGCATCGAGAGGGCTGAGGTGGTCAAATAGATAGCAATTCAATAAGTAGGGGGATATCCGTTTTATCTGCTTAAAGCATTTCTACACTGCTCTTCAGGCAAAAAGGCTCCCAAAATTGATTAGGTAAGATCAAATAACTCAAGACCATCTCTATGCTCTGTTTTTGCAGTTTAAAAGGCATGACATGAAAGGGGCGAAAAGGATGGGGAGGGAGGAGGAAAAAGAAACAAACTCAAGTACCGGTTCCTAAAGTTCCAAAGTTCTTCTAATGACCTGATGGGATGGGAATAATTCAAGGAGAGGAGGATCCAAAAGGAGCTGGACACTCGGTGGAGTTGATGGACTGGCCCTGCTCTTGCCCTTCCTCTGTCTCTCTCCCCACCCATTGCAGGCGAATGGAATGGCTACTATGATAAAGGCTTAAAGAAAAGCTAAAGTCAGCTGATCTCACAGCAGAGCTGATGGAATGGCTCCCTTTCAAAATCACTGCACCCCTGCAAATAGAAAGCCAGCACATGGGGGAGGGAGGTTCTAGCCTATGCCTCCTGTAATTGCATCCTGCATGTCAGATCCTGGATTGAGTTGGCCTCTAAGTTCCTGTCCAACTCCATGATTCTGCCCTTTCTGCAGGGGCAGCCCTACCCTTAGGCAGAGTGCGGCAATTGCCTCCGGTGTAGGTGTTATGGGGCAGCAGTTTTGCTTTGTTGGAGAACAGAACCGTGTACGCCCGCTAAATTAGCTTACTGCCTCGGGTGTGTTGGAGGATAAGAACATAAGAAGAGCCATGCTGGAACAGACCAAGGGTCCATCTAGTCCAGCATTCTGTTCACACAGTGTTTGACCAGGAACCCACAAATAGGACGTGAGCGCAACAGCACCCTCCTGCCCGTGTTCCCCAGCAACTGGTGCACATAGGCATACCTCTGATACTGGAGGCAGCATATAGCCATCAGGACTAGGAGCTATTGATAGCCTTCTCCCAGGATACTATTCCATAGCCAGTATTGAAGTAAGTTTCAGTGGCTAATCCTCCTGCCTTCTGTACATGGAAGGGGCTGCCATCTTGTCTTTTGCCTCAGCGGGTAAAATGGCTTGGGACAGCCCTGCCTTTCTGTGCTGGCTTTCTATTTGAAGCAAGTGTGTTAATGTGGGGGAGCATTTAAAAATACTGTGGTTCCCCCACTTACCATCTGCTTCCACAGTGTATGCCCTGGCCGTGGGCTGCTAAGGTCTGGAGGTGCCAAGAATGTGATAAGCCAGATCCAGGTGTGCTTACAAGGAGACTTTACCGAGTACTTACAGCACATAGGCATACCCAATGGTTGGATCAGACAGCTTCTCTGAACAAAGAGCTGTGGTGCAAGATGACTTTTATACCATACATGTTAGCAGTGAGGCAGCATGACAGCAGCAAGCATTAATTAGCGTTCATCTGCAACTTTCTCAGCATAGCCTAACAGTGCTTGGTTCCCAGCACAGACCCCTGTAGCTTTAAGAGAAGCAGAGAGCCACTTCCCAGGCACATCTGAGACTCTGATAAGATAAACGGTACCAGAGCTCGTTAGCATGGAATGTGCTGAGGTGGCCATATCTACCTTTGACTCATCTTACTAGCCAAGGAGCTCACTTGCAAGGAAATTGCACTTAATGCTCTCTGCTTTGGTTCATTATTATGGATCTCTAAGACTCTCTAAACTACTATTAACTTGCTTACAGGCCTGGGGCCTTATGCATGGTGCAGTGGTTTGTACAGGGTCTCTTTCTGTTGGTGTTTATATAGTGAGAGAGAGACAGACAGCAGTTTGTGGAAAGCGGCACAACAGCAAAACATCTAGGAGGCTCTGGATCCTCTGGATGCAGCCAGTCTTAAGGTAAAATATATAAGAAAGATAGAAAGACTAATGACCGAGAACTAAAAAAAAATAAGCTCAATGTTTTGGCTTCCGCCATCATCAGTAGTTGTAATGTTAAGGGAGCAATCCTACTGGGATAGGCAGCTGCCTCCAAACTCTGAGGCGACTGCCTATCGAATGCAGGGCAGAAGAAGCGTGGAAGGGATTGTCCCCTCCACGCTTCAGCTGCCCTGCATTTGTGGCTAGCCAGCTGATTTCGGCTGTCTAGCTGCGGGAAGGCGAAGAGGGGGAAGCAGCTGCCAGATGACATGTTGGATGTGTTGTACTGGCATTTCCGCCTTCCCCGCCCCAGAACTCCCCCCCCCCCCGAACACCCTGTTTTCACCACTCTACGCTCCTCTTCCAAGTGCGGGGCCATCCCGAGCTGCCTGTGAGGCAGCACAGGTGTGTGTGTGTGGGGGGAAGGTTGGTTCTCCGGGAACCGACCTTGGAGTACGGGCTCTGAGGTCATTTCCTGGAAACTGACCTATCCTGTGGCCATCTAGCCGCTGACTAGTGGCCATAGGATTGCTTCTTAAATGGATATCAGGAGTGGCAGTTTGGACTACGGTGTGTGTGTATGTGTGTGTGTATAAGGAGAAGGGGACGGCAGAGGATGAGATGGCTAGATAGCATCACCAATGCAATGAATATGAACTTGAGCACGCTCCGGGAGAGAGCGCAGGACAGGAAGGCCTGGCGTGCTATGGTCCATGGGGTCACGAAGAGTCGGACACGACTGAACGACTGAACAACGAACAATATATACACACACACACACACACAGTAATGTCTACCTGAAAGGAAGTTGATAAATACTGGAATTTATTTATTTATTTATTTCTATAGCACTATTGGCATGCAAGGCACTTTGCAGAGTACACATAAAGTAAATACATAAGCTCCTGGTCAGATGTCAAATAAAGAACTGGGATTTAGAAACCAACCTCTGGGCCTTCTTAATAGATGTGACTCCCACTGTGCAAGGTGTTTGCTGTAAGCTGTGCAAACTCTCGCAAAGAAACAGTTTTCCTTTACAGGGCAGGGAATGCAACCCCAAGAGTGCAATCCTATGCAAGTTTAGGCAGAAAAGTGTCCTACATTGGCTGGGGAATCCTGGGAGTTGTAGGACTCTTTTCTGACTAAACATGCGTAGGATTGTGCCTTAAGAGCCTTGATCTTAGAGGGGATGGAAGAAGGGCCTCCCAACAAATATCCAAAACTGAAGAAGGGCAGAGATTCAGGTAATATGTTTTCACGGGTGATGGCAAGAATGCTTTTCAGCCTGGTATATGTAACTTCTGGATTTTGATGTGGCCTAGAAAATGGGAGAGAACATTTAAAAATGTAAAGTTGGCAACTTTTCAACTGCCCACGGTAGCTGTACCTTCAAGGAGTCACTTGATCTGCAGGCATCAGCTGCTGAAATTCTGAAAGACATAGCTACAATGGCCAGTGGAAAAACTGGCAACCCTGTTTAAGAAAAATCCCTAAGAGACCATTGGCCAATGCAGGTTTTATATTTGATTCATGTATGTGGGAAATGCAAAATGAATTGGTTCAAGTACTATATGCAAGAACTGCCTGTCACTCTTCCTCAACCTGGTGCCCTTCAGATGAGTTGGACTGCAACTCCCATCATTCCCAGCTAGCATGGCCATTTGGAATGATAGGAATTGCAGTCCAACACATTTGTGAACCACTGGCTGTCATTGCATTTATCATTGCATTTTATTTATCATTTCATTTCTATCCAGCCGTTTTTCCTCTTGCCAGGATCCCAAGGCGGCTTACATGGTTCTCCTCCTCCTCTCTGTTTTATCCTGACAACAACCCTGTGAGGAAGGTTAGGCTGAGAGTCCGTGACTGGCCCAAAGTCACCCCAGTGAGCTTCATGGCCGAGTGGGAACTAGAACCCAGATCTCCTGAGTCCCAGTCCAACACTCTAAGCACTACACCGGCTCTTTACTGGTATATAAGTAACAAAAATAAATAACAAAAATAAATAATTGAAGTAGGACAGGGAAGGTAGAGTTAAAAAAAGTAAAATGTCTGCTGCCTTTCTGCTGTTAGTTACACCCAAGGTAGGGCATGGCAATAAAAGAGCTAGAGCAGCAGCAATCATTAGCCCAAAGATATCTTCTTTAAGTGTAATGTGCGGAGCAATCCTATGCATCGTTAGGCAGAAGTAAGTCCCATTGAGCTCAATGGATCTTATGTCTTAGGATGCCTTTACACTACCCCCCCCCCAGTCCTCCCATTGTGGAGCCTTTCCGCGTTTACAGTGGGCTCCCAGACGGCGACCACGTGACTGCTGAGATGGGAAGTTTTTAATTTTCAAGGTTCCATAGAGATCAAAGAAACAGCACCACCTAGTGGCTGTTTTAATAACGTAACAATCCAACTTAAATAGTTGATTATTTCCGGATCTTTTTGAGATGGAATAACCAGGAAATCACTCTGGATGTGTCCTGGAGGTGGTGGACATCATGAAAAGGACCCGCAAACTTCCATGAGTGAACAATCTCAATAGCAGGATAAAAGCTCTGTGTGAAGAAGCCTCTAATAAGTGCACATAGGATTGTAGGCTTGGTCTTGCCAGTACATTTTAATATCCAGTGGGTTGTTTTTTTTAAACAACTGTTTGACAGTGGATCCAGAAAGCCAAGAGTAAATCATATTTGCACATGTTGCTGTCTCCTTTAGGGGCTGCACTGCTTTTGAGCCAAATGTCAATGGATGTCACTTTTCTGGGGACGGGTGCCGCGTATCCGTCCCCAACCAGAGGGGCCTCAGCTACGGTTATCCATTTTGAAGGACAGTGCTGGCTGTTTGATTGTGGTGAGGGGACGCAAACCCAGTTCATGAAAAGTAATTTGAAAGCAGGTCAGTTCTAGATGTTCTTTTGCTGCTGCTATTATCTGGACAACACCTCTTTTGTTCCCATTCTCTTTCACTGCTAGGAACTACATGCAGTGTTGGAAAGTGATGTGCTTCTGACTAGTCCAGCTTTCCCCAATCTGGCACCCGCCAGGTGTGTTGGACTACAACTCCCACAATCCCCTGCCAGTATGCTAGCTGGGGGTGATGGGAACTGCACTCCAACACACCTGGACTGCGCCAGGTCGGGGAAGGCTGGACTAGAGACCAAGCGAGACTATGGATGACGGCAGTGGGTAGAGAAGGGAGGTAGGGAGGTGGTGGGCTCTCCCTCACTGGAGGCATTCAAGGTGAAGCTGGACAGCCAGTTGTCAGGGATGGTTTGACTTGGATTCCTGCATTGAGCAGGGCGTTGGACTCGATGGTCTTGTAGGCCCCTTCCAACCCTACTAGTCTATGATTCTATGAGAAGGAGGCATTTTTCATGCCTGAAGTACGTAGGCCAGGGGTCCCCAACCTTTTTGGACCAGTGGGCACATTTGGGAATTTGAACTGCTGTGGGCACCACCACAAAATGGCTCCCACGGAGGATGTGGCTAGCCACATAATGGCTGCCATAGGGGCCTGGTTAGTCAAGAGGTGTGTGTGGCGGGGAGAGGAATGGCGAGGCTAGAGGCTGGGAGGGAGGGAGAAATAGCAAGGCGAAGAGGTAGAGGGGAGAGAAAGAGCAAGGCTTGAGGCGAGAAAGGGAAAGAAAGGAGACGAACGTTTTCCAAGGTTTGTATTTTTAAAAAAAGATTGGAAATGGGAAGGGAGTGGAGAGGTTTGTGGGTGCCACTGGAGGCAGCTCTCAAAAATATGAGCAGGAAATTTATTTATTTATTTATTTCATTTCTATACTGCCCAATAGCCAAAGCTCTCTGGGCGGTTCACAAAAATTACTCTCTACATTCTGTTGCTGTTCATTGGAATTTCCCCTCCATTCATTGTAGTGAGCAACAGCTTTATATAAGTTCTTGTTCCATTCACTGCGATTAATAAGGACATAAGAGCCCTGCTGGATCAGACCAAGGGGCCATCTAGTCCAGCCTTCTGTACACACAGTGGCCAACCAGGTGCCCACGGGAAGCCCACAAGCAGGACATGAGCACAACAGCACCCTCCCGCCTGGGTTCCCAGCATGCTGCTGCCTCTGATTCTGGAGGCAGCATATAGCCATTGATAGCTTTATCCTCCAATAATTTGTCTAATCTCCTTTTTGAAGCCAATCAAGTTGACATCTTGTGGAAGACCATAGAATCATAGAATAGTAGGGCTGGAAGGGGCCTATAAGACCGTCGAGTCCAACCTGCTGCTCAATGCAGGAATCTAAGTCAAAGCATCCCTGACAGATGGCTGTCCAGCTTCATCTTGAATTCCATGTTTACCTGTAGTTCTTGGGGGAAGTGCAATTTAGATTCAGAAAACTGTGTTAACTGCCCCCGCCCCTTGCCACTGCTTTGACCAAAAACAGAGGCTGTCTTAATTAAATAAATAAATAAAAGTTGGGAGATCAGTTTATGGAACTCCTGCATCACATCTGTTCCAGATCTTATTGATCACTTTCGGTTTTTTGATTGGGGACGTGCAGCCTGTTTTGCAGCGCTTAAATTGTTGACTCTTCCAGCAATCCTGCAATAGAAGCTAGGCTAAGAGTGCAGTGAATGGTCCTGTCCAAATGAGCTTCATGGCTTGGCAGAGACTTTTGAAGAGCCTTCCCCAACCTGGTGCCCTCCAGATGTGTTGGAACATGGCTGGCTGGAGCGTATTGGGAGTTGTAGTCAAACACATTTGGAGGGAAGGCTGCTTTTGAGTGTTGGTTTTTGCCCTGCATTTTTCCTCTGGTGCAAACCTACATTTTCTAGAATGAGCACACCCTGAATTCTCTCAACTCATCCCCATTTTAATCACTGTTATTCTTCTATTAGGAAGAATTACCAAGATCTTTATAACTCACCTTCATGGGGACCATTTCTTTGGCCTTCCTGGCCTACTCTGTACCATCAGCCTCCAGAGCAGTCCTGCCTCAAACAAGCTACCGGTCGACATTTATGGACCGCTTGGGCTGAAGAGCTTCCTCCAGAGAACGATGGCGCTTTCCCACTCCCAACTTGCCTTCCCTTACGTTGTTCACGAACTGGTGCCCACACCAGACCAGTGCCCTGTGGAAGAATGGCAGGAACCGTCGTCCGGGGACACAGGGGAGGTCTCGTCTCAAGAGATGCACGGGAGAACTATTTATCTGGATCCTGTAGAAGACTCGTACACCTTGGTGGATAATGGACAGTTTGCAATGAAGGCATTTAGATTATTTCATCGCGTCCCTTCCTTTGGCTTTCTAGTGGAAGAAAAGCCACGGTCTGGCAAACTCAATACCCAGAAGCTGAAGGAACTAGGTAATAATGGCTCTACCTGCATGATTCTTATGAAAACTGTCCTGTGGGTGGTGATTCGGAGTTTGTTTAAAACAGAGGGTGCAGAACTTCAGCAAAATCCAGTCTTCCAGGGGTCCCACTTTGACCCTCTTGGGTTCCCCAAAAGGCCACAACCCTGGCTCCTGCACCCACCCCCCAACCACTGAGTGTTGGGTGGTTTCCTGGCACGTGTGCCATTTTTTCTCCATTCTAAAAGGTTGAAATGTTTGGTGTGGCGGAGTGCTGGAGCTAACCCCAACGTCCCTGCAAGGTAGGACCGGCCAAACCTGGCCGCAAGCCCCCAAAGACACCAGTAACCGCCCTCTCCCGCCAGGAGGCACTGAATTTAGCACTGAGGTTGAGCAGAAAGGATCACGCCAACTTAGAGTTGTGCAACTGTTTATTGTAGGGAAGGGGATAAAGGGAAGGGGAGAGTTAAGAGGTGGTAGGTTGTACAGAGGGTTACAAAGCTGAAAACTTGCAAGGAAACCAAAACATCCACAGAGAGCCTTTATACTGCACTCCCAAGCAAAATAACTAAACTAGTTAGCCTATCTTTCCACATACGTACCTAGGTATGGGCCTCCTAGGATAGCATCCAGCTGACAGAAGGTCCAAACCCACCATGATGAAGGGAGCCACCACGCCTCTCCCTTGACCTCCTTTTAAGGCCCAGCCCCAGCGATCCAGAGCAGATCTCCCTCAGCCGATCACCAGTGCAGCCCCCAAAGGGGTCACCATCCAGAAGGGGTAGGATCTTCCCACCAAATCCAGCTGTTATCTATTTCCCAATTAGCGGGGAGTGAGCATGGCCTTGAGCAACAGGGCCAAGGAGCTGGCAGACGTCCCAAGCATCCACCTGGAAGTGTGTGTTGTGATGTCCAGGCCTGGTCGTATGGTGGGAAACAGGCCGCCGTTCTTGCACTTGGCTTAGTTAAGCTAAAATATGCTGGTCTTTTTGGCCCTGCCTGCTTTGCCTTTGGCCCTGGCCATCACTTGACTGCGGCCCAGAGAGCTTCTCCAAAGCAGAATCTGGCCCTCTGGCTGGAAGAGGTTCTGCACCCTGTTCTCATTTATTTATTTATTAAATTTCTTAATCGCCCATCTGGCTGGACACCCAGCCACTCTGGGCGATGTACAATGGTACAATTTAAAACAGTAAAATTATGCATGAAAACATTATTTAAAAATACCCTAACCCACCCCAAATGCCTGCCTGAATAAGTTTTCAGTGCATGGCAGAAGCTCATTAAAGAGGGGGCATGGCAGAGTTCCCTAGGGAGGGAGTTCCATAGAGTGGGGGCCACCACAGAGAAGGCCCTCTCCCTCATCCTCACCAGTCTAGCTGTCCTGGCTGATGGAACAGAGAGAAGGCCATCTGAGGCTGGTCTTGTTGAGCAGCCTGTCTGGTGTTGCTGGAGGCGTTCCTTAAAACAAGCGGGACGCGCAACAAAATGTTGCAGTGCAGAATGCTCCTGTTTCAGGTGTCGGCTCGTGCTAGCAAGGGAATCCCTTTCTTATCTTCAATCTCTGCTTAGAGATCGGAAATAAGGAAGGGGTTTCCTTGCTAGTACTAGCAAGAGAACCTATTCCCTTATCTCCAGTCTGGAGAGACACCCACCCACAATGGCATTCAAGTGGACACGGCTACTTAATAGACTTGGGGTCACAACTGGAGATGTCTACATGAACACGAGATTTCAACGGGCAGCAGATGGTTGGGAAAACTCCAGCGAGAAAACCCCAATGATTTTGTGCGAGCGTATTGTGTGTGTGTGTGTGTGTGCGTATGTGCGCACGTCCCCGGTCCCATGGCACTGCCTGATGCAACCCTTGGGGCCAAAAAGGTCTGAATGATAATTTACAAAGCACTTTATAGGCTGTTAAACGTTCTTGTCAGGGTTCCCATTTTGGCCTGGACCCCCTGAGATCCTCCTTAAGGATCTCTTGCCTCCTTAACAGTCCCACTTTCCTCTTTTTACCTTCCCCTTCCCAATAATGTGAGGTTTAGGCTGTAGACATGGGGTGACTGACACACCAGACACCTGGGGCGTAACCACAACAGTTTACTGGTAAATTTAAAGTAAGCAATCGTAACTATAGGTGTTCACACAATAGAGCTGAGTGATACAAAAGGCATTAAGAGAAAATAAAGGTTGCAAAAATGCAAGTTCCTCTACCCTAGCTGCAGTTAGACTTCTCCAGGCTGCTTCTTCCTGCTGTCTCTTCAGGCTTTGGTCTTTCTTTCTCTCTGGTCTTCCTCACTCCGGCCTCTCTCTTTTTCTACCCTATACCCCCAAACTGAAAGTACTGCTTCAAACCTGAAGAAATGGAACTTAACTGGGGAAATAAAAATGAAACTATTCCTCTCAAGATACCGCCTCCCAACAACCCCCCCCCCCCCGGGCCTCTAAGCCTGACCTTTTTTCCCTTTGCCTCTGTAGGCCTCAGACCTTCACAGTTCTAGATATATCTCAGTAATTCTTTACAACAACCCTGTATGGTAGGTCAGTATTCTATTTCTGATGGAGGTAGCTGCGGGAAATTTCAATGGAGGGCTTTCTCGTTTGCTGCTCAGGCTCTTAGCCGCTGCACTAGCTGGACTTGCACTCCCACGGCACCTTTGCTGATATCATGTGCGTTAATCTCACACCACAGCTGCTGAGTGGACCAGTGACTAATAACTTTCCGAGCATGTGGAAATTCTTCCTTCTTCCCATAAGAGGACGAGTGCTGTGGCACCTTCGGGACTAGCTGATTTATTGCGGTGTGTGTTTTTGATGTGATGAAGTAGGCCATTGGGTACGAAAGCGCATGCCGCATTAAACCAATTAGTCTTTAAGATGCCTGTGTGCCTCCTGTCGTTTTGCTCTTACAGACTAATGCACCTCCTCTTTCCTTCTAAAAACACGCTGGTAATATTAGTTAATGGCTGTGATCTAATCTGAATGCATTCCTGCAGAAATGCACGAGGGTATAAGAGCAGTGTTGTTGCTTCGAAACCATTTCCAGGTTTCACATCCCTCTTCTGCTAGAAAAAGAAGATTGGTGGTGTGGAATCGTAGATAACCTTTGAGGATCCTCAAAGGTTATCTAGCCCAGCCCCCTGCCAGTGCAGGAATTCGGCTGCTACAGCAGCCATCTCCCACCCAGGTGTTGGACTCCAACTCTCATCATGGCCATGCTGGCCGGGGATGATGGGAGTTTTAGTTTAACACATCTGGAGAGTGCCAGGGTGGGGGAGGCTGTGTGACAGTGTCCCTGATATGATGTCCCTGATATATCTAATCTCTCCTTAAAACCTCTAACAAAGGGCAGTCCACCATTTTCCAAGGTAGTCTGTTCCACAAGTCCTTCCTAAGGTTTAGCTGAAATCCCTTTACTTGTCATATGAACTTGTTGGCTCGGGTCCTACCTTCTGGAGCAATAGAGAACAAATTTGCTCCATCATCTGTGCAACAGGTCTTCAGATATAATATTGCATTGGCTCTGTCCTTTCTGAGGGAGTCTTCATCCAACACCAGTGAGGAACTATCTGTAATGTGGCGGTTATAAATATTGTGCTATTGTATTGCAAGTGTCAAAATATGCAGTTTATTATCTCTTCAGGCCCTTTTAAGTGCAAAATCATGTGGCGATGAATGCAGTGGGGAGGGGAAAAGGAATTGGAATAGGATTAAGCTTTTTTTTTTTCATGTATACAACACGTTAAGCAAAAGTTTCTCTTCATATTCTGTTCCTAAAACTGGAGTCTCTTTGCATGCACATTTTATTGAATCTTATGTTATTGAATCATATCTTAAGTTGTTATAGTTTATATTATTTTTCCCACTGAATATTAAGTCCTTTAGCAATGGGCACTGGTGGGAGTAGGGAGGTGAAAGTCTGGGGAAAAACTGGGGGGACGACGACAAAAATTTAGGACAAAATTGTTTCCCCCCCAAATCATCCAAAAATCCCTGGAAAAATAAGGCCCTCCCCACCCTTTCCCCCCTAAATTTTCCAAAAATTCCTAGGGGACAATGAAAAAAGTTTTTTCAATGAAAAATTTTTTTCATTGTCCCCCATTTTTATTTTTCCTCCAGGCCTTTACATCTCAAGGTGACAGGAGGAAGGTTATGGGTTAGGGAAGGACAGTTGGATGTATGGGTAGAGATGCGAATCAAGACTGAAGGCCATGAGAGAAAGAAGTGTGGTGTAGATATTGCCTGCATAATTTCAAATACCTGCATTCATAAGGTCTAGAAACTTGGTTACAGTAAGAGGGAGGGTTGGGGAAATTTGGGGGCATCAAAATACTGTACCAGAATTCTGTGAAAGTTCAACCATGTGTTTAAAAACTCTGTTGAAGGATAAGCTACTTGAAAAGTAACTTTATTTCTGTGCTTTAATTTGTAGGAGTTCAGCCAGGCCCTTTATATGGTAAACTGAAAGAAGGTGTTACAGTTGTCCTAGAAAACGGGACAACCATTTCTCCTTCGGATGTCTTAGAAGACCCTCTTCCTGGAAGAAAAGTTTGTATTTTAGGAGACTGTTCTGGTATTGTTGGACGTGGAGCAGTGACTCTTTGCTATGAAGCAGATCTCTTGGTTCATGAAGCCACCCTGGATGATACCCAAGCGGACAAAGCCAAAGAGCACGGCCATAGCACTCCAAAAATGGCAGCAGAGTTTGCAAAGCTGTGCAAAGTGAAGCGGCTGGTTCTGTCTCACTTAAGTCAGCGGTATAAGCCAGCCAGTCAGATTGGCGAAGGAGATATGGATGTTGTGGAACTGAAGAGGCAAGCTGAGTTGGTGCTGGATGGGCAAGAGGTAGTTTTGGCAGAGGATTTTATGACTATAGGCATTCTGATGAAAAAACAAAAGTAGAACTATCTGAGTGCAAAAGAGAAGAAATTAATTTGCTGATAGAGCAAACCTCTAGCCATACCTTGCTTTCAAAGCCCAGTTGGAGGGGTTTTGTTGAGGACCCACCGGACCACCTCCTCCTCGTGGTTATTACTATTTAATCTATTTAGCATTTATCATATCTAAAGATATCTTTAAGTGGTTTACAGAATCAATTAAAATACATCATAATAAATACAAAAACCTCATTCTTTAAAATGTTTAAAATATTTAAAACCAAAGCTAAAAGCACAATAATGATTAAACTAACTGAACAGCACAGTCATTCAGGGAAGTCTTCGGTAAACTTTAACAGGGACTTAAAACAGGCCACAGCTGGTGCTTTCTGAATACTTATGGGCTTCTCTTCCTACCATCCTCCTCCACACATCTTTGATTCCTTAGTAATGTCAATAATGGTTGATGATGCCCCGTGGGCTTTTGAAGAACAGATATCTTCTCCGTAACATTCACAGAATAGTGGGGTTGGAAGGGACCTGTAAGACCATTGAGTCCAACCCAGTATCTTATTTAAATACGCATTCATCAATTTAGAACTGAAGATTTACTGAAGGCTGCAGCCTGTCACACACTTACTTTGGAATAGGCACCATTACAATCAGCAGGACTTAGTTTTGTGTCAACATGTGTACATATGTTTAGCTGAGGGATTTGGCCTTTTAATGCTAGGAGTATATTAATATGTTACAAATACGCTGTTTTTTTTTTTAAATCATCATCCTCATAATTGAATGTGAAAGATCAATGTTTTCAAGATACATGTTGGATGCAATGGCTTTATGTTAAAAATGCAAACAAATAAAGGATTTGTATTTTATGGCAAACAATTTGTAGATGATTCATTACCAATTACTGTATATGGACAGTTGTTTTTTTATAAAAAGCTCTTTAATATTCATTAATAGTTTGTTTACACATTGGTAGGAAATCCCAGAATAAGTACAAACAGTGTATTTCGTGAAACCAGCTTTTACTGCCGTAGAAGGAAAAGTTGGCAGTTGGAGTGGACTCACCTGCGCAAGCACCGCAACCGATTGCTTGGAGTGGTAATATTTTTAAGGGCACAGTGAAGAATCTCATTGCCTGGGGGGGTCATCCCAGGATCTTTTGCAATATCACAAGGGATGCTGGGGATATGATGTAAATGTTAGATTGTGTGTGGCGGTTTGGACTCCCAGCACTGCAAACATGCATCTCTCAGATCATGTGGTATACGCTCTTGGAGTGACAAAATGCCAGATCAGCATCAACATCACCCTCTACTTCAGGGTGATGAACCACTTTCAGTACAAGGGCCAAATTCAATTTTGGAGACGTTCTCTGGAGCTGCATTCCAGTGGTGTATGGGACCTGATGCAAAAGAAGTGGGAATTGACATATTAGCATATGCTAGCTTAAAGCTCCTACTGCCCAGTAACATTATTAGTAGTAGTAGTAACGAAGTCTTAGAAGAGGCATTTCAACCTTTTAGAACAGGGAAAATGTACAAAAGCTAGGAAGCCACCAAATGGTTGGAGGTAAGGGGGTGGGGTCAGGGGAAAAAGGGATAGCCAACTAGAGAACTCCAGAGGGCCGGTTTTGGCCCATGGGCCTGAGGTTTCACACTCTTGCTCTTGTTCAACTATGAGAGATGGGGCCATATTCTGAGAAAGCTGGATACAGTATCCACTCAACCTTTCGATACCTTGATTTAAGGTGCAATCCTATGCATGTTTAGACAGAGAAAAGGCCTATATCACCCACTATGCCCCTGCCAGCATGGCTGGCTGGGGCACGCTTGGGGTTGTAGGCCTTTTCTCTGTCTAAACATACATACGATTGCATCCCTAATCAACTCAACCCTGTTTGGGAATTAAATGGTTTCAGAAACAAGCAGCACAAGGACTGGCAGTTGAATGATTTCAGGACAGCGTCATGCTTTGACATTTGATGAGTAGTAATACTAATCTACTAATAGTAGTAGAATTCCACTCCAGGTACAGCGATGCAATCCAGTGCTGCCTCAGCAAAACCAGCTTTGTGAAACCCAGAGGCACAAGGACTTGTGAGATGTGGTTCCTCCTCCCTGTTTAGTTTCTAAGATGTCATGAAACTGGAGATCTCTCACTTCCCCTTTTTGCGGTATTGAAGTGCATGCAGAGTTTAAAAATACTCCTGCCTCCCCTGAGATCCCATCCTAGCTCAGATGTCCTTGATCTAATTTTAGCCTTGGCACGCACAGTAGGTATGAAGGCTGAATCTTTCCCATGTTCAAATAAACAGGGTGTGGTTTAGGACTGAAGATTCCATGCATTCTCCCTTTTCTAAATAGCGTGGACTGACTCAGCCTGCCCAGGGTTCCTCCCATTCAGCACCCTGCACCAAGTAAAAATTCCTATAACTAATTGAGTCCAACACTTTCTTTCTGCAACCTGGCTCCTGATCCATTTGCGTGCCATTGCCGAGGAAGTGCTTTTATGGCTGGTGGGTCTGGAATTTTGGACAGTGAAATCCCAAATTCTAGCTGGTGTGCCAAGAGCTTACAAATGAATTCTCTTGCCTTATGACCCGGTTGAGGGTGGGCTGGAGGAGGGCCCAGTAAGGCATTTATATCACCTGTAGAATGTGTCACCACTTCCGTAGGTGCTGGCGGCCTCCCAGTTGAGACAACAGATTCCTGGGTGATTCTACAGAAAGTGGAAAACGTAGAAAGGTTTATTACTTGTGGGAAAAGTCTGTTCTTCTTTGTGTGATCTCTTGATTAGCCAACCCAGGCTATTTTACATGGGTGGCTTTCAAGTAGTGTTCTGGGATGCCCATGAGAAAGTAAGGGATGGTGGAGATGTTTCCCTGAAAGACAGTTTGCCTACCCATGTTCCTCTAAAGTGTGTGTGTGGGAGCAGGGGTGGGGGGAATGTGTAGCCCTCCAGACATTGCTAGACTGTAACTCCCGGGTGAAGTGTAGAAGGAAGCTTGGCCATCTGGGATTTGGCCCCCAGACCTGAAGTTCAATACCCTTGCCATAACGGGTAAAAGAACAGTGGGGAGAAAGGACATTCAGTCTCCCAGCACATTCTGTTACCGACCTTAAAGTAGCCACTGAATTACAACTTATCAAGAAGTTCAGTTCTATTACCTGCTGCCTGAATCAAGATAACTGGTTTTTATTCTGCTATAGGTGTCAACTTGCCTACCAATGTTTGCGTTATGATTAATACTGTTTTGTGAATAGTCAGTGTAATAATTTTACATATATTTAAGCTTTAATGTCAGTATCACAGTCTGCAGTCTTTAAATTTCATTTCCCTTTAACCTCACTGCATATACTTCTTCCACTCCAACTATGTGTATACAGGGTGGCCCAAAAGTAGGTATACAGTTGTTTAGAATGTTGATGGGAGCAGGAGAGAATTTTCAGTCTTCCAGTACTGCTTTAGAATCCACTTTCTTTGTTCTTGACTCAAGTTTGCTGCCATCATTCACAATATCAGTAAAAAAAAAATAACTAAACAACTGTATACCAACTTAAGGGCCTCACTCCCCTCACTCTCTACACTTAACTGATATAACTGTCACTCACTCTTCCCAACTGTCATTCTGACTCCACCCACATATCTTCTACTCACACATTCTCTGCCCCTTCCATCAACATTCTAAACAACTTTATACCTATTTTTGGGCCACTCTGTGTATACCTGCCAACTCAGAATAACACTATGCAATGATGACGTGGACTCTAGTCCATGAAGGTTTATACCGTAATCAATGAATCAATGTTGTTAATCTTTAAGTTGCCACAAGACTCTTTGTTGTGTTCTTGCAACAGACTAACAAGGCTAACCCCTCCCCCTCCCTGCCGGAAATACCTTCAGTGCTGTGGATGTGCTGGATTACTTTAAAAAAAGAAGTGAGTGTGAGACTGTTCTGTACACATGAGTGAGGAGGCAGAACAGGCTGTTAATAAGTATGCTTTAATTTACATGGACATTTATATTACATACATGTAAACCAAGTGTAACATTTTTCTTCAGGGTCTCTAAAGGGACTTACAGCAAGGGCCCTGTACAGAGACAATTAACGTATATCATTTTAATTTCTTAATTAAAAACAATAATAATGCACATGTAATAATTTTACATGCATAACAATACACTTATCACCAAAACTAATAAAACAGAGCACAGCCCTCCTGAAGTTCTGTCTTTCAGCTTGAGTCTACAACAAAAATATAAATAAAACTTCCCTCTGAAGCTTGATTTTTCTGCTGGCCAAAGGGGGAAAAAAGTCTCTACTCGGTTCACTCCAGTTCCACAGCAATCTTCTCAAGGTGAATCAGGACCAAAAATACAGGAACAACGTAAACAGCCCTTTATACAGTATAAAGGAACATAAACAAGGAACTCATAGGGTTTGTAAAAAAAAAAAAATCACGACTCTTAAAATTTTTTCAAAAGGAAACCTCCCTACTAACCTGTCTCAAGGGTTTGGGGTCTTACAGAGACGAGACAGCAAACTTCTTCCATGCTGCATTTTGGTAACTGCCTAAAATGGTGGCCACTCACTATCTCACTCCTTTACCGAGCAGGTGCAGGAATATTCCCACTCAGAATTCTTAAAAGAAAAATATGCCAGTGGGTTACACAAACACGTGTGAGAGATCTTTTGGTGCTTAGGAAAATTGCATGTCCCAAAAGCTGATAGAATGAGATACCACCAACATGATCCTGAAACCTATTATTTATTTTATTAAAGAAGAATTTAAAATAAAGTATAATCACACTTGTATATGTGTTCAGAAAGGGGTGATGGAAGTATGGCAATTTTGACTCAAACATTGAGCAAAAAGACAGCAGCTAGGATTTAAATCAGGGATGGGCAACTTTGGGAGGTCTGGGGGCCATTTTTGCCCCCCACCCCAGCAGGCCACACACTCACATGCACACCGCAGGTGCCAAAATAAAATAAAGGGGTTTTTTTTATGGCATCCATAGTGGCTGCAGAACACCAAAACGATCAAAACTTGGTGCTCGGATGTGGCTGGGATTATTTGAATGGGGGAGAAGCAGGCTGTTTTTGTAATTGTAAGTGTTTTAGAAGAGTGGGGCAGAGCTAATGCTGGGGTTTGGGAAGAAAGTAAATGGGGAGGCTTAAAAATAACAACAGGGAGCTCCAAAGCCCAGGGTTTTGGAGCTGGGGATGGAATGTTAGGAAAAAGGGAGAAAAAGAGCTAATTGGTGTATGGACCACTTAGAAGAAAAATAGAAGTTAATGCAAAGATGTATTTCTTATCTGCTGAGTTGTGAGTGATGGAAGGTCTCTTGAGCTCCTCTGGAACAAGAAGGGAAAATAGAGAGTGTGTGTGTTGCTTTTTGAGGTGTCCTTCCTGGAGTAGGAAGAATCCTCTAAAATCCAGGGTTTGAGGTGCTCTTTTTATCCCTCTTCTCAGAATTCATTCACTGCATTTTTATCCCACTTTTCAGACAATTATTGTCTCCTGAAGCGGCTCACATAAATTAAAAATGAAAGAGACAGGCAGTTCCACCAGGTTTACAAACTAAAAATGCCAAGACATATAAAGGAAGGGAGTGCAGGGAAAAAGAAGAGAAATCAGTTTTGCAAGGCCAGAACACAGTGGTGAGCTATACATGGGTATTTAAATGTACTTTGGGCCAGGCTGATCTTCTTGCTTGAATGAGGCTCTTGTTCCTCAGGGAGACTGGAGCATTCTTTCCCCTTACTTCTGCACTTCCAGGACAACTCTCTTTTGGAGCAGAGTGCTCTTTCTGACAGGGTGTGTGGGGTGGGGGGGCGCTCCCTGCAACTAACAGATGGGCCAGGTTGGTCTCCCTGCTGTGAATCAGGCGGTGCAATCTTCCAATGGCCATAGGTACTCAGGCTGATGGCAGAAGCCAGAGCGTGCTTCCCTTCTGCTCTCCAGTCCCAGGGCAATTAAAATCAAAACAAAACAAGTTCTCACTTTGAGATTGCCCACCTGATGTTGGAAAATGGACTTTCAGATGTTAGGCATTGAGAGATGTCAGAAGGAATTTTCTTGCTCCTTTGTGATGTGAGGAAAAGGGAGGCTGATGGGATTTTGAATAAATATATCTGGCTTTCACAGGTAAGAATGATAGCCAGGATCTCAGGAATTATCTTAAACAAACAGGCTCTACTGAGATGTCAAAGAGAGTCACGAAGGCATGCCTGCTTACACAATATTGGGGTTTCAGGATTCCACAGCTTAAAAGGTGGTAAAAAATACTTTTAAAGGTTAAACAAAATAAGGGTGCAATCCTATGCATAGACAGAAACAAATGTCCTACAACCCCCAGCATTCCCCAGTCAATTATGCTGGCTGGGGAATGCTGGGAGTTGTAGGACTTTTTTCTATCTAAACATGCATAGGATTGCACTCTAAATTATTCTGCTTTTGTCCAAGACCAAGTCTAAACATGCATAAACTATTGTTTTTCCCCAAGACCAATTTCTCCATGATAACCAATCCCATTTCAGATACAGGCTCCTTCTTCCCTCAAACAGCAGAATTTTGGGGTGCTTTGTAGCAACGGGAATGGGGTAAACTGTGGTGCAAGGCAGGGTTGCTACCGAAACAGACTTTAAAGTAACATCATGGAAACAATCATGTTGCACAACATAGCTCAGTGGTAGAACTCTCGCATACATGCACAAGGAACTAAGTTCAGTCGGCGGCATCTCCAGCTAAATGGATGAAATGATGGGCTTGGAGAGTTGATGCCAGGGCCGGCCCTACCATGAAGCAAAGAGAACCGCTTGCCTCTGCGGCAGATTGTGGGGAGTGGTGGCGTAAGTGCAACCCCTCTTCACCTGCCAGCCACCCCCCCTCCTGCCTAAAAGAAAACTTGTGCCTGGAGCAATGGCAACAGAGTTTGAAAAATGGCAGCAGCTGGAACCAGGCTGGGGCATGTTTCATTCGGCTTTCTCTATGTTGGATTGAAGCAGGGCCTCGGCCCGCTAGCTTTCAGCTGCTGCTTCTGCTGCCGCCACTTTCCAGAGTCCAGTGATGTTCTAATTGCACTACTGGGGCGAAGATCAAGAGCAGAGCAAGTGGTAGCTACTCCAGCCTGCGCATGCCTCCCTCCTTTCCCACAGACAGAGTCCTTGGTGGAGCACTTCGTGCTGAGCTGCTGTTGTCGTTGCTGCGGTTGTGGGTTAAGCAGCCCGTAAATCCTTAACTTTTGCCTGTGTTGGGGAAAAAGCTTTTCCTTCCTTCCTTCCTTCCTTCCTTCCTAGGTTTGCAAGCCCCCCTTTCTGGCAGAAGTCATGCTGAGGCAGGGAGGGTGCTGTTGTTGCCGCTTTCCTAATCGCTTTGCTTATCTTAAACAAACTTTTCTTTCTTCTTGGTTAAACTTATTCTCCCTACAATAGGTGTTGATAACCCCCTATTACGGCTATATGGAGATGCTGCTGCTTTGGCAAGCCTAAGCATCCATTCAGTATATCCTGCCAATCTTTCTATACTCCTGTTCCAGATTCAGCTCAAACTTGGGTAGACTTCTCCCTGGCTTCATATTAAAGATCACTGAACTTGTTATCCCTTACTCATCTTGTTATATTCAAATTGGTTTAAAGTAAAAAGATGGCTGTGTGTGTTCCCTCCCTAATTAAGGGTTTTGGATTGCGTCTTTTCTGTGCCTTACAGCAGCTTCTAGGAAGGAATGAGGGGGGTGGGGATTTAATAGCAAAGTTTATTTGACTTTCTTGAAGATCTTGCACATGATGGAGATGTACGAGGGGGCGTGGGACAAATAAATGAGAAACAGGAGTATGGCTTGCTCACATTTTGAATTATTAGTATGCGTTGTAAGAGCTGGTGTTAGTCTTCAGGATTTACAGCACCATCCAATTCATGTTTACACAGAACTAAGTCCCACGATGTTCAATGGGGCTTTACTCATTGTACATAGGACTGTAGCCTTAGCTGCCTCGCCAGGATTTCTGTAAATATAATCTCTACTGCGCGTATATGTAAATGTGGCACGCAGTAATGCACCATACAATGCACAGCTGGCCATTTTAAATGTTAGGAGGCTTATTTTGAACTGTTATAAGAGGATTATGTGTTTCTAGTGCATTTATTTCATTTTCTTACATTTATATTCCACCTTCCCTCCAGGAGCTAAAGGTGGTGTATGGGGTGTTTCTTTTGAAATCACTTCCCACCACCACCACCACAGAGAGCTGTTTTTACTTTTTAAATTGAGAAATAAAACAACGTAATGCAGATTTGGCTGGGGAATGGTGGGAGTTGCAGTCCAACACATATGGAGGGCAGCATGTTGGGGAAGGCTGGAGTAGACAACAGTGGGTTAATTCAGGGGTAGGCAGCGCTGATCTAGTTTGGACTACAGCTCCCATAATACTCAACTACTGGCCATGTTTGCTGGGGCTGATGGGTGTTGTATCTGGAGGGCACCAGGTTGCCTACCTTTGAGCTTGATGGACTTGGTATAAGCCTTGTGTTAGTCTTTAAGATGACACAAGCCTCCTTGTTGCCTCTGTTCCCTGTGTAAACCTTACAGAAATGTTCTGGTTCTGTTCACAGATCCTAAGCCAACTTCTACAGAAATGAAAGGATTAATTGGGGGAAGGTCGGTCTCCGGGAACCGACTTTGGAGCCTGCACTCGGAGGTCGGTACCCCCAAAACCAGATATCCTGTGGCCATCTAGCCACTAACTAGCGGCCATAGGATTGCGCCCTAAAACTTATACAGTTAAAACATATAAAAAGAAATATAAAAAGTTAAAAATATAATTAAATCATCAATAATATTGAAATTGTATAATATCAGAATTTAAAAAACAGCAACAATATAAACAATAATACCAATCCATCCGATTCACACAGGTCCAGACTATCTATCACCAAAGGCCTGCCGGAACAAAAAAGTTTTTGCCTGCCTGCGGAAACACGCCAAGGAGCAATACTGCAGTCTACATAAACAAGAAATGGTTTTTGAACAATCTCTTTCTTGCAAAGAAAGCCATTTTTGTAAATATGCATTATCTTGTTTTATTTCTCAATTTGAAAAGTAAAAACAACTCTCTTTGGTGGTGGTGAGTGGGTGGTGGTGGTGGGGAAGTGATTTCAAAAGAAACAGCCACCCCCAAAACAGTTGGATAAGACTGATGTCTGAGTAAAAATGCATAGGATTGGGCTGCGTATGTGTATGACATAGTTACATTCCTTGTTGTTGTTCAGTCGTTCAGTCGTGTCCGACTCTTCGTGACCCCATGGACCATAGCACGCCAGGCCTTCCTGTCCTGCGCTCTCTCCCGGAGTGTGCTCAAGTTCATATTCATTGCATCGGTGATGCTATCTAGCCATCTCATCCTCTGTCGTCCCCTTCTCCTTTTGCCTTCAGTCTTTCCCAGCATCAGGGTCTTTTCCAGAGAGTTTTCTCTTTGCATTAGGTGGCCAAAATATTTGAGCTTCAGCTTCAGTATCTGTCCTTCCAATGAGCACTCAGGGTTGATTTCCTTTAGGATTGACTGATTGGACCTCCTTGCAGTCCAGGGGACTCGTAAGAGTCTTCTCCAGCACCACAGTTTGAAAGCATCAATTCTTGGCGCTCAGCCTTCCTTATAGTCCAGCTGTCACAGCCATACATTACTACTGGGAAAACCATAGCTTTGATTAGACGGACCTTTGTCGGCAAGGTGATGTCTCTGCTTCTTACTATGCTGTCTAGGTTTGCCATAGCTTTCCTCCCAAGGAGCAAGCGTCTTTTAATAACTATTTCTTCCTGTATTGTGAGGACAACCTTGTGATGTGCTGTGTGTGAGGTTGCCTTGCCTTGGCAAAGTGTTCGGAAGCTTCCGTTGGTTCCGGAATGCCAGGGTGAGAGTTCTAACTGGAACCTGCTGCAAGGGGAGCATAATACCCAACATTGTGGCACCTTTGTTGGTTTTTTGTTATGCTTTTGGATCCTGTTCAAAGCTCTGCTATTGACCTAAATGGCCTGGGAGCAAGACAGCGGAAGGACCACCTACTTCCATGGAAACCTGCCCCACTCCCTTAGGCCTTCTAGCTCTGCATCTCCTCCACAACCACTGCCACCTTTGGAGATGGTATGTGGGATGGGGACTTTTCAGTGGAGGCTGGTGGCTGTGATATCAGTGGAGCTAAGAATCCTGAGTTTCCGTCAGAACTCTAAAGGAACTCTCCAAGCTCTGCTGTGCACCTAGAGCTCTTCAAGTACTTGAAAGTTGTCACAGAGAGGAAGGCCAGGATTTCTTCTCAATCATCCCAGAATGCAGGACACGGAATAGTGGGCTCAAGTGACAGGAAGCCAGATAGTGGCTGAACTTCAGGAAAAACTTCCTGACTGTTAGAGCAATATGACAATGGAACCAATGACCTAGGGAAGTGGTGGCTCTCCCACACTGGAGGCGTTCAAGATGAGGCTGGACAGCCATCTGTCAGGGATGCTCTGACTTGGATTCCTGCATTGAGCAGGGGGTTGGACTCAATGGTCTTGTAGGCCCCTTCCAACCCTACTATTCTATGATTCTATGATAGCTCCTTTAGAGTTCTGACTGAAACCCGGAGAGGATTCATAGCCCCATTGACATCAGAGCCACCAGCCTCCACTGGGACTGTTTGCTTATTGCACCCAGGTTTTGGAACTCTTTCCCTGGGATCTCTGCATTGCCCCCTTACTCCAGACCTTCTGTAAAAACCTTCGTGCTGGAGGTGGGTAGGAATACAGGAAGGCCATTGGACCATCCAGCCCAGTATTGTCAACACTGACTGGCAGCAGCCCCCCCCCCCCCGCCCGTAAGAGTCTGGGGCAAGAGTTTTTCCAGGTTTACCTGGAGCTGCTGGGAATTGAACCTGAGGCCTTTTGCATGCAAAGCATGTGCTTTACCAGTGAGCTACGCTCCCCTCCAGTAGAGGGACTGCTTCTCCTGACATGTTCCTGTTTCTTTTGCAGCTTTAGTTTTGACTTCTATTTGCTTTTTGTTTCATTTTATTTTTAAGTGGTTTTGTTTGTTATATTTGAATTTATGCATGGAACTCCATGGCGTGATCTATTAGGATGGTGAGTGATAACTCTTATCAGATAATCTTGCTTGCACCAAATAGAGGTCTTGAGTGATCAGAAAGACTGCAAACAATTGACTCACCTGCGGTGTATTTTAATTTGTTACTGTTCGTTGTTACTTTGAAAAATTCAATAAAAAATAATGTTCTTTGTGAATTCTTCTGGGTACTGTTTTGAACAGCAAAGCGGGAACCAAGTGGCTTAAAAAAATAAAATCTCCATATCAGTTTTATGCATAATTTTGTATCAGTGCTTAATCTTCCCTGTAGTGGGGAACTAGTGGGAATTCTGGTGGTGTTTCATAGAATCATAGAATAGTAGAAGCTCAAATATTTTGGCCACCTAATGCAAAGAGAAAAGTCACTGGAAAAGACCCTGATGCTGGGAAAGATTGAAGGCAAAAGGAGAAGGGGGCGGCAGAGGATGAGATGGCTAGATAGCATCACCGATACACTGAATATGAACTTCAGCACACTCCGGGAGAGAGCGGAGGACAGGAAGGCCTGGTGTGCTATGGTCCATGGGGTCATGAAGAGTCGGACACGACTTAACAACTGAAAAACAAGGCCATCGAGTCCAACCCCCTGCTCAATGCAGGAATCCAAGTCAGAGCATCCCTGACAGTTGGCTGTCCAGCCTCATCTTGAAGGCCTCCAGTGTGGGAGAGCCCACCACCGCCCTAGGTCATTGGTTCCATTGTCGTATTGCTCTAACAGTCAGGAAGTTTTTCCAGATGTTCAGCCGGAATCTGGCTTCCTGTTGCTTGAGCCCATTATTCCATGTCCTGCATTCTGGGATGATCGAGAAGAGATCCCGGCCTTCCTCTCTGTGACAACCTTTCAAGTACTTGAAGAGTGCTATCATATCTCCCCACAGTCTTCTCAAGACTAAACATGCCCAGTTCTTTCAGTCTCTCTTCATAGGGCTTTGTTTCCAGTCCCCTGATCATTTTTGTTGCCCTCCTCTGAACCCTCTCGTTTGTCTGCATCCTTCTTCAAGTGTGGTGCCCAGAACTGGACACAGTACTCCAGATGAGGCCTAACCAGTGCTGAGTAGAAGGGAACTAGTACTTCCCAGGATTTGGAAGCTATGCTTCTATGAATGCAGCCCAAAATAGCATTGGCCTTTTTTGCAGCCACATCACATTGTTGGCTCATATTCAGCTTGTGGTCGACAACAATTCCAAGATCCTTCTCGCTTCTAGTGTTGTTGAGCCACGTATCCCCCATCTTGTAACTGTGCATTTGGTTTCTTTTGCTAGGTGCAGAACTTGGCATTTATCCCTGTTAAATGTCATTCTGTTGTTTTCTGCCCAGCGCTCCAGTCTATCCAGATCACTTTGAATTTTGTTTCTGTCTTCCAAAGTATTAGCTATCCCGCCCAATTTTGTGTCATCT
Source organism: Heloderma suspectum (assembly GCF_057233095.1). Taxonomy (NCBI): domain Eukaryota; kingdom Metazoa; phylum Chordata; class Lepidosauria; order Squamata; family Helodermatidae; genus Heloderma; species Heloderma suspectum. The sequence continues at coordinate 17,613,879 of NC_139459.1, forward strand.
GCACATTTGATCAGCATTCCCTGCACCTCCTCCTCCAAGTCATTCATAAAAATGTTGAAGAGCACTGGGCCCAGGACTGAGCCCTGCGGTACCCCACTCGTTACCTCTCCCCAGTTTGAGAAGGTCCCATTAATAAGCACCCTTTGAGTCCGATTCTGTGGCCAATTGTGCATCCACCGGATCGTTGTTTCATCTGGCCCACTGTGAGCCAGTTTGCTCATCAGGAGATCAGGACAGTTTGCACGGACTTTGCATCCAAAACACGCCCGCCCGCTTTCTGCTGGGCCCAGATGACAACCTGAGAACTAAAACTTTCCTTCTCTTTAAAAACAGAAGTTACCGTTCGCGCCCTCCCGCGTTCTTCTTAGGCAAATCCGTCCAGGGCACAACGGGAGGGAGAACGCCGGCCGCCTCGCTCACTGAGCATGCGCGCATTGCACGCTTGCGGGGGAGACGGAACGAGAACCACGGGCAGGAGGAGATAGCACGGCGTGCGGGAGGGGAGGGGAGGGGAGGGGAGGGGAGGCCCGGATGTGGCGCATGCGCGGAGGCGGCGGCGGCAGCAGCAGCAGCAGCAGCGAGCGGCAACAACAACACGACGCAGGCGGCGGCAACGGTCGGTCGGATCGTTCTTCCCTCCCCGCGCCTGAGGCCTCTTGCGCGCGCGCAGTGCGCGAGCCGCGGCGCGGGCCGAAGCGCCCCTCCCGCTTCGCCGGGCTGCTGCTGCTGCGGCGGCGGCCGAGGAGAAGGGGCGGGGGCGCTCCGGCCCCTCACGGGCAGGCCGCGGCGCATCCCAGTTCGGGACCCCGACTGAGGTAACGCCCCCTCAGCCCCCCCTTCTTCCCAGCGGCCCGCAGTCTGGGGGTCTTCCCTCCCCTCGCCGCCGCCCCGCGAGTTTACTCCGCTTGAACGTCGGGAGTGGCCGGCGCAGCAGGAGTAGCAACCGTGGTCACACCTTCCGGGCGGCTGCGGGCGCCGCCGTAGTCCACGCTGCAGCCAGAGGGACAAAGAGGCTCGTGCCCCCCGGCCGCCCCCCTCCCCCGAAAGGCTCAAGCGTGCGCGCTTACTCCGGAGTAAGCCCCGCTGAGTTCAGCGGGACGGGCTCCCTCGCAGCCGCGCGCAGGGTCGCACCCGAACACGCTTCTTGCGGCGGGCAGGAGGCTTCCGCGCACCCGGCCCGTGCGGCCCGCGAAAGCCGCCGCCGGCGCCGCCGCCGCCATCCTCAGGCGCTTGAAAAGTGCCCACGCGGAGCCGGAGCCCCGCGGATCCCGGTTGCATCTGTTGCTTCCAGCCGGGGGGACAGAGAGTGCAAGGGCACGCAGAGGAGCGAACCGATGGATGGTAGCCCGAGCAGAGCCCGCCTCGTCGGGTGCACGAAAGGGAGCTCGGGGCCCCGCGCGAGCCTGTGTTCGTTTTGGCCGCCGCGCGCCGACGCGGCCGCGACCCCGACCCCGCGAGCCCCTTGCAACTTCTCACTGCTGTCCCCAGTTCTGTCGCTCCGCAAAAACTAACGGAGTTACTGCGGCCTGAGATCTTGTGAATTGGATGAAGCGGGCGGCGTGCTACAATAAGGGCACAATCCTAGGCAGCTTTGGACAGCAGAAAAAAGCCCTACAACCTTTTTTCTGTCTCGACATGCATTGGATTACGCCCTAAATTTTTAAAGGTGCTGGCTGGCCAGCCGTGTTGGCTGGGGGATGCTGGGAGTTGTAGGACTTTAGGGTGCACTCCTAAACATGCATAGGATTGCACCTTAAATCTGCAAGGTGCTGCACAGTGTTTTCAATTAGTAGCAGTGAAGCTCCTCCAGTATCATGAGATTATTATGTTATGTTTGTGAGTATTGTTATGATATACTTAGATAAGGCTTAGATTATGGTGGTTTTGCTCCCAGTAGCCCTAGGGGCAGCTGCAGGTCCAGCCAGTAGCCATCATATGACCTACAGAGCCTAGGAGCCTAATTTGAACATCTGCAGACCTCTCCTCCCCCATTCTGTCTTCGGACTTTGGACAAGCACACACTGACTTCACCATTTAGTCAGATTTTTCCCCTCCCCAACCTCCCCCCTGCTTCTTTCAACATCTTTCCTGATGAAGTTATCAGGAAAATTTTCACATTTTTGTGAACGTTATATCCATTTTATAACTTTAAGAGCAAACTTCTAATACAGCAGAAGCCTTTGTAGGTTACTATCTATTTCTTCAGATAAAAAATGTCAAAATACTGAAGTTGGTGGGTAACCTTTAGAAATTCACACTGTGTTAAAATCTGCTCTAAAAGATTGCTATTGAATTCATACTAAATTATAACGTATCTTTGCATGAAATCTTCTGTCCAGACTTTAAATATGGAAGAGGGTTAAGCATCCACAAAAGGGAGATGTCTGGTGGGTTATTAGACAGAAGCGTTGTGAAGTATTCTCTGTGTTTGAATAAAGCGATCTAGAGGTGAATAATACAGTCTGAATCAGTAGGAGTACAAAAGCTTTTTGTACACTCGTTATAAAGTTTGTCTTTGACATACAAGAATTGTGAATTACTGAAAAACGTGATCGTAGAAGCTATTTACTTCTGTAGCATGTGTCAGCATACTGTACAAAGTTCCTTACAGTTATTCACATTGTTATTAAAACACAAAGCCTGAAGCACTTGTATGTTGAACATGTGCTATATAAATGAATATCAGGGTTGGACCTGGATTCCAAATTCCGATTTAGCCTTGAGACATATTTAGCTATTTCAGGCTTTGTTTGAGAAAAGGAGGGTGGGCTCAGAGAGTTAACAGCTCAGAATTGTGTACAAAAAAACTATCCCAGTTCACTATATTAACTAATGACTTGGCTTACTGGGTTGTTTAGAGGTACATATAGATAGAGGAACACTCTGCATATTAAAAATGCTGTCTTATAAAAATGGATTAATAGCTGCTATACAGTGAGTATTTTCCTCATGTATTAGGCAGGGTTACATTTGTTGCAAATATATCTTTCACTCTCCTAGGATCCATTTCTGGAGTATAATAACCCCATCCCCTACTGTCCAAACATGCATACTCTGGACTATATTCTCAATCTCTAATGTGGGTTAACATCCTGATATTACTTGTGCGTATTGATTAAGAAGGAAAATCCATATATAAATAAGATTAAAACTGCGAAGGATGTTTTATGGAAATAGATAATGGGACTAATGTGGTTAAAATATGCAGTGACATATTAGTATGCAGCCTTGGATGATGGTGGTTGCTGGAAGGGAGCTTTGTTAAACGGCAAGTAACATAGCATATGGATAAAAGAGCCTTGAACAGGCATATCAAATCGAAGTGAATAATAGTGCTATGAACACCTCATTTTTTAATGCAGATAGCTGTTCACCTCTGCCCGATTGTAATCTGGGAATGAAGGCCAATTTAAGGCAAACAACAAAAGTGAAGGTAACCATAAGGAAATTTCCAAAATTCATGTTACTGTAATGTAAAAAGTCACCAGAAAAGTTGTGCAAGCTTCCGAAATCCCCAGATCTCTTCATCAAGCAAGATGTTAGAAAAGGCCGGTAGGGAGGAAGGCAAGAAAAAAAGTGACTAGATGGTAAAGTCACATTGTAAGAACGTAAGAAGAGCCATGCCGGATCAGACCAAAGCCCCATCTAGTCTAGCATTCTGTTCACACAGTGGCCCATGGGAAATGCACAAGCAAGGCATGAGTACAACATCCACCTCCCACCCACATTTCCCAGCAACTAGCGTACATAGGCATACTGCCTCTGATACTAGAGGTAGCATATAGCTATCAGGACTAGTAACCATTGATAGCCTTATTCTTCATTAATTTGTCCAATCCCTCTTTAAAGCCTTCCAAATTTGTGGCCATCACTATCTCTTGTGGAAATGAATTCCATAGTTAAACTATGCGAGGTGTGAATAAGTGCTTTTATCTGTTTTGAATCTCCTGCCAATCAGCTTCATGGGGTAACCTCAGGTTCTTGCATTAGGAGAGAGGGAAAAAATGTCTCCCTATCCAATTTCTTCACACCATGCATAATTTTGTACACCTCTAACAGGTCTCCCCTTACTTCTTTTCTAAGCTAAACAATCCCAGATGTTGTAACCTTTCCTCATGGGTGGGGGTTACTCCAGCTCCTTGATCATTTTAGTTGCCCTTTTCTGCACTGTTTCCAACTCTACAATATCCTTTTTTAGGTGCGATGACCAGAACCGTACCCAGGATTTTAAGTGTGGTTGCAATACAGATTTTTTATAAGGGGAGTATGATCTTGGCAGTTTTATTTTCAATTATTTTCCTAATTGTTCCTAATATGGAACTTACCTTTTTCACAGTAGTTACACAGTGGGTCAATATTTTCATTGAGCTGTTGACCACAACCTCAAGCTTGCTTTCTTGGACATTCACTGCTAGCTCAGAACCCATCAGCTTATACATGAAGTTGGGATTTTTTTGCCCCAGTGCATCATTTTTTACACTGAATTGCATTTGTCATTTTGATGCCCATTCTCCCAGTTTGGAGAGTTCCTTTTGGAGTTCCTCACAATTCCATTTTTTTAAAACACCCTAAATAATTTGGTGTCATCAGCAAACTTGGCCACCTCACTTCTAATTCCACATAATTTATGAATTAAAAAGCATTGATCCAGATCCCTGCGGGACCCCACTGTTTACATACCTCCATTGGGAGAACTTACCTTTCAGTCCTCCTGTTTGCTTTCTGTTCTTTAACCAGTTACTGATCCATAAGGGGACCTCTCCTCTTATTCCATGACTACTAAGTTTGCTCAGGAGTCTTTGGTGAGCGACTTTGTTAAAAGCCTTTTGGGAGTTCAGGTAAACAATGTCTACTCGATCTCCCCTGTCCACATGTTTATTGACCCTCTCAAAGAACTCTAAAAGGTTAGTGAGACAGAAAGCCTTTGCGGAAGCCATGCTGATTATTTTTCAGTAGGGCTTGTCCTTCTATATGCTTATGAATTTTATCTTTAATAATGATTTCAACCACTTTGCCTGGAACAGACGTTAAGCTAACTGGCCTGTAATTTCTTGGATCCCCCTCCCCGATCCCTTTTTAAAAATTGGTATTACATATCCAGTCCTCTGGTATAGAGGCTGATCTTAGGGACATGTTACATATTTTGGTTAGAGGATCAGCAATGTCATATTTGAGTTCTTTAAGAACTCTAGGATGAATACCATCTGGGCCCTGTCATTTATTAACTTTCAGTTTGTCAGTAAGGTTGAGAATTTCAGCTTTTGTCACCACTATTTGCTTCAGTTCCTCAGACTCCCTAACTGAGGAATTGTCTGCAAGTTCAGTCTACTCTCAAGGTGTATGTGATAGGTACAGGAAACTCCTGCTGCCACTAATTACACTAGGAAGAAGGTGGTGATGGGGAGTGCTGTGTCCTCCATTTTGAGGAATATAAAGTCTAGCTATTCTCAGAAATGTTTTTCACTTGGTCGAAGCACATGGGCTCCTTTTACCAGTGGATCATAGAGAAAAATTAGGTAGCTTTTATACTATATTAACAAAGCAAGAGAGCTATTCTAGTTAATAAAAGTAATTTGAAGCAAATTTGGGTAGCATTACCTAGCAGTTGGAGGTGATGGACTTTACAACAGAGGAGGATTTTATACCACCAGAAGCTGGGACTGTATTCTCAAGAGGGTTCATCCCCTCCACCTACTAGGTAACGTGAATTTTGGAAATTTTAAGGCAAACAGTAGTTACCTGATTGCCAGCCCCTTCTGATAGCAATCTTTTGGTGCGGTGGTGATGATACTGGTTATTGAGCGGGTGGTGGAGCAGATGGATATTTTCAACAGGCTTTGTATGGACAAATTTACCAACATCAAATGGAGTAAGGATTCTTTCCATTAACTATAGAAGGATTGATCAGTTCCCTGTGAGTACCATAGATTGGGAGTACACAATAACCAGCCTATTAGGAGAGGAGCTGTGAAAACCATTTGAATGGAAGGACAATTTCCTTCAGATGCAAAGGCTACTGAGTAAGTTTCCTTTGAATATGAGGATCCCATTTCCTAAATGTCTTGTAGACGTTTTACTTTCTTTTTGTGATTAGAGTCCTCCGTTAATTCTGCACATTTAAAATTAGCCGTACTGATCATTAAGTTAATTCATACACTTCTAGAAGCTACCTGGGAACCTTGTTTTCTTCAGTACTATAGGATGACCTTCCATTCCTGTTGTTGAATGTTGTTCTCCTGGAACCAAAAAATGGAAGATGTTTCTAATAAGTGGCATTCTGTCTCCTCTGATTAAAACAAATCTTCCTGCAGTCACATAATCCCCCCCCCCCCCGTACTGTTTGTGGATATGTTGCCATTCTACTTAGTAACAGCATCTAATGTTTTGGTGTGACTCATTTAATATCACTTGTTTTCAGTTTTGGGGACACATCTGAGATTTGTCATCTCAATTTCTTTAAAACTCTGTCATTTTCTCCTTTTTAAAATAGCAGTTCATTGTAAGCACTCACACCATTCTTCAGCTTAGCCATCCTACTCTCCCCACTCCCCCATCCATTGGATTCTCCCATTCTTAAAAAATCCTAAAAACAACAGGGCCCCATTGCTAGTCTCTAGTACTTGCGTGGATTGCTGCTTGCCATTCTGAGATTTTGAATTTTAGAACAGCATTACTTAGGCCAGCCTTCCCCAACTCGGGGCCTGCCAGACGTTTTTGACTTCAGCTCCCATTAGCCTCAAACAGCATGGCTAGTGGTCTAGTATTCTGGGAGTTGTAGTCCAGAACATTTGGAGAGCACCAGATTGGGGAAGGCTGACATAGCCTTATTAGCTTACTGCTATTTGTCTGAAGTTGGCCTTGCTTTTTATTTATCAGTTTCGTTTTATATTCTGTAAAATGCAACTTTTTAACTGTCAGGTCTGATATGTTTTGTCTGCGTATCCTCTTTCTGGGACTATTATACCCTGAGATATTGACATGTATGTCTTGGTAGTGATCCTTGATGTAAAAGTACTTGCATTCTCAACTAACCCTAACATCACTTAATGTATAGTCCAACTCCCTTTAAAACAGGTGGCCCTGTAGATGTTGGACACCAATTTCCAAAAGCCCAATGCAGCATAGCCAGTAGGCAAGGATGATGGGAGTTGTCCAGGATCTGAAAGGCGACTGGTTTCCCATCCTTGCTTAAAAATCATCCAAGGAAGCCCTGCTTGCCTGCCTTCAGAAATAAGAACAGGATCTTCTCAGTGGTTTTCTCTGTCTTGCTATGGAATGTGTTTCCCCGGTCTGCTCTTCATTGAGCTTTTGTAAGATGGCCATGGCAAATTAGGCTGGGATTTCCTGATTAATGTATTGGCTGTTATGTGTTGATATTGGTGATGCTGTTCTTATTGTGATGACTTTTTGTAAGCTGTTTTTAAAACCCCTTGAGTCTATAAAGTAGGATATAATGTTGTAAATATTTTGTTTAAAAATGTCATTTTAAAAAAGATATCAGTACATATTTACGCTTGCCAAGGGAAAGGAGTGTGTACAAAAATCAGATAGATTGGGGTGCTCTTTTAATGGGTGTATTGTTTGGTCACAGTTTCAGGATTCCTTTTCTGCAACCAGATGGAGCATTTTTTTTAAAAAAAACCTTATTACTACTAACAAGTAACATGTTTTTATTGCTGCAAAGAAGGGAAGGTCTCTTGAGATGGAAAGGGGACAGTGAAAGGCACACCTCAGTCTGCTTCCTGTAGCATGATTTAACTAAAGCAGATTTAAGTGAACAATCTCAATGATTATTTAAACCATCGTGCAAACCCTCTGGATTTAGTGGTTTTTAAAAATTAAATTCATCCTTTTACAAACAGTAAATATTTTTATTGGTGGATATCATTATTATTTACAATGGAATTCATAAAGATTTCAAACTCAGAAGGTAAATCTTCTACATTCTTAACTATGTATGGTTTGATATTTTCAGGTTAATTCAAACGAAGGGAGCAATCCTACGGCCGCTAGACAGTGGCTAGATGGCCATAGGATATGCTGTTTTCCGGGAGCTGATCTCGGAGCTCGTGCTTCAAGGTTGGCTCCTGGAAAACCGATGTCCCCCACTTGCAAGGGGAGTGTGAAGGGGCCAGAAAGGATCATGGCTGGGGGCGTTCTGGGGAGGGGAGATCGTAGCTGCCTGTATGACACATCCAATGTGTCATACTGCAGCCTCCTTCCCCACTCCGTGCTCCTGCAGCTAGACAGCCACTGTCTAGCAGAAAAAGCAGGGCAGGAGAAGTGCAGAGAGAACGATCCTCTCCGTGCTTCTCCTGCCCTGCTCCGAGTTTGGAGGCAGCCATCTATCTAGATAGGATTGCGCCCTAAATCTATAGAATCGTCCCCAAACTAGTGCCCTTCAAATGTTTTTCACTTCAACCCCCATCAGCCCCAGCTAGCATGGGCAGTGGTTAGGAATGCTGGGAGTTGTAGTCCAAAACATCTGAAGGGCACCAGTTAGGGAAAGGCTGGATAGAACGTAGTTGGGGAACCAGCAGCTTACAGGCTGCACCTGGACCATGGGGGCCTCACCTCACCAACTGGCCTGTTGGGCCTCCCTTCCAGGCCTTCCTCCCTGCACAGCAGTAAGACTTGAAAAAAAGTTTACATGCATGCCAAATGGAAGGTTTTAAATGTTTAAGTGCCACATAAAGGGATTTGGGTGCATAACCTTCCCTTCTCCACACACTGCAACCCCCCTGAAAATTGGCCCCCAGTCCATGGCAATTAGTCTTTCTTAAAAGCTTCCATTGCCACCAATTAAAGCCATTTATAAAAGGCTTATTACTGTATGTGGAAGGCAGTGCTAAGAAGAGGAGAAAGAGGTGGAGGAGGGGGAATGGACGAGGGGAGGGGGAGAGGGAATGGTTTTCAATTACCTGTCTTGAAACCTTTGTAAAAAGGCAGTGTATTGTTTGTAAAATAAATGTGATTGGTATTTATTTAACAGGGCTTACAGAGGATGTTAACTTGTAAAGTTAATGAAAATCATTAACTTCAGTAGGTTAGCATCAGTGTAGTCATGAGTATTTTTGGGACTGGTCGCTATGCCAAAATATTAGAATAGTAGCTGAGAGTTAAACATGCTTGCGTGTACAGACAAATACAAACTGGTAGAAAGTGAGGAAGCTTAAATACTGGGGATTATCATGCTTCTCTCATTAAAATTTGTTTCATATTTACAGCGTCAGTAGTTAGCAGATTTCCATCATATCATCATGGGAAAATGTACACATATATAATATTGGTGGGAAGCATGTGGTAGCCATGCATCACATAGTTAAGACTTAGCTTCTCTCCTCTGTTACTTACTTGTAGACTGGAAACAACATTTTTTTCTGTTTTTTCAAACACAAGTAGATTTTTTTTTAACTTTTGACTTAATTAGTTGAAATGAAAAATCTGTTCCATCTGTAGAAAACTACAGTCTAAAGCTAGATTATTACTTCGCTAACCTCTAGTTGATGAATGCTTGAATGGCTTCTGTTAGTCCTGTAGTGTGACTTTCTTAAACACATTATCATTATGCAGACTTCCTGAATGATTCGTCCATAGACCTGACATTTATTATAAATTGTACCAGTAATGATGATTACTGAATTTATGTGCCATCTTTTTAGCAGTTAGGATCTAGCTTGCCATTAGATTATTGGCAAGGAAATGACTTGAGGTTAGAGCTTAGGTCCATTAGATCATTTAATAAAGATTTCATTTTGTGATTGGATATTTCTTTAGTGTTTTATCTAGTATTTCAACAGTAGCATATGTTAATTTCTTTTTTTTGCAGTATTGAACATCTTGGGTTTAACTATCTGTTTTTGTGAGGATATTACTAATCATTGCATTTATTTATATCCCTTCTTTCAGGATACAAATTCTTCCAAGAAAGCTTATAAGTAACATAAAGATACATTAATTAAAAAAATTACAAACAATATTTAAATATAACAGTCCATAAGGATCCTTAGTATAGGGCAGTTGGTGGTAGAAGGACATGTGTGGAGAGGGAACAGACCAGCTGGAGCAGGCCCTGATGTCTTCTTTGTCTGTCCCCTTCTCTTCCTTGGAGTCCTTTCTACATGGCAGTTAGCTGTAGTAGCTCTGTGGGGGAGGAAAAGTTTTCTTGATGAATTATCTGAAGGGTCCAGTCTTTAGACTATTGTTCAAAACAGTCTATTGCATTTCAACCTATATAAAGTGTATAAAGTGTTCCACATGTGTATGAATGCATGTGTGCCTGTCTGCCTTCTTCCAAAGTACTTTGCTTGCCTGGGTAGAAGGGGTACTGTCTGGGGGCTTAGAAAGAGGGGGAGGTAATAGGCTGTGCCTGGTCTGAATGAAGCCTGTAAACTACAGAGCAGAAAGCCAGCTGAAGACTAGCTTAGTAAGCTTTTGTGATAATCCCTAACAAATACACCAATCGCATCAGTCCTCCCATATTGATAAACATGATTCCAATTCCCAGCACTAAATGTCAGCTGAATCAGCAGGTTGTCAGCCAGCATAATGGCTTGAATATCAGTTTATCCATCTCACATGTTGCAGCTTAAGGCCGCTGCTGCAGCATTAAGGGAAAATTTGATATTAATAGGGGATATTTTTTATATACTGCTTTTGAAGGGAAATTATCTGGGTGGTTTATAATAGAAGATAACCACCAAAATACATAATCATAAACACATGAAAATATCAGTTAAAACAGCGGAGTAAGCTGCAAAAACAAACATCACCCCCCCCCCCAAATGGATAATATTATCTCAGATGTTAAAATCTTGGGAAAATAAAAAAGGTTTTCACATGATGCTAAAAGGACAATATAGGCACCAGGGAAGCCCCCTCTCTTGTTACTCACCACCTTATATAATTTGGTGGAGACACCCTGAGGAGGGCCTCTGAAGCATGTTCCTTCAGTCTCCTGGGCCAAGGCTGTATAGGCTTTTAACGTAAGAGTCAGCACTTTGAATTGTGATTGAAAACAGACTGGGGAGCCAATGCAGATCTTTAAGCACTGGTATAATGTATTCCCCTTGCCTGGCTCCAGTTAGCAACCTAGCAGCTGTATTTTACACCGTGTAGCTTTTCAGACTAAGATACCCCCATGTACAATATACTGCAGTGCTCTAGCCTTGAGGTTAGCAGAGCATGGATAGCTGTAGCTAGGCTATATCTGTCCAGGAAAGGTCATAGCTTGTGTTGTTCTTCAGTCGTTAAGTCGTGTCTCACTCTTCATGACCCCATGGACCATAGCACGCCAGGCCTTCCTGTCCTCTCCTCTCCCGGAGTGTGCTCAAGTTCATATTCATTGCATCGGTGATGCTGTCTAGCCATCTCATCCTCTGCTGTCCCCTTCTCCTTTTGCCTTCGATCTTTCCCAGCGTCAGGGTCTTTTCCAGTGACTTTTCTCTTCACATTAGGTGGCCAAAATATTTGAGCTTCAGCTTCAGTATCTGTCCTTCCAATGAGCAGTCAGGGTTGGTTTCCTTCAGGATTGACTGATTTGACCTCCTTGCAGTCCAGGGGACTCGTAAGAGTCTTCTCCAGCACCACTGTTCGAAAGCATCGATTCTTCGGCGCTCAGCCTTCTTTATAGTCCAGCTCTCACAGCCATACGTTGCTACTGGGAAAACCATAGCTTTGATTATACGAATCTTTGTCGGCAAGGTGATGTCTCTGCTTCTTACCATGCTGTCTAGGTGTGCCATAGCTTTCCTCCCAAGGAGCAAGTGTCTTTTAATTTCATGGCTACAGTCACCGTCTGCGGTGACCTTGGAGCCCAAGAAAATAAAATCTGTCACTGCTTCCATTTCTTCCCCTTCTATATGCCAGGAAGTGATGGGGCCAGATGCCATGGTCTTAGTTTTTGTAATGTTGAGTTTCAAACCAGCTTTTGCACTCTCCGCTTTCACCCTCAACAAGAGGCTCTTTAGATCCTCTTCGCTTTCTGCCATTAGGGTGGTGTTGTCTGCGTATTTGAAGTTGTTGATAATTCTCCCGGCAATCTTAATTCCGACCTGTGATACCTTAAATGTTACTACTGGCATCACCTGGAATCAGCCCCCTAGTCAGGAATGGGACCAAAATATCCATGTGTTCTAAAAACATTATTGCAAAAAGTAAATATGAAATGTATTGGGGAGAGCAGTGACTAAGGAGAGGAGCGTGCCAAGGTTAGCAAAGTTGGGGCCTCTGAGGCCGGGCTGTGTAGTTAGAAAGGGCGGGAAAGGAGCATGCAGGTGAAGAGATGGGTGGAGGCAGTGGATGCCTGAGTCAAGGTGGAAAATGTAAGCAACTGACAGGGGAAGAATGTTAAAGGAAGAAATTGTAGGGCACGGTGACCTGTAAACATGGGCGGCAAGTTTGAACTTGCATTGTCTCCTCTTCTACCTCCAAGGCTATAGCACACAGTTGCATTGCAATAACTGCCTGAGGCCTCTAGTTATTCTTTATTAGTGGCGTATTGCCATGGGATAGGAGCCAGAGCTCATGGAGCAGATGGCACAACAATCTAGTCTGAAACAGCTTGCATCTGCTAGCCATATCATGAGCAGTAGTATTTAGATTCCCATGTTTCCACCTGTGTCAAATGTATAATTATCTGTATTAGTATCTCCCCTCATAAAGATGTTGGAAATGAGGAATTTGAGGTAGTGATAAAGGATTGATGAGGGTCTTTAGCCATGGTAGATTCTACCTATGCTTGCTGAATAACAATGGGAGGTCACAGTGACCCCACCCAGCTGTCCTGAAACTATGCCACACTGAGGTTTACTCATACAGGTTTGTAGGGAATATGTCCAAACCCTTTATATATGCACACCCTCTGAGCCCAATGTTCCCCAAATCCAGCAATGACCAAAAGGATTGCAAGGGAAGGGGAAATTGGGGTATATCGAAGAACTAAAGGGAGGAGGGAGTTTTCAACTTTTAATTGACGCTGAATTTTCACAGATCCTCACTTGTATTGTTTTATGTGGGCCACATCAGTAAGTAGAATAGATAGTGATGTAAGCTATACAAAGGATGTAAATGACATTTAAAGCAGGCACAGCATAATCTTTGTAATGTTGTTGTTCAGTTGTTCAGTCATGTCTGCCTCTTTGTGACCCCATGGACCATAGCACACCAGGCCTTCCTGTCCTGCGCTCTCTCCCGGAGTGTGCACAAATCCACACTCATTGCATCGGTGATGCTATCTAGCCATCTCATCCTCTGCTGTCCCCTTCTCCTTTTGCCTTCGATCTTTCCCAGCAACAGGGTCTTGTTCAGTGACTTTTCTCTTCGCATTAGGTGGCCAAAATATTTGAGCTTCAGCTTCAGTATCTGGCCTTCCAATGAGCAGTCAGGGTTGAGTTCCTTTAGGATGGACTGATTTGACCTCCTTGCAGTCCAGGGGACTCATAAGAGTCTTCTCCAGCACCACAGTTGGAAAGCATTGATTCTTTGGCGCTCAGCCTTCCTTATAGTCCAGCTCTCACAGCCATACGTTGCTTCTGGGAAAACCATAGCTTTGATTATACGAGCCTTTGTCGGCAAGGTGATGTCGCTGCTTCTTACTATGCTCTCCAGGTTTGCCATAGCTTTCCTCCCAAGGAGCAAGCATCTTTTAATTTCATGGCTACAGTCACCATCTACGGTGATCTTGGAGCCCAAGAAAATAAAATCTGTCACTGCTTCCATTTCTTCCCCTTCTATATGCCAGGAAGTGATGGGGCCAGATGCCATGATCTTAGTTTTTGTAATGTTGAGTTTCAAACCAGCTTTTGCACTCTCCGCTTTCACCCTCAACAAGAGGCTCTTTAGATCCTCTTTGCTTTCTGCCATTAGGGTGGTGTTGTCTGCGTATCTGAGGTTGTTGATAATTCTCCCGGCAATCTTAATTCCGACCTGTGATTCATCCAGCCCGGCATTTCTCATGATGTACTCTGCATATAAGTTAAATAAGCAGGGCGACGATATACAGCCTTGTCATACTCCTTTCCCAATTTTGAACCAATCGGTTGTTCCACGTCCGGCTCTTATTGTTGTTTCTTGACCCTTGTCCACATTTCTCAGGAGACAGGTAAAGTGGTCTGGTACTCCCATCTCTTTAAGAATTTGTTGTGATCCACACAATCAAAGGCTTTAGTGTAGTCAATGAAGCAGAAATAGACATTTTTCTGGAATTCTCTTGCTTTCTCCATGATCCAGCAAATGTTGACGATTTGATCTCTAGTTCCTCTGCCTCTTCGAAACCCAGCTTGTACTTCCGGTAGTTCTTGGTTCACATACTGCTGAAGCCTAGCTTGTAGGATTTTGAGCATAACCTTGCTGGCATGTGAAATGAATGCAATTGTACGGTAGTTTGAACACTCTTTGGCAATGCCCTTCTTTGGAATTGGAATGTAAACTGGCCTTTTCCAGTCTTGTGGCCACTGTTGAGTGTTCCAAATTTGTTGACATATTGAGTGCAGCACTTTAACAGCATCATCTTTTAAGATCTTAAATAGCTCAGCTGGAAGACTGTCATCTCCGCTAGCTTTGTTGTTAGTAATGCTTCCTAAGGCCCACTTGACTTCACTCTCTAGGATGTCTGGCTCAAGTTCAGTGACCGCACTATCATGGCTATCAGGGACATTCAGATCTTTCCTGTATAGTTCTTCTGTGTATTCTTTCCACCTCTTCTTAATCTCCTCTGCTTCTGTTGGGTCCCTGCCTTCTTTGTCCTTTATCATGCCCGTCTTTGCATAAAACGTTCCCTTGAGATCTCCGATTTTCTTGAAGAGATCTCTAGTCTTTCCCATTCTATTGTGTTCTCCACTTCTTTGCATTGTTCATTTAAGAAGGCCTTCTTGTCTCTCCTTGCTATTCTCTGGAACTCTGCATTCAGTTGGATATATCTTCCCCTTTCTCCCTTGCTTTTCGCTTCCCTTCTTTCCTCAGCTACTTGTAAAGCCTCATCAGACAGCCACTTGGCTTTCTTGCATTTCTTTTTCTTTGGGATGGATTGAGTTGCTGTTTCCTGAACAATGTTACAGACCTCTGTCCATAGTTCCTCAGGCACTCTGTCTATCACAGGTCTAATCCCTTTAAATCTATTCCTCACCTCCACTGTATATTCATCAGGGATATGATTTAGGTCATACCTGAATGGTTTAGTGGTTTTCCCTACGTTCTTCAATTTAAGCTGAAATTTTGCAAGAAGCAGCTCATGATCTGAGCCACGGTCAGCTCCAGGTCTTGTTTTTACTGGCTGTATAGAGCTTCTCCATCTTTGGCTGCAAAGGACATAATCAATCTGATTTCGATATTGACCATCTGGTGATGTCCATGTGTAGAGTCACCTCTTGTGCTGTTGGAAAAGAGTGTTTGCTATGATCAGCATGTTCTCTTGGCAAAACTCTATTAGCCTTTGTCCTGCTTCATTTTGTACACCAAGGCCATGCTTGCCTGTTATCCCGTTGATTTCTTGACTTCCTACTTTAGCATTCCAATCCCCTATGATGAAGAGGACATCTTTTTTTGGTGTTAGTTCTAGAAGGTGTTGTAGGTCTTCATAGAACCGATCAACCTCAGCTTCTTCGGCATCAGTGGTTGGGGCATAGGCTTGAATTACTGTGATGTTGAATGGTTTGCCTTGGATTCGTACTGAGATCGTTCTATCGTTTTTAAGATTGTACCCCAATACTGCTTTTCCCACCCTTTTGTTGACTATGAGTGCTACTCCATTTCTTCTAAGGGATTCTTGCCCACAGTAGTAGATATAATGGTCACCTGAATTAAATTCGCCCATGCTTGTCCATTTGATTTCGCTGATTCCCAAGATGTCGCTGTTCAATCTTGCCATCTCATGTTTGACCACCTCCAGCTTACCTTGATTCATTGATCTGACATTCCAGGTTCCTAAACAATATTGTTCTTTACAGCATCGGATTTTCTTTTCACCACCAGACACATCCACAGCTGAGTGTCCTTTCGGGTTTGGCCCAGCCGCTTCACTCTTTCTGGCGCTGCTTGGAAATTCCCTCTGCTCTTCCCCAGTAGTATATTGGACTTTTTCCGACCTGAGGGGCTCATCTTCTGGCATCATATCTTTTAGCCTTGTGATACGTTCCATGGGGTTTTCTTGGCAAGAATACTGGAGTGGGTTGCCATTTCCTTCTCCAGTGGAACACATTTTGTCAGAACTCTCCACCATGACCTGTCCGTCTTGGGTGGTCCTGCACGGCATAGCTTATGGCTTCACTGAGTTACGCAAGCCTCTTCGCCACAACAACGCAGTGATCCATGAAGGGGAAAATCTTTGTAATGCATGCTTCCAAATGCTGTCTCTTAATTGTTCAAATACCCCTTTGGGACAGAAATATCCTGAGGAATGAAAAGAGGCAGCACATTGCACTAGCATAGCACTGCTAATTGGAAGAGCTACCATCTGCTTTGAACTCAGTTGCATCAGTTAGAAAGTCATACTACCATTGGTCAACTTGAATGGGTATTTTGTTGGGGACAGACTTAAGCCACACATGCAGAAAGGGCATTTTGACCATGGCTTTGGTATTCAGCAGACACTTGTGTGTTGCTAATGCTATCTCTGAACTAATTTTGTAGCTTCCCAACTATCTTGAATCTGAAAGGTCAGTGGGACATTAGGCCTTAATTGAAAAGGGGTACAAAGTGTACAATTACCTTGTGACTGGGTAAATCAGTATATTTATCAGGATCTAGAATGGCTTTCATTAGGGGAGAAATTTATAGCCTCTTCAGTATTGAACAGAAGGGAAGAATGTATTAAACATAAAATGCCATCATGTGGTTCCTAGCTTTCCAAGCAAGGCACATGCACACAGTTGATATTGTTGGGGCTGGCCAGGGTTCACCATTACATTAGGCAATGCAGAAGCTGGGTTTACTGCAGATTTTTAGCCTCCTTACTGGAGAGCGGGCTTGTGCGTCTTCCCCAGGCCCTGCACCCAATATCCATATATTAGGCATGGACATCTGCAGGGAGAAAGACTACTTTGTAAGCTTCCCTGGAAGCTGGAATCCAGTGCCATAAATTTCCAGTCCCTAGGGAGGTATACACACAGGCTTTTCCTCTGCAGGCATCCATGTTTAATATGGATGCGTTAGGTGAGGCTGGGGGAAGCTGTGTAATCTCAGTGGAACCAGTGACACAGCCCTACTTTGCTAATCGTGTGAAGGAGACTATTTCTGTTAAAGCGTTCTCCAGCCTGGTGTCCTCTGGATGTTTTAGACTTCAACTTCCATCAGCCTCAGCCAGCATGGCTAAGTGGTCAGGAATGCTGGGAGTTGTAATCCAAAACACCTAGAGGGCACTGGGTTGGGGGAGGCTGGTCTATCCTATTGCAAAAAGAGGTTAGTGTGTCTAGAGGACTAAGGGACAAGCCAGGTGTAATCAGATTTTTTAAAAGAACACGTTTGAACAGAGCAGTGGTGGCATAGGGCGTGCCTGGCATTTACCCGTTGGCCTATTCTTCAGATCAAAATCACCCTCCCCACCAGTTTTCTCCTCTGCATCTTTTCCTCTGTATAGAGAAAAGCAGCTGGAGAAGGACAATTTTTAGGGGAGAAATGGCCAACAAGAGATTTTATAAATACTTGCTCTCCCTTCCTGCTTTGGAAATCAAATTTGTACCCTCCTCCTGCTATGCAGCCCTGGCCATGTAAAAAAACAACCCTAACATCCTTTGGAGTATACACAATATGTCTTCCACTTTTTGTCTATTTTAGCCTTTACAGTGGAACTCAGTATTATGAAAATATGTATGGTAGCTACTGACAGTGACAAGCACATACAGGTAGAGCTCTTCCTGCCCTTCCAACCCATTAGATACAGAGTTTCTTTGCATCCTGGTGTCATTACACCACCTTAGGCTCCTTGCAAGAGGAAAAAGAATGGGATAGAAATGCAAAAATAAATAAAATAGGCTTAGTGTTTTCCTGCCACTTCTTTGACAACAGTTCTGCTCAAGTATGGTGCAAGCATGTAGCATCCTGTATTGTGGTCTCCTCAAAAAGCACCTCAGAAAGGATATTGTAGAGCTGGAAAGTAGGCAGAAAAGGGCAACCAAAATGATCAAAAGGCTGAAGCAAATCCCCTATGAGAAAAAGTTACAATGTATGGGGCTTTTTAGCAGTATTTGGTGAGTAAGAGGGAGGACATGATAGAGGTGTATAAAATTGTTCATGGTGTGGAGAAAGTGGATAGGGAGAAGTTGTTCCCCCTCTCTTATACTAGAATACAGCTCTTTGGGGTCATCCAAACTGCTGAATGGTGAGAGGTTCAGGACAGACAAAAGGAAGTATTTCACACAGTGCATGGAATTCACTACTACAAGATGTGGAGATGACAACCAAATTAGGAGGCTTTAAAATTCATGGAGGATAAGGCTAGCTTTATAGCCTTATAGACTAGGCTACTAGTCATGGTGGCTGTATGCTATCTCCAGGATCAGAACCAGCATACATCTGAATACCAGTTGCTGGGGAGTAACAGCAGAAGAGAGCTGTTGCCCTTTTGTCATGCGTGTGGGCTTCCCATAGGCATCTGGTTGGCTACTGTGGGAAACAGGATGCTGGACTAGATAGCTCTTTGATCTGATGCAGCAGAGCTCTTGTGATCTTACATTGGAAGGAGAGGGAGAGAATCTACATGTTGTTGCCATTCTTGATGACAGCCATGTATTTTGTAAAGGTCTGGTTTTGTCCTGAGTGCAAAATGTACCTCCAATTCTCTTCATCATCTGGCTCTTTGCCTGAAAAACTGCAAAAAATATTTTTGGTCCAGTGTGCCTTGTCTCTTTGAGCCCTGCTCTACCATTGATAGCATTATATAGCTTGATATATACTACCTTATTCATATTATTTGGAACAGTTATTTTATACTTATAGTGATAGTTATTCAGGAATATGGGCCACATTTTAATAATTTAACTCAGTATTTTCAGTTTTTTCCTGATGCCCACTTTTCTTTTTTCCACCTGTTTTTTCTCCTTCACTCCAGTTATGGCCATATGCTAATAGCTTGACGACAGCTTGTCGCCTTCTCCCTTTATTTATTAAATTTCTTAATCGCCCATCTGGCCAGTCACCCGGCCACTCTGGGCAATGTACAACAGTACAATTTAAACAGTAAAATTATACAATCTTTCTCAGATCTTGCAACTTTTGATCTTCAGCAACTCCACCCCTCCTCAAAGTATACTTCATGCCTGCCATGTTGGTATAAATAAAATATACATAGATATAGCAACTGCAGAGGAACAGTTGAGGTGGCCTTTTACAACAAATAGTCATGCCTTGATCCAGAAGTTGGTTTTTCGTTTTGAGCACTCCAGTGTGCACTTTGAGGTCCCGCACTGCAATGGCAAGGATGGCTGTTTGGGATTCATGTTTCCATTACAAAAAAGTTGAAGTAAACTTTTTATTGAAGAGTTTTCATGAGTTTCCACTTAAAATAATACTACTCAGTTATTTCTTTAATGGAGCTTAGATTGAATGTAAACATCCTAAAGCAGTTATCAGTGATGCTAACTATAACTTTCAGGTAAATTTACCTGTGTGATTCATCTCCTTAAATCAAAGTCCCAGTCCTATTAAAGATATAGTGGTTTCATTATGAAAAATGAGGCAGACAGAAGGTCAAACCAGAGAGACTTGCTTTCAAATCTCTGCTCAGCTATAAAACTTGCTGTGTTAGGATAAAATGATACAGTCACAAGTACCTTCTCTGAGCGACTTCCAGGAAAGAGTACAAATCTGACAAATGTAGGAAGGATCATACAGCTACAAGGGAACAAGCATATGTTTATTACTTTTTGAATACATTTCTAGAAAAATAATTTTAATGCAAATAGAAAAAATAGAGGGTAAAATGATGTTGATGCTCCAACAGTAAACATTGTGGCCACGTTCTTAATGCTTGTGATCTTTTCTTTTCTTCTAGGTGTGCCGTGTATATAGTCTCTGGCCTTCAGGCTGGCAGGCATATTTGGCCTGGAAGTAAAAACTCTGCCAAATGGACAATATGTCTATTACTAATACGCCAACAAGTAATGACGCTTGTCTGAGCATTGTTCACAGTTTGATGTGCCATCGACAAGGAGGGGAGAGTGAAACATTTGCAAAGCGAGCAATTGAAAGCTTAGTAAAAAAATTAAAAGAGAAAAAAGATGAATTGGATTCTTTGATTACAGCTATAACTACAAATGGAGCTCATCCTAGCAAATGTGTTACAATTCAGAGAACATTGGATGGCAGGCTTCAGGTTAGTAGAAGCACATCTGATACCTTAATGTTTCTTAGTTGTGTGCAGCAGGATAGGAGTGTACTGAAGACAGGGGAATAGTGTCATGTGTAAATAGCCCAGAGAGCTTTGGCTATTGGGTGGCATAAAAATAAAATAAATGACACGTGTAACTTGCCTATGAGCCAGTGGAAATGAATGTATATGTTGTGGATCGGGTTGGGTTCTTATGGTAGCATCTCACAGGACATAAAGCAGGGTTGGGGAACCTCCGCCCTGCAGGCCACAAAGTATTGTGGTATTTGGCTCATGTTGTAGTCATATTTTGTAATTTTTAGTGGGTGCTCCTTTTTTTTAATTCTCATTTAATTTTTACATGATTTCCAATCTTTCTAGGTGGCTGGGCGTAAGGGGTTTCCTCATGTAATTTATGCACGGCTATGGAGGTGGCCTGATCTTCACAAAAATGAACTCAAACATGTCAAATATTGCCAGTATGCTTTTGACTTGAAATGTGACAGTGTATGTGTAAATCCATATCATTATGAGCGTGTCGTGTCACCTGGCATTGGTAAGTATGTTCATGGTAGTGCATGGATTGTGAAGTTAAACTCGTAACATTAGGTTAAGTTTAATAACCCAAATCCTTCATATTCCTTACTGTGCTGCATGCTCTTTCATGATTTGTGGTTCCCTCCAGGGCCATTGGATTCCATATTCTGGCCCAACATCTTTGAGGCCGGGCAGGGGACCATCTTTCCAGAGCGTCACTTGCATTGCATTGCCGTGGGGGTGGGGCATACAGTTTAGCTTGTATGTAGGTCACTTCCTCAGCATCTGCTGTTTGCCCTTCTCTGCTTGTTCTAGGGGAGGGAGCACCAGGTATGCTGTGATTGGCAGAAGCAAGCTTGCAGCCTCGGGTGGCAAAGTGATCTTGCTCTTCACACCAGGAGCTCTTTTCTGTGTGTGCCTATCTCGCACACAAAGAAAATCAGTGCGTGGGCATCTGCTGGGAGACAAGAGCCTTCCTTGCGGGTAGAACAACCCAGTCTTTTCCCTCCCGCTGTTGTGAGGATGCAGGTCAAATCTTCCAGTTTACTACTTCTGGGAGTAATGTTCTGCACTTTGGAGCCCCATTAGGAAAAGCAATATGAAGGAGAGGGACAGCCAGCTGTGGGGATTTATCCTGGGAATTCCTCATTGGCCTCAATTACTTTAATATTCTGGCATTATTTGTTTTAGCTGTATATTTGCCCTGCAAGGATCAAGAGATCTGTTGCAACAGGGTTGTGTACTGCTCTAGGGGATTTGCAGTAGATTGGTAAGGATTTCTGAGTCCCAATTTCGTAACAATAGTAGCAACAAAACGACTCCCCTCCTATCCTAAATTATACTGCTGAAATGAAGAAAGTGTGTGGCAACCTGGAGTGGAGTTCTGTGTGAAAGCACTGTGAGCTTCATTTAGTCCTGGTACTCAGAACAAATTCTTGGGCTCAGAATTCTTTAATTCTAAGTGTATGTCTTTTGCACCAGGCTCTTGTTCGTGGATCTTGGGGTTCTTATAAAAACAGAGTAGATCCTGGAAGCCTGAAGTCTGCCCACCCCAGTCTTAGCCTGTTGACCATCTGGCAACTGAGCTGTCTTCCAGGATTTAGGCTATACGTCAGGGGTCCCTCATACTGTTAATCCAGACTCTGCTAACAGAATATATAGTGCATTCTGGAAGACCTTTGAAAGCTGCTTTGTCTCATGGGCCATCCTTCCTTTTGAAAAATTCCTCTAAGATTGATTGGAGAAGAGTCTGAAGATGAACACCAAAGGGATGTCTGTCCCTTTCCAGCCATGGAGATTTTTATTTTTCAAATTGCCACCTCATTGGCTGAGCAAGGAAGATCTTCATCATGGAATGGCACCCCAATAATAATAGCAGGGGGAAGTGCTCAAGTAGGGAGATAATTCTCCATGGTGGTATGAAAACTTAGTCTTGAAATAAATTAGTTTTAAGGGGGATTTCAGAGTAAAATTTCACCATTTATGAGTTTGCTATAGAACACTGAGGGACAGTTTTAATTGTGCTTCACAGATATATGCAGTATGCCTGTGGTTATTTATTCTTCACCTTCTGTTTATGGACTTTATGGATGGTAAAAGATTTATTTACTGCTATTTAAAACTGGACTAATGACTTGTGTTTTTTCCTCCTCTTTAAAGATCTTTCAGGATTGACACTGCAGAGTTCTGGTAAGCTATGCAAGACATTATGTGGAATATAAACAAAACAGTATCTCTTTAATTTAAAGCATGTATAAAATGTTGCTAGGCAAATTACATGCTTGCTTCTAGCAAGGAGAATATCCATAATAGAATAGGCAATTACATGGGCCATAAGGAAGTGTGCTCTTTCTTTTATCAGTCTCTTCTTTCAATTAAAAGCCATCAAGGTAGAGATGTTTTGTTACTGTTCTTGTTCAGTTTTAAAGGAAGAAGGGAAAAATCAGACATAGAACGCAGTGGTATTGCCATTTCTTAATTTGGGGTCCACTGTCTACTTGCCCGTTTTACATTATTGACTTTGGTACCACTGGATGCAGCTAGCTAATAAAAAGCATCCTTTAAAAAACTAAACGTTTATAGTTAGTTTAGCAATCTGAATGAGGTCTTGCATATATTTACAATCACTGATTTCAAATTACATTTTTGTTCCATGTCTTCACTAGCACAATATGATTAACTTTGATACTTCACAGATCTTCAATTGCTTTCTATGTCAGGTTTGTTGAACACATATAAAGCCAAACTTTGTTTTAACCAGGTTTAAGAATGGTTAGTTGTTTAAGTTTCATCAGTCTAGAACTAAATTGATTTCCACTGCCTGCTATGGAAAGGAAAAGACCTCCATATATTAAATAAGCTCTATAACTGATACTCCATAACTGGTATGGTTTTGAGTGCAGGATGCTGGCTCTGGATCTATATAAATGTAGCATCAATCTTGTGTGTATGTTAAGTATTACGTTCCACAGGTTGCTTCCTTTTTTTAATCACCGGATCATTTGCTCATCCAAACATGTATCCATGGATAATGGTGCATGTATCATTGCTAGATAATCTGAAAAATATGTCCATGTTATCTTTGTATTGTAGTTGCTTAGTATGATCTTGATGCTCCAAAACAGTAGAAACATCCAGAGGTTCCAAACAGGCACCAGAGATTTCTGATGTATTTCTAGGAGCATGGATGTGGGAAGGATCAATGTGATCAGGAGGTCCGACAAAACGGACCTGAATAGGCATAGACAGGGAAAATAGTGAAATTGTAGAATCTTATTTGGAAAGGACCTGTGAATCTCTTGGTCTATTCTTCTGTTCAAAACTAAATAGAATCCCTGGTGGGTGTCTATCCAACCTTATTTTGAATATCTCCTGAAGCAGCTTATTTAATTACATGTCTGCTCTTACGGTTAGACACCTTTCCCCAATCCGTTTATCCTGAATTTGTCTCCTTGTCATTTAAAACGATCGCTGCTTTTTCTGTGGTTTGTGAGTAAAGCAAACAATTGGCCCTCTTCCTTCTGAGGGTTAAACCAAAATAGGGCAGTGTTCAGCATGTTGTTTCCCTCAGTAATCTCCTCTCTAACCTAGGCCTTTTATTTTATCACAGCACCCTCAAGTATGTTGGTGAAAGATGAATATGTACATGAATTTGAGGGGCAGCCATCACTCTCAACTGCTGAAGGCCATTCAGTTCAGACTATCCAGCATCCACCAAGTAACAGGGCATCTACTGAAACCTACAGCACCCCAGCCATGTTAGCTCCTTCAGAGTCTAGTACTACCGGCACCACCAACTTTCCCAACATTCCTGTTGCTTCCACAAGTAAGATAACAATGACAATTTGAAATATTACAACACTCCTTTCAACTTCTTTTAAAAATACTCAGCAAAAATTAACAAGTGTATAAAGTGGAGAGACTATAACAAATGTATAAAGTGGAGAGACTAGAAAACCAGGTAACAAGGTGGTTCAGCCATAATGGAGGGAGAAAATGTTAGAAAACCTTGGTTGAATCAACCATTAGTCTGATATTCTGCTTCATTTCATTATTAATTTTACTGCAACCGAATTAGAGGAGGGCGTCGCAGTAAATTATGATGTATGCTTCTTAAATAACACTTTAGCTGAATAGTAATACAGATAATGAATGCTGTTGTCATTTGATTCCCAGTATTGTGCAAATGATGGGATTGTGGAAAAGTTCTAAAGAAATCAAAATTTAAACATTTAAAGGCAAAGGAAAGGTGGCAAAAACTAATATGCACACATGCCTGTGTATATTATGGGAGTCTTCAGTTTTGTTTATGCAAATACGGGATCTCGTATGGGCTGCACACTTTGGCATCCAGAGGATTTTCTGCTTCCATTTCTAAAGTCAGTCCTAATTCTCATGGTTACAGAAACCCTGTTCAGGTGTTCTGTACCTGAATAGAGCAAACACATGACAAAAGGGAGCCCTTCCCCTCGTTTGTCTGATCCATCACCCTGTACTCACGAAGGGTAGCTGTCTGAAGAGGAGAGCCTCCTCTATCTGTGGGGGCTCTCCATGCAAGTCAGAATGCTGGACAATCATCATTCTGGCTCCCGTGGAGAGCCTCCATGGGTAGAGGAGGCTTTCCTCTTCAGAGAGTTGCTCTCCACGGGTTAAGGGTGATGGGTGTGATGAAAGTGAGGGCCAGAGCTAGCGTGCTCCCTTTCATTGTGTGTTTGCCCTATTCAGGTACAGAATGACTGAATAGGGGTAGAAAGGACTTTGAAAATGTGTGCAGTTAAGTACAGAAGCTAGAAGACCGAGCAGTACTTTAGTGACTTATTAGTGGGGCTTTAATGGTATGCAGTATTCTGGTTCCCTCTTATCTGATTACCTACTTGCAAGTGGGACAAGGGTGTTCACCAGAACTATCTACCACCAAGCAAGAGAATGAGGAGGTTAATTCTAAGGCTTTTAAAGACTGTCATAAAAGACCTCCCTAGATGAAGAAAATAAGTCTGTGTATCTCCAAGTAAAACTGCCAGGCAGTGTTTTTGTTGTCTTTAGTCTAGGCACAAGCAGATCAAAAGAAGAGAGAGCAAACAAGATCCACTGTGTTATGTAGGGTGCCAAAACAAGCAGCATAGGGGGGAAAAGTAGACAGCTCTTCTGCTGGTCCTTTGCACTGATCTGGTTTGATCCACAGCCTTCTATCCCACCTAATTGGTGGGCTGGAACTCTATTTCTTGGCCCAGTTGCAACACAGTCTATGCTATCTTGCACCAGTTTGTGACTCACATGTTACAGGTGCTGGGTGTACAAGGCAATTCCGTTCATAAGTTACTTAGCACTGAGCAGCCATTTTATTAATGAAACTGGCTGCTATATTTTGTATTGTGGCTTTTATGATTGTACCAAAACCATAGTAGTCTTACAAAATAGAGCTCTGTCCTCCCACACAAGCTGCAGAATTGTGATGCTTCATTATTCAAACAAAGTGGTCTGTCATTTTTTTAAAGCAGCTATGAAATGTTGTACATCTTGCCAGGTCAGCCCACCAGTATGTTGCCAGGTAGCCACAGTGATGGACTCTTACAGATTGCTTCAGGGCCTCAGCCAGGGACACAGCAGAATGGCTTTACGGCTCAGCCAGCTACTTACCACCACAGTAAGTGAACAACATTGTTTATTTCCATAGGGGTAGCCGTGTTAGTCTGTTGCTGCAGAAACAACACAGCATTGTGGCACCTTAAGGTCTAACACATTTATTCTGGCATAAGCTTTTGTGGACACTGATGAAGTGGGCAGTGTCCACGAAAGCTTATGCCAAAATAAATTTGTTAGTCTTTAAAGTGCCACAAGACCCTATGTTGTTTTAACATTGTTTATGTTCAGGGTGCTTGTTTTTTCCTTTTAATGAAATAGAAAAAATCCTATGTAAAGCAAATCGGTCAGACCTTCTGCTCTGTTTTGTAAGATAGCACAACAACTTGGACTGGGAATCGACCTGCAGCCTACACACCTACCATCCCACACCATCAGAATGGACACCTTCAACATCATCCGCCTATGCCCCATCCTGGACATTACTGTAAGCACCTGTATATTGCCACATTGATAATATATTTTGTGCAGTAACGTGATAGTTGCAGAAGAGCCAGTGTGGTGTAGTGGATAGAACACTGGACTTGGACTAGAGAAATTGGGTCTCACATACTTTCTCAGCTATGAAGCTCCCTGACTGGTCTTGGGCAAGTTACTGTCTCTTACCCCAACTTACCCCACAGGGTATGAAATGTTTTAACTTCATGTAAGGCCTTCTGATGGCCTCAGAGGAAGGGTGAGAGACAAATGCAATGAAATAAGAGCCCAATGCTTCTACCAGGTAGGCATGCCCATTCCTTATTCTTTTGTTTAGGACGCCACAGATCCTCTGTAAAAGCAAGAAGAATGGTTAAAGTACTATTCCAGAAGCCCTTTCGGCCTTAAATATTTGGGCATTCTTCATATGGAATCTTGACTTTATCTGTAAAGGCTGTAGTGTACATGAGGCAAACACACACACACACCTAATTTCTCCTCTGTTGCTTAACTATTAAAGCCAAAGTCTTAGTGGTAGTTTGTAGGGAATGCAAGCACTTGTAAAGGCAGTGGATAAACAGCACAGCTTTATTTTTTTATTGTTTAAAGGGCCAGTTCATAATGAACTTGCATTCCAACCTCCCATATCAAATCATCCTGGTAAGTGCATATTATTATTATTGTTACATTTCTTTAACTTATGCATCACTCCCCACCGCAGAAAGCAGTCTCAGTGACTTAAACAAATACAGAAATCTGTAATTAAATAATAGAAAAACCCCAAAATCAATATAAACCACCAGGTTCAGCACAATAGTACAAATAAAAACATAATCTAAAAACAATACAAAATGAAATGTGTTCATCCAGAATACACAGAATCTCTCCCCGCCCACCCCCAGCCTAGAACGAACACCAGGAAAGCAGCCCACAACAAACTAATGTCCAAATGTGTGGAGAAATAAGCATGTCTTCACCTAGTACCGAAAAGATGACAGTGTTAGTGCCAAGCAAGCAAATTAATGAACGTTCAGTTAAATGGCTGTTCTGTTCTTACACATGCCAACAATGTCAAATTGAATGGTAGTTTCTGCCCCTTTTAAAATCCCTTCTATTGCTTTGATATACGGGCAGTCTTTTAAAAAAACAAGTGCCATGTTTTCAAAGGACTTCGAAAAAAACATTAAAGCAGGGGTTGGGGACCTCCCACCTGCAGGCTGGATGTGGCCAATGGGGCCCTCCTATCTCGGCTGCCCCTGCCTGTGTGCAGCAGTTAAGACTTTTTAAAAGCCTCTAGTAGTGGTGTGTGTGTGTGTGTGTGTGAGAATTTGTAGGGGGACCCTGCTAGGGAGAGAAGGGTTAACCGCCCTCTCACCACACATTGTGACCCCTTGAAACTGTCTGCTCCTGTGCAGCAATTAGGGCTTCCAAAGCTTCCATTGGTGCCAATGAATTTTTTTTAAGACTAAGTGCCCTCCATGGGAAGAATTTTTTGGCATCTCAGCTGGGGAGGAAAAGGTTAACCCCTCCGTGCCATGTGCTGCATCCCCCCATAATGCCACTCTCCCACAGCAATTAGGCTTGAAAAGCTTCCATTGGTTTAAGGCTAAGTGTGGCAAGGAGGGGAGGCAGCTGGAGCAGAAGGGGAGGGGAAGAGTAAGAAATGATGAAAGCTATGAAAACCTCAAGACGAAGTTGAAAGATGCACTGTTTTCAAGAACATGTAAGGAGGAGACTTGTAGAACTACGCCCTTATCTGGACAGAGATAGCCTAGCTACAGTTATCCATGCTCTGATAACTTCTCATCTGGATTACTGCAATGCGTTATACATGGGGCTGCCTTTGAAAATGGTCCGGAAACCTCAGCTGGCCCAAAATAGGGCAGCAAGATTGTTAAGGGGGACTGGCCAACGAGCTCATATTATGCCAGTACTTTTCCAGCTGCACTGGCTGCCAGTCCATTTCCGGGCCTGATTCAAAGTGCTGGTATTAACATTCAAAGCCCTTAACGGCTTGGGGCCAAGTTATCTGAAGGATCGCCTCCTCCCATATGTGTCTGCCTGGACCTTAAGACCATCCTCATTGGCCCTTCTCCATGAGCCCTCTCAAAGGAAGTGAGGCAGGTGGCTCTTAGGAGGAGGGCATTTTCTGCTGTGGCACCACGGCTGTGGAATGAGCTCCCTAGTGAAGTTCGCCTGGCACCTACATTGTATTCCTTCTGGTGCCAGGTGAAACCCTTTTTATTTTCCCAGGCATTTTAGCATTTTAGCTTTCTAGAGTCTTAGCTTTGGTGGTTTAAATCTGTATTTTAAATCTCTGCATTGCTGCTTAGTTTTATTCTGGTTTTATTGTTATATTCTGTCTTTAATGTTTTAGTTTTTTATATTGTTTTATTGTGTGCTTTTTGGTTTTAATTTTTGTGAAACGCCCAGAGAGCTTGGGCTATTGGGCAGTATATAAATAAATGCACGCATGCATGCATGCTTGAGCAAGTCCGATCTAGAAAGCAGTTCCCTGTCCTCTTTCTCTGGCGCTTGTTCTTGCAGTGCTCTTCATTAAGTTCCCTTTTCCTTGACCCCCACTCCTACCCCCAATCTTCAGCTCCAGAGTACTGGTGCTCGATTGCCTATTTTGAGATGGATGTGCAAGTTGGTGAAACATTCAAAGTCCCTTCAAGCTGTCCAGTTGTTACTGTTGATGGATATGTGGACCCTTCAGGTGGTGACCGCTTTTGCCTTGGTCAGCTCTCCAATGTTCATAGAACAGAAGCCATTGAGAGAGCAAGGTACGTTTTGTGGGTTCTGGAAAAGAAATAAGTGCCTGATCCTTTCTTTGGTTTGGGTTGCTCATGTAGTAGGTTTAATGTCTATAGATAACCTGTACCTTCCTGGACATTCTACTCTCTTTTAGGTATTTTTAGCTGTTAGTGACCCAAGAGACATCTCCTCAGGCTCATTTGTTTGTATTTTTGTGTTTGTTTAAAAATAGTCACCCTTCCATTAAAATGCCTCAAATGAGTGTACAAAATATAATAGAAAACAATCTAAGAAAACTTAGTATTTGCTGCATTTTTATTGCATTTTTCAGACAATTATTGTCTCCCAAAGTGGCTCACATCAATTAAGAAAAGACAGGCAGGCCCTGTCCATCAGGCTTGCAATCTAAAAAGACAGGGCACGCAAGGGAAGGGGAGTGGAGGGAAAAAGAAGGGGAGAGAGATCAGTTTTTCAAGGTGGTGAGGTGTGAGCGGGCATTTAAATGCAGGCTAATATTCCCTTGCTGGTGGTAGTCTTGCTTGAATAGCAATTGGTGGCTCTTGTTCCTTCGGCTGACGGTTGGGGCCAGAACATGCTTTCCGTTTACTTCTGCAGCCCCAGGGCAGCTGCCAGTCAGAGCCAAATGTTCTTTCTGGCAGGGGGGTGGAAGCAAGCTCCCTGCAGCCGCTCCTCGTGCCGACGGATGAGCCAGTTGGGTCTCCCCTTGGCTTGATGTCATTCCTGGGAAGTCGGGGGTGCACCCTCCCAGTGGCCCCAGGTCCCCTGGCTGATGGGAGAAGCCAGAGCATGCTTCCCTTGTGGTATAAAACCAGCTGTCTGTATCAAGATGGGTAACATGCGGCCTCTGCATTTCATTAAAAATGGAGAGCAGCTGCAGAACACTAAAGCAGGCGAATTTTGCTTGTTTGCAAGCAAAATTTATCCATTTTAGCAGTCTGTAGCTGGAGCAGAGCACTAAAAGGGTCAAATTTAGTTTGCAAACAAACTAAATGTAACCTTTTTCGCACTACTGCGTGCTACAGAAGAGTTTGCTGCTGAATTTTGGTGGCGAACAAGCAGTTTCCTTTCTCTCTTTTTTTTTTTTTTAACCCCCAATGCAGCCTGTTGGGGGGGGACGGGGACACTGTGGGGGGTGAAAATAGCCCCTAAAGTTCCTGCAGTTGCCCACCCCTGCTCTGTGTACTACACATGCAGAATTTTAAAAGCCTTGGAGAACAGAAATATCTTCCCCTGCCATCAGAAGCTTTGTAGTTGATGTAGTCTGATGGGTCTCTCTGTTTGAAATGTTGGTGCCATCACTGAAAAGCTTTGCTCTTAAGCATTTGAGATCTTACCTAGCAAGGAGAGGGAACCTGGAGCAAACCCTCCCACCAGATTTTAAAGAACAGAGAGGTGCATTTGAGAGAAGGTGCTCCAAAAGATGCGTTCTACCCAAACAGTCTGTAATGCACTGGTAGTTAGGCTCTGTTTTTGAACCTATTTCACACAGCCATTTCTATCATGATAAGTGCAACCTTCATGTGATAACTTACAGGGATATGTAATTGCTCTTATGGATCATCTATCGTAAGTAGACTTTTATCCCTGTCAGTTCAGGAGGCACCTCTTAAAGCAATTACTTTTTGATAGGTGCTGGTCACATAGCATGAAGTGATGCTTGTGATGAAAGGGCTGCATGGATACTGAATACTGGTGATTTGAAGTGCCAGAGCAGCATTGATTAAAAGTGTTTGTTTTTACAGTTAATCAGCGTACTTAAGGGTATGGAGTAGAAGCAGAGAAAGGAATACAGAGACTCTTTCTTGTGGCATAACTTATTTCCCTGCAATACAAAAAGGAATCCAAATTAGACAGAACTAAAATAAATCCAGATAATTCTCTTAGTTTAATTAAAATCCTGACATCGTTTGGTAGGTAGGATTTTTTGCATCTAATTCTGTTTATTTTGGTGATGAGGCCAGACACCCAACTGTGATTTCAAAAAGAAAGGTTTGCTACATATCAAAATAAATGAAAGCACATTCACTACAAAACCAGTTCTCACATTCAGCTGCTGATCTTCAAGGAATTCAGGTCTTGCTTATGTGTGTGTGTGAACAAAATAAGTATCTCAGTATGTCAGTACAAAAACTCTTAGTAATAAGTTCTTGATTCAACCTTCTCTACTTGTGACATCCTATCCTTTGCAGGAGGAAACCTCAAAGATGCACTAGAAATATGTTTCATTGAGGCCAATGTGTTTCAATTTTATGACTCTTCTTCAGGGGCACTAGTTTAAAAGGCAGCCTTCTGAGTCAATATAGAAGGATGAAGAACAGTCATTTACTTGAAACACAGTGGCCTAAATAAAACATATTTCTAGTGCACTTTAGACGTTTCCTGTCTTGTTATTGTCGATTTGTTGCCTTTCCCCCTTTCCTGTCTTCGTCCTATCATTTGCACCAGATGTATGCAAAGCTGTCAACAAAGCACTTTGGAGGATGAGGCTGTTTCAAGCTTTGGGCATATACTCAGTCCCATATTAGATTAAAATGGATACATGCTTGGTGGAATTCACAGAAGCTGCCTGATAGCAGGTCTCCTGTGTACAGTGCAATATGGGTAATATGGCTCTAGGATACACCTACTTACAACCATACACAAGCAGCCTTCCAGTAAAGAGCACCTTTTCATTATTCCCTAGTCTGTCTTTTTCTAATAGTTACACTTTGGATGACATGGACAACTTCACAAGTGATAGTGGCTGCTCTTAAACCTCTTCTAAAAGAAGGTCTAAATGCCATCCTGATAACTGCTTCTCCATTCACCTATCCATTAAAGCAAACATTTATGTGGCAAGTTCCATCGTCTTTAACATGATGTTCCAGCTTGGCACGGGCTGGGCTTGGCATAACGTATGGGCAGATTTTGCCCACTTAAGAGCAAAATAACTCCTGTGCTGCTTACTGTTAAAGCCCTGAATTGAGCTATGGGTAACAGAGTAAACGTCATATGTTTGCAGTGGTGTATAGACTTTTCTTTGCCTTCCTTATGCTAAAACAATTTAGAGGAAGAACATTTTATATGCTGTGGCACCAACTTCCATTGTTTCTGGATGTTATTTACAATCCATCCACCCTCATTGCGAATCTTTAAAAAATGCATATACTTTTTGTAATGATATTGTCAGAAGTTCATGATTATCCATAATACAAATTTATCCAGCTTGTGATGCTTAGATATATTGAGCAACACCTCCCCCAATTGTTCTTTGCTATTGTGGACCAGAAATAAGATTCTGCACATGCGCGTACCAAGCAGCTTTTGGAAAAGTATGTTAGATGACGGGAAATTCAGACCAAAAGGCTTTCTGTGCTTTTAGTCTGTCTATTATTGTCCCAGTAATCACAGCTCAAACAGAGCTGAGCAGACACCTCCAAATGGTGATTTTTAAGGCTCTAGGGGTCTGTGGGTAAGTCAGGAAAGTGCCTGAGCTGTGGGAACAAAGGAGCTGTGTGAGCTGTGCATTTGTCTGACAAGGAGAGTTCCCAAACTCAATTAAGCTGCAGCTTAGACAGAAGCTTTTCCCCCCTCTCCCTTGCCATTATTTTGTTCACTTTTTAACATTACGGTTATCCCAAAACCTGTAATTCCTCGTCACATCACTTCAGAGTTCTCAGTGAGGCAAGCAAAGAAACTGGTATAAACATGCTCCTTTAAATGCAATTGCTGACTTGTTTTCCTGCTGAGCTTTCCTCCCATACCTTAGTGTTAAATTCAAATTAGATGTTTTACGACCATTGCAAGGGGCTTACAGATTGCCTAAGCTGCTGCTTATTTGGGTAGGAGTTTCCTGGTATTTGGTGAGAGAGGTGCACAGCTTGCACAGTTTCCTTGTTCCCAAGGCTCAGAAGCTTTCCTGGGTTGCCTTAACCAATGTTCAGGGGCTTTTGCACAGCTGTGTTGGAACTGTGATAGATGTCCAGAACCAGGACAAAAGAGAGATGAAGTTTTGAGCAGCAGCTGAAATTGATGATGTGCAGCTTGCAGAGAACTTGTTTTTTTTAAAAAAGGAAAAAAAGTATTTCCCCCCCCCCCTAATTGTTTGTCAAAGAAGGGGTGGGTAACCTTTAAGGCTCTGAGAGCCACACACAGGGTGGTGAGTCAGGGCCTGCACATGTGCGCGTGTGCGCGCGCGCACACACACACACGGCCTCACCCACCTACATCTCAGCTCACAGGGTGGGGAGGTTTAAACCTCCCTGCCTGCTGAGATTAGAGAATGGGATCGTTGGGGGTGGGGGAATTAAAACTATTAGCAGTGGGGAAACAGTGATCTCTGCGTCGGGATTGCTGGGAGGAGGGCAAAGTTAAAGCTTCTCTCCACCCCACCCACCCAAGCGATCCTGATCAAAATGGCTGCATCAGAACAGCAGTCTTTTCCCATCACCCAGCTGATAGCTGCTCAACTGGGCTGCCATAGAAAGTGAGTGGGGCTACAGAGGACCACATGGAGAATGACCAAAGGCTATGAGTTGTCTACCTGTGATCTAAGAACTTGTAAATACTGAGCTGATTCCAAATTGAGCTAATTAACCCATCACTGGTGTTTTCCTCCATTTTTTATTGATTCAGTTGGAGTGTTCTTGTTTCTTTCCCCAGGTTGCATATAGGTAAAGGTGTGCAGCTGGAGTGTAAAGGTGAAGGTGACGTCTGGGTTCGGTGCCTCAGTGACCATGCAGTCTTTGTTCAGAGTTACTATCTAGATCGAGAAGCAGGACGTGCACCAGGCGATGCAGTGCACAAAATTTATCCAAGTGCATATATAAAGGTGTGTGTGAACATGCATGCTAGGTGACGGTAAATATGCATTTAAAAACACATAGATGGAATCATTTGGCAGCTCATTCAAGCTTATCAAATGAACAGTTTACAAAAATTAAATGTATATTGATAGCATACATAAATAGCATATATAGATACATATTTCTAGAAGCCTGTCTTGGCACGTTATCTTTAGCTGTTAGCCCAAGTTATTTAATTGTGTGTACTGTTGTAACTAATAGTGACAGGAGGTTTTTGTTTCTCGGCATAGCCTACTGAAGGAATTAAAATATTTCCATATGAATGTTGGAGTAGGCTACCTCTTTAGGCTGCCTACTCCCCAACATCCTCAGATCCTGTGGGGCTGTGTGCTTAGAGCAGCATCCATATCTTGTTTATATTGGTGCCCAGCCATGCATAAGAATTCTCTCACACACAAATCGTTTCATCTCATTTGGGCCCTAAGCTATCTATGTGCCTTTACACAGAAGCCACCATTATTAGTCTGGCCATGCATGGCCTTCTGCTCCTAAAGTGAGTGCTGTATATATTTTGTGACCCAAAACATGGAAACTTTGTACTCAGGATAAATAATGGAAAATAAATTGGCACGTGTCTAGTCTGCACAATGCTGTAAATAGCTTTGCTTGTAAGATTCAGGTTTACAAAGAACTCGGAATCGTTTTGGTAAGGGTGACAGAAGAGACTGCTGTTTTATATGAGAGTGAGGAGCTGGGACAGGTTGTATGCAGTGTACTTATCTAATTCCTGATACCACTTTTGAATTAGCCTTGAATGCCAAAAACTCTTGAAACAATGAAAAACCAATTTCTCAAGTGTGCCGAATACTGCATCAGCATATGCAGTAAAATGGTGGGCACAGGGTTGAAAGCCTGGAACCACACAGTAGCTATTTAACTGAAACAGTCTAGGGAGGCAGACATCTGTAGCCTATAACCATGCAATAAGCACAGCACACTTTACTTAAATACACAATGCAATCCTGTGTATGTTTGCTTAGAATTAAGTCCTGTAAGTTACTCCCAGGTACATTTGCATAGGATTGTTAGCTCCCCACCCCCCTGCATGTACACCACTATTCATAAATGCAGGGAGCACTTGTCTTGATATGTAGCAGGACCCTACGAACAATAGCCAGTCCGTGCAGTAATCACCTACCACACAGCAGACCTTTAATGGCTCCTTGATTCCTGGTAATTGTATTCACCTTGTGAATACACACAGCCCTGTTGTGTTTTACCCATTTCATATAAGCTAACAGTTTCTTTAAGTTGTGGAGTCATGCATTCATTTTCAGAGCTCTGTATTTGCCCATGGCAAAAGCCTTAGGCGATGGGGTTTCATTTGTTTTCGTTCTAGTTTTGGTGGGCATTCTTTTGAAGACTACTAGAAATGTGCAATAAATGCTGGTTCTTTTTAAGGTGTTTGATTTACGCCAGTGTCATCGTCAGATGCAACAGCAGGCTGCTACAGCACAGGCTGCAGCTGCTGCCCAAGCTGCTGCAGTTGCAGGAAACATCCCTGGGCCCGGATCTGTAGGGGGCATCGCTCCAGCCATCAGTAAGTGGTGCATAAAGTATATCATCTGCTGCTGCTTCCCTTTTTAAAATAAATACATTTTTAAAAAATGAAATTCATTGGAACACAGATCAGCTCAACTCAAGACAGCATGCCATATCATGGTTTGCACAGTTCAGCGCCCAGTCCATGGTTTGAATTTCCAAATATATGAGCAAACCATGGTTTATAGATGCTCATTTGCTTCCATTTGATCAGCAGTCCTATCTTCGTGTGTAGTGGTCTCTGGAGGCATAGCAATGGATTGTATGTCAATTCAGAATGTGCACAAACCATGGTTTGCAAATCCACTTCAAACGATTGCTTCCAAATTCTGCATTGCCAGCTGCTTAGAAACTCTGGCTTGTCAATCCAGACGCCATGCTAAGTCATAGTTAACCATGGTTTTGTGTGTTGTTCAACTGGAGCCATTGTACATCTTCCCTCTTTTACATCAGATAATTTGTTTTGTCCCTCTTCAACATGACATGCCCTTGTGGTGAAGTTGGCAGGAGTTCTGAGCGTGAAAGAATTTACAGAATTCCTTTCCCATTGGAGTTCAGAGGGTGCAGCAGTTCTCAATAAATGTTTTGAATATTTTGAAGCAGGAAAGCTTCAGTTCAAATGAAGCAGCTCTATCTCCTGCTATTTTTAACTGGATTGAATTTTCTAGCTGGGAGATGCTTTAAAAAAACATCTCCAGGGAAGAGTCGGGCGTTGGTAAGCATCATTAAGGCTTTTAACCAAAATCTGATGAAAGAACCTTTAAAGGATAGTGTGGTAGGAATCCTGCTTGAAATGCTCCCTGAATGCAGGGCTCAGTGAAATTGAGGTTAGCTAACAAAACTTGGGCCTTGTGGATTATAATGGGAGTAGTTGCCATTACATGTTTATTGCACATTCTTCCTAGCAAGGGTGTAAGCCAGGAGAGGGGGATTGTTTTTGGCCTGAGGTCCAGATTCCACTGTGGAGAATCTCTGGGGGGCTACATTCCACTTGGAGATGTCTTTTTAGATGTAGGGCCTGTTCACATGTAATGACAACCCATCAATTTTAAAAACACACAACAACAATGGGTTGTCATGCACAAGTGAGAGAGTGTGTTGCGCTGCCCGCAGCACACCTGCCTCTTCTGCTTTAACTCGGCAACCCACGGTCGGCTCCTTTGCAGGTTGTAGAGTGTAATGTGCAAACCCTGACCACTGGGTTGTTTAAGGGCTGGGTTGTTTAAGGGCTGGGTTGTTTAAGGGCTGGGTTGTTTAAAGGCTGGGTTGTTTAAAGGCTGGGTTGTTTAGGGGCGGTTAACCCAACAGCAAACCATGAGATAACTGGCAAAAGTTACCTGAAAAAATCTAGGCTGAAAAAATCCACACACACACACCCAATCCCACTATTCCCAATTTATAGTAGGAAGCATGTCTATTCAGAAGTAAGTTTGAGCAACATGTCTACTGCAGGACAGGCCTTTGCATATCCACCCAGAAGTAAGCAGGAAAGAATAACTCAGCAGTGCTTTCAAGTAGCGTCCCGAATACCAAGCCTCTGCATATCTACTCAGAAATAAACATGAGCATCATGTCTATTACAAGCAAGCAGGACAAGCCTCTGTAAAACAAGGCTCGGAAGGAAGCAGGACAGAATCACTCAGCAGCACTTTAGAATAGCATTTCTACTCAGAATTAAGCTTGAGCATCATGTCTACTCAGAAGTAAGCAGGGCAAGCCTCGGCAGGACTAGTCAGAAGTAAGCAGGGCAAGCCTTTTCAAGAGAATGCCTAGAAGGAAGCAGGACTGAATCATTTAGTAGCTTCCTCCCCTGGCACTGCAGGGAAAAAAGCTCTTATCTCTGATCAGCTGTTGATTGGAGATAAGAGCTTTTCCCGCCATTGTTGGGGAAGGGGTGGGGGTAGGGCAGGGGAAGAAGCTACTGGGGCATCTGAAGTATCCCTGTGGCCCTTACTAGGCCCATGGGCCAAAGACTCCCCATCCCTGCTTTAAGCATTCCACGAATATGGCCAACTATCAGGATATACACTGCTGACCCTGGCAGAGGCCTTTTAAAAGAAATATTTGGGGATATCCAGAAGCATTAATGGCAAGCGTTGTCGATGGAAGGTAGCGCCAAGCCACTCAAAGCTGGTGTGATGTCAGCAAACGAGTTTCTGAGCTGTAAAACTAAGGAGAGTATTCAATGTAGTTCTCTACTGTGTTAGGTTTGTCGGCTGCTGCTGGAATTGGTGTGGATGACCTTCGGCGCTTGTGCATCCTTAGAATGAGTTTTGTCAAAGGTTGGGGACCTGATTATCCAAGACAGAGCATTAAAGAGACGCCGTGTTGGATTGAAATTCATCTGCATCGTGCCCTCCAGCTCCTAGATGAAGTACTTCATACCATGCCTATTGCAGATCCCCAGCCACTGGACTGAGACCTTGCTGCTGTTAGTTGTTATAGAGTGAGGATGGTGGATTGTAAAATACCATTTTGTTTATTACTGGAAGATATATTTTACTTCCATTCTGCTTAATCTCTTAACCAGGTTTTAAAGAGAAAATGTCTTTGCCACCTTGCTCTCAGCAGAAAGAATGTGAACTTGCAGCAGTTTTGAGCAAGTTCACAACCTCAGACTTGTTTTTGTAGTTGTGGGAAGCTGACACCAGCAAGCAAACTTTGGATTGTGGTCTTGGTGTGGTGACTGCTATGTTTGCTTCCTGGAACTCTCACTTGGCTCTGTTGAGCTCCCCGAAACTCATTGAGGCATGGATACTGCCACCTTGAATAATCCTATGCATTTCAGGGAGCCCAGAGATGGGGTTCCACTTGCGCAGTTATTCAGCCTGTCCTTAGTTGAATCCACCCCAAATGAGCAAAATCATGTTGATTATTCTAAAGGGAGGATTCTAGTGCTCTGCTGTACTTTGGCACTAGGGCATGTCTCATAGGGAGGCATTTGTCTGTGAAATACTTCGGTATGCATGTTATTTAAAATACACTAAATGTAGCCGGGCTTCAAAGCTGGTGCTAAGTGTAAATGCAACATAAAATATTCAACAAGGAGAACTGCCAGCTAAATTATATAACAAATGCCTAATGACAGGAACATACCTTCATCAGTATTCCCAACTGATTTTAACTGCTTGGGCAGTTGAGATAGCATGAATGTGTGTTTTACTGAACATGGAGTGCCATCTTAAACCTCATAATCATGTTTACGGTTGCATCACTGAAAATCCAGATTTTTGTATCTTTCAAAATTTCTCCTCAGGGCAAGATGGCAAACTTGTTTTTATACCTCTTGGTTATTTTAAGCTCTTTATCCCATCAATGATATATCTATTTGCATTGACTTTGTATAGAGAATTTCAAGTAGAAGTTGCAAATGTATTGGCTGTACGACAGATGCAATATTATGCTTTCTCTAGTTAATAAAACTATTGACAAATTCTCAAAACTCTGATAGAAATGTGCCCACTTCTGTTTTATTAAGCATTTTTCTACATGTTGAAAGATTTATCTGGAATTGTGGGTCAGCTTCCTCCTGAGAACTCTGCAATAAGAACTAGGAGGGGTTCTCTTGCACGTTCTTCCTAGATTTCAAAGTCATTGCTGTCTGCTCTCTTTCTCTTCTCTGCATAGGTGCAATAATATAAGAAAATGTGGTGGCTGGGCTGGATACTGGCTGCCAGCGGTTGTACAGGTTAGTGGGAGGTGGGTGTGCCCTGCAACTCCAGGAACAGCCCTGTGCCCCACAGCCCTGGTACCTGAGCCTCCTGCCTGTATTACTGTCTGTCCTTCCCTGTGTAGTTGATGTCTTTCCTGTTTTGTCCTCTAGTTTTGTGAAACTGAAATGATTTACAACCTTTTTATCAACTCAAAAGCTGCCCCTTACTAATTAAGCAACACATTTTTTGAAAAGGTTGATTATTTTTAATATACTCATTAAAACTGCAGATGGCAGTCTTGATTTTATAGAGGTATTCCTCTTCCCTCCACCCTTCCACACAGTAGGGAATGCCTCTTGAGAGGATGCCCGCTGTGACACCCATTTATCACTGAAAAACAAAGTATGTGTTTTCCTCAAATGTATGCAGATATAATTGAATAATCAATTAAAACGCATACAGTTCATGAATGAAAGATTTGTTTAATTGGGTGGCAGCCCTAACAGAAATTAATTAATGTTACGTACCCTGCATTCATTACTCCTAATGCAGATTCCCCCCCCCCCCCCCCGCAATCCAAAGTATCGCTGTGCATTGTCGTGGGATTGTTTTTAACACTTCGCAGTTCCTGGATGAGAATATTTGCCTTTATCTTGATGTTGATCTGAAACACAGATTTAGCAGAATGGTTAATCCAGCCCCAAATGTAGTTCTTTAATAACCTAGTCACAGTCCTGATGACCACGCTTAGGGCATGGGAATGGGGGTGACAGGAGCCAAATCAACACTGGAGCCTCTGTAGAACTCAGCTAATAGTACAGTGCATGTCAAAACAGCTGAACAGGTTTTTCTAGGTGAGGCTAACTCAGAGGTGCAATATGCCAGTCATCTTGGCTTTCTTCCAAGAAGCCATAGGAGGCCATATGGAAGGTGAATATGTGTGTAAGATTTTGCTCCCTTAGCAACTGTATCTTCAGCAGATATCTTGTGCTACATTGAACAGTCACTGATCCAAGGGTAACTCTACCTAACCCCAGCTTCTTTATGCCTTAAATATTTATGCCAATGGACAGCTGCCTAGAGATGATGGGGGTTGTAGTCCAACACACCTGGAGGGCACCAGGTTGGGAAAATCTGCCTGAAACAAAAGCTTTCCCCTCACCTGGGAGCTACGTTTACACTATTGTAAAAAGCCAGAATTGTGTCAAGAAAATATGAACATCCTGTACAAATTTTGCAAATGAAGCAAATTTGCACGCTCTTTTGCAAATTGTTCTAGTTGTTAGTCTGTCCAAACTGAATATTCTGGCTAGGACCTCTCACTTGCCCCCTACCCCATTGGTTTCTTTTTTGTGCAGCCTTTTAACATAAGAACATGAGAAGAGCCATGCGGGATCAGACAAAGGGTCCATCTAGTCCAGCATTCTGTTCACACGGTGGCCAACCAGCTGTCGACCGGAAACCCACAAGTAGGACATGAGTGCAACAGCACCCTCCTGCCCATGTTCCCCAGCAACTAGTGTAAATAGGCTCACTGAACAAGATACTTTTTTTTTGTATTAAAAAGTGAAAGCTGAGATTCTTATCAAGCTGAGTTCTGCTTCCTAAGACTAGTCTATATTCTTGCTTAGTGCAGCTGCAGAATTGTGCCATACCCTCATGAGCTGTGCACCTTCCCAGTTATGAAACACTGCCTGAGAAATAGGTCATTTCTGCTCTGCTCTGTGAAGACTGAGAAGACTTTCTCCATTCCCCTCTGGTCTTTAGAAACCTCCATTACAAAATAAAGGGGCAGGTGGTCGAATTGCCTGCTGCGATGTTGTTACTTATCAAGCAAAATTGCTCACTGGTGAATATGTTCATGGTTGCAAAATGAAATGGCTTATTGTGCGGCAGAGGAATAGGCAAGTTAGATGCAGATTTGGGGGGTGGGGGGATATTCCCACTTCTGCTTATTTGGTAATGAAACACAAACACTTCATTGCCCACTGGAGAAGTTGATCTATAGTGAGAACTTGCTTTTAGTATAACAAGGGCCAAGGTGTTATTTGTTACAGATGCCCAGTTGTTTGTACTAATAGTTGTAATTTTAAACTGCTATTAAAATTAAAAAAGTGGGAAAATCGGTAGCTGAGGATTTGCATGCATCAGTCTGCTGTAACACAAAGTGCAAGCAGCCATGTCTCAAGACCTAACACATTTATTGTGGCTTATACTTGCCACAGCTTATGCAACAACAAATCTATTGGCCAGGTGTCACTTCACTCTTGGATGAAACTGACCAGTGCTTTTTGAATGAGGCCTATGGTGAAAGTTGTTTTGTCCCCCAGTTTCCTACAAGTCCCATGTAGGCTGGATGGTAACCAAAAAGTTCCTATCTAATCAAGAATACTTTAAAACAATTATTTTGTTTTGAAGATTTATAGTCTGCCTTTCAATCAAATGAATCTCAAGGTGTCTCAGGAATGAGACTAAAATGACTGGGGGTAGATGGCTTTCGATATTTGTCTTGTATGTATTAGAACGGAAGCTAGCTCAACCCATCGGGGCAAGTTTTAAACCAGTAATTTGCCATTTGCAAGACCTGGGACTTAATGTAAGTAGCCACTAGGTGTCCTCACTGCTCTACTTTTGAATAAATTTTTAATAATGTGTCTGCTTCATCCTTTGTTAATGAAGAAAGAAGCCTTTATTTGGCAATAAGCTAGCTTGACCCTTCAGATAAGACATGAGGGCATTTTCCCATCCAGCTCCTTCCTTCAGTAGCTCCTGCAATTGTAGGCTGACAGGGGCCTGCCTCAGCTATGCAAACAGCTAGAATGAAGTTGAAACGTGTGCAATGAAAGATACACAGCAGAAACATCCAAGACTGAAAAAATAGCAAAAGTTAAGCATGTCTGCTTGAAATGAATGGTGCTTGATGTATGGTGTTCTTGCAGACCAGACGCATTTAGTTGGATCAATTGGTAAAGCTTTTCTAGGACTGCACCATTTGAGGCTGCTTGTGAGAGGGATGGTGGTACCTGTTTGAACACTCCATTACTAAAACGGGGTGGTGGTGGTACTACTCTGCTTCACAGCACTGCTTTTTCTTCCCCATTGCCATCTTATGTTTGCCAGGTAACAGCGCAGTAGTGAAAATAAAGGCCCACCTGGCAGAATTCTCCTGAGAGATCCAGACTTCAAACCACCTTGTCTTCCTGGCCTGGAATTATTGATCCTCCAATCTCCTTTCCCTGCCCTTTTCCTAATAGCGCATAACTCCACTCTTCAGTTCACCTTGGCTTTTCCTTTCCTCCACTCCATATCTCTACCACCCGTGGTTCCCTCAGGTCTTTGCTTTTCAGCCCACTGCTTAATTTGTTCCACTGCCTTTCAGCATGGTGGCTCTCTACCTCCTAAGCACTACTCTCTTACAAGGGCTGTGATGTTTCTTCAGAGCTCCCTCTCTGATTAGCTCCTTTGTGTCTCAATTTCTTGCCCCCTCTGTACTTTCCTGCCACAATCTCCACCTATCCTTCCTCCAAATTATTATTTTTTTCTCAGCCCTTTGCCTAGTTTGCACCCTTCCTTCAGCCTCCTTGCCTTGAGGTTCATTGTCCCTTTGCATCTTTAGATCTTGAGACCTCTTCCCAGTCCCCAGCGTGCCTCTGTGGAAGATGTTGATCCCAGCCAAACTGAAAAATGTTCCCTCTCCCTGAGCAACTAGACATTCTGTGACACCACACCAGGTCAGCCAATCTGCAGTGGAGGCTTCACTGCCACGAAAGCAATACAGTGTAGATAGTTTTGCAGTGTAAATATGTCCTGAATATTCTTCTAAAAATTACCTCAAGACAGCACCATGTACACACTTGGAGGACAGGAAATTGACAGCCCTTTCTGGGGTCCCACCGTCTGCAACCTTGACATCTCCCCAGTATCCATCCCTCTTCATAGGAGGCCACCACCTTTCATTGTTTTGCTATATCACAGCCATCCACCTGAAGCGAAACCTTCTCTGGGTGTCGCAATATGCCATTAATTCTTCCTTAGCCTTTTATTTGCAGTTTAGTTGCGTCATCAGTGAAATTACCCCACGCACTGTCTCAAGGACTCTGCCCATCACACAAGCCTTTCTGGAAGAGCAGTAGCCAGCCACACCCTGAAGAAAGCAAGATGCAGGTTGGCTGACATAGAGCTATCAATTTCTAATCCCTGCTCTATTTCCAATAGAAAATATACTCAAAACAGCCCTGTCCCTCGAAGATATTGATAGGAAGATGTCTAAAGATATGTATGGCGACACTGCAGACTTAAACTGGTGACATACTCAGGCCTGGGGGCCAAATCGGTTCCTCCTGGTTTGCCCACTCTGGGGTTCCCCAGATGGCCAGGCCCCCTTTCCCTGGCTCCATCCCTTCCCCCAACCACCAATTTCCTGTCCCCCTCTCCATTCTAAAAGGTTGAAATGCCTCTCCTAAGGCTTAAGTACCAGCAGTGAGAGCTGTAAGCTACAATATGTTGTATTTCGGGCCTCTTCCCTTTTGCCTTTAGTGCCACCCACCCCTGGAATGCAGCCCCCCAGAGCTCCCCCAAAATTGAATTTGGCCCTTGGTCTGAAAGAGGTTAGAACAGAATCATAGAATAGTAGGGAAGAAGAACCAGATGCCACTCTGCACCAGTGCAAGCAGTGGAGCTGTGGAACCGATTCCAGGTACTTGCGGATGAGACTGGAGGACAGCCTGCAGAGGAAGAATCACAGGGGAACCTGCATGAGAGTGAGCAAGAGGCTGAAGGCCAGTCAAACAGAGGCGATGAAACCCAGGCCTACAAGAAGAAGAAGAGAAGAGTGGTAGTAGTGGGAGACTCCTTGCTGCGTGGGATCGAGACCCAAGTATGTCGCGAAGACCCATGGACTCACCAGGTAAGTTGTCTCCCGGGAGGACAGATTAGAGACGTGACTGAAAGGTTGCCTGCACTCATAAAGCCCACTGACAGGTATCCCTTCTCATCCATGTGGGAACAAATGATACCGTCAAGCGGAGCTACGAAGAAATCACATCAGACTTTGGAGCTCTGGGAAGGAAACTCAAGAACTTTGGGGTCCAGACAGTTTTCTCATCCATACTTCCAGTAGTTAGAAGAGGGATAGAAAGGGAACGAAAAATACTCTGGGTGAACGACTGGCTACAAAGGTGGTGCCAACAAGAGAGATTTGGATTCTGGGACCACGGGCTATACTTCCTGGAAGATGGGCTGTTGGCAAGGGTCGGGTTGCACCTCACAAAGGCTGGGAAGAATGTGTTTGGCCACAGCATGAAGAACTTCATCAGGAGGGCTTTAAACTGAATCCTATGGGGAAGGGAGATGTAAAGTTGGGCGTAACAATGGACGTAGGCTCATGCACTGCAACCGAGAGAACAGCTCTAATAGCGCCCAATAATAGTCTTCAGACGCATGTAGGAAGAAAGCCAGACTATGAAGCACATGGTCTTCGATGTCTATATACTAATGCCCAGAGTATGGGAAACAAACAGAACGAACTTGAACTCTTAATACAAGAGGGAAATTATGATTTGATAGGTGTAACTGAGACTTGGTGGGATGACTCTCATGACTGGAATACAGCAATTGAAGGATATAACTTGTTCAAAAAGAACAGGAGGAACAGAAAGGGAGGTGGGGTTGCACTGTATGTGAAAAATACATATCTCTGCACAGAATTACAGGAGGATGAGCTTGGTAGCCCCATCAAGAGCATCTGGATCAAAATAAGTGGAG
This sequence comes from Heloderma suspectum, assembly GCF_057233095.1. Lineage (NCBI taxonomy): Eukaryota > Metazoa > Chordata > Lepidosauria > Squamata > Helodermatidae > Heloderma > Heloderma suspectum. The sequence goes on from NC_139459.1 coordinate 17,658,851, forward strand.
CAAAGAATAAAAGGAACTTGATGGTCGGAGTGTACTACAGGCCACCCAATCAAGGAGAAGACAAGGATGAAACTTTTGAAAAGCAAATAGCCAATGTTTTAAGGAAGCATGATTTAGTAATAATGAGGGACTTCAATTTCCCTGATATTTGTTGGGAGACAAATTCTGCAAAACATGGCCCCTCCAGGAAATTCCTGACTTGTGTGGCGGATAACTTCCTCCTACAGAAAGTAGAGGAAGGAACTAGAGGATCGACTCTCCTTGACTTGATCCTAACCAACAGAGATGACTTAGTGGGTAAAGCAGCAGTTACAGGAACTCTGGGGGAAAGCGACCATGTTGCACTTGAGTTCTTGGTTCTAAGGGAAGCAAAAGCCGAGTGTAGCCAAACGCGTACCCTAGATTTTAGGAAAGCTGATTTTAATAAACTCAGAACAATGATCAGTAAGGTCCCATGGCAAGCGACGCTAATGAGAAAAGGAGTCCAAGATGGGTGGGAGCTTTTAAAAAAGGAAATTCTCAAGGCACAATTACAAACAATTCCAACAAGAAGAAAAGGTGGAAGACAACAGAAGAAGCCAATGTGGCTTCACAAAAAGCTTAGAGATGACCTGAAAAAAAAAAGGACACATATAGGAAGTGGAAGGCCAAGTAACAAAGGAAAAGTACAGGCAGAATTGCAGGGATGGCGTCAGGAAGGCTAAAGCTGAGAATGAGCTGAGGTTAGCGAGGGATGCTAAAAACAACAAAAAGGCTTTCTTCAGCTACTTGCATAGTAAAAGGCAGAGGAAAGAAATGGTTGTTCAGCTATTAAATAAGGATGGCAAAATGATAACAGATGACAAAGAAAAGGCAGAGGTGCTCAATTCCTACTTTGGCTCAGTCTTCTCCCAAAAGAGGGTCTATGACCCCCCCTGAAAAGGCGAAGTACAGGCTGAAGGGGCAGGATTGCAGCTTGAGATCGATAGGCATATGGTCAAGGAACACCTAAGTACTTTGAATGAGTTCAAATCTCCAGGGCCAGATGAACTGCACCCTACAGTAATAAAGGAACTGGCAGAAGAACTCTCAGAATCGCTGTCTATTCTCTTTGAGAAATCATGGAGGACGGGGGAAGTGCCAGATGACTGGAGGAGGGCTAATGTTGTTCCTATCTTCAAAAAGGGCAAAAAGGAGGAACCTGGGAACTACAGACCAGTCTGACATCAATCCCTGGGAAAATTCTGGAGCAGATGATAAAGCAATCCATCTGTAAGCATCTTGAAAACAATGCAGTGATTACTCGAAGCCAACATGGATTTGTCAAGAACAAATCCTGGCAGACAAATTTGATCTCATTTTTTGATCAGGTCATCTCCCTTGTGGACTGTGGGAATGCTGTGGACAGAATATATCTCGACTTCAGCAAAGCTTTTGACAAAGTGCCCCATGATCTCCTGATGAGCGAACTAGCTCACAGTGGGCTACATGAAACAACGATCTGGTGGATCCACAATTGGCTACAGAATCGGACTCAACATTCTCAACATTTGGGAAATAAAATATGTAAAATTAGCCACTCTTTTGAGAACTAAATTGAAACTAAAAGCAGTTATGCAATGCATTATAAAAGAAGTCAAATTCTTACAATGGTCCTATTTGTTGTAATTTTTGAGGGCTTTTCCCCCCATGTGAAGTTGTCCAGGTTTAGCTGCTGATTCGTAGAACAAGGATGTAACGTGGAAGTATTTGCCTGTGTCCTGTGTGTTTTGGGATGCTATTCCTAATTTTTACATTTTGTGGGTTTTTTTAATCACTCTTTCAGCCCTTTTTTCCTCTGCTAACATTCAACAAAATAAATGAACAAAATATTTAAGAGACTTGTCCCCCACATCAAGTCTGACGGATGTGTGCATGTAAAATTTGAAGCTTCTTCCAATAGTCATAAGCAAGGGGCTGATCCTTCCAACGCGCTTGCCTGAGCTTCAAAAGCAGCTTGCCATTTAATGTGGGTGGGCAGGTGGATGCATTTGCTTGCAGAAAAATAAAAGCTCCACACCATGCATTCCATTCCAACATTTCATATATAAAAAGAGGAACATGTTAGCAACACCCCTGTTCTCTTTCCAAAGATTTCTGTCCAAGCCGACCCACCCACTCTCCCTTGCATTATGGAACACTGTTGCCATGGGACTGCAGAAAAAAGGGAAGTACCCATCTATCAGCCAGTGGACCAAAGGCTATTGGTAGCCTCCTGCCTCCCTGTCCCCGGAAGAACATCATGGCAAAATGAAGCCCACCCTGGTGTCATCTATTGGCCTATTGTCATGGAGAAGGCTAACAATGGCTACTAGTTCTGATGGTTATATGCTTCTTCCAGTATCAGAGACAGTATGCCTACGTAGACCAGTTGCTGGGGAATGTGGGCGGGAGGGTGCTGTTGCACTCGTGTCCTGTTTGTGGGGTTTCCCGCAGGCAGTTGGTTGTCCACTATGTGAACAGAATGCTGGACTAGACGGACCCTTGGTCTGATCTAGCAGGGCTCTTCTTATATTCTGTAATGAGCAACTCCTTCTCCGTCCCTAGGTGAAAGAGTACTCTGCTTTCACTGTCAATTGTCCTAAGGCTGCAGAGCTGAAGGGAAGCACATTCTGGCTCCATCAGCCAGTGCACTAAGGGCTGCTGGATTGTGCATGTGTTTATATGTGAATTGGAGAGCGGGGGGGGGGGGGTTGGGGTTGGGTATTATTACAATCTGTTAGCTGCCTTGAGAATCATTCAATTGAAAGGTGGGGCAATCAGATGCCAGTGTTGAACCTGCTCGGGCACTAGGGCTCCACCAGGTGCTCAGGGATACCAGGTGCTGCTTGGCAAGCAAACAGCCAAGACACAATTGGTGGCATCTTCAGTTAAAAGGAATCAGAGACCAAGTGATCCCAAAGATCCTGGAGAAGCACTGCCAGTTAAAGTCGACAACACTGGGCTACATGGCCAAGCCATCTGCTCTGGTATAAGGCAGCTTCCTATGTTTCTAAGAACAAAAACCTGGGGAGGAATTCCCAATCAACTTGAATTAAATGCCTGCCCAGAAAGGCAGGATCAGAAAGTTACACTGGGTGTTTAATTTAGATGGGATGGTAAATTCGTTGTATGGTTTTGTACGCTTCAGTGTTCCCAACAGTTGCGCGCACAATGAAGCACATACACGCACCAGCTGTCAGGTGCAATTTCTTACATACTGGTTTCATACAGTAGCATTAAGATTTTGTTAAATACACTCAAAATGCATACCTACATTTTAAGGTAATACGAGTGAGTAATGCCGCATTCTTCCAGGCTGCAATTTTAATATAAAAGCCTGCAAGAACTTGACCCTGACTTAATAGTCCACTGTCAGAACAGAGATAAAAGCAACATATTGCTAAATGGTGATTAGTCTCAACTGTTTTGAACAGTATGTTAGAAAATGGGCGTTTTATAAAATCACTGTAACAACAGCATTTGCAATATAGCAGTTAATGAACATTTGAGTGATCTCCAACCACTGGTTGAACACACTAACTGAAAACACACACACGGAAAAGGAAGTGTTGAAGAAAACTAAAATTAGTCTTCTACAACAATGCTTCCCTTGCACAGCTCTGAACATAAAGTAGTTCAGGGAGATTGTTTTATCAGCCTTGTTTCTAGCTACAGGTCTGCCTAGCTGGCGGAGTTTTTACCAAACTCCCCAGCCTTGCTAACTTACGCAAAGGAGCATGAAAATGCAAGCGTTTTGTTTTTCAGGAAAAGCTAGCTAGAAAAGTACCCCTGCCCCCATTAAGAGTATTTCTGCATTATCGGTGCCTCATGGAAGGCAAAAGCCTACAAGGTATCTTCAGTGCTGGCTCCAGGTTTTGGAGGTCCCTTGAACAAGACAGCTTCAGTGGGCCCCCACCTCGCTCAGCGAGTCCATCTTCTCACCGCCATTGTCACCTGCTATTACTGGTCCTCTTTCTCATCATTGGTACCACTTGCTGGCTTGACAGGCAGAGAGCCAATGAGCAAGCAGGTGGTGGCATCTATTGCTCCTCCTTCTCCCCACCTCCACTGTCTGGGCTAGAGCGAGAGGAAGGACCCCCCCCCAGCTATTTTAATAATTTATATATCTATTTTTAACTAGGTTCTTCAAGGCAGCTAATAACATTGTATTTTATCAATGTGTTGGATACAGACTGTCATACTTGAATAGACCCATTAAATAAATGGGACTTAGTCATGACTAACTTAAAACCCATTAAAATCTATGGGTGCACTCGAAGTCTGACTAAGTCAGGATCCTGCCTAATGGATACACCGACCACATGGTGTCTAAGCAACCAGCATCACTGGAGAGTTGGTCTCTGATGTTCCTTCCCACTGGGCTGCCAGAGGTAGATGGCTGTGTCTGTATGCAGGCACAGTACTTTCAGCAAATAATGAAGACAAGCTTGGCCTAATAGATAAATTCAGTTCCAAATCCAGTGTAAGATTTAGATTCAAATCCCAATTCACCCCCAAATATCCTTGGGCTAGTCACCCTTCTAGTCTCCATTTCCACATCCGCAAAATAGGAATTACTTACCTTATAGGTTAAGATGAATGCCATAAAGCATGTGTTATTGAACCAATTAATAACTGACTGGGATTCCAGCATCTACCTTTAAAATATTGTCCTCTATCCAACACGTCAGCATTTCCCACGTTTTTCTATCTATATATCTGAATAACCATAGCTTCTTGGCCAATCTTCCACTGCCACTGGTATTAATTATCTGCTTTCAATACTGACAGAGACCTCAATGAAGTGGTAAAGCTGTGTCAGAGTTGTAGAACTGTGGACTGCAGCTGAGGGCTCACATGACTCAATACTTATTTATACCAAAAAGCAGTTCCCCTGCCATGCTAGTTTTCAACACACAGGGAATAGACAGACTGGAACCCTTCTTCATGATATCCAATTTTCTGTTTGCTTGGTATTTTTTTTGGCAGGAGGAATATTCAATCATGTGAACTCCCATTTGCAGCTTAAGCGATACATTGCAACACAGGTTTCAGTGGCCAGGCATAATTTCTCTAGTCCCTGTACAAACTGGTAACATGTCCTCCATATCACCGCCCCCATCCCACTCTAAAATATTAGAGCATTGATTAGTGCCATTTAGCTCCTTTAAGTACACTGCCTTAAGCTCTTTATGTTTCTGGCTGCCTGATTTTTATTTATAGCCAGAAATTACAGTATAGCATTTATCTACATTCATAACACACAAGTAGCAAATCGTGTCAGTTCTTCTAACTACTGTAGAGGCCAGAGACCCAACTAGGGTGTTCAGCCCATTACAAACTTCTAACAAAGGCCTCCTCTCACAGTCATACCATGATGCCATCCCATACATACAATCCCATGGATCATGAAAGTTCCTATTTTAATCCTGAAATTACATTTTCTGCATTTCTGAAATTATACCTTGGGCCACATGGGGCTTTTCTCCCATGACCCAAAACACACACACCCTTTTCATTTTAACATAACATAAGAAGAGTCATAAGAAGAGTCCTATGAGGGCCGCAGTGGCTTAGCGGCTAAGACGCTGAACTGCAGACCGGAAGGTCGGCAGGACAGCAGTTCGAGACCCGAGTGCCGCCTGACGGAGCGAGCTCCCGTCTTCAGTCCCAGCTCCTGCCAACCTAGCAGTTCGAAAGCAAGAAATTGCAAGTAGATAAATAGGTACCGCCTCGGCGGGAAAGGTAGCAGCGTTCCGTGCACCTCATGCCGGCCGCATGAACACGGAAGTGTCTTCGGACAGCGCTGGCTCTTCGGCTTAGAAACGGGGATGAGCACCACAGCCTAGAGTCAGACATGACTGGTTGGGGACACCTTTACCTTTATAAACCTTATGCTCTTTCTTGTAAACTTTTGGTTGGTCCTAATAAATGTGCATGTGAGAAAATATACAAACACACAAATACACACATGAAAATCCGACTAGGGGAATCAATGCCCTGGATTATTATGGTGTTTGTCTCTCCCACCAGCTGCCTGTCCTTCCTGTGTATGCACAAGGGACTCCATGAGATGAATTCAATGCCTGTGCATTTTGATTTTCACAGCTCTGATATAGAAAGTAACAATACCTTTTTACTTTGGCACTGCCAGGCAATGTTGGTAATTATTACAACACAGAATCAGAATCTGACAACATAAGCACATTTATCAGCTCATTTGTTCGGTAACACACCTCAAACCTATTCACATACTACCTGCAAGTAGGGCACTTATGCACAGAAGGAGTGGGACTGCACTGCTGGATCTGCCCCCAACATCTGCATGTTGAGCACAGACATTTGAAGGAGAATCCCTACGCCTGAGCAGCTGGTCACGCGTAGGAGTCCCTCTTCAAACACCCATGGCTTGGGGGACCCCTGGTCCTTCTTTGAGTGCTCTACACATGAGTAACCATGAACAGGGCTAATGTGTATTGGCTATTGTACACGTAGCAGCAAAGCATCTGGTTTTGATTGGCTGAGCTGGCATGGTGGCACAGAACATTCCTTCTAGTCCAGGAAAAAGCCATCTGACGCAATGAGCTGCCTGAAAACTACAAGCCATGAAAAGAGCAAAGTCAAGAAAACATTCGAGTTAATGGAAACAAGTCTTTATTAAGTAACTTTTAATATCAGAAAAATAAAACTCTTATAATTCTCTTTACAGCAAATATATAATATCAGTGCTTTGGCCATCATAAGTTAAAGGCCCTTTATCATAAAATATATGTTTTTTTAAACTTTACTCAAATTGAATTTATAATCCCTATGACCTCCCTACATATACATAACAAAAAGAGTGTAGTAAAATTAGCAAATACTAAACTATATTGAGAGCTTTGTCATTCTTGAGTCTGTAGTTTATAGAAACAGTACACGCACCTAATGTCTGTTGACTCCTTGGCGTATTAGTTGCAGTGTACAATGCAAGAGAATACAAAATACATGCTTGGTGAACGAGACTGTTCATATCTACAAGACTGCAGCTAAAGATTAAGGTTTCAATACTGACATTTAAACTATCCTACAAGCTGCTAGCATTAAAGTTATTCATCTCATAATGTAATAATAATAACAATAATATGCCATCAAGGCAACTTTTATACTGAAAAAAATCATAAAATAAAAACCGTTATCTGTAAACTTTTTTTTATACGAAATGTAACTCTTTCAAGTGGAAATAAAAAATAAAGATTTCTGTATATTTACTAGTTCAATACACATTTGCTATACTGAGAAAAAAATCTATTTGTTTCAGCTTGGGAAACTATTGCTAAAAAAAAAAAAAGAAGGAAAGAGATAGAGAGAATATGAGAGAGAAAGAAATATGAGAGAAGAGAGAAAGAAATAAAAAAATAAAGAAATCCATCAGAACTTCTGAGTGTTCTTTTTTCAAATGCCAGCACAGATTTGGGAACATTCTGAAGGTGAAGTAGTGAGAAACATCCACAGGTTGAAATGTAAAGAAAACAAAACAAAGAAAACAAAAACAGAGAAGTCCATTTTTCCTTGAGACAGGGAAGTATGATTTTGAAATGAGATAAACCGCTTGCTGGGTCACAGTCACTGCTGCTTTCATGAATGATACAAGAGAGTGGATGTGACTTCTTTTTTCCCCCCTTACGTTACTAAAAATAAAATATATGTTTCACATAATGTGCAAGTATGGTTGAAACATAAAAATGATTCACATTTTTGAACTCTGATATTCTCTAAAATAGTTAATTTAAGAACAGCTTGATCAAACTAGCCAATGGAATGTTAGCATCCTTGCTATCAGATATAATGGGTGCATAAAACCGACAGCTGTCCCCCACCTGATGTATGCTCCACAGAAGCAGATGGGGATGGAGTGTGTGTGTGGGGGAACGACACGCGGTAGACTGCACTCAGTATGGGAGCACCACAGCTCTTAACTTCATTAATTTTATGTGTGCTCCAATGTATGCATAGTGCTCCAAAATGAAAACAAACAAACAGAGGGTCCCCTTCCTTTCAAGGGAGGGAGCCAATCCACACATACAGAGCAATATACAAGACTGGCTCCCTTCCCTGAAATGATTAGGGAACCTGCTACTAGTGAGGGAGCTCTGTGCATGCATTGGAGCTCCTGCGTCCCTCAGCACTGATCAAGGCAAGGCAGACTTTCCCACACTTCGGCAATGGAAGACCCACACATTCCTGATTCTCTTAAGACACCCCATTTGCATATTGGATGAGAAGGTGGTCAAATTCATACCATTTTGCCCCCTTCTGTCCCCTATGAACAATGATCTCATTAATTAAAAAATACTGCTACACTACACACTGAATGTCAGAAAATCAATTTGTGCAGCATAAAATTATTTGCAACATTAGATAAGTTAAGCCTATGTTGTAAAGAGGGAAAAAAGCGCCCCCAAACCTGTTTTGAAAAACTGGCAGTGTAAAGAAGGCAGCATTGGAAGTGTGTTTGATATATTGATAATCCTTTGTACCCTTCCCCCTTAACTGACTATTTCTACGCTCAGGGCTGTACCAGGCTTTCACTGTCATGACCATTACCACCAGTATATAGTCAAGATCATCTGGAAAGCCATGAGTACTCATGCTCTATTTTGTTCTGAAACTGATCTAAGTGTCTGATACTCCTACCACATCACAGCTTCATTCCAGAAGAACTTAGCTACAGGTCTCACAGCTGCAACCAAAATGGAGAAAGATTGGCTAGGCTTAGTGTTAACTGTACAAGCCTTTTTGAAAAAGAGTACATGCCTTTCAAACTACGTTAGCCTAATCTCAAGAAAGCCCAGTAACAGTCTGAGTTCATTATAAGTTTACTTAGGGGGTACCATTACATCCAAGCCATTAAGAGTTTTAAAAGTCCATATATAATATCTCTATATATTTAAGAGTGAATCTGAATCGCCTGAGTAACAGCTGTCTGACAAACTGGACATGATGGTGCTTCTTTTTCACAGATCTTGTTGGCACATTCCATGCAGAATAGGTTGTGGCCACACGGAACCAGGGCAGCGATTACTTCATTCTCAAAGCATATCACGCAGTCGTGCTTCCGTCTCAGCTCCGGAGGGGAACTAGATGTGGAACCACCATTGGAAGAAGAGTAGCTGTTGGTACCATTGGAAAAAGCAGGGATGTAGATTGGAAGGCCAACCTGATTGACTGTACTGGGTGGATCACTTCTTACTCTCCTTGCCAGTGGATGTTCTAAGGTTTCAGGAAACGTAGGCGACAGACGAGGAGTGGATGGCTGACTCCCTCTCCGCGGAGCCTTCACGTTACTAGCAGGTTCACTACCAAAACTGGAGAGTGGGTTAATGGGTTCAAAAGGTGTCCAGATGGTCTGAGAAGGTGTTGGCAAGGAGTCATATGCAGGAGAGTCAACTGCAAGATCCTCTGCACCTACAGAAGGCAATGTTTCTCCAAACCAAAAATTGCCTGTGCTGAACGGACTTGTTGGGCTGAAGTCAGCCAACCTATTGCTTCCAAAGTAGGAATCAGTGGAGCCACTTCCTAAAGAACTGGAACTGTCATTTCTGTAATTAGAAATCATCCTGGTGCGGCTTGGAGGAGGTACTGGGTTGGAAGTAAGCCAGGCGGATCCCAGGTTCCCTCCTTCAAAGCTCACATCTGTACCGTTGTAATGGAAATCATTTTCTTCATTCAGTTCAATGTAGTTTCCAGTGCGCATGGCAATGTGCATTTCTATCTCTTCACGAGCACGATCTACATTTTCAGGCATGCCGGTAACTTCAAAGACTGGCTCCTTGTCTCTACTGGGAGTAACTATGTAGGTATGAGTCTGCTGCTGAATTCTTTTGATCGTAGCGCCTTTTGGGCCAACCACCAGCCCGACGACACGGTAAGGCACCCTGACTTGGACTGTAGTTTGGCCTGGCAAGTTGGGGTTACAAGGCAGCCCTCCCAGAGCTGGGCCATTTTTGTTGCGTGAAGCTCTTATCATGGAGAAATGTTCAGCAGCAGAAAGAATTTCCCTTTTGGCCATGGCTACATCTTCTTTGCGCCCAGTGACGACAAAAATGGGTTCTTCTCCACGGACAGGAGTCTTTATATATGTATTCGTCTTGGCTCTCAACGCCTTTATTTTGCAACCTGCGTGGAGAAAATATACAGACACAAAAAAGACCTTTAGTAAAGAATACAGAACTGAAAAAGAATTAACACTTAGCCTCTCAACTGCGTTGTGCACCTACTGTGCTCCATAGCACACCTAGTCAGATCAGTAAAACAGGAATCCTTTCCCTGGCAAATAACCACCACACTGAGACCAACTATTTGCCAAATAAGGATGGCTGCTACTTCGAACATGTGCCAAGTCTAATTAATTTGCAAATTAATTAGCTCACCACAATCTTTAGTAGCCTGCCCGCCCACACAAGCCTATGTTAATCACTTGTAGTTTGAAAGAGAGGAAAAGAGCCATCTTTGGAAAATCTTCACAGCCTAGTTGCTTGAAAGTCATTCATTCTTCACAGGTGAGTTGCTACTTACAAGCTTCTTAGCAAAAGATTTATGTGCTGTATTTTTCCTGTTTGCATGGTGTCTTTTCTCCTTGGAGTTCAGAGAAACGTCTAATCCACTGCACTATATTGACACTTAGATTTTCACTGAAATAGTTTCCAAATAATTAGTTGAAACCAAATCAATGGTCCTGCTGATATGTTCATTCCCTTCCCAATGTAGCAATTGAACGGCAGAAGATGTTATGTGCAGGTCACTGCACTGGATAAGGGGATTATTTTATTTACTAATTTTATATACCACTTTTCATTAAAAACAAAACAAAGCTGTTCTCAATAAAATAAAAATAAATTAAAACCAAGGATACTTCAAGATGAGACTTGTGCAGTTGATGGAATTTTACAAGGGGGTCCAGATGTCTTCTTCCACTTGTAACACTCCCATATTTTCCACTGCTACCTCTATCCCCCCACCCCCAAAAAAACATCCGTTAAGGAAGAAAAGACAGAACAGTTACACAATGTCTTTTAATCGGTACTGCAAACAGACCTCTGTTTGGAAGCACCCTAAAACAATAAAATACATCCAAAATCGACAGCAGCAGTAAACTAACCAAACCACATATGAACTAGCAACCAAAATGAAAATGTTTTAACCTGCTTGCAGAATTTCAGAAGGGGTGGATCGAAACACACAGTTCATGGAAGGCCATCCCATCTCTGGAACACCAACTAAGAAGGCCCTTCTTGTGGAGTCCAATGTCATTTCATTTTCATGTTGCCTCCAAAAATTATGGAACTTGAAGCAGGGCTGATGTAGCTGATCTTAAACTATGGGGAGGTTTATATGGGAGTAGGCACTTGCTAAGACAGCCAAGGTCTAGATCATTTCAGGCTTTATAGATCAAAGCCACAATCTTGAACTGGGCCTGGAAACACACTGGTTGCTGCTATAGCTGTTTCAGGACAGGTATGATATGATTATACCAACCCACACCCGACACCAATTGGGCAGTGGTGTTCTGTAACCATGTTTCTGAGCCTTCTTCATTTCTGCTTGAACCATTTCATTTTCTAGATTGTGTATGACTTATGACAGGATTATTTCAATCCCCTGCTCTAAGCTTAAACTTCTTTGGACAGCAAGAACTGGATCAGTAAAAATGAATCTACTTCCCAAATTATTGTTTTTGTTTCTGGCTTAATCTATTGCAAGGGGAAAGCTAAAATTATGGGAGAAGACCTTTTTTTTTTTTGAAGCAGCTGAAGTTAAAAGGGCCAGAATAGCACATAAGATGTTATATCAAAACAACATGAGAGGGTGTATGGGGACTCCTGATTTAAAAATACATAGAATCGTAGAATAGTAGGGTTGGAAGGGGCCTACAAGACCATCAAGTCCAACCCCCTGCTCAATGCAGGAATCCAAGTCAGAGCATCCCTGACAGATGGCTGTCCAGCCTCGTCTTGAATGACTCCAGTGTGGAAGAGCCTACTACCTCCCTAGGTAATTGGTTCCATTGTCGTATTGCTCTAACAGTCAGGAAGTTTGAGCAATACAACAATGGAACCAATGACCTAGGGAGGTGGTGGGCTCTCCCACACTGGAGGCATTCAAGACGAGGCTGGACAGCCATCTGTCAGGGATGCTCTGACTTGGATTCCTGCATTGAGCAGGGGGTTGGACTCGATGGTCCTGTAGGCCCCTTCCAACCCAACTATTCTATGATTCTATGTATAGAATCTGCGTTATTATGTACATATAGTAGCACAGTTGATAGGACCCTCAATGTGTTTTGCCTCCTCAAGAATTACTGTCATCAATACAAGAATAATATGGTTTGGAGATCCTGGCTTTATTATGGTATAACAAGACTAGATGGCCATTAGGCACTGCTCATAAGCCTATGATTTACTCTTTCCTTATGAACTGGAAAAGGTTCAGCTCCAATTGAATATGCACTCCAGGAGCATCTCTTTATTAAAATTACTATATGCAAGGGTTGACAGGTTTTAGAAATTGGATAGCATGGGAAAATGCAGGTTGTAAAGTATACTTTTGTAAAGTATCAGGGGTTGGATCCAGGATCTGCCTGCCACTAGAAGTATGTTTCCACTTATGGAAGGTCTCTCTGCCCAATTTTGGGGGATTTCCCCTCTCTCCCACACCACAGTTCATCCATTCAGCAGGTTCTCCTGACTCTATGTAGCATTTTCCGGGGACTCGAGGGGCTGCTGTGGAAAGGAGGAGGCAGGAAAGTCTACCTTTGCCAGCACAGTTCATTCAGCTTAAATCCGAATCAACCTCTTATTTTTTTTTTGGAAGATGTTCAAGTCTTGTACTATATAGAAATCAGCATAAGACTACATAATAGAATTCAATGGCTTTAATATTTTCAATTAAGGCATATGTTAAATTATCTAGTAAGGGAATATGCAGTTAACAGACAACTAACCTGATTTGAAAAATTAATTTCAAAATTACAGAATACTAAAGGATTACTACCTAAAATACGTTGGGGGCTTAATGACTCAGGGAAGAAAAAGCAAAAGCAAAAATGTGAGATGTTAAAGCTAGATGGAATACTGATAGTATGTGGGAAACTATTGTTGCCAATGAATCCAAATCTCAATTTCTACCGCTTTAAGGAAAAATCATTTTAAAAGTTCAATATAATTAGTATTTAAATCCTTTAAAATTACTCAAAATGAACAGGTTAATGACAGATCCATGCTGGGAATGTGCTTCACCCAGAGCAGATGACTTTCATACAAAGGCAGAGATTTATAAAATCTCAAGTGCATTGGAAGAAAATTGCTGAGATTAGTAATGGAATTACTACAAAATTATTACCGTTACCACCACTAACATTTCTTCTAGGTTACATAGAGGATGTAGAACCAGCTGAAAACAAGTACTAGTGGGTAACTTAATTACAGCTTCAAGTGAGGCAGCAAATAAATGGAAAAATATACAAGATTCATCACAGACAAATGAATGGCTGAACAGAATATGATATATGGCTATCTTCCCCAGACTGGTGGTCTCCAGAGGTGTTGGATTACAACTCCCAGCATCCCTGAGCCAGCATGGTTAGCAAGATTATTATATGGAATATGCCAGCCTTCCTCCAACCTGGTTCCCTCCAGATACTTTGGACTACAACTTCCAGCATCCCTGGCCATTGGCCATGCTGGCAGGGGCTGATGGGAGTTGCAATCCAAGACATCTAGAGGGCACCAGATTGGGGATGGCTGGAATACGCCAGATGGGAGCGAATATTGAAAAAGAGACAAAAAGATGAAAACAGTTACAAAACTAAGAGACTTCTTCCAGTCCTCACTCAACTTTTTCTTGGCCCAGTTATTCCAAAGTGTGGGAGGAATGCCTGATTGTAAGAAGATATTGAAGCCTCTCTCTCCCATTGCCCTGGAAGCACCACTTGCAAAACCAGATCCTAGTGCTGCCTATGATACAGGGAAGAATTCACTTCCCCATCCAGAGCTGCCAACTTGCTGCCATCAACATGCAGTTCAAATTCTTAAGGTTTTGGACTTCTGATATGGATAATAAGCAGGCAAAGCAAAATAGGAGGCAAAAAGCATGAGGCACCTGTCCAAGCTAAGCTTGGTACAACTTAAGTGATTATATTAGACCCACTTGGTGTAGTGCAAGGTTAGGCAGCCTGGTGCCTGCAGGCACCAGTGCACCCCTGGACACCTTTCTCAGCACCTATCAAGGTGTCCTACCGCTCTCACTTTTCTTTAAATTAACACATTTTCTTACCAAGTTCACTGGGATTGCTGCAAAATAGGTTTCTGTTGGTGCTGAAAACTGTGGGTTCAAAGGAGTTGTGTTGGGGCTCAGACTCTACCTCTGCCTCATACTCAGTCTTTTCAGCAGGTTACTTGTCCTTTACCACCCACATGGCAGCTACTCTGTGTTGGTACCCAGGAGAGTTTCTCAAATTGCCAAATGTGCCCACAGCCCAAAAAGAGATCCTACCCTGGTGTACTGTCATAAAAATATTGTAAGAAAGAAAATGATAAAGAAAATGCCACAATGGGGGAGGAGTGAGACATGTGCAGGGCTGGAGATTTGCTTCTTGCCCTTTCAGCTTCTCTTCTGCTAGTTTTGTTTGCACATAGGAACCTGGGAAGTGTGGCACGGGACACCACACAGACAGTAAGGAGAGTCTCTCGACCTCCTTTTGTTCCTTCCCTTTCTAACACTGGTAGCCACTACCACTATTTTGCCAAGGTATCTTAGCTGGTAGCCACTACTGGTACTCTGGTACACTACTGGTACAGTACCACTGGTAGCCACTACTGCTACTTGGCCAAGATATCCCTTTGTTCCTCCCCTTTCCAACACTGGTAGCCACTACTGCTGATCTGTCAAAATATCCTGGGCCAGGCAGCAGCAGCAGGGAAAGGGATCTCTGTACACTACCTCCCAGCACGGGGACTGCCAAACAAGACATTTAATAACTGAATGTACATTCTCATTCAAGTCTTTGACTTACAAATATACAAAAAACCATGGGAACAGCTCAAGATTCAGTGTGGGGAAGGGGCAGCATGTACATTCTAGCCAATGGAGGTTTTGCATTCACATTAATTTAACATGAAGGGAATAGGAAGAACCGTCCGATCTGAAGACATTTACTGGATTGCACTGGTGCGTTGGTTTCTCATCAGAAGAAATGCACGTGTTTCAGAACATTTTCTCTGAAAAATATAAGCCCTGTCCTCTCTCTTGTGTCAAAAGCCAACCCAACAGGACCACTAAAAATACAATTTGTAGAAAAGTGACTTTGAAAGGAAAGCTGACTCTATAGACTCTGAGGTCAACCTCTCTTTTGTTATTTGGAGAGAAAGAACTGCCATCAAAAGGAAGCCGCAGCCTCCGATACCCGAAACTTCTGCATGCGTCATCAATCAATGCTAAGTGAATTTAGTGCATAAGGAACCAGTGGAGAGATAACACAAGAGACAACTGTAAAGACAGCCCAGGCAAAACAGAGGCTGTTAACCTTTTTATATAGTTCCACTGGATGACCTCCATGCTTGTTTTTACTCTGATCTCTGGCTTCCTTGCCCTCTCCATTAATTGCTTCTTCAGTGTACTGCATCCAAACATGTCATCTAACAGCCTGGTAAGATATTAAGCTGTGATGACTCACATGCCAGTGTATAATCTAAGATGTTTTCTGCTTCCAGCACAACACTGGATGTGGAAGCACAAGAATATAATGAAGGAAGCTTGCCTCTCCCACACACTGTTTCCAGGTCCCTGGACATGTGAGAGATTGCCATGTTATGATGAGAGAGCAGACAGAACTTGAAGTTTTGAAACAACTGGGCTAAACTGTGCATTGTATTATCTAAACATTTATTCCAAATATTCTTAACCTGATACTAAAACAAATACACATACATCTTGAGAATCCAGATTTATCCTTCAAAAATGCATGCGCTGAGGCCGATTTCCTGTACATATGCCACTTGTTCTAAACCCATACTTTTGCAGCCTCAACAATTGGTCAGTTCCCACTTGCTAATTATAAGTAGTCAAAATTAATAGCCCATGAGCCACAAAACAGAAAAAAGTTTAGAAAGACACAACAGGCTGGCTCGCACATCACAATAAGCCATACTGAAATAAGCCATGGTGGGTTGGTTGTTCGCTTGTTAACCCACGTTACTCCTGACAAATGATCAGATGCTCTGTGGCTTGCCATGGGCAGTTTTCCCCTTAGTCTCCCATCTGCTCCCAGCATGTATCCCAGGAGAGCTTGTGGCTTTGCTATGTCAGCAGCCTTTTTACTATTGGTACACTTTCTGTGCTGGACATGTTTTGCCTTTGCCAGCTCCAAAGGGAGACTTTTCTGCTCCCTCCTCCACCTCTGTCAGATTGCTACCTGCAAAGACTTTTGTGAGAAATGAGAGTTAAACCAACCATGTTTTTAAAAAAGCCTTTTGCTGCACCTGCCAGAGAAGCGGCTTTCATTCACCCTCCTCCTCCTCCTTCTCCACCCTCTGCCACCTGCAAAGAGTTTTCTGAGCAATAAGAGTAAAAGCCTTTCCTCCCCACCCCAGCATGTGATTCTGTAAAAAGCTTTTGGCTACCCTTCAATTCTTTAAAAAAAACAAAAGAAAACCCTTGGCTGCTCCTTGCAGCTGAAGACAAATGGCGTTCCTCTTCCTATTCAGGAGGGTGGTGATTTGGGGTGGTGGTGGTGTTACGCTTTCCCCCTTCCTATTTTCATGCCCAAATCCCCCCTGGGCGCTTTTGAGATTCCCCCCCCCTTTACTAGTAAGTCCAGATGTGAGTCAATCACACATACACACATAGCTCTGCTTGAAAGAGGAAAGTCTCAGCTCACAAGGGGATAAAACTGGTCACTGTCAAATGAAGTGCTGAACTGGAGGAGGAGGGGGCAGGGGGCACTGACAAGGAAGGGACAGAGGCGGCCATAGCGCATGCTGTTGCCAGGCAGAGTTTGACAACCAAGATCGCGAGGGGAAGTCAGGTTTTTCGCCACTCTTGCCCGGTGACTCTGTAGCCCTTTTGAACAAACCATGCTGAAGACACCCTGCTGGATTTGGACATCACAACAAGCCACGCTGAAAACAAGCCACCCTAATCAACCCAACAACAAGCCATGAGTTCCCAGGGTGGCTTGTGCACGGTTAACAAACCATGCTGAAGCCACCCTGCTGGATCTGGACAAAACAACAAGCCACTCTGAAACATACATGGCTCACAACCTACCGTGGCTAATCATGCTGTGCAAACCCAGTCAACAGGCAAATTCGCATATCTTGATAAGGCACCCTGAGAATAAACCATGGTGGGTTCCCAAGGTGGCTTGTCTGTTACTCCCAACAGACAATTCCCTGCTCGGCGGCTTGCTGTGAACTTGTTTCTTGCTCAGTCCCCCTAAGTCCCCCCCAGCCACTGCCCACATATCCCAGAGGTTTTTGCAGCAGAAATCTTCGTTCCCTACCTCAGCACCCTTTCTGCAATTGGCCTGCTGGCTCTCGAAGCCCCCCCCCAGCCCCCGCATTAGATCACCAAAGGATTTAAGTTTCTGAGCCTTTATGAATATGGAAACATGTTCACAAACTTTTTACTTTTATTTTAGGGGTCTTGCACAAGCCGCAGGACTGCACTACCACCTGTTCACTAGTGAGCCCAACATAGCAATAGCCCCCTTTTGTCAGTGTCCTTGTCAATTTCATCCTCAACTTCAGCGCTTCCCAAGCAAAACTCCCCCCACCCCCACCCCCGGCACCCCATCATAAAAAGAAAATAATTTCCTGAGCCTTTACCTGGTGCACAATTCCCCCCCCCCCCCCGGGTCTTCTACTATTTAGCCAGTCATGCTGATATCCCCCTCTTGTCAACGCCCTTGTCACTTTCATCCTCCACTTCCATGCTTCTCTTGCTAGTGAACACTTTTTTCTTTAAAGGCTGCTTCAGATTCTACTGAAGTAATAACAGCCGCTGCTAAAGCTCCTTCTCTCCTGCAGCTGCCAGCCACTTTCAGCTCCCCTACCCTTCATGTTTGTCACTTCCCTCCACTGGTCTCTGTTGCTAGCTGTCAGATATACATGAGCATTACAGAGCAGTGAGTGGGATCACTAAACATAAACAAATTTCAAGGCACAGCAGGGACTAAGTGGGTAAACATATGCAAATTTAAAGGCAGACAAGTGAGGGAGATAGCTAAAAATATGCACATTTCATGGCAGGACAGTAAAGTGGAGGGGAAAATTACACAAAGTTCCTAATAGTGGACATTCACACCTGTGCACTTGTGCAGAACCGGAAAAAATAAAAAAATGAATAAATTGCGAATGCATTTTGGGACACTCTCCAGTGCCCTTTCTTCAAGATTTCTATGAAAAAATAAAAATAAAAATCCATCCTGAGGATCCCACTACACAGGGATGAGGGAGAATGGCAGAAGCATTAGTGAGATCACGGGGAGCAGCTGGGGGGTTTGCCACTCTTGCTGGGCGGCTCTCTAGCCATTCCTGGCAACCCACAATAAAATCATCCTGGTGGGTTGGGACATCACAACAAGCCACCCTGAGAACAAGCCAACCTAAACAACCCTACAACAAACCATGGATTCTCAGGGTGGCTTGTTTGCGAAAAACTACCCAAGACGGAAAAACCACTCCAGGTTTGGACGTCCCACTAAGCCACTCTGCAACCACCCATGGTAACAACCCACTGTGGCTTAGCATGACGTGTAAACCAGGCCAACATCTAAAAAGCTTTAGGAACTCATTTAAGTGTGTAGAGGACAAGAGTTGAGATAGTTACATTCTAACATGTCATGTTATAAAATCTGGATAAAGCAAGTTCAATGACTACTGCATTACATAGGTGAATCCCTATTTCATGGTACAGAAAAAAGGAAGGGTGAACAGCCAATAAAAATAAGTAAATAAGAGGACTTTCCAGAATACTATGTCCATGAAATTTAAAAGTGGGATTTTCTGTGAATGTTCAGGGATGTGTTTTTCTAGGAAGCCTTATTTTTCTTGGACTTCTATGAGCCTTGAACTACATGCTCAATACTGCGTACAGAACACAGCAAAAGAAGTCTAATAAACTGTTCCAATGTATCCATCCTACTAAGATTTATGTACATACATGGATGACTGAGAGGGAGCCATAAAGGCACCCATTGTTTTCAGCAAGAACAAATAATTTTAGTATGAGATAAGGAAGAGCTTGGCAGGCAAATATAGTCCCCCTTCCCTTGAGTATTTCAGAGAAAATTTATAACTTTCCAGTTCCCGTTTCCTTTTTTCTTCTGATTTTCTCAGTTCTTCATCAGCATCTTTAGGTGAAAGACCACAATGAGGAAATCCAAGTTTAGTTACCCATGTGTGTGCGTGCGCGCACGCGCGCAGAAGGATGGAGAGGTGGAGTGAGGGGATAAACAGGGTTGGTTTTAAAAATGAGGTAATACTGTTATTGTAATTTTCCTCACTTAATTTTTTATTTATTTAAATGGTAGGTATGATGCTATGTCCATATGCAGTATAAACTGGGATACATGAACATTTCAAAGGTTAAAGGGGGATGGAAGAATTGTATTCCCAAGACCAATCTTCTTTTCCTGCCATGATCCTTTAAGTTGCAAAGGGGTTATTCCCCTTGTAGTTTAAACAAGCATCATTTCGGAAGGAGGGAACTGGGCTGGAAGACGTGGACCAGAGTGTGCACATCCTCCAATGCCAATCCCGCACCAGATCCTTGGCAGGGGAAACTGATTTTGAAGGATGCCATACTGCAAATGCTTTCCTTTTCCTTTCAGTCTGCAGAACTTCAGGCCAGTACCTGCATGCTACTCTTCTGCCAGGATTCCTTGGCAGCACAGGGGGACTACAAAGGCACATCTCCCCACAACCAACAGCTTTTGGGGATGGGGTTGTGGAGGTAGGAGGTTTTTCTGACACCTAATACTATTTTGAAAATGTATGGAGTCTCAATCCCCCCTTGCCCTGCTCCTCCCCATTTAAGCGCCCATCTGGCTAATATAGAGAATGATCAAACTCTTTTAAAAACTTGTTTTTGGTTGGTTAGTAGCCATGTCTGGAAATACGAGCAGCCCTGAAGACCAGCATTTGTCTCCATGATGGGTGACTATTGTCGTTATCCAACTCCATTATGTGGCATGCCCTATCACAACTTCTTTTCCTCCTTCCATCACCCCCTGCCTCCAATCACTGCCAAAAAACCTAACAAATTATTTGACAGCCTCCATATTGAAAGCCGAGTTGTACAAAAAACAAATACATGCAAATCTGCTTAGTCTGAATAATTGATTTTAACATAGAGATTGCACTGTGTACACTGCATGCTCATTCCTACCAACAATGCATAAAAATGCATTGCAGGACCAGTCCAACCTATGCAGAAGTCATCAACTAGCTGACTTGAAGGGTTGATCTATAAATCTTTTAATGAGGAAATACAGCCCAGGATACAAGTGGAAAAGTTTAAAACAATACATATTTCATAGATGAGGCTGTATGTTGTTAACTCACTCAAAATCATGTGAGGAACAACCTTCGTTTACTGCAAGCAACTTCTTCCACTAAATTTTTCTAAAGGGATCAAGGGCTTAATATAAATATGCATCTCAGAGAAGCAATGCTATATATTTGGCTGCTCCGGTCCTAAGGAGCAATGTACAAAATAGGCTTAGCCAAATGAAGGGGCACTTTTTATGAATATTTGCAGTGGCAAAAAGCGTTCCCCTCCCCTGTAAGTTTTTGAGTATTACTGTAAAAGAGGGTGAAAATGTTCACTCATTGAGAGTGAGGACAATCTGCTCTCTCTTTTTGCCTTCACTGACATCAGCATGTTCTCAACTCTGACTGGCTACATATTGTTGTGATGTCATCCTGTTCACAATGCAATCTCTAACAGACAAAGGTCACCAATGTGACTATTCCTAGGAAGAAGGTGCAGTTTTTAAAAAGGCACTGAAGGAGTAGACAGGGAAAAGTAGCAGATTGGATGGCAGCAAATGGAGGTGTGTGTGTGGAGTGAACATTCACAGCAAGGGGAGTTTTTAGCCTCTCTCCAAAAGCACTATTTTCACCTTGAACATGAAAGAGGCAAACAGTTGGGGCAATTAGCCAAGGTTTAATCTGTTTGTACTAATAATGGAAGATGAGAATTTGAGCAATGCATGCTATGTGGGGCTTCACTTGAAGGAAGCTTTGACTGGTGCAACATGCAGCAGCCAGGCTGCTAAACAGTGCATGGTATTGGGACCATAAAACACTTACCTTGAAAGACCTGCACTGGTTGGTAATTACTTTCTGGGCACAATTTAAGGTGTTCGTTTTAGTTTTTAAAGCGCTAAACAGCTTAGGACCTGGCTATTGAAGGCACCACCTGTCTTCAATAGGTGAAGTCACCACTATGAACCTGTCTGGTTAATAAGATCAGCAGGAGAGGCCCTCTTGAGGGCACCATTACCCACAGAGACCTGTCTATCAGGCACGCATGAAAGAGCTTTCTCCTGTGTCACTCCCAAAGTACAGAATGTGCCTCCTAAAGATTGGCACCCCACTTTCTTGGGTTTCAGAAAAGATAAAGATACATATTTTTAATTTAGCCTTTTAAATTATGTAGTAGTTTCAATACTTTATGTCCTTGCTTCTTTTTGTTTTAAGGTGTTGTTTTAAACTGTTGTGTGCCGGCTTGATTACTTTTTAGCAAATGAGGCAGCATATAAAATGAAAATGAATGAATGAATGAATGGTCACTAAAAAGTATGCAAACATCCTTGCGAAACTCAAGGGCCAGACTGGAGGAAGAGCTGGAGACATGAACATCTGTTATATGAAAAACCCTATTCTTACTGATGTGTTCTGGTCTGCTCCTGTTCTCTCTTGTCCACACCCCCAATTGTTTTCCCTTCAGAAAGTTCTCAGTTGAGGTGTGCCAAGCTCACCTACTCAGAAACTAATCTGAGTGGTTGCTACCTATGATTACTAAGTAGTGAAGGAAAAGTAAAGCACCCTGCATATGCTCGCAGAGTCTTCTGACTCTATGTATCTTCTAGAGGTGAGTCTCACTATTGAAAGAGGTTCTGGAGCGGAGCCTTGGGAAACCTTAGCTTAAATTAAGCCCTGCCTTTAGAGAAGGTGGTGGGGTGAAGAAGCTATTAAAGCCAGCAAAGGAACACAGTAGGTACTGCATGAGTTAAGAGGCAACAGTGGGCAGATTCTACAAACAGCAGCATGTTATTGGGGGTTGTACAATCGGAGCACGTAACTTGGACCTCATTCTATATACAATGGACGTTTTTCCTCATGATCAATTTAATGCTAGTGTTAGCCTTTAAAGCCCTTAATACCCTAGGACTAAGTTATCTCAAGGACTGTTTACTCCTGTACAAACATGCCCGAATTTTAAAATAAAGTCAGAGGCGATAATCTCCATCCCTAAGATTACATGAGATTAGACAGGGCCTTCTCAAAGCCAAGTAACTATTGGTTTTTGTATTTTCAAAAATGGATAATTAGCCAGAGGGCATTCCATAGTTCTGGCTAAGAAACAAAGTAAACTGTGAAACCTGCATGACATGATGCCTAGTTGAGCAGCCTTCCTCAACCTTGTACCCTCCAGGTATTTTTTACTTAAATTTCCATCAGCCCCAGCCAGCATGGCCAACTGTCAGGAATGCTGGAAGTTATAGTCCCCAAAAACTGGAGGGTACCAGGTTGGAGAAGGAAGGCTGAAGAAGAGGCTTAGCCATTTAAGTCTGCAACTCTCCATCTTAAAACTCTGACCATGACTTCAACATCAAGCTAGCCTTTTCATCCCTAACTCCTCCCCACCCTTCATCAGGCAAGATGTTTTATAACATCTTGCTTGATGGAGAGAACTGGAGATCTTAAAAGTTTGGCTACAACTTTGCACATATTTGGTTGGCCCTAAAAAAGGCATTGCCTGATGGTGGGTATTTTTTTTCTTATGGGACAGCATAGCTTACTTTGTTTTGTAGACAAAACTATGGAATGCCCTCCTTCTAGAGACCTGCCCTCCTTGCAGAGACCTTTTTTTCCTTTTAGGCATCTACTGAAAACTTTTTATTTTAAAAAGCTTTTAATGCTTAACAATCTGCAGCTTTAGGGAAATCTGCTTCTAAATGGGTAGGTTTTTAGTGCAGCCTTTAATGCTTTTTGTTTTGTCAGTAAGGTCACAATCCTATGCATGTTTAGACAGAAGAGAGTTCTACAACTCCCAGCATTCCCCAGCCAACCATAGCTGTCTACAGAATGCCAGGACTTGGAGGACTTCTTTCTGTCTAAACATGCATAGGATTGCACCTTAAATGTATTTTCATTATATCTTAAGCCACTTCGCATGCTTTTAACCAGAAAACTAGAATATAAATTAAAAAAATAAGGGGAGGGGATCCGCTTCTTGCCCACTTCAGCCACCCGGACACCAGCCACCAAGTCCTGTGCTAGATGATTTGGAGTGCCTGGGTCTTGCTGCATTTCACACTGGACACCTGCTGAGGTGAGACGCTCTGGAGTTGGGGGTGAGAGCAGGATCTGTTTCACCTCCTTAGGGTTTCAGAGATGAATCTCTTTTGCTTCTTCTCCAGAGTTTGTGGAAGCATTTGAAAAACTAAAGCTGCTCTGGGCAAGCTGGCAAAGGGATTGGATTTGTAGGCTTCCGGGGAATGTGCCCATACATTCACAAACCTCCTCCCTATCTCACAGACTAACGCAGGACATTTAACCCAACCTGCCACATAACCCATGCAAATCAATCCAAATCTATGTGCCACAAAGCATCATATCTGTGACACTGTTTTTGCACTTCCCAGAAATGTTTCGCTGACCAACAGCTGGAAACAGAATGCTAGTAGAGCTCTTCTTACATTCACAGAAAGGTGCTTAGAACAAACAGACCCAGCTGACTTGCGCATGTCAGTCAAACCATGTCAGCAGGGACCGTGGCAAAAGCAATCTGAGTCAAGAATCAATTCCTTTCTAACTCCAAATATATTGCTCAGCACTGAAAAATGAACAAACCCTATACCCCCAAGCAGTGGATGTTACAGTGGAACTTCCTGACCAGTTACATTGGAAGGCAAATAACAAAGTCTGTGGAAGATGGGGTACAATTCATTTTTTATACCGGTATTGTGAGGGAGTATTTCACATGACCAAAATAAATTGGCATATACCAGTCAGCAACATCAGGGCAGCCATGGTGCCTAGTGGGTAATCTGGTCTTTGTGGAGCACATAAATGGACAATGCTTGGTTCGTTTGTCTAATTCTAGATATATAGGGACTGGTTGCACTTGTGCATAATGAGAGGAAAATCACTAGCCTGCAGTTGCTCCAGCCTCAGCTCTGAAATGTATGAAAAATACTTGGATGCAGCTCTATTTCCTTACTGCTGAGTAACTCATAAGAGTCTCCACACCCACTAGGGATTAGGGGAAAGGACGTATAGATGAGAGGATAGATCAGATAGACTAGAACCATGACATCTCTTCCCTGCACGTGCTAAGAGTCACTTTTATCTTATTCTAGGCTACGATCCTCAAGAAGGTGCAAGGGTTGTGATACAACAGGCACGGTAATACAAAACAAACAAAGATAGCTCCTTCACCTGGAAACATAATGCATAATTTGTTCTGTTATTAGTTGGGGCTTCCTCAGAGTTGATGTCTTTTGTAAAAATACACACCCAAGCAGATAAAAAATAGGAAGCTGTACTGGTGCATCAATACTCAAAAGAAAACCTTCATTAAAACTGCATCATGAACACTGTGGTTGTTCCTAATAAAGTTTCTTTTTTAATACATGCAGTTACTTTTCCAGTTAGTATTGAAAAGTTCTCCAGATTCTAGACTGCAATTTGTAATGCAAAAGTCATAAAAGAGATAACGAAGACTCCACACAAACCTATTACCAACTCACTGTTAGATAACAAACTACACCAAGGGCAACTTCTCAAGCAAGCTGTCTGTGAATGGGCAGGAGAGTGAGCCAGATCTGTTCCCTGATGAAAGAGAAACTGCCAGCTGAGCCAAGCCAACTTTTACCACCTCTGCCCCTGCAACCTGTACAAAACATCAATCCAGAAGCAGCTCCATGTGGCAATCAGTCTTCATGTGCAGTAGAATTGACACACATCCTGAATTCTACAGTCTCTTACCATCCGATAGCACTGCCTATAGTTCTGGTGACAGACACAGCTTCACTCTCAGGCTAGCTAGGCAGAGAGCTTATTGAGCTCAGTGTGCTGCCATGAAGTGGGCATTTTGGCTGCTTAGTGGTTGGGCTTATCCTGGAGAGGGGTTGCTGGCAAGCAGTGGGTTTCAACT
The DNA here is from genome assembly GCF_057233095.1 of Heloderma suspectum. Taxonomy (NCBI): domain Eukaryota; kingdom Metazoa; phylum Chordata; class Lepidosauria; order Squamata; family Helodermatidae; genus Heloderma; species Heloderma suspectum. Next base: position 17,684,279 of record NC_139459.1, read on the forward strand.
ATTGCAAGAAAATGGAAGGGTGTTGGCAGGCAATATATGAAGTCCTAATATTTGATCAATAACCAATAAGTTATTACAACTTAATTCTGGCCTTATAGGACAAACAATGCACATTTCATCAACAAAGTTTCAGAGGGACATCATCTCAAGGAAAAAAACTTGACAGAGCCAGAGTAGAATCACACAGAAGACCAAACTATCCCCTGCTGAACCCTGTCACCTTGGGGTAATATGTCTGTTTGTATCATTCTGCTACATGGTAAGGAGAATGTTTCCATACTTCAGGTGAAAATGTGTGGCAGAATAGTTGGTGGTATCTACCAGTCACCTAATATGCAAAGATTCTGCTAACGTAGAACATCCAATTGCATGTAGTTGTGAAGCAATCTATCGTGCTCGAATGAATATGTCTGCTGGGAGACTTGGTGAGAGTTGTCTATACCAGAGGTGGGCAGATTTTAGGCTTGTGGGACCTATTCTGTTTTTCATTAGAACCCCAAGGTCCACCAATATCACAAAATATTGACTCAAGAACATGGACATAGAATTGCGGAACAAGATGCATCTGAGCACATACTTGATCCAGAAATTTGTTTTTACCACCAGATCTGGAGCTTGCATACACATCCTTTCACACAGAAATCTACTCCTACTTTCCCTTAAGCTTTCTTGAATTGAGCAGCCTAATTTAGGAGAAGAAAAGCTTTTTGTTGTTGCTGTGATTAAACCATGGGGAGTTGGAAACCCTTGTTGAACTACTGCAAATCAATTGGAGATCTACCAGTACTCACTTCTGGTCTATACATCCAAACATATACGAAGTCAGTTGGATAGGACAAGACTTTTTCTGGTCTAATGGCAGAATAATCTACCCACCAAGAGCCATACATCAACCTATTCACATGTAAGAATGGAACCTGAAGACCAAATTCCAGCTCAAGTTCTTTAGTGCAAAGTCCAGTAGAGCCCCAAATCCAAGGTTTAGTGTTAAACCTCAATCCTAAACTCAAGATAATGACAGAATTATCTGAGCAAAGAGAACATGAAGGAGAGAAAGACAACTATGGTGACTGCCCATTCCAAGGACTGCATGCACTTCTGTTTCTGTTCTGTATGAGGGAAAGCACCCTAGGTATCTAAAGAATACACAGTCCATTTCCTTTCCACAGGAAGTTTGGCCAAGTGTTAGTCCCTGGGACCCAGGTCAATGAAGCCAAATAAGCCACACCACTGGAAGAATCTAATCTTCAGACACATCTCATGTGTTTAACCTGTTTTCTATAACCAAAACAAGGAAACTTTTACTCAACTGCTGAAAGCTGAGATTCTCATAATTCCACATTCTACACAGAGATCCCGTGGAAACATGTAACCCTCGCACACATCTTGGTGAAGGGTCAGAGAGAATTCACAATGATAACTGCAGGGAGCAGAAGTTTTATGGTCAAAATAGCTTTTACCATATGTGGCCCACACAGTAGCCCACTGCCCAGATATTGAGGCCACTCTATGCAATACATTTTCACAGAACCACATCCCAAAATTTGTGCCAAGTGAGATTCAAGCACACAGAAATATTACTTAATGGAAATATTCTCAAATCCATGTTGCTGTAATACCTTTATTAGGTTAACCAAAAATGACAAAAAAAATTATGCAAGCTTTCGATATCCCCAGATCTCTTCTTTAGGCAAGCTGTTAAAAAGGCATGTGGTAGTGGGGGGAATGGGGAGGGAGGAAAAATGACTAGATGGTAAAATCACCTTGTCTGCAAATCCAAACTAGTGAGTCTCAGTGTAGTGTGGGAGGATGGTTCTGCAGGTCAGAAGGTCATGTGATGGGTACAGGAGGGTTATGCTGCCAGTCAACAATTATACACAGGGTATCCAGAAAACCTGCTTTAAAGTTTAGAAAATAAGCAATTTCCCTGCACCCAACAAACCCCAAAGCATAAGCGCACACAAGATCTCAGAGTGGTCTTTATTCATGTCCAATTTGAATTCAGTATGGTTTGTGTTATAACAGTTTAGAACATTTCCTCCCAATTAGGTCACAAATAAAACATGTCTGTTTTAGGCCTATGAACCCAGTGATATGGGGTGGAAATTTTTCCAGTGCTTTATTTTTCCACTGAAGATTTTCCGTTTCTGTGTTTCAGAAGCATGAACACTCTTTGTGATGCCAGCTGACTTCAGAAGCATGGGAGAATAGCAGGTACTCTTCCTGATTCTGCACTGAGCCTCACAGACACTCTGAGAACCATGAGAATTCTTGCTGTTTCCGGATGCAGTGTTTGGGGCTTAGTGCAATGGGGATGAGTTCAAATTCCTCAGCTCAGCTGTGGAAGAAGGTAGGGGCTCATTCCCCCTCCTCCACTTGGGCTGGGTCTTGAGTTCAGCATAATGTCAGAAAACCTCATCCCCTCCTCTGGAGGGGAGAAGTGGGGTAGGGTCATGACTACAGTTGTATAATTTCACAAAATTTTGAAGCCATAAGAATAAAAACTGTTCCCTAACCCTGGAAAAAAACAGAAATTGTGTATGTGTGGGATTAAAGAATATGCAATACCTTTTTTTATTTTAGAGCTCTTTACAGATCTGAAGTAATTTTGTTACTTTAAAAACATGAAATGTATTATGTATAACTTGGTTTGCTCATAAAATAATCATTAGAATTAAAAACATTTTAAAGTAAATTCAGTATATTTTCAAACTATAAACTATACTTTTAAATTCAATATACCAAACATGATACATTTATCATATACTATGTATTATACGAAATACATTTTAGGTTCCTATTTTATGTCTGACCAGAGGGAGCTTCAGAAAGTAATCCCTGAAACATCTGAATCATCCTAAAAGCCAGAAGATGCAAGAAGAGTGCTTCGGCTATTGGGCGGTATAGAAATACAATAAATAAGGACGCAATCCTATGGTCACTAGACAGCAGCTAGATGGCCATAGGATTGGTCGGTTTCCGGGAACTGACCTCAGAGCCCACACTCCAAGGTCAGTTCCCAGAGAACCACCTCCCCATCCCCTCCCCCTCGTAGGCAGCGTGGATCATCCCCGGGCTCATAAAAGCAGCGCGGAGGAGGGCAGAAGGGGTCGTTCCTGGGGCAGGGAGTACAGAAGTGCTGGTACGACACTTCCTATGCATTGTCTTGCCCCCCCACTCTGTGCTCTGATGTCCCATGGCTAGACAGTCGGAATTGGGTGGCTGGAGCATGGAGGAGACGATTCCCTCTGCGCTCCTCCTGCTGTGCATTGGATAGGCAGTTGCCTCCGAGTTTGGAGGTGGCCGACTCTCCACACTGGATTGCTCCCTCTATAAAATAAAAAACAGCTGGAAGCAGAGGAAGACTGGTAAACTGCCTCTGTTCCTGTTTGTGAGGAATTGGTTGGGGTAGAGTTTAGGGAAATATGGTCTGACAGAAAAGCTACTGAGACCTTACTTAATTGGACAAGACTTTCTTACCTATTAGCAATGGTAACCAAGCTTATTTAAGAACCTTTAAGCCAGGAGTTGGCAACTTGTGGCCCTCCAGATGTTTTGGCCTATAGCTCCCATCAGTGGTAGCTAGCAGAGTCAATTATGAGGTACGATGGGAGCTGCAGACAAAAACATTTGGAGGGCCACAAGTTGCCCACCCCTGCTTTAAGCAATATCAGCTTATTATCTGAAGAGTAACATTTTATTCCCTTTTGTAAATAATTTACCTTAATAAACCTCTTAATTTGTGTTCATTTTGAAAGGTTGTCTCTAGTGGTAGTATCAATCCCATGCCTACACCATAGAAACTACTGAGTTTCTTTTAGGTAAAGAAGGTTTATTTTGATTAAAGGATTTATAGCTAAAGCAGGTTTCCTTAATAGTGAGGTTTAATTGAGAACTTTATTAAAAACTGTGGCACTGAGTCCCATGGACTCAAGCTTCAAAGTGTTTTTTTTTTTTTTTAAGAAGCAGAGATGGGATAACCCATACATTGTTCTGTCACATGTAGTGTTTCTCTCACATGTAGGTTTTAGAACTAAATTCACTGAGTGCTAAAACATCTAACTAGGACAAGCATACAACACACAACTCCATAGATCAAAAACTGTTAAGAATACACATTATCTTCATATATTACGATGTCTTACAGTAAAAGATACATTAGATCAATAATTTTAATAAGCAATTAAAGAAATAACTATGCTGGGAATCTTATAGAGAGGATTAAAAAATATTTTCCCCAAGGCTCCAAAACTTCCAGAAGTGGTACATCCCTAGACTGATGTAAGTCTTCCTTTTATGTAGTTTTTAGAAATTTTGGGTGAGTAAAGGATAGGTGGCAACATAAATACTTTGTCCTACCATTTTATTCATCATTCTGAAAGGAAATACTTCATAACCTAAGTTGCTGAAATTGTCAAACTTTTCAGGAAAAAACAAAAAGGCTCCTTGGAAAAATCTGGGAAAATTTTTTTTCCTGATTTTTCCCCAGGCCTTCATATCTCCAGTCATAGCAAATAAAACTTTTGGCTGGCCATCAAGGCAAGCCAAGATTAGTTGACCACCCCACCTGCATTCAGCAGAACAGCAAGAATTCCTGGAACTGTAGAAAGCAGCCTGCAAATAACTGCCTGGCTGCTCTCCATGTAGCTAGAAAAACTCCAGAAGTCAGTTATGTACCAGTTTTGAGCAGAATGAGAAAAGTTGTTTGTTTTTGCAACAACAAGACCTTGCTTCCAGATCTCCAAAAGTGGCATTTAGCTCTTTTAAGCTTAAAAAAAAAGCCCTGTAGAAGCAATTGGAGGTGCAACCAAAGAATTGTAGAGTCTATTTTAGAAGAGGAGAGGACCTCCTTGTCACTCAGGCGAAGGTGGTTTCACCAGCATACATGCCAATGTTTTACAGAAAATGCATCATTGGTTTCTTCTACTTAGACATAACATCATGTCAGAGAAGGAAACAATGACAAAGCAAGATAAAAATTACTAAATGCTATGTAACAAAAATAACCTCTACTCAAAATTGATGGTATGTCTTGGGCTAGAAGAGAACAAAGGTGATGGTTCTTCCAGATTAAGTGCCTTTTGCCTCTCCTCCATTGCAATGTTGAAATGTTACTGAATCTTCACTGAACTGTGGAAACATCTCTACACTGACTCATTCTCTCTGCGTAATTATTTATACTCCTTCCATTATAGTCACACATATTTCCTTTACAAATGACCACTTTTTAAAAGTGCTTGAGAACATAAAGAAAATCCATTTAACACTCTCTAAATCATTGCTTCTTGCTGAGGGGTATATCCCAAGATCTTTTAAATACCCCCACCCTGCCAAACCCAGAAGGTTCCAGCAACATTTCAACTACCAAAACCTTTCTGAACAGTAGCACACAAAGTTACTGCAAACAAGATACAAGTATGTAATATTTTACAGAGCAAGGGATAGTGAGAGCATAATGGACTAACCAACCACTATCTGGAATATTTATAAGGCAGCCGAGTGTGAAAATATACTTGCTACCAACCAAGAAACCATTTCTCATTCATGAGAATGAAATCTCAGTGTAAACAGTTTTGCAGGCAGTGACCTCATGCAGAGCAAGGTCACAGCAGAAATGGGCAAAGTCCCACAGTCCAAATATCTCAGCTAAGCACTTCTTGGCTATGATTTTAATCTCTAGGAGCTCTGTGTCTGTCTGCAGCTGTGTAGAGGCATCACACTGCTTGCTAAAAAGCACAGCTCTTTCTAGCAGCCAAGTCCACCTGTTCCCTTCTACTGGGTTATTCCATTTTGCATGGAAAGAAAGAACCAAACCAAGGAAGTATTGTCTGCGTCACTGCAAGTGCTGGTCTTTGGAGAATGAGGAAATGAAAGAAGATAACCCCTGCTTACCCTCCAGCATCTGGCCAGGAAGAGTGACAGTTCAGGTCAAAAGGCGCTGGTTGTTACTGCTTGCCCCATCACCTCTCTTGTTGCATCTGTATAGTTGCTAGTACACCCTGGAGTCTGTTGGCTTCCCTTGTGGTATGCAGCCAAAACACACAAGTTAACTTAAGAATGTAAGAACAGCCATGCTGGATCAGACCAAGGTCCATTTAGTCCAGCATTCTGTTCACACAGTGGCCAACCAACTGTCCATGGGAAACCCAGAAACAGAACATGAGTGGAACAGCACCCTCCTGGCCATGTTCTGCAGCAACTGGTGTACATAGGCATACTGCTTCCGATACTGGAGGTAGCATGTAGCCATCAGGACTAGTAGCCATTAATATTCCTCCATGAATTTGTCCAATCTCTTTTTTAAAGCTAATCAAATTGGTGGCCATCACTACATCTTGTGGAAGTGAATTCCATAGTTTCTATGTGCTGTGTGAAATACTTCCTTTTATCTGTCCTGAATCTCCCACTAATGAGGTTCATGGGATGAGCCTCGGTTCTAGTATTATGAGAGGGGGAAAAAGGTCTCCATATCCACTTTCTCCACACCATGAATAATTTTGTACACCTCTATCCTCTCACTCTTTACTTGTCATTTTTCTAAGCTAAACAGTCCCAAATATTGTAACCTTTCCTTCTGCATATAGCCTACTACATACTTGCTTAGAGTTTGAGAAGTGTCAGGATATGTTTACATGCAGTCAGGGCAACTACTCAACTTTGATAATCTTTTTTTTAAGTAAGGCCAGAGATTAATGAAGATTCAGATTAGGGCAGCCATTTCCAGTTGTGAAAAGAAAGAGTGATGGGGAGTCCCCATTTTGGGAACACAGATTCATGAAGCCTGCCTCTTTGAATTTCTACACTTCTTCAAAATGAGATACGCCATCAGACTTATCTGTATGCCATAACTTACAGATGCCAGCCTCAAAAAGGGAAAGCAAGTATGTTTATTATATATATTAGCTGCTCCATTACATCACTATAGTATTCTCTCCCACAATAAGAACTCTTATCTGAGGAAGAAAGGCATCCCTGAAGAAAAGACACGGAACTACCCCCAAGAGAGGCAAGAAGCAGCTGGCTTCTTGTGAATGTGCTTTTTTAGTCTCTCTCTCTCTCTCTCTCTCTCTCTCAACAACATAAGAGCCCTGCTGGATCAGACCAAGGGTCCATCTAGTCCAGCATTCTGTTCACACAGTGGCTGACCAGCTGTCAACAGGAAACCCACAAGCAGCACATGAGTACAATAGCACCGTCCCGCCTACGTTCCCCAGCAACTGGTGTATATAAGGTTACTGCCTCTGATACTGGAGGTAACAACAGGTGAACATCATGACCATCTGTCACATGATGGCCACCTATAACGCTTATTGCTAGGTTCATATAACCCCATTGGCAACCAGTTGTCCATAGAACACAGCACATGGAAAGGTAAATTTATCACCCACTCCTCTCCTACATTTCCAGTATGGCAGCCTTCTACAGACTATCAGGCAGGGTGAACAATTTAAATAAAAGAAATGTAAATCATGAGGCGAATATAAACCACTGTTTTCCTACTGGTACTTCTTCACATATTTCCTAAACAATGGTGCAAATTTGACCACTTAACTGTATTAAATTTACAACTAGAGCATTATTTACCTTGCTGTTTCATTCTTACAACTAGACCTTGCACCACTTTGTCACAGTGTATAGATTTTTCAGGTTTCCCCTTTTCACTTATAGAGGGAGTGTCTTTAAAAATACTTCTATATGGGATTCTTTTTATGACTAATAGCTATGACAGTCTGCGAGTTTAGGTATGAGAATATGGGAACCTGTGCAATGAACAACGTTGTCTTCTTTTCTTTCCAGGGTTGATCCTTTCTGCTTCACACTGCCTCAGCTCAGTCCACCCTCACAAAAACAAGACAGCAAATAAAAATATAACATCCATGGAATGATAGGTAGAAGATCTGATAATTAATGTGCAGACCACAGCGGTTTATTTTTATCTGGTAGAGTGTAAACATTCATATTTGAGGAAAGATCAAATTGCTTCTTCATTTTACATGGATGTATATGGTAGAGGTACTGGTTCTGTTTAGAGATTAACTGTTGGGTTAACATGCCCTAGTATTTCATATTAACCTAGATGTTCACTGACCTGGTTTTCACATATCACTAACTAATGGTTAACCCAGGGTTTGTTGCCTTACCCAAGGTTTGTCTGGAAATGGTTTGTTTTCACAATCCCTTGGTTGCTCATGTCCCTCTTTTGCCTGTTCCCTTCCTGTATCCCAAATGCCTTTGTGGCTCTGTGGTACTGCCAAGAAGAGCAGCTGGGTTTTTTTTTTAATCACTTTTGCCTGCTGCCTCTGTAGTCTGGCAAAACAACCCATGAACAATCACAATTCTGGGTTCACACATAACGACAATCCATGGGCTAGACAACCCAGAGTTCACAACCCAAAAACAAACCATGGGTTTTCTTTCTGGGCTGTTCATAGTTAACAAACCATGGTTTGATAGCATGGCTGGAACACAACAACCCATAGCATAGGCTAGTGTTATGTGCAAACCCAGCCACTGAGAAGCATGGTATTTACATTATTTTCAAATAAAGCTGATTTTAAATAAAGTTGATTTAAATTTTAAAATCCATTATTATTGTTTTTAAAAACCCATTGATTTTTATCCACTCTGTGAGCTCCCCACAAGACTGCACTGTCTGCAGCAAGTTTACAGCTATCACATGGTAAATGCCTAATAGTCAGGGTCATGCTACTGACGTGTCAGTCCTGGAACTAAGACTGCAACCTGGACCCTCCAGTGATAAGAAAAAAACATCACTAATGCCAAAGTGAGCATGAAATTCATACATTAAGAAAAATTATGGTCATTTTAAATTATAGTTATAATTTAAAAACCAAGCACTGTTACCAATGAATGGGTGGAACTAATACCAGCCCTAGCACTTCCAAGCCCACATATCAGCCACTGCCTCCTTAAAAAGAAACAGCAGCAAGACTTCCATTTAATACTTTTCATGCAGTAGGCCCAGTCCTGGTTCTAGCACTGCCCCCTTTGCTTGGCTCTATTATGTTTCACAGCCTAAGATGTTTCATACAAGGATAAACTGTCTGCTTCACACTGGCAGGTCTGAGATGCCATTTTCCTAAGGAGGAAAATAAAAGTCTGGCAGCTATCATCATATACTGGAGCACAAAACAAGCCTGTGCTCGTCTCTGCAAGGCATGTCTGTCAAGTAACTACTATTAGTATTTCCAAACTGAAATGCTTACATTTATAGATGGTACTACTGGGAAGCAGCACATGAGGAAACAATGCCAAGACAGACTAGAACAGACTATGTACATTTCTTAAGTAACTAGCATTTAATCCCCGAGAGAACTCTCTTTCACTATGGGCTGCTGAAAAAGTACATAGTTCCAAATCTAGCAAATTTTGAAGAAACACGTTATAAACACACAGAGAAAGATACATTCTTGAAGTTATAGCAATTATAGTAAACAAAACATCATTATTCTGGGTAGGCACAGTAGTTGGATAAGTAGTTCTTATTACCAAGGTGTATACTGTAATCAACAATCACATCAACCAAGATACATCATTACTTCAGTCATTCAGATAAGGCAACCCTTTCTAGCACCCTTGTAAATAAGTCCATGTGTAGTTACTAGCCTGCTGAGGGCTAGTAGAGGGTGTCAGAGAGCTCCATCCCCCTCTGGCAAATTGCTACAATTCTATGCTGGGTGAGGAGGAATGTACTTCCCCCCTCTGGCATCCTGCTTTGTTTCTACACTGGGCACAGAGAAAGATGGAGTGCTCTATCTCTCCTCCCCAAGCCCTTCATGGAATTCCTCATCACATATAACTCCCAAACTAATGCTTAAATACAACAACTGCCTTTCTCGGGAAAGCTCAATGGCAGACAGAGCACAATCTTTGTACGCACACAGCTGCAGTTCAGTCCCTAGCCCCTTCAGCTAAAGGAAGGTAGGGAGAGCAGCTTTGAGAAATCCACTGCCCAAGACCGGGATCATCACTGCCAATATCAACTGAGAGATTATTAGGAGAGACAGACCACCTCCTTATATCCTTACTCCTACAAATGTAACTTGCACTATTTTGAATTTCAGAAAACAGGTTATACTGGCTCAACTAGTCTTACAGTGAGTACATGATAAGGGAAGAAATACCGAACATCAACTTTTAATTACACAAAATAGGGTGGGGCACTTATTCAATGGTAATTGTAATTGCTCTTCATGACTTTGACTTAAATGTGGGGCAGGGGGGAGGAGAGAGACCAGGACCATTTAAATATATAGTGCAATTGACAAATTATTTCCTATATGTTTCTAGACACTGAAGCATATCATGGCTGGGATTGATCTGTGTATTACAGTTTGTAGGGAAAGCAAATACCATAGTTAGGTTTAGCAGCTTAAGGACACAATCCTATGGCTGCTAGACAGCAGCTAGACAGCCATAGGATTGGTCGGTTGCTGGAGAACCGCCTCCCCATCCCCTCCCCCGCCGCCTCATAGGCAGCATGGATCATCCCCACGCTTTGCTCTTGTAAGAGCAGCGCGGAGTGGGGAAAAAGGGGGTATGCCCAGGGGCGGGGAGTGCAGAAGTGCCAGTATGACACTTCCGATATGTTATCCAGCCTCCCTACCCTGTGCTTGGACGTCCTGCGGCTAGACAGCTGAAATTGGCCATCCAGTCACAAATGCAGAGCAGCTGGAGTGCAGAGGAGACAATCCCCTCCATGCTCTTCCCCCCATGCATTGGATAGGCGGTTGCTTTTGAGTTTGGAGGCGGCTGCCTATCCCCATAGGATTGCTCCCTAAATGTCACAACTAGGGTAAAGCTGAGGATGTCTTAACCATGGTTAACAGATTTGAAATGGGTCATATTAGCATGTGCTCACTCTCTTGCTCATCACCAAAGTGGATAAAAATGTATGATTTTAAAAATTCAAATACATTTTACATTTAAAAACAATCATCAGTTTTTAAAAGTTTCTGCTATAGTAAGTTTCTCTTTTTAAAAGAACCTGCTTTAAAATAAAATCTGAATTTGTTAACCATGGGTCGTTGATAATAAAGTATGCTGGCTCCTGGCCACCCACCCACTAGCCCCAACCTAAACAACCCAGGGACACTCCTCCCCATCCCTGGGTTGTTTATCATAACATCCAAATCCAGAATTGTAGGTTGTTGGAGGAAGAACAACCCGGGCTTGTAACCCATAGTTTATTCTTGGGTTGCAAGTCTGAGTCATTCTTCTCCCCAAAACCTACAATTCTGGGTCTGGGCATCACGACAAGCAACCCACGGGTGGAGTGTTCCTGGGTTGTTTAGCTCAGCAGGAGCAGGTGGCTGGGCAGCTGGGAGCCAACATGCTTGCTCGCTCCCGCTCATTCATGGTTACCCAGGATAGTTGTGACATGCAAACTGCATCTATAGCTTGATACTAGAAGTGAAGAACTAGAAAGTAATCATAGACAATAGAATCCAGTTGATGTCATTGTTTATCTCATTAGGATTCTCCAAGGAACTCATATGGATGACTTTATACTACTATTTAGGCACAGTTACCTGAGCTCTTCAATATGTTCAGTTCTGAAGTCATTAATATTTATAACTCTACCAAACAAACAGAAGACACATTCACTTTACATCTCATAGAGAAACATTATTTTGTTCAGTGACTACCATTCCTTGCTTCTGGAAAGTTCCAGACACTTGTTACAGCCCAATCTTATGCATATTATGCTGGTGGAATGCAACCGTCTAAGCCCCTCATTAAGGACACTTGGTGCAAGAGGGGTCTTGGAGAGGGGTTTGCTCCCTCCATCATTTGAGCAGTGCAGCCTTTCTTTCTCACTGTGCAACCCAACAAAGACTTTGGTGTCTCCCATAAACCCTGGCTTCTTGGAAATGCTTTATGCAGCCAGCAGAGTACCCTCTCTGGGCAGGGTGAAGTATTTAATTACATTTATATCCCACTTTACTTCCATCATGGAACCATTTGGGTGTGGGTGAGGGAACTGAACTAGCTTGCAAACGAGCCAAGCGATTTTCTGATTTGGGGGGAAATGGCTTGGCTTATTTCTGAGCCAATCACATGGATGGCTTGACTATCTTTATGGGTCAATAAGCAGACATAATCTCAGAGTGTAAAAAATATTAGGCCGTCTTGCTTGGTGCTGGGAGAGGGGCACATGAGAGCACCCAAAGTGGTTCAAGCACTCAAAAGCCCTTTCTACTTGCGACTATGGATGTGTTTTTTGAACACTATCTCAGCAGGTGAACTCTGGTCTCAAAGCAAAATAGTTTTTTATTTATATAAATGAATCCTCACAAATGAAGAAATGTCTGAAATATTAATGTATCACAGATGGGGAAAAAATTTATGCGCCCAGCTTCATAATGTTCTACAATCCTCCAGGTTTCCAATATCAAGATTTTTCAATGGCCAACCTTTTCACCTTCAAAAAGGTAGCAATAATGTTGACATATGAGGGAATCAACAGGAGTGTCTAGATCAGAGCTTTCCAAACTGTGTGCCGCGACACATTAGTGTGTCGGCGGCAGTGTGTAGGTGTGTCGCGTGAAATGCAGAAAATTGTGCGGAAGGGCACTGCGGAGCTCCCTTACTCGCGTTTGCTTCCCTTGGCCCCTCCCCTGGAACTTCCTAAAGCAGCTAATGTAGCAGCTAAGGCTTAGCTGCTGTAACATTAGCTGCTTTCGGATCATGTGACATCTTGACGTAGGGTGCACGTGATTGGCGGTGTTGGAGCAGTACGGCGAGGTAGAGGCGCGGGGCGAAAAGAGGGGAGGGGAGGCACTGCCCTGGGAGCAGAGCTTGGCTGATGCCGGCGCAGAGAAGTGGCAGTGGCCACCAGCCCTGTGAGATTTCAAGCGCGCCCTTTGCGGACTTCTGCACTGTGCTCCTGCGCGGCCAGGCCACAGTAGTGTGCAGGTGGAAACGCCGTCTGGGACTGGGACTGCACCAAGCAGGCCGTTCGCCATCTTGGCCAGTCGGAACGGAGCTCAGTGGAGGCCAGAAGCCTCAGAATCAGCGTGCTCCCAATCACCCAGGCGAGCGCAGCTGCAGGCTGTCACCCAGTCAACCCACCTGCTGCTGGCTGAAGGGAGGCCACCCTCCCAAACCCAATGTGGCAAACAGCAAGCCACCCACCACGTGGCACTTATAATTTGATTTCTGCCATTTATTTTTATTTTTACTCTGCTGTAATTGTGGATTAACCACCCACCGGCAGCGTACCACTGGAGAGTGCTGGAACTGGACTCTGGACATAGGCACTGCAAATATTTACAGCAATATAGCCTTGTAGTGAGACATATATATTTACACCATTTTTGTTGGACTTTTGCTTCTCTACTTCATGTGTTTTTGCAGCTGAGCTACTACCTGGGCCTATGTGTCCTAATATGTATTGTAAATACTTTAGTTAATTTTGTTTATTTTTCACATTTTCTTGCATATATTTACATACTGTTACTCATAAATGACAACAATATGTTATTATCTTACAAATCATATATTTTTAAAAAATATAAATGAAAGGTTTTCATGAGATATGTTCTATCCCCATACATTTTGTTATTACAATTTATGTATGTGTCCGTATCTCTTATAACGGGTTAGTTTAACCTCCAGTTTGCTAGTAAAACTGAACTACCGTGTCATGAAATGATGCATGTCTAAAAAGTGTGTCACCAACATGAAAAGTTTGGAAAGCTCTGGTCTAGATGAAGAGTGGAAGCATTTTTGAAGAACATAAGAGTTTGATAAGTTATTGTACCTTGATTTCTAATGACCTAATAATAATTAGTAATAAGGAGCACCTGTCATATCCTTATAGAGATACAATGCTTAAATACATTAAAATGTGCCATTACATTTTAAGCAAGATTTTTCTTCATTGGAGGAAGGGTCTTAGCATTTTTTTAAATCCCAAATTAACTTCACACCTTTTCCTTACATTTCATTCACAACTATTCTGCATAGAAAGCCAGTGTAGTGGCTAGAGTGTTGGACTGGGAGCCTGGAGATCCGGGTTCTAGTCCCCACTCGGCCATGTAAGCTCACTGGGTGACTCTGGGCCAGTCACAGACTCTCAGCCCAACCTACCTCACAGGGTTGTTGTTGTGAGGATAAAATGGAGAGGAGGAGTATGTACGCCGCTTTGGGTTCCTTGGAGGAAAAAAGGCGGGATATAAATGCAATAAATAAATAAAAAATAATAAAAAATAAATAAATAAATAGAAAGGACACTGATTGCCATCAGTCACAAAGGTTACAGACAAGACGGAAGGGTTTAGAAAAAAAATCTGCATGGCTATGACCAGATCACTTAGCTCTGGCCTCCTGGGAAGACTCTGGTAACTCAGCTTTCATTAAAAATAAGCCTAACAAAAACATGCATAGGGAGATGCTGTGAGCCCTCACAGCTGTCAAGCAAAACTGGAATCATACACAGCCAGTACTGCCAAAAGGATCTGAATCCAAAGAGGATGTGAGCAGGAATCACAGGCAGGCAGAACTTCCTCAGTCAGCACAATTTCCTAGCCCGCACCAAAGGCTCGAGACGGTCTCCTTGTCCCCGAATTTACTGCCTCAGGACAGCAACTGCCAACACTGTACAAACAACACTGAGTTAGACGGACCAATGGCATGATTCAGTATAAGGCAACTTCCTATGTTATAGTTTAATTTTTTCTATTTATGAATATTTAGAGTCAGCTTTGTGCACTCTTTTCTTTCTTTGAAACCAATTTTAAAAAGAAAAAGGGGAAAAACATGAGCATAGATAGTGACTTTCAAAATTTAAATTTATTTAATAAATGGTACATACATTATTCACTACATCTGAATCCCACCATTCTTCCAGGGATGTTAGGGTGGCATACATGGTGTTATCCCATTTTACCTTCACAACCACTGTACAGGATAGAGAGTGACTTCCAAAAGTCACATATTGGACTTCTCAACTGCACCTGGTCCAAGATCATACTATTTGCTACACTACATGTCTTTTCATAACTTGGTTAGCACATAAGAATACTCTCAGGTATATTTAGTTAGACCTTCATCCAAAGAAATGCTTGAAAATACTTAAGCACACAATAGGGGATTTTTTCATCTGTTTCTGAACTTGCTCAAGAAAATTGTGTTGCTTATTTCCAAATGCACTGCAATATTTTATTATCATTCCTAACATGTTATGACAACTCTTATCAAATGCAGAAATCATATTCTGCAGGAGGAGCTTCCCCCAGGCCCAAAGATAAAGAAACTCATCATTCATGAGTGAAGATGTGACCACTGCCTATAGCAAGGAGTTATCACTTGAAACAATATTAAAAATACCAGAGTGTATTTGTAAACAAACAAAATTTCTTCAGCACCTTAAGAGTTTTGTCTCCTAGTTGTTTTTTATTCTATTCTGGTGATTTAAAAAAACAAAACAAAAAAGGTTTTTTTAAAAGACTGTGTCATCTTTTCCTCCTGACCTTCACATTCTTATTGAAAGAAGATTTGAAGTAGGAAAGTCTAAGCAAGCTTTACATGGGGGCTCCCTAGCCCCTCCTTTCTGGAGACAAAACTACTAATTTTGTGATATCTCCACATGTAGTAGACAGGGCCAGCCACCAAACTGAGGTTGGAGGGAACCAAATCAACCATCTTATTCTCAAGGTAGATCATCAACAGTGCAATCCTATCTGTGTCAACTGGAAAGTAAGTCCCAATGAGTTCAATGTGTACAGGATTGCAAGCTAAAGCTTGTTCCAGCCTTGAATCCTCTGCCTACTTTACATTTGCTTAACTTCCCATTTCTGCAGCAAGTCATTCTGAATGACACTGGGGCTGTTCACACCTTATGTTAAGCCATGGTGGCTTATAAACTATGCACAGTAGCTTATTTTTAGATAGCCAATTGTGTCCCCTCACATGATTGGACAAATAAGCTAGGCAGTGTAGTTTATTTCTCCACCTTGCCCCTCCTCCCTCTGTAGTCCTCCCACCTGCCTGAGCAGGTATTCCAGCTTCCCTTGCAGATTTTCAAGCCTTTGCTGGATCCCCTTTCTCTGCCTGTGTGCAACAAAAAAGGCGGGGAGGGGCCTCCAACCCCTTGAAAGTTTGCAGAAATAGAACGAATTTTAACATACAGGTTCCCCTTATGGGGAGGCACCACATGCAATACTGGACAAATGTGGGACTTTGCATTTTCATGGAAAAGTGAGGATTTATCCATACATAAAACAATTTGGGAACCACATGGGGTGGGGACTTATTTGGAGTCAGAGACACTGCTGAATATGGCAGGAAAACAAGCAGATATCACTTGAGAGTAGTAGAGCAGCTGCAGTGTTTTTGGCCACTCTTGCCAAGTGACTCTGTAGGCAATCTCTGTAACCCATGCTGGTGCACAGACATGCTAACCTACCATAGGTAAAATAATCCTTACTACAGAATGTGGGTTCCCAGGGTAGTTTATCTGGGGGAAATAACCCACAGTGCGTGGGAAAAGAGCTCACAGATGACATGCTAAGCCATCATGGGTTAAATAAACCACAGTGGTTTATTTAACCCCTTGTGGGTCATCTGAACCCAGTCACTGTGTTAGATAACACAGAGCAAAGTTTGTAGTAATAGAGAACGGAGCTGCGAGCAATTTATTGCAGCCTTGCCAGCAGCAGCCTTGATTGATGGTGCTAAACGTAAAGCTATCAATTCCCAGGGAGCTGCATAAATGGAATGTGTGCACATGATGCCCATCTCCTGAATCACATGAAGGCAAAAAGACTTAATGTGGCTAACCAATTCCGATTTCAGAATTTGGGTGCAAGTCCAATAATATGCCAGCAACGTATTTGAAGGTATTGTAATTCAGTCAGGAAAAACATCTGTCATCAAGATGTGTAACTACCTTGCTGGATTAAGTCATCACATTTCTGTTAAGTTACTGCTCTTAGGTAACTATCTGCACAAACTGCAGTCTTAATGTCCATTTGGACCCTGTTTTCTGTTAAGGCTCACATCATTTGCCAATCTTTTCCTCTGCACATCCATTAAAAAAGAAAAAAAATCAGATCACTTCCACAGCAACTATACTCCTACCCAATTATTAATTCTGATTCCTCTGCCACTCCTTGCAGTGCAGATTCCACTGTAGACAACGTAAGAACATAAACAGGAAGTTTACTGGATCAGACCAAGTGTACACCTGCCCCGGCATCCTGTTTCTAACAGTGGTCAGCTAAATCCCTCCAGGAAGCCCACAAGCTGAACATGAAGACAGCAACCCTCTTCGGCATCTAGTATACTGCCTCTGAACATAGGGGCTGTTTGCACATAACCTTTGGATTTTTTTTGGTTAACATTCATTTAAACTGCATTTATTTTTCATAAAATGAGTACTGTATGTCAACTGAGAACTTTAACAACATATGCCTTCAATGTACTGACATTTCTGTAGCATTATAGAAGTTATACTTGTCCCAAAATAAGCAAGTGTCAATCAGATTGCAAGAGACAGAAAGGCGCTTACAATGGCCTGGTTCGCACATCACAGCCACCTGGGTTTTTAAAACCAGTGTGCTAGTTCATGTGGCTCGATCAGAGCAGCTAAACAAGCCAGAGATACTCTGTCCTCCAACTGTTTATCATGGCATACGAACCCAGAACTCTGGCTTGTCTCTCCCCTGACAAGCTGGAGTTTGCACCCTTTAAATACCATCACTACTACAACCAATACTTCAGTCTGCATCAGGAAGCAACCTCTCATAATCTCTGACCACTGCCCATGTTGGCAGGGCTGATGGGAGTTGTCCAAAACATCTGGAGGACACCAAGTTGCCTACCCGTGGAACTTCATGGTAACCACCATAAAGCAGTTTAAATGGGATGAGCCATTCACTCCAAAATGGTGTATTTCTCCTCCCAAATTCAAAACACTGGGAAGTTCATCTCAGGCTGTACTGTGCTAAGACGTAACTATTCCTATTATGCCACCCTGACACCTACCATGCTTGCCAGTGCAGGTGGTAAAAGTGAGGGTGAATAATGAAAATTCATGTAGCCCCCCTTTTAACAGCAGATTTTGCTCAGATTCCTTTTCCTGGAAATCACCTAACCCTCCTGCATGACATCTTCTTTTATCCTCCTTTCTTCTTCCATTTGTTCCCTGCTGTTGTTCTCAAAGACTCCTTAATTTCGGGCACAATCCTATGCATGTTTAGACAGAAGAAAGTCCTACAACTCCCAGTATTTCCCATTCCTCATGCCAGCTGGGGAATACCGGGAGTTGCAGGAGTTTTTTTCTGTGTAAACATGCGTAGGATTGTGGCCTTAGGCATTCTACTTCCAGCCACTGACAAAATCCTGCCCACTCCCCCTTTTTCTTGCCATTTCATTAAGGACCGTATTGACTGTACACTGCCCAACACATTTTAGGTGCTTTCAGAAATATTAAAGGAGGAAGGTTCCACCATGGCAGCACCTACCATGAGAGCAGCAGGGTGTAGGCTTGAATACAGATCCCAGCCATCTCAACTGCCCAGCTTCTGATTTCTAGATGCGAACAGCACCATGTAATTTCAAGAACTGTTTAAAATGTACAGATGTAATAATTATTTGTTTAGCATTCCTCTCCTCTCCCCACTTCTTCAAAACCCTGACTCATGCCTTCTAAGAGAAAATAATTTCTTTCCACCAGGTATTTCTTCATACTCACAAATCTATTTATGACATGATCCTTGCTATGGCAACTATATATTGGCATCACAAGTCAAATACTAGGAACATCAAGCACATAAAATAAAGCAGCTGCAGCCAACAACAATGGGGGGGTAGGGACACAGGACTCTAGTTTTATGCAAATAAAACAGTCTGTATCCTTTCTGAGGATATTTGAGGCACTATATCCCACCCAAGAAAGGACTTCAGGAAAAAAATCTAATGGGGGACAAACTATTTACTCAACAGAAATATATCCCAAGCTTAAGGACGGAAGCTTGTTACAGCATTTATGCGAGATGCCAATCTATAGACTGTATACTGTGCTTATTCTGTAGTGCAGCCTTCCAGATGTTTTGGACCAACTCCCATCAGCCCCAGCCAGTATGGCCAATGGTCAGAAATGCTGGGGATTGTAGTACAAAACATCTGGATGGCAGCAGATTGGGTTAGGCTTCTGTAGCAGTTCACTCCCCAAGGTGAAAAAGTGGTTCAACCATCTCATGTGGGGTTAGAACGGAGACTGGGAAAACAATGCATTTAGGGCGTTTCTGTGTTTCTCACTTCTGGGCCTACTCCATCAAGTAGCACTTTATAGGTTGCAGGGGGTATTCCTTTAACTGTTAGGGGACAAACAGTGTAACCCTTTACACATCTACTCAGAAGTAAGCCTCACTGAGTTTAACAGGACTTATTCCCAGGCAACTATATAAAGGATTGAAGCATAAATGGTCAAACAATTCCTTAATTTCTCTAATGTCTGTGATTCTCTTAAAAAGAGAATAACTGAAATACACCACTGTGTTTCTTCTGTTTTAGTTTGCATAAAATGTCCATCTTTATAATTTTGTCCAGATTTTCTGCCTTCGTAGAACATAATATGACTTAAGATCTCCAGGTTAACTATAAATAAGAATCAAGAGAAATTAGAGCATAAATCTGGGAGGAGGCCTTTTCATCATGAATAAGCAGACAAAAAGCAGAGACCTGAGGAACTTCTACACTAGTTACTCAAGAAGGGATGGAACAGCTATCTTTTTAACAAGTATTTTGTTAGAACCAAGTTTCTATACCTTTAAAAATATTATTAATTAGTAAAGGCTATTTGGAGATTTCCACCATGTGCCTACATGATTGAAAACAGGAGTCCACGCTAGCTCTGTTATTTATTACATTTATATCCTGCCTTTTTTTCCTCCTTAAGGAACCCAAGGTGGTGTACATAATCCTCTCTATTTTATCCTCACAACAACAACCCTGTGAGGTAGGTTGGGCTCAGAGTCTGTGACTGGCCCAAAGTCACCCAGTGAGCTTCCATGGCTGCGTGGGGACTAGCACTTGGAACTCCCAACTCCCAGTCCAACACTGTAGCCACCAAACCACAATAAGGCTCTCCTTCAGTTTGCCAATGACCAAAGACCATGGATCAGATTGAACACCCCCCACCTTCACAAAATCTGACCTCTTCCATGGAGAACAGCATACTTACTCTCCCTACTTAGCCTGATACCGACAGTCATCTATGTGGGGACTTCATATTCAGATACGGCCTATGTGGTATAAGCCAACATTGCATGACTAATCAGCAGATTTTGTCAAAGAAATCGACCTTGTTATTTTGGCTGACACACATTAAATGTTATGAACATAGGATGTATTTGAACAGAATGTCCTCACATGGACAGTTGAAGAGTTAAGAGATTGGGCCATGAAGGCGTGCCTGCCCTCTATTCCACATGATGGGTTGGATGGGGGTGGGGTGGGGAGAAGCATTGTCCAATCCCAGGCAGCCTCTCAACACATTGGGGCCCCAGATGCTGTTGAAGTACAACTCCCATTATTCTCAATCAGACTGACCAAAAAACAGGGATGACTGGGGATTGTAGTCCAATATCATCTTGGAGAAAAGGTTAGGAAAGGTTGTCTTAGAGTAAGAACTTCATGCAAACAATCTTTAGACAGTAATCTAACCTGAGGTAGAATATTTTAAAAGGTCAGCCACATACCCTTTTAAAATAAGGCCCCAAGCTTGAATTGATAGTTCAACTAAAGAGTTACTTGCTTAATTGGGGGGGGGGGGAGATTTCTATCAGTCAGGATTAACTTGCAGCTCCACTAATTCAAGTTAAAGGCAAACTTGTTCATTTCAAAGGTATTTTGGTTCTGGTATCTTACTGTCATATAGAATGAAACAGAAAATATTAATTATGCCCTTTCCTTCTAATAACGAGTGGTATGTACAATTCATTGAATGGTGAGTTATTTTACACATCCTTTAACATCTCAAAAAGGCACTCTTGATGATATGCAAATAAATTAACTGAGTTTTAATAAATTGATCAGTCACTTAAAAGGCAAAGGATTAATCAGCTAAAAGAATTAACTGGTTGACAGCCCAATGTTTGAAGTATTTTTCATTTAAGAAACAGGCACGTGCTGTAGTACTTTGATTAGCTGAATAGATGTGCTTGTATTGAGTGACCATACCATCCACAAAGAAGCAACAACTTAATTTTATGGTATCACAAACCATGTCCTCATCACGAAAAGAATGATTGCAGAAACAGGTTGTTTGGCAGGAACAACAGCAGGAAGCAGATGCTGGAATTGGAGGACAAGAGACTTTGGCCTGGCAAACATTAACAAGACACACATTCCCTTCTTAAATCTGATCACTGTGAAACCCTTTGTTTTTTTATTTTTGTCTGTTTCAGCAGAAATGGGAAAGTGTAAAATTAAAAGTCACAGTAGCATAGTTTCACTCATGAGCAGCCCCTCGGAAGTCAATTGACTGCTAACAGTGGTAGTTACAAGCTTGCTGGCAGCAGCTGGCCTGAGGTAAAGAAGTTTCATGTTCGGTTATAATCAGAGATGACATTTTGTTTTTAAAATGTACAGAAGGTTTGAAAGGGATAGCTACTTAAAATTCATTTTAGCAAGCAAAACTGCTTTTAAAACCTCTCCTTGCATCTGCAAATTCAAATGTGCTGCTTCAGTTCTTTATTTATATTTCACAGGTCACACCAGCCTGGTGCTTTGTTGTGCTCATGCCTTCCCACCAACTTCAGGTTATTCTATTTCCAGACGAAAATGGACAGATGAGGAAATAGTTTTTAAAAGGGGGAGGGGATGGCAGGCAAGCATCAGACCATTTATCCTATTGACTGAGAATGGAAGTGGGAAAAGAGTTGATATTCATTCAACACATTGTATAACTAAAAACAATGTTGTTTTTAGTTATGTTGTTTGTGTATATTGTCTGTGTGCTTTTATGTGCTTTTTTGTAAATGGCTTTTAAACTTTTTACATTGTATTTCATGTTTTAACTTCTGTAAACCGCCGAGAGAGGTTGGGCTTTGGAGCAGTATAGAAATGTAATAAATAACATAAAATAAATATAAACAAACACATTTGTGTTTATATTCAACGTAGGAATACTTTATACTGTGGATGGGGCGAGGGGGCAACGGAAGTGCATCAAATTTAATCAAACTATTGTTTCTTTTAAAAAGAATGGAAATAATAGTATCTCATCCTACTTGCATTCTGCTTTAGGGTGGCTCTGCCAGCTACTTTACACCAACCCCTCTGAAATCACATTCGCTCAGGGTTATCCTAGTCTTAGAAATAAACTGTAATATCTTACATTACACCAGATCTGTCACTAGAGTTCTGCCATCCTGAACCAATATCACTATTCACAGGTTACAGGTTGCTTTTTGCACAAGCTTTCTCTTGGGAGCTTGCCTAACTGTAATAAAACATCTCT
This sequence comes from Heloderma suspectum, assembly GCF_057233095.1. Taxonomy (NCBI): domain Eukaryota; kingdom Metazoa; phylum Chordata; class Lepidosauria; order Squamata; family Helodermatidae; genus Heloderma; species Heloderma suspectum. The sequence continues at coordinate 17,706,771 of NC_139459.1, forward strand.
GGTGTATACTTGCTTACACCAGATCACCACAAACCATTCCACAAGATGCATCAAATCTTTCCTTGAAAGAGCTCTCAGAACCATAGAACTGAAAGGGTCCTCATCGGTCATAGAACAGTAAGGTTGGAAGGGGCAGATAAGACTGAGTCCAATCCCCCTTTGCTGAAGTAAATATCCTTCCCAAAGCTGTCATAGAGCCATGGTACTGCAACAATAAAAGTCCCACATGACATTATGCTTCTATCCCACCCTTCCTCAAAGAAACTCCAGACAGTATACATAGGGTCATCACATTTCTATTATAACAAACGGCTGAACAGATGACTTGCTCATGGCTAAGCAGAGGTTTGAACTGAGGTCGCCCCAGCTCAAATTCAGCGCTCTTAAGCTCCAACACCACAATAGCTCTCTGGCTGGATGGGATCTCCAGAGACCTTCTATTCTATCCATGTTGTCCCATGGATTACGTCCACCAACTATCCCAACCCAATTTTCTAACCTGCTCCTGACCTCAAGTGATGGAGATTCCACACACATCCATCCCCCCACCCCTGGTATCTGGTCCACTGTTCTTATTTAGAAAGTTCTTCCTAAAACCCAAATTAAATCTCAACTCACAAGACCTCCCTCCAAACTCTGCAAGAATGACATCACTCACACGGCTCAACATGTGGCAAATACATTTGATTTTGCCTGATTTAATCTTCCCTGAACTAAAGCTTCCTGAAAGGTCGCTGATCCCTGAGCAGTACCACAATCCCTTCTTACTGCGAGCAATCACTTGGTTCCACTGAAGATTCTTTCTGGAAGCCCCTTCTAAGAAAAACAAAACACACAGGCCCTATAAAGTTCTACCACTCATGCCACTAAACTATCGGGGGACCGGTGGGGGGGGGGGGCAAAATCGGCTCGATCTCTCTGTGGAACATGCCCAGGCCTGCCCAGAGGCCTCATGGATTAAGTATTAAATGCTTGGGCCCTGTCCTTCCAAATCAGCCCACACTCTTTATACAGTCTATTTTTGCAGGACACAAAGTACCAAGTGCCCCTCCCATCCTTCAGGGCATCACACCCACACACACAAGCCACCCGCTGCTTTACCTTACCCTTAGAGTTCCTTCCCCATCCCTTCAGCCAGGCAGAACACCCAACCATCTCAGGCCGCTCCCCTTCCGTCCCCCATGGCTAACAGATCCCTTCCCAGTTTCTAGACAGATCCGGAGTGGCTCTCTCCGTCAAGTTCGCATTGATCAGACTTAAGATGCAATCCTATGCATGTTTAGGCCAAAAAATCCCTACAACTCTCAGCTGGCTGGGGAATGCTGGGAGTTTATAGGACTTTTCCCTGTCTAAATATGTACAGGATTATGCCCTTAGAGACCTAGGGTGCTGCTATTCCCTCATCTCTCAGATTCTCCACCAATCCCATTCCATAATCCCCAAGACACCCTGGCAATCCCAACTCAGGTCAAACTATTTCACGTGGCTGGGGGGGATGCTGGGAGTTGTAGTCCAACACATCTGGAGGGCGCCAGGTTGGGGGGAGGCTTCGCTAGGGGGGTACCAACGCCTCCCCTCACGCCAGCTTCACCCTATTCCAGGTCGCCACGTGCACATCCCGTCAGATCCAGCCCCGCACCCCATTTCACAAATCTTTCGCAAGTTTCTTCAGCAGAGAGTCTCGCTGGGTTCACCGGATCTTACCCTCCCTCAGCCCCCCCCCCCCCAATGAAGCGTGGACAGCAGCCTCTTCCTCCTCTCCCCTCCGGCTTTGGCAATCCCATTTCAATCAGCCCCGGTTCCCCCCACCCCACCCCGAGCCCTTGCAGGTTCGCCACCTCGTCCGCATCCGCCGCCCACCAAATGCGGCCTCCCAACTCCCGGCAGGCCTCCCCAGGTTCAGCGGCGGTTGCATTTCCCCCCCCCCCCGCGAAACCACTCACCCTGCCGGCCCACGATCTCGGCCACATGCTCGGAGCTGGGCACCGGGACGCACTCGGTGGTGTTGACGCTCTTCCTCCTCAGCAGCGCCGCCTGCTCCCCGTTCAAAACCGGCCCGGGGGGCATCCCGGCGGCCGCCACTCCGCCGGGCGGCCCGTAGGCTTGGGCAAGCATCGCCGCCATCACCCCGTGGTGGACATCTTCGCCGGGCCCGTACAGCGCCCCGCCCAGCCCCGCCGCCTCCGGAGCCTCGAAGGCCGAGCCGGCGGCGTGAAGCGGCGGCGGCGGCGGCGACAGCAGCACCGAGCCCAGCCCGGGAGGCAGCAGCGGGGGCGAGGCCGGCGACGACAGCAGCAGCAGCGAGGCCGGGCCTCCTCCGGGCTCCAGCAGCTCCTCCTCCCCGCCGCCGCCGCCGTCCTCCTCAGGCGGCTCCTCCAAGTCCAGCTCCAGGTCGCCGCTGCCTCTGCCACCGTCGTCGCCGCCGTCCCCCTCGGGCGCCGCCTCCTCCTCGTCTTCCTCGTCCTCGGGGAGCTCGGGCGAGGCGGGCGCCGCCTCGCCCCCGCGCTCCCGGAGGCCCAAGCCGGCCAGGCGGTCCCTCAGCAGCAGCGTGTCAGGCGGCGGCGGCTGCTCACGAGGCGGCGGCGGCTGATGGTGATACTGGAGGAGCAGGCCCGGCGGCGGCCTGGGCGGCAGCAGCACCACCAGCTCGGCCGGCTCCTCCTGAGGCGACGGGGAGGCGCTGCCGCTCGGCATGGCCGGCGAAGGAGGCTCGGCCAGGCCGGGCGGAGGAGAGGAGGAGGAGGAGGGCGGCGGCGGAGAGCTCCGGCTATTCGGCCCTGGGCGACATGTTGCTGCTGCGGCGGCGGGCTCTCCGGCGGCCGCCTCCTCCTCCGCCGCTGCTTCTTGCGGGGCTTGAGGTGAGGCGGTAGCGGCCTGGGCGGCGCTGGTGGCGGCGCTGCCGCTGCTGCCGCCGCCGCCGCCACGGCCCCCGCTCGCCTCAGCGCTTCTTTTGTTCCATGTCTGCTCTCCCCCGCCGGCTCCAGCAGCAGCAGCAGCGGCGGCGGCGGCGGCCGCAGGCGGCGGCGGCGGCCCTGGCAGCTCCAGCCCCGCCCCGCGCCGCTCCCCCAGCCGGGCGATTGGGCGGCAGCGCGGGAGCAGCAGCAGCCGGCGCTCGGGCCGGGCGAGCAGGAGGAGGCGGCGGCCGCGACGGAAGCGGCGGCCGCCGCCGCGCCTGCAGGGGGAATGGAGGGAGGGCGGCGCAAGGCGAGAAGCGGCGGCGGGTCGTGAGGGCGGCGGCGACTCCTCTCCGTCCTCCTCCTTCGCCTCTCCGGTGCCCTCAGGCGGGCCCCCAGGCGCGCGCCCTCCTCTCGCCAGCCCAATCTCGGCGGCGGGGAGGGCGGCCCGGGATTGTTGGGTCGGCCTGGCGGGTATTGTGACGGGGCAAGAGGGACGGGGGAAAGGCCGCGGCGGCGGCGGCGAGGTGAAAGCGGGGCCTGGCCTGGGTCATTCGGGGTAAAGCTGGGGGCGGAGGAAGGGAAGAAGGACGCGAAGGGAAAGAGCGGGAAGGAAAGAGGAGGAGGGAAGGGAAGGGAAGAGCGGGGCAAGGGTGGAAGTAGAGCAGAGGGAGAAAAAGGCGAGGGTGCGAGAAAGTGGGGTGGGGGGAGAGCGAGGGAATGGCTGGGGCGAGGGGAAGGCGGCCCTCCAGAGACCATGTTGCGCCCCAGCGCTTGTTTTTCCAGGGACAGAGCTGAGCATAGCTCATAAGGAAAGCAGCGATCCCTCGAGTGTGTCTCTGAGCATGTACAGAAGACTTCCTCCCTTCAAACCCCCGCCCCGCCCCGCCCTCAGACGGCAGACTCCTTCACCGATTCGGGATGAAGGGTTTCCGTATGAAAGGCCGGCCTTTACCCGGAAAAGCTTGAGTGACCTGCTGCCCTTTTGGAAATAAACGACGGGGCGGGTTCCCCCCTGCTGCATCCGCGACCGAGAGAGAGGAGCTTGCCTAGATCTCCCAACCGGAGCTGCAGGAATAAGGACTTGAGGGCTTTTGTGTCACTTAATATAGCTCAGCCATAATGGCACATGTGGATTTCTTGTTAACTTGCCTATCTGAAAGAAAAGAGATGAATCCTCTTCCAGTTTAACAGCGCTTCTGGCATAGTTGGCTGGAAAAGGTTCCTGCTTGGGTGGATGAGCAGATGGGTTGGCATTGATAGGCTGGGATTAATTACCCCTTATCGTCGTTCTCCCCTTAGCACTCTGCTGTGCTCACAATCGGGGCTGTTTAAAGAAAGTGGCGGAAGGGTGGTGCTTATGGATAAAGTGAGCTTCTAAATGAATCAGGGATCTAGCATGTTTAGCCAGAAAAAAGTCCTACAACTCCCAGCATTCCCCAGCTGGCTAAACATGCATAGTATTTTTTCTGGCGAAACATGCAGAGTACTGCGCCCTAGGTGAATGAAAATATGGGACTGTGTTTTTGTGTAGGGGTAATGAATATTTGTGTGGCCTTGACTGTTGGGTGGGACGTAAAAGAGAGGTGAGAAATCAAATCCTTCAGCCCTAAGGACATTTTCTTCAATTAAACAAAAATGCTGTATGAAGGGATGCAGTAAAGAAATGGATTTATACTGCTGAAATATATCATCCACCTTCTTCCAGCATGCATGTGCACGATGGCATCTCTGTACTCTGTCCCAGAGCAGTGTTTGTCAAGACTTTGTTTTGGGAAGCCCTGGAGTTCCTCGAGCTTAGCATTGTTGATCTTCCCTCTGCAGTGCTGAGGGGGTAGGTGCTATCCGTTTCAGGCATCACTGAGGCTCAACAGGTTTGGCCAATGGCCCGCATGAACTTTGATTTTAGATTCTGTGGGAAGACTGGGTGGCTGAAATTATATGATTTTATTGTTTTGTACTGCTCTCGCTTATTATTCTTGTTATTTTTAATCATGTGGGTTTTAATTGATTTTAATTTCTTGTACACCACTTTAAGAAATCATTATAGTTTGAAAGGCTGCGTATACATCTTTTAAATAAATCAGTTAAAATAAAACTGTGTGTCCTATAATATGCTCAGAGCCCTTAGCAATGCACTGGGTTCAAGGTAGACATGGAGTTCCTCAGTATAAAAAGTTGTGTGAAAACTACTGATCCAGAGTGACTGCTACCCTCTGGATACATAATAACTAAGATAGGTTAGATCTTCAGAGGATGATCTCCTCCAGGTTCCTTTGCCAGGAGAAGCTTGTGTAGGAACTAGGCAGAAGGCCTTCTCTGTGGTGGCACCCATCTGTGAAATGCCTTCCCTATTGAAGTTTGACTCAAACCGGCACTGCTGTCACTTGTGTGCCAGGTTAAAACTTACTTTAAAATGCCTGGCAAATAAGGTTTCTTTCCTCTGCTGTTTTTATGCGTTTGATGTTTTATTTATTGTGGTGTTCAATCTTATTACATGATGGCATATTTTGGTTCTTATGCCTCTCGTATAGTGTCCTGATATCCTAGGAGGAAGGGTGGGTTAAAAATACTTTTAGGGTGCAGTTCTATGCATGTTTAGATAGAGAAAAGGCCTACAACTCCCAAAGGCATGCTGGGAGTTGTAGACCTTTTCTCTGTGTAAACAGGCGTAGGATTGCACCCTCAATAAATAATTCCTACTCCATATGCAATCGTTAATTGAACAGGTGTGGCCAAGCTCTTTAAACACTCTGATTAGGAGTACAAATTGATGGTTAAAATATATGAAGGCCTCAGGTTTGTTCACATGCCTCAGGTTTGTTCACATGTCACAGACTACATGTTTTTTTAACCCACTGTTTGCCTATATTTTGGCCCTGGTGCTGTGTTCATGTGAGGGCTCTGCCCCAGAGTGATTGCTTTACTACCCGTTGCTTTACTACCCGTTGCATATTACCAGGACCTCGCTGACCAATTTTCAGAAGCCGTTTGGTGGCATGCCAGCCTGCACTGAAAATTGGTCCTTGGGCATGTGGTTAAATGATCACGTAATTATTTCACTCTGCCAAAATGCTCAGTCTGTATTTCCTTTTCCCATTTTCAGTGTGAATCAGCTGTCTAAGGATCCTTAAAGTGTCCTGAGAGGTTACTAATATGCATTATGTGGCCTTGAATGCTTTATGTGTTCCTTACACACAAGCATACAGCCATACTACAAAAGAGGCTATGGCAAACCATTGGGAATTATGGTATTTCCCAACTGGGCAGGGGAGGCAGTCTTAAAAATAAAGGAGCAGCACTAATCTGTCTGCGAAGGTTAACGATTGTAGTGGTAATTTTAGAACCATAACAAGTTTGGACAAACGCTATATCAACAAAGTGTGAGGGGGTGCCTTTAACTTATACTAAATATTCTACTGAGTATGGCCCCAGCCACACTGAGATCTCTACTGTTAATTTACTAGCAAAGAAGGGTGGAGGGGAGAACGGCCATATATAATGCAATGGTGTCCCCAAGTACTGTGTAATGTATGGGGAAAAAGTATGAATGGCAGTGTTCACTAATATGGAAGAAAGTAAAAGTGTATTTAGGTATCCCTCCTTTTGGGGTAGGGGGCAGGGTCAGAAATCCAGTTCCCCCCCCTTGCCAATTGCAGTCCATATACTTTGTCTTGTAGAACTTATTGGGAGCCATGGAGAAACAAGCTTGCAGAGCAGTTTTCTTCCAGTCCCCACCCTCAGGATCTAGCTGTTATAATGTGCAATCATTCTGGAGTTTCCCATTGTAAAGATGGTGCCCATCTTGCTCTTTGCTTTCTTGCTCTTGTATATACCACACAGCTCTAAACATGGTGGATTTACCTACCAGAAGATAAGGCAGGAGTGTTTTGTGCTCATAGCTAGAACAAGGAATAGTATCCTGGTTTGCTCAGGGAACAAGACATACTCTGAACTGTAAAATGTTTTAAGGAAAAAAGCAGAATGGGGTTGACAGTTGGCTGTATGTGAATACATTTGTCTGTTCTGAGTTATGGCCCTCTTCACTCATGTACACTTTGTGGTGTGGTTCCTGCTGTAAAACCCCACCACGCATTGGCTGTTCCATATGGTAAGATATTTGTGTCAAATGACTGCCCAGGTACTTGCAATGATTTCAACCATGCCAGCACAAGTCTCTCTTTTGGTGTGTATGTATGTTTGCAGTCATGTGGAATAGCCACTTCTGACGAATTTGTTTTCCACTTAGAGCAGCCTGCATGCAGCTACATTTTCAAGCAGCTGCCATTCATTAAGGAGTTGTGTGAATTAAGCGTACATGAATCCCACAAATGAGAAGGTATGGCTAATGAATCCAAGATGGAAGGAACCAGAAAGAATATGGTGATTTCCCATCACTTTCTGTTTGGTCTTGTGCGAGAGTGTAGTGGGAGGGAGTTCAGATGCAAAAGGAGATGGAATCTGAGTTCAAGAACCTTTTACAAATGGTGGCAACTGCTATTGCACAACTTGGGAATTAGGAAACTGAATAATTCTACAATATACAAAATTGCCCATATTGGCACAAGCCCATTTATTTCACCTGGATTTCAGGTTTGAGTTGCTGATCCATTTTTAAACATTGAGGGTGAAAAAAACTACATGTTAACTTTCTCAGAAGAGAAGTTTATCCAATTTAGCTTTTAAAAGTCTTCTGGTGATACATATTCCATAACATCCCTTTTTTTTACTTGTTATACTGCCTAGTTCTTTCCACTGTTGTATGTACAGGGACTTTAGAGAAGAAAATAGTTCATAGAAGGCCAACCCTTTATCCTTTCTGAGTGAGTAGATCTTTATAGAGGAATCCTAATATACTGTCAACGTAGTCTGGAAATATCTGCAAAAATCTATTTTAATCAAGCCTTCATAATTTTTCCCTAAGGAGAAAAAACTTTATGGGTGCTTCCAGACAGAGAGCTCCTAGTGCTAACAATCAAAAGGCATTTTGCAGGTATTCCATCTTCCTTAACATATTTTTTCTGGTAAGAAAAAAGTGGAAGAAGTGGTGGGGAAACATGTGAGGCCTAGAAATGGAAGACACTGTCTGGACACACATCCTCCAAATTCCATGAATGAAGCAGTGGGATTGCACATTAAAACCCATGTGAGGAAGCACCCTGTGTGATATAAAATAGGGTGACATGCATATTGCCCTTACTATGAGTCTGTTTCCTGCATGCCTGGGGCTCTGCAAATATGCCTTTGAGTCATCCTAGCTAACACCCACAAACCACTTGAGAAGGCTTTAGCCCCTTGACATCAATGGGACTAATGGCCCAATTCCAAGAACTCCTGTGCGAGTAAATAATGGGCTTTGGATGGAGTTTAGCGATTGCTGTGTGAGTACATTTTGATGTGAAGAGGTTCCCCCATAAGAGGTTCCTCTTATGATGTTCCTCCAGGAAAGTATGGTAAATCAAGCATTTAGATTGGTTTGTAGATTTGAAAATGCTCTACTTCTCTATTTTACATGGTTTACCAGTTCCACAGAAGTGAGATTTTACGTGAAGTAAGAAAATTAAGCAGAACTCAGGGTGGCTTTCTCATTTACCAGAAAATTGGGAGTGAGTGTGGGATGAGGGAGAAATGCATTAGGTTCACATTTTAATGCAAACATACCTAGTTTTGCACTTTTAAACCAATATGCAAATCAAAACTCAAGTTATGCAAAGAAATTCGTACTTCTCCAAATTTTGCAATGGAGTTCTCCAATAGAAAATGCATACAAACATGTTTAGGAAAAAGAGCACACAAAAATGCATAGTGGTGGAAATAACACTAATTAGGAATAACACTATTAGGAAAACTTGCAAAAATGTATGTTAGGCAAAATTGCATACATGGCATTAGGAAAAATTCACATAAAAATACATATACATTTTCATGTGATCTTAAAAAAATTCTCAAAAGTTCAGGACAAACTGAATTTAAGACTGGATGCATTCTCAAGTCTTGGGAAAAACTGAATTTAAGATTGGAAAAGTGAAAAACTGAAATGGACAGATTTGTCCATCTGACATGGATATAAGCTGTGCAGTTCGCCTCGGATGAGATACACAAGTTTTCCCTTTACACAATAATCTGAAGTGTGTAAAGGGGATGTGAGTGATATCCTCTGTTGCCATTTCCTGACAACATGTAAAACGGCTCTTTAAATGAGAAGGTCTTTTACCAGGAAAGTTTAAAGGGGATGGGGAGGTTAGCAAATAGATACAAAATGAAATGAAGGTACAAAAGGCATGGCTACATCAAATATAGTGATGTGATGGGCACTGGCCAATATGTGCTTACAACACCAGCAAAGCCACCTTTCCCACATCAACAGACGCAGAGTAGTTGCATGAGTGATCATGGAAAGATCTTGAGTTCTAAATTTGATCGTTCGATTGAGGACGTGTCAACCCTAGCACTTACAGAGAAGTCATGTATAGCCAGACACTTACTTTCCAAACTGAACAAAACATGAGACATTTCCATGAGAACTTACTTCTGAAATTATACAAATGTTAATAAAACATAAAACTCTAATAAGACTGCATTTAATTGCCCACAGTCAACATAAGTTACTCCTGGCTTCCCCACTGCCCCAAAATACAATCTGTCCTTCCTTCTCTTCCTTGGGGGAAGACTCTAGTTTATAGATGGTGATGAAAAAACCCTAAGGAGGCAAACACAAAACAAAACCCCAAAGCAGTCCAGAGGGGAGTGAGCGTGCTCAGTAGCCCCAGTAAACTGGGAAGGGGAATTGGAATGTCTTGTATGGAGAAATCATGCTACAACATTTTGTTGTAGGTTCCATTTGTGACTTGCTATTGTATAAATGTTACGCAAGTCAATCTGTTTGGATTTAAGCCCACGTTGTAGCCACCGATGAAGACTGTTGAGATTCCCAAGGAAATATGCAGGCGAAACACATCAGGAATCTTGGAAAGTGTCAAACCCTGTTTTTCAGTACATTATTTTCTTGCACTGATTAGTTATGTGCTTTTGCCCTATGTCTGTCTTTTTGCTGTGTTGTGTAGCAGTCCTTTGGTTTGTAGTACTAAGAGAGGGTGTGTGCTTCACAACCACAAGAAATGGGGTAATGTGTGGATTACTACAGGAATGATATTATGGCAGATGTGCTGGGACTACAACTCCCATCATCTCCAGCCAGCATGGCTATTGTAGTCCAACACAACCAGAGGGCACCAGGTTGGGGAAGGGTGTATTAGATGGATAAGAGTCAGGTGGTAGTGATGGAGTGAAGAGAAGTAGTCGTGCACTACCCAGACTGGTGCTTGGATGTGTTGGGCTGGATGAGGACCAACCAACTGAAATCGAATCCTGCTAAGACAGAGGCTGTGTGGATGAGAGGTTCCCAGATCTGAAAGTTGGGTAATTTACTTATCCTGGATGGGGTTGTGCTCACCCTTCAGCGGGGTCCCCAACCTTTTTGGACCTGCAGGCACATTGGGCAATTTGAGACCATGCTGTGGGCACCACCACAAAATGCCTAATCAGTGGATCACTGCTTTGGTGTCTACCTGTCACATCTGTGGATCTTAGGCTGCATTTTATTCAGCAAAAACTTTTGTTTCGTGTCTGTTGGACACCACAACATCTCTTTAATAAGGGATTGTCTAATTTAGCTAATTGATGGCAGTGCAATATAGCTAATGCTTCTTTTAAACATATGTTTTGGCAATGTCTGGTAGTTGCTTCTTTTTCGGGGGAGGTTATTACATAGATAAATTTGGACTGGAACAGCATTTAATATTCACTGATGTACACGCTCATTTAAATTATTTACCTGCTTCATTGAAATTAGCAAATGGTCAGCATGAATGGATTCTCTGTGCCCTTTTGACAGCTAAAAGACTGATATTACAACATTGGAAGGATAAGCACTCACTTTCTATAATGCAATGCATTGAGGAACTTACGAAGCTTTCAGTATTTGAACAGGGGGCATATAGATTCCACCTTCAAATGGATACTTATTTGGATAGTTGTTTTTTTGTTGGAGCTTATGTATAATGGCTAGAAAGTTGTATGCATTTCATACAAATGTATGTACGTATACTAAAAATGGATTTTATTAAAAAAATGCAGGTGCCTGTGGGCACCATGTTGGGGACCCCTTCACAGGTGCCATTAGAGGTAGGTACCCATGGGCTCCACATTGGGGACCACTACCCTACAGGGACAGGTATGTAGTCTGGGGGTGCTCTTGGATTCATCTCTGTCACTTGAGGTCCAAGTGGCTTTGGTGGCAAAGAGTGTGTATTACCAGCTGCTATGGCAGCTATGACCATTCCTGGACAGGGATAGCTGAGCTACAGTGATCCATGCATTGGTAGATATTATAATGCACTTTATATGGGGCTGCCATTGAGATTGATTCGGAACCTGCAGCTAGCGTCGAATGTGGCGGCTAGATTGCTCAGTGGCATTTCTTCGTGTGCACATACGACTCCTGTGCTGAAAGCTCTGCACTGGCTGCCAATTAGCTACCAAGACATGTTCAAGATGTTATTGCTGGTTTATAATGTCCTAAGCAGCTCAGGACGAGGTTATCTGAGAGACCACCTTCTTCTGTATAAAGTAGACCGCCTCAGTCTTTGCATTGTGAGGGGAGGGCTTGCTGACTATACTTCCATCTAGTGAAGCTCATCTGTGGAGGAGGGCCTTCTCGGTTGTGGCAACCACCATATGGATATCTCCCCATTGAAATTAGGAGGGCTCCGCTTGTGGAGTCTTTCTGCCAACAACTGAAGACGCACTTGTTTGCCCAGGCATTTCCCTTACCACTAGTATTGTCTACTACCCCTAGGGTGCAATCCTATGCGAACTTGGAGGCAACCACCTATCCAATGCAGGGCAGGAGAAGCACGGAGGGGATTTTGGCTGTCTAGCTGCAGGAGGGTGGAGTGGGGGAGGAGGCTGCCGAATGACACATAGGACATGTTGTACCGGCATTTCCGCCCTCCCCACCCCAGAACGCCCCATTTTGGCCGCTCCGTGCTCCTCTTGCAAGCTCAGAGCACAGGGCTGTTCCGCGTTGCCTGCGAGAGAGCGCAGAAGGGGGGAAGGTCAGTTCTCCGGAAAACCAGATATCCTATGGCCATCTAACCGCTGACTAGCGGCCATAGGATTGCTCCCCTAGTTATTTTAATTGAGATTTTATTATTTATATCATTGTTTCATTGTTTTAACGATTGGGTTTATTGTATTTTATCATGATTTTATATTGTAAACCACTTGGGATTTTTTAAAAAATAAAAGTGGTATAGAAATTTTTGGAAATAAATAAGGCTAGGATGGTTCAAGAAATACATTGTTAATGCAGTTTAAATCCATGGAAATAATAACTTCAGAAGGGACATATTGGAAATACTGTATAGTTTTAAAACCTAGTTTTATTTAATCATTCGTAAACTTAATTGCAATGTCCTGTTAACAAAGCCCACATTACAGGACTGGGAAAAAAGACCTCTTGCTTTCTTTTATTTCTTCACGTTTAAAATATAAAATCTAACCTAGTGTTGCAGCACAGACCCACCGAGATAAGGCTACTTTGCTGGCAGGCCCTTGAAGGCAGGATGTGCTCAGTTTTAAAATTTCTGTGATTTTTATGCATGTTTAATTCGATTTATTTATTTATTGCATTTATATCCCGCCTTTTTTCCTCTTGCAAGGAACCCAAGGCAGCTTACATTCTCCTCCTTCTCCTCTCTATTTTATCCTCCCAACAACATCCCTGTGAGGTAGGTTGGGCTGAGAGTCTGTGACTGGCCCAAAGTCACCTAGTGAGCTTCCATGGCCGAGTGGGGACTAGAACCTGGATCTCCTGGCTCCCAGTCCAACGCTCTCACCACTACACCACACTGGCTTTCACACTGGTCTTTGACTTATGCCCTCACTCTGCACTGAATGGATTCCGTCTTGCCATCTAATATAAAATGATCTGTTATTACAAGAGCCAGAGTTGTGTTGGTGTACTTACTGTCAGTTCTTCCAAAAGAGAACTCTGGTGGGAAATGCTGACAGAAATGGAGCCCAAATGGGTCCATCGAAAAACAAGATGGCAGTATGAGCTTACTCAGGGAAATGCCAAGGCTTGCAGAAGTGCCAACCCCCCTTTTTTTAAACCAGAAGGGGGCAACCTGCCCACAAAACAGCCCAATAAAGATTGAGCATTCTCAGCCATAGAATGTTTAATGTCCATTAGAAAAGAAAAATAGCAAAGTTGGGGGCAGGGAGGAGTGGAATGCCTTGCTGTAGGAGGACACGGATGGTTTGCCAGAACCCTTAAGGAGGTGAGGATACCTTGCAACATTTTGATGCAGGACGCACTTGTAATCATTCTATTGCAATTGTGAAAGTTGGGGTGCAATCCTATGCATTTTTAGACAGAAAAAAGTCCTACACTCCTGGCATTCCCCAGCCAGCATGGCTGGCTGGGGAATGGTGGGGGTTGTAGGACTTTTTTCTGTCTAAACTTGCATAGGATTGCACACTAAAATAATCTGCAAGACCAGGGTTTAATGCCACATCCTCTGTCAGTAACGTTTCTCCTCCCTTTTCCCCCTCGGAAGATCCAGTCTGCTTAACTGAAAAAGCTTCCACACTGCTTGCATATCTTGTTAGTTTTTAATAAATATAATGTTTAATTGACTGTTTCTTACCTGGAACCGCATGATGAGCTTCGGTGGCGTCCTTTGAGATAATATTTGGCTTGGATTATAGATCAGAGATTGGTGTCAGCACATGCCTGAAGCCTTAGCCTCTCCTGTAGGGTTGCCAACCGGCAAGAAACAGCATCAGCCAGTTTCTTTGTTTGTTGGCTAGTTTCCGAAAAAGCAAGGTTCAACAGCCTCCTCATGGCTGCTGCCATTATTATTATTAAGTACTGTTATTATTAGTATCATCCTGTACCACTAGACTGCTGTTACACTGAGCTCTAGTCCTGACCTACCCAACCCCAGTAAACTCTACTCTCTGGCTCCACTGCTTAACTTAGAGGGCCCCAGGCCCTATCCAGACAGAATGTTGTATTCCAAGAGCTGGCAACACTTCTCTAATATTCTGCATCTGGCATGGCTTTCATCTGCATCCAAAAGCTGGGTGGACAAGAGAGTGCCTCTAAACATGTACAGAATGCGTTTGCCTGCACAGGGAGGGAGAGCCAGTTCACAGATAGTCAGCAAGTGGAATGCTTGTTCCTGGACTCTTACCACTTCAGGCTGTAGATGTGCTTGTGCATTTCCCAATGCTTCCCCTGCAAAATAACCTTCCCTGCGTGTAGAAAGCTAAAGTGTCGGAGAGAGAGGTTCCCTAGCTTAGCCGTCTCTCTGATAAATTATTATACATGTGTAGCAAGGTGGTTGTTGTTTTATTTAGCAGGGGTGGGGAGCCTCAGGGCGGGGGTCCCAATCCGACCATCTCGGGGTCCCAAATTGAATTCAGCCCTTGGGCTGAAAGAGGTTCCCCACCCCTGATTTAGAAGCACTCAAACACGCAACCCCCCTCCCTCTGCAGTGTGAAGTGGTGCAGTCCAGGAAAAGATTTAATACTTGATTCCGCTGATCATATAGAATCTAGTCTGAGTCACTCGCCACAGCTGGTATTTTTCCTCATGCTTCTGGGTTAGGGGTCCTGTGGGTTATTGAGTCTTCGCCGCTTCCAAACAGGCATATGACCTGAGCATGTCTCCTTTTGCAAATTAAATATTGCCCTCTTAACTGTCACTCAGACTGGAGCTGGGATTTTGTGCCTAAACACAATAATGGCTGTTCCCTTTTTGTTTTGTTACAAGGAAGATCATTTAAAAATAGCATAGGAAATTCCCTGCATTAAATCATACAGCCACTTCAGACCGATCATCAGTATTTCCAAGGCCAGGGTTATGTGATTTGCCTTTCTAACTAGCCTTGGATGACCTGAAGTCTCTCATTTATAAATCTTTGCAGGCTGTTAACTTTTTAAAATAATGCTCAGCTGGGGGTACTGGCCCTTAATTGATTCATCTGCATGGTTAATCAAAGTTTTAATTGCATATTTTGCAAGCATACTGGCTAATCTAGAAAGTCACATGGAACAGACTCATACAGCTCTAATTTAGCCATATTTACTTGGAAGTAAGGACTATTGGTTTCAATGGGCTTTATTTTCAAGTAAATGCTCTTGGGATTGCAGCCTAAAATAAATATCCAAGCATCATCAGCGTTCTCTAAAAGTGTCTGATGCTGCCAGGCAGGGCTTAATTTCAATCAGGGTTCCGAAGGACTCAGCCCCAGAACCCCTTTCCATGTCAAGGCTCTTGAACAGCCTGAGGAAGAGTTCTATGTAACTCCAAAGCTTGCATGCTGCATTGCGAACGCTGACTGTTATTTTACTGTGACACTGGATCCTCTGTATCGTTACTTGCATCCGAAGCTCTTACTAAATAAGGACAATCTGCCAGCCTTTGCTGGCACCTGTCCATATTTATTTATATCCCAATTTTCCTACAATGAGCTCAGGATGGCATAGATACGTACGTAGTTCTTAAGTCGCATCCTCTGCTTTTATCCTCAGAACAACCCTGTGAGGTAGGTTAGCATGAGGGGGCCTGACTGGTCCATGGTCATCCAGGGAAGTTCATGGCTCAGTGGGGATTTGAACCTGAGTCTCCCTAATATACTATACTGGCTCTTTCAGAATAATTCATTATTTCCTCAGTGACTGACAAGACTCTGGAACAGAAATCTACCCAAAATCTTAGTTTGTAAGCCTGCAGGCAGGGATGGTCTTGTTTTTATTGATGTTACGTAAGCCGCCCCAAGAGTCTTACTGGCTGAGTGGGATAAAAATGCTATAAATCAATCAATAAAATTTAAATACATATCCCAGCCAAAGGTGCTCAAGCTAGGAAAACAGAACCCACCTTCCGTTTTCATCCATGTTCCAGATTGTGTGGAGGGCGACTACTGTGATGATGGAGCGGGGGGAGGGGTGGCTGGTGCCCTCCCCCCTTCACGTGTTTTTCGTACTCAGATTGAGAATGCCTGAAGAGGGCTTGAGGCTGCCAATTAAAATCAATAAAAACAAAACATACCAATAAAAACCAACAGCCCTTTCTTAAGGGAAGGCCAGCGGAAACAGACAGGTCTTCAGAGCTTTCCTGAAGATCTGCAAAGGAGGGGCCTGATGAACCCCAGATGGAAGTTGATTCCAGTGGCGTGGGGCCACCACTGGGAAGACCTTTGTATTCATCAGCCTGACCACCCTTGGCTGTGGGCAAGTGAGAAGGGCCTCTGTTGAGATGACCTTAGAGTGTGGGCAGGCTGGTACAGAAGAAAGCAGTCTTTGAAGTAGCTTGGGCCCAAAACATTTCATAGAATCATAGAATCATAGACTAGCAGGGTTGGAAGGGGCCTACAAGGCCATCAAGTCCAACTCCTTGCTCAAAGCAGGAATCCAACTCAGAGCATCCCTGACAGGTGGCTGTCCAGCCTTGTCTTGAATGCCTCCAGTGTGGGAGAGCCCGCCACCTCCCTAGGTCATTGGTTCCATTGTCGTATTGCTCTAACAGTCAGGAAGTTTTTCCAGATGTTCAGCCGGAATCTGGCTTCCTGTTTAAAACCAGCACTTTAAATTAGGCTCAGATACACACTGGCAACCAGTGCAGTTGGCAGAGTACCAGTGTCACAGGCACCCATCACTTGCCCCCCCCCTCTCCGTCTGGCCATATTCTGCACCAACTGAAGTTTCCAAACCATCTTCAAAGGCAGCCCCACATACAGAGCATTACAGTAGTCCAGCCTAGAGGTCATCGGAGCATGAATAACTGAGGCAAGGTCCTCGCTCTCCAGATAGGGTTGCAACTGGCTAACTAGCTAGAGGGCACAATCCTATTGGGACAGGAGGCCACCTTTGAACTCGGAGGCAACCACCTATCTAATGCAGGGCAGGAGAAGCGCAAAGGGGATCGTCCCCTCCGTGCTTCAGCCACCCCGTATTTGCAGCTGGACAGCTGATTTTGGCTATCTAGCTGCGGGAAGGTGGAGCAATCCTACAGCTGCTGACTAGCGGCCGTAGGATTGCTCCCTAAGCTGCGTACTGCTGGCCACCACCGCCAGCTGAACTTTCCCAGTTAGTGCTGAGTCCAGGAGCACAGCCGAACTGTGCACTTGGCCCTACATGGGGAGAGCAACCCCATGCTGGCTGGGGAATGCTGGGGGTTGTAGGATTTTTTTCTGTCTAAATGTGCATAGCATTGCACCCTAAAAGTGTCATTGATTCCTGTGCTCCATTTCCTCCAGTGAAAATCACCCTCACTAAAGCTGCTAATAGCAGCCAAGAATCTGGGGTGGGAGGAGGGAAGTAGGAGCTTTGGGTGGGCATTTTTGTTGGGTAAAATAGTATGGGAAGAAAGGTTAGCCTGCATACCACAGTTCAGACCAGGGGACCCCATGGCCTGCTTTTGGTTTAAAAAATATTTGGGGGAATCCGAGGCACAGAATTTGAATGCCACATTTAAAGTAATGTAATTTACTTTAAATTTGGATAAATGCCAAGGTCTGCACCTAGGAAAAAGGTGCAGAATTAATAGGGATAGATGCCAAGTTCTGCACCTAGGAAAAAGAAACCAAATGCACAGTTACAAGATGGGGGATACGTGGCTCAACAACGCTACAAGCGAGAAAGATCTTGGAATTGTTGTCAATCACAAGCTGAATGTGAGCCAACAATGTGATGTGGCTGCAAAAAAGGCAAATGCTCCTTTGGGCTGCATTAATAGGAGCATAGCTTCCAAATCCCGGGAAGTACTCGTTCCCCTCTACTCAGCACTGGTTAGGCCTCATCTGGAGTACTGTGTCCACCATACTTTAAGAAGGATGCAGACAAGCTGGAGAGGGTTCAGAGGAGGGCAGCAAAGATGATCAGGAAACTGGAAACAAAGCCCTATGAAGAGAGACTGAAAGAACTGGGCATGTTTAGCCTTGAGAAGAGAAGACTGAGGGGAGATATGATAGTACTCTTCAAGTACTTGAAAGGTTGTCACAGAGAAGAAGGCCAGGATCTCTTCTTGATCATCCCAGAGTGCAGGACACGGAAGAATGGGCTCAAGTTACAGGAAGCCAGATTCCGGCTGAACATCAGGAAAAACATCTGGAAAAACCTGACTGTTAGAGCAATACGACAATGGAACCAATTACCTGGGGAGGTGGTGGGCTCTCCCACACTGGAGGTGTTCAAGATGAGGCGGGACAGCCATCTGTCAGGGATGCTGTGACTTGGATTTCTGCATTGAGCAGGGGGTTGGACTCGATGGCCTTGTAGGCCCTTTCCAACCCTACTATTCTATGATTTTGTGATTCTAATTTCACCCTATAAATGTGGTTCGTTTTGGCTGGATTGTGCCCAAGACGTTCTATTAAATTTAGCAGACTGATATTTAGTTTTATTGCCTTTAAGTTCATTGAGAAGACATTCCAGTGTACTTTCCTCTCCTTAATGTTTCTCTCCCTCCCTCACCCCCCTGTCTCTCATACACATTTTATCTTACCTCCCAATATTGTTCCATTTATACTTCTTTCTGACTTCCCTATATATTTCATGTAACCCATATCCAATTGCTGGTCTCTGTTCCTGTATCCAATGTCCAACTGCCATGGAGCATTCCAGAACTTTCCAAACCCAACATTCAGTGGGTTGGTTCCAGATTTGGTCATACAAAGAGTAGACCCATTGATTGCTGGTGAGGAGTTTCCCCCTTCTCTGCCCCCTTGCAACCCTCCCTGCCCCTCTTCAGACTTTTTTTTTTGTGGGGAGGGACCTGCTTTTCACTTGCTTCCATTTTTTTTTGCCATCACCACCAGTACTGCTCTTCCCAGGAACCACGGTTCTCCTGGGGAACCACAGTGATGTAGCATTTACCCAGGGGCATTCTGGGGGCAAATGATGGTGGCTAATCAGCAGTAACGAGGAGGACCCACTGCCACCACTAGCAAGCCCTTTGCCTGCTTTACTTCCTCCCTTGAAAACTGCTGAAACGGTTTTCTGACACCCCGTTGAGACTTTCTGGCCACACTAGGAATGGCTCTCATGCTGCCTGCGTTAGTCCTTGGGAGCCCGAATTCCTGTGTAGTTACATATGAGAGCACCTGGGTTTTGTACCTCATACAGA
The DNA here is from genome assembly GCF_057233095.1 of Heloderma suspectum. Classification (NCBI taxonomy): domain Eukaryota; kingdom Metazoa; phylum Chordata; class Lepidosauria; order Squamata; family Helodermatidae; genus Heloderma; species Heloderma suspectum. The sequence goes on from NC_139459.1 coordinate 17,725,863, forward strand.
GACCCTCAATTCTCATCCATGCATGACAATTCTGGCATGTGTGGAAGGGCCGGCCCTACCATAAGGCAGAGTGAGGCAGTCACCTGAGGGGGCAGATTCTGGGGTGGGGAGTGATGGCGAGGTGTACCACATGACCTGCCGTGTGCCACATGACCTGCTGTGTACCGCACTGCCCTCAGGGGCAGTGGAGGGTGCTGTCCTGTCACCAGCATAGAAGTAAGATTCAACCATCAATCCAGTCGGATTCTGTATGTGGGATGCGGAGCGGTGCCATCTTGTCCTTTGCCTCAGGCAGCGTCTGGCAAGCCTGGTCTCATGGACCCCAAACAGAAGAGCACATAGGAGTGTGTCAAGTTTTTTCCCCCCTCGAATGGTGGCGAAACAGTGCCCCACACAGCTGCAGTTTTCCATCTCTGCGGCTTTAATCTTATGAATGAACAGTATGCTAATTGTTTCCGCATTCAGGGGAAAGGGGTTTGTTAGGCAGGCTAACCATGCCTGGAATTCCAGCTTATTCAATTCTCCCTCCGTCTGTATAATAGATTAGAGGCACGCTGCTATCTGAATACACATAAAACCTCCACCTTGTTAAAAAGTATTTAATACCACACTAGGACCTGCCTCGTTCTTTTGATGTACTCTTTGCCGCTGCGCGAACAAATGAAGATACGTCAGGGAGTCCCTGGCTGGAATCTTGCCTCTGCGATGAACTCAGGCCAAGTGTGGCGAATCTGTGGGCCTGCAGAAATTGTTAGACTACAGGTCCCACCATCCCTGGCCATTGGCCATGCTGCCTGGGGCTGATGGCAGTTGGAGTCCAAAACTCTTGGAGGATAATAATAATAATGACTTACAGGACAGAGTTGTTGTAAGGTTACAACTATACAATGGCTGTGAAGCACTTTGACCACTTGGACGTGCTATGCTCTTGCTAAGTGCTGTTGTTATTATTAACTGGAATTTCACTCAGAGATCATCACCAAGGAGTATCTTGCCGCCACGTGTATATAGCCAGTTAGGGCTCAATCCTATGCATGTTTAGACAAAAATAAATCCTACAACTCCCAGCATCCCCCAGATAGCGTGGGGGATACTGGGAGCTGTAGGACCTACTTCCATCTAAATGTGCATAGGATTGCGCCCTTAGTTATTTAATTTATTACTATTGCATTTTTACTGCCAGGGACAGGTGCTTGTGGGGTTTTCTGCGTCAGGTGCCAAAATAACCTGGCTGGTCTAAGGTACTAGGAACCTTCACTGGGGGATAGGGGGCATCACTTGCTGCTCTGCCTCTGGAATCAAGTTTGGCTTGATCACTGGCTATGCCCTGGTCTAATCACATGTCCATTGATCTGCGTAGATTGTTTACCTAGCCAGTGCTGCAGCTAGGGCTGGACTTCGTGGCCAAGGCCCACAACCCCAGAGAGCAACAGGAGCACATGGGCCAGCATGGATATGCCAGGGCCCATCAGGACTGACACTGCTTGCTGCAGCTTTCTGCCTCCTCCTCCTTCTCCTCCTCCATAACATTTTTTCTTATAGTCAGGGTGTGGCTGGCTAGGCATGTGCATGGCTACAGATGTGCAATTTATTATTTGAAGTAACACACTGCCATCTAAAGAGAGAGGGGCATTTGACCACTAAGGGTGCAATCCTATCCAGATAATCGGCAGCCTCCGAGTATCCAATGCAGGGTGGGAGAACAGCGGAGGCGGTCTTCACCTCGGTGCTCCAGCTGCCCTGCATTTCTGCTAGGTGATTTTGCCCATCTAGCAGTGGCGCCTTGGAGGAGGAGGGAAGGGGGTTGGGGTGGCCATAGGATATGTCATACAGCCGCCACTCCGGTCCCCTCCCCTCCCCCTTTTCCCCATCTCCATGCTCCGTTCTCCGAATACAGAGAGGTAGCCAGCGCGGTTCTCCCTGCGCCGGCTACAAGAGGGTGGGGAGAGTGGTTTCCTGGCTCTTACTTTAGAGCCCTGTTGCCAACTTCAGAGCCAGGAAACTGAACTATCCTATGCCCTCCCAGGACACTGTCTGCGGAGGGCATAGGATCACTCTCCCCATCCAGGGTCTAAAATGATCTAGCAGCACCACTGTTCCTAGCTGTGCCAAGTTCTGTAGTATACCAGAACTGTTGCTTTAAGGCCAAATCCCACACAGCCCCCAGCAAAAGAAACATGTCTAGAAAGCAGGCAGGAGTTCCGTGCCAGAGGTAGTGCTGGGAAACAGCTCTGTTGGAAATAATTTTCATTTATTAAATTTATACACCGCTTTGCTCACCACACAAGCTGTCTCAAAGTGACTTATGCAAGAAAGAATACCCCCAAAATATATTTTTTAAAATTCACAATCAATATAACAGCAGAAACAAATTTAATTTAAGCCAATATAACAGAATAATACGTATTTAAATAGATACAATAAAAACGTAATCTAAAAGCACTGCGAGCCTAAAAGTGTTCATCCAGAATACATGTTAAACACCCAAATATTCTTCTCCTTCACCCTACACAATGTAGAATGGACGTCACAAAACAACTCACAATAGTCTTGTATTATATATGCATGATAGCGTGAACAGTTTATAGAGATTTTATTATATTAAAGGCGCAATCCTATGGCCGCTAGTCAGTGGCTAGACAGCCATAGGATAGGTCAGTTCCCTGAGAACTGACTCCCCCCCATGCTGCTTTGTAGGCAGCGTGGAACGACCCCGCGCTCCACACTCAGAAGAGGAGCATGGAGCGGTGAAAACGGGGCGTTCCTGGGGGCATGCTGGGGCGGGGAAGTCGGGAATCCGGTATGACACATCCTAGGTGTTGTCCGGCCGCCGCTTCCCACGCTCCGACTTCCTGTGGCTAGGCAGCCAAAACTGGCTGTCTATCCGCAAATGCAGGGTGGCCGAAGCACGGAGGGGAGGATCCCGTCTGCGCTTCTCCTGCCCTGCATTGGATAAGCAGTCGCCTCCGAGTTCGGAGGCGGCTGCCTATCCCAATAGGATTGCATCCTAAGAGAAGAACTATAACAAACAAACAGACTGGCCATAGCTAATGCCTAAATGTCTGGAAAATAAATACATCTTTGCTTGGTGCCAAAAAAATAACGATGTCAGTACCAGACAAAGAGTTCCTTGGGGAGGGCATTCCAAGGAAATTAAGTTACATATGTGCAACTGAGTTAACTGACGGCAGTATGCCATGAGGCCACTCCACCTCCACTGGTTTGGTTGTGTTTGTGGGATCCAATGCTTGCACACCAGGAAACACTCATTTCCAGATCAGGACAGTTCAAGAGAACTTCCTTCTGCAAACTCTGCTTACCTGCCTCACTCCGGAAATGAGCATTTCTGCTAATTTGGGGTTAATTTTAGAAGTGCCAAAGCCCCACGGCGTAAGGGGTGAGTTCCGCAAGCACAAGGGCACACTAGGATACTACCCTGAGACTTTAAAATATACATATATGTTAAAGAATTCTACAGTTTAATTATCAAATTAGAATATTGGATACATAATTGTACATTAAATAAAATTTGCAATACCGTTGAAACACAACTGTTGTTTGACATTTGGAGAACACGTTCTTGCAGCGGAAAAGTCAGATAAAAATGTAAAATAATAATTATAATTTAAAGCAATCATTTAAATAGTGATTTTTTTTTTTTTTTTAAAAACAGCATACAAGAGTGAACAGCATGATACCATTGGTTGTTCCAGAAACCAATAAACTAGGATCATTTTTAGTAAACTCGTCTTGGAATATGCCAGAGGTGGTTGAACAAGCTATACCAGGCTAGATGAACCATTCGTTACTTGGTAAGGTTGCCAACTTTTTTCTACTGCCCTTGCCCCTTTGTTCTTACAGCGTTACATCTTTGGTCTCTCACAAACAGGTCAACACCGTCTGGTCTTTACAACAACTTCTATTTAGCTTTCTTTACAATGGTGTGGAGTGAACTCTACTGCGCCCTCTGGTAGGCTGATGGAATGCATTCCTGGCTTATTCTACACCAGGGGTGGGCAACATAGTATCCATATTACTATATTACTGGGGGACCATATTACTAAGGTCCCCCAGGCACCTTCCTTGGTGCCCACTAAGACACCCTACTCCTCCCAATTTTTATTTAAAAATATTTGTTATGTATTTTCTCATTGGAAGCTGGGATTGTCTCAAAACGGTGGGACCCCCAAATGCTGCCATCTTAATTTCCCATGAATGCCTTGGGGCAGGTTACTTGGCCTTTGTGACTAGTCATGCCCACCCAGGGATGTCATGTTATGGTTGTGCCCAGGCCAGTTTCTCAAATTTCCAAATGTGCCCACAGGCCCAAAAGTTCGCCTTCCTCTGTTATACATTTTCTACAACAATCTCCATGATTAGAAAAGCTTTGCTTGCCACATGTCTGTGTGGCAATTCTGCTTTTAAAGACGCTGGAAAAGGGCCAATAAAAACATGGCAAGTCTAATTAGACTAGTGGAACAGGAGAAACAAGCCAATTCAACACTTTAGCAACTTCTACTCACACTAGTTTCTCTACTGCCATCAGAATCTCATGGCATTTCAGAAAGAGATGACCTCTATTAGCCTAATAAAAATGTATCTGAACTGCTGATTTTTATTTCTGGCAGATATCAAAAAGACAGCTAAGCATTTGTAGCATGGACCAGAGGAAAACAGGTATATCTGAAGATAGTGTGGGCTGTTGCAGAGATCCACCAGAATGAACCAGGAGCCAGAAAAATGATAAAACTCCGCAGTGGGCATCACTAATCTACATTTAATTGAACATATGCCTGACTATGAATAAATGTACTCTCCAACTCTGGGAAAGATGAAAAGGTTAATTGGTAAACAGTTAATCACTGGCCTATTTTATAGCTTGCTGATAAAAAAATTAATCAGGCAACATTGATCCTTAATTGGTATTTCATAAGAAGGGATTTAATTCTGTGCCTGGAAGCACTTAAAAAATGAACATACACTGGAGGATCATTGCATGAGGGACAGCTCTAGCTATGCTGTCTGAAGGAAGCAAATGTTTATTTCCTGGATCTCTGTAGGGCAAATCTAAGCCACTCTGAGCAGTGTACCAAGTGACAACAAAATTGCCATCTTAGAGATATTGCTCATAAGAGATTCCGTTTTCTAGGGCAGGAGTGAAATTACCAGTCTGCAGGCATAGTCTGCTTTAACAAATAAGATATGGAGTAATTGAATCAGATTATTAGTGTTATATAATCTGTACAATTTGTATGAGCATCAATACAGTACTCGCCTGGATTACTGTATTCAGTTCTGGGCACTGCAGCTGAAGATGGATGTTGACATACTGGTACCTGTCCAGAGGAGGGCGACAGTGATAGTGAGGAGCAAGGAGTTCAAATCCTATGAAGAAAGGTGGAAAGAGTTGGTTATGTTTAGCCTGGAAAAGAGATGGATAAGAGGTGAGAGGACAGCCATCTTCAAATATCTGAAGGGCTGTCATATAGATGATTGAGCACATTAATTTTCTGCTGCTTCAGAGGACCAGAATGAAGGGGTTCAAATTTCAAGAAAAAGTTTTTTTGAATAAACATTAGGAAGAACTCATCCTGGTATGAGTTGTCCAGTAGTGGAATAGACCACCTTGGAAGGTGATGGACTCTCCTTTGTTATAGGTTTCAAGCAGAGACTGGATGGCCACCTATCACAGGGATGGATCGGCAGGGGGTTGAGCTAGATGACTCTTGAGATCCCTTCCAACTATGTTTCTATGACTATCATGCAGTAGTAGACATGAACAGGGCTACTGCTGAAAGCACAGAAACAAGCCCTGGTAAAAACACCAGCAACCTGTACCCTTTGAGGGTGGCAGGATAGGAAACCACATATAAAGCTATCACTCCTCTCTCTCCTGCAAGCTACTCAGTATTTGCTTCTATACCTATTCATATAAACCAAACGTGTTGAACCTCTTTAAGGGTGGAATCCCATCTTGGGGGCCACATTCTAGTGGTGGGTGGGGTCAAAGGCAAAAGGGACCAACCCCCCTCCGCAGCATGTTTTAGGTTAAAGCGCTTCCTGCCAGTAACTAAGCCTTGAGAGAGGCATTCAACCTTTTAGAACGGGGGAAAACCCTGCACATACACTGGGAAACCACCCAACAACTGGTGGTCAGGCAACAGGGGTGGGGCCAGAGGAGGGGGTTATGGCCATATGGGCAACACTGGAGGGCCAGATTTGGCCCCCAGGTGTGAGGTACTGCCCCCCTGATATAAACATAAGAAGAGCCATGCTAGATCAGACCAAGGGTCCATCTAGTCCAGCATTCTGTTCACACAGTGGCCAACCAGCTACCCATGGGAAGCCCACAAGTAGGACACGAGTGCAACAGCACCCTCCCACCCACCAAATGATTGCTGGTTGAGGGAAAGGGGGTGGTGCCAGGGAAGGAGGCACAAGCAGGACAACATGATGATTCCATAAGAACATAAGAAGAGCCATGCTGGATCAGACCAAGGGTCCATCTAGTACAGCATTCTGTTCACATGGTGGCCAACTAGCTGGCGGCTGCGAATGCTGAAGCAGGGCATGAGTGGAACAGCACCCTCCCACCCATGTTCCCCAGCAACTGGTGTACATAGGCTTACTGCCTCTGGTACTGGAGGTAGCACATAGACATCAGGGCTAGTAGCCATTGATAGCCCTTTCCTCCAGGAATTTATCCAATCCCTTTTAAAGCCATCGAAATGGGTGGCCATCACCACATCTTGTGGTCGCGAATTCCATAGTTTAACTCTGCACTGTGTGAAGAAGCCCTTCCTTTTATCTCTCCTGAATCTCCTACCAATCAGCTTCATGGGATGACCCCAGGTTCTAGTATTATGAGAGAGGGAAACAAATGTCACCCTATCCACATTCTCCACACCATGCATAATTTTGTACATAATTTTGTACACCATTCAGCTTCCTGGGATGACCCCAAGTTCTAGTATTATGAGAGAGGGAGAAAAATGTCACCCTATCCACATTCTCCACACCATGCATAATTTTGTACACCCCTATCATATCTCCCCTTACTTGCCTTTGTTCCAACCTAAACAATCCCAGCTGTTTCAACCTTCCCTCACAGGGGAGTTGCTCCAGCGCCTTGATCATTTTAGTTGCCCTTTTCTGCACTTTTTCTGGCTCTACAATATCTTTTTTTTTTTAGGTGCGGTGACCAGAACTGTACACCGTATTCGAAGTGTGGTCGCACCATAGATTTGTATACGGGCACTATGATACCGGCAGTTTTATTCTCAGTTCCTTTCCTAGTTATGCCTAACATAGACTTTGCCTTTTCTTTTCTTTTTTTACAGCATTCTTGAGTAGGTCCTGCTGGAAGCTGTGGTCAACATCCTGAATCCCGATATGTAAAAGCAGTAGAGATAGAAAAAGATTGGATTGCGTGATATGAAAGCTAGTTGTGGAGCACACATGGCTTGCCACTTATCAGCTGTTGTAGTAGTTCTAAAACCAGGCTAGAGCCGTGCAAGAAAAATAACAACATTGACACCGTTTGGGTTACTGGGATTCAACCAACCATAATTTCTAATATCATGAGATTTTTTTCCCCCATCAGCCTCCGTGTAGAACAATCTTCCAGAAGGTACACAGGCTTGGGCAATGGGCTAAGGTGACTAGAGGGATAGGGTTCATGTGCCTCAGTAGAAGACACAACTGGTGCAGCTTCTCATGCAAGGCTGAGAAAAGTTTCATCGCAAAATTCCCTCTTCTACATAGCTATTAAAGGCAGAGAGGTCCTATCTTCCTTTGCACCTGTCAGGAGCTGCTGGACCCTGTGGACAGCTCCCCCCATGTAGTGAAACACTGAGCTGCAGGTGGCAGCTAATCAGTAAGTACATTCAGGCCCTGGACTGAGTCCATCCACCCAAGCTGGCCATTGGATCTTCTTGGACAGGAAGGAGAATAAGAGGGCTTCCTGTTCCAGTTGAGCCTTGCAGGAACAACAGGGTCCTTTTGAGCTTTGGCATGTTCTTGTATCCTTGGTTGTAGCTTGCTCCTGCCTCCTGGTGTGTCCTTTGGCTCCAACTTACTGTCCAGTCCTGCCTACTGGCTTTGTCCTCATGGTTCCTGGCTCACCTCAGGCTGCTGCCAAAGGCCCAGCCCTGGCAGCATCCTACTTTGGGTAGACCTGGGTGGAAAAAGAATAGTCTGAGAGGGAATATTCATAGAATAGTAGGGTTGGAAGGGGCCTACAAGACCATCGAGTCCAACCCCTTGCTCAGTGCAAGAAGCCTGATTCCCAGGCGGTCTCCCATCCAAGTACTAACCAGGCCTGACCCCGCTTAGCTTCCGAGATCAGACGAGATCGATATTATTGCGTGTTGTGTCCAATGGCCCTTTGTGGACCATTGTTCTTATGTGACACACTGTTATAGCTGTGGTTCATGACTTCCTTGAATGGTAGTAAGTTCCAGGGGCAGCTGCCATAGAGTTTGTGAGGATAGAGTTCTGGAGACTTATGGCGTTTTTATAATAATCTGTTTCTTGAGAATGATACCAGCTGAGCGTGGAGAAGCAGGCAAGCACCCAAGCAGACTTCTGTCTCCTTGGCTGGTTACGTTCCAGCTCCAAATTGTTTCTTTCTAGGTGCGCACAAGCACAGGCAAGAACACTGGCTCATAGGTGTGTCCGGTAAATAGTCGCTGTCAAATACCTTTGAAGGACTGCCTTCTAGCCATAAACCCCCATTGGGGGAACAACTTTAGCTATCAGCTCTAGCACCAAAGACTGCAGAAATGGTCAACCGCTCACTAGTGATTGATTAAGATTTGTTCGTTATCTATAACAATGGCAAAAATAATAGAAAGGAAGGAAAGAAATTCTATATAAAATCAGAACAAACACTTGACGTTTTAAAGGGACAGGTATATTATTCCTTTGGGTGGTTCAAAACTATCAGGAAGTAAAAAGGCTCCCAATAATTAAGTTTCATCCCTGTTTTTACAGCCTGGGAACTTTGTGGATTGATTGGATATCCACCCTTCTGTTTTATTCCAGGGAAGTAGGAAGACAAAGGCTTGTGTATTTTACACTATTTGTATACCACTTTTCAAGCATTATGCTTGTCAAAGCAATTCATCATAATAAAATCAAATTTGGAGGAGGACAATAATGCCCTCACACCAATAGATCCCTATTGGAGTAAATGTTATAAGATCAGGGGTTGGGAAGGAGAGGGTTAACAGATCCTATTGTGCAGCTATTCTAACTGTTTTTTCTTTAGTGTATTTATTTTATTTATTTATTTATTTATTTATTGCATTTATATCCCGCCTTTTTTCCTCTTGCAAGGAACCTGAGGCGGCTTACATTATCCTCCTCCTCTCCATTTTATCCTCACAACAACCCTGTGAGTTAGGTTGGGCTGAGAGTCTGTGACTGGCCCAAAGTCACCCAGTTAGCTTCCATGGCTGAATGGGGACTAGAACCCGGATCTCCCGGCTCCCTGTCCAACACTCTAGCCACTACACCACACTGGCTCTAAGAAAAAAAGATGGAAGAAGTGGTGGAAAAACAAGGGAGGATTACAAGTGGAAGACGTTATCTAGACCCGTTATCTAGACCCCTTGTAACATTCCTTGAGTGAGCCAGGGTGATGGCGCAATAAAACCTCATCTGGAAGCACCTTAAGGGAGAATGATTGGCCCATGGTCACTCAGTGAGCTTCATGGCTGAGTGGGGATTTGAACCCAGGTCCCCCTGATCTTAGTCCAACACTCTAACCACTACACTGGCTCTCAGCCTGTTCTTTAAGTGATCTGATGTCCAACTGCTGTGGCTCCTGGCTCTGCTCGTTTTCAGTGGTGCCACCAGCAAAGGGAGGTCCTAGGGGGCAGATGTTCTTCAGTGTCTTCTAGTTGACCAGGTGTTCCTACCACTGCTGTTGCTCTGGGCAAATGATATCAATTGTCCCCAGCCTTTTGAGATGTCAACAGTAATGGCTGTTGGAGGTGCTGGGGAGACAGTAATTTAAGTCCTCTTCTCAGCCCTTTTGATAAGTTGACACCTCACCCGGACCATCACATAGAAGAAGTTATAAGATCGAAGTGGAACAGGAAGAGCAGGGACAGGCAGCTCGATGAGGAGGCGCAGTGCTACCAAGCCACAGCCACCGCTCTTCTAGATCAATATTATTGTCACCAAAGCACTTAAGAAAGACATCCCATATTCCATTAAACATGTGTCAGACTTTGTTTATACCAGGAGTGGGAAATCTGTGGCCCTCCAGATATTGATGGACTACAAAATAGACCAATGTCTATGCTGACCTGGGTAGGGCTGTGGCTCAGTGGTAGAGCACCTGCTTTGCATGCAGAAGGTTCCAGGTTCAATCCCCAGCATCTCCAGACAGGGCTGCAAAATCTCCTGCCTGAAACCCTGGAGAACCGCTGCCAGTCAGTGTAGACAATACTGGGCTTGATGGACCAAGGGTCTGACTCAGCATAAGGCAGCTTCCTATGTTCCTATTGGGAGTTGGAATCCAGCAACATTTGGAGGGCCACAGGTTCACCACCCCTGTTTTACACACTCACTCACTCTACTTGCTCTAAAGGTGCCAGTTCACTTGACAAGGAGCTCTTGATGGAACATTCTTAGCTATCTTATTTAAACAAGTAGGGATTTGCAATTGCACAAACCTGTTTTCTGAAGAACAACCATTCCTGCTTTGATTTAAACTTCCCTTCTACTCCTCTCCCTTTTTTTGTGCTTGGAGCATGCTACTACTTGTACATGTCTGGGGAGCATGGTGATCGTGTTCTACAGAGTGTGCTGGGGGATTAAAGATGAGAACGCATACTGTGTTATACATACATTTTCTCCCCACCCCCCTTTATAAGGAAGTTTGAGTGCTGCCCCCAGGCACCTCCTGTTTCCCCATCAAAGAGCCATAATCATATGAATTAAGCACACTTATACCCAAAGATGAGCCTCCAAACAAGATAATTAAGACTAATAGGTATGCTGACTGTACAGACATGGCAGGAAGCTTCCTCTTAAGTAAGAGAGCAGGCATCATGGGCCATCCAAGAAGCCTCACAATTTAACCCTGTCTTTGTGACCCAGTTTGCATGTCACGCTGCAATTCCTGGGTTGCTTAACCCAGGAATTGCCAGGGACAAGCAAAGTGATGAGCCTGCTACCCCCCACATGCTCATTTCAATTTTCAAATCCTGGAAAATCTTGGTTGTTTATGGGCTAAATAACCCAGAGTTAACCCAACAATTGCCCATGGTTTGTTGTTGGCTTAACTCCGAGTTATTTAACACATAAATAACTCAGGGTTTCTGGGCTCACACATTACGAAACAACCCAGGAATGGGGTGTTCCTGGGTTGTTAATTGAAAGCAGAAACCATGAGCATGTGGGAGGCAGCAAACTCCTCCTGCCTCAGTTTTAATAAATGCTTACTTGAGTAGGTATGAATTGCAAAGCTAACATGATAGTATCGAGCTACAGATATACATGCATAAAAAGCCCCTCTGCTCCTGCCCCTTTTTGTGTGTGTGCTATTAACAGCTTTTTAGATTCTTTTCATTTTCCAACAGAATATAAAGAGTAAACCCGTCCTGCCCCCATTCCTTCCCCTTTAGATTACCCCTCCCTTCTTCTTATCATCTTGCATTTAAAGAGTAAAGGTTTCATGTTGATAAGTAAAATCATTAAGCAAAAATTAGCAAAGAATTTTTCTAATTCTTTTCAAAGCAAAGAAACAGTTACATAGAGAATACTACTACTACTACTACTACTACTACTAAATGAAGAAATGAAATGAAATAGTTGTGTGGCTGCACCGGTTTTGCAGTGGATCATATTATTCTTTTGTTGTTGTTCAGTCGTTCAGTCATGTCCGACTCTTCGTGACCCCATGGACCATAGCACGCCAGGCCTTCCTGTCCTGCGCTCTCTCCCGGAGTGTGCTCAAGTCCATATTCATTGCATTGGTGATGCTATCTAGCCATCTCATCCTCTGCCATCCCCTTCTCCTTTTGCCTTCAATCTTTCCCAGCATCAGGGTCTTTTCCAGGGAGTTTTCCCTTCTCATTAGGTGGCCAAAATATTTGAGCTTCAGCTTCAGTATCTGTCCTTCCAATGAGCACTCAGGGTTGATTTCCTTTAGGATGGACTGATTTGACCTCCTTGCAGTCCAGGGGACTCCTAAGAGTCTTCTCCAGCACCACAGTTCGAAAGCATCAATTCTTCGGTGCTCAGCCTTCCTTATAGTCCAGCTCTCACAGCTATACGTTGCTACTGGGAAAACAATAGCTTTGATTAGACGGACCTTTGTCGGCAAGGTGCTGTCTCTGCTTCGTACTATGCTGCCTAGGTTTGCCATAGCTTTCCTCCCAAGGAGCAAGCGTCTTTTAATTTCATGGCTAGAGTCACTGTCTGCAGTGATCTCAGAGCCCAAGAAAATAAAATCTGTCACTGCTTCCATTTCTTCCCCTTCTGTATGCCAGGAAGCGATGGGGCCAGATGCCATGATCTTAGTTTTGTTAATGTTGAGTTTCAAACCAGCTTTTGCACTCTCCACTTTCACCCTCAACAAGAGGCTCTTTAGATCCTCTTCGCTTTCTGCCATTAGGGTGGTATCGTCTGCGTATCAGAGGTTGTTGATAATTCTCCCGGCAATCTTAATTCTGACCTGTGATTCATCAAACCCGGCGTTTCTCATGATGTACTCGGCATATAAATTAAATAAGCAGAGCGACAATATACAGCCTTGTCATACTCCTTTCCCAATTTTGAACCACTCGGTTGTTCCATGTCCGGTTCTTACTGTTGCTTCTTGACCCTCGTACAGGTTTCTCAGGAGACAGGTAAGGTGGTCTGGTACTCCCATCTCTTTAAGAATTTGCCACAGTTTGTTGTGATCCACACAATCAAAGGCTTTAGCGTAGTCTGTGAAGCAGAAATAGACGTTTTTCTGGAATTCTCTTGCTTTCTCCATGATCCAGCGAATGTTCACAAATCACCTGTTTTACAACTCCATCGCTGGCACCTCAGACAAAATAACCCTAACTATATCTTTTTGTGTGTGTGCGGGAGGGATATATGCCAACCCATTTTACAATATTCAAATTTGATATTTGAAGAACTTTTAGGAATCAGACCTCACTGGGTTGACAGGTTATAACTCAAGCAGAAATGAAATTTTGAGGAAAAACTCCTAAAATTTGGTCTCTTTTGCAATTTGGTTTTTGAGTTAAAAAACTGACATCAGAATGCAACGTTTGACTGTTTTGTCTTTGTATACAATGGTGTGTCCTGATTCATTTTGAATGAATGGATGTATGAATGGTTACGTATTTCTAAGTGCTATTGCTGAGCGCAGCTGTCAGATCTTCTCAAATATTGATTGCTACCTGGAAGATACTGTGAAATTTTGATTGCTACTGTGCTTTATTGACTGTTAATGGAAAAGTGCTGATTGTCAATTGCTGACACTGAATATGAAATATTATTTACAAATGATTTGGGGAGAATAGCTTTGGATCAGATGATTAAACAACATCTCATAGACCTAATTGTGATTCCTCACTGAGCTTGTCTTTTAACATTCAGCCAACAGTGGGAAGATAAGATACTGTGGGAATTATTGTGGCTGGATTCTACTGTCACTGTTTAAAAGGGTGGAAAAATATGAGGTTTTTCTCCCTTCTAGTGGCTGTTTCATGTAAGAGAACAGCAGTTAATGGATTTAATTAAACTCCAACAGCCTTGTTTTGTTCATCGGATAGCAAATCTTAATAGCCAAGCAGCGGTGGGAAGGCTGGATATAAAATTAAGTGAACAAATGAACAAATAAATAGCAAGATCACATTTCCAGCGTCAGCACTGAACACTGGTTTCTCTAGTATGTACTTTAAAATATATAAATGACTGTAAGGGCTGGTTCACAGATGAGTGCATGTCACTTGATTTCTGGTTTTTATATGGGTAGGCATGAACCTATCTGTATGCTCTGCGGATCCTCTAAGGCTCTCTTCAAGGTGCCTCCTCTGAGGGAGGCTCGGAAGGTGGCAACAAGGGAGAGGGTCTTCTCAGTGGTCGCCCCTCTGATTATGGAATGACTTCCCCAGTGAGTCCTGCCTGGTACCAACATCGCTATTTTTTCAGCGCCAAGTTAAGACGTTTCTGTATTCTCAGGCAATTGGCAGAATATGCTAAGGATTTTAATTGGGTCCTGGGATTTCTTTTTGTTGATTATTATAATTGTATAAATATGTCTATATAAATATGTGTGTGTGTTGTTTACTTATATGTTTGTATGTAAATGGTTTTTATATTATGTTCAATATTGTATTTTAATCTTTTTAATCTTCATAAACCGTACAGAGAGCTTCGGCTAATTGGCAGTATAGAAATGTAATAAATGAAAATGAAGTGAAACGTGCCACAGAAAGAGGATGCCATTGCATTCATGTCCTGCTTGTGGGTTTCCCATGGGCAGCTGGGTCTAGATGGACCTTTGGTCTGATCCACCATAGCTCTTCTTGTGTTAGGTATTTAATTGATTGCTGCTATATTTTTATTGCCAGGGGCAGGGAGAGGTGCTTGTGGGATCTTCTGCCTCAGGTGCCAAAATAACTTGGGAGGTCTAGGGTACTATTTACTTTGGCTGGGCTGAGATAGGGGGCACCATTTGGTGCTGTACATCAGGCAGCAAAATTCCTTGGGCCGGCCCTGCCAGTCTAGTGACAAATGTCCATTTTTAGAATAATCTACAAGGTTTTCTTGATACATTCTGCATAAATACCTTTATCTGTTGTTGTTGTTACCATTTCTATAACATTTCACCGACTGAGCTTCCATGGTTATTGCAACCAAGACCTCACCTGTCACCCCAGAGACTACAGAGCTTCAAACACAGAAAATTGCATGTCAGCTGTAATAACAGGGCTCTGGAACAAAATCTATTTAGACTGCACTCCAGTCCTGTAAATATATGTGAGATGACAAACTGCTGCAAAGAGGGCCATATTCTGCTTGGGGCTGGGCAGCACTGACTCTCTGTCCTTTCCCAGGTGCAATCCAAGAGGACTGCTTCTAACCTATAGAACCCTTAATGGTTTAGTCCCAATATACCCTAGAAGCCACCTCCTCTTTTATGTCTCTGAGATCCACCAAGGATGCTCTTTAATGATACTTGGTATGGGATTCAGACAGCAAGGTATAAGACACAGGCATTATTTTGGGCTAGAGATCTCCTTCCTATTGCAGACTGTCCATAGTCCATGCTTGAGAACCTTTTGGAAGAGGTCTATGACAAATTTATTTGGGCTTACATTTGGGGCTCAGGGTTCAGACAGGAAAGAGGGGCCAGCCCTACCAGAGGCAGAATGACAGCAGTGGCAGCTCCCTCAGGCCAGGTGCCTCTGTTGAAAGATGGAGCTGTGTGTCACATAGCTCCCAGTGCTGTCTTCAGATACTGTGTAGGAAGCTGTCTTGTCACCAGTATTAAATAAGATTCAATTGCCAATCTGGCTGGCTTAAGTATGTCGAATGGGGGCAGGCTGGGCACCATCTTGTCCTTCACCTCAGGCAGTAGTCAGTCTCAGGCCAGTCCTGGGGGGAAAGGTGGGGTCATTTGAATTAATTTGATTACATTTTATTCTGTTCCGCTGAGGGGTGTGTGCGTTTGCTTCGGAGCCATTAATTGTCCTCATTTCAACCAGCAAACCATCTCTGAAGTGCTCCCATCTTTGATATTCTTCCTGCATCCTTCCATTTTGTGTTCAGCTTTGGCCAATTTAGCTTAACCTATCATCATCATTGTCAAAGCAGACCACTGGGTTCTGTAACGCAAAGCAAGCACAGGATAAGAAAGTGGCATATACTTGACACCGCCCTCTTGGCCTCCCTCACAGGCTAGTATTTTTAGAATAACTGTTGGTGCAACAATATACACTCTCTTGCCATAGGCTTCCTGTCAAGGCCTCGCAGTCTGAGGCAACAGCATGGTTCAGGGCAGGTATGGGCCAAGTCTAAGAGCTGCATCCATAAGTCTAAAACACTGAAAGGCAGGAAATGTGGTCTAAGACAGGCAGATGGTTGGGTTCTAGAAAGTGGTGGTATCAGAGGTGTGGCACAGGACTGTACTGCATATGGCAACTCTTAGGAACAAGTTGCTCCAACTGGGGAAACAATCCAAAGGGCCAAAGTAAATGTTCTGCTTGTTTGTTTGTTTGTTCATTCATTCTATTTACAATATTTATATATTGCTCCACAGCAAAAAGATTTCAGAGCAGTGAATTACAAAGATAAAAGAATAAAACACCACATTAAAGCAATTAAAACATTTTAAAAGAAACACATTCTGAATTTAATAAATCGCAGCCGGTCATTCAAGGAAGGCCTCTCGAAATAACAATGTCTTCAGGAGGTGCCAAAAGTAACATAACGTTGGCACTTGCCTGACCTCTGAAGGCAGGGAGTTCCACAGGAAGGGGGCCACCACACTGAAGACTCTTTTCCTGATGGACTCCAACCAGGCCCTTTGTCCATGTGGAACCACCAGGAACATGCCCTCTGATAACCTCAGTGACCAGGCAGGCTGGTAAGGAAGGAGGTGCTCTGTCAGGTATACTGATCCCAAGTTGTTTATGTCTTTGTACACTAGTACTACAACCTTAAACTTGGCCGGGTAGCAAATAGGCAAACAGTGCAGTTATCTCAGCAAAGGAGTTACATGCTGAAAAGGGGCAGTTCCTAACAACAGCTGAGCTGCTGCATTCTGCACTAGCTCCACCTTCCGGAACAGCCTTAAGGGCAGCCCCCCCCCCCCAGAGCTCATTGCAGTAGTGGAGCTAAGCATGATATATTTCTTCACTGTTGTGTAAGCGTTCATGGCCCCAATTCAGATTGGGACCATGGTGCTTCAGGAAAGGGGCTTAAACCTTCCCCTCACTGTTTTTCCCTGACATTCCACCCCCACAGGATTTGGATTTTTTTTTTTAAATTAAGGCATTATCTTTGAAGAATCGTGGCTTCTCTGTGATTTTTTTTTCTTTCTAATTCAGGCATGATCTTCGAAGATTCGAAAATTTGAAGATTTCAAATCTTCGAAGATCATGCCTGAATTAGAAAAGAAAATTTGGAGAGAAGCCAAGATTCTTTGAAGATAATGCCTTAATTAAAAAAAAAAATCCAAAGCAGGGGATAGAAGGGGGTAAAATTTAGTCTCATTTGGAGGGATAGAACAACCCCCTGCTCAATGCAGGAAGCCTGATTCTCAGGCAGTCGCCCATCCAACTATTGACCGGAGCCGACCCTGCTCAGCTTCTGAGATCAGACAAGTGCGCGGACATCCAGCCCTTTGCTTGTTGCTGAGGAAACAGGGAGTGCTGAGGAAGCTATGCCAACAGTAGCCGGAAGACGACATGGGGTGGTTGACAGCTGTGATTGGACAAGAGAGAAATACAAACACCACCGTATATGGACAGGCGGGGGAGGGGACTACGACTGGATATGGTAGTGAAGGCGGAAAATCAGAGCACATTAAGGGGAAATACTGGGATATCAGGGTATTGAAAGCGGGAGCACGGAAGCGGGAAATTCCGGTTCCAATTCGAGGCGGGTACTGCGTAGTGTGAAAGACGGGTGGTGAAACCTCATTGGAAGTGAAAAAAGGCGGTAAGTGTAGATTGGCCCTTTATCCGTTTCAAGCAGCAACATCTTTCCCCCCATTTTAAAAAATAACTCTGGAGTAGGTGCATGGGACACAGTCTAGATCAGGACCCCAGTATGGAGTGGTGGCAGTGGTAGGGGACTTTCAAGATCTGGATCAGGCTGCCTACACCTACTCTAGAGTAAAAATGGGGGGAGCTGTAGCTGCTGGATATGGACTTAGAGTAATGTCTCTTTCTCATTTTATTTTCATTTCATTTGTATGCCGCCTTTCCACAAAATGTGCCCAAAATAGCTCAAGAGCAACACTAAAATAAGAATGCATAGCAATACATCAGTTGCGATAGTACATCATCCAATAGATCATATTTTGGCCCATCCACTTCCAAGTCCAACCTGTTAACAACCCTTTAGAGTTGGTCAAACCACACCGAAGCTGCTGAGACAGGAAAACCCATCACAAAATGACTTTGCAAAAATTAGGGCGGTGGAGGGACCCCCTGACCTACCTCAGAGGCCACTTCGGCGCTTCTGAGGTGGGCCCAACCCGCTTTGGGCCACTTTGGGTCCAACCTGGCCCACTTCGGGCTCCGGGACCAAAGCGGGATTCAGGGGGCCGAAGCAGGCTCTCCCCCTGATGCCTCCTACACCTTACCTGGAGCCTTGGGATGTGCGCTGTTAGCCTCTTCAAGGGAGTTGCCATTTTGGTGTGTTGCTGGGCGGAGGGGTGGTTGGGCTTCTGGATTTCTCTGAACGCACTGAAGTGTTTCGGAATGACCCAAACTGCCTTGGGTTTCTTTGGGCCAATCCCGACCCACTTTGGGTACAGCCTGAAGCACTCCGCTTCAGCTCAGAATTTGGCTCCGGAGCTGAAACAGTGCACAGCCCTAGCAAAAATGTGGATTTTACAGCATGAAAATGCACATTTGCTGCGGAGAAGGGAGAACATCATGTGCCATGATCGATTGTGAGGCTCAGTAGAACCGGATTAAATCTCCCATGTAAATGGGGCCATTGGTGCAGACTTGTCCCCTCCCTGACCCAAGCTACAGATATGTGCAACACAGGTTTCCATATGTCTCCAACACAAGAGAACTGAGTAAAATAGAATGCGATTGCCTCATTTTTTAAATTGCAGATTTGAGGAATGACATGCCAGTATTGCAATAAATTAGATAAGGATAGAAAATAAGGTGTTGACCTTTTTCAAGTTATGCTGTTTATCAAAGGCATATTTTTAACCAAGACCATGCAACAGTTTTGCATTTCGGGGAATTCTTCCTTTTAGTTTCCCACAGCAGAATTGATTGACTGCAATTATGCTGCTGAGCCATAGGGATCTTATAAGTCAAGTTTCTTTAGCACAGGCCTAGCATGTGTGTTAGAAACAATATTAACCCAGAGCAAAAAAGCATGTTCAGCACCTACCTTTAGCAAAAGCTAGAAGGTTTGGGGAGTAAGCAACTGACCTAAGACTTTGGGTGGGAATTCTGCCTGTCTCAGAGGTAAGTTTTGATTTTAAAAAATGCTGAGAAAAATGGGCAGGGTCAGGTAGGGTGGCCACTTATAAATCATCCAAAAAGAGGAGATGCATCACCAAAAAAAGCACACACATTTCAATAACATTTGCACATGCTAATTCATATGTGTAGATGCAGATTTAGAAATCATTATTATAATTTAAATAGAAATACAGGAAAGGAGCAATCCTGTGGCCGCTAGACAGAGGCTAGATGGCCATAGGATATGTTGTTTTCCAGGAACTGACATCTCCCCACTTCCACACTGCCTTGGAGGCAGTGTGGAACAGCTCCGTCCTCTGCGCTCACAAGAGGAGTGCGGAGGGGCCAAAAAGGGGCATTACTAGAGGGTGTTCTGGGGCGGAGAGGGAGGAACTGCCTGTACAACACATCCTATGTTTTGTACAGCAGCCTCCTTCCCTGCTCTGTCCTCCCGCGGCTAGACAGCCACAATCGGCTGTCTAGCCGAAAAAGCAGGGCAGGAGAAGTGTGGAGGGAACAATCACCTCCGTGCTTCTCCTTCCCCGCTTTGGATAGGCGGTCACCTCCGAGTTTGGAGGTGGCCACCTATCTAGATAGGATTGCTCCCTAAATCTCACAGAAGTGCAAAAGCCCGTGACCAGCTGTTTTGTTTGCCTGCCTGCTCAGTCTGCTTTCCAGTGAGATGTGTAACTTTTCCCCACTCCATCTGACTAGCTTGTTTTCCAGACTTGAATGGGATTATCTGAGATCCACCAGATCAAGAGAGAATACAACAGCTTTATGGACAGACCCCACTCAGCAAGAGATGTATGAATCCCAGCTGAGTGTTTTGGGCATCAAGAGCTAATTTATATGGGTTGTGGTCTCTGAAACTTCTCTCAAGCCAAATAACACAAAGTGGTACCACAGAATATATATTTATTGCTCAAACAGTATTAGAGAAAAACAAATCTTTGAAATGCTGAAACAAGCAAAACACATTACTACATACTATGAAATTAGAATGATTAGAAGCATAATAGAAATCGTGACTGTAAAGGAAGGTGGGACCCCTGGGCTCTACTAGCCCCCTTGATCCATTGCTGCCACCTCTCTGAGCTGGCCCGGCCAGACCCAAGAGGACTCCCCAACCTCCTCCCCACCCGGTGAAGGAGACAGTAGCCACTGAATTTAGCAATGACCCAGGAAAGAAATAGCAGCAGTAGTCGGAAGTAGATATTTATTTATAGATAAGGGGTAAGGGAATGGGAAGAGGAACAAGGCAAAATACAATTTATAATCCCCACAAGTACCAATTCCCTGTTTGGAAACCCAACACAGAATAGAACAATAAAAGACTACCTAACCTAGTCTACTCACACCTCCAAGTAGGATCCTTTGTCAATGTCAACGCTCCAACACCTTCCACCCAGACTGGGTGAAAACTAAAGGACAAAGAAGAATAACTGCTTGTCTCTTTTTATCTAGTTCCCTACCCAGCTTCTTATTTTTTCATCCACCCTCCCTTCAAGGAGGATGAGCTAGGTTTTTCACACCTCTCCAGCTGTGCTGGCTCCTTGGCAGGCCAAGCTGGTTTATGACATTGAGTTCTGATAACGCCTCCGGCCTGGCGCCTTCAGTCCTGGCATAGCCCACATCTTTTCCTCCCTCCAGGTGGCTTGAATTGTAAATCATCTTGCAGAATCCTACTCCTTCCTACCATAAAATATTAAAAACACAACCTAAAACTATACAAAACAAAATTAGCTCTTTCTCACTATGTCTTTGGCCCCATGAGGCCTTTTCCTTGACAGTGACTAGCATATTTCTTAATAAAACTAAAATTCTGTTCCTCTCAACCAACAAAGCAGTATTCATTAAGATCTTATAGTTACCTGTCTGGCAAACTGGGTTTGCAGAGCTCAGGTAATCATATTTGGTGGCTTCTCATTGTCCCAGGATCTCTCTGGGCAATTAGAACAAACTGTGGCTTTTATAACCCTTCTGTTGAAGATGACCTCATCCCAAGTTCTGGACTTAGGCTGGATCTACACTTATCGCCTTTTTTCCCTTCCAATGAGGTTTCACCGCCTGCCTTTCACACTATGCAGTAGCCGCCTTGAATTGGAACCAAAATTTCCCACTTCTGTGCTCCTGCTTTCAATACCCTAATATCCCGGTATTTCCCCTTAATGTGCTCTGATTTTCCGCCTTCGCTACCATATCCGGTTGTAGTCCTCTCCCCTGCCTGCCCATATACGGTGGTGTTTGTATTTCCCTCCTGTCCAATCACAGCTGTCAACGGCCCCATGTCTTCTTCCAGCTACTGATCACATAGGTTCCTCAGCAGCCCCTATTTCCTCAGCAACAAGCAAAGGGCTGGATGTGCGTGCGCTTGTCTGATCTCGGAAGCTAAGTGGGGTTGGTCCCGATCAGTGCTTGGATGGGAGACAGCCTGGGAATCAGGCTTCCTGCACTGAGCAGGGGGTTGTTGTATCCCTTCAAATGAGATTAAGTTTTACCCCCTCCTATCCCCCGCTCCGGATGTTTTTTTTTTTAAATTCAGGCGTTATCCTCACAGAATCGGGGCTTCTCCACGACGGTTTTTTTTTCTAATTAAGGCATGATCTTCGAAGCTTCGAGGTTGTGAAGCTTCACAACTATATATGGCCACCGTAGCCAGGGGCAGAGCCCGGACAGTTCAGGGATTGGAGCCCCATAAACTTTGCTGGGAAAAAGCTAACTTTTTGCTGCTGTTGGCAGATACTGTTGGGAATATTGCAACCTCATCTGCAAATTACTGGAAGGGGGCAGTGTTGCAGTTAGTTAATTCATGGGAATTTTGGCCATAGCTAGCCTCAGGATCTCTATAGCCTACAACGTGGTTTCCTGTGATCGCTTCCTTTTGCTCCTCTCCTTCCTTTCTCCACCCTCTCTCTGTCTCTGATCTCCACCATTGCTGGGAGCATATGTGTTTCCTCTCTCTCTCCTGCTGTTGTAATGGAACACAAAATGGACTGAAGATACTCTTTTTAAGCTGTGTGCTGTTCTTGCATTGTATATGCAAGAATATCTGTGAGTAAAACTGCTTTCTTCCTTTACTGAAAAACAAGTGGTACGGTAAACACTCATTGGCCCTGTTCACACATAACACGAAGCCATGATGGTTAGGGAATTTCTGCTAACTACAGTGGCTTCTTTGCGTGTTGTGTGTGTGGAGAAAACCACGTTCTCCGTGGTTAGTAAGCCACCCCTGCTACCCCCTCCCCCACAAATGGGTTAAGGGCCTGCGAGGTGGCTTACCGTGTCATCTGGTGGGCTCCCCAGTGGTTAAAACAGGCTCCGGAGGTCTTCCAGGCTGCGACTATAGAGTCTGCTGGCTAGAGCGTCCACCACCGTAGACTTTCCCTATGGTCACACGGCTATTCTGGATGCCAGAGTGGCTGCTGGGAGCCTGTTCATGCTGCGGCAGATGACGGGCTATTCAGTAACCATGCTGGGAAGATCTCCAGGTAACTACAGAGTGGTGGTGGTTAGTGGAACCCTGCAGCATCATGTGGTTCCAGGTTGTGTGACAGGTGTGCACGTCGTTGTTTCGCTACCCCCCCTCCAGTTACCTTAACCACCCTCATTCTGCTTTGCCTTTTCTTTGTTTTCCTGCTAATTGCCTTTCTAACAGGAGGCATCATTACTAAATAATCTCATCAGATACAGTGTGCTGAGCTTATGGTTGGGCTCTATTGAGGGCTGAAAGGGCTCCATTTTCTACACAACTGCCATGGCCAAGCTGCCTACATTATTCTGCCATCATCCACCCTGTCTCCCATGGTTGAGCCAAATCTGTGGGGAGTGACTGCAGAAGGGGACACACATACAGCCTGCCATCTCTCACTCAGCACACACATTGCTGCTTAGGTGAGAGATGCTGGGCACACAATTCAAGGATCGGCAAATGATGTTGCGAACTTTACTGGAGAAAAAAACAACGCTTGAGCTTTATTTTATTTATTTAAAGTATTGTTAGCCTGCTCCTCAGCCAAAAAGGCTTCTGCAGTGCCTTACCTATAATCAGCAGAGTAAGACAATCCCTGCCCGCAGGCTTACAGACTAAAAAGGCATGACGCACAAGGAAAAGGGAATGGGGAGGGAAGAGGGGAACAACTAATGCTTTCAGCAGGGTTAGTGGAGTGGGCTTCCCCCTCTTATCTCCCACAGTACAGCCTGCTGAACCAATAAATAAAAATGCTGGCAATTGGTCCAGAATGTCTGGCTTTAACACACACACCATTCTGGCAAAGCTAAGCAGGATCAGCCCTGGTTAGTACTTGGAACCAGGAGTCCTGCATTGAGCAGGGGGTTGGACTCGATGGTCTTGTAGGCCCTTATGATGATTCTAAGTGTCCCAGAGATTTGCAAACAGCAACACCAGACCCAACTAGCTGGGTCTGGTTGGTTGCTTACTTTACTCAGAGGAGACAGCCTCTGTCTGAATCTAGTGCCCTGACAGCTTTCTTTGTAGGTGATGAGAATTCACCACTTGTGCGGCCTGAACTACTTTGTGCTTGCCCAGAAACCTCTGCATTCATGAGAACACCGGAGACTGCTATTTAGGAAGGAGAGCGCTTATATAGAAATCTGTCTGCAAGTTCCCTAACTAGTCTGGAGACAGGTAGAAGGAGTGGTTTGCTGTGCCAGAGAAAGAATCCCTGTGGATTTATTTTCCCTTACTGAATGCTCAGGGACATATCTGTGGGGCGGGGGACGGGGGGGGCACCTTGGGCTCCAAATTCTGAGGCTGCCAAACTGACCACACCCAAGTTTATTTATTTACAATATTTATATACTGCTGCACATCAGAATATTTTGGAACAGTGAACAACAAAGATAAAAGAACACCAGGTTAAAACAGTTAAAACATGTTTTAAAAAGACAAATTCCAATAAGGGTGAATTTAATAAACTGCGGCTGGTCATGCAATGAAGGCCACTCGAAATAAAAATGTCTTCAGGAGGTGCCAGAAGGAACACACTGTTGGTGTCTGCCTGACCTCCAAAGGCAGAGAATTCCACAGGACAGGGGCCACCACGCTGAAGGCTCTTTTCTTAGTGGACTCCATCCAGGCCATGGGTCCATGTGGAACCACCAGGAGCGTGCTCTCTGATGACCTCAGTGACTGGGCAGGTTGGTGAAGAGGGAGGCGCTCTCTCAGGTATCCTGAGAATTGGCAGTGGCAGTCCAGCTTCTCTGCTATCCAAGCTGCCCACCCATTTGTGCCACCCAGAGAACAAGTCCACTCTGAGGAATCTCCCAAAGTGAGAGATCAGGTGGGCTTTTGGGAGAGCCGCAGTAGCTGCACAAAGTGGCTGATGTGATTTGCTAGAGAGCTGGCCAGTACCAAATGCCACTCTCCATGCAACTCAAAGCGTGGCATGGAGAGGGAGGCAGATGGTGTGGAGAGCAGCGAGGAGGAGGTTGAGGATGGTGGCTGGAGAAGAAAAGGAGGTTGGATTGGAGTGTGGGTGGCAGTGGCTTGGGGGAGAAGAAAGGGGCACACCCAGGGCATGGGGGGAGAGAAAAGAGGTAGCACCAGAGGTGGCATGTGCACCACGGTGCCAAAATACCATCTTGCCTAGCGCGCCAAAATAGCTAGAAACAGGCCTGTGAACGCTCCAAGGCCTCTTATCCAACCCTGGCCTGGAATGGGCAATGTTGGAAGGAAGGGGAAAATAAAGAGAGAGAATTGGGAGAGAAGTGTGAACTATGCATGTACATGAAGCTGGGGATATGAGATGCTGATTGTGCTGAAGGTATGTGAGACCTGGAAGAGGGCAAGGGATAGGCTTGTCCAGGGCCTCAACTATTCTGCGTCTGGTTCTCATTAGAACACTGCAGCGAATGTTAGTTGAGAATAAACATTTCCCCACCAATGAACTGCATTTTGGTTAAGCTAGCTCTATATTTCAGTAGTAAATGGCTTGTAAATGTAAATTATAGCTACAGGCCTATGGCAAAGGAGTTTCCCCAGTTCCCTGCCTCTTCAGCCCTTTTTCTCAAGCCTCTACCCACCCTTCTGGAAGTTTCCTCTTTTCCTGTCTGTTGCCTATTCTGTGCTGATTCTTTGTCTCTGGACTCTATGTGCCTTAGCTTCTGTGACTTTTCTCTAAACCTCAGCCTGACCTGCAAATGTACTCCTATTTCTCAAGCCTCCGTGAGATTTTAATCTTAACAAAACTGTCAATTTCCCTCTCCCTCACAGAAACGGAACTACAAACATTTTGAAAGATTTGTTCCCTGAGCAGTTGGAATGTTTGTGAACATGGTGTGCCTTTGCATATATATGTAGTTAGATCAGTCAATCATTGTCAGAGGCTTCACTGCATCAAGTACAATACAATCTAGATTAATGCTGCAATCCTAGGTGCACTTACCTGCGAGTAAGCCCATTGAACAAAGTGGGACTTACTTTTGAATAAACATGCATAGGATTGTGCTATTATTCATTTAATTATGACAGCCTTGCATACTGTTGAGCCCATAATTACCCTTTCAACAAATAAAAAGCCTTCAATAATTCTGCTGAGTGATGGAATCTGCACTTTGCTTTTTGAACAACCTTGTGTTACATATCTGCAGCCCACAGTTGGGTGCCATTACATTCTGCCTGTGATTACTAAAGTTGCATTGTGATCTATAAATGTCTTTTGAGAATGGCTTCTGCATATTGGAGTACAAAACATAAATCTTCCGTCAGTAATTACATTTTTGGGATGGGAGAAAGATTTTATCCTTCACAAACAACTTGCCACCCATACAAACTAGGTAAGTTGGAAGCCCTGCATGTAGTTTCAATTGATTTGTTGGTTGAAAATGTCTTTCCCAAATTGCATTGCTTTACAGTGAGATGGAATGGAGCTGTTTTTAAATGGAATGCCATCCACTGGGGGCATTTTTGGGGGGAGGGTAGCCTTGCAAGCACTCGTTCACCAATACTTTCTACAAAATGCAGTTGTGAGTAGTGCCACATCTGTCCAGAGAGCGGTGATCTGACCTTTCAAATTTAGAATGTCACACTTAAGCATTCTGGTCCCAATCCAAAGGGAGCGATTTATGCTTACAACCCATTGAAGCCAATGGATCTTGGATGCGACTAATTTATCCCATTCGTTTAAATGGAACTTAAGCATGAATAACTTTATCGATGAGGGACTCCTAATTCTGCTCTGTGAATCAACATAGCAATTGGCTGAAATTGGGACAGAACAATGATAGGAAGGAACATAGGAAGTCGCCTTATACTGAGTCAAATCCTTGGTCCATCTAGCCTAGTATTGTTAACACCAACAGGCAGTGGCTCTCCAGGTTTTGGGCAGGATTCTTTCCTTGCTTTACCTGGAAAAACTGGGGATTGAACCTGGGACCTTTTGCATGCAAAGCATGTGCTCTACCACTGAGCTATGGCCCCTCCCTTAGTGAACCTATTATGTCGCCCCTAAAACCAGCCATAGTAGTGGCAGCAGCAGTAGTCATCACAGGGAAATATAGTGAATCCCACCCTCTATTGTTTATTCTCAACCTTTTTCAGCCATTCCTCTAATCATGACAGTTTGATGTATTCGTTTGATGTATTTCCTCTGCCCCATGGAGCATTTCTTCCAATCTGAAGATGTTGGCTATAGTTGCATTTCTAGTCCTTTTCAGATGTGAATTTGAGGTTACATGAATGTGCATGATGAAGAGAAGTGTTATACCAGAAGGCTCTTTGCCTGGCCTATACCCAATCATTAGACCAGAAGTGTTGAACCTCAAACCCGGCCCACTCTAGGATCCTAATCCAAGCTTCGGCAGATGGCCATGCTCCCTTCCACCCAACCCCTTAAACCGCACGTCTAAGATATGAACAAATGGATACTATGATGCATTGGGGGAGATTTCATGGTATACCAGTAGAAGATAGGTTGTGTGTTTGTGGAGAACCAGTCCTTGAGAATTTGGCTCATTATGTACTTGAGTGTCAATTATATAGAGACATAAGAGAAAGTTATTTAGAGCCTCTTCTACAGAAAGGAGAATACAGGGGTGTAAAGGAGAAATCGAGTTATTTATTACAATTAACCAATCCATATGTGATGCAGAGGTATGTGGTAGTTGCAGTGAAAGCCACTAGATGTAGAGCAAAGTTTTTGGATGCCATCCGTGTGAACTGTTACAAAGATTCAGAGATATGACTGTAAGGTGATGGACATGATATTAAACATTCCTTTACGCTATGTTACTGTTGCATATCCACCCTTTTTTTAACTTCAGTAAAGACTTGATATGTATGTTATAGTTTAGTTGTTTTAACTTTATGTATAAATTTTGACATTGTATAATAGCATTTAAAATTTTAATTTTGTATCTTCTGCAATGATCTTTGGATTGAGCAATAAACCTATTACTTACTTACCCTTCCGCCTAGCCACTGATTATTTGGTATTTTCCCATCTTTTGCACATTCCCCCGCTCCCATCCTAAAAAGCTGAAATGCCTCTCCTAAGTCTTTTACTGGAAGTAAGAGCTTTAAGCTAAAATGTGCTGGTGTTTTTGTTTTTTTTTGTATTTTGGCATGCCCCCTTTTGCTTTTGGCCCCACCCACTCCTGGAATGCAGCCCCCAAGAGTGTCTTGGAAATTCAGTTCGGTCCTTGGGCGGAAGGAAGTTCAACACCCCTGCATTAGACTCTGTGTGCAGATGCCCTGTGTGCAGTGTGCATCTGGAGGTTCTCTCCACACAGCTGAGATCTCAGCATCTGCATTCATTTAACTCCAAATTCACCCCCTAATAGGCCCTCCTGTCCAATACTTGGCCCACCTCAAGATCCCTACAGGTGGGCAGGATCCTGGTGTAAGCAAACAGCTCTGTTGAAGAGCAGCAACGGGAATGGTCAAATCCTCTGCTGGGGGTTGGACTTGATGGTCTTATAGGCCCCTTCCAACCCTATTATTCTATGATTCTATGCTCCGGCAATGAAATGGTGCCAGCTAGAAAGGATGTGGAAGAAACCGCTGACTGATACTGTGAGCATCCTCCATCAGGTTCCTTGGCTGGCCGCTGTGGTTGTGGCAGCCGAGGTCAATATTCTGCTCTGCAGGAGACACAGCATGTGGATGGGGGCAGAGTTTATCACTATTAAAACTGGATTCCTGCCAGAAGGCTGGGTGTGGTCTGCATCATCCTGCTTTTACAGTCTCATGCAAGCCGCTAAACTGAGGGCTTCATTGAAGCCCTGGTGGCAATAGAGTTGGTGAGTGGCATTTGGCTTGCCGAGTGACAAGTGGAGTAGGACTGATTTCATAGCTGCCTGCCAGGTCCATAAACCTCAATACAACGTTGTACCTTTGATTGTTGGTGGGAGGTGGCTTCAGCCATGGGAACAGTAGAGTCTGAGGTACAGCTCATTCCTGTATATGGCAAATGAGCAAGAGTTTCAGGAATGAGCGAGTCTGAGATCCTGATTCCCAGAGATAATAAAGCTGCCAGAGCCAGGGCTTTTGAGAAACAGCCTGTCATTTCAGTTGAATAAAGAATATTAATGGATTGTGTGTGTGTGTGTGCGTGCATGTGTGTGTGTGTAGGAAAGTCCAGGATTCAAAGGAGTAGGTAATGTCTCTGGAGCTTTGAGATAGCTGAAATATATGTTGCCACAGACTTCGTAAAATGATGCAGCAGGAGACTGAAACGTGGAGCAAACAAAATTGGCTCACACTGCTGTACTCAAAATGGTGGCTGCCACTGTAGATCTCAGTTCTTTGCTGGTGTGTTGGGAGTCTCTGTGGCGGGAGCTGGGAGCCTTTGGCTCTCTGTGCGGCTGCCCTGAGTGGTGAGCTGTCAGTGGATTGTTCTCTGGACTGGCCCTGCCAACTACAGCTGTCTGTCGGGTGCTCCTAGACAGAAGGGACTGTGTGGAGCTTCCTCTTTGGGCTGGGACTTTGGCTGGGTCAAAATGGTCTTCTTGGTGTTTCTGTGTGTTCCTTGGCTCTGAGTCCTGGTTTGGTTCTGTAGCTCTGACCAGGACCAGCTACAGGGAGGAGGGAGCCCTCAGCAAAGTGCTGTCTGGTGGGCTCCGTCTTATGTTACTGCCCTGGGCGTCCCTGGGGGCAATGGCAAGCAGCTGGAAAGCCACCATTTTAAATCCCCCACAATGCCCTGGAGTGCCCAACATGGCATCACCCTGGGGCATTGTGGGAAATTTAAAATGGCGGCTTCCCAGGCTAGATGCCTGGCATAGGGACGCTAGTAGAGGTATCAGTACTGGTGTGCCCTGCATTTGTTGGAGTGTGCCAGGCGTAGATGATAGCCCGGCTCTGACTCTTGGGGCTTCTTCACGCGGAGCTTTTATCCTATTGAGATTGGTTACTCATGGAAGTTTGCGGGCCCTTTAGATGACGTTGTGAACCTCCAGGGCTTCTCCTGCATGAAATGACCTTTATTCCATTTATAAAGGATCAGAGATAATGAGCTATCAAATTACAGCGCGTCAGTTTGTGAAAAAGGGAAACCCACAGTAAGAGGAGCTAGACCACAGCGCCATCTAGCGTCTGTATAATGAAACATATGGAAGACTCAGATAAGGGGTGAAAGGAGGGGGAAAGGGTGGGGGAGAAAGTATGTGTAAAGGGAGGCCATCGTGATTGTGCATTTAAAATGAAAGCAGAAAGGCCTATTTTAAATGTGGGAATTTAGGGTGGTGTAGAGATGGTCTTGCTTTGGCTCCTCAGCTCTGACTTCCTGCTTTGTCTCTTGGCTCTGACACCCCGGCACAACTGCTGTCTCCTGGCTTCTGTCTCCTAGCTCCCTTCTGACAGCTGCCTACAGCTCAGCTCTGACATAGTTATCCCCAGAACCGCTTTGCTACATGCACTTATTCACCAAACATGTTGGTGTCTTTCTACCATCATTTCCAATAGCCTCAAGAGAACTTCCAAGGCTATTCAGGGGATTACAGTTTCACAAGACCACTCTCAATATGATGGAAATTTCCTTTAGAATGTCTAATGCTGCTTCCAACAACATGAATAGATAAGGCCATACCTCTGACTGCAATAAAGGGTGAGAGAGTAAGCTGCCAAATTGCTTAAGCATACACGTCAACCACTTCTCTGGCCACTTCATGCGCCTGAGTAGGTAGGCTCCTAGTTCTAAAGGTCGTGCATGACAAATTGGTCCAAAGTTTCATGGAATGGATGGTTTCTGAAAATTTGGGAGGTGGCTCTTGCTGAAAACTAACGCAACATCACTGATTGATCAGAGGGATAATGAAGCAGGACTCGTTCTTTGAAACATGGTTCCCCGTCATAACATAAATTAATGCAGGGTCTGCAGACCAGCACCTACTGAGTGCAAGTCCTATTTTTGGATGGGTGTAATAATCAGGAACGGTAATAATTGAAAAGTGATTATTTTGTGGCTGTAACAGAGCTTAAAAAGTATACAACAAGTGTATGTTCAGGGACAACAATCCTAAAATATGTATAGAATATGTGACGAATAATGTAAAACAGGCTGCGTATGTTGGTGTTTTTGTTGTTATAAAATGGTTTCCTTGTATTTCTTAAATAAACTAGATATAAAAAAGCTTTCAAAAGGTACCTTTTTCTTGTGAAAAATGACCATTTTTTGCTGCTTGCCAATGAGGTGCTGTGTTTTATTCCTCAGAGTTTGGGGGCTGGAACAGAAGGAAGAGCTGTGATGTACGTCAGTAAAGAGAGACGCCAGATAAGATTTAACAATCTGACAGAATAAAAAAGGACTGCACACCACTAGAGTACGAGGTATTTTCACCCTCGTTGTTTTTAAGTGATTGCATTTCAGTGGATACATTTTTTTAGCCATTTTAAATGTTGTGTTTTTATTCTGTTGTAAGTTGCCTTGAGTCTTTTTGAGAAAAGGATCTAAGAAATCATTATCATCACCACCACCACCACCACCAAAGTTCCAGGAGGAATACAGCTGAGGGAACATAAGAACATAAGAAGAGCCCTGCTGGATCAGACCAAGGGGGTCATCTAGTCCAGCATTCTGATCACACAGTGCCCAACCAGCTGCCCATCAGAAACCCACAAGCAGGACATGAGCACAACAACACCCTCCCACCCATGTTCCCCACCAACTGGTATACAAAGGCTCACTGCCTCTGGTACTGGAGGTAGCACATAGCCATCAAGAGTAGGAGCCATTAATAGCCTTTTCCTCCAGGAATTTGTCCAGCTGCCTTTTAAAGCCATCCAAATTGGTGGCCATCACTACATCCTGTGGTAGCGAGTTCCATAGTTTAACTCTGTGCTGTGTGAATAAGTACTTCCTTTTATCTGTCCTGAATCTCCCACCAATCAGCTTCATATATTGTGGGAAACAAGCGCACAACATTTTTTATTATGTGAGCTCACTCCCATTTCATATTTCTTGCCACTTGGTGTGTAGACAAAATAACTCTTTGTTACCAACATTATTCAAAGACTGGCAAGCATTATGCAGAATGAGTTTTCAGACTGAGTTAGTAGACTTCTGCACTGTACCACTCCAGACAGGTGGAGGGGCTATATATTTAAAATGGGTGTTGAACCTCTTTCAGCCTGAAGGCTGAGTTCAATTTTGGAGAAGCTCTCAGGGGCAGCATTCCAGTGGTGGGTGGGGCCAAAGATGAAAGGGGCGGGACCAAAGTGTTGGAAAGTCTGGTGTGACTTACAGCAGAGTTGCTTTATATGGAGAAGCGTGGCAACACAGATTTAGTACTGGAGGCCATAAACCCAGGCTAGATCCAGTTTAAAAGAAGTTCAAATCAGCTTGCTTTACTAGTGCTTTTGTACACATCATCAGAGGAGGCTATATCTAACACTGTTTAACTACAAGCACCTCATAAAGCTGGGTGTAAGTAAGCGAAGGCATGAGATATAGTTATTTGCTTCCTTTCTGGGAAGAGCATATGGTGCTTGTTGCAGGGGCAAGAGGAAGACAGGGGTAGAAGGAAGGGGAAGGAGCAGGAAAAAGGACCTGATCAAGCTACAGGAGATTGTTTATCGCCCCCTAGTGTCTGGAAACATGTGGAGTTGTTCCTATTATCCGACAAAAAATACCAGCATATTTTAGTTTAAAACTTATTGCTAGGAACTGAACCTTAGGGGAGGCATTTCAACCTTTTAGAATGAAAGAGAAACCTGTGCAAAAGCCAGGAAACCACCAAATGATTGGTGGTTGGGGGAAAGGGGGTGAGGCCAGGGAAGGCATCTTTTGGGCAACAAAGATGATCAGGGGACTGGAAACAAAGCTCCATGAAGATAGGGTTGGCGGAGAATTTCTCCCCGAAACTTCGGGGGGCCGAGCGCCAACGTGTTTGGCCCCCCCAAGAAGTTTCGGGGAGAAATTCTCTGCCCCCCCGCCCCCGCCCCCCCCGGGACGGGACTTACCTTTCCCGAATGTCCCTCCCGGCGGCGGGTCCCAGCGGTGGTTCGTCGGGTCTTCGTCAGGGGCGGGGGCGGCAGCCGATCTTTCGACCGGCTGCCGCCGCCGCCATTCCATAGGGGTGGACGAAAGTCACTTACCTGTCGTCGAAGCTTGTTCGCGGTGGGGGGGAAGCGCTTCGCTGTTCCCCCCGTGAAGTTCAGGCCGGGGGGGGAGGCTTCCCACCTCGCCTGACCGAAATTCAGGCCGGGGAGGAGGCTTCCCGCCTCGCCCGGCCGCGAACTCCATTTTTTTTTTTTTTAAACGCCCCCGTGATAGGCTACGTGACGATTAACGTAGCCTATCACGGCTAGATCTGCAAAGTCAGCCGTGATAGGCTACGTTAATCGTCACGTAGCCTATCACAGGTGACTTAAAAAAAAAAAAAAGTGCGTATGCTAATGGCGGCCCCCATAGGGAGCCGCCATTCGCGTTCCTTATTTGGTCGCTGTAGTCTACGTAAAGATTTACGTAGACTACAGCGACCAAATAAGGAACGGGAATGGCGGCTCCCTATGGGGGCCGCCATTATCCGTACGCGCTTTTTTTTTTAAAGTCACCCGTGATAGGCTACGTGACGATTGACGTAGCCTATCACGGCTGACTTTGCAAATCTAGCCGTGATAGGCTACGTTAATCGTCACGTAGCCTATCACGGGGGCGTTTTTTTTTTCTTTGATTGGAATGGCGGTGGCGGCAGCTCCCGTCCCGCACGAACACCCGCCGAACCGCCGGCCAGACCCGCCGCCGGGAGGGACATTCGGCAAAGGTAAGTCCCGTCCCGGGGGGGGGTGCGGGGTGCGGGGGGGTGCGGAGAATTTCTCCCCGAAACTTGTTCGGGGGGCCAAACACGTTGGCGCTCGGCCCCCCGAAGTTTCGGGGAGAAATTCTCCGCCATCCCTACCATTCCAATAAAACTAAAAAAAAAAAACCGCCCCCGTGATAGGCTACGTGACGATTAACGTAGCCTATCATGGCTAGATTTGCAAAGTCAGCCATGATAGGCTATGTAAATCGTCACGTAGCCTATCACGGGTGACTTAAAAAAAAAAAAGCACGTACGGCTAATGGCGGCCCCCATAGGGAGCCGCCATTCACGTTCCTTATTTGGTCGCTGTAGTCTACGTAAAGATTACGTAGACTACGCCGAAAATAAGGGCAATGCTATTAGCCGTTGGCCGTACGCGCTTTTTTTTTTTTTTAAAGTCACCCGTGATAGGCTACGTGACGATTTACGTAGCCTATCACGGCTGACTTTGCAGATCTAGCCGTGATAGGCTACGTTAATTGTCACGTAGCCTATCACGGGGGTGTTTTTTTTTTTTAACTTTTAATTTCGTGGCCGGGCGAGGCGAGGCGCCTCCTCCCCGGCCTGAATTTCGGCCGGGCGAGGCGGGAAGCCTCCCCCCGCCGGCCTGAACTTCGGGGGGAGAGCAGCGAAGCGCCTCCCCCCCACTGCGAAAAGCTGCGAGACCAGGTAAGTGGCTTTCGTGCATCCCTACATGAAGAGAGACTGAAAGAACTGGGCATGTTTAGCCTTGAGAAGAGAAGACTGAGGGGAGATAGGATAGCGCTCTTCAAGTACTTGGAAGGTTGTCCCAGAGAGGAAGGCCAGGATCTCTTCTGGATCATCCCAGAGTGCAGGACACGGAATAATGGGCCCAAGTTACAGGAAGCCAGATGCCGGCTGAACATCAGGAAAAACTTCCTGACTGTTAGAGCAATATGACAATGGAACCAATTACTCAGGGAGGTGGTGGGCTCTCCCACACTGGAGTAGGGATGTACGAAAGGTACTTACCTTTCGCGAATTATGTTTATGGTTAGGGGGGGAGGCGTTCCGTCCCTCCCCCCGGAATCCTCGCCGGGGGGGGAGGCGCTCCATTCCTCCCCCCCCAGAATCCTGGCCGGCCGGCTATGCTCCACAGCGATTCTGCGGAGCCGCCGGCCGGCTCCGCCAGCAGCTGGACATCCGGCCGCTGGCTAGCAGGGACGCAAATGGCGACGGCCGTAGCCACCGCTGTTTGCGTTCCTGCAGTCAGCCGTGATAGGCTACGTAAATGTTTACGTAGCCTATCACAGCTGACTTAACCCCCCCCCCCCAAAATGCACGTACACAAATGGCGGTGGCCATGGCCACCGCCATTTGCGTTCCTTATTTTGGCACATCTTAGCCTACGTAAACATTTACGTAGACTAAGATGGCAAAAATAAGGGGAACGCAAACAGCGTAGCATCTACGCTATTTGCGTTCCCCTTATTTTCGCCGTCTTAATCTATGTAAATGTTTACGTGGACTAAGACGTGCCAAAATAAGGAACGCAAATGGCGGTGGCTGTGGCCACCGCCATTTTCGTACGCGCGTGTTTTTTTTTAAGTCAGCCGTGATAGGCTACGTAAACATTTACGTAGCCTATCACAGCTGACTGCAGGGACGCAAACGGCGGCGGCTACGGCCATGGCTGCCGCCATTTGCGTACGTGCATTTTTTTTTTAAGTCAGCTGTGATAGGCTACGTAAACATTTACGTAGCCTATCACTTTTTTTTTTAAAAAACCTAGCCGTGATAGGCTACGTAAAGCTTTACGTAGCCTATCACGTTTTTTTTTAAAAACTGGAAATGGTGGCGGCGGCAGCTGGTTGGAAGACCGGCCGCCGCAGCCGCCACCGCCAGGAAGATCCGCCCAAGGTAAGTCTCATCTGGAGGGAGTGGCGGGCTGTTCCGCCACCGATTTCGGGGGGCCGAATGCACTGGCATTCATCCTCCCTGAGATCCGTGGCAGAACGTTCGTACATCCCTACACTGGAGGCATTCAAGAAGAGGCTGGACAGCCATATGCCCCTTCCAACCCTACTATTCTATGATTCTATGAAGGAGGCGTGGCCATCTGGGGAACCGAGAGGCCTGGATTGGAACTTCAGGTGGGCTGGATTTGGCTCACAGGCTTAAGATTCAACACCCTTGTTTTCAAAACTCATTCATGAGATGAAACCCCCCCCCCCAACATAACTCCGTTCATATAAGGGCCGATCTACATTGCGCCCGCCATCACAATGAATTTGGTGTCCCGTTGGGTTAAACGCTCTAAAAACGTGATTATTCACACTCACCCATTTTCCCCGTTGCAGTGCTTCATCGAATGCGCAAGCTCGGTTCACACTCGAGCGCTGTGCTGTTTTCCTGTGCGCGCTTGTCTGATCTCGGATGCTAAGCGGGGTTGGCCCCGGTCAGAAGTTGGACGGGCAACCACCTGGGAATCAGGCTTCCTGCACTGAGCAGGGGGTTGTTGTATCCCCGCAAATGAGACTAAGTTTTACCCCTTCTTATCCCCCGCTCTGGATATGTTTTTTTTAAATTCAGGCGTTATCCTTGCAGAATCGGGGCTTCACTGCAATGTTTTTTTTTCTAATTCAGGCATGATCTTCAAAGCTTCACAGCTTCCAATCTTCAGAGATCATGCCTGAATTAGAAAAAAAAAACATTGCGGAGAAGCCCCGATTCTGCGAGGATAACGCCTGAATTTTTTTAAAAAACATCCAGATCGGGGGATAGGAAGGGGTAAAACTTAGTCTCATTTGAGGGGATACAACAACCCCCTGCTCAGTGCAGGAAGCCTGATTCCCAGGCAGTCTCCCATCTAAGCATTGACCAGGACCGACCCTGTTTAGCTTCCGAGATCAGACAAGCATGCACACATCCAGCCCTTTACTTGCTGCTAAGGAGACAGGGGCTGCTGAGGAAGCTATGTGATCGGTAGCCGGAAGAAGACATGGGGCCGTCGAGAGCTGTGATTGGACAGGAGGGAAATACAAACAGCACCGCATATGGACAGGCGGGGGAGGGGACTACGACTGGATATGGTAGCGAAGGCGGAAAATCAGAGCACATTAAGGGGAAATACCAGGATATTAGGGCATTGAAAGCGGGAGCACAGAAGTGGGAAATTCCAGTTCCAATTCGAGGTGGCTACTGCGTAGTGTGAAAGGCGGGCAGTGAAACCTCATTGGAAGCGAAAAAAGGCAGTAAGTGTAGATCCGGCCTAAAAGTAGCCCTCTCTGTGATGTACTAGTTTCATAATATGCATTATATATGTGGGAGCATTCAAGAATATAGTCTCCCCCCACTGGAAGCTAGAAATAATAGTCTCCA
Source organism: Heloderma suspectum (assembly GCF_057233095.1). NCBI lineage: Eukaryota > Metazoa > Chordata > Lepidosauria > Squamata > Helodermatidae > Heloderma > Heloderma suspectum. The sequence goes on from NC_139459.1 coordinate 17,762,645, forward strand.
ATTCCACCACTTCATTTAACATGTATAACGTGACGCAGGGCTTTTCTACATGAGGCTTTTAACCTCCCCCCCTTTACCAAGGCTTTTGCTTCCAGATTCTTTGTGGGACTAAGATTGGCTCCTTTCTGGGGGTTTTCTTTCTCTGCTTTTCTATATGTTCCTTTATGTAACCACTAGGTGGCACTGCGGTATCGTGGTATTTCGCAAATACACCAGGGTTTCATGCCACCATTCACAGATATACCAGACTTTTGTCGTTAGAAAGCACCCCCCCTCCCACTATAATGGTTGCAAAGCACAGGAGAGGCCCTGGAGGTTGATGATGACATCGTGTAAAGCACTGTGAATGAGGAATCGTGAGCGCACAATAAATACCTTCTGTAGAAAGGCTCTGAGTGTGTTCTTGAGAAAATGCCCTATGAGAAGCCTTTCAGAGCATGGCCAAATAAAACAGTGTAATGGGCATATGTAGGGGCTCTGTGGAACATAGGAAGCTGCTGTATACTAAATTGTTTCTTCAGTTTTAATTTATTCTAAATGTTATTTTCCAAAGAAAATTTGACCCCCCCCCAGTCCCATTCAGAGCTCAATTGAGGAAAATCAATCACCACTGTGAGGGAAAGATTCATCCATAGGTTATCTTGCCTGCCCTCCTTTAACAATTTTCATTTATTCTCCATATTAATCCTACTAAATCTCTTTTGCGTTAGCAGCATGTGCAAATAATTCAAGCACCCCGTCACTGCCGAGAGTGAACGTTATGCCTCGCAGGTGGCAAGGAAGATATTAATTTTATAGTTGCAGGCAAAGAGAAATTGACTGGAATTAAGAGTAAGAGGGAATAAACTAGATTTTCCACAGTAGTTTATGAAGGAAATGGCGGGGAGAAAAAAGACATGGAAAGTAGACAGTCACATTTCACTCGACTGCTGTTTAGTCTCTCAGCTCTGCTCTCAAACTTCTGATATTTGGGAGACTGTTTTTTTCCCCTGGATTAAAATTGGAGGCATGCTTCATTCCATACTAAAAAAGAAAGAAAGGATAAATATGTTTTTCTTCCCCTCACCCAGCTCCCAGAACGATGGGCAGTCATCATCCATGCAACTGCAGGATAACATAGCATTCTCCCTTTGTCTAGTCAGTCAGCCAGCCGGTGCTCAGGGATGAGACCATGGTGTCTGAGTAGTGGTGGTATTTCTGCGATTCTTCTCTGCTTGGGTGCATCAGTCAATCTTTGGGGGTTATGTTCTCCCCTCTCAGAACTGTCGCCATCAGGCAATGGCCTTGTCACTTGGCTACAGCAGAGGTAGGAGTGAGGCAGCAAGTTTCTCTCCACCACCTCAGCTGCTACCAACTGCTGCTTTGTCTATAGCCCTCCCAGAATTTTCACCATCAGTAGCCATTCCACCTGCAGGCATCAGAAGGAGAGAAAACACAGAGAGGCCTGTCTCAGGTGTAGTTGTTGTTGTTGTTGTTGTTGAGTTGTTAAGTCGTGTCCGACTCTTTGTGACCCCATGGACCATAGCACGCCAGGCCTTCCTGTTCTCCGCTCTCTCCCGGAGCGTGCTCAAGTTCATATTCATTGCATCGGTGATGCTATCTGGCCATCTCATCCTCTGCCGTCCCCTTCTCTTTTTGCCTTCAATCTTTCCCAGCATCAGGGTCTTTTCCAGGGAGTTTAATCTCCGCATTAGGTGGCCAAAATATTTGAGCTTCAGCTTCAGTATCTGTCCTTCCAATAAGCAGTCAGGGTTGCTTTCCTTTAGGATGGACTGATTTGACCTCCTTGCAGTCCAGGGGACTCGTAAGAGTCTTCTCCAGCACCACAGTTTGAAAGCATCAATTTTTTGGCGCTCAGCCTTCCTTATAGTCCAGCTCTCACAGCCATACGTTGCTACTGGGAAAACCATAGCTTTGATTATACAGACCTTTGTCGGCAAGGTGATGTCTCTGCTTCTTACTATGCTGTCTAGGTTTGCCATAGCTTTCCTCCCAAGGAGCAAGCATCTTTTAATTTCATGGCTACAGTCACTGTCTGTGGTGATTTTGGAGCCCAAGAAAATAAAATCTGTCACTGCTTCCATTTCTTCCCCTTCCATATGCCAGGAAGTGATGGGGCCAGATGCCATGATCTTCGTTTTTTTAATGTTGAGTTTCAAACCAGCTTTTGCACTCTCCTCTTTCACCCTCAACAAGAGGCTCTTGAGATCCTCTTTGCTTTCTGCCATTAGGGTGGTATTGTCTGAGTATCTGAGGTTGTTGATAATTCTCCCGGCAATCTTGATTCTGACCTGTGATTCATCCAAACCGGTGTTTCTCATGATGTACTCTGCATATAAGTTAAATAAGCAGGGCAACAATATACAACCTTGTCGTACTCCTTTCCCAATTTTGAACCAATCGGTTGTTCCATGTCCGGTTCTTACTGTTGCTTCTTGACCCTCGTACAGGTTTCTTAGGAGACAGGTAAGGTGGTCTGGTACTCCCATCTCATTAAGAATTTGCCACAGTTTGTTGTGATCCACACAATCAAAGGCTTTAGTGTAGTCAATGAAGGAGAAATAGACGTTTTTCTGGAATTCTCTTGCTTTCTCCATGATCCAGCGAATGTTGGTGATTTGATCTCTAGTTCCTCTGCCTCTTCGAAACCCAGCTTGTACTTCTGGTAGTTCCCGGTGCACATACTGGTGAAGCCTAGCTTGTAGGATTTTGAGCATAAACTTGCTGGCATGTGAAATGAGCGCAATTGTATGGTAGTTTGAACACTCTTTGGCATTGCCCTTCTTTGGAATGGGAATGTAAACTCACTTTTTCCAGTCTTGTGGCCACTGTTGAGTGTTCCAAATTTGTTGGCATATTGAGTGCAGCACTTGAACAGCATCATCTTTTAGGATTTTAAATAGCACAGCTGGAATACTGTCATCTCCGCTAGCTTTGTTGTTAGTAATGCTTCCTAAGGCCCACTTGACTTCACTCTCGAGGATGTCCGGCTCAAATTCAGTGACTGCACTATCATGGCTATCAGGGACCTTAAGATCTTTTCTGTATAGTTCTTCTGTGTATTCTTTCCACCTCTTCTTAATCTCCTCTGCTTCTGTTAGGTCCCTGCCTTCTTTGTCCTTTATCATGCCCATCTTTGCACAAAACGTTCCCTTGAGATCTCCGATTTTCTTGAAAAGATCTCTAGTCTTTCCCATTCTATTGTTTTCCTCGATTTCTTTGCATTGTTCATTTAAGAAGGCCTTCTTGTCTCTCCTTGCTATTCTCTGGAACTCTGCATTCAGTTGGGTATATCTTCCCCTTTCTCCCTTGCTTTTTGCTTCCCTTCTTTCCTCAGCTATTTGTAAAGCCTCATCTGACGGCCATTTTCCTTTCTTGTATTTCTTTTTCTTTGGGATGGATTGAGTTGCTGCCTCCTGAACAATGTTACAGACCTCCGTCCATAGTTCCTCAGGCACTCTGTCTATCAGGTCTAATCCCTTCAATCTATTCCTCACCTCCACTGTATATTCATCAGGGATATGATTTAGGTCATACCTGAATGGTTTAGTGGTTTTCCCTACGTTCTTCAATTTAAGCCGAAATTTTGCAAGGAGCAGCTCATGATCTGAGCCACAGTCAGCTCCAGGTCTTGTTTTGACTGACTGTATAGAGCTTCTCCATCTTTGGCTGCAAAGGACATAATCACTCTGATTTCTATATTGACCATCTGGTGATGTCCATGTGTAGAGTCGCCTCTTGTGCTGTTGGAAAAGCGTGTTTGCTATGATCAGCGTGTTCTCTTGGCAAAACTCTATTAGCCTTTGTCCTGCTTCCTTTTGTACACCAAGGCCATGCTTGCCTGTTATCCCGGTGATTTCTTGACTTCCTACTTTAGCATTCCAATCCCCTATGATAAAGAGGACATCCTTTTTTTGGTGTTAGTTCTAGAAGGTGTTGTAGGTCTTCATAGAACCGATCAACCTCAGCTTCTTCGGCCTTAGTGGTTGTGGCATAGACTTGAATTACTGTGATGTTGAATGGTTTGCCTTGGATTCGTACTGAGATCATTCTATTGTTTTTGAGATTGTACCCCAGTACTGCTTTTCCCACCCTTTTATTGACTATGAGTGCTACTCCATTTCTTCTAAGGGATTCTTGCCCACAGTAGTAGATATGATGGTCACCTGAATTAAATTCGCCCATGCCTGTCCATTTTAGTTCGCTGATTCCCAAGATGTCGATGTTCAATCTTGCCATCTCATGTTTGACCACCTCCAGCTTACCTTGATTCACTGATCTGGCATTCCAGGTTCCTAAACAATATTGTTCTTTACAGCATCAGACTTTCTTTTCACCACCAGACACATCCACAGCTGAGTGTCCTTTCAGCTTTGGCCCAGCCGCTTCACTCTTTCTGGCACTACTTGGAAATTCCCTCTGCTCTTCCCCAGTAGTATATTGGACACCTTCCGACCTGAGGGTCTCATCTTCCGGCATCATATCTTTTAGCCTTGTGATACGTTCCATGGGGTTTTCTTGGCAAGAATACTGGAGTGGGTTGCCATTTCCTTCTCCAGTGGACCACATTTTGTCAGAACTCTCCACCATGACCTGTCCGTCTTGGGTGGCCCTGCACGGCATAGCTTATGGCTTCACTGAGTTACGCAAGCCCCTTCTCCACAACAAGGCAGTGATCCATGAAGGGGGTAGTTGTGGTAGGGAAGTCCTTTTTCAGTTCAAGGACCGAATTCCAATATGGCAAAAGTCATAAGGCCACAATCCGTCTGTGGGTGGGACCAAAGGTAGAGTGGACCAGCCCAAATGTGAATCTTACTGATTTAAAGCCTACTCAGAAGTAAGCAGGACCAGCCTCCGCGTGTCTACTCAAAAGTAAGCAGGCCTGAATCACTCAGCAGCACCTTCAAATAGCAACCCAAATACCAAGGCTCTGCATATCTACTCAGAAGTAAGCATGAGCACCATGTCTAATCAGAAGTAAGTAGGGCAAACCTCTATATGTCTACTCAGAAGTAAGGCCTGAATCATTCAGCAGCTTCCCCCTCAGGCCTCCCCCCAGCAGGGAAATGCTCTTATCTCTAATCACCTGCTGATGGAGAGCCTTTTCCTGTGGGGAGACGGGCTGGGGGACTGGAGAAGAAGTTGGCATCTGGATGGGGAACTGATATGGCCTTCCCTTTGCTTGCAGTAGGGCATGGGAATTAGAGGGCTGCACCAAAGGCTTCACAAAAAAGATGGGCTTGAGGAGGCATTGGAAGTAAGTGAGAATTGGTCTCAGGCAGGTATTCTGGGATGTATCTCCAAGTGTAATGGCTGCAGAGGAGAAAGGGTGGAGCTCTTTGAGGGAGCAAGAGAACTTTGGATGAGGGAGGATTGTGGAGCTTGAGGTTTCTGAGCTTGCCTAATTTCTAATTTCCTCTTCCCCTCCCATCTTCCTTTTGTGACATGTCTATTACACTGTGTAGGCCATTATGGCAAGGAACTGCCTATTCTACTCTTTGTACAGTGCTGGGGAGTAATTTCTGCTTAATAACCATTGTAATAAAAAAGAGAGAGAGAACATCATTGCCCATTCGAAGAAGGATGTCATGTCAGTACCGCTCAAGGCCGCCCTGCTCAGAGAGATAAGCAGTGATGGGGGCACATCCAACAGTGTGGCTTAATTTTTCCCCAAAGATACACTGGAGTCCCTCTGATGACACACAGCTTTGGAAGTACTGCATTTAAGGGCATCAAGCTGAATAAGAAGACGGCTTTCTGACACTTGGAAATGTAAAGCTGGAGTAAATTCTTTTTATGGCTCATTATTTATACTGTGCCATCGCAGTGCATGGTCCTCGACCAGGCTGATATAAGAGACATATCTTGACTCCAAGGACTTGCCCAATGCCTGCAGACAAAGAGCTGGCTGGTTATGTCAAATCAATATGCAATTTCTCATCTCTGTAACTCCTAGTCTACAGCTCCTTTCCTCTCTACCTGTTTTCTCTCCCAGTTTTCTTTCTCCCTCTGGCCTTTTCCTTTGGACCCTTACCTGTCTGTCATGTCCCCCAACCCCACCTTTTCTTGGTTTGCCATTGCTGCTATCACATTCTTGCAAAGGAAGTCTCTAATTTTCTGAATATTGCTTGACCCACCAGCTTACTATAGAGCAAGCCTGCCTGCCTGCCTGCCTTCTTTCCTTCACAAATTTATATCCTGTTCTGCTCATGCAGGGGTAGGCAACTTGTGTGGCCCTCCAGATGTTTTGGCCTACAACTCCCATCTGGCCTAGTCAGCATAGCCCATGGTGAGGGATGCCGCTGGAAACTGTAGGCCAAAACATCTGGAGGGCCACAAGTTGTTTGCCCCTGTGCTAAAGTATTTACATTACTCAGAAGTGCTTACAGCAGACAAAATACCATAATCCGTAATAAAATAAATATATTAACTTAGATGTGGCAGATATAAAAACAGGTTCAGCAGATAAAAAGCCCTAAAAATGGTTCACCATGGAAGACCTCGTCTGCCCAGCACGGCAAAAACTTGGTGGAACAGAAATGAGTTCAGCTGCTGACGTAAAGCAGCAAGGGGTGTGTGTGCTACATGAACTTCATGGGGCAAAGAAATTCTATAATCGTGTGACCACTAAGAAACCCCTGTCTTTCATCCTTGCCAATTGCGCCCCCTCCATAGGCAGGACACAGAACCACCAGCAGCATGCAGGCTGGTATAGGAAGAGGTCGCCCCTAAGATATCCTGGATCCAAGCCATTATGCATCCCTGCAACATGTTTAGTTTGTTAGACTTGATATACATGGCTGGAGTCCTCAGTTTGCTTCTGCTGCTGGGGGTGTCCTCTTAGAGGGGTTTTTATTATGGGGATGCTGGCGCCAGTGAGAGGGAGAGGGGACACAGTTTTCACTGACTCTTCCTTCCTCTTGCAGTTCCTTGTGCCTCCTGAAAATCTGGTCTGGAGGGTTAAGAGACCCTCTGGAACGGGGGGCTGGAAGGGGAGGGGGAGTTGGAGAAAATCGCTCTCCTTCTACTGTGCCTGCAGGATACTGGCCCCATACAATGTTGGCTCCAGGTTTTTGCAGGCCCCTGGGCAAGAGCCCCACCATGGGCGCCCTCCCTCAGTGAGTCAACCTTCTCACCACCATTGTCAACAGCTGCTATTCCTCCTCCTCCTCCTCCTCGTCCTCACCACTGCTACCATTTGCTTGCTTGACAGGCAGAGAGCCAGTGACTGAGTAGGCCATGGCTTCTACTTCCCCTCCTCACCATCACCTTTGTCTGGGTGAGAGGCTGGAGAACAAGAAGGTTGCAATGGTGAAGAGGAGCAGCAGGCCCAGGGGGCTCTTGTCATGAAGCCCCTGCTGGGGTGTGGGCCCTCAGCAGGTGCCCAACCATGCCTACCCTTGATGCCGGCCCTGGTCCTATCCATTGATGGAAGGAGCCCTTCCATTTCTGAAGCCTGATTAGGATGGAAGTATTATATTGTTACATGTGTGCACCCCACTTCTGGGCGCTGAGAAATTTCAGGGGTTCCAGCGCTTAGGGTTTGGTTTCCTTAGAAGGATATCTAAGGAGACTTTTGGTATTTATTTACATGTATACACAGACTGAGCATATGATGAGGGTATGCAGCGTTAATACTCTCATAGAATCATAGAATCATAGAATAGTAGGGTTGGAAGGGGCCTACAAGGCCATCGAGTCCAACCCCCTGCTCAATGCAGGAATCCAAGTCACAGCATCCCTGACAGATGGCTGTCCCGCCTCATCTTGAACATCTCCAGTGTGGGAGAGCCCACCACCTCCCCAGGTAATTGGTTCCATTGTTGTATTGCTCTTACAGTCAGGAAGTTTTTCCTGATGTTCAGCCAGAATCTGGCTTCCTGTAACTTCAGCCCATTATTCCGTGTCCTGCACTCTGGGATGATCAAGAAGAGATCCTGGCCTTCTTCTCTGTGACAACCTTTCAAGTACTTGAAGAGTGCTATCATATCTCCCCTCAGTCTTCTCTTCTCAAGGGTAAACATGCCCAGTTCTTTCAGTCTGTCTTCATAGGGCTTTGTTTCCAGTCCCCTGATCATCTTTGTTGCCCTCCTCTGAACCCCCTCCAGTTTGTCTGCATCCTTCTTAAAGTGTGGTGCCCAGAACTGGACACAGTACTCCAGATGAGGCCTAAGCAGTGCTGAGTAGAGGGGAACTAGTACTTCCCGGGATTTGGAAGCTATGCTTCTATGAATGCAGCCCAAAATAGCATTTGCCTTTTTTGCAGCCACATCACATTGTTGGCTCATATTCAGCTTGTGATCGACAACAATGCCAAGATCCTTCTCGCTTGTAGTGTGGTTGAGCCACGTATCCCCCATCTTGTAACTGTGCATTTGGTTTCTTTTTCCTAGGTGCAGAACTTGGCATTTATGCCTGTTAAATGTCATTCTGTTGTTTTCTGCCCAGCGCTCCAGTCTATCCAGATCACTTTGAATTTTGTTTCTGTCTTCCAAAGTATTAGCTATCCCACCCAATTTTGTGTCATCTGCAAATGTGATCAGCATTCCCTGCACCTTCTCCTCCAAATCATTAATAAAAATGTTGAAGAGCATTGGGCCCAGGACTGAGCCCTGCGGTACCCCACTCGTTACCTCTCCCCAGTTTGAGAAGGTCCCATTGATAAGCACTCTTTGAGTCCGATTCTGTAGCCAACTGTGGATCCACCGGATCGTTGTTTCATCTAGCCCACTTTGAGCTAGTTTGCTCATCAGGAGATCATGGGGCACTTTGTCGAAAGCTTTGCTGAAGTCGAGGTATATGATGTCTACAGCATTCCCACGGTCTACAAGGGAGGTTACTTGATCAAAAAATGAGATCAGATTTGTCTGGCAGGACTTGTTTTTGACAAATTCATGTTGGCTTCGAGTAATCACGGCATTGTTGTCAAGGTGCTTCCAGATGGATTCCTTTATCATCTGCTCCAGAATTTTCCCTGGGATTGATGTCAGACTGACTGGTCTGTAGTTCCCAGGTTCCTCCTTTTTACCCTTTTTGAAGATAGGGACAACGTTAGCCCTCCTCCAGTCATCTGGCACTCCCCCGTTCTCCATGATTTCTCAAAGAGAATAGACAGTGGTTCTGAGAGTTCTTCTGCCAGTTCCTTTATTACTCTAGGATGCAGTTCATCTGGCCCTGGAGATTTGAACTCATTCAAAGTAATTAGGTGTTCATTGACCATATGCCTATCAATCTCAAGCTGCAATCCAGCCCCTTCAGCCTGTACTTCGCTTTTGCCAGCGGGGTCATAGACCCTCTTTTGGGAGAAGACTGAGCCAAAGTAGGAATTGAGCACCTCTGCCTTTTCTTTGTCATCTGTTATCATTTTGCCATCCTTATTTAATAGCTGAACCACCATTTCTTTCCTCTGCCTTTTACTATGCACGTAGCTGAAGAAAGCCTTTTTGTTGCTTTTAGCATCCCTTGCTAACCTCAGCTCATTCTCAGCTTTAGCCTTCCTGACGCCATCCCTGCAATTCTGTGCTATCTGCCTGTACTCTTCCTTTGTTACTTGGCCTTCTTTCCACTTCCTATATGTGTCCTTTTTTGTTTTCAGGTCATCCCTAAGCTTTTTGTGAAGCCACATTGGCTTCTTCTGTTGTCTTCCACCTTTTCTTCTTGTTGGAATTGTTTGTGATTGTGCCTTGAGAATTTCCTTTTTTAAAAGCTCCCACCCATCTTGGACTCCTTTTCTCATTAGCGTCGCTTGCCATGGGACCTTACTGATCATTGTTCTGAGTTTATTAAAATCAGCTTTCCTAAAATCCAGGGTACGCATTTGACTACACTCAGCTTTTGCTTCCCTTAGAACCAAGAACTCAAGTACAACATGGTCGCTTTCCCCCAGAGTTCCTGTAACTGCTACTTTATCCAGTAAGTCATCTCTGTTGGTTAGGATTAAGTCAAGGATAGCCGATCCTCTAGTTCCTTCCTCTACTTTCTGTAGAAGGAAGTTATCCGCCACACAAGTCAGGAATTTCCTGGAGGGGCCATGTTTTGCAGAATTTGTCTCCCAACAAATATCGGGGAAATTGAAGTCCCCCATTACTACTACATCATGCTTCCTTAAAACATTGGCTATTTGCTTTTCAAAAGTTTCATCCTTGTCTTCTCCTTGATTGGGTGGCCAGTAGTAGACTCCGACCACCAGGTTCCTTTTATTCTTTGCTCCATTTATTTCAACCCAGATGCTCTCGATGGGGCTACCAAGCTCCTCCTCCTGTATTTCTGTGCAGAGATATGTATTTTTCACATACAGTGCAACCCCACCTCCCTTTCTGTTCCTCCTGTTCTTTTTGAACAAGTTATATCCTTCAATTGCTGCATTCCAGTCATGAGAGTCATCCCACCAAGTCTCAGTTATACCTATCAGGTCATAATTTCCCTCTTGTATTAAGAGTTCAAATTCGTTCTGTTTGTTTCCCATACTCTGGGCATTAGTATATAGACATCGAAGACCATGTGCTTCATAGTCTGGCTTTCTTCCTACATGTGTCTGAAGACTATTATTGGGCGCTATCAGAGCTGTTCTCTCCATTGCAGTGCATGCGCCTACGTCCATTGTTACCCCCAACATTACATCTCCCTTCCCCGTAGGATTCAGTTTAAAGCCCTCCTGATGAAGTTCTTCATGCTGTGGCCAAACACATTCTTCCCATCCTTTGTGAGGTGCAACCCGTCCCTAGCCAACAGCCCATCTTCCAGGAAGTATAGCCTGTGGTCCCAGAATCCAATTCTCTCTCGTCGGCACCACCTTCGTAGCCAGTCATTCACCCGGAGTATTTTTCGTTCCCTTTCTATCCCTCTTCTAACTACTGGAAGGATGGATGAGAAAACTATCTGGGCCCCAAAGTTCTTGCGTTTCCTTCCCAAAGCTTCAAAGTCTGACGTGATCTCTTCGTAGCTCCGCTTGGCGGTATCATTTGTTCCCACATGGATGAGAAGAAAGGGATACCTGTCAGTGGGCTTTATGAGTGCAGGCAACCTTTCAGTCACGTCTCTAATCTGTCCTCCTGGGAGACAACATACCTGGCGAGTCCACGGGTCTTCGCGACATACTTGGGTCTCGATCCCACGCAGCAAGGAGTCTCCCACTACTACCACTCTTCTCTTCTTCTTCTTGTAGGCCTGGGTTTCATCGCCTCTGTTTGACTGACCTTCAGCCTCTTGCTCACTCTCATGCAGGTTCCCCTGTGATTCTTCCTCTGCAGGCTGTCCTCCAGTCTCATCCGCAAGTACCTGGAATCGGTTCCACAGCTCCACTGCTTCCACTGGTGCAGAGTGGCGTCTAGTTCTTCTTCTCCTAACTGTCACCCTTTTCCAAGGAGTATGCTCTACCCCATTTTTCTTCACCTCAGCATTTCCCACTGCCTCATCTTGCTGTTGCTCTTCAAGCTTCTGGTCTGCCCTTTGCTGCTGTAGTTCCCCCATTCTGTCCAAGAACTCTTCGTGTTCTCTTATTCCCCGGAGGGTTGACAGTCGCCGCTCCAGTCCACTTACTTTTTCTTCCAGCAGTGTGATCACCTTGCACTTGTTGCAGGTGTAGGCGATGTTGTTCTCAGGCAAGAAAACAAACATTGCACACACCTTGCAGGTCACCACTACTGGAGAGTCTTGTCCTTCCATAGCCTCTTTTCCCTTTTTGTGTCTAGCTTTGTGATTGTTCTAGACTAGCCTGTGCCTGCTCCTCTACTCAGTAGAGGTTAAAAGCAGAGTGTGTTACAAGACAAATAAATGGAAAAAAGTTAGTTAAAAAAATAAAAAATAAAATAAAATAAAATGTTAGGGGCCTCCCCCTTGACCTCCCCTGCCGAACTCCCCTGGCCAACTCCTGTTTGCTCCCCCTGGTCGCTCGCTCTGGTCGCTCGCTCTCTGGGAGCTTGCCTGCTTCTGTAGTCCCTGGACCAGCTGGAGCAGCTTGCTCTGCTCTGCTCTGCTCAGCTGGGAGGAGGGAAACAGACTGAAGCTTCCTGCCCAGTGAGCTGCTGGGAGTACTCAGGCCATACCCCTCCAATTCAATTGGAGCTCTCAGAAGCACCTGGTGAGCTCACAGCCAATCAGAAGGATAACGGGCAGCCCCCTGGGCTTCCTGCAGCCCACTTACCTCTTAGCCTCTGTCTCCTTTGTCTCCTTTGTTTCCTTTGTCTCTTCGACCACTGCAACTCCCCTGGCCAACTCCTGTTTGCTCCCCCTGTTGGCTCACTCTGTTCACTCTCTCTCTGGGAGCTTGCCTGCTTCTGTAGTCCCTGGACCAGCTGGAGCAGCTTGCTCTGTTCTGCTCAGGTGGGAGGCGGGAAACAGACAAAAGGTTCCTGCTCTCCATTAGTTGTCTGGGGAACCTGGAGTCCCATAGGGTTTCTTACAGAGAGCAAGTGAACTCCCTGCCTCCTTTTCAAATCCAGTTCCAGCACAGACTGATTGCCTGCTATGCACCCAGACCTTACTCACCTCTTTAAGGATTAGTTATCTCCCCCATACTTGTTCTTTTTGGCCCATCTCAGCTCCCATTAAAATACATCAACAGAATGTTACCAGCTATCAGTTGCCTATTTATGTTTTACATTTATATCCTGCCTTTTTTCTCTTGCAAGGAACCCAGGGTGACTCGCCTGTTTCTCCTCCCCTCCATTTTCATCCTCACAACAACCCTGCCAAGTGGGTTAGGCTGAGAGTCTGTGACTGGCCCAAAGTCACCCAATGAGCTTCCATGGCCCAGTGGGGACTAGAAACCGGCTCTTCCGGGTCCCAGTCCAACACTCTAGCCACTACACCACTGTGGATCTCTTCCTATTGTCAGGTTGTTGAGAGGCATTGCCTCAGGCATTTGCATGGATAGCTCTGTTTACGGAAATCTTAGAATGAAGAGTTACAGTGTTGGGGTGGGGGTGTCTTTGAGAGAATCATAGAATAGTAGGGTTGGAAGGGGCCTACAAGAGCACCAGGTCCACCCCCCTGCTCAAGGCAGGATGCCTGATTCCCAGGCGGTCTCCCATCCAAATACTAACCAGGGCTGACTCTGCTTAGCTTCCGAGATCAGACGAGATCAGGCACATCCAGCCCGTTGAGAACATTCATACTAGATATCTGGTTGGAGCCAAGGCATCCTGCAGTGACCTGCAGAGCTCCACAAGTTGCTTATTTCAAACAACTGGGAAAAGGTTGATAAACTTTTTAATCTTCCCCTGGAATTAATAGGGGAAGCTTACAGTACCATCTGGATGAAGTCTTGGAAGAACAGCTGCTTCTGTGAAGAAACAGAGGGGCTGAAATCTAAGATTAGATGCCCGAGTGTCATCTACTGAACACTGTTTGAAACTCCTCAGCAATTAGGAGACATAAGGACAAACGGCTCCAAATAGCATTTCTGAATTTAAACTATCAGCAATATCTGAGGACCTGTAATTAAATCTACTTAAGAGTTTGTTTTTTTGTTTCTGCAATCATACTTGCTTGTTGTGCTTTGGAAAGTGGAGGATGGCAGTACCAAAGGAAAAAAGGAAAGGCTTGAGAACGCCACCTGCCCCCCCAATTGCTCCCTCGGCAAAGGTTTCTAGAAATGCTGGAGATAAAGAGGAGTTGCTTGCTTTGATAAAAACTATGTCTTCTCAGCTACCAGAGCAGTCAAAGAAACTTGAAACAATTCAGGACTCCATTGCTGCCCTTCAGGGGGCTGTGGATTTAATTAATATCTCTTTTCAAAAGATGGAAGCGAAGGTTAATGCCCTTGATGATCGGGTTACTGCTCATGAAATGGCCATGGAAGTGTCTCACAATATTTTGTCTGATCGAATTTCTCAACTGGAGGCCTTCACATGCAGAATGAATCTACGTATCCTTGGTATTAAAGACATGGCTACTGATATAGGGTTGGCTGAATTTATGGATAAACTTTTGCACAAGCTATTTGCTTTACCATCTGATTTTTTACTTGATATCGAGCATGCATATCATGTTCCTGGTTCAATACGTGGCACTAAAGGGACTTTTGGGACTGTTATTGTTCAATTTTCACGACTCTCCACAAAAAATTATCTTATGCGTCTGGCAAGAGAATGAGGTGAGCTCCGGTGGGGACCAGGAAACGATAAGATTATGCTCTTTCCTGATTATACTAAAGAAATCGCTGACAGAAGAAGGCAATTCACCAAGGCAAGAAGTTTGGCAAAGCAAATTAACCTGCAATATCATATTAAATATCTGGCTACATTTTGTATTCTTTTTGAAGGCCAGATGAAAAGATTTATGGATCCTGATGCTGCATAATTATTTTTAATTGGTATTAAAATAATAAAATAAAAAATAAAAATCTCTCAGCCTCCGGAGTTGGAACTTAGCCATTTTTACTGTTCTTTTGAAATGTTGTTTGGGCTTTAGCTGATAAGGTGTCTAGGCAGTATGCCAGAATAAATGTTTGCATATTTTTTTCTTTCTCCTTTTTTATGTTATATTGTAATAAAATGCATATTTGTATGTGTGTGTACACATATAAATATATTTTTAGAAATGATATTACTTAAAATATACAAATGATTTGCTTTTGTTTTTATCCTTTTCTTAAACTCCCCCTTTTATTAGTATTAGTATTAGTATTATTAATATTATTATTGGATTATTATTATTATTACTATTCCTTGTTGGCTAAACCTTTAATGTTTATTAATACATGTTAACTGAATGGTAATAAAAGGCCAATGGAAATGGATTGTTTACTTCTATTCCTGTGCTATAAGACTGTTTGGATATTTGGTTTGTTCTTATTGAAGTTCAATATAATTCTTTTTCCCCCTTTTTTCTTTTTTTCCCTTCCTTCTTTTGTTATCCTCTGTTGTTTTGTTATTTTTCTTTTTCTTAGAGTACTGTAAGTACTTACTGTAAGTAAGTACTGTTGGAAACTGAAGATTCTGATTATATTGTTGGTAGTGTTTATTTCATTTATATATATAAAAAAGGATTAAAAAAAAAAGAACATTCAGACTAACCCCAAACCCATAACACTCACTATCCGAATCAAGCTGCTCAGGTAAATTTTGAATTGGCCAATGTAGAGCCAGTTGGGATCAATGGTTCATTCATGGATTGTCACCACCACAGGAAAACCCATTTATAGTCATTAATAGCCATTAAAGATAAGAACCTACACCACAGTGTTTGCATATGGCTCCACAATGTTTGCAGCCTACAACTGTTATACTGCTCTGCACATGGAATTCTTGCCCAGGACCCTAGACCCTCTTTGATACCCTTTGGTTTGGAAATACCAAGCCCCCAAACAAGGTTTTAAAAGAGGTTTCCCCTTCAGGCCGAGAACAGAGTTGGATCTGGTCTCTCAACCTTCTACCTACAGTTAGTTCTGCTCCCGCTTTTACCTTCTTCCCTCAATTTCCTTCTCTCTCTGTGTTCGTTATTTTACCATTGATTCAGTCAGGGTTCCTAGGGAACACACAGCCTTGTGTTTCCCCTCTGAGCTTTCTAGCCAAAAGCCCAAGAACATGCAAAGGTTAAAAGGACCTGCAAGGGCATCAGTAGTTCTAATGATAGTAGTTCAAAGTTCCCCATTGTAGAATCAAACGAGGACAAGGAACTGGGAACTGAGATCTATGATCTAAAACATCCTAAACCTCCTCTTTATACCCCTCCTCCCCTGGAATAAGTAAATATTGGGCTTTTCTACAGGAAGCTTTTAACCTGCACCTTTACTGAGGCTTCTGCTTTTGGATTCTTTGTAGGATTAAGATTGGCTCCTTTACACATGTTTTTTTCTCGGGGTTTTTCTTTCTCTGTCTTTCTATACATTCCATTACACAACCACTAGGTGGCACTGTGGCATAGCAGAATTGCGCAATTACACGTGGCTTCTATAATACCATTGAGAAAAATACCAGGCATTCATCATTAGGAAAAACACACACGATAATGGTTGCAAAGCACAGGCAAGCCCCTGGAAGATGATGACATTGTTTAAAGGACCTGCAAACTACTGTGAGTGAGCAGTCACAAGTACACAATAAAAGCCTCATGCAGAAAGGCTCCTAATCTTGTTAGCCTTTCTCTCCCCCTTTCATGTCACCTCTCTTCTCAGCCCCTTGCGCTGCCCAACGCTGTGTCACTACATCTCAAATTTCCCAGCTGTATTTATTTCATTTGCACTCCACCTTTGTACAAAGAAAATGGCACTCAAGGGCGCCATACTATCATAGGAAATAAAAAATAAATTAAAATAGAACTTGATTACAACAATAATAAAACAAATGCATTAAAAACACAGTGAAAAAAGTGTTCAGGCCTCCAACTCCGCCTGCCAAATCCCTTATGCTCCCATTTCCATACCTCCTTCTTTCTCTTGTCTGTTTCTTGGTTATACCCTGCTGCTGATCTGAGCTTAATTGAGTTAATATAACCAACTTCTTCATTCTGTATTAAAGTTGTATATTTGGTTAATCTAGTATATTTTGTACTAAAACTTATATTCTTTGATTCAAGTCTTGATCTGTGTTTAATAGTCAATATCCCCTGATTTAAGTGTAAAACTCAACCCCCCCATAGCTCACTTCATCTCTTGGCCCAATACTATCAATACTAACACATGTTGGTCAGTTACACATGCATGTTGAGGTACACGTGTGACCGGGGACACATGGTAACAAATGTCAGGGGGTTGTGTGAATGCTTGATTCATAATGCCACCAAGCATTATGACCGGAACCTATTTGTATTACCTGTGTGCCACGTAGTTAATAACTGCAATTAATAATTGCCAGGTAATTAAGAACTGCAGCAACATCACTGCAATCATAATAGATAGTTCCGCTCTAAGTCCCAGGACCAAACTGAATGTTCTGCTATTGGCCTACTTACTTGCGAGTAGGTGTGCATGGCCTTGATTTGTCTTCATGGATTAATTTTTTTTAAAAAAAACAACTCCACAGCAGGTGTGTGTGTGGAATTTCGGGATGAAAACAAGAGGGTTGTTGTTGTTGTTGTTGTTGTTGTTGTTGTTCAGTCGTTCAGTCATGTCCGACTCTTCGTGACCCCATGGACCATAGTACGCCAGGCCTTCCTGTCCTGCGCTCTCTCCCGGAGCGTGCTCAAGTTCATATTCATTGCATCCGTGATGCTATCTAGCCATCTCATCCTCTGCCGTCCCCTTCTCCTTTGGCCTTCAGTCTTTCCCAGCATCAGGGTCTTTTCCAGGGAGTTTTCTCTTCGCATTAGGTGGCCAAAATATTGGAGCTTCAGCTTCATTATCTGTCCTTCCAATGAGCAGTCAGGGTTGATTTCCTTTCGGATGGACTGATTTGACCTCCTTGCAGTCCAGGGGACTCGTAAGAGTCTTCTCCAGCACCACAGTTTGAAAGCATCAATTCTTCAGCGCTCAGCCTTCCTTATAGTCCAGCTCTCACAGCCATACATTACTACTGGGAAAACCATAGCTTTGATTAGACGCACCTTTGTCGGCAAGGTGATGTCTCTGCTTCTTACTATGCTGTCTAGGTTTGCCATAGCTTTCCTCCCAAGGAGCAAGCGTCTTTTAATTTCATGGCTACAGTCACCATCTGCGGTGATCTTGGAGCCCAAGAAAGTAAAATCTGTCACTGCTTCCATTTCTTCCCCTTCTATATGCCAGAAAGTGATAGGGCTAGATGCCATGATCTTAGTTTTTTTAATGTTGAGTTTCAAACCAGCTTTTGCACTCTCCTCTTTCACCCTCAACAAGAGGCTCTTGAGATCCTCTTCGCTTTCTGCCATTAGGGTGGTATCATCTGCATATCGGAGGTTGTTGATAATTCTCCCGGCAATCTTAATTCCGACCTCTGATTCATCCAACCCGGCATTTCACATGATGTACTCTGCATATAAGTTAAATAAGCAGGGTGACAATATGCAGCCTTGTCGTACTCCTTTCCCAACTTTGAACCAATCGGTTGTTCCATGTCTGGTTCTTACTGTTGCTTCTTGACCCTCGTACAGGTTTCTCAGGAGACAGGTAAGGTGGTCTGGTACTCCCACCACTTTAAGAATTTGCCACAGTTTGTTGTGATCCACACAATCAAAGGCTTTAGCGTAGTCAGTGAAGCAGAAATAGACGTTTTTCTGGAATTCTCTTGCTTTCTCCATGATCCAGCGAATGTTGGTGATTTGATCTCTAGTTCCTCTGCCTCTTCTAAACCCAGCTTGTACTTCCGGTAGTTCTCGGTTCGCATACTGCTGAAGCCTAGCTTGTAGGATTTTGAGCATCACCTTGCTGACATGTGAAATGAGCACAATTGTGCGGTAGTTTGAACACTCTTTGGCGTTGCCCTTCTTTGGAATTGGAATGTAAACTGACTTTTTCCAGTCTTGTGGCCACCGTTGAGTGTTCCAGATTTGTTGGCATATTGAATGCAGCACTTTAACAGCATCATCTTTTAGGATTTTAAATAGCTCGGCTGGAAGGCTGTCATCTCCGCTAGCTTTGTTGTTACTAATGCTTCCTAAGGCCCACTTGACTTCACTCTCGAGGATGTCCGGCTCAAGTTCAGTGACCGCACTATCATGGCTATCAGGGACATTCAGATCTTTCCTGTATAGTTCTTCTGTGTATTCTTGCCACCTCTTCTTAATCTCCTCTGCTTCTGTTAGGTCCCTGCCTTCTTTGTCCTTTATCATGCCCGTCTTTGCACAAAACCTTCCCTTGAGATCTCCAATTTTCTTGAAGAGATCTCTAGTCTTTCCCATTCTGTTGTTTTCCTCGATTTCTTTGCATTGTTCATTTAAGAAGGCCTTCTTGTCTCTCCTTGCTATTCTCTGGAACTCTGCATTCAGTTGGGTATATCTTCCCCTTTCTCCCTTGCTTTTCACTTCCCTTCTTTCGTGAGCTACTTGTAAAGCCTCATTAGACAGCCACTTGGCTTTCTTGCATTTCTTTTTCTTTGGGACGGATTTCGTTGCTGCCTCCTGAACAATGTTACGGACCTCCGTCCATAGTTCCTCAGGCACTCTGTCTATCAGGTCTAATCCCTGAAATCTATTCCTCACCTCCACTGTATATTCATCAGGGATATGATTTAGGTCATACCTGAACGGTTTAGTGGTTTTCCCGACGTTCTTCAATTTAAGCCGAAATTTTGCAAGGAGCAGCTCATGATCTGAGCCACAGTCAGCTCCAGGTCTTGTTTTGACTGACTGTATGGAGCTTCTCCATCTTTGGCTGCAAAGGACATAATCAATCTGATTTTGATATTGACCATCTGGTGATGTCCATGTGTAGAGTCGCCTCTTGTGCTGTTGGAAAAGAGTGTTTGCTATGATCAGCATGTTCTCTTGGCAAAACTCTATTAGCTTTTGTCCTGCTTCATTTTGTACACCAAGGCCATGCCTGCCTGTTATCCCGGTGATTTCTTGACTTCCTACTTTAGCATTCCAATCCCCTATGCTGAAGAGGACATCTGTTTTTGGTGTTAGTTCTAGAAGGTGTTGTAGGTCTTCATAGAACTGATCAACCTCAGCTTCTTCGGCCTCAGTGGTTGGGGCATAGACTTGAATTACTGTGATGTTGAATGGTTTGCCTTGGATTCGTACTGAGATCATTCTATCATTTTTAAGATTGTACCCCAGTACTGCTTTTCCCACCCTTTTGTTGACTATGAGTGCTACTCCATTTCTTCTAAGGGATTCTTGCCCACAATAGTAGATATGATGGTCACCTGAATTAAATTCGCCCATGCCTGTCCATTTTAGTTCGCTGATTCCCAAGATGTCGATGTTCAATCTTGCCATCTCATGTTTGACCACCTCCAGCTTACCTTGATTCATTGATCTGACATTCCAGGTTCCTAAACAATATTGTTCTTTACAGCATCGGATTTTCTTTTCACCACCAGACACATCCACAGCTGAGTGTCCTTTCGGGTTTGGCCCAGCCGCTTCACTCTTTCTGGCGCTACTTGGAAATACCCTCTGCTCTTCCCCAGTAGCATATTGGACACCTTCCGACCTGAGGGGCTCATCTTCCGGCGTCATATCTTTTAGCCTTGTGATACGTTCCATGGGGTTTTCTTGGCAAGAATACTGGAGTGGGTTGCCATTTCCTTCTCCAGTGGACCACATTTTGTCAGAACTCTCTGCCATGACCTGTCCGTCTTGGGTGGCCCTGCACGGCATAGCTTATGGCTTCACTGAGTTACTCAAGCCCCTTCGCCACAACAAGGCAGTGATCCATGAAGGGGAAAACAAGAGGGAGGGAAGCTTAAATCTCCCCATCCGAATCACCATGGCCCTAATCCGAATTGGGGCCGTGCATGCTTACACTCAAGTAAGTAAGCTCTGCGTGTTTAACAGAACATTAAGTTTTGCCCCCAGACTTTTAACATTCTTTGCATTTAGCTCCTTTCTAGGAGCTTCAGTTAAAGACATGCCTCTGTGAAGGTTCATCTGCCTTAGCAATAATGCACCCTTTCTATTGTTAGCAAATCTAATTAACATGGATAGCTCAGGGTTACTTGTCTGAAGAATTTTATTGATCTTAAGATGATCAGAGCAGGAGGAACTGTCAAATAAACTGCAAAATCAGCAGCAGCAAATGACCCCCCCCGCCTGATTCCTTTGCCATATTTGCAATGGTTATCATAAATCTAGCTCTCCTAATTGAAAAGGAGAAGCCAGGACAGTGTTCTTTCTGACAATGGCTCCCCTGCAGACACAAACTTCAGAAAGAACTTATGGAGGAGAGTTCTTTTTTTTTTTTTTTTTAAGAATTTGCAGATGACACTAAGCTGGGAGGGATTGCTAACACCATAGAAGAAGGAAAAAAACAAGATTCAAAAGGATCTTGACAGGCTGGACCACTCGGCTGAAACTAATAAGATGAAATTCAACAGAGATAAGTGTAAAATTCTGCATTTAAGTACCAAAAAAAAATCAAAGGCATGAGTATAGGATGGTGAGGGCGGGATACTAACTTGGCAGCACTGCATGTAAAAAGGATCTAGGAGTCTTAGGGCACAAGCCTATCACGATTCCTGTCAGCTTCTGAACTTGGAGGCTGACAGGAATCCTATGCAGAGTGGGAGCAGCGTGGAAGCGGTCTTCGCCTTTGCGCTGCTCCTGCTCTGCGATTCTGCCCATCTAGCTGGGGCTCTGTGGAGGGGGAGGGAAGGAAGCTGGGGTGGCCAGAGGATACATAGTAAGCCGGACACCCCGGTCTCCTCCTCTCCCCTCCCACAGAACCACCCCCTTTCCCTTCTATCCAAGGTCTCCGAGCCGGCTTCAAGGGGGAGGGAGAGGGGGCAGGGAGCTCGGACTCCTGGGTCCAAGGTTGGAGCGCTGTCTCTGATCTTGGATCTTGGATCTTGCATCCAGGAATCCAAAATATCCTATGGCCCCCCTAGACTCTGTCTGGGGAGGGCATAGGATTGCTCTCCCCATGGAAAGTATGCATGGTGTGGAGTATGTGGATAGAGAGTCCTCTCTCTCTCTCTCTCTCTCTCTCTCTCCCCCCCCCCTCTCTCTCATAATACTAGATAAAAGGAAGCACTTCTTCACACAGGACGTAGTTAAACTATGGAATTCAGTTCCATAAGACGTAGTGATGGCCACCAATTTGGATGGCTTTAAAAGCAGGTGAGGTAAATTCCTGGAGGAGAAGGGTGTCAATGGCCACTAGTTCTGATGGCTATATGCTACCTCCAGTATCAGAGGAGCATGCCTTTGCACACCAGTTGCTGGGGAACATGGTAGGAATCCAAGGCAAACCATTCAACATCACAGTAATTCAAGTCTATGCCCCAACCACTGAGGCCGAGGAAGCTGAGGTTGATCGGTTCTCTGAAGACCTACAACACCTTCTAGAACTAACACCAAAAACAGATGTCCTCTTCATAGCAAACACGCTTCATAGCAAACACGCCTGATCATAGCAAACACGCTTTTCCAACAGCACAAGAGGCGACTCTACACATGGACATCACCAGATGGTCAATATCAAAATCAGATTGATTATGTCCTTTGCAGCCAAAGATGGAGAAGCTCTATACAGTCAGTAAAAACAAGACCTGGAGCTGACTGTGGATCAGATCATGAGCTTCTTATCACAAAATTTCGGCTTAAATTGAGGAACGTAGGGAAAACCACTAAACCATTCAGGTATGACCTAAATCATATCCCTGATGAATATACAGTGGAGGTGAGGAATAGATTTCAGGGATTAGACCTGATAGACAGAGTGCCTGAGGAACTATGGACGGAGGTCCGTAACATTGTTCAGGAGGCAGCAACTCAATCCATCCTAAAGAAAAAGAAATGCAAGAAAGCCAAGTGGCTGTCTGATGAGGCTTTACAAGTAGCTGAGGAAATAAGGGAAGCAAAAAGCAAGGGAGAAAGGGGAAGATATATCCAACTGAATGCAGATTTCCAGAGAATAGCAAGGAGAGACAAGAGCAGAGCCGGAATCCGACATCCGGCCGCTGGGCAGCCCTGCAGGGCCACAAATGGTGGCTGTTGTAGCTGCCGCCATTTGTGTCCCTGTATTGAGCCATGATAGGCTACGTAAATATTTACGTAGCCTATCACGGCAGGGGGAAAAACCCCAGCGTACGCAAATGGCAGTAGCTGCCGCCATTTGTGTATGCTGGGTTTTTTCCCCCCGTGCCATGATAGGCTATGTAAGTATTTATGTAGCCTATCACGGTATGGGGAAAAAAACCCCAGCGTACGCAAATGGCAGTAGCCACCGCCATTTGTGTATGCTGGGGTTCCCCCCACCCTGTCGTGATAGGCTATGTAAATACTTACGTAGCCTATTACGGCCTCCGCAGGGATGCAAATGGCATCCCTGCATTAGCTGTGATCGGCTACGTAAGTATTTACGTAGCCTATCACGGCTATTGAGAGGAGAAAGCGAATGGTGGCTGCAGGACGGCCACCATTCGCAAAGCAGCGCGGACGGGAGCAGGTAAGTGCTCCATTTCGCGCGCCTTTCGTGGGTTGGGGGGGTGGGGGCTTCGTTCCATGATGGATTTCGGGGGGCCGAATGCACTGGAATTCGGCCTCACTGAGATCCGTTGCGGAATTCTCTGACATCCCTAGAAAGCTATGGCAAACCTAGACAGCATAGTAAGAAGCAGAGACATCACCTTGCCGACAAAGGTCCGTATAATCAAAGCTATGGTTTTCCCAGTAGCAACGTATGGCTGTGAGAGCTGGACTATAAGGAAGGCTGAGTGCCGAAAAATTGATGTTTTTGAACTGTGGTACTGGAGAAGACTCTTACTAGTCCCCTGGACCTTAAAGAGGTCAAATCAGTCAATCCTAAAGGAAATCAACCCTGAGTGCTCATTGGAAGGACAGATACTGAAACTGAAGCTCAAATATTTTGGCCACCTAATGTGAAGAGAAAACTCCCTGGAAAATACCCTGATGCTGGGAAAGATTGAAGGCAAAAGGAGAAGGGGATGGCAGAGGATGAGATGTCTAGATAGCATCACCGATGCAATGGCTATGAACTTGAGTACACTCCGGGAGAGAGCGGAGGACAGGAAGGCCTGGAGTGCTATGGTCCATGGGGTCATGAAGAGTTGGACACGACTTAACGACTGAACAACAACACACACACACACGCACACGCACACACACACACAGAGGTTGTGCATAGATGGGGACTCACAGCTCTGACATACTAACCAACCAACACATTTCTGTACCCCCAGGGGTGTTGCTAGGCACTTAAAAGATTCAGGGCCCAGACGCATGGGACATAAAGCTGCATAAAATTTGCATATGCTAATATTTATTTATTTGTGACATTTGTATACTGCTGAATATAATTAAATCCATCAGCTGTTCACAATAGATATTAAAATACATTTAAATACAATATTAAAAACACAACATTAAAAGCACAACATTAGAAAGACACTTCTAACTGCAGTTAAAAACAATTCAAGGAGCAGCGAAATGGAGTGGCATGATTAATTTACTTATGGCTCAGGGCAAGCCTGAGTGAACAGGTGTGTTTCCAGGAGGCGTTTAAAAGATGTCACATTTTCTGCCTCCCAAACCGCATGAGGGATGGTTTTCCAGAGGGTGGGTGCCGCTACAGAGAAGTGCAGTTCTTTTAACACAGGTGTTATGTGAGCATAGTTGGGTGTCCCAGTGTGCACCCTAGCTGCTGCATTCTGCACTAGCTGCAGCTTCTGAACCACATACAAGGGCAGCCCCACATAGAGCGCATTGCAGTAGTCTAGTCGTGAGGTTACCAGTGCATGGATCACTGTGGCTAGGCTATCCTTTTCCAGGAATGGATGCAGTTGGCATATTGACTGGAGATGGTAATGGGTGCTCTGGGTCACCATGGCCACCTGGGCCTCCAGTGACAAAGACGGATCCGGGAGCACCCCTGAATGATGGACCTGCTCCTTCAGAGGGAGTGCAACCCCATCCAGAATAGGCAAACACCCCAATTCCCGGACCTGGGAAGTGCCAACCCCATAGGGTCTTTGTCTGATTGGGATTCAGCTTCAGTTAATTGGCCCTCATCCAAGCCATAACTGCATCCAGGCACCGGTTCGGAACGTGCAAGTGTAGAAATAATTACTAGGATTTGTTTAAATTCCACAGGAGGCAAAGACAGACAATTAATTTCTCATCCAAATCATCTCAAATAAAATACATTCCACCAAATTCGTCAACATTTTTATTAATGACTTGGATGAGGAGGTGCAGAGAATGCTTATCAGATTTGCAGATGACACAAAATAGGGCGGGATAGCTAATACCCTGGAAGACAGAAACAGAATTCAAAGTGATCTTGATAGGCTGGAGTGCTGGGCAGAAAACAACAGAGTGAAATTGAATAGGGATAAATGCCAAGTTCTGCACCTAGGAAAAAGAAACCAAATGCACAGTTACAAGATCAGCGATACATGGCTCAAGAATACTACAAGCAAGAAGGATCTTGGAATTGTTGTAGATCACAAGCTGAATATGAGCCAAAAATGCTATGTGGCTGCAAAAAAGGCAAATGCTTGCAAGAAACCAAAGTGTCTGTCTGATGAGGCTTTACAAGTAGCTGAGGAAAGAAGGGAAGCGAAAAGTAAGGGAGAAAGGGGAAGATATATCCAACTGAATGCAGAGTTCCAGAGAATAGCAAGGAGAGACAAGAAGGCCTTCTTAAATGAACAATGCAAAGAAATCGAGGAAAACAATAGAATGGGAAAGACTAGAGATCTTTTCAAGATAATCGGAGATCTCAAGGGAATGTTTTGTGCAAAGACGGGCATGATAAAGGACAAAGAAGGCAGGGACCTAACAGAAGCAGAGGAGATTAAGAAGAGGTGGAAAGAATACACAGAAGAACTATACAGGAAAGATCTTAATGTCCCTGGTAGCCATGATAGTGCGGTCACTGAATTTGAGCCGGACATCCTCGAGAGTGAAGTCAAGTGGGCCTTAGGAAGCATTACTAACAACAAAGCTAGCGGACATGACAGTCTTCCAGCTGAGCTATTTAAAATCCTAAAAGATGATGCTATTATAGTGCTGCACTCAATATGCCAACACATTTGGAACACTCAGCAGTGGCCACAAGACTGGATAAGGTCAGTTTACATTCCCATTCCAAAGGAGGGCAATGCCAAAGAGTGTTCAAAGTACCGTACAATTGTGCTCATTTCACATGCCAGCAAGGTGATGCTCAAAATCATACAAGCTAGGCTTCAGCAGCATGTGAACTGAGAATTACCTGTAGTACAAGCTGGGTTTCGAAGAGGCAGAGGAACTAGAGATCAAATCGCCAACATTCGCTGGATCA
Organism: Heloderma suspectum; assembly: GCF_057233095.1. Taxonomy (NCBI): domain Eukaryota; kingdom Metazoa; phylum Chordata; class Lepidosauria; order Squamata; family Helodermatidae; genus Heloderma; species Heloderma suspectum. The sequence goes on from NC_139459.1 coordinate 17,788,467, forward strand.
TGGAGAAAGCAAGAGAATTCCCGAAAAACATCTATTTCTGCTTCATTGACTACGCTAAAGCCTTTGATTGTGTAGATCACAACAAACTGTGGCAAATTCTTAATGAGATGGGAGTACCAGACCACCTTACCTGTCTCCTGAGAAACCTGTATGAGGGACAAGAAGCAACAGTGGGATGTACGAAAGTCACTTACCTTTTCGAAGGGTGACATTTGTGGTGGGGGGAGGTGCTCCGTCCCTCCCCCCCAAATTCTCTCTGGCCAGCTCCGCTCCACAGAGATTCCGCAGAGCCGCCAGCCGAGGCCGCCCACAGCCGGACATTTGGCTGCTGGGCAGCAAGCAGGGACGCAAATGGCGGCTGCCGTAGCCACCGCCATTTGCGTCCCTGTATTTTGCCATGATAGGCTACATAAATATTTACGTAGCCTATCACGGCAAAACCCCCCAACAAAAATGGACGCAAATGGCGGTGGCTATGGCGGCCGCCGTTTGCGTTCCCTTTTTTTTGCTGTTTTAGCCTATGTAAATATTTACGTAGGCTATTACGGCAAAAAAAAAAGGGAACGCAAATGGCGGCCGCCGTAGCAGCCGCCATTTGCGTTCCCTTAGTTAAGCCATGATAGGCTATGTAAATACTTATGTAGCCTATCATGGCTTCTGCAGGGATGCAAATGGCGTCCCTGTGTTAGCTGTGATAGGCTACATAAGTATTTATGTAGCCTATCACGGCTACATGGAAGAAGAGAATGGCGGCCGCAGATGCGGCCGCCATTTGCAAGTCAGCGCGGACAGCAGCAGGTAGGTGCTCTGTTCTGGGCCCATTTTGCGGGGTAGGGGGCTGGGGGGCTTTGTTCCACCACGGTTTTCGGGGGGCTGAATCCACTGGCATTTGGCCTCACTGAGATCCATGGCGGAATTCTCTGACATCCCTAAGCAACAGTAAGAACCGGACATGGAACAACCAATTGGTTCAAAATTGGGAAAGGAGTACGACAAGGCTGTATATTGTCGCCCTGCTTATTTAATTTATATGCAGAGTACATCATGAGAAACGCCGGGTTGGATGAATCACAGGTCGGAATTAAGATTGCCGGGAGAATTATCAACAACCTCCGATACGCAGATGATACCACCCTAATGGCAGAAAGCGAAGAGGATCTAAAGAGATTCTTGTTGAGGATGAAAGTGGAGAGTGCAAAAGCTGGGTTGAAACTCAACATTAAAAAAACTAAGATCATGGCATCTGGCCCCATCACTTCCTGGCATATGGAAGTGGAAGAAATGGAATCAGTGACAGATTTTATATTCTTGGTCTCCAAGATCACCGCAGACGGTGACTGTAGCCATGAAATTAAAATATGCTTGCTCCTTGGGAGGAAAGTTATGGAAAACCTAGACAGCATAGTAAGAAACAGAGACATCACATTGCCGACAAAGATTCGTATAATCAAAGCTATGGTTTTCCCAGTAACAATGTATGGCTGTGAGAGCTGGACTATAAGGAAGGCTGAGCGCCGAAGAATCGATGCCTTTGAACTGTGGTGCTGGAGAAGACTCTTATGAGTCCCCTGGACTGCAAGGAGGTCAAATCAGTCCATCCTAAAGGAAATTAACCCTGAGTGCTCATTGGAAGGACAGATACTGAAGCTGAAGATCAAATATTTTGGCCACCTAATGCAAAACTCCCTGGAAAAGACCCTGATGCTGGGAAAGATTGAAGGCAAAAGGAGAAGGGGATGGCAGAGGATGAGATGTCTAGATAGCATCACCGATGCAATGGATATGAACTTGAGCACACTCCAGGAGAGAGCGGAGGACAGGAAGGCCTGGCGTGCTATGGTCCATGGGGTCACGAAGAGTTGGACACAACTTAACGACTGAACAGCAACAACAACAACAATAGAAGTATAGCTTCCAAACCACGTGAAGTACCAGTTCCCTTCTACTCAGCACTGGTTAGGCTGGGAGTAGTCCTACATACTATTCTATGATTCTCTACTATATTTTGGTTTAAATTTTAATAATTATTTCTAAGTTTGCTCTATATTAGTATATGCAACATTTGTGCAACTCTGTGTCCTCTTTTGCCCTCTTCTTTGGGAATGTGTGTCTTCTTTTTTTGCAATGTGTAACTGGCTACCTTACTTAGTTTTGACTATATAGTGGATTATTCACCTTGATTGCTGTCTTGGAACTTGACCTCTGCCACTTTGAGAGCATTTGCTTCTGGACAACTTCAGCTGATAGCCAGCCCTTCTAGCAGCTGGTACCTGCTACCTGGAGCTTACTCTGCTTGTTGTTTATTCGCTCAGTCGCTTCCGACTCTTCATGACTTCATGGACCAGCCCACGCCAGAGCTTCCTGTCAGCCATCGCCACCCCCAGCTCCCCCAAGGTCGAGTCCGTCACCTCCAGAATATCATCCATCCATCTTGCCCTTGGTTGGCCCCTCTTCCTTTTGCCTTCCACTTTCCCTAGCATCAGCTTCTTCTCCAGGGTATCCTGTCTTCTCATTATGTGGCCAAAGTACTTCAGTTTTGCCTTTAATATCATTCCCTCAAGTGAGCAGTCTGGCTTTATTTCCTGGAGGATGGACTGGTTTGATCTTCTTGCAGTCCAAGGCACTCTCAGAATTTTCCTTCAACACCACAGTTCAAAAGCATCGATCTTCCTTCGCTCAGCCTTCCTTATGGTCCAGCTCTTGCAGCCATAGGTTACTACGGGGAATACCACTGCTTTCACTATGTGGACCTTTGTTGCCAGTGTGATGTCTCTGCTCTTCACTATTTTATCAAGATTCGTCATTGCTCTCCTCCCAAGAAGTAAACGTCTTCTGATTTCCTGGCTGCAGTCAGTATCTGCAGTAATCTTTGCACCTAGAAAGACAAAGTCTGTCACTGCCTCCACGTTTTCTCCCTCTATTTGCCAGTTATCATTCAATCAAGCTGGTTGCCATAATCTTGGTTTTTTTGAGGTTTAACTGCAACCCAGCGTTTGCACTTTCTTCTTTCACCTTCGCCATAAGGTTCCTCAGTTCCACCTCACTTTCAGCCATCCAAGTGGTATCATCTGCATATCTGAGATTGTTCCTTAATGTTTCTTCCAGCGATTTTAACTCCAGCCTTGGATTCATCAAGCCCAGCACGTCGCATGATGTGTTCTGCGTACAGGTTGAATAGGTAGGGTGAGAGTATACAACCCTGCCGTACTCCTTTCCCAATCTTAAACCAGTCCGTTGTTCCGTGGTCTGTTCTTACCGTTGCTACTTGGTCGTTATACAGATTCCTTAGGAGGCAGACAAGATGATTTGGTATCCCCATACCACCAAGAACTTGCCACAATTTGTTATGATCCACAGAGTCAAAGGCTTTAGAATAGTCAATAAAACAGAAATAGATGTTTTTCTGAAACTCCCTGGCTTTCTCCATTATCCAGCGGATATTGGCAATTTGGTCTCTAGTTCCTCTGCCTTTTCGAAACCCAGCTTGTACATCTGGCAATTCTCGTTCCATGAATTGCTGGAGTCTACCTGGCAAGATCTTGAGCATTACCTTACTGGCATGTGAAATAAGTGCCACTGTTTGATAGTTTGAACATTCTTTAGTGTTTCCCTTTTTTGGTATGGGGATATAAGTTGATTTTTTCCAATCTGTTGGCCTTTCTTGTGTTTTCCAAATTTGCTGGCATATGGCATGCATCACTTTGACAGCATCATCTTGCAAGATTTTAAACAGTTCAGCTGGGATACCATCGTCTCCTGCTGCCTTGTTATTAGCAATGCTTCTTAAGGCCCATTCAACCTCACTCTTGAGGATGTCTGGCTCTAACTCACTGACCACACTGTCAAATCTATCCCTGATATTATTATCCTTCCTGTACAAATCTTCCGTATATTCTTGCCACCTTTTCCTGATCTCTTCTGCTTCTGTTAGGTCCTTGCCATCTTTGTTTTTGATTATACTCATTTGTGCCTGGGATTTACCTCCAAAGTTTCTAATTTTCTGGAATAAGTCTCTTGTCCTTCCTATTCTATTATCTTCTTTCACTTCCGCGCATTGCTTGTTTAAAAATAATTCCTTATCTCTTCTGGCTAACCTCTGGAATTTTGCATTTAATTGGGCATATCTCCCCCTATCACTGTTGCCTTTTGCTTTCCTTCTTTCTTGGGCTACTTCCAGTCTCTCAGCAGACAGCCATCTTGCCTTCTTGGTTTTCTTTTTCTTTGGGACGTTTTTTGTTGCCACCTCCTGAACAATGTTGCGAACTTCTGTCCATAGTTCTTCTGGGACCCTATCTACTAAATCTAGTCCCTTAAATCTATTCTTCACCTTCACTGCATATTCATGAGGAATATTAGTGAGCTCATATCTAACTGATCTGTGGGTCTTCCCTATTCTCTTTAGTCTGATTCTAAATTGTGCAATAAGAAGTTCGTGATCTGAACTACAATCAGCTCCAGGTCTTGTTTTTACCGACTGCATAGATGTCCGCCACCTTTGGCTACAAAGGATGTAGTCAATCTGATTTCGGTGTCGACCATCTGGTGAAGTCCATGTATAAAGTCGTCTCTTAGGTTGTTGGAAGAGAGTGTTTGTTATGCACAGTGAGTTGTCTTGGCAAAATTCTATCAGCCTATGTCCTGCTTCATTTTGTTCTCCCAGACCATGCTTGCCTGTAATTCCAGGTGTTGTTTGACTACCCACCTTAGCATCCCAGTCTCCTGTAATGAAAATAACATCTCTTTTTGGCATATGATCTAGTAGGTGCTGCAGATCCTCATAGAACTCATCTACTTCTGCTTCTTCAGCATCTGTGGTTGGGGCGTATATTTGGATCACTGTGATGTTAAATGGCTTACCCTGAATTCGAATGGAGATCATTCTGTCATTTTTTGGATTGTATCCAAGCACTGCTTTAGCCACTTTATTATTAATTATGAAGGCTACTCCATTTCTTCTGTGGTTCTCTTGTCCACAGTAGTAGATCTGGTGGTCATCTGATGTGAAGTGGCCCATTCCAGCCCATTTCAGTTCACTCACACCCAAAATGTCTATATTTAATCTTGACATCTCCCCAATAACCACATCCAATTTGCCCTGGCTCATAGATCTTGCATTCCAGGTTCCTATGGTACGTTGATCTTTAGAACATCGGATTTGTCATTCGCCGCCAGCACCATTGGCCGCTAGCCATCCTTTCGGCTTTGAGCTAGCTGCGTCATCACATCTGGGGCTAGTTGAACTTATCCTCTGTTCCCCCCCAGTAGCATTTTGACCCTCTTCCGACCTGGGAGTCCCATCTTCCGATGGTATACCGGCATGTCTCTGGTTGTACTGATCCATTTAGTTTTCATGGCAAGAATACTGGGGTGGGTTGCCATTACCTCCCCCAGGGATCGTATTTAGCCTGACCTCTCTGCCATGGCCTTCCTGTCTTGGGTGTCCCTTCACGGTTTAGTTCATGGCATCATTGAGGTGCTCAAGCTCCAGCACCACAACAAGGTAACGATCTCCTTTGCTGGAGATTTACTCTGCTAGGGTGATTAAAAAGGTGAAAAGCTTCACCTGCATAACTTTTGTTTGCCAGGCCACTTTGTTAAAGGCACAGCAGCCCTGTCAGAAAAAAATTGGCAACTCTATCCTATGCCCATTGTAGTGTCTGGTCTTTGGCCAGTCCTGGTTAAAAAGCTTCTTAGATATCATTAAGGGTACAATCCTATGCATGTTTAGACAGAAAAAGTCCTATAACTCCCAGCATGTCCCAGCCAGCATGGCTAGCTGGGACATGCTGGGAGCTGTAGGAGTTTTTTCTGTCTAAACATGCATAGGATTGTACCCTTTTCTACATGAGGCTTTTAACCTGCCACTTTTCCGAGGCTTCTGCTCCCGGATTCTTTGTGGGATTAAGATCGGCTCCTTTACACATGTTTTTTCCTGGGGTTTTTCTTTCTCTCCCTTACTATCTGTTCCTTTATGTAACCACTAGGTGGGTTAAGGAGGAAACACTAATGTGTTTCCTTCTTAACTCAGGTCAGGGTGTGGTATAGAGACAAAGCCAGTTGATCACAAAAAGGTAATGCAAATTTCACCAGGTAATTAGTGACTTACTGTTTTAACTGAAAGGGTACATTCAGGCCTGTTCCCCTATCTAGCGAAAGCCTGTAGTAATTAAAATGGCAAAGATGTAAATGGAATAAACTGCTCCCCTTATTATTGCCAGATGCAATGAACGTTCCAAGAAAGAACAAAAATTGCATTGATTGCTGTTAACCACCAAAATGGCAAAGGCTACTTATTACAGCAAGGAGGAGTGTAATTATGCATTTAAGCATTGTCTCCTCGCTCACTCAGCAGTCCTTAATGTAGCCGCACTCTCTTTCTCTCTCTCGCTTTTTCTTTATTCCTATGCTGAATTTATTACTGATGTGTGTGAGAGAAGCATTTTCCCTTTGAGTCATGCTGCAAGCCTCATAGTGAAAGAATTTTTACATTGGGCTAATAAACCTTGACTTCCTATTAACACCATCCGTTCTTCAAAACAGACTGTAATAAAACACTATAAGGGGGGAAAGGACATTTTCTTTTCTTTTTAAAGTTGTGCTTAGCAGAAGAATGAAAGGAATGTGATTTTCAGGTGGGTTAAAGCTCCAGCATTTGAATACTTAAAAAAGAAAGAAAAAAGAAACCACCACCCCAGATTAAGGTTTCCAAAAGTTTGCCCAGATTTTGTACAGTTGCCAACTCTTGGCTTTGACAAGAGGCCACTTGCATACAGCTCTATAGACTACACAACCCTGACATGCCAACACTTCAGGTACAAGGAGGATTTTTATACAGGGAGTAGGCTGGGCGCTCGCCAATGGCCAAGAATATGACTGATGTTCTCCACCTTACCTGTGGGCAAAGAAATCTGGGAGACAATTTCACTGAATTTCTCCAGGGGGAAGAGAGATTCTCAACCATTTCTCCCAGGTAGGGCTCCCCATTGGCAGGGCTTGTAGCACAGCGTCTTTCTTTTTTGGTCAGGGTTTTCATGCTGCAACAGCGTCAACAGTCTTGGCAGGCTGGACCCCAGTTAGCATCCACTGCAGTGCAGGTGGGGGCAGTGTTGTGTCTGGCTCCAAGGGCGAGGGGGAGCTAATTTTTTGCCAAAATCTGCCCTCCAGTTTCCTGAAAGTTTTCTCCCCCTTGAAAGATTGTTCTGCCTCATTCAGGATGCTTTATCATTTATGTTTGTGGTGTTTCTGAGCTTACCTAATCACAACTAGCCTCCCAAGCTGCATGCATGTCCTGATCTGAAGAAGCCCTATGGGTAGGCTGACCATATTTCGTTGAGACAAAAACGGGATATTGGGATGACAAAAATGGGACGGGGTTATGTAATATTCCGCTGTAATAAAAAAATAGCTAACAGCCTGTTGAACTGGAATATGAGTCTGAAAAGTCCGAATCAAACTGAATGTAGGGCAGAAAGAATCTCTATGGGCAGAATGATGGTAGAAATAACAGTAAGACTCACCCTTCTGGCACCCATACGCTGAATGGGGCTTAGCGACCGCCTCTTGAATTCCCCGCCACTGCAGACAAGCAAGGGGACGGCGTCTGATCTGATCGTCGCTAGCTCAAGAAGCCTGGCCCTGACTGGATAAAGTAAATGGAACTTCCTCTTTTGTCACACTAGTAGTTTTACTGCACGCATTGATTAGCATAGAGCCTTATGATAAACGCGTTCAGTTTTTTTACAAAAAATTAAAAACGGGACAAAATTGACATTTATATTAAAACGACGGGACGGTCGGGAAATATGAAAAAAACGGTGCTGTCCCGCTTAAAACGGCAGGTATGGTCAGCCTACCTATGGGAGGAATTCCCTCATGGTGCCTTAAACTGTGCTTTAATTGAAGTACAATGAAAGACAGGACACGCGAGCTCCCTTCTCAGCCACCTCCGAAGTACGGTAAGCCCAGAAACCCAAAGCCAACCCAGGAGAATTTCTCCAAAATTTCTTCACCGTTGAATTCTTTGCGAAAGCAATTTCTCTTCTATCGAACTGAATGAGAATGGTCGAAAAAAATGTGGGATAAATTTTTGGCACAGCACTACTACAGAACTTTGATCGGTGATGGCTCCTGGCTAAGGGGAGGGACCTCATCCTCCTCACAGCCATTGCTGCTAACTGATCATTTGCCACGAAAAGAGCTGGTGAGTAAGCCAGGGCCAGCAGCTGCTGTTCCTTATCCTTGCTGCCATCGCCGCTCACTTGGACATCCTCTCTGGGCCAGAGGATGGGTGAGTAAGCAGTTAGCAACTCTAAGGAGGGGCAGCAGCAGCAGCAAACTCAGTGGGTTCTCAGTGGTGAGCTCCTTGTTGGGATATGGGCCTTGGCAGTTGCCTGACCATGCCAACCCCTAATGCCAGCCCAGGCCTTGATGACTTGAATTTGGGATCCACACAGTTGTTGGGAATTTCATGGGTTGATTAACAGGGTTTATACAGTTCTCTGGTAGGGCTCTGAATACCAGCCTGCAGCAAGGATTTTGTAGGACAAAGGATCTGATGAGGGGGATCTGAGGAGAGTGCACAGTTCATTCGCCGGACAAGTGAATGCAGGGCAAGGGTGAAGGGTTCACCTAGTCTAGGCCCTGATGTGCCAGCTTTGTATGTACAGGCAGCATTTTCGCATGAGGGATGGAATTCAAACATGCCACTCCCCCACCTGTAGCCTGCAATGGTACAACCCACCAAAGCTGCGGCACAACATTGATTAAGGGCACAATCCTATGCAGGTTTAGACAGAAAAAAAGTCCTACAACTCCCAGCAAAGCTGGCAGTGGAATGCTGGGAGTTGTAGGACTTTTTTTCTGCCTAAACCTGCATAGGATTGCACCCTAATCTGATGAGGTGGTGCAGTTCTAAGCTAGCAAGCGGTCATCTGTATTCGCAAGCTCATCTGCTCTTTGATGGGTCTTTGACCCGATGCTACTTGGGAAAAGAGAGAGCATTGCTACATTATGTTTCCAATTCATTTGTTCATGTAATTCTTTAAATGGGTCAAATAAAAGCCATTCACATCTATTATTTCCAATTACAAGATGTTGAGGTGGGGTGAGAGAAAGAGAGAGAGAACAGTGAACTGCATGCATTTAAACCATATAATAGGTCAATAAAACATTTTCCAAAATTGGATATTAACATCCACAGCATAGCTTCAGATGCAAAATATCTATGCTCTAATGCCCTTGGTGCAAATAGATGTGTAAAAGAGCAGCTGTTAATCATATAGTCTGATAATGTAATTAAATGATGCATAAAGTCAGCCAGAAAGATAGTTTTAGGGTGGCAGCCTTGATTCAGTTCACATGAAAATTAATTCTGCGACATTCACATGAAGTAGAAATAATGAAATGGAAAACCCTGTCATTCCTCATTTGAGTTCTCGTAAGGCCAAAGGTAACTGTGAACTGAGGCAGGCTCTTGCTCAGCTCATCCCGAAGAAGTTGTCAACTTTTATGGCAGCCTTCTCCAACCTGGTGCCTTCCAGAGATGTTGGACTGCAGTATGTTGGACTGAAGGATGATGGGAGTTGTAGTCTGACATATTTTAGGGGCACCAGGTTGGGGAAGGCTGTTTTATGGAGTTTTCTCCATTGGTAGACACCATTCTCTTTATCTTACAACTACATCTAAGCCTTTGGGGGGCCATCTAGGGATGGACCTCTGCTCTTTTGGTAGCTCCAGAGCACTGACATCTGTTGCAGAAGGATATGAGTTGAGTGTGGTGTCAAATCCTAAGAGGTCACTGTGGCCTGGAAGATGTTGGACATTTAGTGATGAGGAGGGATACAACTCAGGAATGTGCTGTCGTAAGTACATAAGAAGAGCCATGCTGGATCACACCAAGGGTCCATCTAGTCCAGCATTCTGTTTACACAGTGGCCAACCAGCTGCCTGTGGGAAACCCACAAGTAGGACACAACAGTACCCTCCCATCCATGTTCTCCAGCCACTGGTGTACATAGGCTCACTGCCTCTGAAACTGGAAGTAGCATATAGCCATCAGGACTACTAGCTATTTATAGCCTTCTCCTCCATGAATTTGTCCAACCCCCTTTTAAAGCCATCCAAGTTGGTGACCACCACTATGTCTTGTGGTAGCAAATTCCATAGTTTAGCTATGTGCTGTGTGAAGAAGTGCTTCCTTTTATCTGTCCTGAATCTCCCATCAGTCAGCTTCATGGGATGACCCTGGGTTCTAGTATTATGAGAGAGGGAGAAAGGTATTATGGGAGCCCTATCCACATTCTCCACGCCATAATTTTGTACACCTCTATCAAAGATTTGGAGTAGAGGGAGAACAGAGGAGACTGAACATGGGCGCTGCCTTGGTGAATTTGATGACAGGTCCATCCAGTGGTCCCTCATTCATAATCAGATCCTTGTTTTAGCTTGTAAGAATATTATAAAGGTGATGGCTAGCCCTACCACTGGGCAAGGTGAGATGGCCATAGCTGACATATTGGGAAGGGTGGGAATATGTCAGTTTTTTAATTCATTTTTTACACTGGGGATGATTTGAATGTTCTGCCTTAGGCACTGACATTTTGAAATGATCCTAATCAAAAAAGCTCACTGAGTACGATGGTGCCTCACTATTGTTGTATATCTTGCCAAAGTAAACTGGTTTGTCATCAGGGCGTAAGAGATAATTCTGGAGGCTGCTACATTCTGGTAAGGGGGAAGGAATCTTCCTTCTACAACTCCCCAGTTTAATAACTGCCCCAGCTCATTTCTGGAGAGGCAGTGTCTAAGTCTGCTTTCCCCAACCTCGTGCCCTCTGGATGTTTTGGACTACAACTGCCAGTATTCCTAACCATTGGCCATGAAGGCTGGCCTGAGTGATAGCTGCTATCCTCTTCCTACTGGTGAACTTAATGGCCTAGCTTTACTTGAGCGGGTCAGTCCAGCTGATGGCTGAATATCTTTTGCAAATTAAAATGACTTTGCAAGACTGATTAGTTTCACTGACTTTGCTGAATTGCTAAGGCAAGAAAAATGCTCCTGGTTGAAAAGTTCATGATTAGATCAGATTGAAACTTTTCTTCATTCCATTCCTTACTGTAGCTACACTGTGGTTAACTGTGCGGTGTGGTAATTACGCAGGCCAGTATCCATGTAGTATCCTCAGGGATATTCCAGGCTCCTTCCTGAATGTTCAACTTTCTGTTAAGGTATTGGTCTCTAGGCTGTGACTTGCTGAGCTATAAGAAAAGGCGGCAGAGCACATGCCTTGTTTGCAAATAGCCCCAGGTTCTATTATAGCCCCTCTAGGTAGGGCTGGGAGATAATCCAGCCTGAAACCCCAGACAAATGCTGCCAGTCAGTGCAGACAATGCTGGTCTTCATGGATGGACCAGTGATCTGATTGATCCAAGCTGGCAATATTCTACTGAATTGCTCACTAAGACGTAATGCGGTTAAATAATTTTAAATGAATGAGGCGGAGGGAGCAATCCTATGGCTGCTAGTCAGTGGCTAGACGGCCATAGGGTATGTGGGTTTCTGGGAACCGACCTCGGAGCCCATGCTGTGAGGTCAGTTCCCGGAGAACCAACCTTCCCCCCTTCCTCACGGCCTTGCAGGCAGCGCGGAATGCACTCGCACTCCGCGCTTGGAAGAGGAGTCTGCATCAAGATGGGGCGTTCCGTGGGCCGTTCCGGGGTGGGGAAGGCCGAAATGCCAGTACGACACATCTTTTGTGTCATCCGGCAGCCTCCTTCCCCGCTCTGTCTAGCCACAAATGCAGGGCAGGAGAAGTGCAGAGGGACAATCCCCTCTGTACTTTTCCTGCCCTGCATTGGATAGGTGGTCACCTTTGAGTTCGGAGGCGGACGCCTATCCCCATAGGATTGCACCCTAACTGTAATTATGTTCTGGCTGCTGTGTAGTGATTCCCTGCACAAGAGGATCGGCAGCCTTTGACCTTTGAGTCTGATCTGGCCCACAGAGCCCTCTTAGAACGGCCTCCAAGCTTGACCCCCTGGCGAAATCCCCCCTGTTATCTCCAATCAGTGACTGGACATAACAACATTAGACTGTTCCCCTCTAATTGGATCAGAGATAATGGCAGGAATGTGTCTTCATGGGCTGCTCGTTGTCCCAGTAGTTGTCCCAGCAATGGTTGGCTGGGGAATGCTGGGAGTTGCAGGACTCTTTTCTGTCCAAACAGGCATAGGGTTCTGCCCTTAGGCATTTTAAAATCTTGATGAATGCTCTTTTAAAAAATAAATAAATCTGCCACTTGTTTTTATAATGTGGTGTTATTGCTTGATGTTTTGATGTTGCAAAATTAAAATTGAGCCAAATATAGTGTAGGGCAATATATAAATATTTTCAACAGACAAAACCATACAAAGGATCAAGTATTAGATGGATTTTTGGTCTGACCCCACAGGGCTCTTATATCCTTACAATGTTTGGGGGTTGGTTTTTTTTTTTTTTATGCAGACTGCATGAAACGTCAAATTGAAGAATCAGATTGTGTCCACTACGGGGCAGCAAGAACAAAAGTTAACAAGACATCCTCTCAGTTCCTTTAAAGGGAGCTTTGGGGGTAAATTTGCAAAGAGAGACCCCTGAAGCATATGCTGATTGGTGTTATCCAATGCACTTTGATTGCTTGGGCTTTTCCACAAGAGAGGATTTTTTTCCTATATAAGGAGATACAAATAAATTGCCCTTGAGTGATTCTCCTCTCCCTGATCCATATATCCATAACTGCATATGTACATTTTGCAGCAAGTTGGATAATCAGGCTGAGAATTAAAAAGGGGAGGTTTTGAACATGTTAGTCCTTTTTTGTCTTATAAATAATGATGATGAGTGTTTCCCCCATGTGACAGATCAAGGAAAGTGCACGCTACAATCTCCCCAGATGTTCACAGTGCCGGACTTTTTCATATGCTTCTTCTTGAACATCAGGGGTACCAAAATCAGCATGACCCCAGCATGAAAAAAGAGAGATCCACTTAAAAGGGGAGTGATAAATATGTAAGTATTTTTGAAAGGCATAGGCCCTTCATATATATTTCATAATGAGTTAGTTGCTGCATCTTTGCCCTTCCGTCTGAAATCACCCAAGTTACATTTCAGTGCAATTTGCATTAATAGTCTCGTTTTCATTTAATTACAAGCCTCTTGTTGCTGGGATGAAAGGCGTTTTCCAAGGCAACAATTGATAACCCTCCCAAAGACATTTTAATGCAGCAAGTTACTGCTCTACTGGTCCTGCAGAACCCAGAAGGATCCATAGGAATGAATTCTCTCCTGGTTGCATTAATTTTATTTTATTTCCCTTGTGTGAGTACTAACATGGTTTGGTGTGCTTTTTTGCCCCAATTCTAAAAAGCCTGTCCTAAGGCATGGCTACTGGCAAGAAAAGCTTTAAGATAAAATACGCTGGCAAAAAAAAAGCAAAAAAGCTAGGAAACCACCAAACTGTCGGTGGTTGGGGGAAAGGAGGTGGGGCCAAAGAAAGGGGAGTGGCCTACAAATTGCCCCACCTCAGCTCTAGAGCTTTGCTGGGGCGACATCTTAAGTCTGTTGCTCTTGGATGTGCATTTCCAGTTTGGCTTCATAGAATCATAGAATAGTAGGGTTGGAAGGGGCCTATAAGACTACTGAGTCCAGTTGAAGCTGTTCTATTTCCTTGCCTGAATTCTTATTTTTTCTTCCCAGTTCCCTTTGTGGATATTGCTAATCAGGAGGAATAGTAAATCATTTCAAGTGTAAAGGTGAAGTGTGCCTCCAATGCTAAATTAGAAATACATATATCCTGCGGCTACCAGACGTTTGAGCAACACCGAGTGACGCCCATGCTTAGCTCTCCATCAAATCAATATTGGGATACTCTATTCGTTTAGACCTGAAAGAGGTATTGTTGTGCAATTTAAATAAAAGAAAAAAAATTACATTCAGGGGGAATTAATCTCTAATTTTTAGTGGCTACTGAATTCCTGATTGCAGAAACATGGGATCAGGTTAGTCACCCCCCCTCCCCTCACTATTTCTGCCTAGTTTGACAAAGTCTGGGACTCCTTCATTTTGGAGAAAATCTCTTTGCACATAAAGATATGTTTCCGGAGGCATGGTTTCCTTTTCATAATTTCTAAAAAGGAGTCCCACTCAAGACCAGAATGTTTGAAATTCTATCTTCGTAATCAATTTTTAAAATTAGTTTTACAGTTGGTGTCTCAGGAACACGCCTTTGACTCTAATTTAGAGATAATGTTCTTTCTCATATTGCATTGTAATACTAAATCTTAAGGGAATTGTATGACTCAATTTTGCTTTTGTATACTCAAGTCTCAGATTGTTTTACTTCTGTAATGAAAACAGAATATATTGTTACCACCTCTTTTTTTTTGTTTTAAAAATCCCCCCGTGCTCCTCTTTCGTTGGATCATGCTCTAAGATCCAAAGATCTCTTAATAGCTATTATTTGTGATGGTTCTTGACACAGGAATGGGGGCAGGGAATCAAACAGGGAAACCCACATCTTCATTCTAAAATGGCACAGTCTTAGGAAGGTTGGCTTCCAACCACCTCCTTTCTTTGGATGTTCAAACATTGCAGCTGGCCTTTACTGGCCAGCAATGCCAAATGCTTAGAAGTAAAACTGGAGGTCTGAGCGTTCTTGTATATGTTCTTGGTATATGTCTCTACCAGGAAGCTCTTTTGTGGTTCCTTCTCATACAGCTGTATACCTGGCTGAAATAGGTAAGGCGCAGTTATGGTGAAAGGGGAAGGGACATGGTGGTGTCATTTCAGGGTTCAGTGGGTGGACGGTTGTGTGGCGGGGGGAAGAGGTGGTGCTGGTTGCAAGATTTTGGCACCCTCAGACCAGCAATCTCACTGGGTTAGATCCAGCGTAATGCTAGCAGATGTCGGCTTGCACAACAGGACTTTCTCGTTGAATCCTCCTCCCTGTAGGCCTCCATTCTGCCTGAAAATCTGCTCCGGAGGGCTTCCCAGCCCACTGGAGAAGATTTTGAGATGTGTAGGGGGAGTGGGAGACAGAATCTGTTCCATTAGTGGAATGACACCATTGGATCCAACCCGTTGGGTCCCCTGAACCTGCAAGAGGTGGAGAATGCAAGCCCAGAATTCTTTCACACCATTATTAACATGTGTCCTCTATCACATGCTCACACACTTGTGAATACGTGTATTTGACTGAGATGTATTTTGGGCCTAGAGTCACGGTGCGACACGGGGGTGGTGGTGACTCTTTATGCTTACATTGGATGCAGCGGGGGTGGGGGGAGAAGAAGAGCCACGGTTTAACAGTGCTATCATTATAATCTGATTTCAAATGTTTTAGTTCAGTATTTTGATTCTGTTTTCTTTCTTTTATTGTTCACCACTCTGGAATCCTGTTGGATGTGGAGTGCTACGTAAGTCTTGTAAACACATGCAAACCAGGGCTTAGGTCGCAGGTGGGCAACTTGTGGCTCTCTCAGGCTTTTGGCCTACAACACCGATCATCCTCCACCATTGACTACGCTGGGTAGGGCTCACGGGGGTGGTAGCCCAAAACATCTGGAGGGCTACAAGTTGCTCACCCCTGGATTAGGTGGAAAGAATTATATAATTTATTACAGGACATTGATGAATACGCAGCTTCTTTTACTGGATAAAATATACCAGCATTGCGCAACACAGACCAGCAACTTATCTGATGGGCAATGTAAGGCTGGGGTTGGCAACGTGCGGCCCTCCAGCTGTTGTTGGACTCTAGCTTCCATCATCCCCAGCCAGCATGGCCAGTAGCCAAGGATGATAGGATTTGTAGTTCAGCCACATCAGGAGGGCTACAGGTTCCCCACCCCTGCTGGTTAAGGAGAGCGAGCTCCTTAAAGAGCCTTCCCCAACCTGGTGCCCTTCAGATGTGTTAGACTACAACTCTTATCATGCGCATATACCAACATATCTGGAAGGAACCAGGTTGGGGATGGCTGTGGTAAAGCCCCACCAGGAGATTTGATTGTGGCTGTTTTATCATCTTGCCTAGTTTGACCTTCAGTGTTTCAAGTGGTTGAAGGTGTCTGATCAGTTCTTCACGGAGACAGCATGCCAACCCTGCACCATAGATCTCAGTGAAGTTCTGCATGGCAGTTGTGCTGATCTCTTGCACGTCCCCCGGATACAAAAAAAGAGAGAAGGTACTGTTGGGCAATCTTGGGTTTAAAGACCTCCCTTAAATGGCAATCACATGCCACTAATCTCACCACCCTTTCATTTAGGAAGACACTACAGGGAGTGCCACGTTTCCTTTCTAAAAGCCATTTTAACATGCATACCATCCATTCCGATTTTAATCATTTCATCACGGTGACAATTCCCTAACAACAGCCACAATGGAAAGAGAAGGGACAATTTTAAAACGATTGCTGCTCTGCTGTAAAGGAAGCTTGGGAAATTTTAATTAGTTACTCCTATGGGACAGTTTTGGATATGGCTGTTCACTGCACATTTGCCAACAACGCTTTCCTGCTTTACCTCCTTATCACATCTGCTGTGGTAGGAGTAGGAACCTAATGGTCAGCTTCACTACTAGGGTTTAAAATGTTGGACAATGCAGGCCATCTTTCTGTGTATCTCAATATTGTCCACACTGACTGGCAGGGTTTCATATAGGAGTCTCTGCCAGGCCTGGCTGGAGATACCAGGGACTAAACCTGGGGCCTTCAGTAGGCAAAGCGTGAGCTCTGCCATGGAGCTACAGCCCTTTCCCTTGAACACTAACCAGTGGCATTGCATAGCCCAGAGGATGTCATGCTTCCCGCCATCTAGTGTTGATTCTCCCATGCATGTGTTGAAGAGAACACAAGAGGAGCCCTGCTGGATCAGACCAAGGTCCACCTAGTCCACCATACTGTTCACACAGTGGCCAACCAGATGGCCATGGGAAGCCCACAAGTAGGACATAGTGCAACAGCACCCTGCACCCATGTTCCCCAGCAACTGGTGTACATTGGCATGCTGCCTCTGATAATGGAGGTAGAATACAGCAGAATCTCTAACCTTCTCCTAAAACCACACGGAAGGTAACGCCAGTTGAATAAAGCTGCAAGCTCTTCCCAAACGAGGCTGGGATGATGGGACACAGGAAAAGGGGAACAGCCACCTCTACATATCTAGTCAATGAGAATCTTCTATTAGGAGGCATTCAGACCACCCGTGGATCTTGGCTGGATAGGGGAGGAAGGCTCCACCTACGTCCTTCCAGTTCTTCTCTGCCCCCTCAAGGGGAAACACCCCACAGTTTAATACAGGGCTGTTGAACCTCTTTCAACCCGAGGGCTGAATTCCATTTTGGCAAAGCTCTTGGGGCCCAGATTTATTTATTTATTTATTTCATTTATATCCCACCTTTCTTCCACCATGGAACTCAATGTGGCCAGACGTGGTTCCCAGGTAGTTTCCCCTCCAAGCACTGGCCGGGCCCAGACCTGCTCAGCTTCAGCAAGGTGGCTGCCTCACGTGCCTTCAGACCATGTGCTGGGACCGACATTCCAGTGGTGGGTGGGGCTGAAGGCAAAAGGGGAGAGGCCCAAAGGACCAAAAAGACACCAGCATATTGTAGCTTCAGGCTTTTGCTGCCAGTAACTGAGTACTGGGAGAATGGGGAGAAAGCTGCACAAAAGCCCCAAACCTACCAAATAATTGCTGCTCAAGGGAAAGGGGGTGGTGCCAGGGGAAGGAGGCACAAGAAGGACAAGAGTGCAACAGCGCCCTCCCACCCATGTTCCCCAGCAAATGGTATATACATAGGCATATTGCCTCTGGCACTGGAGGTAGCATATAGCCATCAGGGCTAGTAGCCATGGATAGCCTTCTCCTCCAGGAATTTGTCCAATCCACTTTTAAAGTCATCCAAATGGGTGGCCATCACTGTGTCTTGTGGTAGTGAGTTCCACAGTTTAACTACGCGCTGTGTGAAGAAGTTCTTCCTTTTATCTGTCCAGAATTACCCACCAATCAGCTTCACGGGATGACCCCACTGGGTTCTAGTATCATGAGAGAGGGAGAAAAATGTCTCCCTATCCACATTATCAACACCATGCATAATTTTGTCCATCCTCTGTCATGTCTCTCCTTACTAGCCTTTTTTCAATAAGCTAAACACTCCCAGACATTGCAACTTTTCCTCATAGGGGAGATGCTCCAGTCCCTTGAGCATTTTAGAGCACAATCCTATGCAGGTCTAGATAGAAAAAAGTCCTACAGCCCCCAGCATTCCCCAGCCAGCTGGCTGGGAAATGCTGGGGGTTGTAGGACTTTTTCTGTCTAAATCTGCATAGGATTGTGCCCTGAGGAGCAATCTTATGGCCACTAGACACTGTCTAGAGGACCATAGGATATGCTCATTTCCGGAAACTGACCTCCCCCCTAGTCCATGCTACCTCTGAGGCAGTGCAGAGAAGCCCCGTCCTCTGCTCTCGGAAGAGGAGTGTGGAGCGACTGAAAAGGGGCATTGCAGGGGGCGTTCCAAGGCTGGGAGAGCAGAGCTGCACGCACGACACATCCAATGTGGCATATGGCAGCTTCCTCTCCCAGTTGCCCCCCCACACTAGCCAGCTGAAAACGGCTGTCTAGCGAAAAAGAGCAAGGCAGGAGAGGCACAGGGGGAATAATCCCCCTGTGCCTCTCCTGCTTTGCTTTGGATAGGCGGTCACCCCTGAGTTCAGAGGCAGCCGCCTATCTTGATAGGATTGTGCACTTAGTTATTCAAAATTCTACAAAACTCTGGATCCAGGAATGGAGGCAACCCTGAGCTGTTAACATCCAAAGATTAACTTAACCCTTGTACCACTCTCTTCCTGAAAACTGAACACTAGCCAAAATAAGGACGTTTGACATTATTTCCAGAAAAAAACTGAGCCTCTGGCTTGTTCAGTAAAATGACACAACAGATAACTTTTGAGGCTGTGCTATTTCAGACAAGAGGCACTGACTGAATTTTTGAATGCTTCACATGTAAAAAGAGCCCTGCTCCCTGCATCCAGAAAGCAAACACTCCAGGGAGAAATACTTCAGCTTGGCCCCTTCCCTGATATACTCAGTTTCTAGATACAGGGAGTTATTTTCTTCTGTGGAGAGGAGCATTTAAAAAATGCTGTCTCTTATCTGCAGTCTCTGAAGTGGCACAGCCCCAGACGGGTGCAATGAAAGATGATCTGTTCCAGAATTTGCTCTGTTTGCACCGGTGAAGTATTTCACCCATTAATAGAAACCAACAATTTACACATTGCAGATTTCAGCAATGCCTGGTTAATAAGCAGTACAGTAAATAAAGCCTGAAGCATTAAAAACGATAAATGATAAACCCATGCTGCTTTTCCAAACAAAAGTTTACTATATCCTTTAAAATGCTGTGCCACACAGAAATCCTGATATACAAAACCGTTTATTATTTGGCATATGAAAACTGTTACCGCAGTGCAGAAATCCTTAACGGTAATGTACATTGCACACAAAATCATTTACTGTTTTACTTTTAAAAAATCTGTTTATGTCCTGCAGAAATCTCTAATGGAATGGCACTCACGGCACACCCAGCCATGTGGTACTTATTCTGATAAAAATGTTCAGATTTTCCCCTTGTTTTGCCTCCTCCACAACTATTAAATAAACCATTTTTATACATATGTCCTGGAGAATTCGTTGCTTCCTGCATCTGTCTATAAGGAATATCCTTCTATGAAAAATATCAAACTGAAGCAAATAATTAGGTTTAAAAACAAGAGGTCTGAAACACATTTACAGAAAGAGGGGGAGCCAAGTCTAAAGTCTTGTCTGTTATAAATACTGATCATACCAAAAATAAAAAACCTGGTGCAGAATCCCCACATAAAGTTCACTGGGTATTTCATTTTGGAGCATGTTTTGTGGGATTTTGTGCGCACACACCCCTACGTCGCTGCTCCCTCAATTTTGCACCCCAGTTATTTATTGCTTGCAGATGTTAAACACTCAGTTCAGCCCTGGGATCTTAACGAAATCCACTAAGACTGTGGCAGTCCAATACAACAAATTTATTGCACCATGTCCAACGCTGATGATCAAGTCATTGCATATACAGTATGAATAATCACTCAGCTCTTTTGTGTTTGCATTTACAATCAAGGACATCGTTGTTCTTTATTATTACATATGGGACCTTCAACTCGGGTGCAATGTAGTCTCACTGTCTAAGAGCTCCTGTTCAGACTCCAACCAGCCAGCCATGCCTCCTTCTAGGGGACACCATTCCCAATCCCTTCTGGGTTTTCTTTTCCAACTGACGCTTAACATTCTGTACCTACTGAGTATGCCCAGTACTCATTGGAATGTTTCAGGGTGGTTTTTGCTCCCAATTTTTTCTTTTGTTGTTTAAAACAATGTGGGTTTTTTGTTTGGTATTTCTGAAAACCTCGGGGTTCCCCCGAGCATATTGATGCCTCCTCCTTTTTTTCTCCGTGGCGCTGTTTTTACTCCAACCCTGTTGGCACTCACCACTTAAGTTCAGTATTAGCGCTAGTGATGAATAAATAATAGCACTTTCCTACAGGGGAAAAAATAAGAACTCAAAATAAAAATAAGTCTTCCCAAGGCTTGAAGCGCGCACAATAACACACACACACACAGAAGGGAAAGAGGAGGTGGAGGCTACAATTTGTACCAAGAACTTCCAAATGCAATACACTTTCCCTGGGCTGAAGCCCTTTCCTGTGGACAGGAACTAGCGAGCGCTGCAACTCCTGGTCTTGGGAAAGAGGAAGGAAAGCAGGAAGCCTTGACTAGGGGAGGCCAGGCACCCACTGTTGGCACCTTGCTCTGGCAAGCAAGGAGCCTAGTGATTTCAGCGGGAAGGAAGCTAGTCCTTCTGTGATTTTAGCATGGAGCCTTTCCTCTGAGAGGAGAGACTCAGTGATTTCAGCAGCAGCGTGGCACCTTACCCCTGGGGGGGGGGGGTAAGGCACTTAGTGATTTCAGCAGCATGGCCCCATGCCTCTGGGACGAGGGGGACGGGGGACAGGCACTGCCCAAACTCGAGGCGTCTTAATATAGTTCAAAGAAAGGCAGTGACATCCCAGCTTTGATGAACCAGACACTTCTCATAAGTAGGGATGGATGAAAGGGACTTACCTCGTCCTGCAGCTTGCTTCGCGGTGGGGGGGAGGCGCTTCGCTTCTCCCCGCGAAGTTCAGGTGAGGGGGGGGAGGCGCCCCATCCCTCGCCGCCGAAATTCAGGCCAGGTAGGAGCGCCCCGTCCACCCGGCCGCGAAAAAAAAGTAAAAAAAAACCAAAAAAACACACATCCGTGATAGGCTACGTAACGATTTACGTAGCCTATCACGGCTAGATTTCCAAAGTCAGCCGTGATAGGCTATGTAAATTGTCACGTAGCCTATCACGGGTGACTTTGAAAAAAAAAAAAAGCACGTACGCAAATGGCGGCTCCCATGGGGACCGCCACTTGCGTTCCTTATTTTGGCACGTCTAGTCTACGTAAAGATTTACGTAGACTTTGGCGAAAATAAGGGCAACGCAAATAGCGTGCCCTTATTTTCGCCGTAGTCTACGTAAATCTTTACATAGACTAGACGTGCCAAAATAAGGAACGCAAATGGCGGTGCCCCATGGGCGCCGCCATTTGCGTACACGTTTTCCCCCCCCCAAAGTCACCCATGATAGGCTACGTGACGATTTACGTAGCCTATCACTGCTGACTTTGGAAATCTAGCCGTGATAGGCTACGTAAATCGTTATGTAGCCTATCATGGGTGTTTTTTTTTTACTTTACTTTTTTTTTTTTGCAATGGTGGTGGCGGCAGCCGGTCGGGAGACTGGCCGCTGCCCCTGCCCCCACCGAACCGCCGCCAAACCGCCGCCGGGACCCGCCGCCGAGAGGGACATTCGCCGAAGGTAAGTCCCATTCCGGGGGGGGCGGGGGGCTGGCGGAGAATTTCCCCAACACTTTCGGGGGGCCGAATGAGTCGGCACTCAGCCTCCCGAAGATTCGTGGAGAAATTCATAAGTAGGGATGTACGAAAGTCACTTACCTTTCGCGGATTATGTTGATGATGGGGGGGGAGGCATTCCATCCCTCCCCCCGGAATCCTGGACGGGGGGGAGGTGCTCCGTTCCTCCCCCCTGGAATCCTCCGCGGCCGGCTGTGCTCCATGGCAGCTCTGCGGAGCAGCCGGCCAGGCCCAGCCGGATTTCCAGCTGCGGAGGGCTCTGGGAAAACAAAACAAAACAAAACCGCTTACGCAAATGGCAGCAGCTATGGCCACCGCCATTTGCATTCCTTATTTTTGACGTCTTAATCTACGTAAATATTTACGTAGACTAAGACAGCGAAAATAAGGGGAATGCAAATAGCGTAGCTTCTGACCGGCTGCTGTAGCTGCCGCCATTTGCGTATACTTTTTTTTTTTTTAAACCCAGACATTTTAGGCTAAGTAAAAACTTACGTAGCCTATCACGTCTCTGCAAAAAAAACAACAACTGCAAATGGCGGTGGTGGCGGCAGCCGGTCGGAACACCAGCTGCCGCAGCCGCCACAGCTGCTGCCAGAGCTGCCGCCGCCCGGAAGATCCTCCCCAGGTAAGTCTCGTCCTGGGGGGGATCCACGGGGGGGTGGCGGGGAGGGTGGCAGGCCGTTCCGCCACAGATTTTGGGGGGCCGAATGCACTGGCATTCGGCCTCACCAAGATCCATGGCGGAATTCTCTGCCATCCCTACTCATAAGTAGGGATGGCATGGGAGTCTGAAGAGGGCGTGGAGTCCAACAGATCCCCACCCCCGTCTGGCCTCCCAGAACCTGCTTGTTGGGTTGTGGG
This sequence comes from Heloderma suspectum, assembly GCF_057233095.1. Taxonomy (NCBI): domain Eukaryota; kingdom Metazoa; phylum Chordata; class Lepidosauria; order Squamata; family Helodermatidae; genus Heloderma; species Heloderma suspectum. The sequence continues at coordinate 17,811,353 of NC_139459.1, forward strand.
GGGCTCACTTCCCCACATGGCGACCGGAGGGAAGCGCTGCAGGGCCATCCGTCCCCTTACCGAGCTGTGTGTCAGGAGCACCCTAGCGGCCTCTTTCAGTAGACTCCAATAGCCAACTCAAGACACAGACGAAAGGATTGTTTTCAAGGCTTTAATCCTTTTACAACGTAATGACTCTTTCAGATGCTAATCACCAGCGACTAAGCAAGAAACAGCAGAGCAGCTTATGCTCCGAGTAGGCAGTTGATCCCTGTTTGAAGGAGAGTCACTTGAAGACCCTGAACTTATGGGCTAGGGAGAGATCCTCCCTCTTTCCCTTGGGTCCACGGGAGGCAGCCGTTGCTTGCATGCCAAATGAGCGCTACGTCTCCTTTCCACGCCCTCCATCGCTCGTCGCTCCCTGCATCTGCGTCGAGTGTCTAGCAAGCCCCGTTCCCGCACTTTCTCACTGCTAGAATCACTATCTATCTCAGGAATGCCGGCAGGAGGAATGTCTGCCAGCTGCTGTGCCTGTGAGGGATGAGCTGGCTCCTCTCCCACGGATTGCTGATCCTCCTCAGAACCAGAACTGCTCTGGGGTTCTATCGGCTCAGTTTCCACCCTGACACTGTGGTTGCGTGCACAGTCGCAGCTCCGTTACTTCTGCATATGTAAAGTTGAGTCTATGGCTGCCATAAAAGGGAAATGACTCTAGGTTACAGCCTAAAGGGATGGACGGCCCTGCAGCGCTTCTCGGGCAATCACTGAGCTGTCCCGCAGCTCCCGCAGCTCCCGCAGTGCAGCTCGTGTGGGCGGGCAGGCAGTGAGGACAGCTTGTCGACTGCCTGAAGGGAGCGGATGGAGGTGCATCCATCCATCCCCACTCAAAGGTGATGGAAATGATGCTACTTGCATTGGGCTAAAGAGTGACTTGGCCTTCCATCCCATATAACAAAAGAGGGTGCTGGGGGGATGATGGCTGTACTAGCTGGAAACAAAATCCTACTGGGCCCTTCTCACTATCTCTATTCTTTTAACAAAAGATGTCCTTACATGCTAACGACTGTCATGTCGGGGTGTATGAAACGCCCTTACCTGGAGTCTGCTGGGGGGGTCTGTGGGGGGGATGCGATCCGGTCCTCCCCCCCAGACTCCTCCCTGGCTGGCTCCGCTCCACAGCAAGTCTAGCGGATGCCATTTGCATCCCTTCCCCTTACCGTGATAGGCTATGTAAAGATTTACGTAGCCTACCACGGTAAGGGGAAGGGACGCAAATGGTGTAGCGCACGCCATTTGCATCCCTGGTCTTTACCGTGATAGGCTATGTAAAGATTACTGTCTTTACTTTACTATCACCCTACTGTCATGAGGACAGGTGTTAATGCTGGAGTTCAACAACAGGAACGCATTGCAGGTATCTGACCAAGTAACTTACTAGATATCACTCTTGCTATCCGCACATTCATGTTTTGCTCAGGTTTTTTACCCCCACCTTTGCCTTTGGGGAATGCATTTTAGGACGTCCATTAGAAACTGAATGGCTTGATCTCATCTTGCATGATGCTCTCAACCCCATTCCTGTGCCTTTTCCCCACCTTTGCTGAGGCTGAGGATGAAGACGCTTGGCTTTTGAGCTGTGTCTCAAAATGGAATAATGGTTCACTCGAAAGAGAGCTACTTGGTAACACATCCCGAAATTTGGAGAAGTGTGAAATCCACAGGATATTTATATTCTGAGCTGCATATTAGTCCAAGGTGTGCAGATCAGGTCAGTTTGTACTGGAGTTCACAAAGATCGCTTTCCCCAAGCATCCCTACGGTTCTGCTCTGGCTGGGTCAGACTTTGTGTTAAGCAAATAAAGGGTCAAATCCAACAGGCTAGTCAATAGGCAGGCAAGTAGTCAAGCACAGAGTTATCAGTCCAGCAGAGGAGCAGTTTAAGGCAGGAGCAATCAGGATACAGACAGAGCACAGGATTACGAGGCAAGGAGGTGGCCTCCAGAAGGAAGGTCTGAGGCACAGCCAAGGTCACAGGAGAGGAGCCAAGCAGAAATACAGTCCAAAAAGCAGAGCCAAGCAGGAGTCTAGAGGTCAGTAGCACAGAGGTTCAGTCACAAGGCAAGATCAATAAGTCAAGATACAGGATACTGGAGCTAAAGATAAGACATTGTTTCCAGCAGTTAGTAGGCTTTGACTGAAAACTTATATAGCTAAAGCTTCCAGGACCTCACTTATCTGCAGTTAATTATAGGCCCTCTGGCAAAAGTGAGGAGGGCCTTGCTCACAAGGAGGCCTTTACTCCAAAGGAATTCTTTTCTGCAAACCAGCAGTCCTTCACTTGGCTATGGTTTTAGCCTGTCAGCATCAATACACCGGACTAAAACCCACATTTAAAATGGGGGTTTCTGCTTCCGTTTTAAATGTAGAATCATGTCTCCCTTTACCTGCTTCCTTCCCCCCTTTCCTCCTCCTTTCCCCCCTTATCTGAGTCTTCCATATGTTTCATTATACAGCCGCTAGATGGTGCTGTGGTCTAGCTCCTCTTATTGTGGGTTTTCCTCTTTTCATGTGGGAACTCAAGCGGAACTCAAGTGTTGTAATTTGATAACTCATTATCTCTGATCTTTAAAAAAATAGAATGAAGGTCATTTGGTGCAGGAGATGCCCTGGAGGTTGACGACATCATCTAAAGGACCCCCAAACTTCTGTGAGTCACCAATCTCAATAGCGGGATAAAAGCTCAGTGAGAAAAAGCCCTGTGGCTTCAGGCGCCAGCGTTCTTGGGGGCTGAGTGGTGGCTTACCATCTCCTGAGCATCTTAGCAGACCATTCCACATTTTGAGAAAGAAGATCTCAAGCCATCTCTCCCAAGGGCCCAGGACCGTTTTTGTCAGCCCCAGGGTCCCTTGAAATGACTTGTTCCCTGGGGATACCTGGCTCAGAAGCCTCCAGATGGGTGACTGAAGAGGAGTCCTCCAGCAGGGCTTGATGTCTGCTGATACCTCTCCCCCCACCCTGTTTAAAAGCCAAGCAATGCTGTGCCACTCTAAGTAATCCTTTGCCACCAAGTTACAAACCATCACTGCACTGCAAAGGGAGGACATGCAGAGGCCTTGTAACGGAAGCAATTATGCAACCTTATCTGCAGTGGCATATATGCACCGCTGGAACGCCAGTTACCAGCCGAATGAAGTGTCAGTACATGTTGTCACATTATGCTCAATCTGTCTCTGACAGGTGAAAGTGGAAGGCTGGATGATCCGATTAAATTTTTAACAAGACTGGCCCGTGCTTTATACTCAATGATTTCCTCTCTGCTGTAGGATTCTCGGCAGTTCTACAGCTAAGGGGAGTTGATGGTTCCTCTGCTCTAATGAGGAAGCTGTATCCTGAGAATCTATAGGTGAGGAGGTTTTTTGGGAAGTGATGAAACCACAGGCAGTGACTGGTTTGGTTGCTTGGCTGTCCCAGAGGCCACTCAGAAGGGCCACTGACTGCCATTGTGTCAGGGTTCAGCCCTGGAACCTGGAGGACGAGAAGGGGAGGCTGGGTGCTCCACAGAATCCTGAACCCCCAATGGCCCGAGGAGATTTTGACAGCCTGGCAGCCACAGGACAGGAGGTCTCCATGTCAGTCCCCTGGAAAGGGCCAGCATCAAGGGTAGGCATGATTGGGCCTATGCCCAAGCTGGACATGATCATGGCAACCTCCTCTTCACCACTGCAACCTGCTTCCTCACTGGCCTCTCACTCTGGCCCAGACAACGATGGTGGTGAGGAGGAGGAGCAGGGGATGCCCCTGCCTGCTTGCTCACTGGCTCTCTCTGCCTGTCAAGCAGCTAGGGGTAGTAGTGATGAGAAAGGGAACGAGGAGCAATAGCAGCTGGTGGCCATGGCGGTGAGACCTCCCAGTCACCCACAGGACTGCAGGAATAGAGGGGACAGCATGCCAGGCAGGAGCTTCATTGCTGTCAGCGAAGTGCCCGGTTAGTTGGATGTCTGCCTACATTGGAGGAGGCAGAATGATCAGGGCCTGGCTGAGAGGCACAAAGTGGTGGACCATCTAGCTCTTATATAAGCTCTCAGTCTGAACGGCGTTGTTGCTGAAACAACAGCTCCCTTGGAGCTCCAGGGTCCAGTGGAAAGCCTTATTGAACTGGGGAAATGGACACACTGGCTGGGTTATGCTGATCCTAAGCTTTCCTTGCTGCTATGGCCTGAACTCTGCTTTATGAATTCAATTCAGTGGCAACTAGTGACCCTTCAGATCCGATTCCTAAGAAGAGGGACCAAAGCAGAGCACTTGCTTTGCATGCGGAAGGTCCCAGGTTCCATCTTGGTATTTAGGTGGCCACTGACACACCACTAAATAAAGTGGAAATACATTACCAAAACAGGTAATTTTTTTTGTAATGACAAAAAAAAAAGAGGGCACTAATCGGCATTACAGTTGTGTATGCTAATTCATAGGTATACATGCAAATTTAGAGAGAATAGCTATAATTTAAATAGAAGTACAACATGTCTTATCCTAGTGGGGAAGACAGTGACCAGGTGACCCTTGCACCTCCTGCTTAGTTTACTGTCCAGGTGCTAACTCTTGATGTTAACTCCAAAGCCCCTCTGCTCTCCCTTCTTAGAGTTCTTGGCTTTAAACTAGACTTGTTCTGGGCAGCCCAGCAAACCAAGGACACTTTCAAACAGAGGGCAGTCCTCTGAGGGCTCTTCAAATAGAAGACTGTTGTCTGTAATGTAGGCCACCTGGCCAGCCTACTGGCATCTCCATTTTAAAGAACCCAATAGCAGATGATGGAAACTCTCCTGCCAGAGACCCCAGAGGGCTGCTGCCAATCAGAGTTGATGACACCAGGCTAGATGGAGCAGCGGAGGCTGGGTTCTCCAATGTCAGTGGGGCGGTGAAACCACTCTGGGTTTAATCAGGACCTTGGATAGCTCCGTTAGAGTTCTGACTGGTTCTGACTGAAACCCAGAGCGGATTCACCGCGCCACTGACATCGAAGCCCCCAGCCTCTGCTGACATGGAGAAATTGTCTGGCCCAGTATAAGATCACTTCCTATGCCCCTATGAATATGAGTGCTCCACATATGTACAGAAAGACAAATTTGTGTAATTCTTTCCCACCATACAAAGGGAAGAAAAATCACAGGAATTGCCCCTCCGTGCTCTCCATGAGCCGTGTCCATGCTCCATATTATGAGGTGGGTTTTGCCCACCTTTTCTCCCCCCACCCCCCAAGCAGGATCTTTGGCCCCAGGAACCATTAAGATCTGTCTCTACGAGAAGAGATCAGTTCCTCCCTTTTGGGGGATCCGTTAACATACTCTGGAGCCCCTTTAGATACTTTAACTACCTGATTTTTCTGTCGCTTGAAACCTTGTTAGCCACCATGACATTATGCAGGCGGGTTCTTAAAAGCCAAACCAAGCCTTTGACACCGTGGTCTCCTGCAGCGTTGCCCCTGTGTCCAACGGAGTAATTCCTGACAGAAGCAGCAGGTTGGGCCTTAAGTCTTCCTGTCAGAATTGGCATCTTGCAAATGTTTTATTTATGATGGATAAGTCTAGCAAATTAAAAATGCTGTTCGGTGGAACATGGAGGGGGCTGTACAGCTGTCCTGTGCCTGAGAAACAACAGCAGAGTAGCCCATAATCAAGAATTCTAGAGGGCTGGAATTCAGTGGATAAAAACGGGAATATTTTGGTTTGATCCAGCAGGGCTCATCTTCTGTTCTTGTATTAAAAGAGGGGTGTTGAACCTCAGGCTTGTGGGCCAAATCCACCTCACCTGTGGTCCCCATCTGGCCCTCCAGGGTTTCCCAGATATCCCTGCCCCTTTCCTTGGCCCCACCTCTTTCTCGGTCCCACCCCTTTCCCTGGTCCCACCCCTTTCCCTTCAACTGGCAACCGTTTGGTGGGTTCCTGGCATTTGTGCAGCTTTCTCCCCATTCTAAAAGGCTGGAATGCTTCTCCCAGTGCTTAGTTACTAATGGTAAGAGCTTGAAGCTACAATATCCTGGTATTTTGGGCCCCACCCCTTTTGCCTTCAGCCCCGCCCACCACTGGAATATGGCCTCCAAGAGCTTTGCCAAAATGGAATTCAGCCCTCGGGTTGAAAGAGGTTCAGCGCCCCTGTATTAAACTGTGGGATGTTTCCCCTTGAGGGGGCAGAGAAGAACTGGAAGGACGTAGGTGGACAGGAAGGCCTGGCGTGCCGTGGTCCATGGGGTCACGAAGAGTCAGACACGACTGAACAACAACAACAGGTGGAACCTTCCTCCCCTATCCAGCCAAGATCCACGGGTGGTCTGAATGCCTCCTAATAGAAGATTCTCACTGACTGGATATGTAGAGGTGGCTGTTCCCCTTTTCCTGTGTCCCATCATCCCAGCCTGGTTTGGGAAGAGCTTGCAGCTTTATTCTACTGGCGTTACCTTGCATGTGGTTTTAGGAGAAAGTTAGAGATTCTGCTCTGTGCTATCTCCAGTACCAGAGGCAGCATGCCTGTGTACACCACTTGCTGGGGAACATGGGCGGGAGGGTGCTGTTGCATTCCTGTCCTGCTTGTGGGTTTCCCTGTGGGCAGCTGGCTGGCCACTGTGTGAACAGTATGCCGGACTAGGTGGACCTTGGTCTGATCCAGCAGGGCTCTTCTTATGTTATGATGTTCCTTGTTTCTAATGCCAGAGTTGGATTAGTGCCCCAATCCACAGATCTTTTCACAAAGAAGCAGGCTGCATGCCTGTAACTGTGCAAGAAGCAGTAGAATAGATGGCTGGTGCGGAATGAGAGGGAAGGGGACAGAAAAGCAAAACTAATTTAGATGGGAGGCTCCTGCTCAGAACATTTGAGGAAAGAGTGGCCTTACCACTTTAGTTTTATCCCCCAGCTGAAATTAATCATTTTGCTCATCCCCTGTTTCCCCTTGTCTGTCTCTTCTCTCCTCTCTCTGTTGTTCTCTCCTTCCTCCCCACTGTCAAAATTTAAACTGCAAGGTGCACAGGACAGGGACTTCCCTCTTTTTCTTATGTTACTCTGCGAAATACTGGTGGTGCCATTTAAATTAACAATAATAATATCAGAAAAAGTGACACCTTTTGAAAGTCCGCCTGTCCTGCCATGTCATAAAGGCTCACATAGTATGCCTTGTGGGCCAAGGAAGACAGCAATTTCCACCCATATGAAATGACACACATGCTTTGGTGTTTCAGGAAAGGTCTGTTCTGTATTCCATCTCCAGTGGGTAAGTACATGGGAGAAGACTTTTCTGTGGTGGAACCCAGAATTTCAAACTCTTTGCCTTGGGAGGCTGAGTTGGTCCTCTTTCTCTCTGTCTTTTGGCTGTCTTTCAGCACCACTTGAAAACCATGTTTTTTCAACATGTGTTTGTTTTGCCCTGTCTGACTTTGGTCTCCTCCAGGTGTTCTTTTCCTAAACTTTCTGCTGTTGGGATACTGTTGTTAGTTTATTGTAGATTAATTAATTAATTAAATTGATATAACGCCAAACTGACAGAACAAACGCAACAATGAAAATATCAAAAGATTAAAAGATTAAAAATATGAAAGAGCCAGAGGCAAAGTTAATAATCAGAACAACAGACTAAGAGAGCAATCCTATGGCTCCTATACAGCATCTGGAAGGCCATAGGATTTTTCAGATTCCTGGATCCGAGGTTGGAGACATTGCTTCAACCTAGGACCCAGGAGTCTGAGTTTACCCCTCCTCTCCCCCTCACAGCCAGAATGGAGAGAACCACACCAGCTGCCTCTCCAAGGTCCCAAAGGAAACCTTGGGGGGAAAGGGGGCAGTTCTGTGGGTGGGGGGAAGGGGACTGGGGTGACTGGCTTATGAAGAAACATCTGGCCTCCCCAGCCTCCTTCCTCCCTGCTCCACAGAGCCCTAGCTAGACTGGAGAAAAAGCCCATCTAGCAAAAATGCTGAGTGAGAGGAGAGCGGAGGCAAAGATTGCCAGGTTCGGAGGCCTATGGGCATCCTGATAGGATTGCACTCTAAAGGTGTTACACTGGCCTCTAATTGTGCACAGTGAAGGTGCCAGGTGGATCTCCCTGGGAAGGACATTCCAGAGATGAGGGGCCACTACAGAGCAGGCTTTTTCCACCCGTCACACCATTGTGGGTGGTGGCACCCAAGGAGAGCCTCCAAAGATGTTCTTAGCAATTGGGCAGAGGTATCGATGATTAGAAACATAAAGCTGTATGGGGGCTTAGTAGGCCATCTAGTCCAACCCTCTGCAGGATGCAGGAAAATATTATTTTATGGTTAGTTGCTTTATCTGAGAGTTGGCTATCTTGGAGGTTCTATTTTGGGACAGAAAGGTGGGGTATATTTTTTTAAAAATAAAGAAAGAAACCACCACCACCACCAAGAAGAAACCTAAATGCACCAATAATTATACTCAAAGTTGGGGGATGTGTAGCTGCTGCTGACACAGGTCCCTCCTCATGTGTCACCGGTAATATGTAAACTCCAGGAAAAGGCAATATGTGTTGTGATGTCATTGCAAAGTAAGGACTGGAGAACCAGTGATTTTCAAACTTGCCTAAATTTTCTGAAAATTGCTTCAAAGCTCATTTTGGCCCACTCCTGTTTTTGTTTTAGGCCTGTTTTTCTGGATCATTTGATTGGGAAAAGTGAGCATTTTTGTATGTATTTTTCAAATGTTTTCCCCCATTGACTACAGCATAAAAATGCATTTTTAAAGAAAGAAAACACATTTTTCGAACTTGATTGCAAATCGGGGAATTCGCAAATGTTTCTCAGCAAAAAGCACTCCCGCTCACATTCAGGATTGTGAACAGGACCTGTTCACCTGATAGGTGAACAACAGAAACAAAATGCCCATACATCCTGATCCCAGATTCCCCACATCTCTCTCTGCTTTGTTGGCTGCGACTTGCGGGGGTGGGCACTGAGTGTGACACTGTCATGTCATGTACTGTCCATTACTAAGCGTTACTGGGGAGACAAGTCATGGTCCATGGAAGTCACGCATCCCCGTAATATTTAGTGTGACCCTTCCCTTTATGGGAGAATACATGGCTTCCTGCAAGCGATGAACACAGGCAATACCTGTGCCACTAGATGGCACTGTTCCACAGGTTTCTAACTGGCCGGACTTCAGCAGATGGCTCTCGGAGGAGAATTAACAATTATTCAATTAATGCCCACTGCACTGGCCAAAGCCAGCAGAAAACACGTTCCATTCCAGAAATGACAGACAGCTGGAATGGCCCCAAGAACATCAGCTGCCAGTTGACTAGCCAAACATAGCTGCTCCAGACAAAAGTGTAATCTGACTTGGGCCAAAACCGATCCGAAATTAGCCACCAGAAGAAGACACCCATCAATGAGTATAAATGCATATTATAAAGATAGATGCCTGGACCAGCGTGCACAATTGTTCTTGCAAAATGTTGGTTCCGGCCATGAGAACAGGAAAAAAAAAATGTCCTGAATTTATTGGAAGTTACTTAGGGAAAATTGTTCTGCACCATCCCCATTGGAATGAATGGAGTGCACCATTTATATTTATATTCATTTATTACTGTATTTATATAATACAGTAATAAATGTATTATATAATATATAATATTATATAGTATAAATAATATATAAATAACATGTTTTCTGGGTGGCTCACAAGCAAGTATAACATTAAAATGCAGTATGAAATCATAAAAATGACTGAAATGAAAAATACAATCATAGAATCATAGAATAGTAGGGTTGGAAGGGGCCTACAAGGCCATCGAGTCCAACCCCCTGCTCAATGCAGGAATCCAAGTCAGAGCATCCCTGACAGATGGCTGTCCAGCCTCGTCTTGAAGGCCTCCAGTGTGGGAGAGCCCACCACCTCCCCAGGTAATTGGTTCCATTGTCGTATTGCTCTTACAGTCAGGAAGTTTTTCCTGATGTTCAGCCGGAATCTGGCTTCCTGTCACTTGAGCCCATTCTTCCGTGTCCTGCGCTCTGGGATGATCAAGAAGAGATCCTGGCCTTCTTCTCTGTGACAACCTTTCAAGTACTTGAAGAGTGCTATCATATCTCCCCTCAGTCTTCTCTTCTCAAGGCTAAACATGACCAGTTCTTTCAGTCTCTCTTCATAGGGCTTTGTTTCCAGTCCCCTGATCATCTTTGTTGCCCTCCTCTGAACCCCCTCCAGTTTGTCTGCATCCTTCTTAAAGTGTGGTGACCAGAACTGGACACAGTACTCCAGATGAGGCCTAAGCAGTGCTGAGTAGAGGGGAACTAGTACTTCCTGGGATTTGGAAGCTATGCTTCTATTAATGTAGCCCAAAGAGCATTGGCCTTTTTTGCAGCCACATCACATTGTTGGCTCATATTCAGCTTGTGATGGACAAGAATTCCAAGATCCTTCTCGCTTGTAGTGTTGTTGAGCCACGTATCCCCCATCTTGTAACTGTGCATTTGGTTTCTTTTTCCTAGGTGCAGAACTTGGCATTTATGCCTGTTAAATGTCATTCTGTTGTTTTCTGCCCAGCGCTCCAGTCTATCCAGATCACTTTGAATTTTGTTTCTGTCTTCCAAAGTATTAGCTATCCCGCCCAATTTTGTGTCATCTGCAAATTTGATCAGCATTCCCTGCACCTCCTCCTCCAAGTCATTAATAAAAATGTTGAAGAGCACTGGGCCCAGGACTGAGCCCTGCGGTACCCACTCCTTACCTCTCCCCAGTTTGAGAAGGTCCCATTGATAAGCACTCTTTGAGTCCGATTCTGTAGCCAACTGTGGATCCACCGGATCGTTGTTTCATCTAGCCCACTTTGAGCTAGTTTGCTCATCAGGAGATCATGGGGCACTTTGTCGAAAGCTTTGCTGAAGTCGAGGTATATGATGTCTACAGCATTCCCACGGTCTACAAGGGAGGTTACTTGATCAAAAAATGAGATCAGATTTGTCTGGCAGGACTTGTTTTTGACAAATCCATGTTGGCTTTGAGTAATCACGGCATTGTTGTCAAGGTGCTTCCAGATGGATTGCTTTATGATCTGCTCCAGAATTTTCCCAGGGATTGATGTCAGACTGACTGGTCTGTAGTTCCCAGGTTCCTCCTTTTTACCCTTTTTGAAGATAGGGACAACGTTAGCCCTCCTCCAGTCATCTGGCAATGAAAACCCACAAAAATTTAAACTGAGAAGGCCAGGCTAAAACCCCCTACGTAATTTAAAAGGCATGGGTGAATGAATAGGTATTCATCTGATGCTGAAAAGACCATAAAGATGGTGCCAGGTGAGCCTCTCTGGGGAGGCTGTTCCAGAAATGCAGTGCCACCACCAAAAAGGCCCTCTCTCTAGAGGTCACTCACTTCACTTCATTTGGCTTGGGCTCTCAGAGCTGGGCCTCTGAAGAAGAATGTAAGGTTCAGGGAGGTACAAATGGGAGAAGGCAGTCTTTCAGGTAACTCAGTCCCAAGCCATTTAAGGCTTTAAAGGTAAACAACCCCCAGCACTTTAAATTGGGCCTAGTAACAGACCAGCAACCAGTGCAGCTGGCAAAGCATAGGCATAATGTGGTCAAAACACCCAGTCCCAGTTGATAGTCTTGTGGACCAACTGCAATTTCCTTCCTGTGGAACTCCCTGCCTTTGGAGTTCAGGCAGGCGCCAACCTTGCATTGCTTCTGGCGCCTCCAGAAGACATTAAGAACATAAGAGCCCTGCTGGATCAGACCAAAGGTCCATCTAGTCCAGCATTCTGTTCACACAGTGGCCAACCACTGTTATTTTCTGAAGCCTTCCTTGAGTGACCAGCCGTGGTTTATTAAATTCAGCCTTATCTTGTTTCTTTTTAAAGAACTTGTTTTCCGCCCAGTTGTTTTAATTGTTTTAACATGGTGTTTTCTTCTTTTATTTTTGCTGTTCACCGCTCTGAAATCTTTTGATATGGAGCAGTATAAATATTGTAAGTAAATACATAAACAAATCAATCAGTCAATAAATTTCCAAACCATTTTTAAAAACCCTCATATAATGCATTGCATGTTCTAAGTGGGAGGGTACCATGCCTCAATGTGGTCATGCCATCTCCATCCTGTTAAGGTCACATGGACCACTCCATTGATTTCAATGGGGCTTGTGGAAGACAAAGTCCTAGCGTTCGGGGCCCAAAAGTACTTTTGAAAGGCAAACAGGACCATAGGAACCTGCCTTATGCCAAGTCACACCTTTGTCTATACCAGTGTTCCTCAACCCGGTGCCCTCTGATGTTTGGGACTTTGACCCCCATCAGCCTCAGCCAGCATGGCCAATTGTCAGGAATGCTGGGAGTTATAGTCCAAACCCTCTGGAGGCCGGGGACGGTTGCTTTACACTGAACTAGCAGCAGCTGTCCAGGATTTCAAACAGGACCTCTTTCCTAGCCCTACTTGGAGGTAGCAGAGAGTGAACCTGGGACCTTTGGCATGCAAAGCGTGTGCTCGACCACTGAGCTATTTTCGAAGGCCAGTTCAGATACTGAAGGCAGAAAGCTATACGCAGAACCACTCACCCTCATCAAAGCCATCACTGGGAAAGAGAGGCTCTCGAATCAAATGTTATGACATTTCCCAGGATTTGAACAAGGTTTATGGCACACCCTCCAACCTTTCACAGATGGACGCAAGAACACTGTTCTGTATTTATAAGATCCCCATATTCACACCAAGGTACACCGCCTGTGCCCCTCTCGCAATGAATAAACATTTGCAGAGGCTTTTCTCTGCCCGCTGCACATCGCATTCGTTTGCTCTGCAAAGGCCTGCCCTGCACGGATTTAGAAGCCAGGAGGGTGTTTGCTCTTTTTGGTTAAAGATATAAACTAGAAAGCCCTGGAGGGTAGCTGTGTTAGCTGCAGCAAAAACCACAAGGAGCCCCGTGGCACTTTAGATGACGGACTGATTTATTGTGGTGTAAGCTGTTCTGGCTCTGTCGCACAACAGCTTGGGTCGCATTAAATCCCTTGGTCTCGATAGGCCACAAGATGCAGTGCAGTTTTAGGAAAACTGACTTGCTCTTATTTATTATGTATTTTTTTTACAACATTTGTATACCACTCCTCATCTAAAGAGATACCGGAGTGGTGAACAATAAGACCTAAAAGAGTAAAATGATATAACGAGTAAAATACTATTTTAAAATGATTCTTTTTTTTAAAAAAGAGTGCCAATAAAAACCATGGCTGGTCAATCAAGGAAGGCTTCCTGGAATAGAGCTATTTTCAGGAAGTGCCGGAAGCAGTGTTGGAGCCTGCTTGACCTCCAGGGGCAGGGAGTTCCAAAGGAAGGGGGCCACCACACTGAAGGCTCTTCTCCAGGTGGACTCCAGTTGGGCCATGGGTCCATGTGGAACCACCAGAAGCAAGCCCTCTGATGACCTCAGTGACCAGGCAGGTTGGTAAGGGAGAAGGCACTCTCTTAGGATTCCTGGGCAGTGTTGTGTCCGGCTCCAGGGGTGAGGGGGAGCTAGTGCTCTGCCAAAATCTGCCCTCCAATTTCCTGCAAGTTTTCTCTGCCCATGAAAGAGGCTTCAATTGTTCTGCCTCATTCAGGATGTTTTATAATGTATGTTTGTGGTGTTTTTGAGCCTACCTAATCACAGCTCGCCCCCCAGGCTGCCTGCACATTCTGATCTGAAGAAGCCCTATGGGAGCAGTTAGCTCATGGTGCCTTAAACTGGACTTTAATTGAAGTGCAGGAAGCTGAGGAGGCTACAGGCTGCCAGAGAGATGACCGTACAATGAAAGATAGGGCACGTGAGCTCCCCCCTCAGCCACCTCCTAAGTCAGGTAAGCCCAAGAAGCCCAACCCCAACCCATGAGAATTTCTCCGAAATCTCTTCACCATTGAATTCTTTGCGAAAGCAATTTCTCTTCTATCAAACTGAATGAGGATGGTCGAAATAAATGTGGGAGAAATTTTGAGCACAGCACTAGATGACACCCCTGCCATAGCAACATAGCAAGCTGTGTTATTAAAGGGCAGACTCTTTGTCCATCTAGCCCACTATAGTCTACTCAGACCAGCAGTGGCTCTCCAAGACCTCAGACAGGAGTCTTTTCCAGCACCTGCTACCCGATCAGTGGTTAAAATAACCACAGATATGAGGGATTGAATCTAGGGTCTTCTGCATGCAAAGCATGTACTCCGCTGCTGAGCTATGGGCCCTCCCTTAACTAAGACATTTAACTTCTAAATGGAGCTGAAGCTGGAAACGTGGCTACTGTAGTAACTCACATTACTTTTTTTTAAAGGCATCCCCTAAAATCTCTCTGAAAGGCAAATCCACGACAGTGAAGAACTAGGGTCAACTGCAAGTAAATTGAGACTGTCTCTGGTCAATAGGGATGATTGGAATGCATGTTACGGTTGGCTCTTTTGCTACAAAAAGTAGCTTGGGAAAACCAGACTCCCTAGTTCAAAGGATAGTTTGTTTGTTTGTTCCAACTATATCTGGCTTTCCACCAAGGAACCCAAGACTATTTGTATGCAAACCTGACATGGATCCTCGGTTTACCCTGGAAAACTGCATACTTAACACATTTGTTGTTGTTGCTGTTGTTATTTACATTTATTTGTTGTTCAGTCATGTCTGACTCTTCGTGACCCCATGGACCATAGCACGCCAGGCCTTTCTGTCCTGCGCTCTCTCCCGGAGCGTGCTCAAGTCCATATACGTTCCATGGGGTTTTCTTGGCAAGAATACTGGAGTGGGTTGCCATTTCCTTCTCCAGTGGACCACATTTTGTCAGAACTCTCTGCCATGACCTGTCTGTCTTGGGGGCCCCCGCACGGCATAGCTTATGGCTTCACTGAGTTACGCAAGCCCCTTTGCCACAACAAGGCAGTGATCCATGAAGGGGATTTACATTTATACCCCACCTTTTTCCTCTTACAAGGATCCCAAGGCAGTTTACATAGTCCTCCCCTCTCCATTTTATCCTCCAAACAACGCTGTGAGGCAGGTTAGGCTGAGAGTCAGGGACTGGCCCAAAGTCACCCAGTGAGCTTCATGACTGAGTGGGGACTAGAACCTGGATCTTCTGAGTTGCAGCCCAGACTCTAACCACTATATCACATTCTATTATATTCACCATAGTGTGTGATGGCTGAATGATTTCCCCACTCCCGGCCATGTTCTTGGTGGAGTGTTCCTTCTGAGTCTCTTTCCACCAAGGTTTTGATGACACCTCTTTATGACACACCACAAGAAAAGTGGCACATCAGGGGACGTCCCTAGTCTCATTAGAATGCTGTCCAGATATCAACAAGGCATTGCTGCAGTAGGTACTGTATTTTTCTAAGCCATTGATACAAAGGTCGATGGCAAAGTAGCATACTGTACCTGATGGTGATCAAAATGGGCCAGATGCTGTCCTGAACAGTAAGAAGACACACTTCCATGGTTTGGGTGCCCAGGGCGAACTCCCTTGGCGAACTGCCTTGGGACAGGTGGGCATGATCTGTCCATCATGGAAAAAGGAGGCAAGAAGACCACTAATCTGGCAGCAGGGAGGGAGATCCCGAGAAACATTGTTCAGACTGAGTGCAGGCAGCAGATCTGGAGTGTATTTCAGCCATTGTTACAGGACTGGTCCTCTGGAGTCACTCGATTCTCTAGTCCACCATAGGGATAGCAGCAAGGTTTTTTTTTTTTTTTTAGGGTTTCCAAATGTGGGCACTGCTTCCTTTACATGCATATGCATATGCTTGTAGGCACATTGCAGGCATGCCCACGGAAAGATGTTTAGGAGGGAGGTGAAAGCTGCTACTGGACCTTCATTGGACACACCGAGGCTAAACCCTGGTGTGTGAACAGAGCTTTAGAATGAGGGTAGTGCTTCCTGGACTGATCAAATGAATGAGCCTGGCCAATCAGGGCCCATGTAATGAAGGTGACGAAGTTACAATGCTACATAGCCAATCAGATTTGGCTATGGTCTGGAGCCAATGGGGGCAAATAAACCCTATTCAGAGTAAAGGCAATGATTCCAGAGAGAGAGAGAGAGAGAGAGGGAATGTCAGAGAGAAAGTGTGTATGGGGTGGTCCACCCCTGACCTAATGTGAACCTGCCTACATTAAGTCACACCACAGAGATATCTACCTGTGGCTTTCTAGGGTTAAGCACTAACCTTTATTAATCCTGCTACCTTTGTGTGGAGATGTCAAGGGATGTACCTCTGACCTTCTGCATGCAAAGTAGGTACTCTGCCTCTGAACTGAAAGTCCCCAGCTAATAAGCACCTATAACATATGATTTATGAGCAAGTTCCACCATTCATTGTTAGAAAGAAAAGTCATCTTGAATATTTCCTTGTGCACTTCCTATTAGGGATCAAAACAGCCTAAACAAACCAATGAACTGAACAATACACAAACAGTTGCTTAATTCGATGGCCGTGCTGGATAGGAATGATGGGAGCTGTAGTCCAACACATCTGGAGGGCACTGTATCTGGGAAGCTATCTTAGCCCCACTGACTGAAATGGGTGCCCATGCACCAATCAACTAAATCTTGAATTGAGTAAATTCTGATTAAGGGTGCAATCCTCTGCATGTTGAGACACAGAAAAGGCCTACAACATGCAGAGGATTGCGCACTAAGCAAATTAACCTTGGCAGCTTTAAAATAAATAAGGATGATGAGGCATTATGCTCCAACTTCTTCTGCAGTTCCTGAAGGTAATTCTCCAACCCTACTCCACCAGCCTATCGCAAGCTTTCAATATTTTTCTTGATTCCCTCAGGCGAGTGCCATCACCCGTTCCAGATGCTATAAACAAATTGTATCCAAATGCTCTCCACAGCGCTTGGCTATTCAAAATGCCCCTCGTGCCATATCAAGCAATTCTACGTATTTAAATTCAATTACTAGCCATAAACCCACATGCGGAGGAGAAGAAGAGTGCACCTGATTCCATTCCAAAAGCACCCCCAATTCTTGGCAACAGCTATGACTTATTCAATTATTCAGTGTGGCGCTCTCATTTTTTGGTAAGAGATCAGACAAAGATCACAGAGGGGTTTTCTTTCCTACCTCTAAAGATGAGTACCACCCCTTCCGCACTGCATTGCATGCAGCACCTGGAGATGATCGGAGATAAACACTGCGCAGCGCATGCCCTTTCCGTTGCTAAGACGAACCCACCACCACCTTATACGGTGGCAGGGCTGGTGTTGAAGGTATTTTTATTTTATTTATTTTTATTTATGAAATTTATTAATTGCCCATCTGGCTGGTCACCCAGCCACTCTGGGCGATGTACAATAATAGAAACAGTTTAAAACAGTAACATTCTACAGTAAAAACATCGTATTTCTAAAAATACCCTAACCCACCCCAAATGCCTCCCTGAACAACCATGTTTTTAATGCGTGGCGGAAGCTCATTAAAGAGGGGGCATGGTGGAGTTCCCTAGGGAGGGAGTTCCACAGCGTGGGGGCCACCACAGAGAAGGCCCTTTCCCTCGTCCTCACCAGTCTAGTTGTCCTGATTGATGCGACAGAGAGAAGGCCATCCGAGGCTGATCTTGTTGAGTGGCCTGTCTGGTGTTGCTGGAGGTGCTCCTTAAGATAGGCTGGGCCGGAACTATATAGGATTTTAAAGGTCAAAACCAACACCTTGAATTTGGCCCGGAAAACAACTGGTAACCAGTGCAACTCCTTCAGCACTGGGTAGATATGGCTGGGCACCTGCCGTGGTCTCATGGACCAGTAGGGGCCCACTGCTAGGAGCCCCCTGGGTTCCTCCTCCACTTCACCATTGCAACCTACTTCATAGAATCATAGAATAGTAGGGTTGGAAGGGGCCTACAAGGCCATCGAGTCCAACCCCCTGCTCAATGCAGGAATCCAAGTCAGAGCATCCCTGACAGATGGCTGTCCAGCCTCGTCTTGAACACCTTCAGTGTGGGAGAGCCCACCACCTCCCTAGGGAATTGGTTCCACTGTCGTATTGCTCTAACAGTCAGGGTGTTTTTCCTGATGTTCAGCCAGAATCTAGCTTCCTGTCACTTGAGCCCATTCTTCCATGTCCTGCACTCTGGGATGATCAAGAAGAGATCTTGGCCTTCCTCTCTGTGACAACCTTTTAAGTGCTTGAAGAGTGCTATCATATCTCCCCTCAGTCTTCTCTTCTCAAGGCTAAACATGACCAGTTCTTTCAGTCTCTCTTCATAGGGCTTTGTTTCCAGCCCCCTGATCATCCTTGTTGCCCTCCTCTGAATCCTCTCCAGTTTGTCTGCATCCTTCTTAAAGTGTGGTGCCCAGAACTGGACACAGTACTCCAGATGAGGCCTAAGCAGTGCTGAGTAGAGGGGAACTAGTACTTCCTGGGATTTGGAAGCTATGCTTCTATTAATGCAGCCCAAAAGAGCATTGGCCTTTTTTGCAGCCACATCACATTGTTGGCTCATATTCAGCTTGTGATCGACAACAATTCCAAGATCCTTCTCGCTTGTAGTGTTGTTGAGCCACGTATCTCCCATCTTGTAACTGTGCATTTGGTTTCTTTTTCCTAGGTGCAGAACTTGGCGTTTATCCCTATTAAATGTCATTCTGTTGTTTTCTGCCCAGCGCTCCAGCCTATCAAGATCACTTTGAATTTTGTTTCTGTCTTCCAAAGTATTAGCTATCCCGCCCAATTTTGTGTCATCTGCAAATTTGATCAGCATTCTCTGCATCTCCTCCTCCAAGTCATTAATAAAAATGTTGAAGAGCACTGGGCCCAGGACTGAGCCCTGCGGTACCCCACTCATTACCTCTCCCCAGTTTGAGAAGGTCCCATTGATAAGCACTCTTTGAGTCCGATTCTTTGGCAACTGTGGATCCACCGGATCGTTGTTTCATCTAGCCCACTTTGAGCTAGTTTGCTCATCAGGAGATCATGGGGCACTTTGTCGAAAGCTTTGCTGAAGTCGAGGTATATGATGCCTACAGCATTCCCATGGTCTACAAGGGAGGTTACTTGATCAAAAAATGAGATCAGATTCATCTGGCAGGACTTGTTTTTGACAAATCCATGTTGGCTTCAAGTAATCACGGCATTGTTGTCAAGGTGCTTCCAGATGGATTGCTTTATCATCTGCTCCAGAATTTTCCCAGGGATTGATGTCAGACTGACTGGTCTGTAGTTCCCAGGTTCCTCCTTTTTACCCTTTTTGAAGATAGGGACAACGTTAGCCCTCCTCCAGTCATCTGACACTTCCCCCGTCCTCAAAGTGAATAGACAGCGGTTCTGAGAGTTCTTCTGCCAGTTCCTTTATTACTCTAGGGTGCAGTTCATCTGGCCCTGGAGATATGAACTCATTCGAAGTAATTAGGTGTTCCTTGACCATATGCCTATCGATCTCAAGCTGCAATCCTGCCCCTTCAGCCTGTACTTCACCTTTGCCAGCGGGGTCATAGACCCTCTTTTGGGAGAAGACTGAGCCAAAGTAGGAATTGAGCACCTCTGCCTTTTCTTTGTCATCTGTTATCATTTTGCCATCCTTATTTAATAGCTGAACAACCATTTCTTTCCTCTGCCTTTTACTATGCGAGTAGCTGAAGAAAGCCTTTTTGTTGTTTTTAGCATCCCTCGCTAACCTCAGCTCGTTCTCAGCTTTAGCCTTCCTGACGCCATCCCTGCAATTCTGTGCTACCTGCCTGTACTCTTCCTTTGTTACTTGGCCTTCTTTCCACTTCCTATATGTGTCCTTTTTAGTTTTCAGGTCATCTCTAAGCTTTTTGTGAAGCCACATTGGCTTCTTCTGTTGTCTTCCACCTTTTCTTCTTGTTGGAATTGTTTGTAATTGTGCCTTGAGAATTTCCTTTTTTAAAAGCTCCCATCCATCTTGGACTCCTTTTCTCATTAGCGTCGCTTGCCGTGGGACCTTACTGATCATTGTTCTGAGTTTATTAAAATCAGCTTTCCTAAAATCCAGGGTACGCATTTGACTACACTTGGCTTTTGCTTCCCTTAGAAACAAGAACTCAAGTACAACATGGTCCCTTTCCCCCAGAGTTCCTGTAACTGCTACTTTATCCAGTAAGTCATCTCTGTTGGTTAGGATCAAGTTCAGGATAGCCGATCCTCTAGTTCCTTCCTCTACTTTCTGTAGGAGGAAGTTATCCTCCACACAACTCAGAAATTTCCTGGAGGGGCCATGTTTTGCAGAATTTGTCTCCCAACAAATATCAGGGAAATTGAAGTCCCCCATTATTACTAAATCATGCTTCCTTAAAACATTGGCTATTTGCTTTTCAAAAGTTTCATCCTTGTCTTCTCTTTGATTGGGTGGCTGGTAGTAGACTCCGACCACCAGGTTCCTTTTATTCTTTGCTCCATTTATTTCAACCCAGATGCTCTCGATGGGGCTACCAAGCTCCTCCTCCTGTATTTCTGTGCAGAGATATGTATTTTTCACATACAGTGCAACCCCACCTCCCTTTCTGTTCCTCCTGTTCTGTTTGAACAAGTTATATCCTTCAATTGCTGTATTCCAGTCATGAGAGTCATCCCACCAAGTCTCAGTTACACCTATCAAGTCATAATTTCCCTCCTGTATTAAGAGTTCAAGTTCGTTCTGTTTGTTTCCCATACTCTGGGCATTAGTATACAGACGTCGAAGACCATGTGCTTCATAGTCTGGCTTTCTTCCTACATGTGTCTGAAGACTATTACTGGGTGCTATCAGAGCTGTTCTCTCTGTTGCAGTGCGTGCACCTACATCCATTGTTACCCCCAACATTACATCTCCCTCCCCCACAGGATTCAGTTTAAAGCCCTCCTGATGAAGTTCTTCATGCTGTGGCCAAACACATTCTTCCCATCCTTTGTGAGGTGCAACCCGTCCCTTGCCAAGAGCCCATCTTCTACTTGTTCACCTGCCTCTTGCTCTGGCCCAGTTGATGGTCATGGTGAGGAGAAGGAACAGCAGATGCCACGGCCTATGTGCTCCCTGGCTCTCTAAGTGTCAAGCAAGCAAGTGGACGCCATGATGAGAAAGAGGAGGAGGAGCAAGACCAGCTGGTGATAATGGCGGTGAGAGGGCAGACTCGCTGAGGGAGGGTGTCTTGCCCAAGGACTCCCCAAAACTTGGGGCTGGCACTGTACAGTGGGGTGGGTAAACGTTTTCCTTTTGAGGTCCACATTATCTTGATCCAAACCTGTCAGGGTCTGCATCCCAGCAGTGGGTGGGGCCAGAGCCCCAAATGGGCAGAATTACAGTATGTGACTCTCACCTTTCTCCAATATGAAGGGCAAACCATTATATGCATGTGCATCTAGGCATTCTTCTTCCCCAACTTGTGTAAGTCTCGCTCCATCAGCGTTGTAACTGGGGGACAGGGTGGGTTGGGATTGTTGCGATGGGGACTCCTCTGATAACAGACCCAGTGTATACAGAATGAGTGGGAACTATTTATTTGAATAGTTACACAATTGAATCCTAGAGCCTCCAATACAGTCCACCGTCTTGCAACAGCGTACATCTCACGACAGCCAGAGTTCTTCTTCCCAGACCGCCTCCATCTATTAACTCTTCATTCACCACAGACTGATAGTATGCACTTTACCTCAGAAATAAGTAATATTAATAATTTGGAGTGGGGCCAGTCTGGGTGTGTGACTTGGGGAATGGTGGTGTGGCCTGGAGAGTTTGGGGATCTGTATTGAGAGACCTGGAGGCCCACATTTGGTCTACAGGCTGGAGGTTCCCTACCCCTGTTATGCAGGGGTAGTATCACTTGCCCAATCCAATCTCTCTTCTTAACTCTTCTATAGAGCTACCAGTATTCCCTTCTACAAGATGCTTGGGATTTCAGGCCAGGAACACCAGCTGTGGCACTGAGGCATCTCTCTCTCTCTCTCCGCCCAATTGGTTGAGCTTGCCAGAGGAAATGGCTTGCTCTCTCTCCTGCTCTGCAGTGCCACCACTCCACATGGCTAGAGGTGGTATTGCAACAACCAACATGGCAGGGATCAGGTGAAACAAGGGATCAATGTGTTCTCCTTGCTCCTCTGCAGCTGCTGACTTGACCTGGCTCCTCAGTCTGATCAAGACTTTTTTCAAGAACACACTGATCTCCGCTTAGACCACACGGCTTGTCTGCTTGAATGCTCAGCTGCTTCTAGACAAGTAGGTCTGCCATTTTCATTAGGATAGGCAAGCTGGAGGTGGAGAGAAGACTCATATACTTGTAAGCCATGATGGAAGGATCTCTATCCTTCGATTCTTTTTGCCCAGGCATTTTAATATTTGTACATTTGATTATTTTAGAATCCATCTGTCTGTCTGTCTGTCTATCTATCTATCTATCTATCTATCTATCTATCTATCTGGCGCAGGCCTATCAGCTTAGGCAGCTGCCTCTGAACTTGGAGGTGACTGCCTATCCAATGCAGGGCAGGAGCAGCGCGGAAGGGACCGTCCCCTCTGCGCTTCAGCCACCCTGCATTCGCAGCTAGACAGCCAATTTCAGGTACTTAGCCATGGGAAGTCAGACCTGGGGGGGCGGACATTGGACGAAGCATCGGAACAGTACTTCCACCCTCCTCTCCCTGCTCTGTCCCGCACCCAGGAATGCCCCATTTTTGCTGCTCCGTGCTCCTCTTACGAGCACGGAGTGTGGGGCCAAAGCATGCTTCCTATGAGGCAGCGCGGGAGGGGGTGGAGGTCAGTTGCCGGCCACTGACTAGCGGCCATAGGATTGCACCCTAAGGTACCTTAAATTGAATTGATTGTTGTTTGGTTTGCTCGTTGAAGAGACAGTGTTGTTTAATTTGCTTTTTAGTGTGTAATTGCATTGTTTGTATATTGGATTTGTTGTATGGTTTTGAGGTTATGTAACCTGCCTGGGGATCCTATGGATGAAGGGTGGTTTTTATCATCATCATCATCTTGAAAGCTAGGGTATAAATAATTGTAATCAGTAATCAATCAACAGAATGCAGGGATCTATTGCTGAAAGTGAATCCTGATCAGCGACTTCTTTGTCTCTGGTTTTAGCATAGAGCTTTGTGCTCAATCGATGGTCTATGGAGCATCTCCAGCTGACCTTCTGGCATTTCAACACCTGGTTTGATTGCTATTGACCCTGAATCTTTCTCCACTGATCCCAGTGACTGCCTACAACCCAGTCTCAGTTACTGTTTTTCCCAAACATGCATGAATGCAACAGAGCATCCTCTGCCACAAGGGAATATGGGGGCAAAGAGTGATGAAACAGTGTCCTCTATGACTAGCAATTGCATAGGAAAGGTGATAGCCCCAGGTAGGTTGAGACTGGCCCACCATGTTAATAATGCCACCAATGTGGCCCACATCACCAGATGGCCACAGCCCTTCCCCTGGTCACACCCCTCCCCCCCCAACCGGTGGTTGATGGTTTCCTGGAGTTTGCATGTTTTTTTTCCCATTCTAAAAAGTTGAAATGCCTCCCTTAATGCTTAGTTTCTGGCAGGAAGAGCTTCCAGCTAAAATATGCTGGTATTTCTTACTCCACCCATTTTGCCTTTGGCCCTGCCCACCAGTGGAATGTGGCCCTTGAGAACTTCTCCAAATTTGAATTCAGCACTTGGGCTGAAAGTGGTGCGACAACGCTGGCTTAAGAGCAATGGAGTAGCCTTGAGTTTGGTTCTGCTTTTTTTGGCTGTTCATGGTGGTGCACACCAGGAAACTACTGCTGACAACTGAATTGCTTAAGTGCTTACAAAATAGCTTGCTTTGGAAAAAAACAGAAAAACGAGAAGCTAATTATGTAACAGATGCCCGGGAACAACTTGGGATAATGCATTTTGAATGGAGAGCTGTCATCCCGCTCATCACAATCATGTTTGTTTATCTATTCATGTAGTGCACAGCTGTGGTTTCATCGGCAAAGATGTGGTCTGGATTGTTGCTCTTGTCGTGGTTGCATTACGAGAGTCTCATAAGTTCAAAGTCTTTTGCTTTTGTTCTCTAGTGTGATGGCTCCTGAAAAGTGAGGAAGGTCTCCCTGAGGTGCCGCAGACCTAGACCAGAGGCAGCACGAGCAGGGGAAGCAAATCTGTGTTTAGCATCTGTCATGTCCCTTGGTGCTCAGCGTGGATAGCAATGTGTACAAAATCATGTGGGTTAAACGCGAAAGCAACATTGTCAAAGATTCCAGCAGGTTAGATACGATTGTGCATAGTGTGCCATCAAGTGAGTCAAAGGAGGGTGTGGACATTGGTAAATCTGTCCCCCTTCAGTGGACCAAGCTGGTTTGCTGAGAGACTCGGGGGCAAAAGTTAGGGCAATACAAATGGGACCAGCAACAGCATCTTTCAGTGCGGAGTACTCCATGTCCAGAATATTCTAATATATTCCCCTTCATCTGCTTTTCTGTCTCCTCCCCAACCCGCTCACAATAGCCAGTCAGCATTCTGTGGCTACCGAGCATAGTCAGTTCTCATTGGGTTCTTTTGGGGGGAGTTACCCCTCTTAGGTCCCCCCCTTCCTAAAGATCTGTTTGCACTTAGGGGTTCCTCTAAGCCTGCTGAAACCTCTCTGTTGTGCATGGGTGGCATTGTTTTGGCTACATAAGCAATGACACTCACAACCTGAACACTGGAAATAGAAGGAATGGTAATATTTATTTTCCTCCCTCATTGTAGTATTGTTCCCTGAGGTCAGTCTCATAAAGCTGCATCTTGCAGAGGCAGGGAAAAGGAAAGATAGGATAATTGGGTGTTCCATACTTCATCTCCCCAAACTTATGAGTCTCATCCAAACAGGGGAGTACACCTATCTCCCATGGGTTCACCTGTCCCTGCATCAGGAGGACGTGTATTACTCCCTTCCACCAATAAGATCAGGAAGTGTTCTTGTTGGCGGAAGGGACCACACACATCCTCTCCCGGAAGGGAGAGGATGTGTGTGGCAGGGCTCTGCAGACTCAGAGGCAAGTGGCATGGCCCAACAAGGGCAGTGGCCAGGGTCTGAAAGCAGGCAGGCAAGAACCCAAAAGGCCAGAGGCAGATGGTCAAAGATGGGCTGGTGGTCAGGTTCCAGAACAGGCAGACAAAGGGAGGGAGTGGGTGGGAGAAGGAGCAGAGTCAGCGTAGCACTTCTCACACAGATGAATTGCACAGGCATTGGACCCAGCCTGGAGCAACAGTTATATAGAACCAGCCAGGCCACTATTGGTTCCTCAGGTCACCTGGTCTGAACATAAGAACATAAGAAGAGCCCTGCTGGATCAGACCAAGGGTCCATCTGGTCCTTCATTCTGTTCACACAGTGGCTGCCCAGCTGCCCATGGGAAATCCACAAGCAGGACACAAGTGCGACCGCATCCTCCCATCCATGTTCCCCAGCAACTGGTGCACATAGGCTCACTGCCTCTGGTACTGGAGGTAGCACATAGCCATCAGGTCTGGCTGGTCTGACAAAGCTGTAGCACCATCTGTGGCTGTTACAGGGGTGATGCTGCAGCTAGGGATGTGAGAACTCACCCCAGGTCGGCTTCTCTGGGCGCCTGCTGAAGCGGCACCCTGGCTCGCACCGCCCCGGACCTGTGCTCAGGCTGCCCACAAGCTTGGCGAGTTCCCTGGGCTCACCGTGATCCTGTCCGGTGAGCACCCGCCATTTTTCTGCCTTTGATTTCTATGTAAAAAAGGAAGTTAAAAATGCGCATATTTAAATATGCACAGTTTGGGGCTGGGAAAGCTTAATAAGTGCAATATTAGAGGGGTTATACCTCTAATAATGTGCATATTAAGCTTTCCCGGCCCCAGTCTGCACATATTTAAATCTGCACATTTTTAACTTCCTTTTTTTACATAGAAATCAAAGGCGGGAAAATGGCGGGTGTTCACCAGACAGGATCGGGGTATGTCCGGGAGGGCATGGGGGGGGGGGAGTGAGGACAGCATCTCAATGGGTGCAGTCCAGGGGTTGTGGGTGGAGGGGGCCCGATGGATTCCCAGACCCAGTCGGGTGCCCACGACATCCCTAGCTGCAGCACTGCCTGGATGGCACAGAGTGTACGGCCTGTGGGCCTGCTGCCAGGGCTCCTGATTGAAGATCCCATGCATATTATGGGGGGGGGGGTGCAACCTGTTGCTTTTGGGCTAATTTCATGCAACCCTCCACCTTCTTTCAAAAGCTCTCTGCAAGAGATCACTGGCATGAGTGATTTGTCCCTTTCCCCACCATCCTGAAGAGAGAGAGAAGGGGTGTCAGGGAGAGAGAGGGGGGTGTCAGGGAGAGAGAGAGAGAGAGAGAGACAGAGACAGAGACAGAGAGAGATGGAGTGGCAGAAAGAGAGAGAAAAGGAGTGACCCTGCCCACTGTTTGCTCTGCTCCTGTCCACTACCAGCATAGGAATACAAGAAACTGCCTTGTACTGTGTCAGACCCTTGGTCCATCCAGCCCAGTATTGTCAGCACTGACTGGCAGTGGCTCCCCAGGGTTTCAGGCAGGGTTCTTTCCTAGCTGTACTTGGGGATGCCGGAGATTGAGCCTGGGACCTTCTTCAAGCAAAGCAGGTGCTCTACCACTGAACTACGGCCCCTCTCAGCATGTGGCCCCTGACAGATTACACTCAAGCGAGTGTGGCCCTCAACAGAAAAAAAAAGGTTCCTCACCTCTGTCATACAGTATTAGTCACTCTCACAGCTTCTCTGGAATCTCTGCAGGGGCTCTGAAGGTGGACTTATTGTTTCTGTTTTTATCCATCTGTATGGAGAAATACAAACCAGTTCCAGGACACTGAAGCCTTCATTTGCCCCACTGAATGTTGTTGTAAATTGGTTTCTATCCAAATCTAGAGTATGCAGAAGTATTGGTGATGGTGACCAGCAAGGGTGGGGCCAAGAAAGTGGTAGTCATTGCATCAGACACAGCATTTAGAATCCAAATGTGGAAGGTGCTGTAGGTTGCTATCACATGAAGTTATAGTTCGTTTATCTTTCAGTTACTCCTACACCTTATTAAAGGTGGATCTTCAGGCTGATATACCCATTATGTGTTGCTCCTTATTATTTCTTTCTTTCCTGCCCAGATCATGCCCAATTGGCTCATTGGTCAGGTTAGGACCACTCTTGTACAAAGGTTTCCTTAACGTCATCATCTTTTGTCATATATTTTTGGAAGATAAGTTACCTTCCTATTTTCTTGCATCTTTATGCCAGCTCATGTTATCTGCTGTGTTACCTTGTGTTTTTTCCCCCTCCTGCTCTTACAACATTCCGTTCTGGATGCAAGGGCTCTCTAGCAGATTGAGCAAAGTAACCGATTAACCAAATAAGTTGTTCTCCCGGTATCATGGCTGATGTGCAACTGTCAGAACATTCTCCGCCCCCACCCCAACCATTTAAAACATTTCTGAATAGGGAGCTTGGGGGTCATTAATTCAAGAAACATGCAATCTTCCAAAAGTACTCCCCTGGCATTCATGGAAAATTGGTCTCATATTTATGGTGTGTCATTGTCAGTAGGATAACAATTTAGGCTTCAATATAATAAATTATTCCTAAATTGAACTCACACAAAGGAAAGAAGAAAGCCCTTGCATCATATGGAACCTATTGCAATTTTATCCTAACCCATGAATGAGAGCCTATAAGACCTTCCATTTCCAGAATGCCTTGGCGTGACAATAATAAGCCCATCAGGCTGCCTTTGCGACGCTGATAGCTTTGCCTTACTTCCAGGATGACCACCCATGGTTCTGACTCTAGAGAAATTCAGTCCTTGAAATTATTTTATCACCAACTGACTGTTCAGTTCAACCCCAGACTTTGCTGGAGCAAGTCACTCAACTGGAACTCTCCAATGTGCTGAAACCAAGGTGCTGAAACTAAGGTGCTCTTCAAGGTGCAGAAACTTTGAAGTCACTCAACTGGAGCTCTCCAAGGTGCTGAAACTACTGGCTCACCTTGCCTAGAGATGTGAAGGCCTGGGGAAAAAAACTGAAAAAATGGGGGTGGGCTGCGGGACAGAAAAATGAAAAAGAACACTGTTTTTTCTCAATTTTTCCAGACTTTTTGGGAAAATTTGTGGAAAAACAGTTTCCCCCTGAATTTTTTCAATTTTCTGTTTTTTCCCCCCAGGACTTCATATCTCTAGCCTTGCCCTACCATGCCCTGTGGGCATCATGTCAAGGTCAGGTAGGATACTGACAAAAATTGTCTCCCTGTCTCATAATACTAGAACTGGGGATCTCCTAAAGAAACGGGTGGATTGTAGATTAAAGATTGATAAAAAGAAGTCCTTCTTCACACCACTAATGTGAAGATCCAACTCGAAGTTCAGAATTGGGGACTTTGGAGTCTAAATTTCCTCTGTTCAGAATCTCGAAGCTAATTATAAGCAGAGCTCAACCCCCTCTGAACTTCAGGCTTTGCTGTAACTAATTTGGTCTTAGCCCTTCTCACTCCTGCGGCTGCCATTTCCCTTTCCTGCTGAAACCCATCTGGTGACAGGGGCAATAAAAAGTACTACAGCAGGAGCCTTCATTACATCAATGCAGGATTCTGGATGCCAAGAACTCTGGGAAATATAATTCACCAGGAACCAGAAGTCCTGGAAAATTACAATTCTCAGGAATCGTAGCATCCAGGAGCATGGTCAGCAGTATCCCAGGAGCTGAGTTCTGTGGGAATTATAAGCCCCATTCATCCATCCATCCATCCATCCATCCATCCATCCATCCATCCATCCACTGCATTGCCAGCTTTCTCAATCATGTGGAGAGCCTCCACAGATATAGGAGGCTCTCCTCTTCAGAAAGTCACCCACATTAGGTAGAGAAAAATGAATGTGATGACAGATGGGGCAGGACTAATGCACTCCCTCTCCTCACATGTTTAGTCTCCCCAGTTGATAAATGACTGAATAAGGTTAATGTTTTTCAAGGCTCCTGGGTGGCTTCTTGCTCACCTTAGCAACTTATTCCTTGGTGATGGGAAAGACCCCTTCCTGAGACTTCGGAGAGCCACTCCCAATCAGAGCAGGCAGGACTGGGCTAGACAGATCAATGGTCTCATTCAACATATGGTAGCTTTGTCTGTTCAGCGGTGAAATTCTCATCACCAGGTGGCAGGATGTTCCAGGGCTGGTTCACAGGCATGTCATCACTTGATTGCCTTCTGCTCGATTATGCTTAATGACCTGCAGCCAAATACATGAACTGTCTCCCTGATAAAGCACTGCATCAAAAGTCAAGTGGTGTTAGAATGGTGATTTGCCCATAACGATGCAAATCCTTACGACCGGAGGTTGAAGCAATCCAGTGGCGAACGTGTGTGTGGAGAAACCCATAGATCAGCCTTCCCCAACCTGGTGTCTTCCAGTTATTTTGGACTACAACTCCCAGCATTCCAGACTACTGACCAGGCTGGCTGGGGCTAATGGGAGTTGAACTGCAAAGCATCTACACAGAGTCACACCATGGTGTTTGTCAGGAAGATGCTTTAGGCCAGAGTGTTTATGCATCTTGCTCAGCCCGGTATAATCTGGCAGCAGCTCTCCAGGCACTTGGGAGCCTCGCCTGCAACATGATCCTTTGTAATTAGAGATGCTAGGGATTGGACCACGGTCCTTCTGCATGCAAAGCAGGCAGTGCAGGCTGGTGGCTCTGATTTCAGTGGGGTTGTGGCTCCACTCTGGGTTTCAGTCAGAACCAGACAGAACTCTAAAGCAGCTATTCAAGGTGATGCATCTATTTTGGGGATAGGGTTTAGCACCTTGGAAAGCTCCTTTAGAGTTCTGGCTGGTTCTGATGGAAGCCCAGAGTGGACTCACAGCCCCACCAAAATCAGAGCCACCAGTCTACAGTCCCTCCCCCAAAGCACAGGAAGTGGTTTCAAAACAGTATGGTGCCCAGCTTTGGCACCCATCTAGCCTGGTCTTGTCTACAGGGGTGGGGGATCTCTTTCAGCCTGAGGGGCAAGATCTACTTCAGAGAAACTCTTGGGGCCCACAAAGGGGCTGGGGCCAAAAATGCCAGCATATTCCAGTCTGAAGCACTTACTGCCAGTAATGAAGCCTTATGAGACAGATTTCAACCTTTTACAATGGGAAAAAAAACTGCAAATGCTGGAAAACAACCAAAGGTTTGGCCATAATGGAATAGGGGTGTGACCAGGAAAAGGGGTTGTGGCCTTCTAGGGCATCCCAGAAGGCTGGATGGGAACTCCAGGAGGACTGTATTTGACCCACGGGGCTGAGGTTCCCCATACCTGGTCTACTCTGACAGTAGCTGTCCAGGGTCTCAGGCATACTTTAGTTATCTCCAGACCAGCGGAGGCTGGTGGTTCCAATGTCAGTGGATGGTGAATCCACTCCAGGTTTCAGTCAGAACCAGTCAGAACTGTAAAGGAGCTCTCTAAGGTGCTTCAGCACCTTCAGAAGTCCTTTAAAGTTCTGACTGCAACCTGGAGCAGATTCACTGCCCCACTGACATTGGAGCCACCAGCCTCCACTGCTCCAGACATAATGATGGTGCATGAATTGCAAGTGGTTGCTTGTGCTAAGGACAAAGGACAGTAATTCTGACCGGGGAAAGTGACATCATGAGTGCCAGGAGTCCATCTGAAATAGAAAAGCAGGGTGTCTCACATGGATATATCCAGTATAAAGTCAGGCTGAAATCCTATGGAGTCAGACAACTAATATAAAATATATGTCTAAGGAGAGGCTATTTGGGATAAACTATCAGTGTACACATTCAGTTCTGCAGAATCGCAACCATTTGCAGGTGTGTGTGTGTGAGTGTTGCATAGAAATTATAGAAGTTACAGGCAACAAAAGCCAGACATCTGGTAACTGACAGCTACCAGAAGATATCAGCAGGTAGCAGTTTTCTTTTGAAAACCATTCAGATTAATCTAGCTGAACAGGACAATAGGCATCCGATGAACCCTTTGATATAATCAACGCATTTTTCTTTCCCTCCCTCCCAAGCCACAAGGATGAAACAGAGACCCAAAGAGATTTTGTCTGAAAGATATCCATTGCAACTCATTCTTTGTGGTATTACAAACAGCTCCGTGAACTGAATGTGAAATGATATTAATAAAAACCAGTCTGACATAATGTTAAAGGAGCAGAGGGAGTTTTGCTGGAGGAAATGACTATATTGGAGTACCTGTAGATCCTGGAGGTCAGGCCAAGAGACAACCAGAAGGTCCCAACTGCCAAGCAAGAGTTAAGATGTTTTTGGAAAGTTTTAACTGCATTTTTTAAAAAAAGCAACAACCCAGAACTTAATGTTACATCACACCCCACACCCCCATTCCTGAATCACTGACTTTGCATTTCTAGGTGTGCCTGTTTCAAGCAACCTGGAGGAGATGGGCATTTCAGATTGGGATAGAATGATTTTTGGAAGAAACCCTGGAGTAACTTGGGAATAAAATTGGCTGAATTTCTAAGTTGTTGGGCCTAACCAAGCCAGTGCTACCATGTGGTCCAATGTGAGCTGACTTCCTCTTCCTGTTTCTGAGACTGCCACATGCTGGGCTCCATTTTTAGAAATGAGGAGAACAAAGGACTACTACCTGCAATGAAGTATGTGGAGGACCCCGATCATCTGGTCAAACAATCACAGGACAGGTAATCTAGGAACCTCGCATTGTAATTCTCAGCATTGGCTCCATATTTTGGAAGGCCCTTAGGAAAGATGCTCTCAGTTGTGCCCTCCCTGCCATTCCATGCCAATGTCACTACTGCCCAGTTGCTTGCCTTTTCTTTCTGGGCTTGATATGAACCTCTACCCAGAAGGAGAGGGCAAGGCAGACTGCTGATACTTTTCTCAGCTCTTACAACTGCTCACATGCTTGGAGCGGACAGGTGAACAGCAAGATGATGAGGAGGGGACTAAGTGGACTCTGCAGGAGAGGGGTAGCAGTGTGGGATGTCTGCCAAGGTATGGACTTCAGCAGGTGTCCAACAATTATATCCTAATGCATTTGCCATTATGTTTTGAACATTTTCTTCCCCTCTCTTTTCTTATTTTTAATGCTCTGTAAACTCTCATTTCCTTAAATACATTTACTTTTACCTGGTAACTGCCTTATGGGCTTGCAGTCAGACCTCCCATGCTGCACCAGGTCATGTTACCATGAAAGATTTATTTCCCAGCCCATTTTTGGTGTGCGTGCGTGCGTGCGTGCGTGCGTGTGTGTTTGACGTTTTCAGATAGGGGCATCTACAGGCATCCCCAGGACTGGCTTTAACTGTGGTTGTGGGATATGAATTGAGGTTTTTATAAGGGTTTTATTGTGTGACCCCAAACCCACATAAGTATCACACAATTCCGGTGAGTTCCAGCAAGAGCGTATGAGGTGGGAAAAAGGGTCGGTTCAGCCTGTGCTAGTCCTCATCTTAGTGCTAGTCCTTGTCCCTCAGTGAGTCTACCTTCTCACTACCAGCAGCAGCAGCTGCCATTGGCCCTCCTCCTCTTTCTTGCCATGCTCTTGCTTGCTTGCTTGACAGGCACAGAGCCAGGGAGCAAGGACCATGCTCCCGGTGGTTCTGCATGGATTATGGCTCAATTGAAGTCAACCTGGAGAAGCATGATAGATGGGAGAGCTTGGCCACAGTGGTACAGGTGCTAGTAACCCCAAGACTGGATTACTCCAATGCGCTCTATGTGGGGCTGCCCTTCAGGCTGCTCTGGAAGCTGGAGCTAGTGCAGAAAGCAGGAGCTTGGCTATTGTTGGGAGCTGCCCCTTTTCAGCATGTAACTCCCTTGCTGAGGGAACTGCACTGGCTGCCTATCCACTATTGAGCCAGGTTTAAGGTTTTAGTGCTAGTGTACAAAGCCTTGAACAACTTGGGACCAGGATACCTGAGAGAGTGCATTCTCCCTTACCAACCTGCCTGGTCACTGAGGTCATCAGAAGACCTGCTCCTGGTGGTTGCACATGGACCCATGGCCCAATTGGAGTCCACCTGGAGAAGAGCCTTCAGTGTGGTGGCCCCCTTCCTTTCGAACTCCCTGCCCCTGGAGGTCAGGCAGGCGTCAACACTGTGCTGCTTCTGGCGCCTCCTGAAAACAGCATTAAGGCATTTCTTAATTGACCAGCCACAGTTTTTACTGGCACTGTTTTTAAAAAAGAAAATTTGAAATGGTATTTTACTCTTTTTATATTTTTATTCTTTTATCTCTTATTGTTGACCACTCTGGAATCTCTTTAGATAAGGAGTGGTATACACATGTTGCCAATAAATAAATAATTAAATAGGCTATGGCATTGGCTGCTTCACCTTCTCACCACCACTGTTATCTGGGCCAGACCAAGATGCCACCGAAGAAGCAGGTTGCAATGGTGAAGTGGAGCAGCAAGTCCAGGGGTCTCTTGTCAGTGGACCTCTGCTGCGATGAGGGCCCTTGGCAGGTGCCCGCCCAGGCCTACTCTTGACATTGGCCCTGCTGTCCTGCCATCACCCAGCAGCGCAAGTTTGTGATGCGGGTGAAGTGGGGTAACTGCCACATATGCTGACTCGAAGGCAAGATGAGCTACAAATATTCATCATTTATTTATTTTAGATATTCATCTCTCTCTTCTCAAGCTCAAGGGGCTCCCTAAGTGGTTCACACACTAAATAAGGTCCCAGGGCAGGGTCTGAAAGCACATGAAGCAGCCACCTTGCTGAAGCTAAGCAGGGCTGGGTCTGGTCAGTGCTTGGCGGGGAGACTACCTGGGAACCACATGTAGCCACCTTGAGTTCCATGATGGAAGAAATGCAGGGGAGATATATAGATATAGATATAGATATAGATATAGATATAGATATAGATATAGACACACACTATTCAGAGGATCACCTGCAGCCTTGCTTGAAAAACCAGAGCTAACGTTATATTTTTCCCCTATTTAATTATCCCTTCCATAACATCACTTAGATTTATTCTCCTATCTCTGCAAATTAGTAGCACCATTATTATTAAAACCTACTTAGGAATCTCAGTCAGGAAAAACTACCACTTTGATGCTGAATACATATAGGCATATGTAATTGGGAGTATGTGAGGGGGAAAAACAACAACCCCCAAATATGATATAAATGGACCGTATGGATCCACAAAAAAAACGTGCAGTTCACACTTTATTTCTGAAATTGCATTTGAGGAACACAACTTGTGCAAACTCTATTAAGCGAGCAGCGGAATCCCATGATTATGAGCTAGGAGCAGCTGATTTACTTGCACTTGCTTTGGTGAAAGATAATGTATGCCCCAAGGCAGAGATATGAGAGCAGAGTACACGCCCTTCAACAGAGCGGTACATCACAGCAGAGCAATAAGAGAACGTCGGTTTGGCTTGGGCCTTACCATGTTTGGCACTTACAGCACAATCCTACGGGTACTTTCAAAGAGCTGTCAGTACAGTAGCACCAGATTCAGGCTAGTTGAAGGTCTCAGGGCAGGGTCTGAAGGCACATGAGGCAGCCACCTTGCTGAAGCTAAGCAGGGCTGGGTCTGGTCCGTGCTTGGAGGGGAGACCACTTGGGAACCACATGTAGCCACCTTGAGTTCCATGATGGAAGAAACGTAGGGGAGATATATAGATATAGACACACACTAGGGGCGTACGAAACACACTTACCAGTCTGCTGAAGGGGCCCGCAGGAGGGGGGGAGGAGGTGATCCATCCCTTCCCCCAGAATCCTCCCCGTCCAGCTCTGCTCTGCGGACGGGCCCGTCCACGGCTGGACTTCTGGCCGCTGCCACGCAAATGGCGTCTGGTGTAGCAGATGCCATTTGCGTCCTTGCCTTTTGCCATGATAGGCTACGTAAATCTTTACATAGCCTATCACAGCAAAGAGCAGGGACGCAAATGGTGTAGCGGATGCCAGTCGCAGTTAAACAGCATCCAAACTAAAAACAGAAGGTTTAAAATATAATCCATCCCTGCATTTCAATGGGGCTTGAACCATACCCTCCAGGTAAAAAATGGAGAGGCTCTTGTGTACTTGTAACATCCCTTTTTCACACCAAGCATTGCTGCCTGAGTGCCCTTCAGACCTCCGCTAATCTCTCCCTGCTGTGCACTGTATTCATTTGCGCTCTAATAGTCTGTCTGGCTGCATAGGCTCCTGGAGGAGAGTCTGTGAGCAAGCTGGCCATCATAATTTACTTTAAAAAGAAGGAACCTTAAGAATGTTTCAGAGAATGTTCAAGCTCATGGTGGCTCAGACTGTGCAGCTGTAACTCAGCAAACCATGCAGCAATTGGGACCCGCAGCAAAATGTTGCAGTGTGAAATGCTCCTGTTCTGGCTTCCAGCTGGCCAGCCAGCCAGCCATGCTCTCTGCAGGACATTCCATTACATTCCCACACAGAGTAAAGATTCAGTTGCATAACAAAGTAGGTAGGTGAGAGGAGGGATGCTTAACTCCACTCCCATAAGAGTCCTGCTGGATCAGGCCAAAGGCCTGACTAGTCCAGCATTCTGCTTCCCACAGTAGCCAACTAGAAGCCTCTGACCCATTATGGTTAATAGCCATTATCTAACCTGTCCTGTTCTCCATGAAATTGCTGAATCCACCTTTAAAGCCATCTAGGCTAATGGCTATCACAGCACCAGTTAATTATGTGATGCATGAAGAAGGATGTCCCTTTGTCTGTTCTGGATCGGTTGCCAATACCCAAACTCTTGTACTGTGAGAGACAGAGAAAAACTTCTCCCTCTCTCCACTTCCTTGACATCATATTTAAATGATATCATATTTAGCAGGGGTGGAGGACCCATTAAAATGGTCCGCCCCAGGCGTCTTATGGATCCAAATGGATTCCTGAACGCGCTTGGGGATTCTCTGGGGCATGCCAACGGCCACTCGGTTGAGACCCTGGTGGGTGGCTGGAATGCCGCAATTACTGGGGCATTAGATCGGGTGGCTCCGAAATGCCCTCTCCCCCTGAACAGGGCTCGGACTGCACCATGGTTCAATCCGCGGTTACGAGCTCTGAAACAGGAGGTGAGACGGCTAGAGCGCCGGTGGCAGAAGTCTCGCTCCAAAGACGATCAGACACGAGCTAGAGCTATATCTTCAGCCTATCACGTGGCGGTGAAGGCAGCAAAAAAGGAATATTATGCTGCCTCCATCGCGTCTGCAGAGTGCTGCCCCAGGAGGCTGTTCCAAGTGGTCCGGAGCCTGGTCGGTCCTGTGGCTCCGGAACCACTGGAGCATTCTAAGGCCTCCTGTGAGGCTTTGGCAAGGCACTTTGCAGATAAAATTGATCAGATTAGGTGTGTTACTCTGCACACTGTGGATACAGTTAGTGAGCAAGAGGCGGCCTGTGGCAAACCGGTTTTGTGGGATCGGTTCCAGCTTCTTCCTCCTGATGAAGTGGACAAGGTGCTTTCATCTGTAAGGCCGACCACCTGCTTACTTGATCCTTGCCCATCTTGGCTCATTATGAGCTGCAGAGAGAGACTGGGTGAGGGGATCAAGGCGGTGGTGAACGCCTCCCTTGAGGAGGGAGTGATGCCATCAGCCCTCAAGGAGGCAGTGATAAGACCGCTCTTAAAGAAGCCCTCCTTGGATCCTCAAGTTCTGAACAACTTTCGCCCAGTCTCAAATCTGCCATTTTTGGGCAAGGTGATTGAGCGGGTGGTGGCGGTGCAGTTGAAGGCACACTTGGAAGAAACTGATTATCTAGACCCATTTCAGTCGGGCTTCAGGCCTGGGCATGGGACAGAAACGGCCTTGGTCGCCTTGGTGGATGATATGAGGAGGGCTCTGGATAGGGGTGAATGCTCCTTCCTTGTTCTCCTCGACCTCTCAGCGGCTTTTGATACCGTTGACCACGGTATCCTCCTGGAC
Source organism: Heloderma suspectum (assembly GCF_057233095.1). NCBI lineage: Eukaryota > Metazoa > Chordata > Lepidosauria > Squamata > Helodermatidae > Heloderma > Heloderma suspectum. Next base: position 17,848,149 of record NC_139459.1, read on the forward strand.
CACCTGGAGGGGTTGGGCATTGGAGACACTGTATTGCGGTGGTTCCGGTCCTTCCTTTCTGGCAGGTACCAGACGGTAGCACTGGGAGAGGAGGTTTTGGACCCGTGGCCACTTACTTGTGGGGTGCCACAGGGTTCCATCCTCTCCCCGATGCTATTTAACATCTATGTGAAGCCACTGGGGGCTATCATCAGGAGGTTTGGGGTGCAGTGTCATCAATATGCGGATGACACGCAGCTCTACCTCTCATTCAAATCTTCACCAAGGTTGGCCGTAGAATCCCTGTCCAAATGTCTGGAGACGGTGAGTGGCTGGATGGGGAGGAATAGGCTGAAGCTCAACCCTGACAAGACCGAGGTACTTTTGGTGGGAGACAAGAGGAGGCTGGGGGATGTTGACCTGGTGTTGAATGGGGTACGGCTACCCTTGAAAGACCAGGTCCGCAGCCTGGGGGTCATTTTGGACTCCCAGCTGTCCATGGAGGCTCAGGTGTCAGCTGTGAGCTGGACAGCGCTGTATCAACTCCATCTGATACGGCGGCTGCGCCCCTTCCTTCCCGACCATCTGCTCCCATCGGTAGTACAGGCCCTGGTCTCCTCTCGTTTAGACTACTGTAATGCGCTCTACGTGGGGTTACCCTTGAAGACGGTTCGGAAGCTGCAGCTGGTACAGAACGCGGCGGCTCGCCTGATTAAAGGCAGCCGCCGGCGAGATCACATCATTCCAGTGCTGAAGGAGTTGCACTGGTTACCAGTTGTTTTCCGGGCCAAATCCAAGGTGTTGGTTTTGACCTTTAAAACCCTATATGGTTCCGGCCCAGCCTATCTTAAGGAGTGCCTCCAGCAACACCAGACAGGCCGCTTAACAAGATCAGCCTCGGATGGCCTTCTCTCTGTCCCATCAGCCAGGACAGCTAGACTGGTGGGGACGAGGGAGAGGGCCTTCTCTGTGGTGGCCCCCACTCTGTGGAACTCCCTCCCTAGGGAACTCCGTCATGCCCCCTCTTTAATGAGCTTCCGTCGTGCATTAAAAACGTGGTTGTTCAGGCAGGCATTTGGGGTGGGTTAGGGTATTTAAAAAAAAAAATATGGTAAAATTTTATTGTTTTAAATTGTTTTATGGTGGGTTGTACATCGCCCAGAGTGGCTGGGTGACCAGTCAGATGGGCGATTAATAAATTTAATAAAATAAATAAATAAATAAATAAATAACCTGTATCATGCCCCCCTAGTCTTTTTTTTTTTTTGTAAACTAAAAATCCCCAAATGCTCTAGCCCAGGGGGTGGGAAACCATGGCCCACCAGATGTTGTTAGCCTACAACACCCATGATCCCTGACCATTGGCCATGCTGGCTGGGACTGAAGCGAGTTGAAGTCCGACAACATCTGGAAGGCCACATATTCATTCTTTCTTTAGCCCAGTCTCAGGTTCCACCATTGACCTGGACCCCCTGAGCAACTCCTTAAGGATCTCTTGCCTCCTTAAGAGTCCCACCTTCCTTCTTTTACCTTCCCCCTTCCCAAAAACATGGGGTTTGGGCTGTAGATGTGGGGTGATTGTCACTTCAGACACTTAGGTTTTAACCACAACAGTTTACTGGTATATTAAAGCAAGCAAATCACAACTAAAGGTATTTATACAATAGAGCTGAGTGATACAAAAGGCCTTAAAAGAAAATAAAAGTTGAAAAATGTAAGTTCCTCTACCCTAGCTGTACTTAAACTTCTCCAGGCTTCTTCTTCCTGCTCTCTCTTCTTGCCCTGGTATGTATAATTCTGCTCTTACCAGCTCTCTCGCTCTCTTTATATACCCGTCTCTCTCAAAACCGAAAGTACTACTTCAGACCTGAAGAAATGAAACTTAACTGGGGAAATGAAACTGAAACTTAACCGGGGAATTGAATCTACTCTCAGGGATACCCGCTCCCAACAAAAACTCCAGGTCTCTAGGCCTGACCTTTTCCCTTGCCTCTGCAGGCCTCAGACCTTCACATCCAACCTTCCCCAACCTGGTGCTCTCCAGATATCTGGACTTCAACTCCCATCAGCCCCAGCCAGCACAGCCAAAGGTCAGAAATGCTGGGAACTGTAGTCCAAAGCATCTGAGGGTGCTAGGTTGGGGAGGGCTGCTTTCCATTTCTCATTGGAAAGGTGTGCCAACTGCCCCCCAACCCTGCCCTGCTTATCACCTACAAATGCACCCAGTTCTGCTCTTGTACTGATTCAGCAAAGAGTCTGGGAACATGTTTTGCTGAGGTAATGTGAAGTTCTAACTCTTATCCTTCATATTTATTAGACTGGTAAATTATGCCACAGTTTTGCTTCACCAAGTTTGTCTATTAAAGTTATTTTATGGATTTCATCCATCTAATTTTATCATGGATATTTTATATATCTTTTTTTGCTTTTCGTTTAAGACTTACAACAAGCTACATCTTGGAATTGCATCTTTAACACTTTTCTTTGCAATCAGTGGGACGTTTTCATGGTGCCAGTGACAACTTGGTGAGAGGGACAAAACTACAATTTATCCTTGGCATTTCCCAAATGGTTCTCTTGGATTCTTTCTTACATTTTATGAAACTGGACTGGGGATTGCATGCCAAATACGGCTGGGCCAGCAGTACAAGCAACCCAAATGGTTGCATCAGTGGTTTTATGGGCGACAACGAAGCCATGTGAAACCTGCAAGGTACATCCCAGAATCCCTTGCAGTACTCCAGTAGAAGGTAAGATGCAACCATCAGGTTGTGAGTGGCACTTTCTCCAATATTTTAAGGGATCCTGGCTTGCTCTTGTATTGCACTACTGAAGCAGCAAAATGTATTGTGGTAAGGGCTGGAACATGCCTAAATGATGCATACAGGTAATGAATCACCCCACCCCCAATCTTCTCTTCCTACGTGGACTAATTGCCATCTTGAGACAAGGGCCTTGTCCTATGGAGACAAGTGAGTGATCTCAGGTGTCTTATCAAGGGCAAGTGGAGGGCATAAGAAAATAAGAAATGCTTTGTTGGTTAAAGCAAAACCACCCCTAGTCCAGCTAGAGGAAAGTGTGCAAGCAGGACATGACAGAGGTCACATTTTAGCTATTCTGCCTAATAATCATTGATCTTTTTTTTCATGATGTTCTCCATTTTTTTTAAAAGAAGCTACAGTATCTGTCAAAGTAGCTGCCATCACTCCACCATCCAATGGGGCCATTCAAATCCTAAGTGAATTATGTATTTCTTGAAGAAATTCTTCCTTTAGTTTCTCCTGAACTTACAGCCAGTGTCACTGGATAAATCCAAGGTCCACTGCAGGGTGCACAACCTTTTTCAGCATGATGGCCAAATTCCATTTTGGAGAAGCTCCTGGGGGTGTGTTCCAGTGGTGGGCAAAGCAAAGGCAAAAGGGACTGGGCCACCAAAGACCAAAAATAACAGCAGATTTTAGCTTAAAGCTCTTAATGCCAGCAAGTAAGGAGGGGCATTTCAACTTGTTATGGTTGAACTATAACCAGGCAATCCTATGCCTGTTTAGACAGAAAAAAGTCCTACAACTCCCAGCATTCCCCAGCCAGCAAGAGAGTTGTAGGACTTTTTTCTGTCTAAACAGGCATAGGATTGTACCCTTAGAATGGGGAAAAAAATGGCACAAAAGGTGGGAAACCACCAAAAGATCAGTGGTTGGTGGAAAGGGCTGTGGCCTTCTGGGAACTCTGGAGGGCCAAATTTGGCTGCCAGGGGGGTCAGATTTGACCCCTGGGTCTAAGGTTCCCCATCCCTGTTTTACACCTATAAGATTACTTCTGGGTTATGTAGAGGATCTGATACCAAAACCCCAGCAAGAATGGGTAATGAATCTCCTTCAGGCCCCCCAGGCCTGAAGTTCTGCAGCACTGGTCTACTGTTTTGAGGGCCATTTTCTACATTGTTTGGCACAACCTTCCCCAACCTGGTACCCACCAGATGTGTTGGTCTACAACTCCCACAATTCCCAGCCAGCATGATGAGAATTGCAGTCCAACACATCTGGAGGGCACCAGGTTAGGAAAGGATGGCATCGCAACAAACCCAGGTTTCCCACAGAGGGTATCCTCACCAGGGAGCCACAAACAATCTCACATCTCTTGAGGAGTGAACCGGTATCATATGTTCTTTCCAAACACCTTTATGTCATATTCACACTTTACAAGGTTAGGTATGCATTTGAAAACAACAACAACATCTTACTTATGCATGCAAAAACAGACTGTGCAAAGAGGCCTTAAGAGACAGAGAGAAAACATCTCCACACCTTTCATCATTTTAGATCCTTCCATCATGTCATTCCTTCGGGCCCCTGAGAAGAGGAAATTAAGGACAAGATAAGGGCTGATCACTGTCAATTGTTTAAGAGTAAGGGAGGTAGGAGACTGCAAAACTTCAAAATAATCAGGAGAGACAAATCATGTTTCATCCCTCATTATGAATGCAGAGCGAGAGCGGGAGATGGGGGGGGGGGAATTCTAGATGAGCCAAGCTGGAGAAAAAGCTGGTGATTTGTGATCAGATCTCTTGTGTGAAGTGTGTGTTTCTTAGTTTAAAGTAGCTATGGGAGAGGGAGAATCAGATCAGGAAACTGCACTAGGGGAGGGGGTGTTTAACCTTTTCTCCTACATAATTTTTCTGATCAAAATCATCCCCCCTACAAAGCAGCTTGCCCTATGGGGAAAGCATACAGGAGATTTATATGTTGCCGCTTTGTTTTCCCCCTGGTAGGTGCTGGCAGGGCTAGAACCATGACTCGTTGATTCTGTGGGTGGCTGCCTCGTGTGGTGAGCTAGCAGAACTGCAGCTTGGAACAACTTCCTGTCAGGGCAGTATTCTCAGGCTCTGCCCACCCACCCAGGCTGGCCGTTGGGCACCCCTGGAGAAAAAGGGCTTCCTGTTGGCCTGGGTTCTTGATGGAGAAACGTCAACTTCCTGGCTCTGGTGTGTTTCTGTGTATCCTTCGGCTCTGACTACCAGGCTCAACTGTTGGCTCACCTCTGACTGCTGCCTACAGCACAGATTTGACATCCCAACAAAGCAAGCAGCAGGCTTAGCCCCACCCCCAGCACCACTTCCCTAATCTAGTTTGGCCTCTCCCTTAGTTGCTTTGAACTAAAAAGTAAATCAAACACAGGATATCTTATCATGGATCTTCCCGTGTCTCACTGAGTTTTTCTTTATGCCTAGTATCACTTCTAGTACTGTACTCACTGAAAGGAAAGATTTCACTGAGGGTGGATGCTATGGCAACAGCGGGGCATCGTCCAAAATGGCAGCCACGTGTCTCACTTGCTGTCAGGGTGGAAACTGAGCCGATAGAACCCCAGAGCAGTTCTGATTCTGAGGAGGAACAGCAATCCGTGGGAGAGGAGCACACTCATCTCTCACAGGCACAGCAGCTGGCAGAGATTCCTCCTGCCAGCATTCCTGAGATAGATAGTGACCCTGGCAGCGAGAGAGTGCGGGAGGGGGGCTAAGGCCTAGGCTGGGACTGGTGCCTCGGTCGGGAGGCAATGCTTCCGGCAGTAGGGAGACGCAAAATCCACTTGCTGAAGCTCCCAAGAAATCTGAGGATTATGCTTAGAGAGCCAGGAAACACCCAGCACGATTGGGTATTGGGGAACCTTGGCCAAGTGAAACTGAATCTGCTCAATGTGGGACTGGGCGCGCAGAGTGAGGAGAGCTGTAATCCGGGTCACCGTGCCTGAAGAAATAGGATGCCCATCGATGGTCTCCACTGCCAAGGGGGCAGGAAGGGGCAGGGTAGGAATCTTGTGGAACAGGGCGAACGTTTCATCCATGAAACTGGTCGTAGCCCCAGAGCCCACTAAAGCTAGGGCCTCCACCCCACCCCACTGGGAGGAGCGGAGGTGAACACGCAATAGCAGATGGGGGGGTTGCGGAAGACACCCACCTGGTGTGGAACCGACCCCCACACTGGAGACCCCCAACAGGCATGGGGGGCAGCCTAGTCAGGCCTGGGGATGAGGAGGAGGAGGAAGGAGAGGAGGGGGAGGCAGTGGGGCTGCGAGTCTAGCGCAGCAGGTTTTGGCGAAATGTCCCAGCTTTCCACACCGAAAACATCGGCATTCCGCGTGCCGCTGCTCTAGTTCCTCCAGTGGCAGTGGCGCTCGGGTAGCTCCCAGCTGCATCGGGGTCTCCTCTGCCCCCACCGCAGGGGCAGGGGGTGGGGGAGGGGGCAGGAAACTTGGGGAATGGGAGGATGGAAATCTCGGACCCCGGCGCCCCGCTGGGTCTGCTGGCGCCCCTCCAGCCGACTATCTATCTGGAGGCAGGTCTGGATGAGGTCCTCCAAAGTAGGCGTGCTAGGCGTGCTCACCAACTCATCCAAGATCTCGTCGTTCAAAACGTCCAAAAACTGAGCCACCAGCGTGGCATCATTCCACTGTAAATCCTGCATCAGCAAGCGAAAAGTCGTCGCATAGCTGGAAACTGAGTCCTTGCCCTGCCTGAGGCGGCGAATCTCCCGAGAAGCCGTCTGCATGCGCAGGGGGTCACTGAAAAATCTGGCCATCGCTGTCATGAAACCGTGATAGTCCCTGAGCAGGGGGTCATTAGCGAGAAGAAGTCCCGAAGCCCATTTAGCCGCCACGCCTGAAAGTAGGCTAATGATTAAGCCCACACGAACCTGTTTCGTCAGGAAATCCTCAGGTTGGAGGTGCATGTACAGCTCCGATTGGGCCCAGAAAATCTGAAAAAGTCCTTTCTCCCCAGAAAACTTCTCTGCCAGAGCCACCGGGCACTAGTGGTGGGGGGGAATTGGAGGTGGTGGGGGTTGAACCGCAGCTTGCAGACTCTGTACGGCAGTCATCAGTTGAGCCACTTGATCACGAAGAGCCTGGTTCTCTTGCACCAGAGCTTGCACCGCCGGGTCCCTGGCAACCTCCATCAGCAGTAGGAGAAGACAGCAAGAGAAAGAAAAAAGAGGAACGGGGACCAAGCTGTCAGGAGCGCCCTGGCGGCCTCTTTCAGTCTACTCCAATAGCTAACTCAAGACACAGACAAAAGGATTCTTTTTAAGGCTTTACTCCTTTTACAACTTAATGTCTCTTTCAGATGCTAATCACCAGCGACTAAGCAAGGAACAGCAGAGTAGCTTATGCTCCAGGTTAGGCAGTTGGTCCCCGTTTGAAGGAGAATCATTTGCAGACCCTGAACGTATGGGCTAGGGAGAGTTCCTCCCTCTTTCCCTTGGGTCCTCGGGACACAACCGTTGCTTGCGTGCCAAACAAGCGCTACGCCTCCTTTCCGTGCCCTCCAGCTGTCGTTGCTCCCGGCGTTGCCGTCCAGCATCCAGCAAGCCCCCCTCCGGCACCCTCTCGCTGCCAGAGTCACTATCTATCTCCGGAATGCCGGCAGGAGGAATCTCCGCCAGCTGCTGTGCCTGTGAGGGATGAGCAGGCTCCTCTCCCACAGATTGCTGTTCCTCCTCAGAATCAGAACTGCTCTGGGGTTCTATCGGCTCAGTTTCCACCTTGACACTTGCTCCCTTTCTCCTGTAATACCTATCCTAGGCTCCACAACGTTTTTGGAGCCAGTGGGCACATTAGGAATTTTGAAAGAGTGTCATGGATGCTCTCACAAAATGGCTTTTATGGGGGGCGGGCTTGCCCATTCATAAAATGTCTACTATGGTGGGTGTGGCTGGTCATAAGACACTCATTTTCCAGAAGGCAGACAGGTGAGACTAAAAGAGAAGTAACTTGCCCAAGAACCCAAGTGCAAGGCAGAGCTGAGGTCTGAGTTCCAAAACACAAAACCACTGTTTCGAGCCCAAATAAAGATGAGACTGGAGGGCAGCAGTTCACAATGCAGCATGCTGGCTTACCAATACAAATATTAAGTAAAAAAAAACCCTTAAGAAATAAAGTAAAAACTGGGAGGGGCAGGGAGCCTGCTGGGCTACAAGAGAGATGTCTGTGGGCACATTGGTGCCCCATAGGCACCATGTTGGAAACCCCAGCTCCAGAGATCCTTAGAGCATCTCTACACCAGCCTAAAATCCTGCATTTAAAATAGGGCTTTCTGCTCCCCTTTTAAATACAGGATCACGACGGACTCCTTTTACACGTGTTTCCTTCCCCCACCTTTTCTCCCTTATCTGAGTCTTCCATATGTTTAATTATACAGCCATTAGATGCTGCTGTGGTCTAGTTCATCTTATTATGGGTTTTCCTCTTTTCACAAGGGAACACAAGTGGAACTCAAGTGCTGTAATTTGATAGCTCATTATCGCCAATCTTTTAAAAAACGGAATAAAGGTCATTTAGTGCCTGGGAGGTTCACGATGTCATCTAAAGGGCTTGCAAACTTCCGTGAGTAACCAATCTCAATAGCAGGATAAAAGCTTTGTGTGAAGAAGCCCTTAACCTATGATATCATGTCTTCATAGTGGGAGTTTTCCTACCTCTGCAAGCAATAGCCAATCAACTGGTGTGGGAATGGGCAAAGTCTTGGGCTGATGATGTCACATCCTGCTTTAAGTTTCTCGAGACGCTGCGGAGAAGAGGAGGACATGCAGGGCTGCTGTTTTCCGCAGAATCCCCATGTCTGCCATCGTATCAAGTTCTGTTCTAAGAAGAAAAGGTTAATAAGGTTCTTATTCAGCTGAATCTGTAAACTTATTGCTTTCCATATAATATGATTAATACCAATTCAAGTGGGTTGTAAAAAATAGGAAATAGGATGTCTTGTCAGACAAAGTAACATGAACATCTGTGAGTACCAATATATAGAGACATATATTTGAATCAACCCCCCCCTGCCCACGAATGAATTCAGCTTGCTTTCTGCAAGCACAGATGCACAAAACTCCTTCCTTGCTTGATCTATGTTGGACTGCTGGCCTCTATTATGAAATAAACACATTTATGAGGTGAACTATTAGGAGCCACTAACTCATAAAGTGAAAATAACTTAGAGAGCAATCCAAAGTAAGGGTAGGAGTGAGGAGTGAACTGGTGGCTCTCCAAAGCCCTGCCATCGCATACTTGTCATGACTGGAGAAGGTGGTGGTGGGGGTTTCCTCTAGTAATTTCCCTGGTGGCTCTTTATTTATTTCACTTTTCCCCACATTGGTTTCAGGGGGTGGGTGGGTGGGTGAGGGGGCTTGATCCTGGAGTCTCTCAGGGAAATGAAGGGGCTTTCGATCCATTGGATCCGAGGCCCATCTGCTCCACCCCCACCTCTGGAACACCTATTTCAGGGCCTACCACTTGTGTAAACACTTCTGGCAGTAGTTCTATGCCCATGGCACTTCCTCTGGATGGAGCTCTGCTGGTGGAGGTGCACTTCCTATTGGATAACAGGAACAACTCCGCATGCTTCCAGACACTGGAGGGCGATAGACAACATGTTGTATGAACAGCCGCTTGTTTTGTTCATCCCTCTTGTGGTCCTGTAACTTGATTGGTTCCTTTCTCCTACGCCCTTCCCTTCCTCTTCCTCTTTGCCTGTGCAACAAGCAACACGTGCTCTCTCCCTGAGGGAAGCAAATAACCATATCTCATGACTTTGCTTACTTACACTCATGCACTCAGCTTTAGGGGGTGCTTGTAGTTAAACAGTGTTAGCACTAATAAAGTAATTTGATTTGAACTTCTTCTAAACTGGCTCTAGCCTGTGTTTATTTTCTATAATACTAAATGCTGTGTTGCTACACTTTCTTTGTATAAGGCAACTCTGCTGTAAGTCACACCAGACGTTCCAACACTTCCTTCTCCTTCCAATTCCTCTCCTGCCAGTGGATCTCTGAGTTTGAATTGCTCTGCTTGATTACTTTAGTTAACATTACTTTAAACATGCCTGAGATAAATGATGAGCTTTCAGGTATTTTGCTAATGTGAAAATAGAGTACATTTCATGTCTCCATTTTTAAGACAGAGATATACAGAAATTCCACTTCAGGATTTTTCTAGTGATCTAGGTGTTTTGGATGATGCATAAATCTCAGGTTTTACACCTTCTCCATCACTATCATCATCATCAATGAAAGATTCTATGTGCATGGTGCTTTACTGAGGATGAGAGGATGGGTACCTGTCCATTTTGAAGGACAAGTAAGTCATGACTACCTTAACTCCAGTTGATTTCAATGGGTCTGTTCTAAGCATGACTAAGTCTGGATCCAAACCACAATCTTTAAATCAACACAAGGGAGATAACAGAGAATGGGGAAGGAAATGGAGGCATGGAGGGGAAGAATATGTATGTAATTAATTTAGATGAACTTTGGCTTACTTACAATAGAAAATGGAAAGTGCCAAGGACTTCACAGAAAAGGTGGGTGTTGAGGAGGGATTTGCAGGAATTAAGAGAGGCAGCATCATGCAGGTGCTCTGGGAGGTAGTTCTAGGCATACAGGGAAGCAAGGGGAAGGGGCGGAGTCACTTGAAGGGAACCAGAGCACTTCAGATAGCTGATGGCGGTAGACATGGACAAGAGAAGGTCACTGGTAAGACTGTGTTGGGATATAAGAAGCAGAAAGATAAGACGGCCATGGAGAATTTTAAAGGCAGGGATGAGGTGCTGGTGCAGGATCTAGAAGAGACATAAATTTATTTATTTATTTGATTACTATCTTGCCTTTCCACCAAAAATAGTACTCATCTATATCGGTGGCTGTCACTACATCTTGTGGTAGCTTAACTATGTGCTGTGTGAAGTCCTTCCTTTTATCTGTCCTGAATCTCCATCATTCAGCTTGAAGGTATGACTTGGGATTCTAGTATTATGAGAGAGGGAGAAACACCTTCTCCCTATCCACTTTCTCCATACCGTGCATACTTTTATATACCGCTATCATGTCCTCCCTCTTTTATTTATATTTATGTGTTTATGTATTCATTTTTAATCTGCCCAAGAACAATTAACGTTCTCTGGGCAGATTGCAAACAGTTAAAAAACTAAAATGCTATAGAACAGTTAAAAATATAAAATACAATACAAATATTTAAAAGAATAAAATGCAATATAATTCAAAACAATCAACAGCACAGAAATCAATAAAACAGCCATAAAAATCTAGAATTATGTCTCTAAAATGCCTGGGAGAAAAGAAAGGTCTTTGGTGTGGAAAAGATAACCATGTAGGCACCAGGCGAACCTCTTTGGGGAGTTCATTCCACAAGTGGGGTGCCACAACTGAGAAGGCCCTCTCTCTTACAGCCACCTATCTAGTTCTATTTGGTGGGGGCAGCTGGAGGAGGGCCTTCAAAGATGACTGAAGGGTCTGAGCAGGTGCACATGGGAGAAGACATTCCTTTAGATACTCTGGTCTCAAACCACTAATGCTTAAAAAGGTCAACACAGGGTACTTGCTCCAGTCCTCTGATCATTTTGGTTGCCCCTTTCTGCACATTTTCCAGCTCTACAATTTCCTTTTTGAGGTGCAGTGACCAGAACTGTAGACAGTATTCATGGTTGCACCGTAGATTTCTTTGAGGGCAGTATGATATTGACATTTTAACTTTTTATTCCTTTCCTAATGATCCCCACCATGGAATTTGCCTTAAAAAAAAAATAGCGGCCACACACTGGATCAACATTTTCATCAAGCAATCCACCACGACCACAAGATCTCTTTCCTGGCCATTAAACATGATAAAAGCAGGGTGTTTTTAAATAAACAACATATTTTTCTTCAATACCTTTTGAGGTAAGCCTCCTGGTTTGTTCGTTTTTTGGACTGAATCCAGCCCCCAGCTCCTTTTCTAGAACCAGCAGGGTATCAGCTTTTAAACAAAAGCCTGGCTGATGAATTGAGAAGGAATATAGCATCCACTTACATACGTGATTCACAAACCCAGTAGGG